>NC_050104.1:17730000-18980000 GCF_902167145.1 Zea mays
GTAAGAAAAGAGAAAACATTCAAACTTTATCCCAAGTATGGCCGTTCAAAATTATCAGAATCACAACTACTTTTTCCTAGTTTTTCTTATTAATAGAAAGGCCATTGGTTTAAAGCAAATGTGCAATGTGTAACACCAAACTTACAGGACTGAGCAATATACAGCCTAATAAAAGCTATAAGTAGTTGATTAAGTCACACATGAATATTCAAACTTACAAAGGCTTAGATGTTATTACATGTACCAAATTCATTAACTTGATTAGCGTAAACACAATTAAAAACATCTCTTCCTTGATACCAGACCAGACATCAGTTAACTCTAATGTCCATGAACGTGCCCCCTACAGAAGTACAATTCACAAGACAAAATGGTTTTGGTTTAGTGTCTAATGAAATAACCCCATGAACAGTATCCTTTTTTTGTTTACACAAATATACTATTGATCCATTTTAAACCTCTGACTGCAATCACAGTTAGCCTAAAGATCTAATGTTTATCCAAAGTGTAGAGGTTCAACTAAAATCATCGTTATAATTACAACAAGCCATGATAGTACCACTTCACTCATTAAGATATGCGTACATTCATTTCTAAAATCTAAAATAGATTTAGAGACACAATATAAGAAGAAAAGTTAAGGATACATAAACCAAGAAGAAAACCAAATTACCATGTAACTGATGCATTCTCACTGTCAAGACTCAAGTATAATTCAATAATATGTAAGAGAAAAATGAAGAATTCATGTACATCGTCACCCTGGATGGTCATCTCACCAATGCTCTAGTGGATAGTACATTGAACATCTGCCATTCAATGGTGGCATGTAAAAGAACCTAAAATTCATAACATCAAAGCTTAAAAACTATAAAAATGTAATGCCCATGTATAAACTTTAGTGAACCAAAATCATAAACCCATTGTATAAACCACACAACTATAGTATAGAAGGCACACTAAATATTAAAATGATAACAGTTAATAGAGTCTTAAATATATGACAGTTAAAACAATTGAACTCGATGACGGGTTTTGCTCCGCCATCTGCCGACACAGACGGTTTCCCGCTGTTGGCATCGCCGTTGTTGAGTGTCGAGAGCATGGTCTGTCATGGTGTCCCCTTGTAGTGTTCCCGACAATACAATGCAATATACAAATGATATTGCACTGCAGCTAGCCAAGGTAATAATCTCTATTAGTTCATTCTGTGTAGACAAAAAAGAAATCCAACACATTTAAGAAAAGACACAATAGTTCGGTGTATATGAGTGATTACCTTTTCACGACCCCACACGTTTAAGAAACCATCTCATATAGAAATGACCAAAACAGATGCTTTGCAGGTGACCACTGAAAGCCAAAAGAGAGAATTATAGAAAAAAGGTATCCAAAAGCATCATATGAAGCAACCACATCCACATAAAGAGAAAATATCAGCAAAAAAATATCTCTACATGCCTAGTGCCTGAACACAAAGAACTGAAGCTTTGTGCCCCTCAAACTTGTGAATTGGAGAACCAGCTCCTCCTAAGCCCAGATTCTAATGATCCTACATTCAGACAGTTCGACAGACCTATTTAGGCACCGACACCACCAAGCAACAAATGGGTGAAGTTAAAATATGGTACACAATATACTGATCGAGCTAAAATATACACATAGAATTTACTGACAGAGCAAACATAAGCAAGAAATGACTTATGTTTAGAGAGTTATCATCACTCATAATCCAATAACCACAACCATCGGTACTGTTTTTGCACAATACTATCGATCAAGTTTCACAGCTATGCTAAGAACAACAAAAGAGCCATATCGTACGTGCAATTTACTATGCAATGAGAGCATACCGCAGACATTTGGCAAGCATGCAAGCACTTGCCATGCCAAGCCTAGGTAAATCATGCATCAAAGCAGAAGTGGAATTTTATGAGAACAAATAATTTTAGGAAGGTAAGCGATCATAGTGAAAGACAAACCTTTATTTTGCGATGATGGGAATGCGTGTAACAATTAACTCACAAAAGAACTCAATGACCTCGTTCGATGTCATAAACTTCTGCTCTCTAATTCGTGTTCAACCTGCATAAATGCCAAATTCATATATTAAAGAAAATCACAAATATCATAGGAACACCTAGTACACATGAACAATAAATCACAGACACCCACTATCAGGGCTTGCTAAAATAAAAAGCTATTATGATCAGCAGGACCACAAGTAGTTTAATGAGCTAAACTGTTAGCTGAAAAGCGAACAAATGAGTACTGTGTTCTAATAGCCTAGAACCAATAGGTTGTAAACAGAGCTCACAATATATACAGAAGATTAATGATTAAGTTCATGGATTGGACCAAAAATAAAAAGCAATACTTGATAGACCACCACATAGTTAATGCTTGTAGCATGACTCCAACCAAACCCTATCGACTGAACTGGAGGCTTCTTCAGTTACGTGATACAGTCTGGTACCGTACAACTTATAATGGGACACGTTGCGGGCAACTACTTGGTAATCCAAGGAACTAATGCTATAAAATCCTTGTTGTACTAAAAAGAAACTGGTCAACAATATATCCATCAAGAGGGATGAGAGGATGTAGGACCGGAGAGGAATTGAGACGGGCAACACCTGGTCTCCGACGACGGTGATGGTTGGGAGCGACTCCTAGAGAGTGGGCAAGTCGCTTCCTCCTCCGTGAATCTAAGACCGGAGAGGAGTTCCAGGATGCGGCCCTATTATTGCACTTACCAACAACATACTATAGGTAACGAAGAAATGGATTATTTACCATGTGTGCTAAGGCAATTCAACAATGTATTAAACCAATTGACCCATTTAGCAACTTATAAAAGTTGGAGATATCAACACGATTCAGCAACATAAATTCACATCTAGGGACGTGTGGACAGTCCACTCAAAATGTAAAATGAATGCTCGCATACAGACCTAAGAACCAGCCAATCTTCACCACCTAAGAGCATGTGGCGAACAACACTGGGAAGAGGATTGGGGATAGAAGGGATTAGAACAGGGGCCGGAATCAGACCTGCGTCCACGAGCACAAACCACTCCTGGCCGGAATCAGGCAGCCCCGCCCATGCTGTTGTCATGGCTGGCCTGCTCATGCCGTCGCCGTGGCTGCCCCGCGTGATCTCCCTCGTCCTCTGCTCCCCGCCCGACATTCTTGTCTGGGAGCGACGACACGAAATGGCCACAGAAGGCCTCGGCGAGGTGGTCTGCGAGTGTGACGAAGTCGTGGAAGCAGCAGTGCACGGAATGGCGGCGTTGGTCGGGGCGGCATACGCTGGTGACGAGGTAGGAGACATAGCTGGGCGCAGATCTGGGGACGAGCGAGGCGACGACAGGCTCGGCTTCTCCGGGTCGAAGACGCGTGCGGATCTCGGCAACGTGGAGGCTATGACGCGTGCGGATCTCAAGAACGTGGAGGAGGGCGAGGAGGCGGAGCACAAGGAGGAGACGGCGAGCGTGGAAGCGGCGAGATCCCAGCCATTGAAGTATGTGGCGACCTCGACGGCCAGGAGGAGCAAGGAGATGACGACGAGGGCCTTGATGAAGGTGTAGAACATGGAGCACACCACTGGGATCTTGCCAGTGGAGACCACCACACCGGCTTCGCACATCGGTCCTCCCCACGACCACCTTATGCCTGGCCGCACCGGCCAGTGCGACGGTGGCGGAGGCTAGCGAGGCTAGGCACCCAGCAGTCGGTGCGCGCCTTGAGGAGCAGCAGCCACATGGTCTGGTTGGTGTTCTTGGAAGGCCCCGTTGGAGAACGACGAGGGCGACCGAGAGGCCCTACCGTCGGCGTCAACGGCTGGAGATCTGGCGGCCGGTGGCGAGGAAGGACTGGAGCGAGGGTTTCCTTGGAGACCTTTCTGAGACGGGGAATGCGAATCAGGTGCGCATGAGAGAGTGAAAGAAGAGGGAGCGGTTGCTGCAGTCTGGAGACATCGCGCGGAGGACGGCGTGGAGAGAGTGGAGACTGGGGAGAGGGGAGAGGAGAAGCAGCGACACGCTCGTCGTCGTCATCAAGGGTGTGGGATGGGGCGTGGGATTTGGGCGCCGTGGCACCGGGCGGAGGGGTGCAGCCCTCGACGGTTAGACGAGATTTGGCGACCTCGACAGAGGGGAGGGGTTGCGATGGACGATGGCGGCCTCGGGAGGGCGATGATCGAGCAGGCGGATGTGCCTCGGGAGGGCGAGGTTCCAGCACACGATTGAGCGGGCGGGTGGTCCTCGGGAGAGCGACGATCGAGCGGCGGTGGTTGCGATGGACGATGTCGCAGGATGGATGGAGGGTGCAGATTTACTGGAGGCATAACAGACAGAATGGCAGAACCGTCAGAGGCAGACTACTTTTGCTGTCTTAATAAGTAGTACAGATAAGAACTTTCATATGCGGCATTTGAAACACATGTTCTGTAAATCCTTTAAAATTCCTATGAAATGAACAATTATAGTGAGATTTTGAAGGATTTCTAAAATGAGATCCAACCTTTTGCATCATGCAACTATATTTCTGCATTCTCTTTAATCTTATATTTTATCAATCCTGCATTCCAAAAAGAAGGTCCTACTCGTCCAGGAAAGAATTTGAAATACAGATAACCATTCCAGGACGCCGTCATAAAAAATGCTTTGATATTTAACTCGTCCCGGCATGACTCTCATCTAAACACTATAAAAAATATAGCTGCTAACTTCTATCCATATTTTTACTGTAGAAAATATGACCATCCATTTTCATCTATCTTTGTACGTTAAACGAAACACAATTTAACAACACAACGAAAACGAGCTAGTACGAGCGTGTTTGCTGCCGTGGCCCAGCAGCCTGACTGCGCTCCCGGTCTGCAGCTCTCGTGTTTGCGTCACCTGGCTTGGTTGGGAGTCAGGCTGTGCGCGTGCAAATTTAGCCTCTCAGCCTGGCTCCACAGAAACGAGCTCAAGGTCCGTTTCCTGGGAGCCTGGCTGCTCGTGGCGCAAGGATTTTGTGTTTAGGTAGTTTTGGTCTTCTAGCCCGGCTGTATATTGGGTGACGAACACTAGCTCGTCTGAGCCAGACTCATATGGTACAAGTGCGCAAACAAAATGAGTTACAGTAATCGGGACAAGTTAGTCTCAGTCTGAACCAGTTGAACGGGTCGAGCTGGCTAGGGACAGGGTCACAAACACGCCCTACAAAACTCAGGCCCAAAACCTCGAAGTCGGCTCTCGGATGTGGCCGTGTGGGTGTTCTCCCAGAACCGCCATTAGTCCCAACAAGAGGCCCTGAGCCCCTGGTACAAATATCACACCGAGCCGACACGATCCCACCGGTTTCTCCTGCCCTCTCCATTTCCCCTTCCCTTTTCACTCCGAAGTCCGACCTCTCTCGAACACACACCACACCACCCCGCTTGACGACGCTTAAACCCTAGCGGCAGTTGCGGGAGGCCGCCGCGCCGCGCCGCGCCGCCCCGTCGCCGATGTGGAACGGCGCGCCGCCTCCGCCGCCGCCGCAGATGGCGGCGGCCCCGCCTCCCCCTGGCACGACGGTGCCCGGGGCAGGCCAACCTCCGCCCCCGCCGCCGCCGGCCGGGGCGCCGTTGGGCGGCAAGCCGCTGACGCCGGCCGAGCTCGAGGCTCAGCTGGTGGAGAAGGCCCGCAAGTGGCACCAGCTCAACTCCAAACGCTACGGCGACAAGCGCAAGTTCGGGTTCGTCGAGGCACAGAAGGAGGACATGCCTCCTGAGCACGTCCGCAAAATCATCAGGTAGCTTCCAGATCCGCTCCGCCCATTGATGTTTAGGCTACACGAGATGCGCATGGCTAAGTCCTAGTGTTTTTTGGCTCGTGTCGAGCAACAATGGATATGGTTTAAGTGTTTATTATGTAGTTGTACGTAGCTTTGAACTGGTTGGGTAGGCTGGCCTCACGCAGTCACGCTAGGTGGTACATGTTACACGAGTAGAGAATTTGATGTCCTTACTGATTGCATCTGCTAGGGCAGTATCCAGGTTTGGCTTTAATTGTGTTTTTGTATACTTGGCTATGCACATCCACCATTCCTTGTGATGTTTTGTGATACATAAGTTGTCTTGAGTCCCAATTTGTGTATTTTGAATTTTTGATGCTGTAGGGTCATGGTAGTGATATGTAGTAGCTTTAGCTGTTTTGGTTTGTGAAGCAGCACTAGTTTTTGTTAACCATCTCAAGTCATGTGATCATCTTTTCGATTTCACTCACTGCAGACATCCGCAGGTGATTCTAGTTAAGCTAGCCAATCCATTGCTGCTCTTGATTTATCAATTTCTGTTTGTTGTTTATTTATACACTCTTGGAAAATCAGAAATATTGCTGTCAATGTTTGGAAGTTAATTATCCTCGAGTAATTTTGAGTTCAGTTCTGACCAATAATTGGGGAAGCAACTCTATTAACTAGTTAAGCAGATTTAAGAATCGAGGAATGAGCGAAAGGGTCTCTAGCTGAATTGGTTAGGTGGTCTGAATAGCACTTCTCAAGTTCTGGGTTTGACTCCCCGTGGGAGCGAATTTCGGATTGTGGTTAAAAAAATATATTCGTCTGTCCCACGCCAAGCACAGGTCTAAGTCCGGGCCCCGACCGCGGTCGTTCTCACATGGTCTACTGTGCCGCTGTATATGGGTGGGGCAGAGATTCGGGGGTTTTCGCGATCTGTGCGAGAAGATCTTCTTCTTAATACAATGTCCGGGGGCTGTCTTTCCCCCCGCAGGTCGAGAATCGAGGAATGAGATTCTATATAGGCAGTTGGAAGGTTATGCATTTTTTTTTGTGGGCTTCTTAGGGTTCCATTTCTTCTTGTTGGTACACTAAGGCTACGTGTTCAGTGTTGCTTCTATTTACTGTTGTGGGATCTGAGTTTCTGGTTCCTGCCTGTAAAGCTGGTGTCCCTGGAGCAGAAACTCCAAAATAGATTTATTTATCTTTCATTTGCAAGCTGCTTGTACCTTCTATCTACATAGATGCATTTTCCATCCATCCATCCAGCAGAATTAAAAGTTTCAAACACTCTTTTATTTGTAGAGTACTAGAGTGTATACTATTTATAATGTGTTCCATATTTTATTTAACAGAGACCACGGAGACATGTCTTCCAAGAAGTACAGGCATGACAAGCGTGTTTATCTTGGTGCACTCAAATTTGTGCCCCACGCTGTGTACAAACTTCTAGAGAACATGCCGATGCCTTGGGAGCAGGTACATATTTGTTGATGTCCTTTGATGTATGGTTAAATAGCTTATCCTTTGCGATTACGTGTGGCATTCTATTTGATTAATACACACTTGTTTCAGGTTCGCCATGTGAAAATCTTGTATCACATCACTGGGGCTATCACTTTTATAAATGAAATCCCATGGGTTGTTGAACCAATATACCTCGCACAGGTAACAATCTACAGACTCGTATCCTTATATAACTACATACCCAGCTGTGTTTACATGGTAGCAACTGCTATTATTTGTGCATCTGTAATTCTGTAACAACCTGTTGTTTCATATACATCTGTTTTCTTTTGTGCTCATAAAGCTCTCTGTTTAATGTGCTTTCATAGTGGGGTACAATGTGGATTATGATGCGGCGAGAGAAAAGGGATAGGCGGCATTTTAAACGAATGCGCTTTCCTCCATTTGATGATGAGGAGCCCCCACTGGACTATGCTGATAATTTGTTGGATGTTGAACCACTTGAAGCTATACAGTTGGAGTTGGATGAGGAGGAAGATGCAGCTGTCTATGAATGGTTCTATGATCACAAACCTCTAATGAAGACAAAACTTATAAATGGTCCCAGTTACAGGAAATGGCATCTATCTCTTCCCATAATGGCAACACTATATCGCCTTGCTGGCCAGCTGCTGTCAGATCTGATCGATAGGAATTATTTCTACTTATTTGATATGGAGTCCTTCTTTACAGCCAAGGCCCTTAATATGTGCATTCCAGGTATTTGTGATTCTTTAAGTTTTGTAAGCTATAGTCACTGTCATGCTTTTGGTCACCTTGCGCTTTAGAGGGGTTAGCACAAGTTCGTAGGCTTTTGTGGGCTCTGTAGATTTGAAGTTAATGGTTACACCAAATTTAGTCCACCAAGCATAGTGAATGTCATGTGTATCTGTTGTACTATCGCCAAGATCTTTGGATAATGCATGGGGTAAAACATTTTCTTCTCATTTATGTAGTTGCCATGTACTTTGTTAAAATTGGGAACCTTTGTCTACTTTTTTTGAACGTGTGCTAATTGTTTTCCCTATCAAGCACTAACTTTAGATCTATGTCCTGTCAGGGGGTCCAAAGTTTGAGCCATTGTACCGTGATATGGAGAAGGGTGATGAGGACTGGAATGAGTTTAATGACATAAATAAGCTCATCATACGTCAGCCACTTCGAACTGAGTACAGGATTGCTTTCCCTCACCTGTACAACAACAGGCCAAGGAAAGTGAAACTTGGTATCTATCATACCCCCATGATAATGTACATCAAGACTGAAGATCCAGACTTGCCAGCGTTCTACTATGATCCTCTGATAAATCCTATCACTTCAACCAACAAGGTTGATCGTCGGGAGAGGAAAGCAGCTGAAGAGGAAGATGATGAAGATTTTTGTCTCCCAGAAGATGTAGAGCCTCTCTTGAAACAGACTGAACTCTACACTGATACAACAGCTGCTGGTATATCGTTACTTTTTGCTCCAAAGCCTTTTAACATGAGATCTGGTCGGACACGTCGTGCAGAGGATATTCCTCTTGTATCTGAGTGGTTCAAGGAACATTGGTGAGTGCTAGTGTGATACCTTACAAATTCGTTCCTCGCCATTTTTTGTATTTCCAGTTTCGGCTATTACTGCTCAGCTGACTGCATTTTTCTTGACACCTCTTTTCAGCCCTCCAGCTTATCCTGTGAAAGTTCGTGTGAGTTATCAGAAGCTATTGAAGTGTTATGTGCTCAATGAGCTACATCATAGGCCTCCCAAGGCCCAGAAGAAGAAGCATCTGTTCCGTTCACTCCAAGCAACTAAGTTCTTCCAAACTACTGAGCTTGACTGGGCAGAAGCAGGCTTGCAAGTTTGCAAGCAGGGGTACAACATGCTAAATTTGTTGATTCACAGGAAAAATCTTAACTATCTTCATTTAGATTACAATTTCAATTTGAAGCCTGTAAAGACTCTTACAACAAAGGAAAGGAAGAAATCTCGTTTTGGAAATGCATTCCATTTGTGTCGTGAGATTTTACGACTTACAAAGTTGGTTGTTGATGCTAACATCCAGTTCCGTCTGGGAAATGTTGATGCCTTCCAGTTGGCAGATGGTCTGCAATACATATTTTCTCATGTTGGGCAGTTAACTGGTATGTATAGGTACAAGTACCGATTGATGAGACAGATTAGGATGTGCAAAGATCTGAAGCACTTGATATATTATCGTTTCAACACTGGCCCTGTTGGTAAAGGGCCTGGTTGTGGGTTTTGGGCTCCAATGTGGAGAGTGTGGCTCTTCTTCCTTCGAGGTATTGTCCCACTATTGGAGCGCTGGTTGGGCAATCTTCTGGCACGTCAGTTTGAGGGCCGTCATTCCAAGGGTGTGGCCAAAACTGTAACAAAGCAACGTGTTGAGTCTCACTTTGATTTAGAACTTCGTGCTGCAGTTATGCACGACGTCCTAGATGCTATGCCAGAAGGCATCAAACAAAACAAGGCTCGAACTATATTACAACATCTTAGCGAGGCATGGCGATGCTGGAAGGCAAATATCCCATGGAAAGTCCCTGGTCTACCTGTGCCTATTGAAAACATGATTCTTCGTTATGTGAAATCCAAGGCAGATTGGTGGACAAATGTTGCTCACTACAATCGTGAGCGTATCAGGCGTGGTGCTACAGTTGACAAAACTGTTTGTCGGAAAAATCTAGGAAGGTTAACTCGTCTGTGGCTGAAGGCAGAGCAAGAGAGGCAACACAATTACCTGAAAGATGGGCCATATGTTACTCCTGAAGAAGCTGTTGCTATTTATACAACAACTGTTCATTGGCTGGAATCAAGAAAGTTCTCCCCAATTCCTTTCCCGCCATTGTCATACAAGCATGACACTAAACTTCTTATACTTGCTCTAGAAAGGCTGAAGGAGTCATACAGCGTAGCAGTTAGATTGAACCAATTGCAACGAGAGGAGCTTGGGTTGATTGAACAAGCTTATGATAATCCACATGAAGCACTGTCAAGGATAAAAAGGCATCTCCTTACTCAGCGTGCTTTTAAAGAAGTTGGTATAGAATTCATGGACTTGTACAGCTACTTGATTCCGGTATATGAAATTGAACCTCTTGAAAAGATCACTGATGCATACCTTGACCAGTACCTGTGGTACGAGGGGGACAAACGGCACCTCTTCCCAAATTGGGTTAAGCCTGCTGATTCAGAACCACCACCTCTTCTTGTTTATAAATGGTGCCAGGGTATAAATAATTTACTGGATATATGGGACACAAGTGATGGACAGTGTGTTGTGATGCTCCAGACAAAATTTGAGAAGTTCTTTGAGAAAATTGATCTGACTCTGTTGAACAGGCTTCTGCGCTTGGTCTTGGATCATAACATAGCTGACTATGTCACTGCAAAGAACAATGTAGTGTTGTCTTACAAGGACA
Organism: Zea mays; assembly: GCF_902167145.1. Lineage (NCBI taxonomy): Eukaryota > Viridiplantae > Streptophyta > Magnoliopsida > Poales > Poaceae > Zea > Zea mays. The sequence continues at coordinate 17,740,695 of NC_050104.1, forward strand.
TGAGTCACACAAATTCTTATGGTCTCATTCGAGGGCTTCAATTTGCATCTTTTGTTGTTCAGTATTATGGCCTTGTGCTGGATCTCCTGATTCTTGGTCTAACTCGTGCAAGTGAGATTGCTGGGCCACCTCAAATGCCAAATGAGTTCCTTACATATGCTGACACAAAAGTTGAGACAAGGCATCCCATAAGATTATATTCTCGGTATATTGACAAGGTGCATATATTGTTCCGGTTCACCCATGAGGAAGCACGAGATCTAATTCAGCGTTACTTGACAGAACATCCTGATCCTAACAATGAGAACATGGTTGGTTACAATAACAAGAAATGTTGGCCCAGAGATGCAAGAATGAGGCTTATGAAACATGACGTGAATCTTGGAAGAAGTGTGTTCTGGGATATGAAGAACCGCCTTCCAAGGAGCATTACAACTTTAGAATGGGAGAATAGCTTTGTCTCTGTTTACAGCAAGGACAATCCAAACCTGCTTTTTAGCATGTCTGGCTTTGAAGTCCGGATACTGCCAAAGATACGGATGACCCAGGAGGCATTCAGCAACACAAAAGATGGAGTATGGAATTTGCAGAATGAACAGACAAAAGAAAGAACGGCAATTGCCTTCCTGAGGGTTGACGATGAACATATGAAAGTGTTCGAGAACCGTGTCCGGCAGATTCTAATGTCATCAGGGTCAACAACATTCACCAAGATAGTCAATAAGTGGAATACAGCTCTCATTGGCCTTATGACATATTTCCGCGAAGCAACTGTCCATACCCAGGAGCTTTTGGATTTACTGGTCAAATGTGAAAACAAGATCCAGACTCGTATAAAGATTGGCCTGAATTCAAAGATGCCTAGTAGGTTTCCTCCAGTTATCTTCTATACTCCCAAGGAGATTGGAGGTCTTGGAATGTTATCAATGGGCCATATTCTTATACCGCAGAGTGATCTTAGGTATAGCAAACAGACAGATGTTGGTGTAACACATTTTAGAAGTGGTATGAGCCATGAAGAGGATCAGCTTATTCCAAACTTGTATCGCTACATCCAGCCATGGGAGAGCGAGTTTATTGATTCACAGCGTGTTTGGGCTGAGTATGCTTTGAAGAGGCAGGAAGCACAATCACAGAACAGACGATTAACTCTTGAGGATCTTGAAGATTCATGGGATAGAGGTATACCTCGTATCAACACTCTTTTCCAAAAAGACCGTCATACACTAGCCTATGACAAAGGATGGAGAGTGAGAACAGATTTTAAGCAATATCAAGTGCTGAAACAGAACCCATTCTGGTGGACACATCAGCGGCATGATGGGAAGCTTTGGAATCTAAATAACTACAGAACAGATGTCATCCAAGCACTTGGTGGTGTAGAAGGCATCTTGGAGCATACTTTATTTAAAGGGACTTACTTCCCCACTTGGGAGGGTCTGTTTTGGGAGAAGGCATCAGGTTTCGAAGAGTCAATGAAATACAAGAAACTGACAAATGCACAGCGGTCTGGTCTCAATCAAATCCCCAATCGAAGATTTACCCTGTGGTGGTCACCAACCATCAATCGTGCAAATGTCTATGTTGGTTTCCAGGTCCAGCTAGATCTTACGGGCATATTCATGCATGGTAAAATCCCGACATTGAAGATTTCTCTGATCCAGATCTTCCGTGCACATCTGTGGCAGAAGATCCATGAAAGTGTTGTTATGGATCTTTGCCAAGTTTTAGACCAGGAGTTGGATGCACTTGAGATTGAGACTGTGCAGAAGGAGACAATACATCCCAGGAAGAGTTACAAGATGAACAGTTCCTGTGCTGATATCCTTCTCTTTGCTGCTCATAGATGGCAGATGTCCAAACCAAGCTTAGTTTCTGAGTCGAAGGATGTATTTGATCAGAAAGCAAGTAACAAGTATTGGATTGATGTGCAACTGCGTTGGGGAGACTATGATTCACATGACATAGAACGTTATACAAGAGCCAAGTTCATGGATTACACAACAGACAATATGTCCATATACCCATCGCCAACTGGTATGCTGCTGAATATCCATGAACTGCCAATTTCTTATCCTTTTTACTTGATTGGTTTGAATTGAGTATATCTAATTTTCATTGACCTCTGTTGCAGGTGTGATGATTGGAATCGATCTAGCGTATAATTTGCACTCTGCTTTTGGCAACTGGTTTCCTGGATCAAAGCCACTACTTCAGCAGGCAATGAACAAGATCATGAAGGTATATAATGATGCTAAAATCTCTATAACTTGATTACCACTCAACTGATGTCCAATTTGAATAATCTTCTTGATTTATCTTTTTCAGTCAAATCCTGCTCTGTATGTCCTGAGGGAGAGAATAAGGAAGGGTCTGCAGTTGTACTCTTCTGAACCCACTGAACCATACCTGTCTTCACAGAACTATGGAGAGATATTCAGCAATCAAATCATATGGTTCGTGGATGATACAAATGTGTATCGAGTCACTATTCACAAAACATTTGAGGGTAACTTGACCACCAAACCAATTAATGGTGCTATTTTCATTTTCAATCCAAGAACGGGTCAACTTTTTCTTAAGGTTTGTTCTTTTCGAATTTCTGCTCCAGTTTTCATGTGATTTTGTTTTTTCTGTAAAACCCTGAACATAGGTAGGTTTAAACTGAGTATGGATAATAATGTGCAGGTTATCCACACAAGTGTATGGGCGGGGCAGAAGCGTCTTGGGCAGCTGGCCAAGTGGAAAACCGCTGAGGAGGTTGCTGCATTGGTTCGATCTCTTCCTGTAGAAGAGCAGCCAAAGCAAATTATTGTGACAAGGAAGGGCATGTTGGATCCCTTGGAGGTCCATCTACTTGACTTCCCTAACATTGTTATTAAGGGCAGCGAGCTGCAGCTTCCTTTCCAGGCTTGCTTGAAGATTGAGAAGTTTGGTGATCTTATACTGAAGGCAACTGAACCACAGATGGTTCTTTATAATATATATGATGATTGGTTGAAAAGTATATCATCATACACAGCATTCTCCCGCATTGTGCTTATTCTACGTGCACTTCATGTGAATAATGAGAAGGCAAAGATGTTGCTCAAACCTGACAAAACAATTGTTACTGAACCACATCATATATGGCCATCTCTGAATGATGAACAGTGGTTGAAGGTTGAGTGTGCACTAAGGGACCTCATCCTTTCTGATTATGCAAAGAAAAACAATGTTAATACTTCTGCACTGACACAATCTGAAATGCGAGATATCATTCTTGGAGCTGAAATTGCTCCACCATCACAGCAGAGGCAACAGATTGCTGAAATTGAGAAACAGGTAAGGCATAAATATTTTCCTCTGTATTTTTGTTTTCAGAGATACTTTTGTCAGTTTGCTCACTGTTGATGTTACCCTGTTTTGCAGTCAAGAGAGACTACTCAGTTAACTGCTGTAACCACAAGGACGACGAATGTGCACGGAGATGAACTCATTATCACAACCACAAGTCCATATGAGCAACAAGCATTCGCATCGAAGACTGATTGGCGTGTCAGAGCCATCTCTGCCACAAACTTGTATCTACGTGTAAATCACATTTATGTCAATTCTGATGATATAAAGGTCAGTATAGTGATAGCCTCTCTCCAACTCCAATAAGTTGACACAGCAAAAGAAATGTTAAATGGTTACCAACTGGCATTCGTTCTGATTGCAGGAAACTGGCTACACTTACATTATGCCAAAGAACATATTGAAGAAATTCATATGCGTAGCAGATCTGCGTACACAAATCGCTGGATTCTTATATGGGCTGAGTCCACAGGACAATCCTCAAGTCAAAGAGATTAGGTGTATAGCCATCCCTCCGCAGCATGGAACACACCAGATGGTGACTCTGCCATCAAATCTTCCTGAACATGAGTTCCTTAATGATCTTGAACCCTTGGGATGGATGCATACACAGCCAAATGAAGCTCCACAGCTATCACCACAGGTTTGAAGTCTATTTAGCATTTCTTTTAGTTTCTTTCGGTCTTCTTGTGACCTAATTCATGGGACTAATTGCGTCGTTCTTGCAGGACCTGACATCACATGCCAAGATTCTGGAGAACAACAAACAATGGGATGGTGAGAAGTGCATCATTCTGACATGCAGCTTCACCCCAGGATCTTGCTCGTTGACTGCTTACAAGCTGACACCAAGTGGTTATGAGTGGGGACGCAGCAACAAGGACAACGGAAGCAACCCACATGGATACCTCCCAACTCATTACGAGAAGGTCCAGATGCTTCTGAGCGACCGCTTCCTTGGTTTCTACATGGTATGTATTTGTTTCACCATTTTGCAAACCTTCCTCTCGGGTCTCTAGTCATTTGTCTGATTAACTCTGTTCCAACCAGATTCCGGATAACACCCCTTGGAACTTCAACTTCATGGGAGTGAAGCACGACCCACAGATGAAGTACAACATGAAGCTGGGCATGCCCCGGGACTTCTATCACGAGGACCACAGGCCGACACACTTCCTTGAGTTCAGCAACATCGAGGAGGGAGAGGTCGCTGAAGGTGATAGGGAGGACACATTCACGTAGGGCGCTGGGCGCCTGTTTTAGAAACTCAGTATCTCAAACGCACTTTAGCTCTGTTTTGAATGGCAATGTGTGAAAGGCTGAAAGCTGTAACCTGACTCGACGGGTGTCATCTGTTTTTTTGGCTTAATCCTGTATCATACCTTGTTGTAAGACAGCCCTGGAGAGGGGTAAAAATTGTACAAGTGCACGCCATGGCAACAGTAAAGATTTTACTTAGTAGCTATGCTATTCTAAGATGGCTCCTCCCAAGCTTTAATTTTCTCATAATCCCTGCTGGACAGCAGACCGAAGGGTTAAAAGGAATATCTCCCACGCCACTCTTTGTGTGCTATGGGATCAGGAAGAGAAAACTATTTAGCACCTTCTAGCTGGTTGTGTTTTTGCTAGATAATTCTGGTTCTACTTTCTGCAAAGGCTAGATCTGTTTGTCCTCAACCCGGGTTGGAGTTAATGGATTGGTGCAGCAGGCCATGTCTGTGGATGATAAAGCTTTGAAGAATGGGCTAAACTCTCATCATTTTAAGGGCATGGACCTTATGGAAACATAGGAACGACGTTATCTTTAATAGAGGGGTCCCGCATCTCTCAACTTCTGTCTCCAATGCTGGAGAGGAAGCTTGGTGTTGGAGTAAAGCTAGTGCTAAAGGCCTCCAGCTTCAGTTGGCGCAACATGATGATGATGTAAGTGTTTTGTCTTAAGAGTCATTTGGTTTGCTGGTTTCCTAACCGGCTAACTGTAATCTTAGCCTTGTGGTTTTGTGTGTGCCTCTGTGTGCCTAAGCCTATGGCTAGGCGTTTTGTACTCTCTTTCCTTTCTTTTTAATGAAAAGACTAGTGGATGGCGCGCGCCCTGCGCGCGTTGTAAAATTCAATTCTAGAGTATTTGGATATATCTAAATTTAAATTATTGCATTTTACAATCAATAATCTGTTGAGCGATTCTAAAATTTAGCTGAAAGTATGCCAAATGTGTTACTAAAAAACACTGCCTTCTTATATAGCCTAACATCAATATGTTGTTGACCAACATGTTCAGTAAAATAGGGGAAGTTGTCACATGTCAACCATTCCTGTGCCCATAATTTTGAAGCTAAAAATTGTCATTACCTGCAACATTGCACTCCCAATTTCTGAATGGAATGCCTCTTGACCATTTACATTATTTCTGATCAAAGATGATATAGCATACAATGCTTTTGCAGCTTCATCTCTAGATATGGAATAACCCGTCTTCACTAACCTCGCTAAAGCTCCATAACCAAGGATCTAGACAAGGGTGAAGCCGTCAGTATTAGAACAGCTAAAAGCCACCACTGTGCTGTAAACAGAAACGAAAGAGGGAAACAATTGTTAGTAAAAATATACTGATCTTATTACAAATATAAAAATATTGAAAAGGGAAAGCATTCACAATTGCAAGAGTGAAATGCCACACAGGTTAAACATCATTTTCAAGCACATGAGTTAAGTTATGAAGCTAATCATAGCAACATGGTACATGGTACCACACTTCCTTGATAACCTTAGACGAGACTTGACCAATGACGCCGATCTGCATGGAAGGGGCAAGGAATGATGCCACATGTATATATGCATGTTTTTATATGTATATGTGTATAGATATGTTTACCTAGTTCAGTTATGTAGTGATCTCTCGGTATATACACATAGCTAATTACACAAATCATAAAGCGCATGAAACACAAACACCATGGGGTTAAATAGTTCAAGAAGCTAAATTTTGTCACATATCATGTGACGAATAAATGATGCCTTACATGGAAGGAAAACATGTTAATGCAAGTGCAAAGTGCTACTTATAAAGTGTTCTATTAACATGTAAGCAAAATAAGTGCTACTTATATAGAAATAAACATAATATAAAGCACATGTGACACATAAACACAGTGGGATAAATTAAAATATTAGTCATCGCAAATCATGCAGCAGACTAATGGTGTCTTACGTGTATGAAGAACAGATTAATAATACAATAATTAATTAGACTCCCAAAGTAAGTTGAAGCGGAGGCTATGAGAAAGCTTACCTTTGTGTACATCAATAGGTTGCTTCCACGTTGCCTTTGACGTACTCTGTCTGCAACAGTTGATCTGATCTCATGACCTGCAGGGGAAGAGGAAAAAATCGAATAGAACACAAACCCACTAAATCAGATGTGTAAAGTTGTTGTGTTCTACTTAGGATCTGTGGTGAGGTCGAAGGAATAAAAGGAGTGCAGAACATGGATGCATGCGTGGCGGGATCTCTCCGGCAAATGGGACACCAATAGATCACGGGGAAAAAGAAATGGTAAAGCAATGGATGCAACAAAATGTGAACGTCTAGAAGAAAGAGGAAAAACTGCATGGAAAAAATAGCACTACAGAGATTTGGGCTGAGTTGAAGAAAAAAAAACGCAATGTAATGGTGTGACACCCAAACAATAAAAGATATAGTATAACTGTATTTCATTAATGTCTGCAGCAAGCAAGCTATGTAATGGAGGTGGCATTAAAAACTGCTGGGGCATTTGTTCAAACAGTCTGCGCGCACGATCCACAATAGGCGTATACAACAAGCAAGTTAAGTAGTAACAGAGGCGTATACCAGGACAGAGGCTGTTTCCGAGAAGGCATCTAAAGTTGTGTTGTTGCTTTATTAGAAGAGATTGACCCATTTTAAAGGAAAAACCTAGCCTAAAAACCTTTTTAGATTTTATATAGTGATAGGATTTTTGTTTCGAGAACATAGAAACATTTCTACATAACACTTTAATTTATTTCTAGCAGTCATCATTCCTTGATTTAGTGCTAAGCTACAAAAAAGATAAGTTATGATGGAAGTATGAAACGTTTTGCCTTAACAGTGCTGCACAGTTCAATGCTTTTCTATGACCCATCTAGCAAATTGTTGTATGCATAGCTCTTATACGACAATGAGTATATTCCGTTCAAAAAAATCAATTTTTTTTGCAAAAAAGGTCATCCAAAACAGACTTTGAATCATGCCCCATTGAATTCATACATGCGGAACCCTATCGGATTTAGATGCTTATTCTTGTTGGTCGAACGACGTTCTGTACCTGATGCTCACTCGTCACACTTCGCTGAAACGAATTGTGATTTGGGATGCTCCTGGGCTTCTTCTTGCCAAAACTGCTGATGGAGCTGGCCCTTAGTACATCCTCTTCCTTGGTCCTTCTAATTGGATTGGTGTTCTCAGAAAAATGTCCATTCTGATGCCAATTTTGGGTGATTATTGGATAGGTTGCAACGTTGGACTAGCCTTCTGGGTGGTTAGAAGGGCGTTTCTGAAAGGTGGCAACCAATGGAGATACATTGAAGCTGATGATATATATGACAATTATTAAATAGAAAATGGTGACGATATATAAGAGGAACCTGGATAGTATGGCTCTTGAGGGAAGGATCATCGAATGCAGGTTGCTTGGAGATGTGAACATAGTCGATGATATCTCCATCGAGGCTATGGTAACTAATTGTCCAAAAAAATGTTTGTCATTCAGTGGCCAATGTGTCTTAACTGTACTCCATGACAATTCCTCAAATGCTAGATCTTGTGTGCATACTATACTTCAAAGATGATGAGCATTTGCACACAAGATCAATATAACTATTTATGCATAGTATACTTCAAATAAAGGTAACGGGCAGTCTATTTATGCATACTATACTTCAAAGATGATGAGCAGTCTGTTTAGTGAACAGTTCAAACAAAAAAACACAGTTCTACATTTACAATAAAATAAAATCAACAGAAGAGAGAAGCAGGTAAAAGAATTTCACTAAATGGTTCATTGTTTGAGTGATGCAAATTGTACAACACATTAGCACCTAAGATATGAGGAATCATGCATAATACAAGGATAACAACATATCATGCAAATCTTGTGGAAACAAACTTGATATTATTAATATGAAATTTGACGCAAACTATATGATTCATATCTTCTATGGCTTCTTGCAAATAAGGCATGAAATGACCCAAAAGAGGAAAACACATCTAAGAGTCATGGCAATTTCATATTAAATATATCAAGCAACATGAACCACAAATACCGTTCCGAGCTTTAGACCAATATAAGAGATTTCTCAGATAGCATTTGCTAGCTGCTTCAGCCCATTAGAAGCAACAGAACCAATTGCAATAACAATTTGAAATATATAAAAATGATCATCAAAACTATGTCATATCTGTTCTCTTTTGCTCCTGGTCCATGCAGTTGATCTTTCAAACTTCAGCTACTAATGCACACAAAAGTATTTATATCTGTCCCATACAATATTAGTATATTCCAACAACAAGCACTTCTCATGTCATTAGATTTCCAATATGTATAAGCAATTACAAGCAACATCAACTGTTGTTTGTAAACTTTGCGATTGCAATCAAAATGAGAGTTGAAGTTCTGGAGCCAAAATCATCTCTGGACAATATATATGTGAGCAACTACATAACTAAACCACTGTTGCACAACTTTCACCTGATGAAATCTGAACATAGCACAGAAGCCCTAAAAGAATAAAAAATGTGCTGCTATTGGAACAGCCATGGAATAAGTAGATAGCAATTTAAATACATGTGTTGCATAGCTTAAAACAAGCATCATGTCCTCCACATATATCGCCACATAACTATGTAAAATCACATGACTTCCAATCAATGTCACCACAAGAAGTACAACCGTGCATTTAGTTGTAATAAAGAAGATTAATCCTTCAAAACAAAAAAAGAGATGTATCCTTCAAGGTAAGGAATCATCAGCATCGCACAAAATGCGCATTAATCAGAATCAAATAAAAATAAAGTATAGAAAATACTGGTGTGCGAAAACAGCAATATAAAGGAGAGGTACAAATCGACTTAAACTGGATCGAGCTTCCAATAACTTATAATAAACATTTTGCAAGAAAAGAGAAAGATTGGAGAGTTTGCAACAAACCTTGCTGCTCATCGTGGAAGCGCGGATGCCGCGGTAGGTGGGACCGGGGCGGTGGGCTGAAGCGTCGGCTGAGAGCACCTAGAGGGGGGGGGGGGGGTGAATAGGTGATCCTGTAAAACTTCAAAAACTTAAGCCACAAAAACTTGTTAAGTGTTAGCACAATTATGGCCAAGTGGCTAGAGCGGAGTCAAAACACAATAACCACAAGAAAACAATCACAGAGATGACACGGTGGTTATCCCGTGGTTCGGCCAAGTACAAAACTTGCCTACTCCACGTTGTGGCGTCCCAATGGACGAGAGTTGCACTCAACTCCTCTCAAGTGATCCAATGATCAACTTGAATACCACGGTGTTCTTGCTTTTCTTTTCTCAATCCCGTTTGCGAGGAATCTCCACAGCTTGGAGCCTCTCGCCCTTACAAAAGATGTTCACAGAGAATCACAGAGCAAGGGAGGGATTAGCAACTCACACACGACACAAAGATCACAGCGAATACGCACACACAAGACCCAGACTTGAGCTCAAGAGACTAGCACACTAGAACGGAGCTCAAATCACTAGAATGTCGAACAAGTGCGCAAGATTGATGTGTGAGTGATCAAGAGTGCTCAGGGAATGCTTGGATATCCTCCTCCATGCGCCTAGGGGTCCCTTTTATAGCCCCAAGGCAGCTAGGAGCCGTTGAGAGCAAATCTGGAAGGCCATCCCTGCCTTCTGTCGTCGGGCGCACCGGACAGTCCGGTGCACACCGGACACTGTCCGGTGCCCGATTTCTTTCCTTAACAGGCGCAGCCGACCGTTGCCGGCCGTTGCAGATCTGGCGCACTGGACAGTCCGGTGCACACCGGACAGTCCGGTGCCTTCTTGATAGTCGCCTAGAGGGGGGGTGAATAGGGCGAAACTGAAATTTACAAATATAAACACAACTACAAGCCGGGTTAGCGTTAGAAATATAAATGAGTCCGAGAGAGAGGGCGCAAAACAAATCCCAAGCGAATAAGCAAGAGAGACACGGAGATTTGTTTTACCGAGGTTCGGTTCTTGCAAACCTACTCCCCGTTGAGGAGGCCACAAAGGCCGGGTCTCTTTCAACCCTTCCCTCTCTCAAACGGTCCCACGGACCGAGTGAGCTTCTCTTCTCTAATCAAAGCCGGGAACAAAACTTCCCCGCAAGGGCCACCACACAATTGGTGCCTCTTGCCTTGATTACAATGGAGTTGTGATCTCAAGAACAAGTGAGAAAGAAAAGAAGCAATCCAAGCGCAAGAGCTCAAATGAACACGGCAAATCACTCTCTCTAGTCACTAGGGTTTTGTGTGGAATTGGAGAGGATTTGATCTCTTTGAATGTGTCTAGAATTGAATGCCTAGCTCTTGTAAGTGGTTAGAAGTTGGAAAACTTGGATAGCAATGAATGTGGGGTGGTTGGGGTATTTATAGCCCCAACCACCAAATGTGGCCGTTGCTGGGAGCTCTCTGTTCGATGGCGCACCGGACAGTCCGGTGCACACCGGACAGTCCGGTGCCCCCTGCCACGTCATCGTTGCCGTTGGATTCTGACCGTTGGAGCTCTGACATGTGGCCCCGCCTGGATGTCCGGTGTACACCGGACATGAACTGTTCATTGTCCGGTGCAGCGGTATGGGCGTGCCTGCCGACTGCGCGCGCAGAGCGCGTATTAAATGCGCTTGCAGGTGACCGTTGGCGCGGAAGTAGCCGTTGCTCCGTGGTTCACCGGACAGTCCGGTGCACACCGGACAGTCCGGTGAATTTTAGCGGAGCGGCTGCCGCGCGAACCCGAGGCTGGCGAGTTCCGGATGCCGCGGTTCGTTGGCGCACCGGACATGTCCGGTGCACACCGGACAGTCCGGTGAATTATAGCGCGCCGGCCTCCGCGAACTCCCGAGGGCGAAGGGTTGAAGTCGAAGTCCTCTGGCGAAGGGTAAAAAACGAAGTCTACGGGCGCACCGGACACTGTCCGGTGCACACCGGACAGTCCGGTGCCTCCAGCCAGAGGTGCCCTCGGTTGCCTTATTGCTCCTTTGTTGAATCCAACACTTGGTCTTTTTATTGGCTGAGTGTGAACCTTTTACACCTGTATAATCTATACACTTTGGCAAACTAGTTAGTCCAATTATTTGTGTTGGGCAATTCAACCACCAAAATCAATTAGGGACTAGGTGTAAGTCTAATTCCCTTTCAATCTCCCCCTTTTTGGTGATTGATGCCAACACAAACCAAAGCAAATATAGAAGTGCATAATTGAACTAGTTTGCATAATGTAAGTGTAAAGGTTGCTTGGAATTGGGCCAATATGACTACTTACAAGATATGCATGGAATGTTTCTTTCTTATATAACGTTTTGGACCACGTTTGCACCACATGTTTTGTTTTTGCAATTTCTTTTTGTAAATCCATTTCAAAGATCTTTTGCAAATAGTCAAAGGTACATGAATAAGAGTTTGCAAAGCATTTTCAAGATTTGAAATTGTCTCCCCCTATTTCAAATGCTTTTCCTTTGACTAAACAAAACTCCCCCTGAAAGAGATCCACCTCTTAGTGTTCAAGAGGGTTTTGATATACCATTTTTGAAATACTACTTTCTCCCCCTTTTGAACACAATAGGATACCAAATGATAAAGACTTTTGGAAAGCACTAAGTTTTTGAATTTGGTGGTGGTGGTGCGGTCCTTTTGCTTTGGGCTCATTTCTCCCCCTTTTTGGCATGAATCGCCAAAAACGGAATCAATAGAGCCCTCGAAGTGCAATCTTCCCCTTTGGTCATAAATAAGTGAGTTAAGATTATACCAAAGACGAAGTCCTTTTGCGTTTGAGTTTTTTTTACTCTCTCCCCCAAGGATGAAGTCCTTTTCCTTGATGCTCATTTCTCCCCCAAAGAAGAGAGAGTTGCTCGGAGTGGTGGCGAAGTATGAGTTACGGAGTGGAAGCCTTTGTCTTCGCCGAAGACTCCAATTCCCTTTCAATATACCTATGACTTGGTTTGAAATAAACTTGAAAACACATTAGTCATAGCATATAAAAGAGATATGATCAAAGGTATTCAAAAGAGCTATGTGTGCAAGCTTAGCAAAAGAAATTTCTAGAATCAAGAATATTGAGCTCATGCCTAAGTCTGGTAAAAGATTGTTCATCAAGTGGCTTGGTAAAGATATCGGCTAATTGATCTTTAGTATTAATGTAAGAAATCTCGATATCCCCCTTTTGTTGGTGATCCCTAAGAAAATGATACCGAATGGCTATGTGCTTAGTGCGGCTATGCTCGACGGGATTGTCGGTCATTTTGATTGCACTCTCATTATCACATAGCAAAGGGACTTTGGTTAATTTGTAACCGTAGTCCCGCAGGGTTTGCCTCATCCAAAGCAATTGCGCGCAACAATGTCCTGCGGCAATATACTCGGCTTCGGCGGTGGAAAGAGCGACCGAATTTTGCTTCTTTGAAGCCCAAGACACCAAGGATCTTCCCAAGAACTGGCAAGTCCCTGATGTGCTCTTCCTATTAATTTTGCACCCCGCCCAATCGGCATCCGAATAACCAATTAAATCAAATGTGGATCCCCGAGGGTACCAAAGCCCAAACTTAGGAGTGTAAGCCAAATATCTCAAGATTCGTTTTACGGCCGTAAGGTGGGATTCCTTAGGGTCGGATTGGAATCTTGCACACATGCAAACGGAAAGCATAATGTCCGGTCGAGATGCACATAAATAAAGCAATGAACCAATCATCGACCGGTATACCTTTTGATCCACGGACTTACCTCCCGTGTCGAGGTCGAGATGCCCATTAGTTCCCATGGGTGTCTTGATGGGTTTGGCATCCTTCATCCCAAACTTAGCAAGAATGTCTTGAGTGTACTTCGTTTGGCTAATGAAGGTGCCCTCTTGGAGTTGCTTGACTTGGAATCCTAGAAAATACTTCAACTCCCCCATCATCGACATCTCGAATTTCTGTGTCATGATCCTACTAAACTCTTCACATGTAGACTCGTTAGTAGACCCAAATATAATATCATCAACATAAATTTGGCATACAAACAAGTCATTTTCAAGAGTTTTAGTAAAGAGTGTAGGATCGGCCTTGCCGACTTTGAAGCCATTAGCAATAAGGAAATCTCTGAGGCATTCATACCATGCTCTTGGGGCTTGCTTGAGCCCATAAAGCGCCTTAGAGAGCCTATAGACATGATTAGGATACTCACTGTCTTCAAAGCCGGGAGGTTGCTCAACATAGACCTCTTCCTTGATCGGTCCATTGAGGAAGGCACTTTTCACGTCCATTTGATAGAGCTTAAAGCCATGGTAAGTAGCATAGGCCAATAAAATGCGAATTGACTCAAGCCTAGCTACGGGTGCATAGGTTTCACCGAAATCCAAACCTTCGACTTGTGAATACCCTTTGGCTACGAGTCGAGCTTTGTTCCTTGTCACCACACCATGTTCATCTTGCTTGTTGCGGAAGACCCATTTGGTTCCTACAACATTTTGGTTAGGACGTGGAACTAAATGCCAGACCTCATTCCTCGTGAAATTGTTGAGCTCCTCTTGCATCGCCACCACCCAATCCGAATCTTGGAGAGCTTCCTCTACCCTGTGTGGCTCAATAGAGGAAACAAAAGAGTAATGTTCACAAAAATGAGCAACCCGAGATCGTGTAGTTACCCCCTTATGAATGTCGCCGAGGATGGTGTCGACGGGGTGATCTCGTTGGATTGCTTGGTGGACTCTTGGGTGTGGCGGTCTTGGTTCTTCCTCATCCTCCTTTTCTTGATCATTTGTATCTCCTCCTTGATCATTGCTATCATCTTGAGGTGGCTCGTCTTCTTGATTTTGCTCTTCATCATTTTGAGCCTCATCCTCATTTTGAGTTGGTGGAGATGCTTGCATGGAGGAGGATGGTTGATCTTGTGTACTTGGAGGCTCTTCGGATTCCTTAGGACACACATCCCCGATGGACATGTTCCTTAGTGCGATGCATGGAGCCTGTTCTTCACCTATCTCATCAAGATCAACTTGCTCTACTTGAGAGCCGTTAGTTTCATCAAACACAACGTCACAAGAGACTTCAACTAGTCCAGTGGACTTGTTAAAGACCCTATATGCCCTTGTGTTTGAATCATAACCAAGTAAAAAGCCTTCTACAGTTTTAGGAGCAAATTTAGATTTTCTACCTCTTTTAATAAGAATGAAGCATTTGCTACCAAAAACTCTAAAATATGAAATATTGGGCTTTTTACCGGTTAGGAGTTCATATGATGTCTTCTTGAGGATTCGGTGAAGATATAACCGGTTGATGGCGTAGCAGGCGGTGTTGACCGCTTCGGCCCAAAACCAGTCCGGTGTCTTGTACTCATCAAGCATGGTTCTTGCCATGTCCAATAGAGTTCGATTCTTCCTCTCCACTACACCATTTTGTTGTGGCGTGTAGGGGGAGGAGAACTCATGCTTGATGCCCTCCTCCTCAAGGAAGCTTTCAATTTGAGAGTTCTTGAACTCCGTCCCATTGTCGCTTCTTATTTTCTTGATCCTTAAGCCGAACTCATTTTGAGCTCGTCTCAAGAATCCCTTTAAGGTCTCTTGGGTTTGAGATTTTTCCTGTAAAAAGAATACCCAAGTGAAGCGAGAATAATCATCCACAATAACAAGACAATACTTACTCCCGCCGATACTTATGTAAGCAATCGGGCCGAATAGATCCATGTGGAGTAGCTCAAGCGGCCTGTCGGTCGTCATGATGTTCTTGTGTGGATGATGAGCTCCAACTTGCTTTCCTGCCTGACATGCGCTACAAATCCTGTCTTTCTCAAAATGAACATTGGTTAGTCCTAAAATGTGTTCACCCTTTAGAAGCTTATGAAGATTCTTCATCCCAACATGAGCTAGTCGGCGATGCCAGAGCCAACCCATGTTAGTCTTAGCAATTAAGCAAGTGTCGAGTTCAGCTCTATCAAAATCTACCAAGTATAGCTGACCCTCTAACACTCCCTTAAATGCTATTGAATCATCACTTCTTCTAAAGACAGCGACATTTACATCAGTGAATAGACAGTTGTAGCCCATTTGACATAATTGGGAAACAGAAAGCAAGTTGTAATCTAATGAATCAACAAGAAAAACATTGGAAATGGAATGGTCAGGTGAAATAGCAATTTTACCAAGACCTTTGACCAAACCTTGATTTCCATCCCCGAATGTGATAGCTCGTTGGGGATCTTGGTTTTTCTCATATGAGGAGAACATTCTTTTCTCCCCGGTCATGTGGTTTGTGCACCCGCTGTCGAGTATCCAACTTGTGCCCCCGGATGCATAAACCTACAAAACAAGTTTAGTTCTTTGTTTTAGGTACCCAAACGGTTTTGGGTCCTTTGGCATTAGAAATGAGAACTTTGGGTACCCAAACACAAGTCTTGGAACCCTTGTGCTTGCCCCCAACAAATTTGGCAACTACCTTGCCGGATTTGCTAGTAAGCACATAAGATGCATCAAAAGTTTTAAATGAAATGGCATGATCATTTGATGCATTAGGAGTTTTCTTTCTAGGCAATTTGGCACGGGTTGGTTGCCTAGAGCTAGATGTCTCACCCTTATACATAAAAGCATGGTTAGGGCCAGAGTGAGACTTCCTAGAGTGAATTCTCCTGATTTTGCTCTCGGGATAACCGGCAGGGTACAAAATGTAACCCTCGTTATCCTGAGGCATGGGAGCCTTGCCCTTAACAAAGTTAGACAAATTTTTAGGTGGGGCATTAAGTTTGACATTGTCTCCCCTTTGGAAGCCAATGCCATCCTTGATGCCAGGGCGTCTCCCATTATAGAGCATGCTTCTAGCCAATTTAAATTTTTCATTTTCTAAGTCATGCTCTCTAATCTTAGCATTTAGTTGAGCTATGTGATCATTTTGTTTTTTAATTAAGGCTAGGTGATCATGGATAGCATCAACATTAATATCTCTACATCTAGTACAAATGGAAATATGCTCAACATTAGATGTAGAGGGTTTGCAAGATTTTAGTTCAACAACCTTAGCATGCAACATATCATTTTTAGTTCTAAGGTCGGAAATAGTAGCATTGCAAACATCAAAATCCTTAGCCTTAGCAATTAGTTTCTCATTCTCATTTCTAAGGCTAGCAATGGAAACATTTAACTCATCAATCCTAGCAAGCAAATCAACATTATCATTTCTAGGATCAATGCAAACATGAGAATCTACCTTAGCAATTAATTTAGCATTTTCATTTCTAAGGTTGGCAATAGTGTCATGGCACATGCTTAGCTCACTAGATAATTTGTTACATTTTTCTACTTCTAGAGCATAAGCATTTTTAACCTTAACATGTTTCTTATTCTCCTTGATTAGGAAGTCCTCTTGGGAGTCCAAGAGATCATCCTTTTCATGGATGGCACTAATTAGTTCATTTAATTTTTCCTTTTGTTCCATGTTAAGGTTAGCAAAAAGAATGTGCAAGTTATCCTCCTCATTTTTATCATCATCCTCATCACTAGATGTTTCATATTTAGTGGAGGACCTTGATTTTACCTTCTTTTTGCCGTCCTTGGCCATGAGACACTTGTGGCCGACGTTGGGGAAGAGAAGGCCCTTGGTGACGGCGATGTTGGCGGCGTCCTCGTCGGAGGAGGAGTCGCTTGAGCTTTCGTCGGAGTCCCATTCCCGACAAACATGGGCATCGCCGCCCTTCTTCTTGTAATACTTCTTCTTCTCCTTTCTTCTTCCCTTCTTGTCGTCGCCCCTGTCACTGTCACTAGACATAGGACATTTTGCAATAAAGTGACCGGGCTTACCACACTTGTAGCAAACCTTCTTGGAACGGGGTTTGTAGTCCTTCCCCTTCCGTTGCTTGAGAATTTGCCGAAAGCTTTTGATGATTAGGGCCATCTCCTCGTTGTCGAGCTTGGAAGCGTCAATTGGTTGTCTATTTGGTGTAGACTCCTCCTTCTTCTCCTCCGTTGCCTTGAAGGCCACCGGTTGCGCCTCGGAGGTGGAAGGCTCGTCAAGCTCGTTGATCTTCTTGGAGCCCTTAATCATGCATTCAAAACTCACAAAATTCCCGATAACTTCCTCGGGGGTCATTAGTGGATATCTAGGATTCCCACGAATTAATTGTACTTGAGTGGGGTTAAGGAAAATAAGAGCTCTTAGAATAACCTTAACCACTTCGTGGTCATCCCATTTTGTGCTCCCGAGGTTGCGCACTTGGTTCACCAAGGTCTTGAGCCGGTTGTACATGTCTTGTGGCTCCTCCCCCTGGCGAAGGCGGAAGCGACCGAGCTCCCCCTCGATCGTTTCCCGCTTGGTGATCTTGGTGAGTTCATCACCCTCGTGCGCCGTCTTGAGTAGGTCCCAAATCTCCTTGGCGTTCTTCAATCCTTGTACTTTGTTGTATTCCTCCTTGCTTAGGGAGGCAAGGAGGATGGTTGCGGCTTGGGAGTTGAAGTGCTCGATTTGGGCCACTTCGTCCGTGTCATAGTCCTCATCCCCTATTGATGGTACCTGTACACCATACTCAACAACATCCCATATTCTTTTGTGGAGAGAGGTTAGATGAAATCGCATCAAATTACTCCACATAGCATAATCTTCACCATTAAAAGTTGGTGGTTTGCCTAATGGGACGGAAAGTAAAGGTGTATGTTTAGGAATGCGAGGGTAGCGTAGGGGGATCTTACTATACTTCTTGCGCTCTTGGCGCTTAGAAGTGACGGAGGGCGCATCGGAGTCGGAGATCGATGTTGATGAAGTGTCGGTCTCGTAGTAGACCACCTTCCTCATCCTCTTGTGCTTGTCGCCTTTCCGATGCGGCTTGTGGGAAGAAGATTTTTCCTTCTTCTCTTTGTGGTGAGAAGAAGATTTCTTCTCCTTCCCTTTGTTGGAGGAGCTCTTCTTCTTCTCCCTCCTTTTGGTGCGGGACTCTTCCGATGAAGTGCTCCCGTAGCTTGTAGTGGGCTTTTCGCCGGTCTCCATCTCCTTCTTGGCGTGATCTCCCGACATCACTTCGAGCGGTTAGGCTCTAATGAAGCACCGGCCTCTGATACCAATTGATAGTCGCCTAGAGGGGGGGTGAATAGGGCGAAACTGAAATTTACAAATATAAACACAACTACAAGCCGGGTTAGCGTTAGAAATATAAATGAGTCCGAGAGAGAGGGCGCAAAACAAATCCCAAGCGAATAAGCAAGAGAGACACGGAGATTTGTTTTACCGAGGTTCGGTTCTTGCAAACCTACTCCCCGTTGAGGAGGCCACAAAGGCCGGGTCTCTTTCAACCCTTCCCTCTCTCAAACGGTCCCACGGACCGAGTGAGCTTCTCTTCTCTAATCAAAGCCGGGAACAAAACTTCCCCGCAAGGGCCACCACACAATTGGTGCCTCTTGCCTTGATTACAATGGAGTTGTGATCTCAAGAACAAGTGAGAAAGAAAAGAAGCAATCCAAGCGCAAGAGCTCAAATGAACACGGCAAATCACTCTCTCTAGTCACTAGGGTTTTGTGTGGAATTGGAGAGGATTTGATCTCTTTGAATGTGTCTAGAATTGAATGCCTAGCTCTTGTAAGTGGTTAGAAGTTGGAAAACTTGGATAGCAATGAATGTGGGGTGGTTGGGGTATTTATAGCCCCAACCACCAAATGTGGCCGTTGCTGGGAGCTCTCTGTTCGATGGCGCACCGGACAGTCCGGTGCACACCGGACAGTCCGGTGCCCCCTGCCACGTCATCGTTGCCGTTGGATTCTGACCGTTGGAGCTCTGACATGTGGCCCCGCCTGGATGTCCGGTGTACACCGGACATGAACTGTTCATTGTCCGGTGCAGCGGTATGGGCGCGCCTGCCGACTGCGCGCGCAGAGCGCGTATTAAATGCGCTTGCAGGTGACCGTTGGCGCGGAAGTAGCCGTTGCTCCGTGGTTCACCGGACAGTCCGGTGCACACCGGACAGTCCGGTGAATTTTAGCGGAGCGGCTGCCGCGCGAACCCGAGGCTGGCGAGTTCCGGATGCCGCGGTTCGTTGGCGCACCGGACATGTCCGGTGCACACCGGACAGTCCGGTGAATTATAGCGCGCCGGCCTCCGCGAACTCCCGAGGGCGAAGGGTTGAAGTCGAAGTCCTCTGGCGAAGGGTAAAAAACGAAGTCTACGGGCGCACCGGACACTGTCCGGTGCACACCGGACAGTCCGGTGCCTCCAGCCAGAGGTGCCCTCGGTTGCCTTATTGCTCCTTTGTTGAATCCAACACTTGGTCTTTTTATTGGCTGAGTGTGAACCTTTTACACCTGTATAATCTATACACTTTGGCAAACTAGTTAGTCCAATTATTTGTGTTGGGCAATTCAACCACCAAAATCAATTAGGGACTAGGTGTAAGTCTAATTCCCTTTCACTTCTTCCGACCGTTGGCCAGACCACGTGTCGCGCGCAGATTCCGCGGCCGACCGTTGGCTCACCGGACAGTCCGGTGCACACCGGACAGTCCGGTGAATTTTAGCCGTACGCCGTCGGCAAATTCCCGAGAGCGGCACCTTCGGGCCGAGGCAGCCTGGCGCACCGGACACTGTCCGGTGCACCACTGGACAGTCCGGTGCCCCAGACCGAAACAGCCTGTTGGCTGTACACAGCCAACATTCTCCTTTTCTTCTTCTCTCCGTTTCTAACACTTAGACAAATATATTAGTACACAAAACCAATGTACTAAGGCTTAGAAACATACCTTTACTTGTGATTTTCACTTTGTTCATCCATGGGCATAGATTCACATTTAAGCACTTGTGTTTGCACTTAATCACCAAAATACTTAGAAATGGCCCAAGGGCACATTTCCCTTTCAATCTCCCCCTTTTTGGTGATTTATGCCAACACAACATAAAGCAACTAGAACAAGTGCACAATCACTTCAAATAGAACTCAAATCTAATTTGATTCATTTTTGGCATATATGGATCATCCTTTGCCACCACTTGGTTTGTTTTTGCAAATCAAACTCAAATCTCTATCTCTAAGTCAAACACACATGTTGAAGCATAAAGAGAGTCATTCAGAAAGAGATTGATCACAGATTTCAAAAACTCCCCCTATTTCCCATAATCAATACTTCTCCCCACAAGAAGCCGACTTTTGACGAAAGAGACAATGCAAGAGTTTTGAACAAACCAAAAGCTCTATTCTACTGTTTTCAAAATCTCTCAAGTGGTAGCTGATCCATTTATTGCTTTGGCCTTTATTTTCTCCCCCTTTGGCATTAAGCACCAAAACGGGATCAACTTTGGCCCTCTAACCCCATTGCCTCACCAAAATCTTCAATTTAGATCAAATAGCAATAAAAGTTCACGAGATGGACTTGGAATAAGTTACCCTCTCATCGGAGTGCAGTGGAAGACTTTCATGGGTCCAAGTCCACCTTTCCCTTTCAATTCTCCTTCGAGACTAAGTCAAGCAAACTCAAGCATATGGTTAGTCTCAAAGGGTCAAGTTGTAACACATCTCCCCCTAAACATGTGCATCACCTTGCAACGGACTTGTGAGGTCCAGGGAGTGTTTGTACAACTTGAGCACCACAGTACGCAACAGAATACAGAATGGACATGATCAAAAGCATAAACACATGTATGCTACAATTCAATCCAAGTTCCGCGAATCTAAGACATTTAGCTCACTACGCAGCCTGCAAAAGGTCTTCTCATCTAGAGGCTTGGTAAAGATATCGGCTAGCTGGTTCTCGGTGCTAACATGAAACACTTCGATATCTCCCTTTTGCTGGTGGTCTCTCAAAAAGTGATGCCGGATGTCTATGTGCTTTGTGCGGCTGTGCTCAACAGGATTTTCCGCCATGCGGATAGCACTCTCATTGTCACATAGGAGTGGGACTTTGCTCAGATTGTAGCCAAAGTCCCGGAGGGTTTGCCTCATCCAAAGTAGTTGCGCGCAACACTGTCCTGCGGCAACGTACTCGGCCTCAGCGGTGGATAGGGCAACGGAGGTTTGTTTCTTAGAGTTCCACGACACCAGGGACCTTCCTAAGAATTGGCACGTCCCCGATGTACTTTTCCTATCGACCTTGCATCCAGCATAGTCGGAATCTGAGTATCCAACTAAGTCAAAGGTAGACCCCTTTGGATACCAGAGCCCGAAGCAAGGCGTAGCAACTAAATATCTAAGAATTCGCTTCACTGCCACTAAGTGACACTCCTTAGGGTCGGATTGAAATCTAGCACACATGCATACGCTAAGCATAATATCCGGTCTACTAGCACATAAATAAAGTAATGACCCTATCATTGACCGGTATGCTTTTTGATCAACGGACTTACCTCCTTTGTTGAGGTCGGTGTGTCCGTCGGTTCCCATCGGAGTCTTTGCGGGCTTGGCGTCCTTCATCCCAAACCGCTTTAGCAGATCTTGCGTATACTTCGTTTGGGAGATGAAGGTGCCATCCTTGAGTTGCTTCACTTGGAACCCAAGGAAGTAGTTCAACTCGCCCATCATCGACATCTCGAATTTCTGCGTCATCACCCTGCTAAACTCTTCACAAGACTTTTGGTTAGTAGAACCAAATATTATGTCATCGACATAGATTTGGCACACAAACAAATCACCATCACATGTCTTTGTAAAAAGAGTTGGATCGGCTTTCCCAACCTTGAAAGCATTAACAATTAGAAAGTCTCTAAGGCATTCATACCATGCTCTTGGGGCTTGCTTAAGTCCATAGAGCGCCTTAGAGAGCTTACACACATGGTTGGGGTACCGTTCATCCTCGAAGCCAGGGGGTTGCTCCACGTACACCTCCTCCTTGATTGGCCCGTTGAGGAAAGCGCTCTTCACATCCATTTGGTACAACCTGAAAGAATGATGAGCGGCATATGCTAGCAAGATACGAATTGATTCTAGCCTAGCCACAGGAGCAAAAGTCTCCTCGAAATCCAAACCTGCGACTTGGGCATAACCTTTTGCCACAAGTCGAGCCTTGTTTCTCGTCACCACCCCGTGCTCGTCCTGTTTGTTGCGGAACACCCACTTGGTTCCCACAACATTTTGCTTCGGACGAGGCACTAGTGTCCAAACTTCATTCCTCTTGAAGTTGTTGAGCTCCTCCTGCATGGCCAACACCCAGTCCGGATCTAGCAAGGCCTCCTCTACCCTGAAAGGCTCAATAGAAGAGACAAAGGAGTAATGCTCACAAAAATTTACTAATCTAGATCGAGTAGTTACTCCCTTGCTAATGTCACCCAGAATTTGGTCGACGGGATGATCCCTTTGAATCATCGCTCGAACTTGGGTTGGAGGTGCTGGTTGCGCTTCTTCCTCCATCGCATGATCATCTTGTGCTCCCCCTTGCTCACACGCCTCCTGTTGACGAACTGGTTCATCGTCTTGAGTTGGGGGATGCACCATTGTTGAGGAAGAAGGTTGATCTTGCTCCAAGTGTTCCTGTGGTCGCACATCACCAATCGCCATGGTGCGCATAGCGGCTGTTGGAACATCTTCTTCATCTACATCATCAAGATCAACAACTTGCTCTCTTGGAGAGCCATTAGTCTCATCAAATACAACGTCGCTAGAGACTTCAACCAAACCCGATGATTTGTTGAAGACTCTATACGCCTTTGTATTTGAGTCATAACCCAATAAAAACCCTTCTACAGCTTTGGGAGCAAACTTAGAATTTCTACCCTTCTTCACTAGAATGTAGCACTTGCTCCCAAATACACGAAAGTAAGATACATTGGGTTTGTTACCGGTTAGTAGCTCATACGAAGTCTTCTTGAGGAGGCGGTGAAGGTAGACCCTGTTGATGGCATGGCAAGCCGTGTTCACGGCTTCTGTCCAAAAGCACTCGGGGGTCTTGAACTCTCCTAGCATCGTCCTCGCCATATCGATGAGCGTCCTGTTCTTCCTCTCTACCACACCATTTTGCTGTGGTGTGTAGGGAGCGGAGAACTCGTGCTTGATCCCTTCCTCCTCAAGGAATTCCTCTACTTGAAGGTTCTTAAACTCGGACCCGTTGTCGCTCCTTATCTTCTTTACCTTGAGCTCAAACTCATTTTGAGCCCTCCTGAGGAAGCGCTTGAGGGTCCCTTGGGTTTCAGACTTATCCTGCAAAAAGAACACCCAAGTGAAGCGGGAAAAATCATCTACAATAACTAGACCATACTTACTTCCTCCTATGCTCAGATAGGCGACGGGTCCGAAGAGGTCCATATGCAGCAGCTCCAGGGGTCTTGAAGTGGTCATCACATTCTTGCTGTGATGTGCTCCTCCCACTTGTTTATCTGCCTGACAAGCTGCACAAGGTCTATCTTTTTCGAATTTTACATTAGTCAATCCTATCACGTGTTCTCCCTTTAGAAGTTTGTGAAGGTTCTTCATTCCCACATGTGCCAAGCGGCGATGCCACAGCCAGCCCATGCTAGTCTTAGCTATTAAGCATGCATCTAGACCGGCCTCTTCTTTTGCAAAATCAACTAAATAAAGTTTGCCGTCTAATACACCCTTAAAAGCTAGTGAACCATCACTTCTTCTAAAGACAGACACATCTATGTTTGTGAATAAACAATTATATCCCATATTGCATAATTGACTAACAGATAGTAAATTATAACCAAGAGACTCTACTAAAAACACATTTGAAATAGAATGCTCATTAGAAATTGCAATTTTACCTAACCCTTTTACCTTGCCTTGATTCCCATCACCGAATATGATTGAATCTTGGGAATCTTTATTCTTGACGTAGGAGGTGAACATTTTCTTCTCCCCCGTCATATGGTTTGTGCATCCGCTGTCTATAATCCAGCTTGAACCCCCGGATGCATAAACCTGCAAGACAAATTTAGGCTTGGGTTTTAGGTACCCAACTCATGTTGGGTCCTACAAGGTTAGCACAAATATCCTTAGGGACCCAAATGCAGGTTTTATCTCCCTTGCATCTTGCCCCTAACTTCCTAGCAATTACCTTTTTACCCTTTCTACAAATAGCAAAGGGAGCATTGCAAGCATAATAAATGGTAGAAGGTTTGTTCACAACTTTTCTAGGAACATGAGCAACATTTCTTTTAGGAACAACATTTCTCCTAGTAACATTTCTATCATACACATATGAAGAGCTAGGAGCAAACATGGCATGAGAATCATAAACATATGAATCAAAATCATTACAAGCATTTCTAGCATGTCTCCTATCATGGTACATAAAGGCATGGTTCCTTTTTTCACTACTAGCCATAGGGGCCTTCCCTTTCTCCTTGGCGGGAATGGGAGCCTTATGGCTTGTTAAGTTCTTGGCTTCCCTCTTGAAGCCAAGCCCATCCTTAATTGAGGGGTGTCTACCAACCGTGTAGGCATCCCTAGCAAATTTTAGTTTTTCAAAATCACTTTTGCTAGTCTTAAGTTGAGCATTAAGACTAGCCACTTCATCATTTAGTTTTGAAATTGAAACTAAGTGTTCACTACAAGCATTAACATCAAAATCCTTACACCTAGTGCAAATTGTAATATTTTCAACATAAGAGTTACTTGCTACTTCTAGTTTAGCAGTTAAAACATTAATTTCACCTTTTAAAGAAGAAATGGTTTCATTACAAGTAGAAAGTTCACAAGAAAGTATTCCATTTCTTTTAACTTCTAGAGCAAGTGAATTTTGTGCACTAACAAATTTATCATGTTCTTCATATAAAAGGTCTTCCTGTTTCTCTAAGATTCTATCCTTTTCATTTAAGGCATCAATCAACTCATTAATCTTAGCTATCTTAGTTCTATCCAATCCCTTGAATAAACTAGAGTAATCAGTTTCATCCTCACTAGATTCATCATCACTAGAAGAATCATAAGTATTAGCATTACGAGTGATTACCTTCTTTTCCCTTGCCATGAGGCAAGTGTGATGCTCGTTGGGGAAGAGGGCCGATTTGTTGAAGGCAGTGGCGGCGAGTCCCTCATTGTCGGAGTCGGAGGAGGAGCAATCCGAATCCCACTCCTTGCCTAGATGCGCCTCGCCCTTGGCCTTCTTGTAATTCTTCTTCTTTTCCCTCTTGTTTCCCTGTTCCTGGTCACTATCGTTATCGGGGCAGTTAGCGATAAAATGACCAATCTTACCGCACTTGAAGCATGAGCGTTTCCCCTTTGTCTTGTTCTTGCTTGGCTGCCCCTTGTGACCCTTCAGCACCGTCTTGAATCTCTTGATGATGAGAGCCATCTCTTCATCATTGAGCCCGGCCGCCTCAACTTGCGCCACCTTGCTAGGTAGCGACTCCTTGTTCCTTGTTGCTTTTAGAGCAATGAGTTGAGGCTCGTGGAGTGGACCGTTCAACGCGTCGTCGACGTATCTTGCCTCCTTGATCATCATCTGCCCGCTCACGAATTTTCCAAGTACTTCCTCGGGCGTCATCATCGTGTACCTGGGATTCTCACGAATATTGTTCACGAGATGAGGATCAAGAACGGTAAAGGACCTGAGCATTAGGCGGACGACGTCGTGATCCGTCCAACGCGTGCTTCCGTAGCTCCTTATTTTGTTGATAAGGGTCTTGAGCCGGTTGTAAGTTTGAGTTGGCTCTTCTCCCCTTATCATGGCGAATCGTCCAAGCTCACCCTCCACCAACTCCATCTTGGTGAGCATGGTGATGTCGTTCCCCTCGTGAGAGATCTTGAGGGTGTCCCATATCTGCTTGGCATTGTCCAAGCCGCTCACCTTATTGTACTCTTCCCTGCACAAAGATGCTAAGAGAACAGTAGTAGCTTGTGCATTTCTATGAATTTGTTCATTTATAAGCATAGGGCTATCCGAGCTATCAAATTTCATTCCATTCTCTACTATCTCCCATATGCTTGGATGGAGAGAGAATAAGTGACTACGCATTTTGTGACTCCAAAATCCGTAGTCCTCCCCATCAAAGTGTGGAGGTTTGCCAAGAGGAATGGAAAGCAAATGCGAATTTGAACTATGTGGAATACGCGAATAATCAAATGAGAAGTTCGAATTGACCGTCTTCCTGTAGTCGTTGTCGTCGTCCTTTTGGGAAGAAGAGGACTCATCGCTGTCGTAGTAGACGATCTCCTTGATGCGTCTTGTCTTCTTCTTCTTTCCATCTTTTCGCTTGTGGCCCGAGCCCGAGTTGTTGGACTTGTCATCCCTTGGCTCATTGACGAAGGACTCCTTCTCCTTGTCGTTGATCACAATTCCCTTCCCCTTAGGATCCATCTCTTCGGGCGGTTAGTCCCTTTCTTGAAGAGAACGGCTCTGATACCAATTGAGAGCACCTAGAGGGGGGGGGGGTGAATAGGTGATCCTGTAAAACTTCAAAAACTTAAGCCACAAAAACTTGTTAAGTGTTAGCACAATTATGGCCAAGTGGCTAGAGCGGAGTCAAAACACAATAACCACAAGAAAACAATCACAGAGATGACACGGTGGTTATCCCGTGGTTCGGCCAAGTACAAAACTTGCCTACTCCACGTTGTGGCGTCCCAATGGACGAGAGTTGCACTCAACTCCTCTCAAGTGATCCAATGATCAACTTGAATACCACGGTGTTCTTGCTTTTCTTTTCTCAATCCCGTTTGCGAGGAATCTCCACAGCTTGGAGCCTCTCGCCCTTACAAAAGATGTTCACAGAGAATCACAGAGCAAGGGAGGGATTAGCAACTCACACACGACACAAAGATCACAGCGAATACGCACACACAAGACCCAGACTTGAGCTCAAGAGACTAGCACACTAGAACGAAGCTCAAATCACTAGAATGTCGAACAAGTGCGCAAGATTGATGTGTGAGTGATCAAGAGTGCTCAGGGAATGCTTGGATATCCTCCTCCATGCGCCTAGGGGTCCCTTTTATAGCCCCAAGGCAGCTAGGAGCCGTTGAGAGCAAATCTGGAAGGCCATCCCTGCCTTCTGTCGTCGGGCGCACCGGACAGTCCGGTGCACACCGGACACTGTCCGGTGCCCGATTTCTTTCCTTAACAGGCGCAGCCGACCGTTGCCGGCCGTTGCAGATCTGGCGCACCGGACAGTCCGGTGCACACCGGACAGTCCGGTGCCTTCTTCCGACCGTTGGCCAGACCACGTGTCGCGCGCAGATTCCGCGGCCGACCGTTGGCTCACCGGACAGTCCGGTGCACACCGGACAGTCCGGTGAATTTTAGCCGTACGCCGTCGGCAAATTCCCGAGAGCGGCACCTTCGGGCCGAGGCAGCCTGGCGCACCGGACACTGTCCGGTGCACCACCGGACAGTCCGGTGCCCCAGACCGAAACAGCCTGTTGGCTGTACACAGCCAACATTCTCCTTTTCTTCTTCTCTCTGTTTCTAACACTTAGACAAATATATTAGTACACAAAACCAATGTACTAAGGCTTAGAAACATACCTTTACTTGTGATTTTCACTTTGTTCATCCATGGGCATAGATTCACATTTAAGCACTTGTGTTTGCACTTAATCACCAAAATACTTAGAAATGGCCCAAGGGCACATTTCCCTTTCATCGGCGCTGGGGCTGCGGGCTCCCAGGATGCCGCCTCTCCGGCGATGGCGGCAGCGGCGACCGGCGCCTCACCCAACCACGGGGAGGCGGCGGTGAGAAGTCACGCCGTCGCCGCGGGGGCGAGGCCCCGCGGCCTCGGTGTCCGCCGGTGCTGGGAGAAGGCGAGCGGGCGGAGGATGAGGGCGGGGAGGATCCGCCGCCGTTCTCCTGCTGCTGCGGTGGCGGCCTGACAACGAGACTGCTGAGAGGGGCACGCGCGGGATGTGGTGGGGCGGGGGCAGGAGCGGGCGAGGGCGAGGGCGAGCGGACGGGGTCGGTCTCAGGCTCTGGCGTTCTTCGAGGGGGCGTGATGTCCTCGTACTCATCCTCGTCGTCTTCGATGTCGTCGCCCCTGCCGCGCGGCCTCATCTTGCTGCGTGTGGGGGTGCTACGGCGGCGGCGCTGCATCCTAGGGTTTGGGGTACGACGACATGGGGAAGGGAGAGAGAGGCTTGACTAAACAACGCTACAGGACCAAGTGAAATCAAGGCGCAGAGCGAGGACAGGCATCGAACGATGAGAAGGGAGCGTGGAGAGGCGGAGCGAGCGAGGAAGCGAGAGGAGACATCAACCTTTGATTGGCGATCGGACGGCTGTAATGCTAACTGCTGACGTGGCTGAACCTGAGGGCAGATTTCCTTCCTGCTTTAATATATAGAAATATATAGCTCTCCTCGTGCGTATTCGAGAGAGAAAAAAGCTTCCAGACTTCATAATTCAACAGTCGCATTAATGGCTTGAGCGTTGTGCTTTCTGTTGTTTTGTCGAACTTTGACTTCAAGCTTTCTAGGCTTAGGCTGTCCCAACAAGCCCATCTAAATAGAGGTAAAAACGGTTGGTAAATATCAAAATCATTTTTGCTTTCATATTTTTTATTGGAAACAAAATAAAAAATGATAACTCCAGAAACAGAAATGACATAGGTAATTCGAAAACGTTGGAAACAAAAGTTTGGTACGAAAAACACATTAGTTACGATCGGAATATGAAATACACCGATAAAAATCATAATATGTACCCTCAGATGACTTCAAAAATTCACATAAATCATACATCCACATAAAAATAGTAATAATATGTAAATATTCACAAATTCATGAATAATAAAACAACAAATACAATCGACAAACACTGTGCACACATACATATAGATAGAAAGTCAACATAATTTGTATCATCCCGGTCCTTTAGAATATATGTATCAAGAGTAATAATTAGAAACAAACTATAAATAAGATCTATAAAAGTCTTAGACAACTCTAAAATATTAACCATTAGATAGATCTTAGTTTTAGAAAATGAATAAAATTAGTTTCATATTTTTCTAAGTTAATACGAATTTATTATGAATTTACAAAGATCAATTCATAATTATTTTCTTTTCTGAAAATAGTGAATCCGTTCAAATAAATACGGTAATTTTTGGAAACAGTCGGAAGGAACCAAATCGCTTCCTTTTCCAATTTTTTCTACCGATTTTGTTGCCGTGTTTTCGCCAACTGTTTCCATTTTCGTTTAGCCTTAAATTTCAATAAATTTTGAAAACGAGTCTCGATAACCGAAAATTATTGTTTTCGTTTTCATCCCTACCTGTAACTGCTTCTCTCTGCTACATATACTGGTTCGTGAGCTTCTCTCCCTCATGTAAGGCTATTCCCAACGGCACTCATGTAAGGACCTGTTAGTTTATGTTGGGATTTGTCCCTCAAATCGTTCTAGCTAATCAAAACTTATATAAATTAGGTAAACAATTCGACTAGGAATCATTCCGGGTGACTAATCCCTAGGAACCGAACATGTCCTAGCCTCCTAGGGCTATTTCAAGCAAGGTGCTAAACCTGTTTCGCATGCTCATTTTGTGCATCCGTGTTGCAGTGTTCACCTTCCCGTAGACGGTAAAAGAGGACGTGCAAAACGAGCATTCGGGCGACCAGTACCTCATTTTTACGAGTTTTTCTATCCTTGTATACGCCTATATACATGCGCAGTCTGCTGAACGCCATAGGATACCTGCGCGCGCATGGGATACCTACCAAGAACAGCCTAAGACTCGCCCGCATGGGATACCTACCAAGAATAGCCTAAGACAACCTGCAACAGTTGCTTCTATGGGCCTGTTTGGATACCTGGGCTAAAAGCAAAAAGGCTAAACTTTAGCCCATTTGTGGCCTAAAATACCAAACAGGCCGGCTAAAATGCGGCTAAAAAACTTTAGCTGCGTTAGCCCACGGGGAGGAGCTAAACTGGGCTTCTCTGCCCACAATTCCACCGTATACCCTCCACAGAACCCTACCCACCCGTATTCAAACATGCGGCTAAGAATGGGTATGTTGGTCTTTTTGTACAGCATTAATTGCTTCACTATGTGTTTTAGCTAGAGTATCCAAACATGGTGGGCTAAATTTTAGCCTGTGAACTTTAGCCCTTTGGTTTTAGCTCAGGGTAACCAAACAGGCCCTATATCATTTATCTCAATCTCACTTTTTCACCATTCTCTAAAAGATTCCGTCTCCTAAATTTCAGCTCCAACAATGGTAATTGTATGAAAGAAACCACCATTTGCATCTATTCGTACATAATATACAAGATTTCCAATCCGTATATGAACGCGCATTTTTTGTTGCCACAAACAATACGGTTTATAAAAATTCTGATAATATACTTGCTGAGATATGAAGCCATAGAGGACACTGTGAGAGAAAATATAAAAGACGAAAACTTTTAAGGTGTACTATAAAGAATAAATAATATTATTTTAAAAGATAAAAATTTAGAGGACGACACTGCTGAGTTAAGATATAACATCGTCAAACGCCATAGCCGTGAGTGGCGTCGTGGTAGCCCCAGAAACCCTTGTTGCCTTGCTGACACCAGCACGAGACCCACTCGTTTGACGCTGGTGAGCATGGTGAGCGCGTGCAACCGTTGGGCCGGATGAAGTTTGATCCCGCATCCTCAGGCTTACCATGTCGTGGCAGCAACATCTGCGCCCAAGCGAGTTATTTGCTTTTATCCTTATCAAACATGGACTTAGTAGTCATAATGCCCTCGTTCTAATGGACTTCATCCATACGCCCTTCTCAAACCATGGACTCCTGCTAAAATACCCTTTCAGTTTTTTTTTAAAAAATATTTATTTTACCAATATTATACCATGAGAACTTTTGGTTTTGCCCCTGGTAGAATCCATTGGAAGCCACTGTGCCCTCCACAGCCAGGGCCTTCGGCGGCGGCTGCACCTTAGACTGTCCGCAGCGGTTATTGCTAAATTTTTCTCTTATATTATTTTCTGTATCACATCATCCCTTACTTTTTCATCTCCCACAACGGTTCCCCTATATTCTCTCTCTATACTCCACTACAACTATAAAATATCATTATTGTTGACGCCTTTTCGGAGCGCCAAATACTCAAGAAGAACCGGCGGCGGTGCTCTCTGGTCAGGCGCGGACGGTCCGCGGCCTGGGGCCGGACGGTCCGCGACCTGGTGCAGGAGCTTGGGTCCTCTGCCTGACGGCGGACGGTCCGCGCCCTAGGGCCAGACGGTCCGCGAGTGCGCAGGGGCGGCGGTAGATCGCCGACGGCGCCTGGATCTCGCTCCCGGGAGGGACCCCGTCGGGGAGGAGAGATCCTAGGAGTTGTCTAGGCTCGGGCAGGCCGACCTAGACTCCTCTAATCGACGTAGAGTCGAGGAGAGGCGGAGAATTTGGGGATTGGAATACTAAACTAGGGCTAAACTAGAACTAGACTAGAACTACTCCTAATGCATAAGGTAAAAACGAGTAATAGACTTGATTTGTTCGATTGTTGGGGGTTCAATCGGCCGTAGCCCTTCATCTATATAAAGGGGGAGGTCTGGATCCGCTTCCAACTGATTTCCGAGTTAATCCCGCGGTTTTAGGTAACAAATCCCGCGAGAAACTAGGAACCCTAACTGACTCTGCGCACGCGCGGACCGTCCGCGCCACCACTGCGGACTGTCCGGACCGCGGACCGTCCGGCCTCCGGGCCGGACCGTCCGCACGGTCATTTTGGGTTCGAACATATGCCCCCCTGCCTTTTGGTGAAGGTTGACGAACCAAAATCATATGAACTAAACCTGATGTAAGTCACCGGCTTTTTGATATGGAGATTATTCAATAAAGCACCAATATAAAGGCCGTTTCGGATTGTATCTTTCTCGGCCATGACCATTTGATCAATGGATCAAAAGGAATAGGATGGAGGTGCCCCCCCAGTCTGGATAGACGAAGGGATTATACATGTACCATGAATTCATCATCGTGTCATTCCATGTTTGAACAGGATAATATACCGACGATGAGTAAATAGGTGAAAAATACCCTGGTCTCATAGAATGAATAGGCGATGCTTGTTGTGTCGCCTTTTGGGCCGTTTTGTTTAACCGTTTTGTTTTAGCAGGTGGCCAGGGTTTCTTTGTTGACCGATCACGTGGAACAGTCTTTTTGCTAGCATTTTTGGAGAGCAACTGATCAAAAGTAGGATCGGCTTTGATCAGCCGATTATATGTGCTTTGACCTTGCGTCTTTTTCCTTGCTTTGTGTAGAGGTTGACGCCTTTGGTCATAGGGGGACTGTCCGGCTGAGTTAGCCGGACCGTTTGTCCGAGCACCGGATCGTCCGCACGTAGGTGCCGGACCATCTACGATGTTCGGGCTAGGCTGATGTGTTTGGTTCATTAACTGTGCCTGCCCCCCAGTGTCTTCGGACTTTTTAGCCTTCTCGTCTGAAGCCTTTCGAGCAATCTCCTTTTGTGATATATCTGACATGCGGGGATCGCCAATGACGATACCCTTGCCTTTGCCTTTATCGGCCATTTCGGGCTGAACCAAGACCTTTTTGCATGTGAGTTCTATTGTATTAACAGGAAAGGGTTGTGTGTCTACTTGCATCTCCTGAAAAGCCAATCGACCCTCATTTATGGCCGATTGCATCTGTCGACGAAAAACATTACAATCATTGGTGGCATGAGAAAAGGAATTATGCCACTTACAATAAGCACACCTCTTTAATTCATCAGGAGGAGGAATAGTATGAGTTAATTTAATGTTGCCGTTTTTCAGTAACTCGTCAAATATTTTATCGCATTTGGCAACATTAAAAGTAAACTTAACTTCCTCTTGTCGATTCTTTCGAATCGACTGTAAAGCAGAACACGCTGAAGGTTTAGCCTGTCCTGGCCAAACCAGTTCGGTGGTATATACATCCGTGGATTCATCGTCCGAATTATCGTATCCCACTAAATGCATCTTATGGCTAGCCGATTTTGATGTTTCCTTACTTTGGCTTTCACAGGTCATAGCCCGCTGGTGTAAGTGCACTAATGAAAAGAATTGGGTGCAGTCTAATTTTTCTTTTAAGTAGGATCGCAACCCATTGAAAGCTAGCCCTGTCAGTTGTTTTTCTGCGACATGAATCTGAAAGCATCGGTTTCTAGTGTCCCGGAATCTCCGGATATAGTCATTAACCGATTCTTCAGGCCCCTGTCGGACTGAAGCTAAGTCAGCCAATTCTAACTCATGTTCTCCTGAGAAGAAGTGTTCATGAAATTTCTGCTCTAATTCTTCCCAAGAGTTAATAGAGTTTGGTGGCAAAGCTGCGTACCATGCAAATGCAGTATCAGTAAGGGACAACGAGAATAAACGAACGCGGTAGGCTTCCCCATCAGCCAATTCTCCCAAGTGTGCTATGAATTGGCTTATATGTTCGTGTGTGCTTTTCCCACTTTCACCAGAAAACTTAGAGAAGTCTGGTATTCTAGTTCCCTGTGGGTATGGCACGGTGTCGAATCGGTGGCTATAAGGCTTCCGATACGATTGCCCTGTACCTGACACGCTAACACCGAGTTTGTCCCTGAACATCCCGGCTACCTCGTCTCTGACCCTCTCTGCCATGTCTGGCGACCATCCATTAAGTTTGTGGGTGGAGATTTCAGGTTGCCTGACATTACTCTGTCGGCTTTCCTCCCAGGTATGTTTGAGGTGTGTGTTAGGTGTCCTATTAATGTCACCAGCTCCTGCCCTATACCCCTCAGGCTCTCTTGTTGCCGAATAGTATTCAGCCCTATGTCCATGAGGTGGTATGGCATGATTATAATGTGTTGCTGGTGGGGCACCATAATGTTGCTGCGATGAATGTGGGAACTGTGTGTATTGCGCAGCTCTCGGCTCT
Source organism: Zea mays (assembly GCF_902167145.1). Classification (NCBI taxonomy): domain Eukaryota; kingdom Viridiplantae; phylum Streptophyta; class Magnoliopsida; order Poales; family Poaceae; genus Zea; species Zea mays. The sequence continues at coordinate 17,774,980 of NC_050104.1, forward strand.
GCGTATGCATATCCGGACGGTCCGACGTAAGAGGCCGAATGGTCCGCGACCTGACCAAATGGTCTGAAGGTATATCCGGATTGTCCAGCCGTATATGGTGCTACGTGGGTAGTCTCGTACCCAGACCGTCTGTCGTAAAGAACTGGACGGTCTGCGATCGGGCCGAATGGTCCAGGGCTGTGCCCGGATGGATCGGCCATATATGGCGTGACTTGGGCAGTCTGCGCATGGACTCGTGTAGAGTCGGATGGTCCAGCGTAATACGTCGGCCGGTTCATGCCATATCCGGACGGTCCGACGTAAGATGGCGGACGGTCCGCAACATATCCGAACGGTCCGGCGTGATGCACCGGACGGTCCGTGATGGGGCCGAAGTGTTCAGGGTTGTACCCTGATGGTCCGGCCATGTACGGTGCGACCTGAGTGTTTTGTGTACGGGCCTGCATCTGGTCGGACGGTCCGGCGAAATACGCCGGACGGTCCGCGGTATAACCGGACTGTCTGAGATGATGCTCGGACGGTCCGGTCGCGTCCAGTACCTGCCGTGTGCCTAGTGGTTGCGGCTGTGATGGTGACACGAAAGCGTGCATCGGCATACCATATGATGGCTGGGTCAAAGGTGACCCGTTTATAGCCGATGTGTTTGACGTGGGTGGCACTGTATTAGACTCTCGCGATGGAAAATTAGGAGCAGCTGATTTCTCGTATGCACGTAAATGCATTTTAATAGATTCATCTACATATCGCTTTAACTGATCTCCTCGTTGATCCATGAAAGTCGTAAGAGATAGATCTGGAGTACTTACAGCGGGACCCTGCAGTGGAGGTAGGAGAGATTCCATATCGATCTCCCCTTGACGGACGATCTTCTGGTGGCGATCCACCGTGAAGTGTGACAAGTACTTGTCCGCCGCCTCCTTGCGCCGTTCGGAGAGTTTATGCAGCAGTTCCGCCTCTTCCTTGTCGCGTTGTTCGTTCCATTGCCGCATCACCTCCTTCTCATCATGCATTACGAGGTCTTCAAAGGGCCTTTGGTCATCAGCCGGGAGCGCCTCCATGGCCGGCTTGATGATGTTGGTAGTGGAGATCTTGGTGTGATCCTTAGAACCGGCCATTTATGGGCCAATTTTTAGCAGATCTAGACACCTATTCCCCAGCGGAGTCGCCAAAAAGTATGTTGACGCCTTTTCGGAGCGCCAAATACTCAAGAAGAACCGGCGGCGGTGCTCTCTGGTCAGGCGCGGACGGTCCGCGGCCTGGGGCCGGACGGTCCGCGACCTGGTGCAGGAGCTTGGGTCCTCTGCCTGACGGCGGACGGTCCGCGCCCTAGGGCCGGACGGTCCGCGAGTGCGCAGGGGCGGCGGTAGATCGCCGACGGCGCCTGGATCTCGCTCCCGGGAGGGACCCCGTCGGGGAGGAGAGATCCTAGGAGTTGTCTAGGCTCGGGCAGGCCGACCTAGACTCCTCTAATCGACGTAGAGTCGAGGAGAGGCGGAGAATTTGGGGATTGGAATACTAAACTAGGGCTAAACTAGAACTAGACTAGAACTACTCCTAATGCATAAGGTAAAAACGAGTAATAGACTTGATTTGTTCGATTGTTGGGGGTTCAATCGGCCGTAGCCCTTCATCTATATAAAGGGGGAGGTCTGGATCCGCTTCCAACTGATTTCCGAGTTAATCCCGCGGTTTTAGGTAACAAATCCCGCGAGAAACTAGGAACCCTAACTGACTCTACGCACGCGCGGACCGTCCGCGCCACCACTGCGGACTGTCCGGACCGCGGACCGTCCGGCCTCCGGGCCGGACCGTCCGCACGGTCATTTTGGGTTCGAACAATTATCTAACTCTATTTATCTTTTATTACTATTTTTTAATTATTAAATAGGGGAGCACTGTGCAAGGGAGTGCTACAGTGCTCCTCTTGATCTGGGAGATGGCCGCTGCCTCTCCTTGCGTTGTAGCGTGTAGGGGGGCATTTGGAGGCCGACACTGCACACGTAGAGGCCCCCCTACGCATGCACAGTGGAAGGGGAGGGGGCACGACGCGTCTGCCGCTGCAGGCAGCCTTAGGCTATCTGCTGCGGTTTCTCCCTAAATTTCTCTTTATATATCACTTTTTGTGTCACATCATCAACATTTCATCACCTACTTTTTTATCTTCCGTAGCGGTTCCCCCTATTCTCTTCCTATATATCTCACTACAACCATAAAATATCATTTCATATATTACTTTTTATCTACTATCAATTTTTCTTTTACTAGCCGAACCCACACCACAATAGAAAGAGACGAGACGAGCGTGCGCTGCATCCAGCGGGAGAGAGAAGATCAGAAGAGGACGACGTGTGCGCTGCATCGTTGAGGGCACCGTAGGGGGCAGCGGTGCGGCACCTAGGGGCTGCCTGTTGCCTATACAGGAGCGGAGGGGGAGTGGCCACGGGAGCCGCTGCACAGAGTCTTAGCCCCCACGGCCCACCGTCTCCACAACCCCAGGCACGCCCCGGACCGGGCAGTCGCACCGCCACCTCCCGATCCTCCTTCGCGACCGGATTCTACTGCACCATGGAGCTCTACTTCGACCTGACACTAGAGAACCAGACGCTCAAGGTGTGGAACGCTGCCCGCCCGCACCTCTTGTTGTAGCGTTGCTCCACCTCCCCGTCGCTGCGCTCCCGCCGCCTGGCACCGGCCCAGGCGAGGACCCGCCCCTCTGCCTCACACCCTCGCTCCACGCGCTTGCGTTACGCCTCAACCCGCTCACGCTCTCCTTGCTCGCCGCGCTCCCGGCCTCCTCCTCCACGCACGACAACGTTTTCTTCCTCGTGCCTAGGATCATCTCCGAGTTCTGCCTACTTCCTATGCCACCATTCGCTTGATTCCTTCCCAGCTCTGCCTGCTTCATACGCCGCCACCTCTCATTCCATGACTACCAGTTATTTTGGGCAAAACTGAAAGTTTTCATGGTCTAGTATTTATAAAATCAATTTTTATTCTTGTAAAATTTTAAAGGGTATTTTAGCAAGAGTGCATTTTTTTAGAAGGCCATATGGATAAAGTCCGCTAAAACGACGGCATTCCGGTGAAAACCATATTTAAGAGTAAACAAACAAATAACTCCACTAAGCGTAGGCAACTGGTTGGTGGGACCGCTGGCTGGCCGTATGGTATCCCGGCCCAGCAGTGTCCCACATGTCGGTGAAAGGAGATACGAGCGCAAGCGCAATCGATCTGCGTCAGGAACGCGCGCCGTCTCCCTTGCCCGCAGCCGTCTTCAACCTCCGCGCGGGGGCCATGGCGTTTGCGCTTCCTGCTTGCCATTTGACCGCGTTGGCCTAGCTCAGGTTCTCCTGCTTCTCGTGCCCTTCTCTCCGGTCTTCTTGTTTTCCTGCAATGGATTTCTCTCTCCTGGACTTTCGGCCAGGCTTGGCCTTCGCGGACTCCCTCTGGGATGCCCTGGAAGCTTCAGTTTGCCCTGCTCGCCCCTGTTTGCGGTCGCCCTTTTGGCTGGTGGTCTCCTTTGGCAGATGCATCTTCAAGTTGAATTCGGTCTCGGTCGGTCATCTTCTCCAGGCTGCTCTTGGTGGGCTCGCCGCGGATTTTGAAGTGCTTCAGCTGGCTGACCGCGTTTTTCGGTTTTCGGTTTCTTCGATGGCGGTGGGTTTTCACATTTATAACTTGGGTTCCATTGAGCGTAAGGAGTTCAGAGCCTTCTTCAACCTCTGGAATCGTGGTGGACCTAATTGGAAGCATGAATTCAGGCTTTTTTTGGATGAGGAAGCTGCCTCTTGGTCGAAGGTCCGGGTCAGGAATTCTCCGTCATATGCGGATGTGGTTAAGCTCCCTCTCACCGGTGCCAATGCTGTTCCGATTCGTAACCCTACCAGGTCGCCTGGTGGTGCTCAGCATGCTGCTTGGGCTGGTTCTTCGGTTTTCAATCGCTTGGGCCGTCCTTTCACTAATCATGCCTAGGCTCTTAACAGCTGGCGGTCGCATGCTTTGCCTCGGCCTCACCTGAGGGTCTCCGTGTTCAACCGTCTTCACCCTCAGGCTTCGGGACCGTGGCTTTCTTCTCCTAATGGAAGAACTGGTCTCCCTCGGTTCTTGGACCCTAATCGTTCTGGTCTTGCTCTTGGTGGCAGACCCCCTAACCGCTCTAAATTTCAAATTTCGAACTCCGGCTGGTCTCGTCCCTGCAACCTGCAATGGCGTCCCGTGCGTGCTCGCGGGCCTGTTGGGCTGCCGGGCTCTAAGACTCTATGCTGTCATTTCTGTAAGGGCCGGGGACACTTGGATTTTTTCTGTCCCAGCAAGTTTACTTCCTTCGGTTCTCCTCTGACTTCGTTCCCTGCCTTTGGGAGTCGGGCCCTTTTGGTGGGAAACCAAAATTCTCCTGATCACAGCTCCTGGTTTCGCTCACCGGATGCGTCTCTGTCCGGTGGACCGCCCATTTTCAGTTGCTTCGAGGAGTTCGCCCGAGAAGTATTAAAAAAATCTGAATCGGCACCTCCTCAGTCCCTGACGCTTTCTCTGGGCGTCACTTCAACAAAACCCCAACCTGCTCCGTCTTCGTCTGCTGGTTGCCGATCCTCGCTTCCTGCTCCGATGGCGTTTAGGCGTGTTGATCCCGAACCCTTCCTCCCTCCGGGCTTCAGCGCTTCGGTGGTCCTTCACCGGGAAATTATGGCCAGGTCAGTTTCTCGGCGTCTCCCGCCATTGCATGAGGACTGGGCTATTATCAGCATTCAACCTTTACCTGACCATGAGATTGCTTTCCCGGCGGTGAGGGATGTGGTTAGAGAATACCTAGTGGAACACCGTCGGCTTGGGGTGCGTGATATTCAGCGGTCGCACCTGGGGCAGGTGATAGTCGCCTAGAGGGGGGGGGGGTGAATAGGGCGAAACTGAAATTTACAAAATTAATCACAACTACAAGCCGGGTTAGCGTTAGAAATATAAACGAGTTCGTGAAAGAGGGTGCAAAACAAATCGTAATCAAATAAGGAGTGTGACACGCGGATTTGTTTTACCGAGGTTCGGTTTTCGCAATCCTACTCCCCGTTGAGGAGGCCACAAAGGCCGGGTCTCTTTCAACCCTTCCCTCTCTCAAACGGTCCCTCAGATCGAGTGAGCTTTCTTTTCTCAATCACTTGGAACACAAAGTTCCTACAAGGATCACCACAAGATTGGTGTCTCTTGCCTCAATTACAAATGAGTTTGATCGCAATGAAAGAATCAAGAAAGCACGATTGAAAAAGCCAAGCGAAAAGAGCGACAAATAGCACACGGATCACTTTCTCTCTCGAGTCACTAATCACTAATGATCTCTTTTCTCAATTGTGAAACTTGGAGAGATGGAGGCTTTGAATGTGTCTTGGAATGGATTGCTAGCTCTTGTATTGAATGTTGAAGGTTGGAATGCTTGGGTGTATTGAATGGAGGTGGTTGAGGTGGTATTTATAGCCACCAACCACTTCCTATCCGTTGGGCCATTCTGCTGAGCGCGGACGGTCCGCGAGCCAGGTCCGGACGGTCCGCCCCTGTAGATCAACAGCTGAAAATGCAACGGTCAGCAGTAACGGCTATATCAACGGCTATATTGCATTTAATGCGTCGTCAGATGTCAGACAGAGCCAGTCGCGGATGGTCCGGTCGTGCACCCCGGACGGTCCGCGAGGCCCCTATAATTCATTTCTCCGAACCCGTCACCTTCGGGTTTTTCGGTTTCTTACCTACCGGACGGTCCGTGCCTGAGGCCGGACGGTCCGTGCGAGGGCTCGGACGGTCTTTGCTTTTCCTCCGGACAGTCCGTAGTGGAAACTTGTATTTTTGCATTGGTTCTGTCCGAAGGGTATTCTGGTGTCGCGGACGGTCCGCCGCAGGGGCCCGGACGGTCCGCGCTTGGCCTGTTTTTCCAAAAAGCTTCTCCTGTCCGGAATAATCTACGGTATTCCGGACAGTCGATTTAGTATAGTTATGGATGAACCTTTGGCACCTGTAGAACATATAATCTAGAGCAAACTAGTTAGTCCAATTATTTGTGTTGTGCAATTCAACCACCAAAATCAATTAGGAAATCGGTGTAAGCCTAATTCCCTTTCAATCTCCCCCTTTTTGGTGATTGATGCCAACACAAACCAAAGCAAGTATAGAAGTGCATAATAGAACTAGTTTGCATAATGTCAGTGCAAAGGTTGCTTGGAATTGAGCTAATATAAATATCTATAAAGTATGCATGGATTGTTTCTTTATTTTTAACATTTTGGACCACGCTTGCACCACATGTTTTGCTTTTGCAAATTTTTGTAAATCCTTTTCAAAGTCCTTTTGCAAATAGTCAAAGGTAAATGAATAATATTTTGAGAAGCATTTTTCAAGATTTGAAATTCTCTCCCCCTGTTTCAAATGCTTTTCTTTTGACTAAACAAAACTCCCCCTAAATGAGATCCTCCTCTTAGTGTTCAAGAGGGTTTTGATATATCATTTTGAAATGCTACTTTCTCCCCCTTTTGAACACAATAGGAAAACCAATTGATAATATTCTTGGAAACACGAAGTTTTTGAAATTGGTGGTGGTGCGGTCCTTTTGCTTTGGGCTCTTATTTTCTCCCCCTTTGGCATGAATCGCCAAAAACAGAATCATTAGAGCCCTAGACATACTTTCTTCCTCTTTGGTCATAAACAAATGAGTTAAGATTATACCAAAGACGAAGTCCTTTTGCTTGGTGCTCATGCTTTCTCCCCAAGAATGGAGAGTTGCTTGGAGTGACGGCGAAGGATGAGTTACGGAGTGGAAGCCTTTGTCTTTGCCGAAGACTCCAATTCCCTTTCAATATTCCTATGACTTGTTTGAAATAGACTTGAAAACACATTAGTCATAGCATATAAAAGAGACATGATCAAAGGTATATAAATGAGCTATGTGTGCAATCTAGCAAAAGAAATTGCGTGAATCAAGAATATTGAGCTCATGCCTAAGTTTGTTAAAAGATTGTTCATCAAGAGGCTTGGTAAAGATATCGGCTAATTGATCTTTAGTATTAATATAAGAAATCTCGATATCTCCCTTTTGTTGGTGATCCCTTAAAAAGTGATACCGAATGGCTATGTGTTTAGTGCGGCTATGCTCGACGGGATTGTCGGCCATTTTGATTGCACTCTCATTGTCACATAGCAAAGGAACTTTGGTTAATTTGTAACCGTAGTCCCGCAGGGTTTGCCTCATCCAAAGCAATTGCGCGCAACAATGACCTGCGGCAATGTACTCAGCTTCGGCGGTGGAAAGAGCAACCGAATTTTGCTTCTTTGAAGCCCAAGACACCAAGGATCTTCCCAAGAACTGGCAAGTCCCCGATGTGCTCTTCCTATTGATTTTGCACCCTGCCCAATCGGCATCCGAATAGCCAATCAAATCAAATGTGGATCCCCTAGGATACCAAAGCCCAAACTTAGGAGTATAAGCCAAATATCTCAAGATTCGTTTTACGGCCGTAAGGTGAGCTTCCTTAGGGTCGGCTTGGAACCTTGCACACATGCATACGGAAAGCATAATATCCGGTCGAGATGCACATAAATAGAGTAAAGAACCTATCATCGACCGGTATACCTTTTGATCCACGGACTTACCTCCCGTGTCGAGGTCGAGATGCCCATTGGTTCCCATGGGTGTCTTAATGGGTTTGGCGTCCTTCATCCCAAACTTGTTTAGAATGTCTTGAGTGTACTTTGTCTGGCTAATGAAGGTGCCCTCTTGGAGTTGCTTCACTTGGAATCCTAAGAAATACTTCAACTCCCCCATCATAGACATCTCGAATTTCTGTGTCATGATCCTACTAAACTCTTCACATGTAGACTCGTTAGTAGACCCAAATATAATATCATCAACATAAATTTGGCATACGAACAAATCATTGTCAAGAGTTTTAGTGAACAAAGTAGGATCGGCTTTGCCGACTTTGAAGCCATTACCAATAAGGAAATCTCTAAGGCATTCATACCATGCTCTTGGGGCTTGCTTGAGCCCATACAGCGCCTTAGAGAGTTTATAGACGTGGTTAGGATACTCACTGTCTTCAAAGCCGGGAGGTTGCTCAACATAGACCTCTTCCTTGATTGGTCCATTGAGGAAAGCACTTTTCACGTCCATTTGATAAAGCTTAAAGCCATGGTAAGTAGCATAGGCCAATAATATGCGAATTGACTCAAGCCTAGCTACGGGTGCATAGGTTTCACCGAAATCCAAACCTTCGACTTGGGAGTATCCCTTGGCCACAAGTCGAGCTTTGTTCCTTGTCACCACACCATGCTCATCTTGCTTGTTGCGGAAGACCCATTTGGTTCCTACAACATTTTGATTAGGACGTGGAACTAAATGCCATACCTCATTCCTAGTGAAGTTGTTGAGCTCCTCTTGCATCGCCACCACCCAATCCGAATCTTGGAGAGCTTCCTCTACCCTGTGAGGCTCAATAGAGGAAACAAAAGAGTAATGCTCACAAAAATGTGCAACACGAGATCTAGTAGTTACCCCCTTATGAATGTCGCCGAGGATGGTGTCGACAGGGTGATCTCGTTGGATTGCTTGGTGGACTCTTGGGTGTGGCGGCCTTGGTTCTTCATCCTCCTTGTCTTCCTCATTTGCATCTCCCCCTTGATTAATGCCGTCATCTTGAGGTGGCTCATTTGATTGATCTTCTTCATCAACTTGAGCTTCATCCTCGTTTTGAGTTGGTGGAGATGCTTGCGTGGAGGAGGATGGTTGATCTTGTGCTTTGGGAGGCTCTTCGGATTCCTTAGGACACACATTCCCAATGGACATGTTCCTTAGAGCGATGCATGGAGCCTCTTCATCACCTATTTCATCAAGATCAACTTGCTCTACTTGAGAGCCGTTAGTTTCATCAAACACAACGTCACATGAGACTTCAACTAGTCCGGTGGACTTGTTAAAGACCCTATATGCCCTTGTGTTTGAGTCATAACCAAGTAAAAAGCCTTCTACAGTTTTAGGAGCAAATTTAGATTTTCTACCTCTTTTAACAAGAATAAAGCATTTGCTACCAAAAACTCTAAAATATGAAATGTTGGGCTTTTTACCGGTTAGGAGTTCATATGATGTCTTCTTGAGGATTCGGTGTAGATACAACCGGTTGATGGCGTAGCACGCGGTGTTGACCGCCTCCGCCCAAAACCGATCCGAAGTCTTGTACTCATCAAGCATGGTTCTTGCCATGTCCAATAGAGTTCGATTCTTCCTCTCCACTACACCATTTTGTTGTGGCGTGTAGGGAGAAGAGAACTCATGCTTGATGCCCTCCTCCTCAAGGAAGCCTTCAATTTGAGAATTCTTGAACTCCGTCCCGTTGTCGCTTCTAATTTTCTTGATCCTTAAGCCGAACTCATTTTGAGCCCGTCTCAAGAATCCCTTTAAGGTCTCTTGGGTTTGAGATTTTTCCTGTAAGAAGAATACCCAAGTGAAGCGAGAATAATCATCCACAATAACTAGACAGTACTTACTCCCGCCGATGCTTATGTAAGCAATCGGGCCGAATAGGTCCATGTGTAGGAGTTCCAGTGGCCTGTCGGTCGTCATGATGTTCTTGTGTGGATGATGAGTGCCAACTTGCTTTCCTGCCTGGCATGCGCTACAAATCCTGTCTTTCTCAAAATGAACATTTGTTAGTCCTAAAATGTGTTCTCCCTTTAGAAGCTTATGAAGATTCTTCATCCCAACATGGGCTAGTCGGCGGTGCCAGAGCCAACCCATGTTAGTCTTAGCAATTAAGCATGTGTCGAGTTCAGCTCTATCAAAATCTACTAAGTATAGCTGACCCTCTAACACACCCTTAAATGCTATTGAATCATCACTTCTTCTAAAGACAGTGACACCTATATCAGTGAAAAGACAGTTGTAGCCCATTTGACATAATTGTGAAACGGAAAGCAAATTGTAATCTAAAGAATCTACAAGAAAAACATTGGAAATAGAATGGTCAGGAGATATAGCTATTTTACCAAGACCTTTGACCAAACCTTGATTTCCATCCCCGAATGTGATAGCTCGTTGGGGATCTTGGTTTTTCTCATATGAGGAGAACATCTTCTTCTCCCCTGTCATGTGGTTTGTGCACCCGCTGTCGAGTATCCAACTTGAGCCCCCGGATGCATAAACCTACAAAACAAGTTTAGTTCTTGACTTTAGGTACCCAAATGGTTTTGGGTCCTTTGGCATTAAACACAAGAACTTTGGGTACCCAAACACAAGTCTTTGACCCCTTGTGCTTGCCCCTAACATACTTGGCAACTACTTTGCCGGATTTGTTAGTTAAAACATAGGATGCATCAAGAGTCTTAAATGAAATGTCATGTTCATTTGATGCATTAGGAGTTTTCTTAGGCAACTTAGCACGGGTTGGTTGCCTAGAGCTAGATGTCTCACCCTTATACATAAAGACATGATTAGGGCCAGAGTGAGACTTCCTAGAATGAGTTCTCCTAATTTTGCTCTCGGGATAACCGGCAGGGTATAAAATGTAACCCTCGTTATCCTGAGGCATGGGAGTCTTGCCCTTAACAAAGTTAGACAATCTTTTAGGAGGGGCACTAAGTTTGACATTGTCTCCCCTTTGGAAGCCAATGCCATCCTTGATGCCCGGGCGTCTCCCATTATTGAGAGCACCTAGAGGGGGGGGTGAATAGGTGATCCTGTAAAACTTCAAAACTTAAGCCACAAAAACTTGTTAAGTGTTAGCACAATTATGGCCAAGTGGCTAGAGAGGAGTCAAAACACAGTAATCACAAGAAATCAATCACAGAGATGACACGGTGGTTATCCCGTGGTTCGGCCAAGTACAAAACTTGCCTACTCCACGTTGTGGCGTCCCAACGGACGAGAGTTGCACTCAACTCCTCTCAAGCGATCCAATGATCAACTTGAATACCACGGTGTTCTTGCTTTTCTTTTCTCAATCCCGTTTGCGAGGAATCTCCACAACTTGGAGCCTCTCGCCCTTACAAAAGATGTTCACAGAGAATCATGGAGCAAGGGAGGGATTAGCAACACACACAAATCCACAGCAAATTGCGCACACACACGGCCAAGAATCGAGCTCAAAAGACTATCTCCAAATTCTCACTAGAACGGAGCTCGAATCACTTAGAATGACAAACAAATGCGCAAAGACTGAGTGTGGATGATCAAGATTGCTCTAAGGTTGCTTGGTGTCATCCTCCATGCGCCAAGGGGTCCCTTTTATAGCCCCAAGGCAGCTAGGAGCCGTTGAGAGCAAATCTGGAAGGCCATCTTTGCCTTCTGTCTCGTGGCGCACCGGACAGTCCGGTGCGCACCGGACAGTCCGGTGCACACCGGACACTGTCCGGTGCCCGATTTCTTTCCTTAACAGGCGCAGCCGACCGTTGCCGACCTTTGCAGATCTGGCGCACCGGACAGTCCGGTGCACACCGGACAGTCCGGTGCCTCCTTCTGACCGTTGGCCAGACCACGTGTCGCGCGCAGATTCCGCGGCCGACCGTTGGCTCTGCCGACCGTTGGCTCACCGGACAGTCCGGTGCACACCGGACAGTCCGGTGAATTTTAGCCGAAGTCGCCGGAGAAAACCCGAGAGCGGCTGGTTTGCCTCGCGCTGGTCTGGCGCACCGGACACTGTCCGGTGCACACCGGACAGTCCGGTGCCCCAGCCCGAAGCAGCCTTTGGCTGTACACAGCCACTCTCCACTTCCTTTTCTTTTTCCTGTTTCTAACACTTAGACAAGAATATTAGTATTCGAAACTAATGTACTAAGGCTTAGAAACATACCTTTACTTGTGATTTGCACTTTGTTCACCCATGAGTATATTTTCACATTTAAGCACTTGTGTTTACACCCAATCACCAAAATACTTAGAAATGGCCCAAGGGCACATTTCCCTTTCAATCTCCCCCTTTTTGGTGATTTATGCCAACACAACATAAAGCAACTAGAACAAGTGCAAAATCACATCAAATAAAAACCAACTTTGAGTTTTATTCAACTTTGGCATATATGGATCATCTTTTGCCACCACTTGGTTTGTTTTTGCAAATCAAACTCAAATCTCTATCTCTGAGTCAAACACACATGTTGAAGCATAAAGAGAGTCATTCCAAAAGAGATTGATCAAAGATTTCAAAAACTCCCCCTAATTCCCATAATCAATACTTCTCCCTACAAGAAGCCAACTTTTGACGAAAGAGACAATGCAAGAGTTTTGAACAAACCAAATACTCTATTCTACTATTTTCAAAATCTCTTAAGTGGTAGTTGATCCATTTATTGCTTTGGCCTTTATTTTCTCCCCCTTTGGCATCAAGCACCAAAACGGGATCAATCTTGGCCCTTGAACCCCATTGCTTCACCAAAATCTTCAATTAAGAGCCAATGACAATAAGAGTTCATGAGATGAACTTGGAATAAGTTACCCTCTCATCGGAGTGCAGTGGAAGTCTTTCGTGGTCCAAGTCCACCTTTTCCCTTTCAATTCTCCTTCGAGACTAAATCAAGCAAACTCAAGCATATGGTCAGTCTCAAAGGGTCAAGTTGTAACACATCTCCCCCTAAACATGTGCATCACTTTGCAACGGACTTGTGAGGTCCAGGGAGTGTTTGTACAACTTGAGCACCACAATAAGCAACAAAATGCAGAATGAACATGATCAAAGGCATAAACACATGTATGCTACAATTTAATCCAAGTTCCGCGAATCTAAGACATTTAGCTCACTACGCAGCCTGCAAAAGGTCTTCTCATCTAGAGGCTTGGTAAAGATATCGGCTAGTTGGTTCTCGGTGCTAACATGAAACACTTCGATATCCCCCTTTTGCTGGTGGTCTCTCAAAAAGTGATGCCGGATGTCTATGTGCTTTGTGCGGCTGTGCTCAACAGGATTTTCCGCCATGCGGATAGCACTCTCATTGTCACATAGGAGTGGGACTTTGCTCAGATTGTAGCCAAAGTCCCTGAGGGTTTGCCTCATCCAAAGTAGTTGCGCGCAACACTGTCCTGCAGCAACATACTCGGCCTCAGCGGTGGATAGGGCAACGGAAGTTTGTTTCTTAGAGTTCCACGACACCAGGGACCTTCCTAAGAATTGGCACGTCCCCGATGTGCTCTTCCTATCGACCTTACATCCAGCATAGTCGGAGTCTGAGTATCCAACCAAGTCAAAAGTAGACCCCTTTGGATACCAGAGCCCGAAGCAAGGCGTAGCAACTAAATATCTCAGAATTCGCTTCACCGCCACTAAGTGACACTCCTTAGGATCGGATTGAAATCTAGCACACATGCATACGCTAAGCATAATATCCGGTCTACTAGCACATAAGTAAAGTAATGACCCTATCATTGACCGGTATGCTTTTTGATCAACGGACTTACCTCCTTTGTTGAGGTCGGTGTGTCCGTCGGTTCCCATCGGAGTCTTGGCGGGCTTGGCGTCCTTCATCCCAAACCGCTTCAGCAGATCTTGCGTGTACTTCGTTTGGGAGATGAAGGTGCCGTCCTTGAGTTGCTTCACTTGGAACCCAAGGAAGTAGTTCAACTCGCCCATCATCGACATCTCGAATTTCTGCGTCATCACCCTGCTAAACTCTTCACAAGATTTTTGGTTAGTAGAACCAAATATTATGTCATCGACATAAATTTGGCACACAAACAAATCACCATCACATGTCTTTGTAAAAAGAGTTGGATCGGCTTTCCCAACCTTGAAAGCATTAACAATTAGAAAGTCTCTAAGGCATTCATACCATGCTCTTGGGGCTTGCTTAAGTCCATAGAGCGCCTTAGAGAGCTTACACACATGGTCGGGGTACCGTTCATCCTCGAAGCCAGGGGGTTGCTCCACGTACACCTCCTCCTTGATTGGCCCGTTGAGGAAGGCGCTCTTCACATCCATTTGGAACAACCTGAAAGAATGGTGAGCGGCATATGCTAGCAAGATACGAATAGACTCTAGCCTAGCCACTGGAGCAAAAGTCTCCTCAAAATCCAAACCTGCGACTTGGGCATAACCTTTTGCCACAAGTCGAGCCTTGTTTCTCATCACCACCCCGTGCTCGTCTTGTTTGTTGCGGAACACCCACTTGGTTCCCACAACATTTTGCTTCGGACGAGGCACCAGTGTCCAAACTTCATTCCTCTTGAAGTTGTTGAGCTCCTCCTGCATGGCCAACACCCAGTCCGGATCTAGCAAGGCCTCCTCTACCCTGAAAGGCTCAATAGAAGAGACAAAGGAGTAATGCTCACAAAAATTAACTAATCTAGATCGAGTAGTTACTCCCTTGCTAATGTCACCCAGAATTTGGTCGACAGGGTGATCCCTTTGAATCATCGCTCGAACTTGGGTTGGAGGTACCGGTTCCGCTTCTTTCTCCATCACATGATCATCTTGTGCTCCCCCTTGATCACACGCCTCCTGTTGATGAACCTGTTCATCGTCTTGAGATGGGGGATGTACCGTTGTTGAGGAAGAAGGTTGATCTTGCTCCAAGTGTTCTTGTGGTCGCACATCACCAATCGCCATGGTGCGCATAGCGGCCGTTGGAACATCTTCTTCATCTACATCATCAAGATCAACAACTTGCTCTCTTGGAGAGCCATTAGTCTCATCAAATACAACGTCGCTAGAGACTTCAACCAAACCTGATGATTTGTTGAAGACTCTATACGCCTTTGTATTTGAGTCATAACCTAACAAAAACCCTTCTACAGCTTTGGGAGCAAACTTAGAATTTCTACCTTTCTTCACTAGAATGTAGCACTTGCTCCCAAATACACGAAAGTAAGATACATTGGGTTTGTTACCGGTTAGTAGCTCATAAGACGTCTTCTTGAGGAGGCGGTGAAGGTAGACCCTGTTGATGGCATGGCAAGCCGTGTTCACGGCTTCCGTCCAAAAGCACTCGGGGGTCTTGAACTCTCCTAGCATCGTCCTCGCCATATCGATGAGCGTCCTGTTCTTCCTCTCTACCACACCATTTTGCTGTGGTGTGTAGGGAGCGGAGAACTCGTGCTTGATCCCTTCCTCTTCAAGGAACTCCTCCACTTGAAGGTTCTTGAACTCGGACCCGTTGTCGCTCCTTATCTTCTTTACCTTGAGCTCAAACTCATTTTGAGCTCTCCTGAGGAAGCGCTTGAGGGTCCCTTGGGTTTCAGACTTATCCTGCAAAAAGAATACCCAAGTGAAGCGGGAAAAGTCATCAACAATAACCAGACCATACTTACTTCCTCCTATACTCAGATAGGCGACGGGTCCGAAGAGGTCCATATGTAGCAGCTCCAGGGGTCTTGAAGTGGTCATCACATTCTTGCTGTGATGTGCTCCTCCCACTTGTTTACCTGCCTGACAAGCTGCACAAGGTCTATCTTTTTCGAATTGCACATTAGTTAATCCTATCACGTGTTCTCCCTTTAGAAGCTTGTGAAGGTTCTTCATCCCTACATGTGCTAAGCGGCGATGCCACAGCCAGCCCATGCTAGTCTTAGCTATTAAGCATGCATCTAGACCGGCCTCTTCTTTTGCAAAATCAACTAAATAAAGTTTGCCGTCTAATACACCCTTAAAAGCTAGTGAACCATCACTTCTTCTAAAGACAGACACATCTACATTTGTAAATAGACAGTTATATCCCATATTGCATAATTGACTAACAGATAGTAAATTATATCCCAAAGACTCAACTAAAAACACATTAGAGATAGAGTGCTCATTAGAAATTGCAATTTTACCTAACCCTTTTACCTTGCCTTGATTCCCATCACCGAATATGATTGAATCTTGGGAATCCTTATTCTTGACGTAGGAGGTGAACATCTTCTTCTCCCCCGTCATATGGTTTGTGCATCCGCTGTCGATAATCCAGCTTGAACCCCCGGATGCATAAACCTGCAAGGCAAATTTAGGCTTGGGTCTTAGGTACCCAACTCATGTTGGGTCCTACAAGGTTAGCACATATATCCTTAGGGACCCAAATGCAAGTTTTATCTTCCTTGCATCTTGCCCCTAACTTCCTAGCAATTACCTTTTTACCCTTTCTACAAATAGCAAAGGAAGCATTGCAAGCATAATAAATGGTGGAAGATTCGTTCACAACTTTTCTAGGAACATGAGCAACAATTCTTTTAGGAACAACATTTCTCCTAGTAACATTTCTATCATACACATATGAAGAACTAGGAGCAAACATGGCATGAGAATCATAAACATATGAATCAAAATCATTACAAGCATTTCTAGCATGTCTCCTATCATGGTACATAAAGGCATGGTTCCTTTTTGCACTACTAGCCATAGGGGCCTTCCCTTTCTCCTTGGCGGAAATGGGAGCCTTATGGCTTGTTAAGTTCTTGGCTTCCCTCTTGAAACCAAGCCCATCCTTAATTGAGGGGTGTCTACCAACCGTGTAGGCATCCCTAGCAAATTTTAGTTTATCAAAATCACTTTTGCTAGTCTTAAGTTGGGCATTAAGACTAGCTAATTCATCATTCAATTTTGAAATGGAAACTAAGTGTTCACTACAAGCATTAACATCAAAATCCTTACACCTAGTGCAAATTGTAATATTTTCAACACAAGAGTTACTTGCTACTTCTAGTTTAGCAGTTAAAACATTAATTTCACCTTTTAAAGAAGAAATGGTTTCATTACAAGTAGAAAGTTCACAAGAAAGTATTCCATTTCTTTTAACTTCTAGAGCAAGTGAATTTTGTGCATTTACAAATTTATCATGTTCTTCATATAAAAGGTCTTCCTGTTTCTCTAAGATTCTATCCTTTTCATTTAAGGCATCAATCAACTCATTAATCTTAGCTATCTTAGTTCTATCCAATCCCTTGAATAAACTAGAGTAATCAATTTCATCCTCACTAGATTCATCATCACTAGAAGAATCATAAGTATTAGCATTACGAGTGATTACCTTCTTTTCCCTTGCCATGAGGCAAGTGTGATGCTCGTTGGGAAAGAGGGCCGATTTGTTGAAGGCAGTGGCGGCGAGTCCCTCATTGTCGGAGTCGGAGGAGGAGCAATCCGAATCCCACTCCTTGCCTAGATGCGCCTCGCCCTTGGCCTTCTTGTAATTCTTCTTCTTTTCCCTCTTGTTTCCCTGTTCCTGGTCACTATCATTATCGGGGCAGTTAGCGATAAAATGACCAATCTTACCACACTTGAAGCATGAGCGCTTCCCCTTCGTCTTGGTCTTGTTGGGATGCTCCTTGCGACCCCTTAACACCGTCTTGAAGCGCTTAATGATGAGAGCCATTTCTTCATCATTAAGCCCGGCCGCCTCAATTTGCGCCACCTTGCTGGGTAGCGCTTCCTTGCTCCTTGTTGCTTTGAGAGCAAGAGGTTGCGGCTCGTTGATCGGTCCATTCAAGGCGTCGTCCACATACCTTGCCTCCTTGATCATCATTCGCCCGCTGACGAATTTTCCTAGGACTTCTTCGGGCGACATTTTGGTGTACCTGGGATTCTCACGAATATTATTCACCAAATGAGGATCAAGAACAGTAAAGGACCTGAGCATTAGTCGGACGACGTCGTGGTCCGTCCATCGCGTGCTTCCGTAGCTCCTTATTTTGTTGATAAGGGTCTTGAGCCGGTTGTATGTCTGAGTTGGCTCCTCGCCCCTTATCATCGCGAACCGTCCAAGCTCGCCTTCCACCAACTCCATTTTGGTGAGCAAGGTAACGTCATTCCCCTCATGAGAAATCTTGAGGGTGTCCCAGATCTGCTTGGCGTTATCCAAGCCGCTCACTTTGTTATATTCATCCCTGCACAATGAAGCTAGAAGAACAGTGGTAGCTTGTGCATTCTTATGGATTTGCTCATTAATGAATGAAGGGCTATCCGAGCTATCAAATTTCATTCCACTTTCAACAATCTCCCAAATGCTTGGATGGAGAGAAAATAGGTGAGTACGCATTTTGTGACTCCAAAATCCGTAGTCCTCTCCATCAAAGTGAGGAGGCTTGCCAAGTGGAATGGGGAGCAAATGAGTATTTGAGCTATGTGGAATGCGTGAATAATCAAAAGAAAAGTTTGAGTTAACCGTCTTTTGTTTGTCGTGGTCGTCGTCCTTTTGGGAAGAAGAGGATTCGTCGCTGTCGTAGTAGACGATCTCCTTGATGCGCCTTGTCTTCTTCTTCTTCCCATCTTTGCGCCTGTGGCCCGAGCCCGAGTCGTTGGACTTGTCATCCCTTGGCTCGTTGACGAAGGACTCCTTCTCCTTGTCGTTGATCACAATTCCCTTCCCCTTAGGATCCATTTCTTGAAGAGAACGGCTCTGATACCAATTGAGAGCACCTAGAGGGGGGGGGGTGAATAGGTGATCCTGTAAAACTTCAAAACTTAAGCCACAAAAACTTGTTAAGTGTTAGCACAATTATGGCCAAGTGGCTAGAGAGGAGTCAAAACACAGTAATCACAAAAAATCAATCACAGAGATGACACGGTGGTTATCCCGTGGTTCGGCCAAGTACAAAACTTGCCTACTCCACGTTGTGGCGTCCCAACGGACGAGAGTTGCACTCAACTCCTCTCAAGCGATCCAATGATCAACTTGAATACCACGGTGTTCTTGCTTTTCTTTTCTCAATCCCGTTTGCGAGGAATCTCCACAACTTGGAGCCTCTCGCCCTTACAAAAGATGTTCACAGAGAATCACGGAGCAAGGGAGGGATTAGCAACACACACAAATCCACAGCAAATTGCGCACACACACGGCCAAGAATCGAGCTCAAAAGACTATCTCCAAATTCTCACTAGAACGGAGCTCGAATCACTTAGAATGACAAACAAATGCGCAAAGACTGAGTGTGGATGATCAAGATTGCTCTAAGGTTGCTTGGTGTCATCCTCCATGCGCCAAGGGGTCCCTTTTATAGCCCCAAGGCAGCTAGGAGCCGTTGAGAGCAAATCTGGAAGGCCATCTTTGCCTTCTGTCTCGTGGCGCACCGGACAGTCCGGTGCACACCGGACACTGTCCGGTGCCCGATTTCTTTCCTTAACAGGCGCAGCCGACCGTTGCCGACCTTTGCAGATCTGGCGCACCGGACAGTCCGGTGCACACCGGACAGTCCGATGCCTCCTTCTGACCGTTGGCCAGACCACGTGTCGCGCGCAGATTCCGCGGCCGACCGTTGGCTCTGCCGACCGTTGGCTCACCGGACAGTCCGGTGCACACCGGACAGTCCGGTGAATTTTAGCCGAAGTCGCCGGAGAAAACCCGAGAGCGGCTGGTTTGCCTCGCGCTGGTCTGGCGCACCGGACACTATCCGGTGCACACCGGACAGTCCGGTGCCCCAGCCCGAAGCAGCCTTTGGCTGTACACAGCCACTCTCCACTTCTTTTTCTTTTTCCTGTTTCTAACACTTAGACAAGAATATTAGTATTCGAAACTAATGTACTAAGGCTTAGAAACATACCTTTACTTGTGATTTGCACTTTGTTCACCCATGAGTATATTTTCACATTTAAGCACTTGTGTTTACACCCAATCACCAAAATACTTAGAAATGGCCCAAGGGCACATTTCCCTTTCAATTATAAAGCATGCTACGAGCAAATTTAAATTTCTCATTTTCTAAGTTGTGCTTGGCAATTTTAGCATCTAGTTTTGCTATATGATCATTTTGTTGTTTAATTAAAGTCATATGATCATGAATAGCATTAAAATCAACATCTCTACATCTAGTACAAATAGTGACATGCTCAATGGTAGATGTAGATGGTTTGCAAGAATTAAGTTCAACAATCTTAGCATGAAGAATATCATTTTTATCTCTAAGATCGGAAATTGTAACTTTGCAAACATCAAAATCTTTAGCCTTAGCAATTAAATTTTCATTTTCTACTCTAAGGCTAGCAAGTGAAATGTTCAATTCTTCAATCCTAGCAAGCAAATCATCATTATTATCTCTAGGATTGGTAGTTGAAACAATGCAAACATGTGAATCAACCTTAGCACTTAAACTAGCATTTTCATTCCTAAGGTTGTCAATCATCTCACGGCAAGTGCTTAGCTCACTAGATAATTTTTCACATTTTTCTACTTCTAGAGCATAAGCATTTTTAACCTTAACATGCTTCTTATTTTCTTTAATAAGGAAGTCCTCTTGGGTGTCCAAGAGATCATCCTTTTCATGGATGGCACTAATCAATTCATTAAGTTTTTCCTTTTGTTGCATGTTGAGGTTGGCAAAAAGAGTACGCAAATTATCCTCCTCATCACTAGCATTATCATCACTAGAAGACTCATATTTAGTGGAGGAGTTAGATTTAACCTTCTTCCGTTTGCCGTCCTTTGCCATGAGGCACTTGTGGCCGACGTTGGGGAAGAGAAGTCCCTTGGTGACGGCGATGTTGGCGGCGTCCTCGTCGTCGGAGGAGTCGCTAGAGCTTTCGTCGGAGTCCCATTCCCGACAAACATGGGCATCGCCGCCCTTCTTCTTGTAGTACCTCTTCTTCTCCTTTCTTCTCCCCTTCTTGTCGTCGCCTCGGTCACTGTCACTTGATATAGGACATTTAGCAATAAAATGACCGGGCTTACCACATTTGTAGCAAACCTTCTTGGAGCGGGACCTGTAGTCTTTCCCCCTCCTTTGTTTGAGGATTTGGCGGAAGCTCTTGATGACGAGCGCCATCTCCTCATTGTCAAGCTTGGAGGCGTCGATTGGTTGTCTACTTGGAGTAGACTCCTCCTTCTTTTCTTCCGTCGCCTTGAATGCGACGGGTTGAGCTTCGGATGTAGATGGATCATCAAGCTCGTTGATCTTCCTTGAGCCTTCGATCATGCACTCAAAACTTACAAAATGCCCGATTACTTCCTCGGGGGTCATTTTAGTATATCTTGGATTACCACGAATTAATTGAACTTGAGTAGGGTTAAGGAAAATAAGAGATCTTAGAATAACCTTAACCACCTCATGGTCATCCCACTTTATGCTCCCGAGGTTACGCACTTGGTTCACCAAGGTCTTGAGCCGGTTGTACATGTGTTGTGGCTCCTCCCCTTTGCGAAGCCGGAACCGACCGAGCTCCCCCTCGATCGTTTCCCGCTTGGTGATCTTGGTGAGCTCGTCTCCCTCGTGCGCGGTTTTGAGCACATCCCAAACCTCCTTGGCGCTCTTCAACCCTTGAACTTTGTTATACTCTTCTCTACTCAAGGAGGCGAGGAGTATTGTTGTCGCTTGAGAGTTGAAGTGCTCGATTTGGGCCACCTCATCCTCGTCATAGTCTTTATCCCCTACCGACGGTACCTGTGCACCAAACTCAACAACATCCCATATACTTTTGTGGAGTGAGGTTAGATGAAATCGCATTAAATCACTCCACCTAGCATAATCTTCACCATCAAAAGTTGGTGGTTTGCCTAATGGGACGGAAAGTAGAGGTGCATGTTTAGAAATGCGAGAATAGTGTAGGGGGATCTTACTAAACTTCTTACGCTCTTGGCGTTTAGAAGTTACGGAGGGTGCATCGGAGTCGGAGGTCGATGTTGATGAAGTGTCGGTCTCGTAGTAGACCACTTTCCTCATCCTCTTTTGCTTGTCTCCACTCCGATGCGGCTTGTGGGAAGAAGATTTTTCCTTCTTCTCTTTGTGGTGAGAAGAAGATTTCTTCTCCTTCCCTTTGTTGGTGGAGCTCTTCTTCTTCTCCCTCCTCTTAGTGCGGGACTCTTCCGATGAAGTGCTCCCGTGGCTTGTAGTGGGCTTTTCGCCGGTCTCCATCTCCTTCTTGGTGTGATCTCCCGACATCACTTCGAGCGGTTAGGCTCTAATGAAGCACCGGGCTCCGATACCAATTGATAGTCGCCTAGAGGGGGGTGACTAGGGCGAAACTGAAATTTACAAAATTAATCACAACTACAAGCCGGGTTAGCGTTAGAAATATAAACGAGTTCGTGAAAGAGGGTGCAAAACAAATCGTAATCAAATAAGGAGTGTGACACGCGGATTTGTTTTACCGAGGTTCGGTTTTCGCAAACCTACTCCCCGTTGAGGAGGCCACAAAGGCCGGGTCTCTTTCAACCCTTCCCTCTCTTAAACGGTCCCTCAGACCGAGTGAGCTTTCTTTTCTCAATCACTTGGAACACAAAGTTCCTACAAGGATCACCACAAGATTGGTGTCTCTTGCCTCAATTACAAATGAGTTTGATCGCAATGAAAGAATCAAGAAAGCACTATTGAAAAAGCCAAGCGACAAGAGCGACAAATAGCACACGGATCACTTTCTCTCTCGAGTCACTAATCACTAATGATCTCTTTTCTCAATTGTGAAACTTGGAGAGATGGAGGCTTTGAATGTGTCTTGGAATGGATTGCTAGCTCTTGTATTGAATGTTGAAGGTTGGAATGCTTGGGTGTATTGAATGGAGGTGGTTGGGGTGGTATTTATAGCCACCAACCACTTCCTAGCCGTTGGGCCATTCTGCTGAGCGCGGACGGTCCGCGAGCCAGGTCCGGACGG
Source organism: Zea mays (assembly GCF_902167145.1). Taxonomy (NCBI): domain Eukaryota; kingdom Viridiplantae; phylum Streptophyta; class Magnoliopsida; order Poales; family Poaceae; genus Zea; species Zea mays. Next base: position 17,797,485 of record NC_050104.1, read on the forward strand.
TCCGCCCCTGTAGATCAACGGCTGAAAATGCAACGGTCAGCAGTAACGGCTATATCAACGGCTATATTGCATTTAATGCGTCGTCAGATGTCAGACAGAGCCAGTCGCGGACGGTCCGGTCGTGCACCCCGGACGGTCCGCGAGGCCCCTATAATTCATTTCTCCGAACCCGTCACCTTCGGGTTTTTCGGTTTCTTACCTACCGGACGGTCCGTGCCTGAGGCCGGACGGTCCGTGCGAGGGCTCGGACGGTCCGTGCGAGGGCTCGGACGGTCTTTGCTTTTCCTCCGGACAGTCCGTAGTGGAAACTTGTATTTTTGCATTGGTTCTGTCCGAAGGGTATTCTGGTGTCGCGGACGGTCCGCCGCAGGGGCCCGAACGGTCCGCGCTTGGCCTGTTTTTCCAAAAAGCTTCTCCTGTCCGGAATAATCTACGGTATTCCGGACAGTCGATTTAGTATAGTTATGGATGAACCTTTGGCACCTGTAGAACATATAATCTAGAGCAAACTAGTTAGTCCAATTATTTGTGTTGTGCAATTCAACCACCAAAATCAATTAGGAAATCGGTGTAAGCCTAATTCCCTTTCAGCAGGTTTTGGTTCAGTTCAGCAGCATCCTTGAAAGAGACAACCTTGTTCTTCTCGGTCCGCAACAGTATCTTGATGCTTCCTTCACTGTTCAGCGACACAATGATGCTTGGAACCATAGAGCCCTTTATTTTAATAGGGAATGCTGGCTTATGTTGTTGGGATTCCCTCTGGACTACCGTTCTTCAGAGCACTTGCAGGTGGCTATTGGCTCCTTTGGCAGATTGATTCTGTGGGAAGAGGACAGACGCAATATTTATAGGACTTTGCTCAGGGTGCGGGTCACGTCCATGGAGGAGGTCCCGCAGTTCATTGTTTTTTCAGACGCTGATGGCTTTCTTGGGGATTCGTGGACGGTGCAGTGTGAGATCATCCAGCAAACTCTGTTGGGAGGTCAGCCTCAAGATGAGGACCCGGTGCCAGCGGCTCCGACGGATGGGCAGCAGCTTCCTTTTGAGTTTTTTGGTCTGGGTCAACCTGTGCCGGCGGCGGGCTGGGATCTTAATTTTCCACCAGATGACAACGTTCAAGCTCAGCCTGCAGACAACATTCAAGGTGACTGGGACCAGTGGATTGTCAATGATCCCCCTGTTCAGCAACCTCAGCAGCCCCTTCTGGACCAGCCACCTGAAGAGCAGCAAGTCAGCAACCCCCATTCGGACCTGTCCTCAGATAGTTCTTCTGGTCACATTCATGGTGCCTTGCTGCAGAATGGGCAGATTCAGAATGGGCAGATTCCTGCGGATCCGGTGGCTGTGGGGCCGGTGCCCAACTTTAATGCCCCTGCCGACCATCCCATGATTGGGCCCCAAGAGGTTGATGGCCCACCTTTGCAGGATGTACCTCTTGTGCCTGGGGATATAGTTATTCCTGATGCTCAGCCGGTGGAGCCTATTGTTAATGGGCACAATAACGTGGGGTTGAACTTTATGTTTTCGCATGACTGGCATTCGGATCCTGTTTTGCTGAGCCACTTAGAAAGGAAAAGGAATGCCCAGTTTTACAGGATCTGGGAGAGATTTTTTGCTCCAGCTGATTGCTCTGCGCCCTCGGTGCAGGTTCCCATGAAGTGGGCGCCCTTTTTCTTATCCAACTTGATGCACGAAGATTCCTTTAGTTGGTCCAAAAAGTTCCTGTCTTCAGATATTCCTTCAGCTTTGTTGGAGTCAGAGTCTGGGACACTCCCTTTTGTCATCCCCAGGAAGTGTCCTGATGACAAGTTTCTTGATTCGGTTGTTTCTGAGGAATCTGCTGACGACAACTCGGTCTCTTCGGACACAACCTACTCCAAGCCTAATACTGCTATTGTGGAATCAGACCTGAGGAGAAGCAAGAGGCTTCGTGACGCCTGGGCTGGCTTCAGGCAAGGCTCTTGCCAGAAGAAGAATTGTTTGTTGTGTCAGCACAAGTGTGAGGGCCCCCCTTCACTTTCTGCTAAAACTATCAGGAGCTTAGGCGAGCGCTTTTGTAATCTGTCAGAGGAGGAATTGGCTGACAAAACCCTAAAGAAAAAGAAGAATCCGCCTGGCTGTGTTGGCTCCAACAAGTCAGGCAAAAAAGATAAGGGGGACAAGAAATAAGACTCTTCAGATGATGACAACTGATATGTTAATTCTACCTCGGGTGGGTGTTTTTTGCAGGTCTCAACCTCGCCAGGCTTTTTGGCTATCTCGGCCCTGGCGTTTCTATCTGATTTCGGTGTTCACGAACTTGGTGGTTTCTGGTTGTGCTCTGTTTTGTCTTAACAGATACACTTTTGCCCTCCCAGTTATTGGGTTTGGGCTCCTTCCCATTGACGAACTTAATCTCTATGATGAATAGTCACAATGCTATTAATTACTCTGACTGGTCTGTTTTAAGTTTTAATGTCCGAGGTATTAATGCGGTGGTTAAGGGGAATGGAATTCATTGTGTGATTAGGGAATCCAATTGCGATATCATCTGCTTGCAGGAGACGAAGAAGGAATCTTTTGTTAGGGCAGACCTAAGAAGATTCTGCCCCAATTCTTTTGATGAGTTTGCTTTTGTCCCCTCGATAGGCAACTCGGGGGGTTTCATTACTGTTTGGAAGAGTTCGAAGCTGGTTGGCAGTGTGATCTTCCAAAACGAGTATGCTCTTTCGGTTGAATTTTTTGCTATTTCGTCGGAGGAATCTTGGATTATCACCAACGTTTATGCGCCCTATTCCCCAACTGGGAAGATTGATTTCCTTCACTGGTTTTCCAATATTAACATGCCCTTGGAAAAGCGCTGGTTGATTGTTGGGGACTTTAACCTTACGCGTAGGCCTGAAAATAGAAATACCGCTGGGGGAGACATTAACCTGATGCTGAGCTTTAACGAGGCAATCAGCCAGCTAGACCTGTTGGAAATCCCTCTCCATGGCCTCTCCTTTACTTGGTCGAATAAACAGAGGGAGCCCCTTCTTCAAAGACTCTATTGGTTTTTCATGTCGCAAGAATGGTCGGTCTGCTACCCTGATACTCTCGCTACAACGTTGCCCAGGGATATTTCAGATCATGTGCCCTGCTTGATTTCTTTTAAGTCAAAGGTTCCTAAGCCCAAGATCTTTAGATTTGAAAATTTCTAGTTACAGTTTAATGAGTTCATGGCAATTTTTCAAAATTCGTGGACGGGTCTGCCAAGCCTTTTGGACAAAGCGAAGAATTTAACAGCAAAGTTCAAGTTCACCAGAAAGATTCTAAAAGAATGGCAGCGGTCTCCAAAAATCGACAAAACTGTGAGCCAAATTAAGTTGATTATTGAATTCATTGATCTTATCGAAGAGCATCGGGACCTTTTGATTGAAGAATGGAATTTCCGCGAGTTATTGCAACACAAGGCTGCTGAGTTGCTTCAGCTTCAAAAAATTTATTGGAAACAACGGGCCTCCATCAAATGGGTTACGGATGGAGATATCTGCTCCAGATTCTTTCATGCTCATGCAATGGTAAGGCATGGCCGCAATACAATTGCGTTGCTCTCAGATGAAAGTGGTTCAGTCTTTACAGAGCATGATCTCAAAGCCAACTTGCTTTGGAATGCGTTCAAACGTCGCTTGGGCTCCTCCGATTTTGTGGACAATGTCTTTGATCTTCCTAGTCTGCTGCTCTGCCGCAGTGACTTGCATTGGTTAGATGAGCCTTTTTCGAAGCAAGAAATTGATAGTATTGTGGCGGCCCTTCCTTCTGATAAATCCCCGGGACCTGATGGGTTTAATACCAACTTCATCAAAAAATGTTGGCCGATTATTTCACAAGACTTCTACGACTTATGTGACCAATTTTACCACGGGGATGTTTGCCTTCGAAGCATTAATGGTTCTTATATTGTCCTGATCCCGAAGAAGGATAATGCCAGAGTAGTGGGCGATTTCAGACCAATCTCTCTTCTGAATAATAGTATGAAAATCATCACTAAGCTGCTGGCTAACCGGTTACAGACAGTGATGACTTCCCTTGTCCACAAAAATCAATATGGCTTCATCAAAGGAAGAACCATTCAAGATTGTCTGGCCTGGGCATTTGAATATATTCATCTTTGTCATATTTCAAAAAAAGAGATTATTGTGCTCAAATTGGACTTTGAAAAGGCTTTTGATTCTCTAGAGCATGAGTTCATTCTTCAGGTATTGCTGCACAATGGCTTCGGGCCCAGATGGATGAGCTGGATTAGGGATATTCTTCAGTCTGGCACGTCTTCAGTTCTTCTTAATGGTGTTCCTGGGAAAACCTTTCACTGCAAGCGTGGGGTTAGGCAGGGAGATCCCCTCTCGCCTCTTCTTTTTGTTCTCGCGGCGGATCTGTTACAGAGTATCATTAATAAAGCGCGACGGCAAGACCTTCTCAAGTTACCATTGCCAGAGAATTGTGGTCAAGATTTTCCGATAGTTCAATATGCGGATGACACACTACTGATATTGGAAGCTTGCCCTAGACAGCTCTTCTTTCTCAGAGCTGTCCTGAACTCTTTTGCATCTTTGACGGGGTTGAAGGTGAACTACAACAAATCAAGTATGTACCCCATCAATGTCAGTCCTGCTAAAATGGCGATCCTTGCAGGAACTCTCAACTGTCAGATAGGTTCAATGCCCTTTACCTATCTTGGTGTTCCGCTGGGTCTATCAAAGCCTAAAATCTGTCACTTTTTACCACCCATTCAGAGGATTCAAAAGAGATTATCATGCACTTCTGCCCTCCTCTCCTAGGCTGGCAGGCTTGAGCTTGTTAACTCGGTATTTTCAGCTCTCCCGACCTTTTTGATGTGTACTCTGAAAATCCCGGTGACCACGGTAAAGAAGATTGATTCTTATTGGAAACACTGTCTCTAGAGGGGAAACGACGTCAATTCAAAGAAACCTGCGCTAGCTGCCTGGAGTATGATTACTCAGACTAAAAAAATGGGGGCCTAGGAGTGGTAAGATTAGAGACTCACAATAAAGCCTTGCTTCTGAAGTTTTTACACAAGTTTTTCAACAATCATGATATTCCCTGGGTTAACTTGGTTTGGAGCAATTATTATAGGGCAGCCAGGATGCCTGGTTGCTCAAAAATTGGCTCCTTTTGGTGGAAAAGCTTGCTTACGTTTGTCCAAGATTACAAGGGACTGGCTGCCCCAAAAATCGGGGATGGAAGAACCATTCTCTTCTGGGAAGATATGTGGAATTCGGGCATCCCGGCTAATCAATACCCTGAATTATTTTCCTTCGCCTGCAATAGCAAACTTACCATCAAAGAAGCTCTCTAAAAAGAACAACTTATTGAAATTTTTCAGCTACCTCTGTCGGTGCAAGCTCATGAACAATTTCTAGACTTAGACGCAACCTGGGGTCAAATCATGGTGACCAACACAAATGATGCTTGGAAACTCATTTGGGGAGCAGACATATTCTCTACAAAAAAAAACGTATAAACATTTGATGGGTCAGGCCCAGGTTCACCAGATCTTCAGATCGCTTTGGAGAAACAAGTGTCAACCAAAACATAAGGTCTTTTTTTGGCTTTGGCTAAAAAACAGACTCAATACAAGAGATATGCTGAAAAGGAAAAACATGAACCTTGAGTCCTACACTTGTGAGAACTGCATCTGGCAAAAAGAGGAAACTCTTTACCATCTTTTCCTTAAATGTAATTTTGCAAAGGCTTGCTGGACTTCTATTGGTTTGACGTCCCCCAGAATTGCTAATCCTGTGGACGCTGCAGTAAACCTAATGCAACAGCTCAATGTTCCATTCTCTATGGAAATTGTCATTCTCATGACCTGGAGCATTTGGAAAACCCGTAATGCATGGCTTTTTCAGAATAAAGCCCCGACTGTGCAGCATTGCAAAAATGAGTTTGCAAGGGAACTTCATCTGGTCATGCTTAGAGCTAAAGGCCGTTTCGATTCGACAATTCCTGCATGGCTTCAGCATTGGCAGTAGAGCTCATCTTTTTTTCCTTTCCCCTTTTGTAGTTTTATAGTTCTATCCTTTATAATCTTCTTTTCTGTTTGTTTCTAACTCTGTTGTTTTAAAGTTTTAATAAAATTTTCAGTAGAGGCTCGCCCCTCCTGTCCTATAAAAAAAATCGATCTGCGTCCGCGAGTCCCAGACTCGAGAAAGAAGCCCTCCTGTCCTATAAAAAAAATCGATCTGCGTCCGCGAGTCCCAGACTCGAGAAAGAAGCCATCCATCGCCTTAAAATTGAAATACCCCACCTCCACCTTGGCGTCGCGCCCAAACGTAACCATTCCCTCCCAACGAACACCTGCTCTGCTCTCGCCTCTCGCCGTCCCAATCCCCTCCGAAAATGCAGCGATCCGGTCGTCAGCAGTTGCCGCGCCGGGCCCCGGCAGCGATGGACCTATTCCCCGACGGAGCCTTCGTGCGGCTACAGAACCGCGTTCAGCAGAAGTACCTCTACGCCGACGACGACGGGGAGGGGGTCTCCGTTCGCCCGTACGGCCACGTCTTCTCCCTGAACGCGGTGTGGCGGGTGCACCGCGTCCTGGTCGCCGGGAACAACATCGTCCTCCTCCAGGGCGTCGCCTACGGCCGCTACCTCGCGATCTCGCCCGGCATGGCGCCGCCCGGCTACCGCGGCCGCCGCGCCGTCCAGCGAGACTACGCGGGGGACAACGTGGGCGCCCTCATGTGGAACCCCTTGCGGATAGTCGACGGCGAGAGATACGTCCGCCTGCGCAACGAGTTCAACCGCAACCTCCTCCGCGCCAACGGCAGGTACCGCACCTGGCACACCGCCGTCACCGCGGATATCGACGACTACGGCAGGTTGAGCACGATGATGCAGTGGACGGTCCACAGATTCCAAGTGGTACCGGGGCTACCACCCCTTCCACGTCCGACTGTGGTGCGTTAGCTATCCTTTCTCTTTTGAAGTTCAAACCCCTCGCCTCCTCCTCGCCTTGATTCCGTGAACGGGTTACTTGGAAGTTGGAGCGGATTTCTTCGTGACGTCAATGTTCGCAACAACTGCACAGTCTGATTGTTTCGTTCTCCTGGGCGCAAATCCTTGCGTTTATTTTGACCCAAGTCAGCGCTTACTGGATGGAACTGTCAACTTCTTTCACAAGAAGACTGAACATGTTAATCACTTAGTTTTTTTTTATCCAATGGTGATGGTTGCTGTCAGTCGCCCCCGAAAGCAAGATATGGTTCTGTAGCCACGCTCCTAGGGAGAAATATTTATATTCGCCTCAGAGATGTTTTTTTTACCCCCATATTAATCTTGTTCGCCTTCCTATTTGCAGCCCCAGTTATCAAGAAACTATCGTCTATTTTAGGTTGTGGTTGTTTTACGATTTTCTTTTTTCCTTCGTCAATCAGGACCTGATCATGGTATCTGGAAAGTGTAGTCAAGGTCACCATTGGAGTTCTTTGTCATCACATGTACTTGAATGATTTGAGCTTTTTCGTGGAGGCCATTTGTTCTTGCCAGATCACATGAGCTGGGGTTATTTTGGTCTCTGAACATTTCGTTGTATTATTCGATCTCTGAACAGTTCGTTCTATTATTTGGTCTCTGAACACTTCGTCCTATTATTTGGTCTCTGACATTTCGTTCTAATTGCGTATTCAGACTCGTTCATTCAGTTACCACCATGTTGTCTAGCTGTTTGATTTTTCCTTAACACAGAGTGTTACGTCTTTGCCAGTATCTTGGAGGTCGCCGTGGCCTGTTCGGGCGGCGCATGCCCGAGGCGGATGAACGGCGGACGATCCGGCACGTGCGGGCGAACAACGAAGGGGACTTCGACCAGGACTCTAACAACTGGCCCACATTCAATTTCTTCGGCCGGTCCGTGTTCAACCTGAGGATCCAGGTGGGGATGCGTCAGCCCGGCGGGGAAGTCTGGGCCATCACAATGGCCGTGCGGCCCGGCTCGCAAGGGCGGCTAACCCCTCTGGTCACCGACCTGCCTAACAGCGTAGATAACATGGACATCGTTGTCTTCGACACCGGATCACAAGGTGAGAAACTCCGCAGTTCTCTCAGTGCCTCAGTGGTCTATGCCTCACTTGTTATCTGTTGATCTCTTACCGTTTCAGCATGCGTGATGTTTAACGTTATCGGCAAGCTAAGTAACGGCAGTTTGATATCTGGATCCTCAGTTTGTAATATTGTCTGTAGCGCACGGTAGTTCTGTAATCTGTAGATCATAATATCTGGATGATATATGTTGAGTAAGTCGTAAAATCATACCGATAACAGGAAAATGTAACTTGCTCGTTTTTTCCCCCATAGCCCAGAAGTTCAGAGAAATTCTTTAGTTTTGAATACTCGGTGTACTTCAGTATCCTCCTCTTGCCTTTTTCTCCCTTTTACATTTTAACCAACTTGTGCTTCAGGTAATGGTTTACTAAATTTTGGCTTGGATTAATCTAAAGCACGTTGTAGACAAGCAGATGTGAAAATAGTCTCAGGTCTGTAGTATTCGAAGTGACACGTGGGACTTTAGGAGCAATTTGACAGAACCTTAATTTGATTCGGTTATTGAAATTGTAGGATTTCATTTCTCAGGTTTGTAGTATTCATATAGTGCCACTTAATGACTTAAGACTCATGAGTCCTTTGACAGATTCCCTGTTCAGATGATTCAATCCTTCCACTTGTAAGCAATCTGTTGATCTTGGAAGTGATTGTCTATTTTTTATTATTTTTGTTCATTGTTGATTACTTCTCTCTGATGGAACACCGATGACATGCTGCCTAATTATCTCATTATTTTTCCTTGTTCCTATCGTATTCAGGTGCTCAGAATTTAGTGTACCCAGCTATATGATGCAGCGTAGAGGACTACGAGAGCAGAAATTCTGACAACTTTGTAAATCATCTACTCGGCAATCAAAAGCGTTTAAGCATTGGCGTTCCCGAGACAGTGACAAGAGAATTGGCTGTCGCCTTTTGTTAAGGCAGTTTCCGAAAATCGAGCGACTCTTTTGTAATGGTGGTTAGATTTGATGCGTTCTACTGATCGGAAGTACTTTGAATTGACCCTCTCAAGTTGAGAACCTGAAAACTGACGAAAAGCATTATGTGGAGTTAAATGATGAATGATTCTGCGAAGTAATATTGGTCGCAGTTACCAGCATCTTCATCTTTGTTGGGTGGTGGACTGATGTCAAGAATAGATTCTACTGATTTTTGTTCGGTCGCAACTTGTTAGTGGATAGGCCTGAATGTCGTGCATGATGGTATTGAGCAGTTGTTCCAGCGTCTGCGCTTCGTGTAGGACTCGCCGACATCTTTCATTTGTATACTGTTGTCTGCTGCTAGCTTTCTTCGTCGGTATGGTCATGTGAGGGCTCTTCCAAAAAAAATGACAGTGAGCTGAATGCACTGCATCATGGTCATGGGAGGGCTCTTCCAAAAAAAATGACAGTGAGCTGAATGCACTGCATATATGAACAAGAGAAGGAAAAGTTCCTTCGGAAAGTATTCATATAGCGCAAAGTTTCTTCAGAAATGATGATGAACAGCTTTGATTGGATCAGGTACATTGTGCAACCTAATTGCAACAGAAAAGTTGGATTTGTTTACGGTCTCTGTTATTCCATTTGATTTAAGAGGTGTTTGAAAGCACTAAAGCTAATAGTTATTGACTAAAATTAGTTGAGACATCCAAACACCCTAGCTAATTGTTTAGCTATTAGCTATTTTTGGTAAAAATTAGTTAAAAATTAGATAGTTATTTTAGCTAATTTCAACAGTCTCTGCGACTGTTGCAGGACAGATAAAACGGGCAAGGGAGGGGCCAGACTCGGCGACAAGCTCGATAGACGAAGCATAATGAACCAAAAAGCTGCAAAGCAACAGAGTACTCCAGCCCGCCGGCTCTTCCTTACTCCCTCAAAAGGGACAGAAAAAAAAAACTTAGAAAAAAACAATGCCTATACAATTCCCATTCACGTCAAACCGCACAGACTAATCATCAATACCACAAATACGCACTCTACAATCTCCTAGAACAGCAATATATCGCAACTCACGCCCCAACCAGTTCTTTATCTTTCTTCAGCGGCGGCGCAGAGTCCGTGCTCCCATCTGGGGTCGGTGTTCCCTGCGAACTCACCGTCGTCGAGTCTGGGCTGAACAACTCCTCCCTTTCAAGCTTAACAAGCGTTTCTTTCGACTCGCCTTTCAGCAACGGCACGACTTGAAGCATCGTGGGTCTCTTTTCAGGTTCTGAACGTGTACACGCTAGACCGACCAACACCATCCTTCTCAGCTCAGGTCCAGAGAACTTGTCGCCCAGCTTTGAGTCCGCAATCTCGTCGTACCTGCCCTGCCTTGCGAGCGGGAGCACCCAGCTTCGGATTCCACAAGCCTTGCCAGAACCCGACTTCTCGACTGGCCTTCTGCCGCTCGCAAGCTCCAGCAGTATGATCCCGAAGCTGTATACATCGCAGCCTGCAGTTGGTTTGCCGGACATGGCGGCGTACTCGGGAGCAAGGTAGCCTCGCTGGCTCTCGCTGCTGGCTATCTTTTCGTGGTCCGTTCCGTCGTCGGGAATAAGCCTTGCCAGACCGAAATCGCCAGCGTGCGCCCGGAAGTCTGAATCCAGCAGCACGTTGGTGGCCTTGACGCTTCCGTGGATTATCTTAGGCGTTGCGTGGCGATGAAGGTACCTATGAGAAAGTACTTGAGTTATTTAGATCAACAGCGCGTGGATTATCAATGTTATTCTGCTACGAACAAAGATAATAGAGAACGGTTCGTTGTTGTTCACTGACAAGAGAGCCCGAGCGGTGCCCATGGCGATAGACGCTCGCCTCCGCCAGTCGAGGAGACACTCCGCGGAATGCGGTCCATGGAGATGTGCATACAGGCTTGAGTTTGCCATGAAGTCGTACACCAGAACGCGCTCGGGTCCGTCCGCACAGTATCCACGGAAGCTCAGGAGGTTTTTGTGTCTTATTCTTCCCAGTATCTCGACTTCTGAAGCAAATTCGGCTTCTGTGCCGTTCTTTGCGTTATTTAACCTCTTGACAGCAATCTGCATGAACGAAGGTTTTTGTGAAGTCAACCAATAGGCTGCATTGAGTTCAACCTAGTTTTTATATAATATATACAAAGCTGGATACGGACAATGACGCATGGAATGACACGTTGTCACAGTATTCCCAACCACTCAATTTGCATAGTATAGACAAAGCTACATATAAAAAAGAAATATATGTAGACACAGAACATATCATACCTAAGAGATGGGTTTGTCTATTAAGCATTGTATTGGGTTTTTTTCTTCCACAATGCCTAAAAACAAGGTTACTCTGCAGGAACATGAGACCTCAATCATAATTCTAAAAAGGGGCCACGTCCAATAGCTGCCACCATGACAGGCTAATGCAGGCATTTTTTTTCTTTTTTATTTACACAAGATGGAGATATGCAAACCTGTAGCCAGTTCACACGCACGCACGCACGCTTATATGTTTGTGTGTGTGTGTTTGTGTTGACTTCCCAATGACAACATATCCAAACTACCTAATAATAACGCAATCAAAGATCAATGTCCCAAAACAAAACAAAAGGAAACAGAAGCCAGTTGTTTGGTTATTTAATAATAACGCAATCAAAGGTCAATGTCCCAAAAAATAACTGTGACTGGGTGAACTGACAGGCAAGAAAACAAAAGGCGTAGAGTTGAAATTTTAATTCTCAGCAAGTATGAAGATGTAGGGAGCAGCAGGAACCTGAGAACCATCCCAGACTTGCCCCCAATACACGCTCCCAAGTGGCCCTTCTCCGATCTTGTTATCGTAATTGAAGCTGTTTGTTGCTGATCGAAGTTCTCTCAACGAGAACACCCACCTCAACGATCGCCTTCCTTCGTCAGACCTTACAAACCAAAGCAATTAAATACGTCATGATGAGCTACTACCAAATGACCTTCCAAGCATACACAGTACGTGAACTCGTATCCAGTTCCACTGCAAACCCCCCCTGTGCTGCCCCTAGAACAAATTTTCCTAATCCATAGAAGAAAAATCTGAATATTAGGATGGTTCATCGGACATGACCAGCATGGCAACATGCCGAATTTCCACACCGTTTCATAGCTATTTCTGAAGCTGAGGAACAGAATAAATTAAAGCCCGCAGCGTTTTACTTTGCACCCAAATCCCACCGCCAACGTTTGTAGTACAAGCAGTAGCGCTAAAACCAAACAAGGTGTCTTACTTACTACGTACGTATTTGGCAAATTCACTAGAGCGACCAAGTGCGAGGAGTTCGCCGTCATGTTCACGTGATCATGCCCCCCGCCCCGAGTCCCCGACGATCCTCAGAACATCCAACACCGATCGCCGAGCTCACACAACGCGGTGGGCTTGAGCAAACCCCAGAGAAACACAGAAGGGAGAGAGAAACGAAGCGGGGCTGGGGGGCAGGACGAGGAGCTGGCGACTTACAGGTCCTCCTCCGGGGACGCGGCGGCCCCGCCGCAGCAGAGGAGCCTGCGCGCGGCCCGCGGCAGCTTGGGGTGCATCGGCGTCGCGCGGAACAGGGGGAGCGGAACGGCTTGGAGTCGAAGAGACTCGGATGGAGTGGTGGCCGCTGCGGTGGGGGGACTTGGACCAGAGGAGGGGTGGGGGAGAGGCGGGCAGAGACGTAACAGCGGAGACCAGCCTCGCAGCTGCGCTTTCGGTGTGCGTGAGTGACCTGTTCGCCGCCTTTTTCTCGCCATTCCCACGCGCCGACGCAGGTTGGGTTGGGGATTCGGCAGCCCACGCCGCTGCTTGCCGTGCGGGGCAAATCCTGCTGGAGCTGGTGATGGGGGTTGGTTACACGGGTAACCACCACAACGTTCACCACCATCACTACACTAGGGCCGGCCGTCTGGTACGCGGAGCGGAAGGGGGATTATTCCATACGAGATGTTTCGGTTCTCCACAGCAATCAGTGGAAGAACGCGTGTACGGCTTGGCTTTGTTCACCTGCACCGATTCCTGGCATCAAGGACATGTAAAAAAATCAACGTGAATGAATATAAATAAATTGATGTGAACCGCTCGCCGTGGAGCGACTGGTCCTCCCTGGCAAATTATAGGAGATGGCAAGTAGCGCAGCATTTTGTTGGAGCTGTTTTTTTTTCATTGAGTAGGTACTCCTTCTGTTTCGTTGAACTATTCAGCGACAACTAAAAATAAACAGTTGGAGTATAAAATTTGAGAGGAGTTAGAAGAGCCATGTGTTCTACTGGACAGGCGGGATCATAGTAATATGGCTTCTCACTCTTCGTCGTAATAAATCTGACATCAACTATAACAAATATTATTATTCCACATATTTGTCACAAGGTTTCCAAATGGCTTCGGCTCAAATAATTCCATGAGAGTACCCAGAGTTTAGGGCTGGCTCTGGCCCCATACAAGAGAGGCAACTGTCCAGGCAACGTCTACACATCTCTTCGCATACATGCATAAGAAGCAGAAGAAAAAAAAAGAGGGCCATAGCCCATAGCCAGAGTTCCAATCCCGGGCCTTCTCAACGGCGTCGCGAAAGCCCGGCAGCAGCCAGTCCATGGGCAGCAAGTTGTCATATTATTGCCTGCTCAACTTTGTTGTCCATTTTTTTTCCTAAAGGAAATATTTTGTTCCTGAAAGGGAATTAGGCTTACACCTAGTTCCTAAATAATTTTAGTAGTTGAATTACCCAACACAAATAATCGGACTAACTAGTTTGCTCTAGTGTATAAGTTATACAGGTGTAAAAGGTTCACACTTAGCCAATAAAAAGATCAAATATTGGATTCAACAAAGGAGCAAAGGGACAACCGAAGGCACCTCTGGTCTGGGGCACCGGACTATCCGGTGTACACCGGACAGTGTCCGGTGCACCACCAGACAGTGTCCGGTGCACCAGAGGACTCCAACTTAAACTTGCCACCTTCGGGAATTTCCAGAGGCACTCCGCTATAATTCACCGGACTGTCCGGTGTACACCGGACAGTGTTCGGTGCTCCAAGGAAGAGCGGCCTCCGGAACTCGCCAGCCTCGGGAAAACGCAGCGGCTGCTCCGCTATAATTCACCGGACTGTCCGGTGAACCAGCAGAGCAACGGCTACTTCGCGCCAACGGTCATCTGCAGGCGCATTCAATGCGCGCCAGAAGTGCGCAGAAGTCAGGCACACCCATACTGGCGCACTGGACATTGAACAGTACATGTCCGGTGTGCACCGGACATCCAGGCGGGCCCAGAAGACAGAAGCTCCAACGGTTGGAATCCAATGGCATTGGTGACATGGCTGGCGCACCGGACATGTCCGGTGTGCACCGGACTGTCCGGTGCACCATTCGACAGACAGCCTCCACCAACGGTCATGTTTGGTGGTTGGGGCTATAAATACCCCAACCACCCCACCATTCATTGCATCCAAGTTTTCCACTTCTCAACCAATTACAAGAGCTAGGCATTCAATTCTAGACACACCAAAGAGATCAAATCCTCTCCAATTCCACACAAGGCTTTAGTGATTAGCGAGAGAGATTTGCCGTATTCTTTTGAGCTCTTGCGCTTGGATTGCTTCTTTTCTTTCTCACTTGTTCTTGTGATCAAAACTCCATTGTAATCAAGGCAAGAGGCACCAATTGTGTGGTGGCCCTTGCGGGGAAGTTTTGTTCCCGGTTTTGATTTTAGAAGAGAAGCTCACTCGGTCCGAGGGACCGTTTGAGAGAGGGAAGGGTTGAAAGAGACCCGGCCTTTGTGGCCTCCTCAACGGGGAGTAGGTTTGAGAGAACCGAACCTCGGTAAAACAAATCCACGTGTCTCACTTTATTATTCGCTTGCGATTTGTTTTCACGCCCTCTCTCGGACTCGCTTATATTTCTAACGCTAACCCGGCTTGTAGTTGTGTTTATATTTGTAAATTTCAGTTTCGCCCTATTCACCCCCCCTCTAGGCGACTATCAATTGGTATCAGAGCCCGGTGCTTCATTAGAGCCTAACCGCTCGAAGTGATGTCGGGAGATCACGCCAAGAAGGAGATGGAGACCGGCGAAAAGCCCACTACAAGCCACGGGAGCACTTCATCGGAAGAGTCCCGCACCAAGAGGAAGGAGAAGAAAGACTCCTCCAAAGGAAAGGAGAAGAAGAAAGACTCCTCCAAAGGGAAGGAGAAGAAATCTTCTTCACACAAAGAGAAGAAGGAGAAGTCTTCCTCCCACAAGCCGCAACGGAGTGGGGACAAGAAAAAGAGGATGAGGAAAGTGGTCTACTACGAGACCGATTCTTCATCAACCTCCACCTCCGGCTCCGACGCGGCATCCGTCACTTCTAAGCGCCAAGAGCGCAAGAAGTATAGTAAGATCCCCCTACGCTACCCTCGCATTTCTAAACATACACCTTTACTTTCCGTCCCATTAGGCAAACCACCAACTTTTGATGGTGAAGATTATGCTAGGTGGAGTGATTTAATGCGATTTCATCTAACCTCACTCCACAAAAGTATATGAGATGTTGTTGAGTTTGGTGCACAGGTACCATCCGTAGGGGATAAAGACTATGATGAAGATGAGGTGGCCCAAATTGAGCACTTCAACTCTCAAGCAACAACAATACTCCTCGCCTCTCTAAGTAGAGAGGAGTATAACAAAGTGCAAGGGTTGAAGAGTGCCAAGGAGGTTTGGGATGTGCTCAAAACCGCACACGAAGGAGATGAGCTCACAAAGATCACCAAGCGGGAGACGATCGAGGGGGAGCTCGGTCGGTTCCGGCTTCGCAAAGGGGAGGAGCCACAAAACATGTACAATCGGCTCAAGACCTTGGTGAATCAAGTGCGCAACCTCGGGAGCAAAAAGTGGGATGACCACGAGGTGGTTAAGGTTATTTTAAGATCTCTTATTTTCCTTAACCCTACTCAAGTTCAATTAATCCGTGGCAACCCAAGATATACACTAATGACCCCCGAAGAAGTAATCAGGAATTTTGTAAGTTTTGAGTGCATGATCGAAGGCTCGAGGAAGATCAACGAGCTTGATGATCCCTCCACATCCAAAGCTCAACCCGTCGCATTCAAGGCGACGGAAGAAAAGAAGGAGTCTACACCAAGTAGACAACCAATCGACGCCTCCAAGCTCGACAATGAGGAAATGACGCTCGTCATCAAGAGCTTCCGCCAAATCCTCAAACAAAGGAGAGGGAAAGACTACAAGTCCCGCTCCAAGAAGGTTTGCTACAAGTGTGGTAAGCCCGGTCACTTTATAGCCAAATGTACATTATCAAGTGATAGTGACAGGGGCGACGACAAGAAGGGGAGAAGAAAGGAGAAGAAGTACTACAAGAAGAAGGGCGGCGATGCCCATGTTTGTCGGGAGTGGGACTCCGACGAAAGCTCTAGCGACTCCTCCGACGACGAGGACGCCGCCAACATCGCCATCACCAAAGGACTTCTCTTCCCCAACGTCGGCCACAAGTGTCTCATGGCAAAGGACGGCAAAAAGAAGGTTAAATCTAAATCCTCCACTAGATATGAATCCTCTAGTGATGATAATGATGAGGAAGATAATTTGCGTACCCTTTTTGCCAACCTTAACATGGAACAAAAAGAAAAATTAAATGAATTAATTAGTGTTATTCATGAAAAGGATGACCTTTTGGATTCTCAAGAGGACTTCCTTATTAAAGAAAATAAGAAGCATGTTAAGGTTAAAAATGCTTATGCTCTAGAAATTGAGAAATGTGAGAAATTATCTAGTGAGCTAAGCACTTGCCATGAGACAATAGACAACCTTAGAAATGAAAATGCTAATTTGTTAGCTAAGGTTGATTCTCATGCTTGTAATGTTTCAATTACCAATTCTAAAAATAATGATGATGATTTACTTGCTAGGATTGAAGAATTAAACATTTCTCTTGCTAGCCTTAGGATTGAAAATGAAAAATTGCTTGCTAAGGCTAAAGATTTTGATGTTTGCAATGCTACTATTTCCGACCTTAGAACTAAGAATGACATGTTACATGCCAAGGTTGTAGAATTAAAATCTTGCAAACCCGCTACATCTATCGTTGAGCATGTATCTATTTGTACTAGATGTAGAGATGTTGATATTAATGCTATTCATGATCACATGTCTTTAATTAAACAACAAAATGATCATATAGCAAAATTAGATGCTAAAATTGCCGAGCATAACTTAGAAAATGAAAAATTTAAATTTGCTAGAAGTATGCTCTATAATGGGAGACGCCCTGGCATCAAGGATGGCATTGGCTTCCAAAAGGGAGACAATGTCAAACTTACTGCCCCTCCTAAAAAATTGTCTAACTTTGTTAAGGGCAAGGCTCCCATGCCTCAGGATAACGAGGGTTACATTTTATACCCTGCCGGTTATCCCGAGGACAAAATTAGGAGAATTCATTCTAGGAAGTCTCACTCTGGCCCTAACCATGCTTTTATGTATAAGGGTGAGACATCTAGCTCTAGGCAACCAACTCGTGCTAAGTTACCTAAGAAGAAAACTCCTAGTGCATCAAATGAACATAGCATTTCATTTAAAACTTTTGATGCATCTTATGTGTTGACTAACAAATCCGGCAAAGTAGTTGCCAAATATGTTGGGGGCAAACACAAGGGGTCAAAGACTTGTGTTTGGGTACCCAAAGTTCTTGTATCTAATGCCAAAGGACCCAAAACCATTTGGGTACCTAAAGTCAAGAACTAAACTTGTTTTGCAGGTTTATGCATCCGAGGGCTCAAGTTGGATCATCGACAGCGGGTGCACAAACCACATGACAGGGGAGAAGAAAATGTTCTCCTCCTACGAGAAAAACCAAGATCCTCAACGAGCTATCACATTCGGGGATGGAAATCAAGGTTTGGCCAAAGGTCTTGGTAAAATAGCTATATCTCCTGACCATTCTATTTCCAATGTTTTTCTTGTAGATTCATTAGATTATAATTTGCTTTCTGTATCTCAATTATGCAAAATGGGCTACAACTGTCTTTTCACTGATGTAGGTGTCACTGTCTTTAGAAGAAGTGATGATTCAATATCATTTAAGGGAGTGTTAGAGGGTCAGCTATACTTGGTAGACTTTGATAGAGCTGAACTCGACACTTGCTTAATTGCTAAGACTAACATGGGTTGGCTCTGGCATCGCCGACTAGCACATGTTGGGATGAAGAATCTTCATAAGCTTCTAAAGGGAGAGCACATTTTAGGACTAACCAATGTTCATTTTGAGAAAGACAGGGTATGTAGCGCATGCCAGGCAGGAAAGCAAGTTGGAGCCCATCATCCACACAAGAACATCATGACGACCGACAGGCCGCTTGAGCTACTCCACATGGATCTATTCGGCCCGATTGCTTACATAAGCATCGACGGGAGTAAGTATTGTCTTGTAATAGTGGATGATTATTCTCGCTTCACTTGGGTGTTCTTTTTGCAGGAAAAATCTCAAACCCAAGAGACCTTAAAAGGATTCTTGAGACGGGCTCAAAATGAGTTCGCCTTAAGGATCAAGAAAATAAGATGCGACAACGGGACGGAGTTCAAGAACTCTCAAATTGAAGGCTTCCTTGAGGAGGAGGGCATCAAGCATGAGTTCTCTTCTCCCTACACGCCACAACAAAATGGTGTAGTGGAGAGGAAGAATAGAACTGAAAGGGAAATGTGCCCTTGGGCCATTTCTAAGTATTTTGGTGATTGGGTGCCAACACAAGTGCTTAAACGTGAATCTATACCCATAGATGGACAAAGTACAAATCAAGAGTTAAGGTATGTTTCTAAGCCTTAGTACATTGTTTTGAAGACTAATGTATTGTGTCTAAGTGCTTGAAACAGGAGAAATCGAGTCAAAGAAAAGTTGGCTGTGTACAGCCAAAAGGCTGCTCGGTCTGGAGCACCGGACTGTCCGGTGGTGCACCGGACAGTGTCCGGTGCGCCAGACTAACTCGGGCGAACTGGCCGCTCTCGGGAATTCGCCGACGGCGTACGGCTAAAATTCACCGGACTGTCCGGTGTGCACCGGACTGTCCGGTGTGCACCGGACATGTCCGGTGCGCCAACGGCTCCCAGATCTGCAACGGTCGGCAGCGCCATTTTAGGAAGGAAATCGGGCACCGGACAGTGTCTGGTGTGCACCGGACTGTCCGGTGCACCCGACGACAGAAGGCAATATTGGCCTTCCAGATTTGTTCTCAACGGCTCCTAGCTGCCTTGGGGCTATAAAAGGGACCCCTAGGCGCATGGAGGAGTACACCAAGCAACCTTAGAGCATTCTTGATCATCCACACTCAGTCTTTGCGCATTCGTTTGTCATTCTCAGTGATTCGAGCTCCGTTCTAGTGAGAACTTTGAGATAGTCTTTTGAGCTCGATTCTTGGTCGTGTGTGTGCGCATTTTGCTGTGGATTTGTGTGTGTTGCTTCCCTCCCTTACTCCGTACTTCTTTGTGAACTTCAAGTGTAAGGGCGAGAGACTCCAAGTTGTGGAGATTCCTCGCAAACGGGATTGAGAAAAAGCAAACAAAACACCGTGGTATTCAAGTGGGTCTTTGGACCGCTTGAGAGGGGTTGATTGCATCCCTCGTCCGTTGGGATGCCACAACGTGGAGTAGGCAAGCGTTGGTCTTGGCCGAACCACGGGATAACCACCGTGCCATCTCTGTGATTGATTTCTTGTGGTTATTGTGTTTTGACTCCTCTCTAGCCACTTGGCAATTATTGTGCTAACCATTAACCAAGTTTTTGTGGCTTAAGTTTTCAAGTTTCAAAGGATCACCTATTCACCCCCCCCTCTAGGTGCTCTCAATTGGTATCAAAGCCGTTCTCTTCAAGAAAGGAACTAACCGCCCGAAGAGATGGATCCTAAGGGCAAGGGGATAGTGATCAACGATAAGGAGAAGGAGTCCTTCGTCAATGAGCCCAAAGATGACAAGCCTACCGACTCCGGCTCGGGCCATAGACGGAAGGAAGGGAAGAAGAAGAAGACGAGGCGCATCAAGGAGATCGTCTACTACGACGACAGCGATGAGTCTACTTCTTCCCAAAAGGACGACGACCACAACGACTACGAGAAAAGGAAACCGGTTAATTCGAACTTTTCTTTTGACTACTCTCGTATTCCGCAAAGTTCAAATTCACATTTGCTCCCCATTCCACTTGGCAAGCCCCCTCACTTTGATGGAGAGGACTACGGATTTTGGAGCCACAAAATGCGTACTCACTTGTTCTCTCTCCATCCTAGCATATGGGAGATTGTAGAGAGTGGAATGCACTTTGATAGTACGGATAGTCCTATGTTTATTAATGAACAGATTCATAACACAAGCTACTACTGTGTTGCTAGCCTCTTTGTGCAGGGACGAGTACCATAAGGTGAGCGGCTTGGACAATGCCAAGCAGATTTGGGATACCCTCAAGATCTCTCATGAGGGGAATGATGTCACCTTGCTCACCAAGATGGAATTGGTGGAGGGCGAGCTTGGACGATTCACAATGATAAGGGGCGAGGAGCCAACTCAAACATACAACCGGCTCAAGACCCTTATCAACAAAATAAGGAGCTACGAAAGCACGCGATGGACGGACCACGACGTCGTCCGACTGATGCTAAGGTCCTTTACCGTTCTTGATCCTCATTTGGTGAATAATATTCGTGAGAATCCCAGGTACACCAAAATGTCGCCCAAAGAAGTCCTAGGAAAATTCGTCAGCGGGCGAATGATGATCAAGGAAGCGAGGTACGTGGACGACGCCTTGAATGGACCGATCAACGAGCCGCAACCTCTTGCTCTCAAAGCAACAAGAAGCAAGGAGACGCTACCTAGCAAGGTGGCACAAATTGAGGCGGCCGGACTTAATGATGAAGAGATGGCTCTCATCATCAAACGCTTCAAGACGGTGCTAAAGGGTCACAAGGGGCAGCCAAGCAAGACCAAGACAAAGGGGAAGCGCTCATGCTTCAAGTGCGGTAAGATTGGTCATTTTATCGCTAACTGCCCCGATAACGATAGTGACCAGGAACAGGGAAACAAGAGGGAAAAGAAGAAGAATTACAAGAAGACCAAGGGCGAGGCACATCTTGGAAAGGAATGGGATTCAGATTGCTCCTCTTCCGACTCCGACAACGAGGGACTCGCCACCACCGCCTTCAACAAATCAGCCCTCTTCCCCAACGAGCGTCACACATGCCTTATGGCAAGGGAGAAGAAGGTATGTACTCGAAACTCTACCTATGCTTCTTCAAGTGAGGACGAATCTAGTGATGAGGATGAAGTAGATTATTCATGTTTGTTTAAGGGCCTAGATAGAACCAAGGTAGACAAAATTAATGAATTGATTGATGCCTTGAATGATAAGAATATGCTTTTAGAAAAGCAAGAGGATTTGTTGTATGAAGAACATGATAAATTTGTAGAATCACAAAAATCTCATGCTCTAGAAGTTAAAAGAAATGAAATGCTTTCTTGTGAATTATCTTCTTGCCATGAGACAATTTCTAAATTAAGGAGCATTAATGATGATTTGAATGCTAAGTTAGAGATTGCTAGTAAATCTACCTCTTGTGTAGAAAATGTTGTAACGTGCACTAGGTGTAAAGATATTAACATTGATGCTTATAGTGAACACCTAGCTTGCATTTCTAAATTAAATGAAGAGGTAGCTAGTCTTAATGCCCAACTTGAGACTAGCAAAAGTGATTTTGAGAAACTAAAATTTGCTAGGGATGCCTACACGGTTGGTAGACACCCCTCAATTAAGGATGGGCTTGGCTTCAAGAGGGAAGTCAAGAACTTAACAAGCCATAAGGCTCCCATCTCCGCCAAGGAGAAAGGGAAGGCCCCTATGGCTAGTAGTGCTAAAAAGAACTATGCCTTTTTGTATCATGATAGGAGACAATCTAGAAATGCTTATCGGAGTTATAATGCATATAATGCTTTTGATTCTCATGCCATGTTTGCTTCTAGTTCTTCTTATGTGCATGATAGAAACGTTAGTAGGAGAAATGTTGTTCATAATATGCCTAGGAGAAATGTTGTTAATGTTCCCAGGAAAGTTAATGAACCTTCCACAATATATCATGCTTTAAATGCTTCCTTTGCTATTTGTAGAAAGGATAGGAAGATAGTTGCTAGAAAATTAGGGGCAAGATGCAAGGGAGACAAAACTTGCATTTGGGTCCCTAAGGATATTTGTGCTAACCTTGTAGGACCCAACATGAGTTGGGTACCTAAGACCCAAGCCTAAATTTGCCTTGCAGGTTTATGCATCCGGGGGTTCAAGCTGGATTATCGACAGCGGATGCACAAACCATATGACTGGGGAGAAGAAGATGTTCACCTCCTACGTCAAGAATAAGGATTCCCAAGATTCAATAATATTCGGTGATGGGAATCAAGGCAAGGTAAAAGGGTTAGGTAAAATTGCAATATCTAATGAGCACTCTATCTCTAATGTGTTTTTAGTTGAGTCTCTTGGATATAATTTGTTATCTGTCAGTCAATTATGCAATATGGGTTATAATTGTCTATTTACAAATGTAGATGTGTCTGTCTTTAGAAGAAGTGATGGTTCACTAGCTTTTAAGGGTGCATTAGACGACAAACTTTATTTAGTTGATTTTGCAAAAGAGGAGGCCAGTCTAGATGCATGCTTAATTGCTAAGACTAGCATGGCTGGCTATGGCATCGCCGCTTAGCACATGTGGGGTTGAAGAACCTTCACAAGCTTCTAAAGGGAGAACACGTGATAGGTTTGACTAACGTGCAATTCGAAAAAGATAGACCTTGTGCAGCTTGTCAAGCAGGTAAACAAGTGGGAGGAATGCATCACAGCAAGAATGTGATGACCACTTCAAGACCCCTGGAGCTGCTGCATATGGATCTCTTCGGACCCGTCGCCTATCTGAGCATAGGAGGAAGTAAGTATGGTCTAGTTATTGTTGATGACTTTTCCCGCTTCACTTGGGTGTTCTTTTTGCAGGATAAGTCTGAAACCCAAGGGACCCTCAAGCGCTTCCTCAGGAGAGCTCAAAATGAGTTTGAGCTCAAGGTGAAGAAGATAAGGAGCGACAACGGGTCCGAGTTCAAGAACCTTCAAGTGGAGGAGTTCCTTGATGAGGAAGGGATCATGCACGAGTTCTCTGCTCCCTACACACCACAACAAAATGGTGTGGTAGAGAGGAAGAACAGGACGCTCATTGATATGGCGAGGACGATGCTAGGAGAATTCAAGACCCCCGAGTGTTTTTGGTCGGAAGCCGTGAACACGGCTTGCCACGCCATCAACAGGGTCTACCTTCACCGCCTCCTCAAGAAGACTTCGTATGAGCTACTAACCGGTAACAAACCCAATGTATCTTACTTTCGTGTATTTGGGAGCAAGTGCTACATTCTAGTGAAGAAGGGTAGAAATTCTAAATTTGCTCCCAAAGCTGTAGAAGGGTTTTTGTTAGGTTATGACTCAAATACAAAGGCGTATAGAGTCTTCAACAAATCATCGGGTTTGGTTGAAGTCTCTAGCGACGTTGTATTTGATGAGACTAATGGCTCTCCAAGAGAGCAAGTTGTTGATTGTGATGATGTAGATGAAGAAGATGTTCTGACGGCCGCTATACGAACCATGGCGATTGGAGAAGTGCGGCCACAGGAACAAGATGAACGAGATCAACCTTCTTCCTCAACAACGGTGCATCCCCCAACTCAAGACGATGAACAGGTTCATCAAAAGGAGGCGTGTGATCAAGGGGGAGCACAATATGATCACGTGATGGAGGAAGAAGCGCAACCGGCACCTCCAACCCAAGTTCGAGCTATGATTCAAAGGAATCATCCCGTCGACCAAATTTTGGGTGACATTAGCAAGGGAGTAACTACTCGATCTCGATTAGTTAATTTTTGTGAGCATTACTCATTTGTCTCTTCTATTGAGCCTTTCAGGGTAGAAGAGGCCTTGCTAGATCCGGACTGGGTGTTGGCCATGCAAGAGGAGCTAAACAACTTCAAGCGCAATGAAGTTTGGACACTGGTGCCTCGTCCCAAGCAAAATGTAGTGGGAACCAAGTGGGTGTTCCGCAACAAACAGGACGAGCACGGGGTGGTGACAAGGAACAAGGCTCGACTTGTGGCAAAAGGTTATGCCCAAGTCGCAGGTTTGGACTTTGAGGAGACGTTTGCTCCTGTGGCTAGGCTAGAATCAATTCGTATCTTGCTAGCATATGCCGCTCACCATTCTTTCAGGTTGTTCCAAATGGATGTGAAGAGCGCTTTCCTCAACGGGCCAATCAAGGATGAGGTGTACGTAGAGCAACCCCCTGGCTTCGAGGATGAACGGTACCCCGACCATGTGTGTAAGCTCTCTAAGGCGCTCTATGGACTTAAGCAAGCCCCAAGAGCATGGTATGAATGCCTTAGAGATTTCTTAATTGCTAATGCTTTCAAGGTTGGGAAAGCCGATCCAACTCTTTTCACTAAGACATGTGATGGTGATTTGTTTGTGTGCCAAATTTATGTCGATGGCATAATATTTTGTTCTACTAATAAAAAGTCTTGTGAAGAGTTTAGCAGGGTGATGACACAGAAATTCGAGATGTCGATGATGGGCGAGTTGAACTACTTCCTTGGGTTCCAAGTGAAGCAACTCAAGGACGGCACTTTCATCTCCCAAACGAAGTACACGCAAGACTTGCTAAAGCGGTTTGGGATGAAAGACGCCAAGCTCGCAAAGACTCCGATGGGAACCGACGGGCACACCGACCTCAACAAAGGTGGTAAGTCCGTTGATCAAAAAGCATACCGGTCAATGATAGGGTCATTACTTTATTTATGTGCTAGTAGACCGGATATTATGCTTAGCGTATGCATGTGTGCTAGATTTCAATCCGATCCTAAGGAGTGTCACTTAGTGGCAGTGAAGCGAATCCTTAGATATTTAGTTGCTACGCCTTGCCTCGGGCTCTGGTATCCAAAGGGGTCTACCTTTGACTTAATTGGATATTCAGACTCCGATTATGCTGGATGTAAGGTCGATAGGAAGAGTACATCAGGGACGTGCCAATTCTTAGGAAGGTCCCTGGTGTCGTGGAAATCTAAGAAACAAACTTCCGTTGCCCTATCCACCGCTGAGGCCGAGTATGTTGCCGCAGGACAGTGTTGCGCGCAACTACTTTGGATGAGGCAAACCCTCAGGGACTTTGGCTACAATCTGAGCAAAGTCCCACTCCTATGTGATAATGAGAGTGCTATCCGCATGGCGGAAAATCCTGTTGAACACAGCCGCACAAAGCACATAGACATCCGACATCACTTTTTGAGAGACCACCAGCAAAAGGGAGATATCGAAGTGTTTCATGTTAGCACCGAGAACCAGCTAGCCGATATCTTTACCAAGCCTCTAGATGAGAAGACCTTTTGCAGGTTGCGTAGTGAGCTAAATGTCTTAGATTCGCGGAACTTGGATTGAATTGTAGCATACATGTATTTATGCTTTTGATCATGTTTCTTTTTGCATATTGTTGTGTAGTATGGTGCTCAAGTTGTACAAACACTCCCTGGACCTCACAAGTCCGTTGCAAAGTGATGCACAGTTTTAGGGGGAGATGTGTTACAACTTGACCCTTTAAGACTAACCATATGCTTGAGTTTGCTTGTTTAGTCTCAAAGGAGGTTTGAAAGGGAAAAGGTGGACTTGGACCATGAAAGACTTCCACTGCACTCCGATGAGAGGGTAACTTACTCCAAGTTCATCTCATGTACTCTTTTTGCCTTTGTATTCTTATTGAAGATTTTGGTGAGGCAATGGGGTTAAAGGGCCAAGATTGATCCCGTTTTGGTGCTTGATGCCAAAGGGGGAGAAAATAAAGGCCAAAGCGATAAATGGATCAGCTACCACTTGAGAGATTTTGAAAATAGTAGAATAGAGCTTTTGGTTTGTCAAAACTTGTCAAAACTCTTTTATTGTCTCTTATAGTCGCCTAGAGGGGGGGTGAATAGGGCGAAACTGAAATTTACAAATATAAACACAACTACAAGCCGGGTTTGCGTTAGTAATAAGAAAACGAGTCCGCGAGAGAGAGCGCAAAACAAATCTCAAGCAAATAAAGAGTGTGACACGCGGATTTGTTTTACCGAGGTTCGGTTATTGCAAACCTACTCCCCGTTGAGGAGGCCACAAAGGCCGGGTCTCTTTCAACCCTTCCCTCTCTCAAACGATCCCACGGACCGAGTGAGCTTTCTCTTCTCAATCACTTGGAACACAAAGTTCCCACAAGGACCACCACAAGTTTGGTGTCTCTTGCCTCAATTACAAGTGAGTTTGATCGCAATGAAAGTATCAAGAAAGAAGAAAGCAATCCAAGCGCAAGAGCTCGAAAGAACACAAGCAAATCACTCTCTCTAGTCACTATGGCGTTGTGTGGAATTTGGAGAGGATTTGATCTCTTTGGTGTGTCTAGAATTGAATGCTAGAGCTCTTGTAGTAGTTGAGAAGTGGAAAACTTGGATACAATGAATGGTGGGGTGATTGGGGTATTTATAGCCTCAACCACCAAAAGTGGCCGTTGGGAGGCTGTCTGTTCGATGGCGCACCGGACAGTCCGGTGCCCCCTGCCACGTCATCACTGCCGTTGGATTCTGACCGTTGGAGCTTCTGACTTGTGGGCCCGCCTGGATGTCCGGTGCACACCAGACAAGCACTGTTCCTTGTCCGGTGCGCCAGTATGGGCGCGCCTGACTTCTGTGCGCGCGCAGCGCGCATTAAATGCGCCTGCAGGTGACCGTTGGCGCGGAGATAGCCGTTGCTCCGTGGTTCACCGGACAGTCCGGTGCACACCGGACAGTCCGGTGCACACCGGACAGTCCGGTGCACACCGGACAGTCCGGTGCACACCGGACAGTCCGGTGAATTATAGCGGAGCGGCTTGAATTAAATTCCCGAGGCTGGCGAGTTCCTGAGGCCACGCTTCCTTGGAGCACCGGACACTGTCCGGTGTACACCGGACAGTCCGGTGAATTATAGCGGAGCGCCTCTGGAAATTCCCGAAGGTGGCGAGTTCGTGTTGGAGTCCTCTGGTGCACCGGACACTGTCCGGTGTACACCGGACAGTCCGGTGCTCCCAGACCAGAGGGCCTTCGGTTGCCTCTTTGCTCCTTGGTTGAATCCAAGACTTGATCTTTTTATTGGCTGAGTGTGAACCTTTTACACCTGTATAACTTATGCACTAGAGCAAACTAGTTAGTCCAATTAATTTGTGTTGAGCAATTCAACCACCAAAATTATTTAGGAACTAGGTGTAAGCCTAATTCCCTTTCAATCTCCCCCTTTTTGGTGATTGATGCCAACACAAACCAAAGCAAATATAGAAGTGCATAATTGAACTAGTTTGCATAATGTAAGTGCAAAGGTTGCTTGGAATTGAGCCAATATTAATACTTACAAGATATGCATGGATTGTTTCTTTGTTTTTAACATTTTGGACCACGCTTGCACCACATGTTTTGTTTTTGCAAATTCTTTTGTAAATCCTTTTCAAAGTTCTTTTGCAAATAGTCAAAGGTAAATGAATAAGATTTTGCAAAGTATTTTCAAGATTTGAAATTTTCTCCCCCTACTTCAAGTGCTTTTTCTTTGACTAAACAAAACTCCCCCTAAATGAGATCCTCCTCTTAGTGTTCAAGAGGGTTTTGATATATCATTTTGAAATACTACTTTCTCCCCCTTTTGAACACAATAGGATACCAATCGATAAAATTCTTTGGAAACACGAAATTTTTGAAATTGGTGGTGGTGCGGTCCTTTTGCTTTGGGCTCTCTTACTTTCTCCCCCTTTGGCATGAATCGCCAAAAACGGAATCATTAGAGCCCTTTAATTACTTGCTTCCTCTTTGGTCATAAATAGATGAGTTAAGATTATACCAAAGACGAAGTCCTTTTGCTTTCTCCCCTCAAGATGGAGAGACTTGGAGCTTCGGCGAGAGATGAGTTACGGAGTGGAAGCCTTTGTCTTTGCCGAAGACTCCAATTCCCTTTCAATACACTTATGACTTGGTTTGAAATAGACTTGAAAACACATTAGTCATAGCATATGAAGGGGACATGATCAAAGGTATATAACATGAGCTATGTGTGCAATCTAGCAAAAGAAGTTGCGCGAATCAAGAATATTGAGCTCATGCCTAAGTTTGGTAAAAGATTGTTCATCTAGTGGCTTGGTAAAGATATCGGCTAATTGATCTTTAGTGTTAATGTAAGAAATCTCGATATCTCCCTTTTGTTGGTGATCCCTAAGAAAATGATACCGGATGGCTATGTGTTTAGTGCGGCTATGCTCGACGGGATTGTCGGCCATTTTGATTGCACTCTCATTATCACATAGCAAAGGGACTTTGGTTAATTTGTAACCGTAGTCCCGCAGGGTTTGCCTCATCCAAAGTAGTTGCGCGCAACAATGGCCTGCGGCAATGTACTCGGCTTCGGCGGTGGAAAGAGCGACCGAATTTTGCTTCTTTGAAGCCCAAGACACCAAGGATCTTCCCAAGAACTGGCAAGTCCCCGATGTGCTCTTCCTATTAATTTTGCACCCCGCCCAATCGGCATCCGAATAACCAATCAAATCAAATGTGGATCCCCGAGGGTACCAAAGCCCAAACTTAGGAGTATAAGCTAAATATCTCAAGATTCGTTTTACGGCCGTAAGGTGGGATTCCTTAGGGTCGGATTGGAATCTTGCACACATGCAAACGGAAAGCATAATGTCCGGTCGAGATGCACATAAATAGAGTAAAGAACCTATCATCGACCGGTATACCTTTTGATCCACGGACTTACCTCCCGTGTCGAGGTCGAGATGCCCATTTGTTCCCATGGGTGTCTTGATGGGTTTGGCATCCTTCATCCCAAACTTAGCAAGAATGTCTTGAGTGTACTTGGTTTGGCTAATGAAGGTGCCCTCTTGGAGTTGCTTTACTTGAAATCCTAGAAAATATTTCAACTCCCCCATCATAGACATCTCGAACTTTTGTGTCATGATCCTACTAAACTCTTCACATGTAGACTCGTTAGTAGACCCAAATATAATATCATCAACATAAATTTGGCATACAAATAAGTCATTTTCAAGAGTTTTAGTAAAGAGTGTAGGATCGGCCTTTCCGACTTTGAAGCCATTATCAATAAGGAAATCTCTAAGGCATTCATACCATGCTCTTGGGGCTTGCTTAAGCCCATAAAGCGCCTTAGAGAGCCTATAGACATGATTAGGGTACTCACTATCTTCAAAGCCGGGAGGTTGCTCAACATAGACCTCTTCCTTGATTGGTCCATTGAGGAAGGCACTTTTCACGTCCATTTGATAAAGCTTAAAGCCATGGTAAGTAGCATAGGCCAATAAAATGCGAATTGACTCAAGCCTAGCTACGGGTGCATAGGTTTCACCGAAATCCAAACCTTCGACTTGGGAGTATCCCTTGGCCACAAGTCGAGCTTTGTTCCTTGTCACCACACCATGCTCATCTTGCTTGTTGCAGAAGACCCATTTGGTTCCTACAACATTTTGATTAGGACGTGGAACTAAATGCCATACCTCATTCCGAGTGAAGTTGTTGAGCTCCTCTTGCATCGCCACCACCCAATCCGAATCTTGAAGTGCCTCCTCTACCTTGTGTGGCTCAATAGAGGAAACAAACGAGTAATGTTCACAAAAATGTGCAACACGAGATCTAGTAGTTACCCCCTTATGAATGTCGCCGAGGATGGTGTCGACGGGGTGATCTCGTTGGATTGCTTGGTGGACTCTTGGGTGTGGCGGCCTTTGTTCCTCATCATCCTTGTCTTCCTCATTTGCATCTCCCCCTTGATCATTGCCATCATCTTGAGGTGGCTCATTTGCATGATCTTCTATTTCATCAACTTGAGCCTCATCCTCATTTTGAGTCGGTGGAGATGCTTGCGTGGAGGAGGATGGTTGATCTTGTGCATTTGGAGGCTCTTCGGATTCCTTAGGACACACATCCCCAATGGACATGTTCCTTAGCGCGATGCACGGAGTCTCTTCAATACCTATCTCATCAAGATCAACTTGCTCTACTTGAGAGCCGTTAGTCTCATCAAACACAACGTCACAAGAAACTTCAACTTGTCCAGTGAACTTGTTAAAGACTCTATATGCCCTTGTGTTTGAATCATATCCTAGTAAAAAGCCTTCTACAGTCTTAGGAGCAAATTTAGATTTTCTACCTCTTTTAACAAGAATAAAGCATTTGCTACCAAAGACTCTAAAATATGAAATGTTGGGCTTTTTACCGGTTAGGAGTTCGTATGATGTCTTCTTGAGGATTCGGTGAAGATATAACCGGTTGATGGCGTAGCAAGCGGTGTTGACCGCCTCGGCCCAAAACCGATCCGAAGTCTTGTACTCATCAAGCATGGTTCTTGCCATGTCCAATAGAGTTCGATTCTTCCTCTCCACTACACCATTTTGTTGTGGCGTGTAGGGAGAAGAGAACTCATGCTTGATGCCCTCCTCCTCAAGGAAGCCTTCAATTTGAGAGTTCTTGAACTCCGTCCCGTTGTCGCTTCTTATTTTCTTGATCCTTAAGCCGAACTCATTTTGAGCCCGTCTCAAGAATCCCTTTAAGGTCTCTTGGGTTTGAGATTTTTCCTGCAAAAAGAATACCCAAGTGAAGCGAGAATAATCATTCACAATAACTAGACAGTACTTACTCCCGCCGATGCTTATGTAAGCGATCGGGCCGAATAGGTCCATGTGGAGTAACTCAAGTGGCCTGTCGGTTGTCATGATGTTCTTATGTGGATGATGGGCACCAACTTGCTTTCCTGCTTGACATGCGCTACAAACCCTATCTTTCTTAAAATGAACATTTGTTAGTCCTAAAATGTGTTCTCCCTTTAGAAGCTTATGAAGATTCTTCATTCCAACATGGGCTAGTCGGCGATGCCAGAGCCAACCCATATTAGTCTTAGCAATTAAGCAAGTGTCGAGTTCAGCTCTATCAAAATCTACCAAGTATAGCTGACCCTCTAACACTCCCTTAAATGCTATTGAATCATCACTTCTTCTAAAGACAGTGACACCTATATCAGTAAAGAGACAGTTGTAGCCCATTTTGCATAATTGAGAAACGGAAAGCAAATTGTAATCTAATGAATCTACAAGAAAAACATTGGAAATAGAATGGTCAGGAGATATAGCTATTTTACCAAGACCTTTGACCAAACCTTGATTTCCATCCCCGAATGTGATAGCTCGTTGGGGATCTTGGTTTTTCTCATAGGAGGAGAACATCTTTTTCTCCCCTGTCATGTGGTTTGTGCACCCGCTGTCTAGTATCCAACTTGAGCCCCCGGATGCATAAACCTACAAAACAAGTTTAGTTCTTGACTTTAGGTACCCAAATGGTTTTGGGTCCTTTGGCATTAGACACAAGAACTTTGGGTACCCAAACACAAGTCTTGGAGCCCTTGTGCTTGCCCCCAACATATTTGGCAACTACTTTGCCGGATTTGTTAGTTAAAACATAAGATGCATCAAAAGTTTTAAACGAAATGTTATGCTCATTTGATGCACTAGGAATTTTCTTCTTAGGCAACTTAGCACGGGTTGGTTGCCTAGAACTAGATGTCTCACTCTTATACATAAAGGCATGGTTAGAACCAGAGTGAGACTTCCTAGAATGAATTTTCCTAATCTTGCTCTCAGGATAACCGGCAGGGTACAAAATGTAACCCTGGTTATCCTGAGGCATGGGAGCCTTGCCCTTAACAAAATTGGACAATCTTTTAGGAGGGGCACTAAGTTTGACATTGTCTCCCCTTTGGAAGCCAATGCCATCCTTGATGCCCGGGCGTCTCCCATTATAAAGCATGCTACGAGCAAATTTAAATTTCTCATTTTCTAAGTTGTGCTCGGCAATTTTAGCATCTAGTTTTGCTATATGATCATTTTGTTGTTTAATTAAAGCCATGTGATCATGAATAGCATTAACATCAACATCTCTACATCTGGTACAAATGGTGACATGCTCAATGGTAGATGTAGATGGTTTGCAAGAATTAAGTTCAACAATCTTAGCATGAAGAATATCATTTTTATCTCTAAGATCAGAAATTGTAACTTTGCAAACATCAAAATCTTTTGCCTTAGCACTTAAATTTTCATTTTCTATTCTAAGGCTAGCAAGAGAAATGTTCAATTCTTTAATCCTAGCAAGCAAATCATTATTATCTCTAGGGTTGGGAATTGAAACATTGCAAACATGAGAATCAACCTTAGCTAACAAATTAGCATTTTCATTTTTAAGGTTGTCTATTGTTTCATTGCAAGTGCTTAGCTCACTAGATAATTTTTGACATTTCTCAATTTCTAGAGCATAAGCATTTTTAACCTTAACATGCTTCTTATTTTCTTTAATAAGGAATTCCTCTTGAGTGTCCAAAAGGTCATCCTTTTCATGAATAGCACTAACCAATTCATTAAGTTTTTCTTTTTGTTGCATGTTGAGGTTGGCAAAGAGAACACGCAAATTATCCTCCTCATCACTAGCATTATCATCACTAGAAGACTCATATTTAGTGGAGGAGTTAGATTTAACCTTCTTCCGTTTGCCGTCCTTTGCCATGAGGCACTTGTGGCCGACGTTGGGGAAGAGGAGTCCCTTGGTGACGGCGATGTTGGCGGCGTCCTCGTCGTCGGAGGAGTCGCTTGAGCTTTCGTCGGAGTCCCACTCCCGACAAACATGGGCATCGCCGCCCTTCTTCTTGTAGTACCTCTTCTTCTCCTTTCTTCTCCCCTTCTTGTCGTCGCCCCTGTCACTATCACTTGATAATGGACATTTAGCAATAAAGTGACCGGGCTTACCACACTTGTAGCAAACCTTTTTGGAACGGGACTTGTAATCCTTCCCCTTCCGTTGCTTGAGGATTTGGCGGAAGCTCTTGATGACGAGTGCCATTTCCTCATTGTCGAGCTTGGAGGCGTCTATTGGTTGTCGACTTGGTGTAGCCTCCTCCTTCTTGTCTTCCGTCGCCTTGAATGCGACGGGTTGAGCTTCGGATGTGGAGGGATCATCAAGCTCGTTGATCTTCCTCGAGCCTTCGATCATGCACTCAAAACTTACAAAATGCCCGATAACTTCCTCGGGGGTCATTTTAGTATATCTACGATTACCACGAATTAATTGAACTTGAGTTGGGTTAAGGAAAATGAGAGATCTTAGAATAACCTTAACCATTTCGTGGTCGTCCCATTTTTTGCTCCCGAGGTTGCGCACTTGGTTCACCAAGGTCTTGAGCCGGTTGTACATGTGTTGTGGCTCTTCCCCTTTGCGAAGCCGGAACCGACCGAGCTCCCCCTCGATCGTTTCCCGCTTGGTGATCTTGGTGAGCTCATCTCCCTCGTGCGCGGTTTTGAGTACATCCCAAACCTCTTTGGCGCTCTTCAACCCTTGCACTTTGTTATACTCCTCTCTACTTAGAGAGGCGAGGAGTATCGTTGTCGCTTGAGAGTTTAAGTGCTCGATTTGGGCCACCTCATCCTCATCATAATCCTTATCCCCTACAGACGGTACCTGTGCACCAAACTCAACAACATCCCATATACTTTTGTGGAGTGAGGTTAGATGAAATCGCATTAAATCACTCCACCTAGCATAGTCTTCACCATCAAAAGTTGGTGGTTTGCCTAAAGGGACGGAAAGTAAAGGTGCATGTTTAGAAATGCGAGGGTAGTGTAGGGGGATCTTACTAAACTTCTTACGCCCTTGGCGTTTAGAAGTTACGGAGGGCGCGTCAGAGCCGGAGGTAGATGGTGATGAAGCATCGGTCTCGTAGTAGACCACCTTCCTCATCCTCTTTGGCTTGTCCTCACTCCGATGCGGCTTGTGGGAAGAAGATTTTTCCTTCTTCTCCTTTTGGAGAGAAGAAGATTTCTTCTCCTTCCCTTTGTTGGAGGAGCTCTTCTTCTTTTCCCTCCTCTTGGTGTGGGACTCTTCCGATGAAGTGCTCCCGTGGCTTGTAGTGGGCCTTTCGCCGGTTTCCATCTCCTTCTTGGCGTGATCTCCCTACATCACTTCGAGCGGTTAGGCTCTAATGAAGCACCGGGCTTTGATACCAATTTATAGTCGCCTAGAGGGGGGGTGAATAGGGCGAAATTGAAATTTACAAATATAAACACAACTACAAGCCGGGTAAGCGTTAGTAATAAGAAAACGAGTCCGCGAGAGAGGGCGCAAAACAAATCGCAAGCAAATAAAGAGTGTGACACGCGGATTTGTTTTACCGAGGTTCGGTTCTTGCAAACCTACTCCCCGTTGAGGAGGCCACAAAGGCCGGGTCTCTTTCAACCCTTCCCTCTCTCAAACGGTCCCTCGGACCGAGTGAGCTTTCTCTTCTCAATCACTTGGAACACAAAGTTCCCACAAGGACCACCACAAGTTTGGTGTCTCTTGCCTCAATTACAAGTGAGTTTGATCGCAATGAAAGAATCAAGAAAGAAGAAAGCAATCCAAGCGCAAGAGCTCGAAAGAACACAAGCAAATCACTCTCTCTAGTCACTATGGCGTTGTGTGGAATTTGGAGAGGATTTGATCTCTTTGGTGTGTCTAGAATTGAATGCTAGAGCTCTTGTAGTAGTTGGGAAGTGGAAAACTTGGATCCAATGAATGGTGGGGTGGTTGGGGTATTTATAGCCTCAACCACCAAAAGTGGCCGTTGGGAGGCTGCTGTTCGATGGCGCACCGGACAGTCCGGTGCCCCCTGCCACGTCATCACTGTCGTTGGATTCTGACCGTTGGAGCTTCTGACTTGTGGGCCCGCCTGGATGTCCGGTGCACACCGGACAAGCACTGTTCCTTGTCCGGTGCGCCAGTATGGGCGCGCCTGACTTCTGTGCGCGCGCAGTGCGCATTAAATGCGCCTGCAGGTGACCGTTGGCGCGGAGATAGCCGTTGCTCCGTGGTTCACCGGACAGTCCGGTGCACACCGGACAGTCCGGTGAATTATAGCGGAGCGGCTTGAATTAAATTCCCGAGGCTGGCGAGTTCCTGAGGCCACGCTTCCTTGGAGCACCGGACACTGTCCGGTGTACACCGGACAGTCCGGTGAATTATAGCGGAGCGCCTCTAGAAATTCCCGAAGGTGGCGAGTTCGTGTTGGAGTCCTCTGGTGCACCGGACACTGTCCGGTGTACACCGGACAGTCCGGTGCTCCCAGACCAGAGGGCCTTCGGTTGCCTCTTTGCTCCTTGGTTGAATCCAAGACTTGATCTTTTTATTGGCTGAGTGTGAACCTTTTACACCTGTATAACTTATGCACTAGAGCAAACTAGTTAGTCCAATTAATTTGTGTTGAGCAATTCAACCACCAAAATTATTTAGGAACTAGGTGTAAGCCTAATTCCCTTTCAGTCTCTCTTGTCAAAAGATGGCTTCTTGTGGGGAGAAATGTTGATTATGGGAAAAAGGGGAGTTTTTGAAATCTTGAATCAATTTATCTTGGAATGACCCTCTTTATGTCTTAACATGTGTGTTTGACTTAGAGAAAGAAAGTTGAGTTTGATTTGCAAAAACAAACCAAGTGGTGGCAAAGGATGATCCATATATGCCAAAATTGAATCAAAATAAATTTGAGTTTTATTTGAAGTGATATTGCATTTGTTCTAGTTGCTTTATGTTGTGTTGGCATAAATCACCAAAAAGGGGGAGATTGAAAGGGAAATGTGCCCTTGGGCCATTTCTAAGTATTTTGGTGATTGGGTGCCAACACAAGTGCTTAAACGTGAATCTATACCCATAGATGGACAAAGTACAAATCAAGAGTTAAGGTATGTTTCTAAGCCTTAGTACATTGTTTTGAAGACTAATGTATTGTGTCTAAGTGCTTGAAACAGGAGAAATCGAGTCAAAGAAAAGTTGGCTGTGTACAGCCAAAAGGCTGTTCGGTCTGGAGCACCGGACTGTCCGGTGGTGCACCGGACAGTGTCCGGTGCGCCAGACTAACTCGGGCGAACTGGCCGCTCTCGGGAATTCGCCGACGGCGTACGGCTAAAATTCACCGGACTCTCCGGTGTGCACCGGACTCTCCGGTGAGCCAACGGTCGGCCGGGCC
Organism: Zea mays; assembly: GCF_902167145.1. Classification (NCBI taxonomy): domain Eukaryota; kingdom Viridiplantae; phylum Streptophyta; class Magnoliopsida; order Poales; family Poaceae; genus Zea; species Zea mays. The sequence continues at coordinate 17,833,638 of NC_050104.1, forward strand.
AACAGTCGGTCGCGGAATCTGCGCGCGACACGTGGCTGGCCAACGGTCGGAAGGGGGCACCGGACTGTCCGGTGTGCACCGGACATGTCCGGTGCGCCAACGGCTCCCAGATCTGCAACGGTCGGCAGCGCCATTTTAGGAAGGAAATCGGGCACCGGACAGTGTCCGGTGTGCACCGGACTGTCCGGTGCACCCGACGACAGAAGGCAAGATTGGCCTTCCAGATTTGTTCTCAACGGCTCCTAGCTGCCTTGGGGCTATAAAAGGGACCCCTAGGCGCATGGAGGAGTACACCAAGCAACCTTAGAGCATTCTTGATCATCCACACTCAGTCTTTGCGCATTCGTTTGTCATTCTCAGTGATTCGAGCTCCGTTCTAGTGAGAACTTTGAGATAGTCTTTTGAGCTCGATTCTTGGCCGTGTGTGTGCGCATTTTGCTGTGGATTTGTGTGTGTTGCTTCCCTCCCTTACTCCGTACTTCTTTGTGAACTTCAAGTGTAAGGGCGAGAGACTCCAAGTTGTGGAGATTCCTCGCAAACGGGATTGAGAAAAAGCAAACAAAACACCGTGGTATTCAAGTGGGTCTTTGGACCGCTTGAGAGGGGTTGATTGCAACCCTCGTCCGTTGGGACGCCACAACGTGGAGTAGGCAAGCGTTGGTCTTGGCCGAACCACGGGATAACCACTGTGCCATCTCTGCGATTGATTTCTTGTGGTTATTGTGTTTTGACTCCTCTCTAGCCACTTGGCAATTATTGTGCTAACCATTAACCAAGCTTTTGTGGCTTAAGTTTTCAAGTTTCAAAGGATCACCTATTCACCCCCCCCCCCTCTAGGTGCTCTCAAGAACTCTATTGGACATGGCAAGAACCATGCTTGATGAGTACAAGACTTCGGATCGGTTTTGGGCCGAGGCGGTCAACACCGCTTGCTACGCCATCAACCGGTTATATCTTCACCGAATCCTCAAGAAGACATCATATGAACTCCTAACCGGTAAAAAGCCCAATATTTCATATTTTAGAGTCTTTGGTAGCAAATGCTTTATTCTTGTTAAAAGAGGTAGAAAATCTAAATTTGCTCCTAAGACTGTAGAAGGCTTTTTACTAGGATATGATTCAAACACAAGGGCGTATAGAGTCTTTAACAAGTCCTCTGGACAAGTTGAAGTTTCTTGTGACGTTGTGTTTGATGAGACTAACGGCTCTCAAGTAGAGCAAGTTGATCTTGATGAGATAGGTGTTGAAGAGGCTCCGTGCATCGCGCTAAGGAACATGTCCATTGGGGATGTGTGTCCTAAGGAATCCGAAGAGCCTCCAAATGCACAAGATCAACCATCCTCCTCCACGCAAGCATCTCCACCAACTCAAAATGAGGATGAGGCTCAAGTTGATGAAGTAGAAGATCAAGCAAATGAGCCACCTCAAGATGACGGCAATGATCAAGGGGGAGATGCAAATGATCAAGACAAGGAGGATGAAGAACAAAGACCGCCACATCCAAGAGTCCACCAAGCAATCCAACGAGATCACCCCGTCGACACCATCCTCGGCAACATTCATAAGGGGGTAACTACTCGATCTCGTGTTGCACATTTTTGTGAGCATTACTCTTTTGTTTCCTCTATTGAGCCACACAGGGTAGAGGAAGCACTACAAGATTCGGATTGGGTTATGGCGATGCAAGAGGAGCTCAACAACTTCACGAGGAACGAGGTATGACATTTAGTTCCACGTCCTAATCAAAATGTTGTAGGAACCAAGTGGGTCTTCCGCAACAAGCAAGATGAGCATGGTGTGGTGACAAGGAACAAAGCTCGACTCGTGGCCAAGGGGTATTCACAAGTCGAAGGTTTGGATTTTGGTGAAACCTATGCACCCGTAGCTAGGCTTGAGTCAATTCGTATATTATTGGCCTATGCTACTTACCATGGCTTCAAGCTTTACCAAATGGACGTGAAGAGTGCCTTCCTCAACGGACCAATCAAGGAGGAGGTCTATGTTGAGCAACCTCCCGGCTTTGAAGATAGTGAGTACCCTAACCATGTTTATAAACTATCTAAGGCGCTTTATGGGCTCAAGCAAGCCCCAAGAGCATGGTATGAATGCCTTAGAGATTTCCTTATTGCTAATGGCTTCAAAGTCGGAAAGGCCGATCCTACTTTATTCACTAAAACTCTTGAAAATGACTTGTTTGTATGCCAAATTTATGTTGATGATATTATATTTGGGTCTACTAACGAGTCTACATGTGAAGAATTTAGTAGGATCATGACACAAAAATTCGAGATGTCTATGATGGGGGAGTTGAAGTACTTCTTGGGATTTCAAGTGAAGCAACTCCAAGAGGGCACCTTCATTAGCCAAACGAAGTACACTCAAGACATTCTAAACAAGTTTGGGATGAAGGATGCCAAGCCCATCAAGACACCCATGGGAACTAATGGGCATCTCGACCTCGACACGGGAGGTAAGTCCGTGGATCAAAAGGTATACTGGTCGATGATAGGTTCTCTACTCTATTTATGTGCATCTCGACCGGATATTATGCTTTCCGTATGCATGTGTGCAAGATTCCAAGCCGACCCTAAGGAAACTCACCTTACGGCCGTAAAACGAATCTTGAGATATTTGGCTTATACTCCTAAGTTTGGGCTTTGGTATCCTAGGGGATCCACATTTGATTTAATTGGTTATTCGGATGCCGATTGGGCGGGGTGTAAAATCAATAGGAAGAGCACATCGGGGACTTGCCAGTTCTTGGGAAGATCCTTGGTGTCTTGGGCTTCAAAGAAGCAAAATTCGGTCGCTCTTTCCACCGCCGAAGCCGAGTACATTGCCGCAGGCCATTGTTGTGCGCAATTGCTTTGGATGAGGCAAACCCTGCGGGACTACGGTTACAAATTAACTAAAGTCCCTTTGCTATGTGATAATGAGAGTGCAATCAAGATGGCGGATAATCCCGTCGAGCATAGCCGCACTAAACACATAGCCATTCGGTATCATTTTCTTAGGGATCACCAACAAAAGGGAGATATCGAGATTTCTTACATTAATACTAAAGATCAATTAGCCGATATCTTTACCAAGCCTCTTGATGAACAAACTTTTAACAAACTTAGGCATGAGCTCAATATTCTTGATTCGCGCAACTTCTTTTGTTGATTTGCACACATAGCTCATTTATATACCTTTGATCATGTCTCTTTCATATGCTATGCCTAATGTGTTTTCAAGTCTATTTTAAACCAAGTCATAGGTGTATTGAAAGGAAATAGGAGTCTTCGGCGAAGACAAAGGCTTCCACTCCGTAACTCATCCTTCGCCGTCACTCCGAGCCACTCTCCATCTTTGGGGGAGAGAGCAAAAGAACTTCGTCTTTGGTACAATCTTAACTCATTTATTTATGACCAAAGGGGAAGAAAAAGTACTTCGAGGGCTCTAATGATTCCGTTTTTGGCGATTCATGCCAAAGGGGGAGAAAGTAAGAGCCCAAAGCAAAAGGACCGCACCACCACCAATTTCAAAAACTTCGTTTTTAAAGAGTATTTTCAGTTAGTATCCTATTGTGTTCAAAAGGGGGAGAAAGTAGTATTTCAAAAATGATATATCAAAACCCTCTTGAACACTAAGAGGAGGATCTCATTTAGGGGGAGTTTTGTTTAGTCAAAGGAAAAGCATTTGAAATAGGGGGAGAAAATTTCAAATCTTGAAAATGCTTCTCAAAATCTTATTCATTTGCCTTTGACTATTTGCAAAAGAACTTCGAAAATGATTTACAAAAGAGTTTGCAAAAACAAAACATGTGGTGCAAGCGTGGTCCAAAATGTTAAAAACAAAGGAACGATCCATGCATATCTTGTAAGTATTTATATTGGCTCAATTCCAAGCAACCTTTGCACTTACATTATGCAAACTAGTTCAATTATGCATTTCTATACTTGCTTTTGTTTGTATTGGCATCAATCACCAAAAAGGGGGAGATTGAAAGGGAATTAGGCTTACACCTAGTTCCTAAATAATTTTGGTGGTTGAATTACCCAACACAAATAATCGGACTAACTAGTTTGCTCTAGTGTATAAGTTATACAGGTGTAAAAGGTTCACACTTAGCCAATGTCACACCCGGATTTTAGGGGTCCAAAACCCGGGCGCGAACATAATCACCAGGTGTGCTGGGACCAAGTCTCACACATATGATGATTCATGGCACAGGATCGAATGTCACATCTTTACTATATAATCGGAGTTTTGTACAAAATAAATAAATAATTACATTATTGAGAGCACCTAGAGGGGGGGTGAATAGGTGATCCTGTAAAAACTTAAACTTATAGCCACAAAACTTTGATTAAGCGTTAGCACAGTAATTGCCAAGTGGCTAGAGAGAAGCCAAAACACGATAACCACAAGAAAGCAATCACAGAGTTGACACGGTGGTTATCCCGTGGTTCGGCCAAGTACAAAACTTGCCTACTCCACGTTGTGGCGTCCCAACGGACGAGAGTTGCACTCAACTCCTCTCAAGTGATCCAATGATCAACTTGAATACCACGGTGTTTTTCTTTCCTTTGATCTTTTCCCGTTTGCGAGGAATCTCCACAACTTGGAGTCTCTCGCCCTTACAATTGAGTTCACAAAGAAGCACGGAGTAAGGTGGGAATGAGCAACGCACACAAGACTCGAAAATCAGAGCAACAACACGCACACAAGTCGCAACAAGAGCTCGCAACGCAACACAAAGAGTTCACAACTCCACAAGAGCTCTATATGCTATCACAATGAAACGAATGCGTGAGATCGATGTCTTGGTGCTTAGAAGTGTTATAGGAATGCTTGGTGTTCTCCTCCATGCGCCTAGGGGTCCCTTTTATAGCCCCAAGGCAGCTAGGAGCCGTTGAGAATAAATCTGGAAGGCCATCCTTGCCTTCTGTCGTCGGGTGCACCGGACAGTCCGGTGCACACCGGACACTGTCCGGTGCCCGATTTATTTCCATAAATGGTGCAGTCGACCGTTGCTGACTGTTGAAGATCTGGGAGCCGTTGGCGCACCGGACAGTCCGGTGCACACCGGACAGTCCGGTGCCCCCCTTCCGACCGTTGGCTCGGCCACGTGTCTCGCGCGGATTGCGCGGCCGACCGTTGGCTCAGCCGACCGTTGGCTCACCGGACAGTCCGGTGCACACCGGACAGTCCGGTGAATTATAGCCGTACGCCGTCGGCAAATTCCCGAGAGCGGGCAGTTCGCGCCGAGTGAGTCTGGCGCACCGGACACTGTCCGGTGCACACCGGACAGTCCGGTGCTCCAGACCGAGCTAGGTCTTGGCTGTACACAGCCAAGCTATTTGCACCGCTTCTCTTTTTCTTCTACTTTCTGTTTCCAACACTTAGACAAGTATATTAGTACACAAAACCAATGTACTAAGACTTAGAAACATACCTGTTCTCTTGATTTGCACTTTGTTCCTCCAGAAGCATAAATACACATTTAAGCCCTTGTGTTGGCACCCAATCACCAAAATACTTAGAAATGGCCCAAGGGCACATTTCCCTTTCAATCTCCCCCTTTTTGGTGATTTATGCCAACACAACACAAAGCAACAAGAACAAGTGCAATATCACTTCAAATAAAATGAGTTTTATTTTGAATCGAATTTGGCATATATGGATCATCCTTTGCCACCACTTGGTTTGTTTTTGTAAATCAAACTCAAATCTCTATCTCTAAGTCAAACACACATGATGAAGCATAAAGAGAGTCATTCCAAAAGAGATTGATCAAAGATTTCAAAAACTCCCCCTTTTTCCTATAATCACTACTTCTCCCCACAAGAAGCCAACTATTGACAAGAGATGCAATAAAAGAGTTTTGACAAATCAAAAGCTCTATCCTACTATTTTCAAAATCTCTCAAGTGGTAGCTGATCCATTTATCACTTTGGCCTTTATTTTCTCCCCCTTTGGCATCAAGCACCAAAACGGGATCAATCTTGGCCCTTTAACCCCATTGCCTCACACAAATCTTCAATTAAGATCAAATGGCAATAAGCGTTCATGAGATGAACTTGGAATTAGTTACCCTCTCATCGGAGTGCAGTGGAAGTCTTTCATGGTCCAAGTCCACCTTTTCCCTTTCAATTCTCCTTCGAGACTAAGTCAAACAAACTCAAGCATATGGTTAGTCTCAAAGGGTCAAGTTGTAACACATCTCCCCCTAAAACTGTGCATCACTTTGCAACGGACTTGTGAGGTCCAGGGAGTGTTTGTACAACTTGAGCACCACTAAAAACAACAAGATGCAGAATGAACATGATCAAATGCATAAACACATGTATGCTACAATTCAATCCAAGTTCCGCGAATCTAAGACATTTAGCTCACTACGCAACCTGCAAAAGGTCTTCTCATCTAGAGGTTTGGTGAAGATATCGGCTAGCTGGTTCTCGGTGCTAACATGAAACACTTCGATATCCCCCTTTTGCTGGTGGTCTCTCAAAAAGTGATGCCGGATGTCTATGTGCTTTGTGCGGCTGTGCTCAACAGGATTTTCCGCCATGCGGATAGCACTCTCATTATCACATAGGAGTGGGACTTTGCTCAGATTGTAGCCAAAGTCCCTGAGGGTTTGCCTCATCCAAAGTAGTTGCGCGCAACACTGTCCTGCGGCAACGTACTTGGCCTCAGCGGTGGATAGGGCAACGGAGGTTTGTTTCTTAGATTTCCATGACACCAGGGACCTTCCTAAGAATTGGCACGTCCCCGATGTACTCTTCCTATCGACCTTACATCCAGCATAATCGGAGTCTGAATATCCAATCAAGTCAAAGGTAGACCCCTTTGGATACCAGAGCCCGAGGCAAGGCGTAGCAACTAAATATCTAAGGATTCGCTTTACTGCCACTAAGTGACACTCCTTAGGATCGGATTGAAATCTAGCACACATGCATACGCTAAGCATAATATCCGGTCTACTAGCACATAAGTAAAGCAAAGAACCTATCATGGACCGGTATGCTTTTTGATCAATGGACTTACCTCCTTTGTTGAGGTCGGTGTGTCCGTCGGTTCCCATCGGTGTCTTTGCAGGCTTGGCGTCCTTCATCCCAAACCGCTTTAGCAGGTCCTGTGTGTACTTCGTTTGGGAGATGAAGGTGCCGTCCTTGAGTTGCTTCACTTGGAACCCAAGGAAGTAGTTCAACTCGCCCATCATCGACATCTCGAATTTCTGCGTCATCACCCTGCTAAACTCTTCACAAGACTTTTTATTAGTAGAACCAAATATTATGTCATCGACATAAATTTGGCACACAAATAAATCACCATCACAAGTCTTTGTAAAAAGAGTTGGATCGGCTTTCCCAACCTTGAAAGCATTAGCAATTAAGAAATCTCTAAGGCATTCATACCATGCTCTTGGGGCTTGCTTAAGTCCATAGAGCGCCTTAGAGAGCTTACACACATGGTCGGGGTACCGTTCATCCTCGAAGCCAGGGGGTTGCTCTACGTACACCTCCTCCTTGATTGGCCCGTTGAGGAAAGCGCTCTTCACATCCATTTGGAACAACCTGAAAGAATGGTGAGCGGCATATGCTAGCAAGATACGAATTGATTCTAGCCTAGCCACAGGAGCAAACGTCTCCTCAAAGTCCAAACCTGCGACTTGGGCATAACCTTTTGCCACAAGTCGAGCCTTGTTCCTTGTCACCACCCTGTGCTCGTCCTGTTTGTTGCGGAACACCCACTTGGTTCCCACTACATTTTGCTTGGGACGAGGCACCAGTGTCCAAACTTCATTGCGCTTGAAGTTGTTTAACTCCTCTTGCTTGGCCAACACCCAGTCCGGATCTAGCAAGGCCTCTTCTACCCTGAAAGGCTCAATAGAAGAGACAAAGGAGTAATGTTCACAAAAATTAACTAATCGAGATCGAGTAGTTACTCCCTTGCTAATGTCACCAAGAATTTGGTCGACGGGATGATCCCTTTGAATCATCGCTCGAACTTGGGTTGGAGGTGCCGGTTGCGCTTCTTCCTCCATCACATGATCATCTTGTGCTCCCCCTTTATCACACGCCTCCTGTTGATGAACCTGTTCATCGTCTTGAGTTGAGGGATGCACCATAGTTGAGGAAGAAGGTTGATCTTGCTCATCTTGTTCCTGTGGTCGCACATCACCAATCGCCATGGTTCGTATAGCGGCCGTCGGAACATCTTCTTCATCTACATCATCAAGATCAACAACTTGCTCTCTTGGAGAGCCATTAGTCTCATCAAATACAACGTCGCTAGAGACTTCAACCAAACCCGATGATTTGTTGAAGACTCTATACGCCTTTGTATTTGAGTCATAACCTAACAAAAACCCCTCTACAGCCTTGGGAGCAAATTTAGAATTTCTACCCTTCTTCACTAGAATGTAGCACTTGCTCCCAAATACACGAAAGTAAGATACATTGGGTTTGTTACCGGTTAGAAGTTCATACGAAGTCTTCTTGAGGAGTCGGTGAAGGTAGACCCTGTTGATGGCGTGGCAAGCCGTGTTCACGGCTTCCGACCAAAACCGCTCTGGGGTCTTGAATTCTCCAAGCATCGTCCTCGCCATGTCGATTAGCGTCCTGTTCTTCCTCTCTACCACACCATTTTGCTGTGGTGTGTAGGGAGCGGAGAACTCGTGCTTGATCCCTTCCTCCTCAAGAAACTCTTCTACTTGAAGGTTCTTGAACTCGGACCCGTTGTCGCTCCTTATCTTCTTCACCTTGAGCTCAAACTCATTTTGAGCTCTCCTGAGGAAGCGCTTGAGGGTCCCTTGGGTTTCAGACTTATCCTGCAAAAAGAACATCCAAGTGAAGCGGGAAAAGTCATCAACAATTACTAGACCATACTTACTTCCTCCTATACTCAGATAGGCGACGGGTCCGAAGAGGTCCATATGCAGCAGCTCCAAGGGTCTTGAAGTGGTCATCACATTCTTGCTGTGATGTGCTCCTCCCACTTGTTTACCTGTCTCACAAGCTGCACAAGGTCTATCTTTTTCGAATTTTACATTAGTCAATCCTATCACGTGTTCTCCCTTTAGAAGCTTGTGAAGGTTCTTCATCCCCACATGTGCCAAGCGGCGATGCCACAGCCAGCCCATGCAAGTCTTAGCTATTAAGCATGCATCTAGACGGGCCTCTTCTTTTGCAAAATCAACTAAGTAAAGCTTGCCGTCTAATACACCCTTAAAAGCTAGTGAACCATCACTTCTTCTAAAGACAGACACATCTATGTTTGTGAATAAACAGTTATACCCCATATTGCATAATTGACTAACAGATAGCAAATTATAACCAAAAGACTCTACTAAAAACACATTAGAAATAGAATGCTCATTGGAAATTGCAATTTTACCTAACCCTTTTACCTTGCCTTGATTCCCATCACCGAATATGATTGAATCTTGGGAATCTTTATTCTTGACGTAGGAGGTGAACATTTTCTTCTCCCCCGTCATATGGTTTGTGCATCCGCTGTCGATAATCCAGCTTGAACTCCCGGATGCATAAACCTGCAAGGCAAATTTAGGCTTGGGTTTTAGGTACCCAACTCATGTTGGGTCCTACAAGGTTAGCACAAATGTTCTTAGGGACCCAAATGCAAGTTTTGTCTCCCTTGCATTTTGCCCCTAACTTCCTAGCAACTATCTTTCTATCCTTTCTATAAATTGCAAAGGAAGCATTCAAAGCATGATATATTGTAGAAAATTCATTTACTACTTTCCTAGGAGCATGACTAACATTCTTTCTAGGCACATGATGAATAGCATTTCTCCTAGACATATTTCTACCATGCATATAAGAAGAGCTAGAAGCAATCATGTGATGAGAATCAAAATCATCATAAGCATTATAACCCCTATAAGCACTTCTAGGTTGTCTTCTATCATGATACAAAAAAGCATGGTTCTTTTTAGTGCTAGTAGCCATAGGGGCCTTCCCTTTCTCCTTAGCAGGAATGGGAGCCTTATGGCTTGTTAAGTTCTTGGCTTCCCTTTTGAAGCCAAGTCCATCCTTAATGGAGGGGTGTCTACCAACAGTGTAGGCATCCCTAGCAAATTTCAGTTTATCAAAATCACTCTTGCTAGTCTTAAGTTGTGCATTAAGACTAGCTAATTCATCATTTAATTTTGAAATAGAAACTAAGTGTTCACTACAAGCATTAATATCAAAATCTTTACACCTAGAACAAATTGCGACATGTTCTACACAAGAATTGGATTTATTTGCTACTTCTAATTTAGCATTTAAATCATTGTTGACACCTTTTAAGGTAGAAATGGTTTCATGACAAGTAGATAGTTCAAAAGAAAGCATTTCATTTCTTTTAACTTCTAAAGCATAGGATTTTTGAGCTTCTATAAATTTATCATGTTCTTCATACAATAAATCCTCTTGTTTCTCTAAAAGTATATTCTTTTCATTCAAGGCATCAATTAATTCATTAATTTTGTCTAATCTATCTAAGCCCTTGAACAAACATGAATAATCTACTTCATCCTCATCACTAGATTCGTCCTCATTTGAAGAAGCATAGGTAGAGTTCCGAGTACATACCTTCTTCTCCCTTGCCATGAGGCATGTGTGTCGCTCGTTGGGGAAGAGGGCTGATTTGTTGAAGGCGGTGGCGGCGAGTCCTTCGTTGTCGGAGTCGGACGAGGAGCAATCCGAATCCCACTCCTTTCCAATATGTGCCTCGCCCTTTGCCTTCTTGTAATGCTTCTTTTTCTCCCTTTTGTTCCCCTTTTCCTGATCACTTTCATTATCGGGACAGTTAGCAATGAAATGACCAATCTTACCACATTTGAAGCACGAACGCTTCTCCTTTGTCTTGGTCTTGCTTTTCTGTCCCTTGCGACCTTTAAGCGCCGTCTTGAAGCGCTTTATGATGAGGGCCATCTCCTCATTATTTAGCCCGGCCGCCTCAACTTGCGCCACCTTGCTCGGTAGCGCCTCCTTGCTCCTTGTTGCCTTGAGAGCAATGGGTTGAGGCTCATGAATAGGACCGTTCAACGCGTCGTCCACATATCTTGCCTCCTTGATCATCATCCGCCCGCTTACGAACTTTCCGAGTACCTCCTCGGGCGTCATCTTCGTGTACCTAGGATTCTCACGAATATTGTTTACGAGATGAGGATCAAGAACGGTAAAGGACCTTAGCATTAGACGGACGACGTCGTGGTCCGTCCATCGCGTGCTTCCATAGCTCCTTATCTTGTTGACAAGGGTCTTGAGCCGGTTGTATGTCTGGGTTGGCTCCTCCCCCCTTATCATAGCGAATCTCCCAAGTTCGCCTTCCACCAATTCCATTTTGGTGAGCATGGTGACGTCGTTGCCCTCGTGAGAGATCTTGAGGGTGTCCCATATCTGCTTGGCATTGTCCAAGCCGCTCACCTTATTGTACTCTTCCCTGCACAAAGATGCTAAGAGAACAGTAGTAGCTTGTGCATTTTTATGAATTTGTTCATTAATAAACATAGGGCTATCCGAGCTATCAAATTGCATTCCACTCTCTACAATCTCCCATATGCTAGGATGGAGAGAGAACAAGTGAGTACGCATTTTGTGGCTCCAAAATCCGTAGTCCTCTCCATCAAAGTGAGGGGGCTTGCCAAGTGGAATGGGGAGCAAATGCGAATTTGAACTTTGCGGAATACGAGAGTAGTCAAAAGAAAAGTTCGAATTAACCGGTTTCCTTTTCTCGTAGTCGTTGTGGTCGTCGTCCTTTTGGGAAGAAGAGGATTCGTCGCTGTCGTAGTAGAAGATCTCCTTGATGCGCCTTGTCTTCTTCTTCTTCCCATCTTTTCGCTTGTGGCTTGAACCCAAGTTGGTAGACTTGTCATTCTTCGGTTCGTTGAAGATGGACTCCTTCTCGTTGTTGTCGACCACCATCCCCTTTCCCTTAGGATCCATCTCTTCGGGCGATTAGTCCCTTTCTTGAAGAGAACGGCTCTGATACCAATTGAGAGCGCCTAGAGGGGGGGTGAATAGGTGATCCTGTAAAAACTTAAACTTATAGCCACAAAACTTTGATTAAGCGTTAGCACAGTAATTGCCAAGTGGCTAGAGAGAAGCCAAAACACGATAACCACAAGAAAGCAATCACAGAGTTGACACGGTGGTTATCCCGTGGTTCGGCCCAGTACAAAACTTGCCTACTCCACGTTGTGGCGTCCCAACGGACGAGAGTTGCACTCAACTCCTCTCAAGTGATCCAATGATCAACTTGAATACCATGGTGTTTTTCTTTCCTTTGATCTTTTCCCGTTTGCGAGGAATCTCCACAACTTGGAGTCTCTCGCCCTTACAATTGAGTTCACAAAGAAGCACGGAGTAAGGTGGGAATGAGCAACGCACACAAGACTCGAAAATCAGAGCAACAACACGCACACAAGTCGCAACAAGAGCTCGCAACGCAACACAAAGAGTTCACAACTCCACAAGAGCTCTATATGCTATCACAATGAAACGAATGCGTGAGATCGATGTCTTGGTGCTTAGAAGTGTTGTAGGAATGCTTGGTGTTCTCCTCCATGCGCCTAGGGGTCCCTTTTATAGCCCCAAGGCAGCTAGGAGCCGTTGAGAATAAATCTGGAAGGCCATCCTTGCCTTCTATCGTCGGGTGCACCGGACAGTCCGGTGCACACCGGACACTGTCCGGTGCCCGATTTATTTCCATAAATGGCGCAGTCGACCGTTGCTGACTGTTGAAGATCTGGGAGCCGTTGGCGCACCGGACAGTCCGGTGCACACCGGACAGTCCGGTGCACACCGGACAGTCCGGTGCACACCGGACAGTCCGGTGCCCCCCTTCCGACCGTTGGCTCGGCCACGTGTCTCGCGCGGATTGCGCGGCCGACCGTTGGCTCAGCCGACCGTTGGCTCACCGGACAGTCCGGTGCACACCGGACAGTCCGGTGAATTATAGCCGTACGCCGTCGGCAAATTCCCGAGAGCGGGCAGTTCGCGCCGAGTGAGTCTGGCGCACCGGACACTGTCCGGTGCACACCGGACAGTCCGGTGCTCCAGACCGAGCTAGGTCTTGGCTGTACACAGCCAAGCTATTTGCACCGCTTCTCTTTTCTTCTACTTTCTGTTTCCAACACTTAGACAAGTATATTAGTACACAAAACCAATGTACTAAGACTTAGAAACATACCTGTTCTCTTGATTTGCACTTTGTTCCTCCAGAAGCATAAATACACATTTAAGCCCTTGTGTTGGCACCCAATCACCAAAATACTTAGAAATGGCCCAAGGGCACATTTCCCTTTCAATTATATAGAGACAACGGTCCAGCAACCCAAAGTTGACTGGGAGACGACGACCTAGACCTCTCACGAACTCGTCACAACATCCTCCAAGCGCCTCATCCTGTGGTACCTGCTCTTGACCTGTGGGGGTGTGAGACAGCAAGAGTGAGCTCACATACGTTCATCGCTCAACAAGTTGTGGGGAATAATGTGCATGAACTCGCCAAAGATGGGAGCTCACGTGAAGTGTAAGCTAAGGCTTACCAAAGAGGATGGTTAGAGCTGAGCATTGCTTTTAAAGTTGGTCAAAATTTTATTAGCAATTACTAAGTATAAGTAAATACCAACCCAATTAAATAGTAGAACAGAAGTAACAACATCACCTGCGATGCAATGCATATGACAAATTGAATTTAATTCCATAAGTTAATCATGTGAGGGTCCGAGCTGCTCATGACCGTGAGCACGGCTAGTATACCAGTTTTACACTCTGCAGAGGTTGCGCATCTTTACCCACAAGTCATGTTACCCATCTGCCAAGGGATCACGACTTCCCATACACCTCTACCGAGGAGGCGAGGCAGGGTAACACTACGAGGCCTTTACAAAGTTCCACTAGCTTCAGAAAACCCGCTACAGTTTAGAGGAAGCTCCAATGCAGGAATCCCTTGCAGGACCGCCATCGCAGCAAAATCCTCCTGAGGGCCTCCCTACACTGACCACTCCCCTACTGCCCTTGCCCCTTTCGGGTAAGGTAGTCCTCCACTAGCTTTCCTAATTAATCAGCCAAGGGCGTCCCATTATACCCTTGTGGTAGCACTGTTTTCCCGGGTGGTCGCTCCATGTTCCAATTAACATAATGATCTTATCATGAACGATAAATAACAACGGATAACAAAAGTATAATCATGAGTAATGTATCTTCATACCCAAAACCACATAAAGCACTAGCAAGTACTACCCAAAAAGTTCAGTGGTAACAAGGTATAAAGATAATCAAACTAGGGTAACCTATTGGGTCCCATCAAAATTAACCTATGCAGATCATTATGATTAATCAGAACATGGCTGGGTAAAAAAAGAAGTGATCAAGGGCACAACTTGCCTGGGACTTGAGATTCCAGGTACCAGGATGATCTTCAGATGACTCGTGACCTCACTGCTAGTCGTAGCAATACAAACAAACATGTATAGGCAACATTAACATCACACCAAACATAAGAATAAACTACATAATAATGATCTACGCATTTCTACGAGACTAACGCAACTTGAACGGATCAAATCGGAGTTAAAACGAAAGAGTTATGATTTTCCTAAGATTTTATGTATTTGATATAAGATTAGTTAGGAAATAAATTTAATCTGACTTTCATGTAAAAACAGTGGCACTAGTTGATAAACAATAATATTATAAAACTGTAGAAATTGGAATGGATTAATTTGGACATCACATGAATTTTCTATGAATTAAACAAGTTCTAGGGATTTGTTTTTATATTAAAAATCAATTTCGCAATTAGTTTCCCTGTTAAAACCAATATCTGGACTGAGCGCATGATTAGACAGAAACCTAGGGTTACTTCTACAAAATTTCGGACCTCTCTGTAATGGACTTACTACGGTCCTGTACTGCGGGTTTAAACAGAGAAAACCCAGGGACTATTGTGAAAAGCCACCGCCGAAGAGGTATGGGCCGATCGTGGCCGCAGGATATGAAGTGAACGGTCCAGATTAAATTATGCAATCCTCTGAATCGGTACGCACTACTGACCGCCAGATCCAGATCGGAGGGTCGGTAGGATGTCCACGTACACAATTGATCCCGGACGCACGCCACCGATCCAAGGGCTCGGATTTTATTTGGCGCACAGGGATACTCCAATTCAATCTAAACCACCCACTGGCGATCGGACGGCCAGGGGTCCCTTCTTCTCTCTCCTCTAATCGCATCCGTCCGCTAAGATCAGACAGCCAACAGCCTTGCCCCCAGTCTCCGGCCGACCCGACGGCCTCACCGCCAGACCCCACGGCGGAGGCCATTGCCGGCGATAGCGTTCCCGTGACCCAAGACCCTCACTCGCCGACCGACTAGCGCAAATCGAATCGGGGAACATAGCGAATCTAAAGAAGTAATTCTCACCGAGATCGGAGCAGTGGGATTCCCTGCCCACGGTGAGACGCGGCCTTGAAGATCCGACGAGCAGTTCGCCGCGCGCCCCGAACACCAGACGCGGAACTCTCAGATGGTGGCGAGTCCCCCTGGCGAGTTGGAGTACGGCGAGCGCAGCTGCGCACTCAACGATTGATGACGATGGACCGAGCTAGCCCCTAAGCGGCGGCGACGAGGAACTGTGCAGCTTGTGGCCACAACCCTGGCCCGGCTAGACGTCGATGACGAATGGTGTGCGTCGAAGATGGCACAACGAGCAGTAAGGAAGGAGCTTTGGCGAGGGAAAAAGGCCGCTTCGGAAATCTGGAGAGGAGAGGGAATGCGCCGGGTCTTCACAGCGACGGTGCCCACGGTTCTTATACCCGGAACTGAGTCCGATTTTGGGGGGGGGAGTTGGTCAACGGAGCGCGCCATGCGCGCGAGCATCTAGGGGAGAGGATTAGTCCGACGCATGCTCCAGCTCCGATTGTTATGGCGGATCCCAACTGACCGGCGTCTGATTCGGCACAAGCGCCCGAGATCCCAGGATTCGCTTGAAGCGCAGAGTCCGCGTCCGCTGTGGCCGCGAGGTAGAAGACCCAGCCGCATGGTGGGCCCACCCGGCGGCGAGAGGAAACCTAGGCGCGGGGCAGGTGAAGGGAGATGGGCCACGCGGAGTGATCGCTTCGAATGGGCCAAAAGCGGGTTTCGCGGCCCACTATCAGTTTTCCTTTTATCTTTTTCTTTTCATTTTCCTATTTTCTTTTGTTATTTATTTCCTGTTTCTATTTCCTGTTTTATTGCAAACTACAAGTTCAAACTTTATTCAAATTTGATTTCTAGACCATATGAAATCATTCAAAGAATTCCCAGTATGAATGCAAAAGTAGAATATTTATTCATTATCTTATTTTGTTGTTTATGCTTCTATATGTAACATTGGTGAAGGAAACATTTATTAAATTAAATAGGAAGGCTCCCTATTATTTATTTATTTTTTTCTGAGACTTGAATTTTATGTGTTAGACTTAAAAGAAAAATCTAGTCCCGACTTGGGTCATCTAAGTTTAATATTTATGTAAATATGTAAATAAATGCTTATAGCGTATCATTCAATGAAATGAATAATCGTTTTGTTGAATAGAAAACTTTTCTATTACCTCTTTTCAAATATGATTCTTGGTTTCAAAGTTTTCAGTTTTCAAGTCTCAGTATTCAAGTTTAATTTGATATTTCCGAATTTGCTATTTTATCTCTTCATATATTTATTTTATTTTTTTATACACATTTTGGGCCTTACAAATCCTACCCCCCTTAACAGAAATCTCGTCCTCGAGATTTGTAAGGAAAGGGTATATAACCATGTTATCTCAAAACACATATGCACAAACAAAACCTCAGCATGATGCACAATTTATTAGCAAAACACAGGGTCAAGTAGACCTTATTATTATTACTAAAATAGTAAAATACTACTACTAGCTAAACTAATATTTAGGTCTTACAAATAGTAAAATATGTATATACGTATCTATGTTTATGTTTATCTCTATTCTTGTTGTTCGTTGACTTCTTCACCGACTACTTCATCTTCAACCAGCTCTTCTTCTTGAATTTCCAGTTCACCTGGTTCAGCTTCTACTTCTGCATGATGAGCTTGTCTCCGGTTGACAGATAGGGGCTGACTCTTTCCTGCCGAGGCTTGTCCTTGCTTCATCGGAGCCGGTGTAGTGTAGGCAGCTCTGTTGGGACAGTAGTTGGCGTAGTGTCCCGGTTGTCCACACTTGAAGCATGCCCTGTTGGTGGATGTGTTGGGAGCAACAGGTCCTGCTGGGGTGCTTGCTTTTGGAGGAGCAGTTGGTGCATGTTGAGTTTGTTGTCCAGAACTGCCACTAGCTGGTGTACTTGGAGTGGTAGTATAGCGAGGACGGGAACTACTTCCAGCCTGCCCTTGGTTAGCAGCCTTTCTTTTCTCTCCAAATATACTCCTCTTGTTTTCTACAGCAATAGCTTTGTCAAGTAGCCTTTGGAAGGATGGGAATGTGTGCGATACCAGTTGATATTGCAAGGGTCCAATCAAACCGTCCAGAAAAAGCTCCTGCTTTTGCTCATCATCCTCAACATCTCTAGGAGCATATCGAGATAACTGGATGAATTTGTCCCTATATTCACTCACGGACATACTTCCTTACTTGAGGGAGAGAAACTCCTTTCTCTTAATCTTCATGAGTCCAGCAGGAATATGGTAATTCCTGAATTGTGTGGAGAATTCTGCCCAGGTAATTGTATCGACAGCAGCATGAGCAGCGCAATACGCATCCCACCAATCTGCAGCAGGACCAGCGAGACGACCTGATGCGTAGAGTACTTTCTCTCGGTCCGAGCACTGAGCTATGTTGAGCATCTTCTCTATAGACTTTAGCCAGTCATCAGCTTGTAGTGGATCCGTGGAGTTGGAGAAGGTTGGTGGTTTGTGGCTCATGAATTCCCGATGCTTATCTCGGGGTGGAACTGGTGGTGGAGGTGGAGGCAATGGCACCTGTTGTTGTTGCTGCTGTTGTTGAAGTTGTTGTTGCAGCTGCTGTTGCTGCACCCTTCTCTCCTGGCGTATCTCTTCCCGCTCTTGGTGCATCTCCTGACGTGCATCCTCTCTTTCCTGGCGCATTTCCTGGCGTTCTTGCTGCATTTGGGCGCGCATATCTGCCATAGTGTCAGCCATTTGCTGCATCATCCTCATTTGAGCTGCAATCAGTGGGTCAACTCCACCTGGTGGAGGATTAGGAGGATTCATCTCTGCTAGCTGTGGCTGGAGTTGTCTATATATCCGCCGAGTGTGTCGATTAGGAGGTAAATCAATTCCACCACCCCTCCTGGTATTGACCATCTAAGTTAGAAGCATATCGTAAGATAGTTTTGCAAGGGAATCATTTGGTAGGCAGAATGAATAAGCTAATAGTTGGTTATGTACTGAAGATTCTTTGGTGGGGCTTGACCAGATATTTTATGTCAAGACTAGGGTAACTAGTTGTATGAGGTGAATGTCCAAAGGTAAGATAGAATCTGATAAGATAAGATAGATACGGAATACTAGATATTTTATTATTTTTTAGGGGAATAATCTAGTTTATCTAGTTATTTTTATACACATTTTTTTATATGTGTATATGCAGATGTAATTGTGGACATTACTCCACAACTCATCACACTCAATCAAAGATCCAAATCAAACAAGTATCATAAGAACAAGCATTTCAAGCATATAGATAAAAAAATAGTTTTGTTTTTTTTTCTTCCTAAGAGTAGGTCTCCTATTCCTAAAGGTCACTTTTAGGCACAGGACTTCAAAGTGTGAAATCCACATTTGTCTTTAGAATGAAAAGGTAAGAATAATCAGAGTAAGCGGAATTAGATGAGAAAAGATTAAGAAAAGTTTAGAAAAGAATCAGAGTAGCAGAGATAAGTAGATAATGGTTGTCCAGTTCTATCTAGGTTTCGTTCTACAGTCAACGTTCCTCTGATACCACTTCTGTCACACCCGGATTTTAGGGGTCCAAAACCCGGGCGCGAACATAATCACCAGGTGTGCTGGGACCAAGTCTCACACATATGATGATTCATGGCACAGGATCGAATGTCACATCTTTACTATATAATCGGAGTTTTGTACAAAATAAATAAATAATTACATTATATAGATACAACGGTCCAGCAACCCAAAGTTGACTGGGAGACGACGACCTAGACCTCTCACGAACTCGTCACAGCATCTTCCAAGCGCCTCATCCTGTGGTACCTGCTCTTGACCTGTGGGGGGGTGTGAGACAGCAAGAGTTGAAAGGGAAATGTGCCCTTGGGCCATTTCTAAGTATTTTGGTGATTAAGTGCCAACACAAGTGCTTAAATGTGAATTTATGCTCATGGATGAACAAAGTGCAAATCAAGAGCAAAGGTATGTTTCTAAGTCTTAGTACATTGGTTTTGTGTACTAATATACTTGTCCAAGTGTTAGAAACAGAAAGAAGAAGAAAAGAAAAGAGGTGAAAAAGACTTGGCTGTGTACAGCCAAGACTCAGCTCGGTCTGGAGCACCGGACTGTCCGGTGGTGCACCGCGCCAGGCTGACTCGGCGCGAACTGGCCGCTCTCGGGAATTCGCCGACGGCGTACGGCTAAAATTCACCGGACTGTCCGGTGTGCACCGGACTGTCCGGTGTGCACCGGACTGTCCGGTGAGCCAACGGTCGGCCGGGCCAACGGTCGGCCGCGGAATCTGCGCGCGACACGTGGCCGAGCCAACGGTCGGAAGGGGGCACCGGACTGTCCGGTGTGCACCGGACTATCCGGTGCGCCAACGGCTCCCAGATCTGCAACGGTCGGCAGCGCCAAATAAGGAAGGAAATCGGGCACCGGACAGTGTCCGGTGTGCACCGGACTGTCCGGTGCACCCGACGACAGAAGGCAAGATTGGCCTTCCAGATTAGCTCTCAACGGCTCCTAGCTGCCTTGGGGCTATAAAAGGGACCCCTAGGCGCATGGAGGAGTACACCAAGCAACCTTAGAGCATTCTTGAACAATCCACACTCAGTCTTTGCGCATTCGTTTGTCATTCTCAGTGATTCGAGCTCCGTTCTAGTGAGAACTTTGAGATAGTCTTTTGAGCTCGATTCTTGGCCGTGTGTGTGCGCATTTTGCTGTGGATTTGTGTGTGTTGCTTCCCTCCCTTACTCCGTGCTTCTTTGTGAAACTCAATTGTAAGGGCGAGAGACTCCAAGTTGTGGAGATTCCTCGCAAACGGGAAAAGGTCAAAGTAAAGAAGAACACCGTGGTATTCAAGTTGATCATTGGATCACTTGAGAGGAGTTGAGTGCAACTCTCGTCCGTTGGGACGCCACAACGTGGAGTAGGCAAGTTTTGTACTTGGCCGAACCACGGGATAACCACCGTGTCATCTCTGTGATTGATTTCTTGTGGTTATTGTGTCTTGGCTCCTCTCTAGCCACTTGGCAATTATTGTGCTAACGATTAACCAAGTTTTTTGTGGCGATAAGTTTAAGTTTTACAGGATCACCTATTCACCCCCCCTCTAGGTGCTCTCAATTGGTATCAGAGCCGTTCTCTTCAAGAAGGGACTAATCGCCCGAAGAGATGGATCCTAAGGGAAAGGGGATGGTGGTCGACAACAACGAGAAGGAGTCTATCTTCAACGAGCCGAAGAATGACAAGTCTACCGACTTGGGCTCAAGTCACAAGCGCAAAGATGGGAAGAAGAAGAAGACAAGGCGCATCAAGGAGATCGTCTACTACGACAGCGACGAATCCTCTTCTTCCCAAAAGGACGACGACAACGACTACAGGAAGACGGTCAATTCGAACTTTTCATTTGATTATTCTCGTATTCCACACAGTTCGAATTCGCATTTGCTTTCCATTCCTCTTGGCAAACCTCCACACTTTGATGGGGAGGACTACGGATTTTGGAGTCACAAAATGCGTAGTCATTTATTCTCTCTCCATCCAAGCATATGGGAGATTGTAGAGAATGGAATGAAATTTGATAGCTCGGATAGCCCTATGTTTGTTAATGAACAGATTCATAAAAATGCACAAGATACTACTGTGTTGCTAGCCTCTTTGTGCAGGGACGAATACAATAAGGTGAGCGGCTTGGACAATGCCAAGCAAATATGGGACACCCTCAAGATTTCTCACGAGGGGAACGACATCACCATGCTCACTAAAATGGAGTTGGTGGAGGGCGAGCTTGGAAGGTTTGCAATGATAAGGGGCGAGGAGCCAACCCAAACATACAACCGGCTCAAGACCCTTATCAACAAAATAAGGAGCTATGGAAGCACGCGATGGACGGACCATGACGTCGTCCGACTATTACTAAGGTCCTTTACCATTCTTGATCCTCATTTGGTGAATAATATTCGTGAGAATCCCAGGTACACCAAAATGTCACCCGAAGAAGTCCTAGGAAAATTCGTCAGCGGGCGAATGATGATTAAGGAAGCAAGGTACGTGGACGACGCCTTGAATGGACCGATCAACGAGCCGCAACCTCTTGCTCTCAAAGCAACAAGAAGCAAGGAGGCGCTACCTAGCAAGGTGGCACAAATTGAGGCGGTCGGACTTAATGATGAAGAGATGGCTCTCATCATCAAACGCTTCAAGACGGTGCTAAAGGGTCACAAGGGGCAGCCAAGCAAGACCAAGACAAAGGGGAAGCGCTCATGCTTCAAGTGCGGTAAGATTGGTCATTTTATCGCTAACTGCCCCGATAATGATAGTGACCAGGAACAGGGAAACAAGAGGGAAAAGAAGAAGAATTACAAGAAGGCAAAGGGCGAGGCGCATCTAGGCAAGGAGTGGGACTCGGATTGCTCCTCTTCCGACTCCGACAATGAAGGACTCGCCGCCACCGCCTTCAACAAGTCATCTCTCTTCCCCAACGAGAGTCACACATGCCTTATGGCAAGGGAGAAGAAAGTAAGTACTCGAGACTCTACTTATGCTTCTTCTAGTGATGATGAGTCTAGTGATGATGATGACATAGACTATTCATGCTTATTCAAGGGCTTAGATAGATCTAAGATAGATAAGATAAATGAGTTGATTGATGCCTTGAATGAAAAGAATAGGCTATTAGAAAAGCAAGAGGACCTTTTATATGAAGAACATGATAAGTTTGTAGAAGCTCAAAAATCTCTTGCTTTAGAAATTAAGAGAAATGAAATGCTTTCTTGTGAGTTGTCATCATGTCATGGTTCTATTTCTAGCTTAAGGAACATTAATGATGATTTAAATGCTAAGATAGAAGTAGCTAGTAAATCTAGTTCTTGTGTAGAACATGTTACAATCTGTAAGAGATGTAAAGATTTCGATGTTGATGCTTGTAGTGATCATTTAGTTTCAATTTCCAAATTAAATGAGGAATTGGCTAGTCTTAATGCCCAACTTAAGACTAGCAAGAATGAATTTGATAAACTGAAATTTGCAAGGGATGCCTACACGATTGGTAGACATCCCTCAATTAAGGATGGACTTGGCTACAAGAGGGAAGCCAAGAACTTAACAAGCCATAAGGCTCCCATCTCCGCCAAGGAGAAAGGGAAGGCCCCTATGGCTAGTAGTGCTAAAAAGAACTATGCCTTTTTGTATCATGATAGGAGACAAACTAGAAATACTTATAGGGGTTATAATGCTTATGATGATTTTGACTCTCATGCCATGTTTGCTTCTAGTTCCTTCTATATACATGGTAGAAATATGTCTAGGAGAAATGCTATTCATCATGTGCCTAGAAAGAATATTATTCATGCTCCTAGGAAAGTAGTAAATGAACCTTCTACAATTTATTGTGCTTTAAATGCTTCCTTTGCTATTTGTAGAAAGGATAGGAAGATAGTTGCTAGAAAATTAGGGGCAAGATGCAAGGGAGACAAAACTTGCATTTGGGTCCCTAAGGATATTTGTGCTAACCTTGTAGGACCCAACATGAGTTGGGTACCTAAAACCCAAGCCTAAATTTTCCTTGCAGGTTTATGCATCCAGGGGTTCAAGCTGGATTATCGACAGCGGATGCACAAACCATATGACGGGGGAGAAGAAGATGTTCACCTCCTACGTCAAGAATAAAGATTCCCAAGATTCAATCATATTCGGTGATGGGAAACAAGGCAAGGTAAAAGGGTTAGGTAAAATTGCAATTTCGAATGAGCACTCTATTTCTAATGTGTTTTTAGTTGAGTCTCTGGGATATAATTTACTATCTGTAAGTCAATTATGTAATATGGGGTATAACTGTTTATTCACAAACATAGATGTGTCTGTCTTTAAAAGAAGTGATGGTTCACTAGCTTTTAAGGGTGTATTAGACGGCAAGCTTTACTTAGTTGATTTTGCAAAAGAGGAGGCCGGTCTAGATGCATGCTTAATTGCTAAGACTAGCATGGGCTGGCTGTGGCATCGCCGCTTAGCACATGTGGGGATGAAGAACCTTCACAAACTTCTAAAGGGAGAACACGTGATAGGATTAACTAATGTGCAATTCGAAAAAGATAGACCTTGTGCAGCTTGTCAGGCAGGTAAACAAGTGGGAGGAGCGCATCACAACAAGAATGTGATGACCACTTCAAGACCCCTGGAGCTGCTGCATATGGACCTCTTCGGACCCATCGCCTATCTGAGCATAGGAGGAAGTAAGTATGGTCTAGTTATTGTTGATGACTTTTCCCGCTTCACTTGGGTGTTCTTTTTGCAGGATAAGTCTGAAACCCAAGGGACCCTCAAGCGCTTCCTCAGGAGAGCTCAAAATGAGTTTGAGCTCAAAGTGAAGAAGATAAGGAGCGACAACGGGTCCGAGTTCAAGAACCTTCAAGTGGAGGAGTTCCTTGAGGAGGAAGGGATTAAGCACGAGTTCTCCGCTCCCTACACACCACAACAAAATGGTGTGGTAGAGAGGAAGAACAGGACGCTCATTGATATGGCGAGGACGATGCTTGGAGAGTTCAAGACCCCCGAGTGCTTTTGGTCGGAAGCCGTGAACACGGCTTGCCACGCCATCAACAGGGTCTACCTTCATCGCCTCCTCAAAAAGACTTCATATGAGCTTCTAACCGGTAACAAACCCAATGTATCTTACTTTCGTGTATTTGGGAGCAAGTGCTACATTCTAGTGAAGAAGGGTAGAAATTCTAAGTTTGCTCCCAAAGCTGTAGAAGGGTTTTTGTTAGGTTATGACTCAAATACAAAGGCATATAGAGTCTTCAACAAATCATCGGGTTTGGTTGAAGTCTCTAGCGACGTTGTATTTGATGAGACTAATGGCTCTCCAAGAGAGCAAGTTGTTGATCTTGATGATGTAGATGAAGAAGATGTTCCGACGGCCGCTATACGAACCATGGCGATTGGTGATGTGCGACCACAGGAACAAGATGAGCAAGATCAACCTTCTTCCTCAACTATGGTGCATTCCCCAACTCAAGACGATGAACAGGTTCATCAACATGAGGCGTGTGATCAAGGGGGAGCACGAGATGATCATGTGGTGGAGGAAGAAGCGCAACCGGCACCTCCAACCCAAGTTCGAGCGGTGATTCAAAGGGATCATCCCGTCGACCAAATTTTGGGTGACATTAGCAAGGGAGTAACTACTCGATCTCGATTAGTTAATTTTTGTGAGCATTACTCCTTTGTCTCCTCTATTGAGCCTTTCAGGGTAGAAGAGGCCTTGCTAGATCCGGACTGGGTGTTGGCCATGCAAGAGGAGCTAAACAACTTCAAAAGGAATGAAGTTTGGACGATGGTGCCTCGTCCCAAGCAAAACGTTGTGGGAACCAAGTGGGTGTTCCGCAACAAACAGGACGAGCACGGGGTGGTGACAAGGAACAAGGCTCGACTTGTGGCAAAAGGTTATGCCCAAGTCGCAGGTTTGGACTTTGAGGAGACGTTTGCTCCTGTGGCTAGGCTAGAATCAATTCGTATCTTGCTAGCATATGCTGCTCACCATTCTTTCAGGTTGTTCCAAATGGATGTGAAGAGCGCTTTCCTCAACGGGCCAATAAAGGAGGAGGTGTACGTAGAGCAACCCCCTGGCTTCGAGGATGAACGGTACCCCGACCATGTGTGTAAGCTCTCTAAGGCGCTCTATGGACTTAAGCAAGCCCCAAGAGCATGGTATGAATGCCTTAGAGATTTCTTAATTGCTAATGCTTTCAAGGTTGGGAAAGCCGATCCAACTCTTTTCACAAAGACATGCGATGGTGATTTGTTTGTATGCCAAATTTATGTCGATGACATAATATTTGGTTCTACTAATAAAAAGTCTTGTGAAGAGTTTAGCAGGGTGATGACGCAGAAATTCGAGATGTCGATGATGGGCGAGTTGAACTACTTTCTTGGGTTCCAAGTGAAGCAACTCAAGGACGGCACCTTCATCTCCCAAACGAAGTACACGCAAGACTTGCTAAAGCGGTTTGGGATGAAGGACGCCAAGCCTGCAAAGACGTCGATGGGAACCGACGGACACACCGACCTCAACAAAGGTGGTAAGTCCGTTGATCAAAAAGCATACCGGTCAATGATAGGGTCATTACTTTACTTATGTGCTAGTAGACCGGATATTATGCTTAGCGTATGCATGTGTGCTAGATTTCAATCCGATCCTAAGGAGTGTCACTTAGTGGCGGTGAAGCGAATCCTTAGATATTTAGTTGCTACGCCTTGCTTCGGGCTCTGGTATCCAAAGGGGTCTACCTTTGACTTGATTGGATATTCAGACTCCGATTATGCTGGATGTAAGGTCGATAGGAAGAGTACATCGGGGACGTGCCAATTCTTAGGAAGGTCCTTGGTGTCATGGAAATCTAAGAAACAAACTTCTGTTGCCCTATCCACCGCTGAGGCCGAGTATGTTGCCGCAGGACAGTGTTACGCGCAACTACTTTGGATGAGGCAAACCCTCAGGGACTTTGGCTACAATCTGAGCAAAGTCCCACTCCTATGTGATAATGAGAGTGCTATCCGCATGGCGGAAAATCCTGTTGAGCACAGCCGCACAAAGCACATAGACATCCGGCATCACTTTTTGAGAGACCACCAGCAAAAGGGAGATATCGAAGTGTTTCATGTTAGCACCGAGAACCAGCTAGCCGATATCTTTACCAAGCCTCTAGATGAGAAGACCTTTTGCAGGTTGCGTAGTGAGCTAAATGTCTTAGATTCGCGGAACTTGGATTGAATTGTAGCATACATGTGTTTATGCCTTTGATCATGTTCATTCTGCATTTTGTTGCTTATAGTGGTGCTCAAGTTGTACAAACATTCCCTGGACCTCACAAGTCCTCGTGTAAGTGATACACATGTTTAGGGGGAGATGAGTTACAACTTGACCCTTTGAGACTAACCATATGCTTGAGTTTGCTTATTTTAGTCTCGGAGGAGAATTAAAAGGGAAAAGGTGGACTTGGACCATGCAAGACTTCCACTGCACTCCGATGAAAAGAGTAACTTTTCCAAGTTCATCTTTTAACTCTTATTGCCTATTTGCTCTTAATTGAAGATTTTGGTGAGGCAATGGGGTTAAAGGGCCAAGATTGATCCCGTTTTGGTGCTTGATGCCAAAGGGGGAGAAAATAAAGGCCAAAGTGATAAATGGATCAGCTACCACTTGAGAGATTTTTGAAAATAGTAGAGTAGAGTTTTTGTTTTGTCAAAACTCTTGTATTGTCTCTCTTGTCAAAAGTTGGCTTCTTTTGGGGAGAAGTGTTGATTATAGGAAAAAGGGGGAGTTTTTGAAATCTGTGATCAATCTCTTTTGGAATGACTCTCTTTATGCTTCAACATGTGTGTTTGACTTAGAGATAGAGATTTGAGTTTGATTTGCAAAAACAAACCAAGTGGTGGCAAAGGATGATCCATATATGCCAAAAATGAATCAAAATAAAATTGAGTTTTATTTGAAGTGATATTGCACTTATTCTTGTTGCTTTACGTTGTGTTGGCATAAATCACCAAAAAGGGGGAGATTGAAAGGGAAATGTGCCCTTGGGCCATTTCTAAGTATTTTGGTGATTAAGTGCCAACACAAGTGCTTAAATGTGAATTTATGCTCATGGATGAACAAAGTGCAAATCAAGAGCAAAGGTATGTTTCTAAGTCTTAGTACATTGGTTTTGTGTACTAATATACTTGTCCAAGTGTTAGAAACAGAAAGAAGAAGAAAAGAAAAGAGGTGAAAAAGACTTGGCTGTGTACAGCCAAGACTCAGCTCGGTCTGGAGCACCGGACTGTCCAGTGGTGCACCGGACAGTGTCCGGTGCGCCAGGCTGACTCGGCGCGAACTGGCCGCTCTCGGGAATTCGCCGACGGCGTACGGCTAAAATTCACCGGACTGTCCGGTGTGCACCGGACTGTCCGGTGAGCCAACGGTCGACCGGGCCAACGGTCGGCCGCGGAATCTGCGCGCGACACGTGGCCGAGCCAACGGTCGGAAGGGGGCACCGGACTGTCCGGTGTGCACCGGACTGTCCGGTGCGCCAACGGCTCCCAGATCTGCAACGGTCGGCAGCGCCAAATAAGGAAGGAAATCGAGCACCGGACAGTGTCCGGTGTGCACCGGACTGTCCGGTGCACCCGACGACAGAAGGCAAGATTGGCCTTCCAGATTAGCTCTCAACGGCTCCTAGCTGCCTTGGGGCTATAAAAGGGACCCCTAGGCGCATGGAGGAGTACACCAAGCAACCTTAGAGCATTCTTGAACAATCCACACTCAGTCTTTGCGCATTCGTTTGTCATTCTCAGTGATTCGAGCTCCGTTCTAGTGAGAACTTTGAGATAGTCTTTTGAGCTCGATTCTTGGCCGTGTGTGTGCGCATTTTGCTGTGGATTTGTGTGTGTTGCTTCCCTCCCTTACTCCGTGTTTCTTTGTGAAACTCAATTGTAAGGGCGAGAGACTCCAAGTTGTGGAGATTCCTCGCAAACGGGAAAAGATCAAAGTAAAGAAGAACACCGTGGTATTCAAGTTGATCATTGGATCACTTGAGAGGAGTTGAGTGCAACTCTCATCCGTTGGGACGCCACAACGTGGAGTAGGCAAGTTTTGTACTTGGCCGAACCACGGGATAACCACCGTGTCATCTCTGTGATTGATTTCTTGTGGTTATTGTGTCTTGGCTCCTCTCTAGCCACTTGGCAATTATTGTGCTAACGATTAACCAAGTTTTTTGTGGCGATAAGTTTAAGTTTTAGAGGATCACCTATTCACCCCCCCCCTCTAGGTGCTCTCAAGAGTGAGCTCACATACGTTCATCGCTCAACAAGTTGTGGGGAATAATGTGCATGAACTCGCCAAAGATGGGAGCTCACGTGAAGTGTAAGGCTTACCAAAGAGGATGGTTAGAGCTGAGCATTGCTTTTAAAGTTGGTCAAAATTTTATTAGCAATTACTAAGTATAAGTAAATACCAACCCAATTAAATAGTAGAACAGAAGTAACAACATCACCTGCGATGCAATGCATATGACAAATTGAATTTAATTCCATAAGTTAATCATGTGAGGGTCCGAGCTGCTCATGACCGTGAGCACGGCTAGTATACCAGTTTTACACTCTGCAGAGGTTGCGCATCTTTACCCACAAGTCATGTTACCCATCTGCCAAGGGATCGCGACTTCCCATACACCTCTACCGAGGAGGCGAGGCAGGGTAACACTACGAGGCCTTTACAAAGTTCCACTAGCTTCAGAAAACCCGCTACAGTTTAGAGGAAGCTCCAATGCAGAAATCCCTTGCAGGACCGCCATCGCAGCAAAATCCTCCCGAGGGCCTCCCTACACTGACCACTCCCCTACTGCCCTTGCCCCTTTCGGGTAAGGTAGTCCTCCACTAGCTTTCCTAATTAATCAGCCAAGGGCGTCCCATTATACCCTTGTGGTAGCACTGTTTTCCCGGGTGGTCGCTCCATGTTCCAATTAACATAATGATCTTATCATGAACGATAAATAACAACGGATAACAAAAGTATAATCATGAGTAATGTATCTTCATACCCAAAACCACATAAAGCACTAGCAAGTACTACCCAAAAAGTTCAGTGGTAACAAGGTATAAAGATAATCAAACTAGGGTAATGTTGGGGACTTGTTCTCAAATGCTAAGAGTTAAGAACAAGGCAACATAAAAAGTGTTAAGTGTTAAAGTCCTTCGTCCTTCGAAGCATTATGTCCCTTCGGGAAATAATGAGCTTCGGACGAAGGTCATAAGAAACATACCTTCGTGAACATAACAAGTAATGACGAAGGATTCATATAAAGCATGAAATATAATATAAGCATCATCATAGAATCATTTCTATTTTATTGACATGGAAAAATAGAAATGATTTTAGATTACAAATGTACCTTCGGTCCTGAGAGAAGATAAAAAGCACAAGCGTGACGCAAAAGCAAATGCCAAGTCAGCGTGAACAGTACGGGGGTACTGTTCACCTATTTATAGGCACGGAATACAACCCATACAAAATTACATACATGCCCTTTACATTTGGTGATAATTCCATAGCAATCTATCGAGGTCTAAATGGCCTTTTCATCTTTAAGTCGGTTCCCTTTTCTGCGAACATGCCGAAGCTTTCCTGCTTCACAGCTTCGGCACTGCCAACCTTCGTATCTTTTGAGGTTCTCCCTCTTTGACATAAGTCCGAAGGTACCTGTTCACACATTACACTCTAGAAACACTGTTAAATCATGTTTTTGAGGACCTTCGGAAGCCGAAGGCCCCCAACAGTAGCCCCTCGCAATATTAATTTGTTTGAAATAATAAATTCAGATTGCGATATGAACGAAGGCTTTA
The DNA here is from genome assembly GCF_902167145.1 of Zea mays. Classification (NCBI taxonomy): domain Eukaryota; kingdom Viridiplantae; phylum Streptophyta; class Magnoliopsida; order Poales; family Poaceae; genus Zea; species Zea mays. The sequence continues at coordinate 17,863,428 of NC_050104.1, forward strand.
TGCCGAAGGTCCGAAAAAACACCTTCCCTTTGCTAGAATAGCAACATTCAATGACAAGTGGGGTCTTTCAACTTTCAACGCATCAAGCGTATAAATACGGCCATACCGCAAACTTATTTTGCACGCTTTCTGGCCAACCACTCCTGCTCACTCATTTTTTAGCTCTTGTGCACTGTGATCTGCTAAGTTTTTAGCTTTGAAGCTTCGGCTTTTAAAAACAGTTTTTTAGTGTTTCCGAAGATGTCTGAAGCTGCTAAGAAGGCTGCTGCTGAGATGAAGCTGAGTCTTGATGAAGAAAAGAACTTAGGGTTTCTTATAGCAATGTCGAAGACCAACACAGAAAAGATCACCAGGGAAATTCTGGAAGGGCTGTCTGAAGATACTGGTGACAGTGAAAGTTATGATGTGGACAGCGGTGGCGAAGACTCCGAAGATCGCCCCTGGCGACCAAGCCATTCAGTTTATGGTAAATCAACTATCAAAGAGAATCATCTTGTTAATATGAGAGGAAGGTATTTCCGGGATCTGTCCATTGTGAGGGCGGACGAAGGGGAAAAAACTTGTCCACACCCTGAAGAAAATGAAGTTGTGGTGTATCGAAGCTTTTTGAAAGCTGGATTGCGATTCCCCTTGAGCAGCTTCGTCGTGGAGGTGTTGAAAATCTTCGAAGTCTATCTTCATCAACTTACTCCCGAGGCAATTATAAGGCTAAATATCTTCGTGTGGGCCGCGAGAAGCCAAGGTCTGAAGCCTGACGCAAGAAGCTTCTGTAATGTTCATGAATTATTATATGAAACAAAGCCTTGGGGCAAAGAACAGTACCATAACAACTTTGGCTGCTACAGCTTCGTCTCTCGGTCCGGGGCAAGCTGTCCCGTACCAACCTTTCGGAAGAGATGGCCCGGGGATTGGATGACAGAATGGTTTTATGTGAAGAATGACTTATCAGCACGAGAAGACATCAAAGGTATAATTATGCGTCCTATTTGGCAAAGCTTCGGCCTTCGGAGGCCGAAGGTTGAAATGAACGAAGCCGCCGAAGAGTGCCAAAGAGCCTTCGGCGTTGTCTGCTCTTTTATAGGAACAAGGGACTTAGTACAAGAGCATATTGCCTTCAGGGTGTGGCCGCTTGCGGAGAAATGGGAAATGCCACAAGAAACCGTTAAAGAGGCCGACGAAGGTGGACTTGTCAGGTTTAAGTACACTTTTAAATTTGAAGATAAATTTATTGAGCCAGACGATGAGTGGTTGAAAAGCATTGACAATTTAAGTGATGAGCTGCTTGGGACATACTCGAAGGCCGAAGATACTGCAATGTCAGCAACCTTCGGAGGCCGAAAAAAGAAAAGGCTGAATCGGGTATTTGATGCCATCGGGTTTGTCTACCCTGACTATTGCTACCCCATTCGAAGGCAGAAGAGAAAAAATACAACCTCTGCAAAAGAAGAAACTGCAGCTGCTCCTAGCGAGCCGGAACCGAAAAGGAAAAAGATAAAGGTTCTTACTTATCGACCGCGTTATATTGAACCAGCTTCGGTGCCTGAGTTTGCCGGAGAGACTTCTTCGGCCACCGAAGCTGAAAAACCAGCCGAGCCAACTTTGCTGCCAGAAGTCACAGAAACAGCCGAAATACCAACGAAGACAAAATTGGAGCAATCAAAAATTTTGTTACCAGAAACGAAAGAGAAGGCCGAAGCGCCATTCACAGAAAAAATGGAAGAGGTAAAGGAAGCAACCGAGGACTCCAAAACATCAGAAGTTTTGAGTCCTGTGGCAAACATTGAAACAGTAAGTAATCAAAAAGTGCCAGCAGTGACTCCGAAAAGAAGGAGAATGGCTAATGTGCTAGATGTGCTGGAAACGATCAAATCTTCAAGCACCCCTCCGAAGAAGGCTGCCGTCACTCCTGAAACAACAGTCGAAGCTTCGGGTTCTAAAGCTCCAGAGCAAGATACTGAAGCCGAAGCTGGGCCCTCAGGGCCCTCAAAGGCAAAAACCTTGGAAAGTGAGGCAGAAAAAATAACAAAGCCAACTTTTGCTGAAGGAACTGGTGTTGTTACCCCCGAAGCATCCAAAATTCGTGATTATATTTTTCGTCATGCTTCGGGGGAAAAATTAACAGAAAAAGAAGAACAAGAGGCCCAACACTATGCCCAAAAGTTGAAATATCCAAAGGGGGCGTTGATATTTAATGGCAGTGGAGAAGAAGATTTCTTGTATTGCCTCCCCGACAGCAAGGAAATTTCTGTCTGTCGGGAGATGAGCAGAAGCTTCGGATTTCCAACTTTAGAAGACGGACTTTCGGTGCTGTCAAAGAACGATCTGGCTGACAGCCTAGCTTACAACAGTTTAAAGGTGCGACAAATGGAATTCTTATATTTTTGTTGAATTCAAAATTTTCCGTTTGTTTAAAACTATTGACACAGACATATTCCTGTCTGCAGGGCCTGATACTCAGCAATGCCCTCAGAGCACAGAAAGATGCTGAGGACGAAGGATGTACTATAGCCCTGAGTAACCTTCGTTCCGAAGTAATTGAACTGAGGAACGAAGGTCTCGAAAAAGACAAAATATTATACTCATTGATAGATAAAATAAAGGAGGACGAAGCTGCTTTCAAAAGTCAAGCTGAAGCTCAGAAACGCGAAATTGAAGACCTTCGGAAACAACTGGCCAGAGCCAAAGAAGAACGTATACTTGAAGAAACAAAGCGTGAACTCAGCGATCAATGGGCAGATCATCTAGAAGTGACTGTTGAAGAGCTTCGTTCGTCCAAAAAGAAATGCTACAATAAATCTGTAGATTGTGTTAAAAAATTAAAGGCTAGCTTCGCCAAAGTCGGTGCATTCTCAAGTGAAGAAAATTTTTTGAGGGGCAATCCCGAAAGTGTCATTGAATGGATTGACCACGAAGCTGAAGCCTTCGAAGAAATTTTAAATAGCCGAGGAGATATATGTGCCTTCTCTGGCGCCAGAGGGATTGCCACCATTTTAGAGAAGAAGGGCTGTGAGCATGTGAAAATTTTAGCACAGTCCGAAGCTGCTTTGTCCTTTGAAGATACAAAAGATCCTTCGGCCGAAGCTAGCATAATTGGTGGAAAGTTTTTTACTGATATCTGGGATAACGGTGGCCGAGAAATGGCAAGAGAAATTATTCAGAGAAGTGAAAAGGGCATCCATGATGCTAGAGAAGTGGCTAAGGCTGCTAAAAAGAGCACAGAGCCCGAAGGTCAATTAGGTACTAAATAATAGTTTTTACCGTGTTGTAATCTTTAGGCTTTTAAGATCTGTTTGCGATTTGTAATAGTAATGTAGTCGTGTCCCGTCCTCACTCAGATCCTACTCAAGCATCTTCGGGCCCTCAGCCTAAAGATGACGACGAAATTAAAAAGATGGCCGAAGCTATCATGGATCAGGTTGTCGATCGACTGCTGAACGAAGCTGCAGAGATAGTACTTAGGGAAGACTAAGTGCTATTGCAAAAAACATTTGATATATGATTTATGTAATATTCTGTAATCCTGTATGTAATATACTTGTTTTATGATTCAATTCTTTACGATGCATGAAACTTTAAACACGTACCATTTTTGAGTCTTCGACGAAAAAACACCTTCCCTTCTTTTCATGCTTCGTGAAGAAGAATTTATCATTTATCACGACAATATCCATAGTGTTCTGATAAGAAATATCCAAGCTTCGTAAAAATAATCTCCGAAGCTATACCTCGAAAATCAATATTGTTTCTCCCTGTAACTTGGCATGATTTGCCCCTTTTCAAAGCATTTTCCGAAGATTGATAACATGCCCCCTTCTCGTGCCACATGCAGCATGATGTATGATGATTATGCTATGCAAAATGATGTGATGATGTTATGTTATGCAAAATGATATTTTGTGCCGAAGATACACACATTCCTGCAATGGGGCACAATCTTTTGTATCAATACTGACTTTTTCATTATAAGCCTCCCTTAGGAGCTTCTTCGCCTTTTACTTCAGCGGAATCAGCGTTTATTTTTCGCTGTAAGTTCTGCATCCCCTTAGGAACGTCTTTGGAACTTCTTCGCCTTTTACTTAGGCGGTATAAGCTCTGCATTCCCTTAGGAACGTCTTTGGAGCTTCTTCGCCTTTTACTTAGGCGGTATCAGCGTTGACTTTTCGCTGTATGCTCTGCATTCCTTTTGGAACGACTTTGGAGCAGAAAACTTACACTGCGCTCCCTTCGGAACGACTTTTTGTGACTTCGTCAGACTTACTCTGCGTTCCTTAGAACGACTTTTTGTTGCTTCGAAGGATTTTCGATAGTCCGAAGGTCCTTTTTATTATCACAAACCTGAGAAGAAAACATATTTTTCTTGTAGGAATCAACGAAACTAATTACATGAAACCTAAACAATGTCCTTTATTAGAAAAAATAAAACTGAATGAAAAAGATTGCTATTAAGGTAGGATATTTGTCAATAGATGTGTTTTGACTCTGGCACGGTGCTGTTGACCGTGCGAGCTTCGGACTGTTCTCTGAAGTCCCTTTGATGTGGAGCATATTGGCTCCCTTCTGGCTGCTGGCCTTGTTGCAACGGGGGTGGAGGCGGGGGCTGTTGCCAGGAAGCTGAAGGCTGACTTGCCGAAGCAGCAGAGACTACAGGATGGTTGCCCACATATTCTGGGATGTAGGGCGAATGATACGAAGCAGTATGCATGACCTGCTTCGGCTGAGCCTGTTGCGCGGCAGCTTCGGCTATCTCTTTTTGCTTCTGAATGGTAACATGACACATCCTGGTAGTATGACCTTTGTTTTCACCACAGAATAAGCAAAATATTCTTCTGGGTTGATCCCCGAATCTTCCGCCGAAGCCCCTGGCGCCTCTGCCTCTTGGAGCTGGTGGTCGAAAGGAGCTTTGCTGTTGCCCCGAAGTCTGTGAGGAGTACTGTGGCCTTTGCTGCTGGCTCCCCTTATCATCATTTTGATTGGAATTATGAATTGATCTGACATGCTTCGGATAGAATCTTCCTCCGAAGCCCCTGGTCATCTCAGAAAATCTGAAGGCCTCCTCCCTTCTTTGGCGAAAATCATTGTCAGCTCGAATATATTCATCCATCTTCTGGAGCAGCTTCTCCAGCGTTTGTGGTGGCTTCCTGGCAAAATACTGCGCTGATGGCCCTGGCCGAAGCCCCTTGATCATGGCCTCAATGACAATCTCATTGGGCACTGTCGGCGCCTGTGCCCTTAGACGCAGAAACCTTCGGACATATGCCTGAAGGTATTCTTCGTGGTCCTGAGTGCACTGGAACAGAGCCTGAGCAGTGACCGGCTTCGTCTGAAATCCTTGAAAACTGGTTAACAACAAATCCTTCAGCTTCTGCCATGAAGTGATCGTTCCTGGTCGAAGGGAGGAATACCAGGTTTGAGCAACACTTCTGACAGCCATAACGAAAGATTTGGCCATGACTGAAGCATTGCCACCGTACGAAGACACTGTTGCTTCGTAACTCATCAAGAACTGCTTCGGGTCTGAATGGCCATCAAATACGGGGAGCTGAGGCGGCTTGTAGGACGGAGGCCAAGGTGTAGCCTGTAACTCAGCGGACAGGGGAGAAGTATCATCAAAAACAAAATTCCCACGATGGAAATTGTCATACCAGTCGTCTTCGTTGTGAAAGCCCTCCTGATGAAGGTCTTGATGCTGAGGCCTTCGGTGTTGCTCATCCTGAGCAAGATGACGAACTTCTTCAGAGGCTTCATCTATCTGCCTCTGCAGTTCAGCTAGCCTGGCCATCTTCTCCTTCCTGCGTTGAACCTGCTGCTGAAGGATTTCCAGATTCTGAATCTCCTGATCTAGATCATCCTCCGGATGTGTTGGACTGGTAGCCTTCCTCTTCTGGCTTCGTGCCTCTCTGAGAGAAAGGACGTCTTGATTGGGGTCCAGCGGCTGCAGCGTGCCAGCCCCTGGTGCTGAAGCCTTCTTCGGCGGCATGACGAAGCTGATGCTTGCCGAAGGTGTCGAAAAGCTCAGGAAATGGAAGTGAGTTCACCGGAGGTGGGCGCCAATGTTGGGGACTTGTTCTCAAATGCTAAGAGTTAAGAACAAGGCAACATAAAAAGTGTTAAGTGTTAAAGTCCTTCGTCCTTCGAAGCATTATGTCCCTTCGGGAAATAATGAGCTTCGGACGAAGGTCATAAGAAACATACCTTCGTGAACATAACAAGTAATGACGAAGGATTCATATAAAGCATGAAATATAATATAAGCATCATCATAGAATCATTTCTATTTTATTGACATGGAAAAATAGAAATGATTTTAGATTACAAATGTACCTTCGGTCCTGAGAGAAGATAAAAAGCACAAGCGTGACGCAAAAGCAAATGCCAAGTCAGCGTGAACAGTACGGGGGCACTGTTCACCTATTTATAGGCACGGAATACAACCCATACAAAATTACATACATGCCCTTTACATTTGGTGATAATTCCATAGCAATCTATCGAGGTCTAAATGGCCTTTTCATCTTTAAGTCGGTTCCCTTTTCTGCGAACATGCCGAAGCTTTCCTGCTTCACAGCTTCGGCACTGCCAACCTTCGTATCTTTTGAGGTTCTCCCTCTTTGACATAAGTCCGAAGGTACCTGTTCACACATTACACTCTAGAAACACTGTTAAATCATGTTTTTGAGGACCTTCGGAAGCCGAAGGCCCCCAACAGGTAACCTATTGGGTCCCATCAAAATTAACCTATGCAGATCATTATGATTAATTAGAACATGGCTGGGTAAAAAAAGAAGTGATCAAGGGCACAACTTGCCTGGGACTTGAGATTCCAGGTACCAGGATGATCTTCAGATGACTCGTGACCTCACTGCTAGTCGTAGCAATACAAACAAACATGTATAGGCAAAATTAACATCACACCAAACATAAGAATAAACTACATAATAATGATCTACGCATTTCTACGAGACTAACGCAACTTGAACGGATCAAATCGGAGTTAAAACGAAAGAGTTATGATTTTCCTAAGATTTTATGTATTTGATATAAGATTAGTTAGGAAATAAATTTAATCTGACTTTCATGTAAAAACAGTGGCACTAGTTGATAAACAATAATATTATAAAACTGTAGAAATTGGAATGGATTAATTTGGACATCACATGAATTTTCTATGAATTAAACAAGTTCTAGGGATTTGTTTTTATATTAAAAATCAATTTCTCAATTAGTTTCCCTGTTATAACCAATATCTGGACTGAGCGCATGATTAGACAGAAACCCAGGGTTACTTCTACAAAATTTCGGACCTCTCTGTAATGGACTTACTACGGTCCTGTACTGCGGGTTTAAACAGAGAAAACCCAGGGACTATTGTGAAAAGCCACCGCCGAAGAGGTATGGGCCGATCGTGGCCGCAGGATATGAAGTGAACGGTCCAGATTAAATTATGCAATCCTCTGAATCGGTACGCACTACTGACCGCCAGATCCAGATCGGAGGGTCGGTAGGATGTCCACGTACACAATTGATCCCGGACGCACGCCACCGATCCAAGGGCTCGGATTTTATTTGGCGCACAGGGATACTCCAATTCAATCTAAACCACCCACTGGCGATCGGACGGCCAGGGGGCCCTTCTTCTCTCTCCTCTAATCGCATCCGTCCGCTAAGATCAGACGGCCAACAGCCTTGCCCCCAGTCTCCGGCCGACCCGACGGCCTCACCGCCAGACCCCACGGCGGAGGCCATTGCCGGCGATAGCGTTCCCGTGACCCAAGACCCTCACTCGCCGACCGACTAGCGCAAATCGAATCGGGGAACATAGTGAATCTAAAGAAGTAATTCTCACCGAGATCGGAGCAGTGGGATTCCCTGCCCACGGTGAGACGCGGCCTTGAAGATCCGACGAGCAGTTCGCCGCGCGCCCCGAACACCAGACGCGGAACTCTTAGATGGTGGCGAGTCCCCCTGGCGAGTTGGAGTACGGCGAGCGCAGCTGCGCACTCAACGATTGATGACGATGGACCGAGCTAGCCCCTGAGCGGCGGCGACGAGGAACTGTGCAGCGTGTGGCCACAACCCTGGCCCGGCTAGACGTCGATGACGAGTGGTGTGCGTCGAAGATGGCACAACGAGCAGTAAGGAAGGAGCTTTGGCGAGGGAAAAAGGCCGCTTCGGAAATCTGGAGAGGAGAGGGAATGCGTCGGGTCTTCACAGTGACGGTGCCCACGGTTCTTATACCCGGAACTGAGTCCGATTTTGGGGGGGGAGTTGGTCAACGGAGCGCGCCATGCGCGCGAGCATCCAGCGAAGAGGATTAGTCCGACGCATGCTCCAGCTCCGATTGTTATGGCGGATCCCAACTGACCGGCGTCTGATTCGGCACAAGCGTCCGAGATCCCAGGATTCGCTTGAAGCGCAGAGTCCGCGTCCGCTGTGGCCGCGAGGTAGAAGACCCAGCCGCATGGTGGGCCCACCCGGCGGCGAGAGGAAACCTAGGCGCGGGGCAGGTGAAGGGAGATGGGCCACGCGGAGTGAACGCTTCGAATGGGCCAAAAGCGGGTTTCGCGGCCCACTATCAGTTTTCCTTTTATCTTTTTCTTTTCATTTTCCTATTTTCTTTTGTTATTTATTTCCTGTTTCTATTTTCTGTTTTATTGCAAACTACAAGTTCAAACTTTATTCAAATTTGATTTCTAGACCATATGAAATCATTCAAAGAATTCCCAGTATGAATGCAAAAGTAGAATATTTATTCATTATCTTATTTTGTTGTTTATGCTTCTATATGTAACATTGGTGAAGGAAACATTTATTAAATTAAATAGGAAGGCTCCCTATTATTTATTTATTTTTTCTGAGACTTGAATTTTATGTGTTAGACTTAAAAGAAAAATCTAGTCCCGACTTGGGTCATCTAAGTTTAATATTTATGTAAATATGTAAATAAATGCTTATAGCGTATCATTCAATGAAATGAATAACCGTTTTGTTGAATAGAAAACTTTTCTATTACCTCTTTTCAAATATGATTCTTGGTTTCAAAGTTTTCAGTTTTCAAGTCTCAGTATTCAAGTTTAATTTGATATTTCCGAATTTGTTATTTTATCTCTTCATATATTTATTTTATTTTTTTATACACATTTTGGGCCTTACAGCCAATAAAAAGATCAAATATTGGATTCAACAAAGGAGCAAAGGGACAACCGAAGGCACCTCTGGTCTGGGGCACCGGACTGTCCGGTGTACACCGGACAGTGTCCGGTGCACCAGAGGACTCCAACTTAAACTTGCCACCTTCGGGAATTTCCAGAGGCACTCCGCTATAATTCACCGGACTGTCCGGTGTACACCGGACAGTGTCCGGTGCTCCAAGGAAGAGCGGCCTCCGGAACTCGCCAGCCTCGGGAAAACGCAGCGGCTGCTCCGCTATAATTCACCGGACATGTCCCTGAGTAGGTGACTTAGCTCTAAAATATCAAGGGGTATGTTAGGAATGTGAAATAACCTCTATAGATAAGAGGAGAGCTACCCTAGCTAGCTAACTCTCTGGCTTCTTTGTAGTATTGATTTTTCAGGCTTTCTTTTTCTTTAGATTGTTATAAAGTTCCACAAATGTTTGAGTAGACAACTTTTTATCTATGCATTTTAAGATATAGGAAGTGTAACCCATACCACGGTGGTTCATGGTGAAGTAAAATCCATTTTTATGATCCTTTGAGTTCTTGAAGTTCTTACTTTGGATTTTCTCTCTCTTCTCGGTGTCCTCTATTTTGACATTTTGCTGGCTTTTAAATCTAAGTTACTGGGGACTTTTGGATTACATAAAAATGTGAAGACCTCCAAGAATCATTCCTATCAAGTGGTTTGGATAGATTCAACTCAAGCACAAAAATCTATCCTCTTGATTGATTTTGACAAAACATCGTTTTGAAAGCGTTTTTTAATCTGAGTTGAAACCTTAAGTGTTTGGAGCTCAAATTTTATGGACAACTTTAAAACTTCCATGTGAAGGTGTGTACAGAATTTCAACGTAATTGGAGTTCGTTTGGATCATTTTTTTCCTTTTATAGTTTTTTGGTTCGTGTTGTTGGTAGCATGTTGTGCGACATTGCCTCTCATAAAGTCGCACTACTATGGAGAGGTAATGCTACACATGGAGCAACAACGTTACAACATTGCCGCTCATGGAACACAGTGTCGCGCTTATATGGGCAACTCTCCATTTTGAGTGATTACAGAGTTCCTAGAGAGTTCGTTTTGCGGATCATTTTTTTCTGTTCTTGTATACCACAGGAACCTTTCCAAAGCATGTAATCACTAGTTGGTTACAGTGTTTTTTTATTTGGGCTGTTTTCTTCATTTTTATCGTAGTGGAGACTTCGATTTTTTAAATTTTAGAGAGTTTCGCCCGTGCACTTGCTTTTGGCGTTAGTCGGTCATCACCGAGAACATCCAACCGCTTGAGGGCATCTCATTTGGGTGTTTTTTGTGATGTGGAGGAGGATTGTGTGAAGATTTAAGAAGCAAACCAATCACGTGCAAAGAATATTTTTTTTAACGGTCGACATTTAATTTCTTTTGATCGCCTACTGTGATCCTTCAAAACCGATCCAGCGAGACAAGGTTCAATGTATCTGCGTCAAACATCGCAACACGTCGTGCAGAGGCCCATCGACTCGGGATGCCGAGGCACCGATGGAGAGGTCGCGCCGTGAGGGTATAGACCCTCGCTCATTTCGTTGTTCTAAGTATTAGAGTCTAATTTTTTACAATAAGACCACCTGTTTAGTTTAATTTAGATGTCGTTAATCTATTTTTTTGGTGCTGTCTTTAAAAGTATGCTCTAAATCATATTTTATCTTGGGCCCGCTTGTCCGAGAGTAGTGCTGTTGTCTTTCTCGTCCGGATATGGGGACAGGTACGTATCGGCGTGAGGTTCATTGTACTTGCGTGCCAGCGGCGTGTCCGGTGGTCTCCGAAAGACTGAAGCACGTACAGACCAGGGTTCCAGTTCCACGGACGACCGGATGCAGTGCAGAGCACGGGTCCGGACAGTACTCTGCAGTAGTAAACTGGGTAACCTTTATTACCTTGGCAGATTACGTTCTTGTCGAACCGACGTACAGACGTGACGCGGAGGAACGGAACAGCCTCGCTCGGCAAGCCACGCACACGCACGTAACCGGCGCGGCTGCCGACCCGAGTCGTCTGTCACCGTCGGTCATCATGGCCGGCAGCCGCCGAGGGAAGAGATCCCGTCGTGTCTGCGTGCCGGGCAGTAGCTTGTGCGGCACGGCACGGTACGGCGCTGCTCCTTCGACAGCGCAGGAAACGTACGGCTCGGGCTCGCGCACAGGATGCATGCGGGCAGCATCCGACACCGCTCGATTTTTTTTTTTTTTTTGCTTTTTCTAGCAGTAGTGGAGCCGTAACGCCCGAACTTTTTGACAACCGTGAAATCCTGTCCCCTGCAACTTACAAGCCCGGAGTCCGTCTACGTGTCGGCCCGGTACGCGCATGACTTGAAGGATCTGTTTATTTACTGCGGCTTGTTCCACAAGGCCGGTCCAGAACAGAGCCGGCCGGCAGCGGGCGCGCCGAGGCATGGGGAATCGCGGCGCCCATGCGTGCGTGCAGACCTCGATGCAGTCTATACGTACGTACGTGGGCATGACGAAAACTGTGACATCGAGGTACACCAGGCAGGCAGAGTGCTTCATCTCCGGCAGCCGCTCTCACTAGCCATGCCGTGTCGCGGAACGGCAGAACCAACCCCCCACCCACGAATCCCCGGCCGGCACGGCCGGAGTGCCGGGCCGCGCGCGGCAACCCTGACAGCGCGCCGGCGGCTGCGTCCCCTCCCCTGGACACCCGACACCCTGTCGGCCCCCTGTTTATTCCATCGTTCCCAGATCTAATCTCATCTCATTCCCATCTCATTCTCATCTGCCTGCCCCCCACTGCCGCCGACTGCGCTGCGCCGTCCGGATCGACCGGTCCCCGCGCGCAACCCACCCCGCATGCGCGCCGGCCACTGCACGTATATATATACCCATCGTCGTCATCAATCTATCGCTGTGCTCTACTACTGCTCTCCCTCCCATCCGTTGTGCCTTCCAAGTCTTATCTCACGCTAGCTGGATCGCTTTGTCAGTGTCAGCTGCGCGGTGACCACGCGGCATATGATATGAGCGCGGCGCGCGCGGAGCTAGCGCTGCCGCTGAAGCTGACCAAGTAAGGAGAAGTGACCGGATGGAGCTGGAGCTCGGGCTCGCGCTGCCGACCCGGCACCGCCAGCCGCTCGCCGCCGGTCTCCTCGGCGGCGAGGCGGGTGCGCGCGGGACGAAGAGGGTGTTCGGCGAGGCGTTCGGGTCCGCCAACAAGGCCACGCTTCCGCTCTTCCTGCGCGACGACGACGACGGCGACAGAGGCGGCGGCGGTGACCGCGACGGCGTCGGCCAGCATGACCCAAACACCAAGTGAGTGTGCAGCAGTGGTCACTGTTTGTACCTCACGTGTGCGCACACCGAGATCTTGTCGTCTAGTAGTAGGCGAATACGTTATCGAATTGAAATCCGCCGTGTGTGTGTGTGTGTGTAACGCAGGAAGACGAAGAGGCTGCTGGTGGGGTGGCCGCCGGTGAAGTGCGCGCGCAGGAGCGGCGGCGGCGGCGGGTACGTGAAGGTGAAGATGGAAGGGGTGGCCATCGGGCGGAAGGTGGACGTGTCCCTCCACGGCTCGTACCAGGACCTGCTCCGCACGCTCCGCCGCATGTTCCCTTCGGCTACCCAACGAGGTGCGTAGCGTTTCAGTTCCCGACACGTGACGTGCCCCTCGCTCGCTGTAGCCTAGCCTCCTCCCACTCGGTCGCAGGTCGCAGCTAACGAACCTGGTCGCATTCCTGCTGTGCTGTAACCACTGGCAGGTGCGGGTGCGGGTGCAGATCACGAGGAGGAGGAGGAGGAGGTGGTGGTGGAAGAGGTGGCCTCGCACGAGCGCCGCCGTCTGCATCGTCCTTACGTGGTGACCTACGAGGACGGGGAAGGGGACTGGTTGCTCGTCGGAGACGATGTGCCGTGGGAGTAAGTATCAGTCACAGTCACTACTACTACCACTGTTGTTTTTATCCAGCAAACTTAAAACGACGTTGACTAGGGTCCTGCTTGTCCTTGCATTGCAGGGTCTTTGTGAAGTCAGTGAAGCGGCTCAAGATACTTGCGCGGACAGCAGCAGGCGACGGCTTAGCTCACTGCTAGTAGCAGTACAGTGCTGCTCCTGGGCGGTCATCACCACTTCACCAGTAACGCACTAACGCACGTATTATAGCACTCCTAAGCTTTGCGGCCGGCCAGTTTCAACTTCAAGCTAATTAAGATCATGGCGAGAACACTGCTTATATTAGCTGATGTGTCACCACGTTTAATTCTGGTGTTGGAGGTGACACACAGTGGCGCCACCTAAAGTATACAACATCCTACTTTGTGTGAGGTTCGGACAAATCCGGAAGCTGCACGGTATAAAATACCGCCTCCCCGTGCCATGGTATCCATCCAAAATACACCGACAGGGACTAAACAAAGCTGAGGGAGCTACAGCTACCTTCGGAGTGGGCGGCACCAAGCACTGCATAGAAAACAAAAACAATACTCCACCGTCGAACCCCCCGTGGTGTCTCGGAAACGTCAGAGGCCGGTGGTCAACTGAAGCCGGCGTCCTGGCCGGCGGGGACGGCTCCCGGCGGATCAGTGGACCAGATCGGCAAGGAATGTATCGTGTTTCAGCGGCACTGGGTAGTGGGTAGTGTTCTTCTGCGACAGTACACTAGAAAGCTAGTTTCAGAATGCATAAAATGTGTCGTGATTCCTTTTTTTTTTTTGAGTTGTGCGTGTCGCCAAGGACTGACGTGGGCGCGGTCCAATCAATGAACTGCTGGCTTGCATATAGAGTGGCAACAAAGAATTCTCCCATAACTAGCCTATTCGTTTTGCTTTGCTTTAATCTGCACCAACTTTTATTAATTCTACAGTGTTTTGTATTTATAGGTGTTTTGTATTTATAGATTATAACTGTAGCATGTCCTAACGACTATCTTTAATATAAAACGTACTTGGACGAAACGCGCACTGAGAAATTTTGTGAGACATCCTATGGCGATGCCGTGGTCCGTGGACCAGGCGCCGCACTCCGACCGGTCGTCGGCCGCGGAGCCCGCACGAATCTTCTCCTCCTGCAGTTCCAGCCAGGTCCAGGTCCATCCTCCAGGGAGGGGCCAGGCCAGGGCGGCGGCTCTCCAGCGCCGTAATCAATTTTTGCCGACACGCACATCATTGGCCAGCTGACGATGAGGACGGACGAGTGACATTACCACCACCGCCTGTCATTTTCGGCGGGACAGACAGGTACGCCTCGCACGGCACGGCAAGTCCTCCGTGTCCGTCGTCCGTCCACAGCGCCGGCCAGGTCGCCCAATCCCCGCGCGGCACCGCAGCGTGTGCCCCGTCGCCGTCGGGCCTCCTTTGCCGGCTGCCGCCACCGCCAGCACGTGACACGACGAGAGCCTAGCCGCCTAGGGGTCCGCCAGCAGGTGACAAGCCGGACCCCGCTGCTGCTTTCAGCCAAACAGATTTGGTCGGCCCGGCATGGCGTAAAGGAGCACGCAAGATTAACCGGAGACCATCACATAGACTGATAGAGAGGTAGACCTGTTTAGGAGCAAACTATCCGAAACTGAAACTTTCCTTAAACTTTAACGTTTCAAACAGCGCCTACGCTTGTTCGGAATATTGTTGAAGAGGCTACTGCAGCAATTTATATTATATATAGACAAAATACTGTTGAAACCGCAGGCCAAATTCAGATCGGATCCGTCAGTGAAAAAACACATCTTGCTTGCCGGGGAGTATATATATATGTTTTCCTTTACACGTCTTTATGCCAAGGCTGAGAGGTACATAGCCGTCTTGCTTGAGCTACATGCCCGCCCGCCCGCCCGCACGCACCCGTCTGTCAGTGTCACCCTGCTACGGGGAGACCGGGAGAGCTCGCACGATAGGCTAGGCTTCCGGCCCTGACGTCGACGTCGCGACTCCATTATTGGATGGAGCTCATCCGCAGCCCATCGAACACCTTGCGCTGCGACCGGGACCTCCCGCGCCCCTCCGTGTGTCCTGGCCTCCTGGGTCCACCTGGTTGCTTGCTCTATCTGCTACAGCTATGTAGCTAGGGAGTAGGGACTGGTAGACCGAGGAGGACGAAGAACGGCGACAAAAACTAGCCCCGCTTTACTCGTCGTCCGAGGTGTCCGGGGTGGGCTCCCGGTTGAGGTCGGGGTTCTTGGGTCGACGGCGGTGGGACAGCAGCAGCGGAGAGGCGCCGCCGCCCGCTAGGCCAGCGCCGGCGCCGCAGTGGAGCGCGTCGACGCGGGCCCCGACCTCGGCCGCCTTCTTGCGGATGGCGGCGGCCGTGAGCCCGGCCCCGTTCCTGCGCGCCCCCTCCGTGCTGTCCGCCGCCGCCGCCGCCTGCGCGCCGTCGAGCTGGTCGGGGAAGTTGAGCCGCGCGGCGCGGCCGCGCAGGCAGAAGACGGCCGTGTCGTAGGCGCGCGCGGCGGCCTCGGCGGTGGAGTAGGACCCGAGCCAGATCCGCGACCGCTTGTTGGGCTCGCGGATCTCCGCCACCCACTTGCCCCACTTGCGCATCCGGACGCCGCGGTACTGCTTCCCTCCGCCGCCGCCGCCGCGGCCGTTCCCTGCCGCCGGCGCGACCGCGACCGCGACACCGGCGCCCAGCACCGCCGCATGCGACGCCGGAGCCGGGGCGGGCTGGGGCGGCGGGCAGAAGGCTGTGGCGTCCCTCTCCATCCCCCGGACCGGATCGGCAGCAGCAGCAGTTTGCCCCGGCGGCAGGGGTGCTGATCGTGGGGCGCTGCTGTTTGCTAGTGGTCCGTCCGTCTGCGTGTGTGTGTGTCTCTGACTCTTTCTCTTGCGTCTATGAGCGCTGGGGTCTATAAATACTTGGGGATTAAGCGGACGGCCAGGTGGGGGTTAAGCGTGGCGTGGGCCGTGAGTTGGTGGGAGGGCGTGGCAGGATTTTTCGCGGGCGCGAGTGGGTGAGCGCAGCCGGGGGTGCGTATCCAGCTTACGTTACGTGCACCGCATCTGTCTGACCCCGCCGCGGCGGCGGCGGCCGTAACGAGTCCTGCGCTGCCAAGGCCCCAGCCGCCGCGACCGAACAGCCCGGCCGGCGGCCGCCCTCGCCAGTGTCAGCTGTGCCGCGTGTCGCGCCGCCAGGCGGGCAGCGACCGGACGGGCGGGCATCGGGATACGGGATGGGGCGGCGACCGACGAGGACAGGACAGCTAGCGCCCGCCGACATGCGCGGGAGAGCGGCGGCCACGTGGCGGGCGCCGCGGGCAGCCAGCCCCGGCTGGATCCGGATACGGGAAGCGCTGCGTGCGACCGCGAGCCGCGAGCGGAGTGGGAGAAAGCCGTGGGGACGGACGGACGGACGGACGGGACGGTGACTGACGCCTGACGGAGCGGGGCGTCCCGTGTCGCGTAGCGCGGGGCCCGCAGACCCCACGGCCCGACAGGGCGGGGGCTACCGCGACGCCGTTGTCATCCGCTTGGTTTGGTCCGGCCGTCCCCGTCCGTGGTGTCGCCGGCGGTCACCGACTCACCGCCCCTTTGCCTTGATCGGTTTGGTTTGGTTTGGTTTGGTAGGAGAACGCAGTGGATGCATCAAGCGACTGGGGTGTCAGTGTCCTATCACGTACGTTTGCAAATCGCGACTGCCGTCTTGTACTAGCAGGTGAAGTGTTTTCGCAGGGTCAGGGAGTCTGGCTGGTGGACAGCCTCACAGCCGGACAGGACCCGTACAGAGTACAGAGGAATAGGTGCAGAACATGATACGCCAACGGAAGGAGGACAGAACAAAGATATAGCAACTTGCTGTATAGTATTTTCTTAGCCCATTTTTTATTTAAGGATTAGTTTAGAAACTACATTTTCCTAGAGTCTTTTATTTTTCCAAGGAAAATTAGTTCATTTTTCTAAAAAAAATAAAAATTCAATGAGAAAATATAGTTTTTAAACTAGCCCTTAACGGTTTTCATACAAGGTTTATTTAAAGATCTCTATTCT
This sequence comes from Zea mays, assembly GCF_902167145.1. Classification (NCBI taxonomy): domain Eukaryota; kingdom Viridiplantae; phylum Streptophyta; class Magnoliopsida; order Poales; family Poaceae; genus Zea; species Zea mays. The sequence goes on from NC_050104.1 coordinate 17,880,563, forward strand.
AACTATGAATGTGTTCGTTCAGCTTTCTACACCATATCCGCAATAGAATAATAGATTCAAATAAAAAAAATGCATATTCTTCTAGTTCAATTCGGACTCATCTTGTACCTAGATTTTATAGTTTATTGTCATCTATATATTACCAAAATATCACGCTCTTCCTTCTCTGTAGCCCTTCCAACTTTATCTAGTGTACTAATTTCAAATTTGTAGGCTTAGATTTAATCTTTAATTAGATCACAAAGACCAAGTTATCCTCCCTCTTCTCTTTGATTTACACGTGTTGATTTGGTCTATGTTTAGGTGTATTTTTTCAAGCCTAGATAGATATGGGTCAAATCAAATTTGGTTTTGGTGTACAGACAAAGTTGTTTCATATAGACTGATTACGCTTGCTTCTAAACACGTGTTTAATTTATGTCACTGATTTAGACGTGTACATATCATTGGCTGTGGTTATTACTTATTATAATTAATTGTTATGTCTAGGTCTACTTAGATTAGGTTTTTTATCCGTTCAAATTGAGATTGAAAGTGAACTTTTAGGTCCCGTTTGTTTCGGTGGAATTGAATTCCATTTTAATAATTATAATTTAGACAAAACTAATTAAGTTCATATATTTATATATATATATAATATATTTGTATATTATCCTAAATCATATAAGCGAGATAGTTATATACTCCATTTATGTTATAGCGAAGCAAGTATAAGAGTGTGCTATAAGTTGTACATCGGAAAAATAGCATGTAAATATATAGAATCAATTTCCATCTCTCACCCCATGAATTTGAGATAGGCTTATATGATAACTTTGGAAAGTGGTGGAATGTCATATTCTAAAAAATAACATATTCCATTAGTAAGATTCCAATTCCTCGAAATGAAAAGAAACAAACAGTTGGACACCAAATGTGTCTCGCGGACGGTCCGGCCCTGAGGCCGGACGGTCCGCGGTCCGGACTGTCCGCGGTGGTGGCGCGGCCGGTCCGCGCGTGCGCAGAATCAGTTAGGGTTCCTAGTTTCTCGCGGGATTGGTTACCTAAAACCACGGGATTAACTCGGAAATCAGTTGGAAGCGGATCCAGACCTCCCCCTTTATATAGATGAAGGGCTACGGCCGATTGAACCCCCATCAATCGAACAAATCAAGTCTATTTCCCGTTTTTACCTTACGCATTAGGAATAGTTCTAGTCTAGTTCTAGTTTAGCCTCTCAATCTCCAAATTCTCCGCCTCTCTTCGACTCTACGTCGATTAGAGGAGTCTAGGTCGGCCTGCCGAGCCTAGACGACACCTTGGATCTCTCCTCCCCGACGGGGTCCCTCCCGGGAGCGAGATCCAGGCGCCGCCGGCGACCTTCGCCACCCCCTGCGCACGCGCGGACCGTCCGGCCTGTAGGCGCGGACCGTCCGGCCGTCAGGCAGGGAACCTTTGCCCCTGCTCCAGGTCGCGGACCGTCCGGCCCTGTGCCGCGGACCATCCGCGCCTGTGCAGAGAGCACCGCCGCCGGTTCTTGTTGAGTGTTTGGCACCCGAAAAAGGTGTCAACATACTTTTGGCGACTCCGCTGGGGACGGTGTTTAGATCTACTAAAAATCAGGCCCTCAAATGGCCGGTTCTAAAGATCACACTGATATCTCCCCGGACAATATCCTGAAGCCGGCTGTTGAAAGTCTGACGGCCGATGAGCAACAGCAATACGAGGACTACATGCGTCAAGCGAGGGAGAAATTCTTATCACAATACACGGTGGATCGCCACCAGAAAGTTGTCAAACATGGAGAGACCGACGTCGCATCTCTTCTATCTTCGCTTCAAGTCCCCAACGTAAGTAAACCCGACGACATCCAATTTATTAAACAGTATGTAGATCAGCAGCAGGATCAAATGAAACAACAGATTGTAGGGTTAGAAGAGTCAATTAGAAAATTAACGCGTACGTTGGAGAAGTCTGTTGCTCCTAGTTTTCCATCATATGAGACTAGTAACAGGATATCTATGGCTAATACATCGGCAACAAATGGGGATTTGCAGCCCCAGCCATTATATGGTATGCCAATGAACTCATATACAGGACAAGTACCACCACCGCCATCCCTGCTTGGTAGATCGGCACCCATGAACACGGTCGGACCGTCCGAGCTTCTGCCCGGACCGTCCGGCCCATATGTAGACCGTCCGGCTTGCTCTGCCGGACAGTCTGGGGCCGCCCTAGGACCACCTGAAAGGGAAATGTGCCCTTGGGCCATTTCTAAGTATTTTGGTGATTGAGTGCCAACACAGGTGCTTAAATGTGAATCTATACCCATGGATGGACAAAGTGCAAATCAAGAGTAAAGGTATGTTTCTAAGCCTTAGTACATTGTTTTGAAGACTAATGTATTGTGTCTAAGTGCTTGAAACAGGAGAAATCGAGTCAGAGAAAAGTTGGCTGTGTACAGCCAAAAAGCTGTTCGGTCTGGAGCACCGGACTGTCCGGTGGTGCACCGGACAGTGTCCGGTGCGCCAGGCTGCCTCGAGCGAAGTGGCCGCTCTCGGGAATTCGCCGACGGCGTACGGCTAAAATTCACCGGACTGTCCGGCGTGCACCGGACTGTCCGGTGAGCCAACGGTCGGCCGCGGAATCCGCGCGCAACACGTGGCCGAGCCAACGGTCGGAAGGGGGCACCGGACTGTCCGGTGTGCACCGGACTGTCCGGTGTGCACCGGACTGTCCGGTGCGCCAACGGCTCCCAGATCTGCAACGGTCGACTGGGCCGTTTAAGGAAAGAAATCGGGCACCGGACAGTGTCCGGTGTGCACCGGACTGTCCGGTGCGCCCGATGACAGAAGGCAAGATCAGCCTTCCAGAATTGCTCTCAACGGCTCCTAGCTGCCTTGGGGCTATAAAAGGGACCCCTAGGCGCATGGAGGAGTACACCAAGCAACCTTAGAGCATTCTTGATCATCCACACTCAGTCTTTGCGCATCCGTTTGTCATTCTCAGTGATTCGAGCTCTGTTCTAGTGAGAACTTTGAAATAGTCTTTTGAGCTCGATTCTTGGCCGTGTGTGTGCGCATTTTGCTGTGGATTTGTGTGTGTTGCTTCCCTCCCTTACTACGTATTTCTTTGTGAATCTCAAGTGTAAGGGAGAGAGACTCCAAGTTGTGGAGATTCCTCGCAAACGGGATACTGAAAGGAAAAGCATAACACTGTGGTATTCAAGTTGATCATTGGATCACTTGAGAGGAGTTGAGTGCAACTCTCGTCCGTTGGGACGCCACAACGTGGAGTAGGCAAGTTTTGTACTTGGCCGAACCACGGGATAAACCACTGTGTCTTCTCTGTGTTGATCTTTTGTGGTATTGTGATTTGTTGAGACTCATCTCTACCACTTGGCGATTATTGTGCTAACACTTAACAAGTTTTTGTGGCTATAAGTTTAAGTTTCACAGGATCACCTATTCACCCCCCCTCTAGGTGCTCTCAATTGGTATCAGAACCGTTCTCTTCACAAAGGGACTAACCGCCCGAAGAGATGGATCCTAAAGGGAAGGGAATCGTGATCAACGACAAGGAGAAGGAGTCCTTCGTCAACGAGCCAAGGGATGACAAGTCAAATGACTCGGGCTCGGGCCACAGACGCAAAGATGGGAAGAAGAAGAAGACAAGACGCATCAAGGAGATCGTCTACTACGACAGCGATGAGTCTACTTCCTCCCAAAAGGACGACGACCACAACGAATACGAGAGAAAGAAACCGGTCAATTCGAACTTTTCTTTTGATTACTCTCGTATTCCTCAAAGTACTAATGCTCATTTATTATCTATTCCACTTGGTAAACCTCCTCATTTTGATGGAGAGGACTACGGATTTTGGAGTCACAAAATGCGTAGTCACTTGTTCTCTCTCCATCCTAGCATATGGGAGATTGTAGAAAATGGAATGCACTTTGATAGTACGGATAGTCCCATGTTTATTAATGAACAAATTCATAAAAATGCACAAGCTACTACTGTGTTGCTAGCCTCTTTGTGCAGGGACGAGTACCATAAGGTGAGCGGCTTGGACAATGCCAAGCAGATCTGGGACACCCTCAAGATCTCTCATGAGGGGAATGATGTCACCTTGCTCACCAAGATGGAGTTGGTGGAGGGCGAGCTTGGACGATTCGCAATGATAAGGGGCGAGGAGCCAACTCAAACATACAACCGGCTCAAGACCATTATCAACAAAATAAAGAGCTACGGGAGCACGCGATGGACAGACCACGACGTCGTCCGCCTAATGCTAAGGTCATTTACCGTTCTTGATCCTCATTTGGTGAACAATATTCGTGAAAATCCTAGGTACACCAAGATGTCGCCCGAAGAAGTTCTAGGGAAGTTTGTAAGCGGGAGAATGATGATCAAGGAGGCGAGATACGTGGACGACGCGTTGAACGGTCCTACTCATGAGCCTCAACCCATCGCTCTCAAGGCAACGAGGAGTAAGGAGGCACTACCAAGCAAGGTGGCGCAAGTTGAGGCGGCCGGGCTCAATAATGAGGAGATGGCCCTCATCATTAAGCGCTTCAAGACGGCGCTTAAAGGTCGCAAGGGACAGCCAAGCAAGACCAAGACAAAGGAGAAGCGCTCGTGCTTCAAATGTGGTAAGATTGGTCATTTCATTGCTAACTGTCCCGATAATGAAAGTGACCAGGAAAAGGGGAACAAAAGGGAGAAGAAGAAGCATTACAAGAAGGCCAAGGGCGAGGCACATATAGGAAAGGAGTGGGATTCGGATTGCTCCTCCTCCGACTCTGACAATGAAGGACTCGCCGCCACCGCCTTCAACAAGTCATCCCTCTTCCCCAACGAGCGTCACACTTGCCTCATGGCAAGGGAGAAGAAAGTAAGCACTCATGATACTAGTACTTATGCTTCTTCAAGTGAGGATGAGTCTAGTGATGATGATGAGATAGATTACTCATGCTTATTCAAGGGATTAGATAGATCTAAAATTAATAAGATTAATGAGTTGATTGATGCTTTGAATGATAAGAATAGATTACTAGAAAAACAAGAGGATCTTTTATATGAGGAGCATGATAAATTTGTTAGTGCATAAACTTCCCTTGCTCTAGAAATTAAAAGAAATGAAGTGCTTTCTGGTGAATTATCTTCTTGTCATGATACCATTGCTACTTTAAAAGGTGTTAATAATGATTTAAATGCTAAACTAAAAGTGGCTAGTAAATCTAACTCTTGTGTAGAACATGTTATGGTTTGCACTAGGTGTAAAGATTTTAATGTTGATGCTTGTAGTGAACACCTAGTTTCAATTTCTAAATTGAATGATGAAGTGGCTAGTCTTAATGCCCAACTTAAGACTAGCAAAAGCGAATTTGATAAATTAAAATTTGCAAGGGATGCCTATACGATTGGTAGACATCCCTCAATTAAGGATGGACTTGGCTTCAAGAGGGAAGCCAAGAACTTAACAAGCCATAAGGCTCCCATTCCCGCTAAGGAGAAAGGGAAGGCCCCTATGGCTACTAGTGCTAAAAAGAACCATGCCTTTTTGTATCATGATAGGAGACAAACTAGAAATGCTTATAGGAATTATAATGCTTACGATGATTTTTCTCATGCTATGTTTGCTTCTAGTTCTTCATATGTGCATGATAGAAATGTTGGTAGAAGGAATGTTGTTAATATTCCTAGGAAAGTTAATGAGCCTTCTACAATATATCATGCTTTGAATGCTTCCTTTGCAATTTGTAGAAAGGATAGAAAGGTAATTGCTAGAAAGTTAGGGGCAAAATGCAAGGGTGATAAAACTTGCATTTGGGTCCCTAAGGAAATTGTGACTAACCTAGTAGGACCCAACAAGAGTTGGGTACCTAAGTCCCAAGCCTAAATTTGCCTTGCAGGTTTATGCATCCGGGGGTTCAAGCTGGATTATTGATAGCGGATGCACAAACCATATGACGGGGGAGAAGAAGATGTTCACCTCCTACGTCAAGAATAAGGATTCCCAAGATTCAATTATATTCGGTGATGGGAATCAAGGCAAGGTAAAAGGGTTAGGTAAAATTGCAATTTCTAATGAGCACTCCATATCTAATGTGTTTTTAGTAGAGTCTCTTGGATATAATTTGCTATCTGTTAGTCAATTATGCAACATGGGGTATAACTGTCTATTTACAAATGTAGATGTGTCTGTCTTTAGAAGAAGTGATGGTTCACTAGCTTTTAAGGGTGTATTAGACGGCAAACTTTATTTAGTTGATTTTGCAAAAGAAGAGGCCGGTCTAGATGCATGCTTAATGGCTAAGACTTGCATGGGCTGGCTGTGGCATCGCCGCTTAGCACATGTGGGGATGAAGAACCTCCACAAGCTTCTAAAGGGAGAACACGTGATAGGTCTAACCAATGTTCATTTCGAAAAAGATAGACCTTGTGCAGCTTGTCAAGCAGGGAAACAGGTGGGAGGCTCTCATCACACCAAAAATGTGATGACAACATCAAGACCCCTGGAGTTGCTACATATGGACCTCTTCGGACCCGTCGCCTATCTGAGCATAGGAGGAAGTAAGTATGGTTTAGTTATTGTTGATGACTTTTCCCGCTTCACTTGGGTATTCTTTTTGCAGGATAAGTCTGAAACCCAAGGGACCCTCAAGCGCTTCCTCAGGAGAGCTCAAAATGAGTTTGAGCTCAAGGTGAAGAAGATAAGAAGCGACAACGGGTCCGAGTTCAAGAACCTTCAAGTGGAGGAGTTCCTTGAGGAGGAAGAGATCAAGCACGAGTTCTCCGCTCCCTACACACCACAGCAAAATGGTGTGGTAGAGAGGAAGAACAGGACGCTAATCGATATGGCGAGGACGATGCTTGGAGAATTCAAGACCCCCGAGTGTTTCTGGTCGGAAGCCGTGAACACGGCTTGCCACGCCATCAACAGGGTCTACCTTCATCGCCTCCTCAAGAAGACGTCCTATGAGCTTCTAACCGGTAACAAACCCAATGTATCTTACTTTCGTGTATTTGGGAGCAAATGCTACATTCTAGTGAAGAAGGGTAGAAATTCTAAGTTTGCTCCCAAAGCTGTAGAAGGGTTTTTGTTAGGTTATGACTCAAATACAAAGGCGTATAGAGTCTTCAACAAATCATCGGGTTTGGTTGAAGTCTCTAGCGACGTTGTATTTGATGAGACTAATGGCTCTCCAAGAGAGCAAGTTGTTGATTGTGATGATGTAGATGAAGAAGATGTTCCGACAGCCGCTATACGAACCATGGCGATTGGAGAAGTGCGGCCACAGGAACAAGATGAACGAGATCAACCTTCTTCCTCAACAACGGTGCATCCCCCAACTCAAGACGATGAACAGGTTCATCAAAAGGAGGCGTGTGATCAAGGGGGAGCACAAGATGATCACGTGATGGAGGAAGAAGCACAACCGGCACCTCCAACCCAAGTTCGAGCGATGATTCAAAGGGATCATCCCGTCGACCTAATTCTGGGTGATATTAGCAAGGGAGTAACTACTCGATCTCGATTAGTTAATTTTTGTGAGCATTACTCCTTTGTCTCTTCTATTGAGCCTTTCAGGGTAGAAGAGGCCTTGCTAGATCCGGACTGGGTGTTAGCCATGCAGGAGGAACTCAACAACTTCAAGCGCAATGAAGTTTGGACACTGGTGCCTCGTCCCAAGCAAAATGTTGTGGGAACCAAGTGGGTGTTCCGCAACAAACAGGACGAGCACGGGGTGGTGACGAGGAACAAGGCTCGACTTGTGGCAAAAGGTTATGCCCAAGTCGCAGGTTTGGACTTTGAGGAGACGTTTGCTCCTGTGGCTAGGCTAGAGTCAATTCGCATCTTGCTAGCATATGCCGCTCACCATTCTTTCAGGTTGTACCAAATGTATGTGAAGAGCGCTTTCCTCAACGGGCCGATCAAGGAGGAGGTGTACGTGGAGCAACCCCCTGGCTTCGAGGATGAACGGTACCCCGACCACGTGTGTAAGCTCTCTAAGGCGCTCTATGGACTTAAGCAAGCCCCAAGAGCATGGTATGAATGCCTTAGAGACTTTCTAATTGTTAATGCTTTCAAGGTTGGGAAAGCCGATCCAACTCTCTTTACTAAGACATGTGATGGTGATTTGTTTGTGTGCCAAATTTATGTCGATGACATAATATTTGGTTCTACTAACCAAAAGTCTTGTGAAGAGTTTAGCAGGGTGATGACGCAAAAATTCGAGATGTCGATGATGGGCGAGTTGAACTACTTCCTTGGGTTCCAAGTGAAGCAACTCAAGGACGACACCTTCATCTCCCAAACGAAGTACACGCAAGATCTGCTAAAGCGGTTTGGGATGAAGGATGCCAAGCTCGCAAAGACTCCGATGGGAACCGACGGACACACCGACCTCAACAAAGGAGGTAAGTCCATTGATCAAAAAGCATACCGGTCAATGATAGGGTCTTTACTTTATTTATGTGCTAGTAGACCGGATATTATGCTTAGCGTATGCATGTGTGCTAGATTTCAATCCGATCCTAAGGAGTGTCACTTAGTGGCGGTGAAGCGAATTCTTAGATATTTGGTTGCTACGCCTTGCTTCGGGCTCTGGTATCCAAAGGGGTCTACCTTTGACTTGGTTGGATACTCAGATTCCGACTATGCTGGATGTAAGGTCGATAGGAAGAGTACATCAGGGACGTGCCAATTCTTAGGAAGGTCCCTGGTGTCGTGGAACTCTAAGAAACAAACCTCCGTTGCCCTATCCACCGCTGAGGCCGAGTATGTTGCCGCAGGACAGTGTTGCGCGCAACTACTTTGGATGAGGCAAACCCTCCGGGACTTTGGCTACAATCTGAGCAAAATCCCACTCCTATGTGATAATGAGAGTGCTATCCGCATGGCGGAAAATCCTGTTGAACACAACCGCACAAAGCACATAGACATCCGACATCACTTTTTGAGAGACCACCAGCAAAAGGGAGATATCGAAGTGTTTCATGTTAGCACCGAGAACCAGCTAGCCGATATCTTTACCAAGCCTCTAGATGATAAGACCTTTTGCAGGTTGCGTAGTGAGCTTAATGTCTTAGATTCGCGGAACTTGGATTGAATTGTAGCATACATGTGTTTATGCCTTTGATCATGTTCATTCTGCATTTTGTTGCTTAATGTGGTGCTCAAGTTGTACAAACACTCCCTGGACCTCACAAGTCCGTTGCAAAGTGATGCACAGTTTTAGGGGGAGATGTGTTACAACTTGACCCTTTGAGACTAACCGTATGCTTGAGTTTGCTTGTTTTAGTCTCAAAGGAGAATTAAAAGGGAAAAGGTGGACTTGGACCATGAAAGACTTCCACTGCACTCTGATGAGAGGGTAACTTATTCCAAGTTCATTTCATGTACTCTTATTGCCTTTGTATTCTTATTGAAGATTTTTGGTGAGGCAATGGGGTTCTGGGGCCAAGATTGATCCCGTTTTGGTGCTTGATGCCAAAGGGGGAGAAAATAAAGGCCAAAGCGATAAATGGATCAGCTACCACTTGAGAGATTTTGAAAATAGAGATTTTGAAAATAGTAGAATAGAGCTTTTTCAAAACTCTTTTGTTGTCTCTCTTGTCAAAAGTTGGCTTCTTGTGGGGAGAAGTATTGATTATGGGAAATAGGGGGAGTTTTTGAAATCTTTGATCAATCTCTTTTGGAATGACTCTCTTTATGCTTCAACATGTGTGTTTGACTTAGAGATAGAGATTTGAGTTTGATTTGCAAAAACAAACCAAGTGGTGGCAAAGGATGATCCATATATGCCAAATTGAATCAAAATAAATTTGAGTTTTTATTTGAAGTGATATTGCACTTGTTCTAGTTGCTTTATGTTGTGTTGGCATAAATCACCAAAAAGGGGGAGATTGAAAGGGAAATGTGCCCTTGGGCCATTTCTAAGTATTTTGGTGATTGAGTGCCAACACAGGTGCTTAAATGTGAATCTATACCCATGGATGGACAAAGTGCAAATCAAGAGTAAAGGTATGTTTCTAAGCCTTAGTACATTGTTTTGAAGACTAATGTATTGTGTCTAAGTGCTTGAAACAGGAGAAATCGAGTCAGAGAAAAGTTGGCTGTGTACAGCCAAAAAGCTGTTCGGTCTGGAGCACCGGACTGTCCGGTGGTGCACCGGACAGTGTCCGGTGCGCCAGGCTGCCTCGAGCGAAGTGGCCGCTCTCGGGAATTCGCCGACGGCGTACGGCTAAAATTCACCGGACTGTCCGGCGTGCACCGGACTGTCCGGTGAGCCAACGGTCGGCCGGGCCAACGGTCGGCCGCGGAATCCGCGCGCAACACGTGGCCGAGCCAACGGTCGGAAGGGGGCACCGGACTGTCCGGTGTGCACCGGACTGTCCGGTGTGCACCGGACTGTCCGGTGCGCCAACGGCTCCCAGATCTGCAACGGTCGACTGGGCCGTTTAAGGAAAGAAATCGGGCACCGGACAGTGTCCGGTGTGCACCGGACTGTCCGGTGCGCCCGATGACAGAAGGCAAGATCAGCCTTCCAGAATTGCTCTCAACGGCTCCTAGCTGCCTTGGGGCTATAAAAGGGACCCCTAGGCGCATGGAGGAGTACACCAAGCAACCTTAGAGCATTCTTGATCATCCACACTCAGTCTTTGCACATCCGTTTGTCATTCTCAGTGATTCGAGCTCTGTTCTAGTGAGAACTTTGAGATAGTCTTTTGAGCTCGATTCTTGGCCGTGTGTGTGCGCATTTTGCTGTGGATTTGTGTGTGTTGCTTCCCTCCCTTACTACGTATTTCTTTGTGAATCTCAAGTGTAAGGGCGAGAGACTCCAAGTTGTGGAGATTCCTCGCAAACGGGATACTGAAAGGAAAAGCATAACACTGTGGTATTCAAGTTGATCATTGGATCACTTGAGAGGAGTTGAGTGCAACTCTCGTCCGTTGGGACGCCACAACGTGGAGTAGGCAAGTTTTGTACTTGGCCGAACCACGGGATAAACCACTGTGTTTTCTCTGTGTTGATCTTTTGTGGTATTGTGATTTGTTGAGACTCATCTCTAGCCACTTGGCGATTATTGTGCTAACACTTAACAAGTTTTTGTGGCTATAAGTTTAAGTTTCACAGGATCACCTATTCACCCCCTCTCTAGGTGCTCTCACCACCGCCGTCCCTGCTTGGCAGACCGGTGACCCTGGACGCGGTCGAACCGTCCGAGCTTCTGCCCGGACCGTCCGACCCTTATGCGGACCGTCCGGCTTTCCCTGCCGGACAGTCCGGGCCCGCACCAGGACTACCACATGGCGTCCCGATAATGGCGAACGCAACCGGTCAGTTCGGATTTACCACCGGGCAAGCTGGATATGCATACGCAGAACCTGTTGTTGCACACCATGCACCAAATTATTACACACCACAGCAGCAGTATGTTTCGCCCTCTACATATTTAAACCATAACGTACCATACAACCACAGACCGATCAACACTATCGATCGGTCACGGCAAGAAGGTCGGTATACTAATACCCGACCAAATGAGCCCCATAGCCCAGGATCCGGTGGTCTGCCACCGGGTGCAATGGAAAAAATTAGGGAAGAGATGACTGAACTATTTCGAGATAAGTTCGGAGTTAGTGTAGCCAGAGTAGGGCAATCATACCAAAAGCCGTATAATCACCGGTTTGACACTGTCCCATATCCACAAGGGGCAAGGATACCAGAATTTTCCAAGCTTTCTGGTGAGAATGGGAGGAGCACACACGAACACATAGGCCAGTTCCTAGCACACCTAGGTGAATTGGCCGATGGAGAAGCATTTCGTGTTCGGTTATTTTCTCTATCCCTTACTGGTACCGCTTTTGCATGGTACGCCGCCCTGCCTCCTAATTCCATTAATTCCTGGAATGAGTTAGAAAGTAAATTTCATGAACATTTCTTTGCCGGGGAATATGAATTAGGACTAGCTGACTTAGCTTCAGTTCGACAAGGACGCGAAGAATCGGTTAATGATTATATCCGGAGGTTCCGGGACACTAGAAACCGATGCTTTCGGATCCATGTCGCAGACAAAGAGCTAGCAGGGTTAGCTTTTAATGGGTTGCTATCCTACTTAAGAGACAAATTAGATGGGACCCAGTTCTTTTCGATAGCCCAACTACATCAGCGGGCTTTAGCCTGTGAAAGCCGATTTAAAGAGACATCAAAATCGACCGCCCGTACTATACATCTAATAGAGCGTGATAGTTCAGATGATGAATCCGCAGATGTATATACCGCTGAGTTTATTTGGCCAACAAAGGCCAAATCTTCAGCATGTTCTTCCTTACAGCCGGTTCAAAAGAATCGGCAAGAAGAGATTAAATTTACCTTTAATGTTGCCAAATGCGATAAGATATTTGATGAGTTACTTAAAAATGGCAACATTAAATTAACTCATACTATCCCTCCTATAGATGAATTAAAGAGACGTGCTTATTGTAAGTGGCATAATTCTTTTTCTCATGCCACCAATGACTGTAATGTTTTTCGTCGACAGGTACAATCGGCCATAAATGAGGGCCGATTAGCTTTTCAGGAAATGCAAGTGGACACACAACCATTTCCTGTTAATACAATAGATATCACATGCAAAAAGATCTTAGTTCGGCCCGAAATGGCCGATAAAGGCAAAAGCAAAGACATCATCATTGGTAGTCCTCGCACGTCGAATATATCACAAAAGGAGATTGTTCGAAAGGCTCCGGATGATAAGGCTAAAAAGTCCGGAGGCACCGGGGGGCAGGCACAATTAATGAGTCAAGCACGACAGCCTGTCCTGAGCATCACGGACGATCTGGCACCTACGTGCGGACGGTCCGGTGTTCAGACAGATGGTTCGGCTAACTCTGCCGGACAGTCCGCCTATGCCCAAAGGTGTCAGCCTCCACACAAAACCTTAAAAGGGAAGGAGACACAACGGCGAAGCACAAATGGTCGACTGATCAAAGCTGACTCTACTGTTGATCAGTTGCTCTCCAAGAATACTAGCGAGAAGACCGTTCTACGTGATCGGTCAACGAAGAAACCTCGGTCACCTACTAAAATGAAACGGGTAAACAAAACGGCCCGAAAGGCGACACAACAAGCATCGCCTATTCATCCTATGAGACCAGGGTACTTTCCACCCGTTTACTCATTGTCAGTATATTATCCTGTTCAAACATGGAATAGTACGATGATGAATCCATGGTACATGTATAATCCCTTTGTCTATCCATACTGGGGGCACCTCCATTCTATTCCTTTTGATTCAGTGATCAAACGGTCATGGACTCATGGCTGAGAAAGATAAAATCTGAAACGGCCGTTATACATTGATGCTTTATTAAATGATCTCAATATTGAAAAGCCGGTGACTTACATCAGGTTTAGTTCATATGCTTTTGGTTCGTCAACCTTCACCAAAAGGCAGGGGGCATATGTTGGACACCAAATGTGTCTCGCGGACGGTCCGGCCCTGAGGCCGGACGGTCCGCGGTCCGGACTGTCCGCGGTGGTGGCGCGGACGGTCCGCGCGTGCGCAGAATCAGTTAGGGTTCCTAGTTTCTCGCGGGATTGGTTACCTAAAACCACGGGATTAACTCGGAAATCAGTTGGAAGCGGATCCAGACCTCCCCCTTTATATAGATGAAGGGCTACGGCCGATTGAACCCCCATCAATCGAACAAATCAAGTCTATTTCTCGTTTTTACCTTACGCATTAGGAATAGTTCTAGTCTAGTTCTAGTTTAGCCTCTCAATCTCCAAATTCTCCGCCTCTCTTCGACTCTACGTCGATTAGAGGAGTCTAGGTCGGTCTGTCGAGCCTAGACGACACTTGGATCTCTCCTCCCCGACGGGGTTCCTCCCGGGAGCGAGATCCAGGCGCCGCCGGCGACCTTCGTCACCCCCTGCGCACGCGCGGACCGTCCGGCCTGTAGGCGCGGACCGTCCGACCGTCAGGCAGGGAACCTTTGCCCCTGCTCCAGGTCGCGGACCGTCCGGCCCTGTGCCGCGGACCGTCCGCGCCTGTGCAGAGAGCACCGCCGCCGGTTCTTGTTGAGTGTTTGGCACCCGAAAAAGGTGTCAACACAAACGGACCTTAGTGATTTTGTATTGAATGTTGCATCTAGTGGCTCTAGTGACCATATTGAGTTGCAAGATTTTTGTTCCACCTAGATATTGTTGTCCTGGCTTAGAGGCAGCAGAAGATCGTTGACCGACCGATATTGGTGATTGTTATCGGCTCCAATTATTATTACGAGAGGCTCTTTTGCTCATACCTTGAGATAGATTCATAATAAAAACATCAATAATAAAATTCTGACTTCTTGAAGTGCCTCTCTACAATGATTCTTACAACGTCTTTATCGTGAGTTTGGTGTGTGATGCAAGTTGGCACAGGAATCATCTAAGTTTGAACTTGCCATATGCCCATATCCGCAAGCAAACAAACCTTGTGTCGTCCCGTGGCCTGTGTAGTTTACATATTCTTGAAATTATATCTGTACTTGTCTATTCAGCCTTGTGTAGATTATAATTGAGTTTTGTCTCTTGATAGCAATTAGCTTATTATGTTTAATACAATCATTTTACCAAACTACTAAATTGAAAGAAAGCTAGTACACTAAATAAATTAGAGCTAGAGCATTATTCCTAAGGGTGAAACTATTCATTCATCTGTTCTATTCTGCTCCCACATTCCCTGTATGCTAGCTGTCTTGTCTGTTTTTTTTTCATAAACCTTCAGGCCTAGTTTGGGTACTCTAGTATTGAAGTGGTTTGGAGGGATTGGAGAGTGTATAAATCCCCAATAGATCAAAAACTCTCATAATACATCTCAATCCACTCTAATCCCTTTCATTACTAGAGTACCCAAACTAGCACTCAGGATAGTGTTAACAAACATGAACAACTTGGTGAGTACACTGGGGAACTAATCTCACACAAAGAAGCAGATAGGCGTGGAAAGATCATATACGATCGCTGAAACTTTACCAACCATGCCCCTGACACGAATTGCTATGCCAAGGTTTTATTTTTATCATGGTAGCAGCCGGTGATCATAATACAGTGGGCATATTTGCCAAAGAAAGAACCCTCTCTGGCTGGCGAAGAGTTTATTCTGTGATTACCGCTATGAGCCAGCTGACAGAGGCACATAGCCCCTGCTTGGGCCCGAAGCCTGAGGCAGATGGGCGTGGAAAGAAGTTATGCCATGAATTCATGGCCCATGTTTGGAACTTTTTTTCCACCATGCAAGTCTCATCCATGCACCGTGAGAACGAACGAGGAGTCTGATCTTCTCGTACCGGTCGTAGAACATGTATCTTCACTACAGAAAATGGTGTGTACTTAACCATGCCAAAATTTGTGCCACATTTTTTTTGTCCAGCGTTATGGTCAGTGTTCTCAGTTTCCAAATCGTGGTCGTCGATCCAACGTTGTCTGGCACCTCTGCGCCTCAAGAGGATACGATAATCCGTGGCAAGATTCGTCGTCCTTACGAGAAACACACAGCATGGATAGGGTTTCCTTTTTTGCTTTCGAGTACACTATCTACTAGAATTTCTGGAGCCCGTCTCGAGCACAGCTTGAATTAAGTGCTGAACTAGATAGGCCTCCCAGTCCCAGACAGGGACGGGCCTAGAATTTGTCCAAGTGGTATGTGATGCAAAAAAAAAACGTCTTTATATAATTTGGTAAAACATTTAGAATTTGATAAAACCATATTTTAATTTGGTAAGACCATATACAGTATGACGATAAATCTTAATACAATAAATCTTAATACAAATTGTTCAAAAGAAATACAAATACTCAAAAATATAGATATAGAAGAGACTTACAATATTACTGGTTGATCATCCACTTTCTCAATGACATGAATGTCACATATATACCATCTTCATCAACTTGGAAAATATCCCGCAGAATAAATATGAGTAGACAATCATCCAAAACAGTAGCACCTAGCTTATTCCTTGATTTTGGTTTCACTATAACCAATGCGGAAAATACCTTTAAAAGCAATTGCCATCGATAAAAGCAATACCAATTTGAGAAACAAGTACACCATATCATACACTTTGTGCCTCTTTGTTCCAACAAGCTTAACTAAGAGATCAACAATATTGTCTAGACCTTGGAAGCATTCGTCTCGTTGCATGTCATCAATATAATTATCAAGTTGCAATTCTAGTTGTAGCAAATTGTTGTTGGAGATGTCATTAGGATAAAATTCACCCAATCTACATACCTTTTTTACATCAAAAGAAGCAAAGGAGTGGGAAAGGACTAAAGGATGACATACAAGACAATAGCTCCATATTAATCTCATCAAATCGATTATCAAACCCTTGACTAATTTGATCAATAACACCAATGTATGCTTCTCTCCAAAATGACCATCATTTGTTTGGTTTCGAGTATGGGCATACCTTGCTGATTTTTCATAAGGTACATCAGCACCATCTATAGAACTTCGACACCATATGTAATACAAAAAGAAGGGACCTTCTTTAGAAAACTACACCAACCATCATGCCTCAACCGCTACATTCTGCTATATTCCATATTAACGAGTGAGAAGAGTGGCATGCGATAGGA
This sequence comes from Zea mays, assembly GCF_902167145.1. Taxonomy (NCBI): domain Eukaryota; kingdom Viridiplantae; phylum Streptophyta; class Magnoliopsida; order Poales; family Poaceae; genus Zea; species Zea mays. The sequence continues at coordinate 17,897,187 of NC_050104.1, forward strand.
CACTAGGGCTAGGTTGGCACGACGTGACCACCGACTCACTGGTTAAATTAGGCGGCGATGAGTTGACGATGCGGCGTGATCCTCCATGGTTCCATTCTCCCCAATCGAGATTACATTAGAAAATTAAAACATAATATACAGAGTCGGAGTACGCTCAGGTCACGTTAGTCCTGAAAGTCTGGGCCGTGCCTAATGGGCCGGCCCGAGCACGGCCCGTGAAAAATGTAACAAAGCATGGCCCGACACGACTGATTTAAATTCGGGTTAGCACGACACGAATTGCGGGCTGGGTCGTGTTCTAAATGTCGGCCCGTCGTGCTACAAGGCCCGGCACGTCACTGTGGGCCGGGTTCGTGCCGGTCCGGCACGAAAACAGGACGGTCCAGCCGAAGACGCAGTCACACACCCACGCAGGCCGTCTCACTCATCACCGCAGACGCAGTCACGCACACCGCACCCATTTTCTCCCACTTCCCTTCGCCGGCCGCTGCCATCCATTCGGATCTCGCTGTGGATCTCGACCTCGTCCGTCTCGGCCTCCCAGGGAGGACGCAGCATGGAGGTCGGACTCGGAGCCGGAGTCGAGGCCTCAAGGAGAGCACAGCACGCCCAGCCGCCCATGCTTCGCAGCGTCCGCAGCTGAGGAGACCTTGCGGGTCTGCGGGAGCGCAACCGCAGCGTCCGCTTCCTGGCTTCCTACCTGCACGGCTGCACTCCGTAGCGAGAGGAGCCAGGCATTGGTCTAGTTGATGATGACTTGTAGCGAGCCAGGCATTGGGTTCTGGAAGGCTTTGTTAGGGAGGACATATCTGGTGCACATAGAAGACTGGTGCACATGGTGCATATATTAAATCATCACCACTCATTTTAGATCTAACGTCTCTAGTTGATTATTCAATTTACAAATAACACCTTCCACCACTACACACCACCACGTTGGAGGGTGTCCTTAGTAAAATGTACCAAACAACTAGAGACGTTAGATCTAAAATGAGTGGTAATGATTTAATATGTGCACCATGTGCACCAATGTTCCATGTGCACCAGATATATTGTCTTGTTAGGGGGCTGTCAGATTAACTGGAACAACAAGCTGGCTGAGAGCGTTGCAAAGCGCATTCATGCATTGGATCCAAAGTGTTGAGAACTACGTCACCACGGATCACCAGATCCGCTCCCTTCCCCCGTCAGCAGTAGAGGCGTAAGAAGCTGTAGAAGACCCGTCTCCCTTCTCATAAGCACGACAGAGGAAACACACGAAACACTGGATATAGGTTTGGGCCTCTGGCCTCTTTCTGATCTCTGTATTATGAGGGGGTGTATATGTTCCTTATATAGAGATGTGAGACCTCTCAGGGGCAAAGCAGGTATTTGCCCACATAACCCTAACTAGGGTTACTTAACACTCCCCCTTGGGCGAATACCGCGACCAACATATGCCTCGTTAAAACTCCGAAAAACCCAGTGGGAAAAATATTGAGAAAGAGTGCATGGTGATACAAATTGCATTTGCACTTTGTTGCCTCGTTAAAAACCTCATGTGATAAACTTCAAGAAAACTCACCAAGGGAAAAAGAGTACAACAACTGTCATCGGGACAGATTTCGATCCTTTGGGATCTAGATTCTATCGAATCTTCTACAAGGGCTAACTTTAGAAATGTGCTCCCCCTGATCCTTGCAAAACCGTATCAATAAGGCAAAACATCTTCTTCTAGAAGTATATGCATGTTGGGGACTTGTTCTCAAATGCTTCAGCTCGTGAGAAGGTAAAATTACAAGTGTGACGCAAAAGCCAATGCCAACTCAGCGTGAACAGTACAGGATCACTGTTCATCTATTTATAGGCACGGGACGCAGCCCATGTAAAATTACATTAATGCCCCTCACATTTATCAATAACTCTATGATAATTCTTCGAGGTCCAATCTGGTTTTTCATCTTTAAGTCGGTTTCCTTTTCCGCCGCTATTCCGAAGCTCTTCTACACACAGCTTCGGCTTTGCGCCAACCTTCGTGTTCTTTGTGCTTCTTCGTACCGTGGATCTGATCCGAGTCCGAAGATACATGTCAATGTACTTTACTCTAGAAATATTGTTAAATCATGTTTTAGAGGACCTTCGGAAGCCGAAGGCCCCCAACAATAGCCCCTCGCAATATTAATTTGTTAGAATGATAAATTCAGATTGCGAAATGGATGAAGGCTATGAGCCGAAGGTCCGAAAAAACACCTTCCTTTTGCTAGAATAGCAAATGGGGCCCTCCAGTCTTCGATATAATAGGTTTATAAATACGGGCTTGCCACAATTTATTCGGCACACTCTCTTGCCATCTGTTTTTCCTGCTCAAATAGTTTTCTGCCTACAAAAAATTTGGTTGCCTCCCTAGTTTCAAGCTTCGGAGGCGAGAGACAAGAATTCCGAAGGAATGTCTGAGGAGAAGAAGGTTGCTGCCGGAATGTCTGAAGAGAAGAAGGTTACTGCCGAAATGAAGCTGAGCCTTTCTGAAGAGATGCATCTAGGTTTTCTTGAGTCAATGGCGAAGACGAATACGGAGAAGATTACAAGGGAGACTTTAGAAGGTTTATCTGAAGATACTGGTGAGAGTGACAGTTACGATGCAGATAGTGGGGGTGAAGATTCCGAAGATCGGCCATGGCGACCAAGCCATTCAGTCTTCGGGAAATCAACTATCGGGCAAAATCACCTTGAAAACATGAAGGGGAGATACTTTCGGGATATGTCTGTTGTGAGAGCAGATGCCGGAGAAAGAACTGTGCCGGCCCCTGAAGATGATGAAGTCGTTATCTTCCGAAGCTTTTTAAAAGCTGGGCTACGATTCCCTTTAAGCAGATTCGTGGTAGAAGTTCTGAAAACATATCAGGTTTACCTTCATCAACTTACCCCTGAAGCAATAATAAGAATGGGAATCTTCGTCTGGGCTGTGAAGAGTCAGGGCCTAGAGCCAAGTGCAAAAAGTTTTTGCAATGTTCATGAATTGTTATACGAAACAAAACCCTGGGGCAAAGAGCAATATCATAATAACTTTGGCTGCTACAGCTTCGGTGCTCGCTCTGGATCAAGCTGTCCCGTGCCCACCTTTCGGAAGAGATGGCCCGGAGAATGGATGAAAGAATGGTTCTATGTAAAAAATGATTTGAAGGTTCGAGAAGATATTAAGGATATCATCATGCGCCCCATCTGGCAGCGCTTCGGACTCCGGAAACCGAAGGTAGAAATGGATGAAGCAGCCGAAGAATGCTAATGGGCCTTCGGCGTAGTCTGCTCTTTTATCGGGACAAGGGATTTGGTACAAGAACACATTGCCTTCAGAGTATGGCCTCTTGCAAATAATTGGGAAATGGCGAAAGAGACTGTTAGAGAAACTGACGAAAGTGGGCTAGTCAGGCTGAAGTATACATTCAAGTATGGAGACAAATTCGTTGAACCCGATGATGATTGGTTAAAGAGCATTGAGACTTTAAGTGATGAATTGCTTGGGATATATTCGAAGGCCGAAGATACTGCAATGTCAGCAGCCTTCGGAGGCCGAAGGAAGAAAAGGTTGAACCGAGCTTTTGATGCAATTGGGTTCGTGTACCCCGACTACCATTATCCAGTGCGGGGGCAGAAAAGGAAAGGTACAGCTTCTGCAAAAGAAACCGCTTCAGCTGGTCCTAGCGAGCCAGCACCGAAGAGAAAAAGGGTGAAAGTTCTCACACACCGGCCACGCTACATTGAACTGGCCACAGTGCCTGAATTCGGCAGCGCAACATCTACGGCTCCCGAAGCTAAGAGATCAACTCTACTGCCAGGATCCACAGAGTTGGCCAAAGCGCCAACAACAAAAGAATTGGAGGAGCCACAGACTCTGTTACCAGAAACCAAAGAGTTGGCCGAAGCACCATCAACAGAAAAGATGGAAGAAGCACCATCAAAAATCAAAAAGGGGCCAACAGTGACCCCAAGAAGAAAGAGAATGGTTAACGTATTGGATGTTTTGGAAACAATTAAACTTCCAAGCACAACCCCAAAGAAGACTGTTGAGACTTCTGAGGCGCTTGCTGAAATATCCGTTGCTGAGGCTCCGAAGCAACAGACTGAAGTTGGAACTGGGCCTTCAGAATCAACCAAGGTAATACCTTCAGAAGCAGAAGAAGCAAAAACTGCAAGATCAACTGAAGAAATGAAAATGTCAGAGCCTAGTTTGGTCGAAGAAATTGATACTGCTGCCCCCGAAGCAACTTCCAAAATATACGATTATATTGTGCGTCATGCTTCGGAGAAAAAGTTATCGGAAGAAGAAGCTTTTGAAGCTAACCACTATGCCAAAGAACTGAAATATCCGAAGGGGGCTCTAGTGTTCAATGGGACGAACGAAGAAGATTTCCTATATTGCCTCCCGGACAACAAAGAATTGTCCGTCTGTCGGGAGATGGCTAGAAGTATGGGGTTTCCAAAGCTCGAAGCTGGCTTATGCGCTATGACGAAAGAAGATCTCGCGGACAGTCTTGCGTATAATAGCCTGAAGGTATGGGAATTAGGCATTTGTAAATTTTATAATTCGTAACTCATTCTTTTATTCTTATACAAACTCTTTTTCATATAGGGTTTAATTCTAAGCAACGCACTGAGGGCACAAAAGAGTGCCGAAGACGAGAGCTATGAAATTGCGTTCAACAATCTACGATCAGAAGTTATTAAACTGAGGAACGAAGCTCTGGAAAAAGATAAAATTCTGCTTACATTGGTAGACAAGGTAAAAAAGGACGAAGCTGCTTCAAAGGTCCAGACCGAAGCTCAAAAACGTGAAATTAAAGATCTTCAAAAACAGCTAGCTAGAGCTAAAGAAGAACGTATACTTGAAGAGACAAAACGAGAGCTTAGTGACCAATTGGCCAATCATTTGGAGATAAGCGTTAAAGAGCTTCGGGCATCCCAGAGAAAATACTATGTTAAATCCATAGAGTGCGTCAAGAAAATAAAATCCAGCTTCGCCAGTGTTGGTGCATTCTCCAGCGAAGAGAATTTTTCGAGAGGCGATCCCGAAGGTCCAATGGAATGGATCAGCCACGAAGCAGAGGCCTTCGAGGAAATTCTGAACAGCCGCGGCGACATCTGCGCTTTCTCGGGTGCTAGAGGGATTGCTACTGTTTTGGAGAAGAAAGGCTGTGAACATGTAAAATCCTTAGCGCAGTCCGAAGCTTCTTTGTCTACTGAAGACATTACAGACCCCTCACCCGAAGCAAGCATGGTCAGCGGGAAATTCTTTACTGATATCTGGGATAACGGCGGCCGAGAATTGGCACAAGAAATTATTCAAAGGAGTGATAAAGGCATCCACGATGCTAGAAAAGTAGCGGAAGCTGCCGAGAAAAGTACAGAGCCCGAAGGGCACATAGGTATTAATTAGTGGTTTTTATCATGCTGTAATTTTTAATTCCAGACTCTGTTCTCGGCTTGTAATGGTAATATAGCCATATCTTTTCTTCCCTCAGAACCTGCCGAGGCATCTCCGGGTCCCCACCCGAAGGGGGACGATGAAATTAGAAAAATGGCTGAAGACATTATGGATAAGGTTGTCAACCGACTTTTGAACGAAGCTGCAGAGATAGTTCTCAAGGAGGATTAAATCGTTATTGTAGAAACATTTGGAATATAAGATGTGTAATATATTGTAACTTTTAATGTAACATATAATCTATTTATAATTTAATTCTTTACGATGCATGAAACTTTGCGTACATACCATTTTTTGAGCCTTCGGCGAAAAAAAACACCTTCCCTTCTTTTCATGCTTCGTGAAGAAAATCTTTTCTATATCACAAGAATTTGTTTACTTCTCTGATAAAAACATCCAAGCTTCGTGAACTATCCTCCGAAGCTTCTCTTTACTTTGATTCATCTTGTGCCTTAGCACGATTTTCTCTTTTCCAAAATATGTTCCAAAGATTAACATTGTATCCCCTTCTTGTTCTAGATGCATCATGTTGTATGATGCTCATGTTATGCAAAAATGATGTGATGATGTTATGTTATGCAAAATAATTTTTATGCCGCAGATACATATCCCTGTAATAAAACACACACTATACATCAGCACTGACTTTTCGCTGTAAGCCTCCCTTAGGAGCTTCTTCGCCTTTTACTTTCAGCGGAATCAGCGTTTATTTTTCGCTGTAAGCCTCCCTTAGGAGCTTCTTCGCCTTTTACTTTCAGCGGAATCAGCGTTTATTTTTCGCTGTAAGTTTAGAAAACTTACACTGCGCTCCCTTAGGAACGACTTTTTACTGTTTCGAACAATTTGTACTGTGTCCGTTAGATCAAATTTTTGATAATTCAAAGGTCCTCCAAATCAGTATAAGTTCGTATGCTTCGGCAACTCGAGCCTATGGAAAAAACATATCTTTATTATGGTAAAAGACGAAAATATTACAAGGAATTGAAATTCAACGAAAGACATTAAAACGCTTCGTAATTGTTTCTTATTGACAAAAGGGGAATAGTGAATGTAGAAAATGCAAAAGAACTGCTGTTGAGGTAGGATATTTGTCAATAAATGTGCTTCGATTCTGGCACAGTGCTGTTGACTGTGCGAGCTTCGGATTCCTCTCTGAAATCCCTCTGAAGATGATTGTGCTGACTCCCTTCTGGCTGTTGCCCTCACTGGGTCGGCGGTGGCGGTGGAGGTTGCTGCCAGGATGCTTGGGATTGACTCGCCGAAGCAACAGAAGCTGCAGGGTGATTGCCTACATACTCTGGAATATAAGGTGAGTGATACGAAGCAGTATGCATGACCTGCTTCGGTTGACTCTGTTGTGCTGCTGCTTGCGCTATTTCCTTCTGCTTCTGGATGGTAACATGGCACATCCTGGTAGTATGGCCCTTGTCTTCACCACAGAATAGGCAATATATTTTTCTTGGCTGGTCTCCAAACCTTCCCCCGAAGCCCCTGGCGCCTCTGCCCCTCGGCGCAGGCGGCCGAAAAGAACTCTGCTGTTGGGCTGAAGCTTGTGAAGAGTGTTGTGGCCTTTGCTGCTGGCTCCCTCGATCATCAGTTTGAGCAGAGTTATGGATTGACCTAACATGCCTCGGGTGAAATCTTCCTCCGAAGCCCCTGGTCATTTCAGAGAACCTGAATGCTTCCTCCCTTCTTTGGCGGAAGTCATTGTCAGCTCGAATGTATTCGTCCATCTTCTGGAGCAGCTTCTCCAACGTTTGTGGTGGCTTCCTGGCAAAGTACTGCGCTGACGGTCCCGGCCGAAGCCCCTTAATCATGGCCTCAATGACAATTTCATTGGGCACTGTCGGTGCCTGTGCCCTCAGGCGCAGAAACCTTCGGACATACGCCTGAAGATACTCTTCATGGTCCTGGGTACACTGGAAGAGAGCCTAAGCGGTGACTGGCTTCGTCTGAAACCCTTGAAAGCTAGTTATCAGCATATCCTTCAATTTATGCCAAGAAGTGATTGTCCCTGGCCGAAGAGAGGAGTACCAAGTCTGAGCAACACTCCTGACGGCCATGACAAAAGATTTTGCCATGACTGCCGTATTGCCACCATACGAAGATATGGTTGCTTCGTAGCTCATCAGGAATTGCTTGGGGTCTGTATGACCGTCATACATGGGGAGCTGTGGTGGCTTGTAGGACTGGGGCCATGGTGTAGCCTGCAATTCTGTTGAGAGAGGAGAAGCATCATCAAAAGCAAAGTTTCCATGATGGAAATCTTCATACCAGTCGTCCTCATTGTGAAATCCTTCCTGATGAAGCTCTCTGCGTGGAGGCCTTCGGCTTTGATCATCTTGAACAAGATGACGAACCTCTTCAGAAGCTTCGTCTATCTGTCTCTGAAGATCAGCTAGACGAGCCATCTTCTCCTTCTTGCGTAGCACCTGTTGCTGAAGGATCTCCAGGTTTTGGATCTCCTGATCCAGGTCATCCTCCGGAAGTGTTGGACTAACAGCCTTCCTCTTCTGGCTTCGGGCCTCTCTGAGAGAAAGGACATCCTGATTGGGATCCAGTGGCTGTAAAGTACCAGCCCCTATCGCTGAAGCTTTTTTCGGCGGCATGACGAAGGTGATGCTTGCCGAAGTTGTTCAAAAGTCAAGAAATGGAAGTGAGTTCACCGGAGGTGGGCGCCAATGTTGGGGACTTGTTCTCAAATGCTTCAGCTCGTGAGAAGGTAAAATTACAAGTGTGACGCAAAAGCCAATGCCAACTCAGCGTGAACAGTACAGGATCACTGTTCATCTATTTATAGGCACGGGACGCAGCCCATGTAAAATTACATTAATGCCCCTCACATTTATCAATAACTCTATGATAATTCTTCGAGGTCCAATCTGGTTTTTCATCTTTAAGTCGGTTTCCTTTTCCGCCGCTATTCCGAAGCTCTTCTACACACAGCTTCGGCTCTGCGCCAACCTTCGTGTTCTTTGTGCTTCTTCGTACCATGGATCTGATCCGAGTCCGAAGATACCTGTCAATGTACTTTACTCCAGAAATATTGTTAAATCATGTTTTAGAGGACCTTCGGAAGCCGAAGGCCCCCAACAATGCACATAAAGATTTAGCAAACGGATTGCATATCCTTGCAAGGACTATTTCAGGAACTTTACCTCTACTCACTTCTAGGATATACGAGGTAAGTGCACGTATCAATATAAATAAGCCACTTTGTCTGATGGTGTTCGATCGACTAGATCTATATATTTGATAGAAAGTTCCATAAAGGTTCACATATTGATCATCAAGCTCACGCCTTCAGGGCATAGAATATGACATTTATTGTCTCACGGTTGTGATCAATATAATCATTCGCTTCCCCTGATGATGACATATGTTAAAGTCGTTATCCCTCATAACTCAAGCATATTCTTCAAAATATATGTCTCATTGTTCATCTGGAATAACGAGAATGAATGAGGTTGGGGTGCTATCATTTTCTATCTTACACCACAATTATACATAGTTGTGCAAAGCAAATAACATGTCCTTCAATAGGACTTAGGGGATAATATAGTTGCAATAGTACATATTCTAAATATGACACATCGCTCGAGGCGTTCATCCATTGCAACATCTATGATGGTGTCACAAAAGTTCATCTAAGATCGTAATCCATCAGAGATTTTTCATCGATCAGATACATCATTATAGTCTGTCATTCTGGCACAATGAGGATATTTTGCCAGTAACACCTAAACCTTATAGGTTTCTGCCATCAGGGCTTTAGAGGATACTGTAATTCCACATCTAGTGGAAATTACCATGAGTAGAACTCATGGAATGCACATGTGCTTATTTGGTGAACTTCAAGTCCTTTGGTACCTCATCTTATTCTTTTTCGGGTCTGTATGGGTCTTTATCCTTTTATAGGGATTATCAAACTTTGGTGTTCAACACAGACTTTGTTTCTTCTGGATAGGTTCCATCTGGGAACGATAATCTCAACTACGAGATATTCTCCCTACATAGGAGAGTGATTGAAAGGGAATTAGGCTTACACCTAGTTCCTAAATAATTTTGGTGGTTGAATTGCCCAACACAAATAATTGGACTAACTAGTTTGTTCTAGTGTATAAGTTATACAGGTGCTAAAGGTTCACACTTAGCCAATAAAAAGACCGAGAGTTGGGTTCAACAAAAGAGCAAAGGGCCAACCGAAGGCACCTCTGGTCTGGCACACCGGACTGTCCGGTGTGCCACCGGACAGTGTCCGGTGCACCACCGGACATGTCCGGTGCATCAGAGGACTCCAACTCGAACTCGCCACCTTCGGGAATTTTCAGAGGCACTCGCGCTATAATTCACCGGACTGTCCGGTGTACACCGGACAGTGTCCGGTGCGCCAAGGAAGAGCGGCCTCAGGAACTCGCCAGCTTCGGGAATCTCCAACGGCTAGTCCGCTATAATTCACCGGACATGTCCGGTGTACACCGGACTGTCCGGTGCAACTCCGAAGCAACGGCTTCTCCGCGCAAACGGCTACCTGCGGAGCATTAAATGCGCGGGCAGCGCGCGCAGAGGTCAGGCGTGCTCATACTGGCACACCGGACAGTAAACAGTACATGTCCGGTGTGCACCAGACATCCAGGCAGGCCCACAAGTCAGAAGCTCCAACGGTCGGAATCCAACGGAACTGGTGACGTGGCTGGGGCACCGGACATGTTCGGTGTGCACCGGACTGTCCGGTGCGCCATCGAACAGACAGCTCCACCAACGGTCAAGTTTGGTGGTTGGGGCTATAAATACCCCAACCACCCCACCATTCATAGCATCCAAGTTTTCCAGCTTCCAACCACTATACAAGAGCTAGCATTCATTACAAAGCACACCAAAAGAGATCAAATCCTCTCCCAACTCCACACAAAGCATTAGTGATTAGAGAGAGTGATTTGTAGTGTTCATTTGAGCTCTTGCGCTTGGATCGCTTCTTTTCTTTCGCATTCTTTCTTGTGATCAAACAGTCACTTGTAATTGAGGCAAGAGGCACCAATCGTGTGGTGGCCCTTGCGGGAAGCTTGATTCCCAAGTGATTTGAGAAGAGAAGCTCACTCGGTCCAAGGGAACGTTTGAGAGAGGGAAGGGTTGAAAGAGACCCGGCCTTTGTGGCCTCCTCAACGGGGAGTAGGTTTGAGAGAACCGAACCTCGGTAAAACAAATCCGCGTGTCTCACTTTGTTATTCGCTTGCGATTTGTTTTGCGCCCTCTCTCGCGGACTCGATTATATTTCTAACGCTAACCCGACTTGTAGTTGTGATTATTTTTGAGAATTTCAGTTTCGCCCTATTCACCCCCCCTCTAGGCGACTTTCAATTGGTATCAAAGCCCGGTGCTTCATTAGAGCCTAACCGCTCAAAGTGATGTCGGGAGATCACGCCAAGAAGGAGATGGAGACCGGCGAAAAGCCCACTACAAGCCACGGGAGCACTTCATCGGAAGAGTCCCGCACCAAGAGGAAGGAGAAGAAGAAGAGCTCCTCCAACAAAGGGAAGGAGAAGAAATCTTCTTCTCACCACAAAGAGAAGAAGGAGAGATCTTCCTCTCACAAGCCACATGGGAGTGGGGACAAGCACAAGAGGATGAGGAAAGTGGTCTACTACGAGACCGACACTTCATCAACATCGACCTCCGACTCCAATGCGCCCTCCGTAACTTCTAAACGCCAAGAGCGTAAGAAGTTTAGTAAGATCCCCTTACACTATCCTCGTACATCTAGACATAATCCATTACTTTCCGTTCCATTAGGCAAACCACCAACCTTTGACGGTGAAGATTATGCTAGGTGGAGTGATTTAATGAAATTTCATCTAACCTCACTCCACAAAAGTATATGGAATGTTGTTGAGTTTGGAGCACAGGTACCATCCGTAGGGGATAAGGATTATGATGAGGACGAGGTGGCCCAAATTGAGCACTTCAACTCTCAAGCTACAACCATACTCCTCGCCTCTCTAAGCAAGGAAGAATACAACAAGGTGCAAGGGTTAAAGAATGCAAAGGAGATTTGGGACCTCCGCAAGACCGCACACGAGGGTGATGAACTAACAAAGATCACCAAGCGAGAAACGATCGAGGGGGAGCTCGGTCGCTTTCGACTTCGCCAAGGGGAAGAGCCACAAGACATGTACAATCGGCTCAAGACTTTGGTAAACCAAGTGCGCAACCTCGGGAGCAAGAAGTGGGATGACCACGAGGTGGTTAAGGTTATTCTTAGATCACTCATTTTCCTTAACCCCACTCAAGTTCAATTAATTCGTGGTAATCCTAGATATACTCAAATGACCCCCGAGGAAGTTATCGGGAATTTTGTGAGCTTTGAATGTATGATCAAGGGCTCCAAGAAGATCAACGAGCTTGATGAACCCTCCACGTCCGAAGCACAACCGATGGCACTTAAGGCGACGGAGGAGAAGAAGGAGGAGTCTACACCGAGTAGACAACCAATTGACGCCTCCAAGCTCGACAATGAGGAGATGGCTTTAATCATCAAAAGTTTTCGCCAAATCCTCAAGCAACGGAAGGGGAAGGATTACAAATCCCGTTCGAAGAAGGTTTGCTACAAGTGTGGTAAGCCCGATCACTTTATCGCTAAATGTCCATTATCAAGTGACAGTGACAGGGATAACGACAAGAAGGGAAAGAGGAAAGAAAAGAAGAGGTACCACAAGAAGAGGGGCGGCGATGCCCACGTGTGCCGCGAGTGGGACTCCGACGAGAGCTCCACCGACTCCTCCTCCGACGAGGACGCCGCCAACATCGCCGTCACCAAGGGACTTCTCTTCCCCAACGTCGGCCACAAGTGCCTCATGGCAAAGGACGGCAAAAGGAAGAAGGTAAAATCAAGATCCTCCACTAAATATGAAACCTCTAGTGATGAGGATGATGCTAGCAATGAGGAGGATAACTTGCGCGTTCTTTTTGCCAACCTTAACATGGAACAAAAGGAAAAACTAAATGAGCTAATTAGTGCCATCCATGAAAATGATGACCTCTTGGACTCCCAAGAGGACTTCCTAATCAAGGAAAATAAAAAGCATGTTAAGGTTAAAAATGCTTATGCTCTAGAGGTAGAAAAATGTGAAAAATTATCTAGTGAGCTAAGCACTTGCCATGAGACAATAGACAACCTTAGAAATGAAAATGCTAATTTGTTAACTAAGGTTGATTCCATTGTTTGTAATGCTTCAATTCCCAATCTTAGAAATAATAATGATGATTTGCTTGCTAAGATTAAGGAATTAAATGATTCTCTTGCTAGCCTTAGATTAGAAAATGAAAATTTGATTGCTAAGGCTAAAGATTTTGATGTTTGCAATGTTACTATTTCTAACCTTAGAAATGAGAATGATATACTACATGCTAAGGTTGTAGAACTAAAATCTTGCAAACCCTCTACATCTACCGTTGAGCACACTTCTATTTGTACTAGATGTAGAGATGTTGATATCAATGCTATTCATGATCACATGGCTTTAATCAAACAACAAAATGATCATATAGCATTATTAGATGCTAAAATTGCCGAGCATAACTTAGAAAATGAAAAGTTTAAATTTGCTAGAAGTATGCTCTATAATGGGAGACGCCCTGGCATTAAGGATGGCATTGGCTTCCAAAGGGGAGACAATGTCAAACTTAATGCTCCCCCTAAGAACTTGTCTAACTTTGTTAAGGGCAAGGCTCCCATGCCTCAGGATAACGAGGGTTACATTTTATACCCTGCCGGTTATCCTGAGAGCAAAATTAGGAAAATTCATTCTAGGAAGTCTCACTCTGGCCCTAATCATGCTTTTATGTATAAGGGTGAGACATCTAGCTCTAGGCAACCAACCCGTGCCAAGTTGCCTAGAAAGAAAACTCCTAATGCATCAAATGATCATACTATTTCATTTAAAACTTTTGATGCTTCTTATGTGCTTACTAACAAATCCGGCAAGGTAGTTGCCAAGTTTGTTGGGGGCAAACACAAGGGGTCAAAGACTTGTGTTTGGGTACCCAAAGTTCTTGTTTCTAATGCCAAAGGACCCAAAACCGTTTGGGTACCTAAAGTCAAGAACTAAAATTGTTTTGTAGGTTTATGCATCCGGGGGCTCAAGTTGGATACTCGACAGCGGGTGCACAAACCACATGACAGGGGAGAAAAAGATGTTCTCCTCATATGAGAAAAACCAAGATCCCCAACGAGCTATCACATTCGGGGATGGAAATCAAGGTTTGGTCAAAGGTCTTGGTAAAATTGCTATATCTCCTGACCATTCTATTTCCAATGTTTTTCTTGTAGATTCTTTAGATTACAACTTGCTTTCCGTTTCACAATTATGTCAAATGGGCTACAACTGTCTATTCACTGATGTAGGTGTCACTGTCTTTAGAAGAAGTGATGATTCAATAGCATTTAAGGGAGTGTTAGAGGGTCAGCTATACTTGGTAGATTTTGATAAAGCTGAACTCGACACTTGCTTAATTGCTAAGACTAACATGGGTTGGCTCTGGCACCGCCGACTAGCCCATGTTGGGATGAAGAGTCTTCATAACCTTCTAAAGGGAGAACACATTTTAGGGTTAACAAATGTTCATTTTGAGAAAGACAGGATTTGTAGCGCATGCCAGGCAGGGAAGCAAGTTGGAGCCCATCATCCACACAAGAACATCATGACGACCGACAGGCCGCTTGAGCTACTCCACATGGATCTATTCGGTCTGATTGCTTACATAAGCATCGGCGGGAGTAAGTATTGTCTTGTAATAGTGGATGATTATTCTCGCTTCACTTGGGTATTATTTTTACAGGAAAAATCTCAAACCCAAGAGACCTTAAAAGGATTCTTGAGACGGGCTCAAAATGAGTTCGGCTTAAGGATCAAGAAAATAAGAAGCGACAACGGAACGGAGTTCAAGAACTCTCAAATCGAAGGCTTTCTTGAGAAGGAGGACATCAAGCATGAGTTCTCTTCTCCCTACACCCCACAACAAAATGGTGTAGTGGAGAGGAAGAATCGAACTCTATTGGACATGGCAAGGACCATGCTTGATGAGTACAAGACTTCGGATCGGTTTTGGGCCGAGGCAGTCAACACCGCCTGCTACGCCATCAACCGGTTATATCTTCACCGAATCCTCAAGAAGACATCCTATGAACTCCTAACCGGTAAAAAGCCCAACATTTCATATTTTAGAGTTTTTGGTAGCAAATGCTTTATTCTTGTCAAAAGAGGTAGAAAATCTAAATTTGCTCCTAAAACTGTAGAAGGCTTTTTACTTGGTTATGACTCAAACACAAGGGCATATAGGGTCTTTAACAAGTCCACTGGACTAGTTGAAGTCTCATGTGACGTTGTGTTTGATGAAACTAACGGCTCTCAAGTAGAGCAATTTGATCTTGATGAGATAGGTATTGAAGAGGCTCCATGCATCGCGCTAAGAAATATGTCCATTGGGGATGTGTGTCCTAAGGAATCCGAAGAGCCTCCAAATGCACAAGATCAACCATCCTCCTCCACTCAAGCATCTCCACCAACTCAAAATGAGGATGAAGCTCAAGTTGATGAAGTAGAAGATCAAGCAAACGAGCCACCTCAAGATGATGGCAATGATCAAGGGGGAGATGCAAATGATCAAGACAAGGAGGATGAAGAGCAAAGGCCGCCACACCCAAGAGTCCACCAAGCAATCCAACGAGATCACCCCGTTGATACCATCCTCGACGACATCCATAAGGGGGTAACCACTAGATCTCGTGTTGCACAATTTTGTGAGCATTACTCTTTTGTTTCCTCTATTGAGCCACACAGGGTAGAGGAAGCACTCCAAGATTCGGATTGGGTGGTGGCGATGCAAGAGGAGCTCAACAACTTCACTAGGAATGAGGTATGGCATTTGGTTCCACGTCCTAATCAAAATGTTGTAGGAACCAAATGGGTCTTCCGCAACAAGCAAGACGAGCATGGTGTGGTGACAAGGAACAAAGCTCGACTTGTGGCCAAGGGATACTCCCAAGTCGAAGGTTTGGATTTCGGTGAAACCTATGCACCCGTAGCTAGGCTTGAGTCAATTCGCATATTATTGGCCTATGCTACTTACCATGGCTTTAAGCTTTATCAAATGGACGTGAAAAGTGCCTTCCTCAATGGACCAATCAAGGAAGAGGTCTATGTTGAGCAACCTCCCGGCTTTGAAGATAGTGAGTACCCTAACCATGTCTATAAGCTCTCTAAGGCGCTTTATGGGCTCAAGCAAGCCCCAAGAGCATGGTATGAATGCCTTAGAGATTTCCTTTTTGCTAATGGCTTCAAAGTCGGCAAGGCCGATCCTACTTTGTTCACTAAAACTCTTGACAATGATTTGTTTGTATGCCAAATTTATGTTGATGATATCATATTTGGGTCTACTAACGAATCTACTTGTGAAGAATTTAGTAGGATCATGACACAAAAATTCGAGATGTCTATGATGGGGGAGTTGAAGTATTTTCTAGGATTTCAAGTCAAGCAACTCCAAGAGGGCACCTTCATTTGTCAAACGAAGTACACTCAAGACATTCTAACCAAGTTTGGAATGAAGGATGCCAAGCCCATCAAGACTCCCATGGGAACAAATGGGCATCTCGACCTCGACACGGGAGGTAAGTCCGTGGATCAAAAGGTATACCAGTCGATGATTGGTTCATTGCTTTATTTATGTGTGTCTCGACTGGACATTATGCTTTCTGTTTGCATGTGTGCAAGATTCCAATCCGACCCTAAGGAATCCCACCTTACGGCCGTAAAACGAATCTTGAGATATTTGGCTTATACTCCTAAGTTTGGGCTTTGGTACCCTCGGGGATCCACTTTTGATTTAATTGGTTATTCGGATGCCAACTGGGCAGGGTGTAAGATTAATAGAAAGAGCACATCAGGGACTTGCCAGTTCTTGGGAAGATCCTTGGTGTCTTGGGCTTCAAAGAAGCAAAATTCGGTCGCTCTTTCCACCGCCGAAGCCGAGTACATTGCCGCAGGTCATTGTTGCGCGCAACTACTTTGGATGAGGCAAACCCTGCGGGACTACGGTTACAAATTAACCAAAGTCCCTTTGCTATGTGATAATGAGAGTGCAATCAAAATGGCCGACAATCCTGTCGAGCATAGCCGCACTAAACACATAGCCATCCGGTATCATTTTCTTAGGGATCACCAACAAAAGGGGGATATCGAGATTTCTTACATTAACACTAAAGATCAATTAGCCGATATCTTTACCAAGCCTCTTGATGAACAAACTTTTACCAAACTTAGGCATGAGCTCAATATTCTTGATTCACGCAACTTCTTTTGCTAGATTGCACACATAGCTCATTTATATACTTTTGATCATATCTCTTTTATATGCTATGACTAATGTGTTTTCAAGTCTATTTCAAACCAAGTCATAGGTATATTGAAAGGGAATTGGAGTCTTCGGCGAAGACAAAGGCTTCCACTCCGTAACTCATCCTTCGCCGTCGCTCCAAGCCACTCTCCATCTTTGGGGGAGAGAGCAAAAGGACTTCATCTTTGGTATAATCTTAACTCATTTGTTTATGACCAAAGGGGAAGAAATTACTTCGAGGGCTCTAATGATTCCGTTTTTGGCAATTCATGCCAAAGGGGGAGAGAGTATGAGCCCAAAGCAAAAGGACCGCACACCACCACCAATTTCAAAAACTTAGTTTTTCAAAGAATATTCTTCAATTGGTATCCCATTGTGTTCAAAAGGGGGAGAAAGTAGTATTTCAAAAATGATATATCAAAACCCTCTTGAACACTAAGAGGAGGATCTCATTTAGGGGAGTTTTGTTTAGTCAAAGGAAAAGCATTTGAAACAGGGGGAGAAAATTTCAAATCTTGAAAATGCTTTGCAAAATCTTACTCATTTACCCTTGACTATTTGCAAAAGAACTTTGAAAAGGATTTACAAAAGAGTTTGCAAAAACAAAACATGTGGTGCAAGCGTGGTCCAAAATGTTAAAAATAAAAGAAACAATCCATGCATATCTTGTAAGTATTTATATTGGCTCAATTCCAAGCAACCTTTTGCAAACTAGTTCAATTATGCATCTCTATATTGCTTTGGTTTGTGTTGGCATCAATCACCAAAAAGGGGGAGATTGAAAGGGAATTAGGCTTACACCTAGTTCCTAAATAATTTTGGTGGTTGAATTGCCCAACACAAATAATTGGACTAACTAGTTTGTTCTAGTGTATAAGTTATACAGGTGCTAAAGGTTCACACTTAGCCAATAAAAAGACCGAGAGTTGGGTTCAACAAAAGAGCAAAGGGCCAACCGAAGGCACCTCTGGTCTGGCACACCGGACTGTCCGGTGTGCCACCGGACAGTGTCCGGTGCACCACCGGACATGTCCGGTGCACCAGAGGACTCCAACTCGAACTCGTCACCTTCGGGAATTTTCAGAGGCACTCGCGCTATAATTCACCGGACTGTCCGGTGTACACCGGACAGTGTCCGGTGCGCCAAGGAAGAGCGGCCTCAGGAACTCACCAGCTTCGGGAATCTCCAACGGCTAGTCCGCTATAATTCACCGGACATGTCCGGTGTACACCGGACTGTCCGGTGCAACTCCGGAGCAACGGCTTCTCCGCGCAAACGGCTACCTGCGGAGCATTAAATGCGCGGGCAGCGCGCGCAGAGGTCAGGCGTGCCCATACTGGCACACCGGACAGTAAACAGTACATGTCCGGTGTGCACCGGACATCCAGGCAGGCCCACAAGTCAGAAGCTCCAACGGTCGGAATCCAACGGAACTGGTGACGTGGCTGGGGCACCGGACATGTCCGGTGTGCACCGGACTGTCCGGTGCGCCATCAAACAGACAGCTCCACCAATGGTCAAGTTTGGTGGTTGGGGCTATAAATACCCCAACCACCCCACCATTCATAGCATCCAAGTTTTCCAGCTTCCAACCACTATACAAGAGCTAGCATTCATTACAAAGCACACCAAAAGAGATCAAATCCTCTCCCAACTCCACACAAAGCATTAGTGATTAGAGAGAGTGATTTGTAGTGTTCATTTGAGCTCTTGCGCTTGGATCGCTTCTTTTCTTTCGCATTCTTTCTTGTGATCAAACACTCACTTGTAATTGAGGCAAGAGGCACCAATCGTGTGGTGGCCCTTGCGGGAAGCTTGATTCCCAAGTGATTTGAGAAGAGAAGCTCACACGGTCCAAGGGAACGTTTGAGAGAGGGAAGGGTTGAAAGAGACCCGGCCTTTGTGGCCTCCTCAACGGGGAGTAGGTTTGAGAGAACCGAACCTCGGTAAAACAAATCCGCGTGTCTCACTTTATTATTCGCTTGCGATTTGTTTTGGGCCCTCTCTCGCGGACTCGATTATATTTCTAACGCTAACCCGGCTTGTAGTTGTGATTATTTTTGAGAATTTCAGTTTCGCCCTATTCACCCCCCTCTAGGCGACTTTCAGTGATCATTCATCAGGAATGTATTATTCGGTATGAGATTTATATGATGCATATTTATAATTCAAAGATATGAGTCCTCCTAGGATCTCATGATGGATCTTCAGAATCCTATTAACTGCATATTTTAATTCATGCCATTTGCCAGATATATTACATAGCAGAACAATGTTTATTCAACACATACGTGGGATGGGTCTCTCACAAGACCACTTGAACCATCGCATTCACCACACATTATTTCAACAATGCCCATAAATGTTCGAACTTCAAGCTCGTGACTTTCATTTTGCGTGTATTGGTTCAGCCTCGATTGCATTTATCAATGACCTGATAAGAGAGCTTAAAGCACTCATGCCTAGGACTTTGTTTTGGATCCATTTGCAATCTAGAGGGACAAGATAGGTGTCGACACATTTGTATCCCATATTTAATAATGATCTTCGTCATTTTCCAAAAACAAAAGATCCATTGTTCCGTATTCCTAGCACAATGATATTGCGCGCATTACTAGGAATTTCATCATCATGATGAACCTCTTCGTGAGGCAACTCACTAGCAGGGCGAGTTCATTGAAGGAGAGTTATTACAGACCACATGAATCTGCAATTAGAATATATGCTTTGACTAAGACCAACGGATCATATTCGCAGGCGTCCCCGAGAATAGATCAAATGCCAATAAGTCAAATGTGGATATTATATTAATCCCGGGTATATCCACATCTACATCAGGTAGAAGCATTTAGACCAATATGATTACTCCTCAACGATTTCTGGCAAACTCCATATACACAGGAGTACACACCGAACGACAGGTTCAGTTTGGCTTTTGTGCGTTTAATAGAATATTGAGGCATTACACTATATGGGCATTCCTCCCCCTAATGCCGAGATGTTCTAAAAGTATACATATAAAATCCCCAACCACAATCATCCAGTTGTGGTCAATGTATGCTATTGTGTTGATTTATTTGGAAAATCTTACGCACATTACAGATAGGGGTTTTATGCAGTGAGCTTTGGACTTAGATTAATGTAGTGGCATGAATACTACATATTTGTCCTTCAACATGAAGGGTTAGTCTCAACATCCAGCGAGACATGCAACAACAAGTTGCTTCATGGTTACAATTCTGCAAACTTATTGTTTTTATCACCAAATACACAGTCAATCATTAATATTTAGACTAACATGCACAACACTATTTTTATCCATAAGGGTCCTTCAGGGGCTCATGCATACCATTCGTCGTTTGGAGCCATTAGTTGACTTCAGGTCAACAAGTAAAATGACCATCAAGGTTTAGCACTCACAAGGACATTCACTGGTTGCATTGTGCTTTGAGGCACATAGGAAAATGTGTGTTTATATTGATAGTAAAGTGCACGACATCAGACCAATGCTGCCAAGCAAAGATTTTTATATGCAGAGATGTATAGTCCAACTCATTTTATTATTGCCCATGGTTTACCCAATTATTCATACCGTTCTGAAATTGGGTATCGATTTATGCAACATTTTAGGTATTATAATTTTGAGAGGGAATTTATAACAATAGTTAATAAATTGTGATGCTGCCAGCAGGGCAAACATTTCTCCTCATATTATATACCATTTTGTTCTATAAAGCATTATTTCGATCTCTTCGTTGTTCGACAAAAAGAGAAGCTTTGGAATAGAACAGGCAAGGCCAAGAATTCATTTTTATCTGGGAAAAATCACCATATAACTAGCTTTTCATGAAACAAATGATGATAACTGCTTGGCAAGAACGAAAACAAGACTAGTATCCGCCTAGGATTCGTCTTCAACAACAGATAGTACTACTCTCATACGAAGGAGTCATTAGGACTAGGGAGAATACAATAGGTCTCCATAAGATCTTTATATTTCTATCTCAAATTATCATCACTAGTAGTCTAGTGGTCAAGACATATGACTCTTCTGGCTCCGAGGACCAAGGACATGTTAATGTCTAATTTAGCTTCAAGCTCTGTGGTGATGTGGGATTTCATAGTTATTTGTCTACTCTTCTCACTTCTGGTAGATCGGAGGTAGATAATGGTAAGCATGCCAAAGGGTGGAATTCAGTGTAGTTCGGCTACATAAACTCCAGGTATGTGTCCATTCAGGACCGACCTTTACCATTTAGCTTACAGTGTATACCAAACTTGTCAAAGGACTATCCCGAGTCAATTCAGTGACTATAAGTATTTACAATTCTGAGAGATGTATGTGACACAAGCATAGAGGTCCTAGATATAACGAGTAAAGTGGTTCGACGGGAACACACTATGGTTTTCACACCAACATAGTGAAAAAAATCTTAGCATAACCTCTCGGTATTGTCACACCTGGTTTTAGAAGGCAAACCGAATGCGAACCATGTACGTGCCAGGATCAGTTATTCACGTACACAGCAGTTACATAATATGGACATCATCACACAGTGCTCAAAATAGTATTAATAAGGGAAATAGTCGATTACATCATACGTCTGAGACGTCCATATAGTTCTTACAATAAATCAAAGTGCGGAAAAGAAATGTAGATAACGCGGCCTTCACAGGCAGCCGACTGGGGGGTTGCCGCTAACCCACACCTAGAACTCGTCGTAGTCTTGGAACTCCTGGAAGTCTCCTTCCACAGCTTCATCTTCGCCTGAGCAGTGGTTGCAATGCTGACAACCTGGGGGGGGTTTGGTGTGTAGAGCAAGGGTGAGTACACATCAACATACTCAGCAAGTATCCTGTTTGGCTGTAGTGGACTAGCTTTATATGGGGATAAGTCAAGCAGTTGCTTTTAGTTGGTCAGGTTATTACTTACTAGTAGAAAGCCAGGTTTTAACATTAACCCAAGTTATTAGCCCAATGTATCCTTTCCAAACGGAAAGAATACCACTTACCAATACCATAATCGTAATCAGAACCATCAATCTCATTGTCACCTGTACCAAAGTATCTCTGATCAAGTATCACTAATCTCTGGAGCTCCCTTGGCCGCTCATAACCGCGAGCACGGCTGATATATCAGTTTTCAAACACTCTGCAGAGGTTGTGCACTTTACCCACAAGCCGTGATTCCCTCTCTGGCCCGGGCTTGCAAGACCCTTATTCACTCCCGAGGTGAATGGCCAAGGATTCACTACGAAGCCTTTACAAAGATTCCCCGGGGCTGTAGCCACCCGTTAGGTTTCCTAAATGTACCGCACTCCTCCCCAAGGGACAAATCAACCTTGGCAGAGCGAGCCGCATACACCGAGCCCCATTGACGGCACGACGGCGAAGCGAACTACACCCCGGATCCTCTAATTATTCAGCTAAGGGCACCCCATTCCACCCTCATGGTTGCACTGTTTTCCCGGGCGGTCATCCATTGAACAGGTCCTTACGGAGAGGCACTCGAGAAACCGCTCGAGTCCCCTTAAATGCCACAAGTATAATCATAAATAAGAACGGGAAAACAGCGTATCATAGATAACCACATCATGTTCATTGATTAAAGTTGAGCAATAGCATCAAACTAAGCAGTAATAATCCGACCCAAATAGGTAAACAAGGACATGGATAACAAAAAGCTAGTCAATCCTTAGGTATAAATGTGTGATGCGGGAGGTGAATTAAAGAATGATTAGGACAGAGATAGGTCAAAGGACACTTGCCTCCACCAACCGACTGCTGCTCAGGGGCTTCTCCTGCGAATTCCTCGGGCTCTTCGACCGGATCGTTCTCTATGCGAGCGCAAACATACATACATCCATCCACATATTTAATACAAAAGAACAGTACACCATACAAGGGAACAAATAAAGCGAATATGCATCAAGTATGACATTTGACATTGCATTTGTTATGGTTAGAATGAAACGGGAAAAGGGTCTCGCAGGGGGGTTAAAGTTTATGCACTAATGATTAGTTAAATTATGCACTCTAGTTTCAATAGGTTCCTAACAAAAGAATTCTGTTATATGCACTAGTGGGAACCTAATCATTTTAAGTTGATTAACATTGCACGGGATAAACAATTAACTAAATGAATCAACTAGCGCAACGAAATTCTAAATTAAACTTCTCATTTCCATAGCATGAACCATGATTAGTCTACCCAAAATAAGGTAATTATGATCACAGAAAGTAAATAAAATAAAATAAAAAAAATAAAAAAAATAAAAAAACAGGGGGGGCGGTTGAACCGGCCCTAGGGCGGTTGAACCGGCCGGCTGGGCGAGCGGCTGGGCCGGCCAGGGGCGCGGCCGAACCAGCGGGCAGGGGGCGGCTGGCGGGCGGCCAGGGGCCAGGGGCGGCCAAGGGCGCGGCCAGGGCGGGCCGGGGGCGCGGCTGGGCGCGGCCGGGGGCGCGGCTGGGCGCGGCCGGGGCCGGCCAGGGCGCGGCCGAGGCTGGCCAGGCGCGGCTGGGGCCAGGGCGCGGCCGGCGGCTGGGCTGGGGGTGGCCAGGGGCGCGGCCAGGGGTGGCCGGGCGGTTGGGCTGCCAAGGGGAGGGAGGAGGGGAGAGGGGAGAGGGAGGGAGGAGAGGGAAAAAGGGGGGGGGGGCTCACCGGCGATGGGCGGCCGACGGCGAGGGCGGCGGCCGAGCAGGGGGCGGCGGCGGTTAGGGCAGAGGGGTAGGGGCGGCGGCTTAGGGAGAGAGAGGGAAAATGAGAGGGAGAGAGAGAGGGAGAGGGAATTGGGGAAAAAAAGGGGAGGTGGGGGGGGGCGGCTGGGCCTGCCAAGGCCCAAGAGGGGGGCGCGCAGGGGGCTTGGGCCGGCCAAGGAGCCCATGGCGCGGGAGAGAGGGAAAGGGGAAGAGGGAGAGAGAAAGAAAGAGAAAGAAAAAGAAAAGATTATTTCCCTGTTTTCGAAATCCGATCTTCCTAGATGAATGCATTTGCACTTTCAAACAATCAAAGAATGCATAGCTCGGCATGGTGCATCAAACAACATAAAGTATTTTTTTGAGTTTTTCTTTACACGGGAATTCCAAACCGAATCCCGCTAGCTTTGGAAAAAGTCAAGGTCTAGCGAGGGCAAAAAGAAAAAGAAAAGGTAACGCCCGAATTTGGCGAGTAAAGAAAAGAAAAAATTCAACTGCAAAATTCGGGGCGTTACAGGTATACTCGCAACTTCGTGTTGCTGGCGATTACATGTCCTTTTATCTCATAGTTTGCTTCATGTCATTTAGCGAAAAAGAGAGCAATGTGCTAACATCTGGTTGAGCAATGTATGGCTGAGATTTATAGTCTTAAATCATTTGGTAAGGCATTTTGCTTACTAATAGAATCCCAATTTGTGATGTCTTCTATGCCAAAAAGGATTTCATGCATTATATATCTTGGGGTTACTTCGGGTAAAACTTTTATGCATGAGGAGAGAGCAAAGTTAACTTATCTGTGTTTCATTGTAATTTAATTTAATTTCCCAGATTTTTTAAGCACTATAGAGCTTGATATAGTTGTTATGGCCACTTGGCGATATATATAAATATATGATGCCACACAACACAATCAAATAAAATATAGAGTCAAACAAAATTGTTTACAAAGGTTGCGTTATGATGTGACTTCAGGGGCTTGAACAACCCACCACAATCCACACGAGTACAAGCTCTAGTGTATCTGGCGTCAACGCGTGTGCGACCATCAGGGCAACGACAACACATCAAACCTTCGTAACCAGCTCAACAGATGCAGTTGTGGCTTGGTAGTTGGGGTACATGACAAGTCCATGAAACTTGCGCAACAGGCGCAAGTGTGGCTCGATGATCACGACAGACAAACAATGCCTACAGGGCGTGCGAAAAATGTGTGACTCGATGATGGCGGTCCGACTCAACGAGAGTGGTCCGATTAAGTGAGAGTGTGACATAGCAATCAAATGACGCAACCAAGTTCGTACGACACAAATACTGCGTCGTGTTGCCAGGGCGCAGCCAGTGCTCAGCCAATGTCATAACTCGGTCGATTAATAACGTAGTCTGTTCGACGTGTCTGAGTACCCACTATACAATTTAATCGCTCATCGTAAGTCTGAAAACTCAACGCAACGCAATTCAGAGCGATTTAAATATTCTCAGTATATCCTTCACATATGTTTTAATAATTTTCTGCTAATTATTTAGCACATGAAATAATATTAATGCAGAAAAAATAAGACACCAGAATTAATGTATGAACATAACATATGAGGCGTAAAAAAGATATTTTCTCGTATTTAAGCATATATTTTTCTACTAATTATTTGCGACAAGAAATAATTTAGTATCAACAATAGTCTCAAGAAGCTAATGCGCTGTGCACAGGAATTCACGGCTTAAAAATGCATAAACATCTATAACGCCAGATGTTAACGATGCTTCTTAGCTGCATTTTTTGTTCTGATAAATGAATGAGTGACTAAATAAATAACGGAAACATGCATGGGGCCATACACATGCACGTTTTTTTATCTCAACCATGCAACAGATTGCACGTCATCACCCTTTTCCTCGCTACCAGCCAACACTGCCGCTATTCCACCAGCAGTCGCCGCATGGAGGATCTGCGCGCTGGGGCTTGAGGGCGGCCGAGCCGCCGCCGAATCTGACGGGCAACAAGCACACGGGCTCGCAGGTGATATACGCGATGAAGAGTAAATCGCAGATCCACTCAAAATTTCATACCGTGATTCCTGGTTCGACAAACAAAACGAAGCCTGTCGCGTAGGACAGTTCGGCTAGGCCGAGGGACCTGCCGGCTTGATGGAGAGTTGATGTCGATCGGATCCGCAGCAACGTCGAGGTAGAGCGTGCTAATAACGTGTTGAGAACTACGTCACAACGGATCACCAGATCCGCTTCCTTCCCCCGTCAGCAGTAGAGGCGCAAGAAGCTGTAGAAGACCCGTCTCCCTTCCCATAAGCACGACAGAGGAAACACACGAGACACTGGATATAGGGTTGGGCCTCTGGCCTCTTTCTGATCTCTGTATTATGAGGGGGTGTACATGTTCCTTATATAGAGATGTGAGACCCCTCAGGGGCAAAGCAGATATTTGC
Organism: Zea mays; assembly: GCF_902167145.1. Lineage (NCBI taxonomy): Eukaryota > Viridiplantae > Streptophyta > Magnoliopsida > Poales > Poaceae > Zea > Zea mays. The sequence continues at coordinate 17,923,171 of NC_050104.1, forward strand.
CCACATAACCCTAACTAGGGTTACTTAACACAAAGGACACATCTTCCTACATTCTTCTGTCAAATGTATACTCTGCATCAGGAAGTTAGCAGAGTGTGTCTATGGTCGGTAGGGAGATTAAGTAGAAGGGGCTGAAGAGGATCACCGGCTGCAGTTGGAAGTTAGCAGAGTTTGTCAAATGTATTCTTCAATGGAGACTATACTGGTTGCGTGCCGTGTCTGGGCCAGCACGGCCCGACGGAAGCCCGTCGTGCTTTAGGGCCGTGCTGAGCTTTATTTCAACCCATCTGGCCCGATAAGGCACGACCCGACTATTTTTCGTGCTATCTTAGCCCGACTAATCTAGGCCTTGCAGCACTAGGCCGCGTCACTTAATGGGTCCCCGTCATCTCATCATGGCGTCCAGATATGTTTTTCCTTTTATGTTTTTACATATACAACATATATATTATTGTGTAGTGTATATACACTACTTGCCGCTGGTTTTTGTATACCGGTGCATATTCGACATACTCTCTGTGGCTCCCCTACATCTCCTAGAGAGGAGTAAAACTAAGTAGTGATCCTGGTCACTGGTTTAAAAATCCTAAAAATAGGTGTTTTTATAAAAAGTGTGTAAAAAGAGCTGTCTGAAACAAGTTTAAACCACTGGGAGCTAAGCGCGGACTTTGGTACTCCACCTTACACGGTTTTCAGCAAACAGCCTATCTAACTTCCTATTATACTCTTTATTTCAAACTTTATTCTAGTAGTTTAAACTGCAAAACGTCCATATACACGCGCTGAGCCCATCCTTACATTTTTTTTTCTTCTGGGTTAACTTATAGCGTATCCCAGCCGCTGCAGGTTTGACCCAGGCCCGAGGGACGCTTTTCGTAACAGTTGGACGTAGCATCCCGACGGGTCGAAGTCCAGCCGAAGCAATTTAATTTGTCGCGGGATGGCGCGACGGTGTCCACATAATCGGCTCACTTGGCCCCCCGCGCAGCCCGATTCCATCCATGCCGCGGCGCCCGCGTCCACTGGTGTCGCGTCGCGCTGCACGCATCGGTGGTGCCAAGGTGGCGACCTGACGCCTACAAGGAGGCGTCCGCGCCGCGCCTTTCCCAGCTTCTGCGCGCGGCGAGATAGGGAGGAGGCGGAGCCGCGGAGGAGAGAGATGGACCCGGAGAAGCAGCGCCAGCACGACGGCGCGGTGGAGGCGGACATCGAGCGGCTCCCCGTCGACCTCCTCGCTCACATCCTCTCCCTCCTGTCGCCCTTCCGCGACCTGTCCATGTACGTACGACGGCACCCCCCTCATCTCGCTGCTGTTCTGTGCTACAAGTTTGTCACCTGGACCCGCTCTGCTGCTCTGTTGCCTTGCCGCGCCGACGTCAGGGCGGGGGGAGTGAGCCGGAGGTGGCGCTGGGCGGTGGAGCGGTCGCTGGCGTCGCGGCGGCGGCTGAGCTTCGCGGGCCAGCGCACCGGCGACGACACCGCCGCGCGCCTCGTCCGCGCCGCCGTCAACCTCCGCGACCTCGACATGTGAGTTCACCGGCCCCCCATCCCATGCCCCATCTCTCGCTCCGGCCGCTCACCAGAAAGTTCAACCCGTTCTTCCTAACGCTGTCTGTCTGCCCGTTGTTGGAGTTCACGAAGCTGCTGGGGCTGCCGAATCACCGACGATGGCCTCATCAAGATTTCGTCCGCGGATTGCGTCGGCAACCTGACGTCCATATCGCTCTGGGGATTGGCCGGGATCACCGATAAGGGCGTGGTCCGTCTGGTGAGAACTGGAAGCTTCCGGTTAGCTTGTAGATGCCGCCTTTTCATCTATTTTCCAGATTAAAGTGATGAAGTCAATAGCTTTGCTCCACCCGCTTCTCCAAAAAAAAACATGAAGGGAAATGTTTTCGCTGTTTTAATTGTCACGATTCTTTCAAGTGTAGGAACACAATTTTTTTGGGCATTGAATCTCTGATGTTACTTGGTTGGATGTTGACTTGTGCTGAAGAAAAACTTGCCACTTACAATTGCATAGCTTGTCATTTTTTGCTTTCTCATCATCTACGCATAGTTTTATTAAAAAAAAATTCACTTGTCATGTACCCGTGTGTTAGACTACTAGGTTGTTGCTCTCAGAATGGTAATATAACATTCAGAATTTTGCATGTTTGCCAACATTTTTAAATCAAAAATATTTTGCTTGTCATTATCGGTGAGAAGAACGTATGTTGACAATCTGACCCACACCACTAATCGTGTCCTTTAAGGCATTAGTTGGCATTATAACTTACCTTCACGTTTTCTCAACTTTTTTTCTTTGCCTGTACCTGTGTATTAGTCTTTCTGAAAGACATGTTAGAATTATCCACAGCAAGGCAAAAGTTGCCTGGCAATTCTGTCCATAATACTTACTACTACTACTTCCATGTTAGAATTATTCATGACAACTGTTTGTCAAACCTCCCTACAGGTTTCGAGGGCTTATTCTCTGCAGCACCTCAATATCGGTGGAACGTTCATCACAGATGAATCCCTCTACGCAGTCGCAAACAGCTGCGCAAATCTTAAGGTGTGCCTCTATTGTTTTTTTCTTCTTCTGAATCTCAAGTACTTCAGTTCATGGCAAGGTCTCATGTTTACGCAAACAATAAAACCGATAAGGTCTTCTGAATCTCAAGCACTTCAGTTCATGGCAAGGTCTAAATAGCTACTTGTGTTGCCATGCCATTCCTATGGTGCTTTGAAATAAGCGGGTTAATGAATAACGATGAAAGGAAAAACGTGGAGCAGATCAATGGAGACTTGGTCTGATGGCCCTGTCATAGAACAGCGATTCATTAAACTTAGGCCCGGGGAGGGGGGGGGTGCCAATCAGCTGGGCAGATACTTGTCGTGCACCCGTGCAGTTTGAGGTGACCGAGGCTGCTACAATCTGCAGGCATGAGCACGATCACCGTACTGCCGTTTGCCGTGCACAGTGCCTTTCGGGCCATCCCTGGCTGATACAGCACACAAATGTAGGCTCATAGTCTTAAATAGCATTTTGACAGCATCCAAAGATATACCTTCCCTTGTCACCGCCCGTAAAAGATGTTTGAACGCACTAAGGGCATGTTTGGTTAGAGGGACTAAAGATTAGTCTCTAGTTTTTAGTCTCATTTAGTCCCTTTTTTGCCAAACACTAGGACTAAAATATGGAATAAAATGATTTAGTCTTTAGTCCTTCACATAGGTGCTAAAAGAGACTAAAAGCCCACATGAGTGTATTCCAAGGGCATTTGAGTCTTGTGGACAATGTATTTAATGACTTTAGAATCTATTTAGTCCCTAGAATCAAACAAGTAGGGACTAAAGTTTAGTCCTAGGACTAAATTTAGTCCTAAGACTAATTGAAACCAAACATGGCCTAAAACTAATAGTTAGTTTACTAAAAAAAATCTAGCTAAAATTAGATAGCTAACTACTCCCTCCGTTCCAAAATATAGTTTTTTTCTAGCCATCTTTTTTTCCGTCAACATTCAAATAAATAATAATAAATATAGACATACCTACAAACTATATTCATATATAACTACATTCATAGGTTAATTATTGAATGTACATTTAGTCTAAAACGGATTATATTTTGCGACGGAGGAAGTATTAGCTAATTTGCTAAAAGTAGCTAATAGCTGAACTTTTAGCTAAATTGTTTGGATTATTAGCTAGATTGTTTGATGTTTTCAGCTAATTTTAGCAGCTAACTATTTGATCTAGTACTGTTATCGAAGTGCTAGCGGCGGAGGTTTCTGGAAGAGAGAAGAGGGGAAGGAGAAGCGGGCAAGGAGAAAGTAGATGGCGGCGATAAGCTTTCTGTTCTTTTCTTGCGTTCTCCTTCGCGACACGCGCATAAGTACGATTCAGCGTTCGGCAACATTCCACCGTTTCCACCCGTTTCAGGCCCATACAGCCGACGGCAACCATTACAAGGCCCACTGCGGCCCACAAAACTTGGCGTTCGGACGACGCTTCCGCGCTTGACACTGCTCGTTACCGTGCTCGACACCATCTTCATGTTCCGACGCTGGCTTGTTGCTGACATTCCCCCACTCTTGAGGACCAGCTTGCCCCCAAGCTGGTGCCGCAGGAAATCTGGCTCGAAGAGCGTCGGCATCTTCCCACGTAGCAAGCTCCGGCTCCATTCCAGACCAGCAGACTTTGACCTGGGCGATGTGCTCCCCACCACGGTCGATCATGCGACGTTGGAGAACCCGGACAGGCACCTGGACTGCATGTGTATCAGTAGGTAAATCAGGAACGAGAACATGATTACGACCCAAAGCCAGCTTCAGCTGTGAGACGTGAAAAACCGGGTGAACTGAGCTGGAAGCAGGCAACTGAAGACGGTACGCGACAGAGCCAATTCGCTCCAATATCTTGTATGGTCCAAAAAAACGGAAGGAGAGCTTGTTGTTGGAGCGGACAGCGACGGAGGACTGTATATACGGTTGTAACTTGAGATAGACTGAATCACCCACTGCAAAAACTCGCTCGGATCTGTGCTTGTCTGCCTGACGCTTCATCCTGTCACATGCTCGCTGCAAATGCAGTTGAATCACTTTGGTCATGACTTCGCGTTCTTTCAGCCACTCGCCTAGCTCAGGCACTGGCGAGACAGTATCAGTGGACAACCCAAAATGCTTCAGTGAATATCCATACAAAACCTCAAAAGGTGAACGTCCAATGGCAGAATGAGCAGTTGTGTTATACCAGTATTCGGCCACTGCAATCCAAAGGGACCACTTGGAGGGACAAGTATGCACGAAGCAGCGAAGAAATGTCTCTAAGCACTGATTGAGCCGCTCGGTTTGTCCGTCCGATTGAGGATGGTAAGCTGAAGACATGCATAACTTGGTGTCGGCCAACTGAAATAAGCTCTGCCAGAAAGCACTGGTGAAAATACGATCGCGATCGGAGATAATGTTAGTAGGCATTCCATGCAGTTTATAGATGTTGTCCAAGAAAACACGTGCCACCCGAGCAGCAGTGAATGGGTGCGACAGCAACAGGAAGTGACCATATTTTGAAAACTTGTCGACGACCACCAAAATACAATTTGCATTGGCTGAACGAGGCAAACCTTCAATGAAGTCGAGGGAGATTGTGTGCCATGCCTGAGGTGGCACTGGCAAGGGTTGGAGTAGCCCTGGATACCGAACACGTTCCGGCTTTGCTTGTTGACAAATTGTGCAGGACCTCACGTATTCTTGCACAGCAGTTTTCATGCCCGGCCAATAGAATAGTTGCTTCAATCGACTGTATGTGGCAGGTATACCAGAATGGCCCCCAATGGCTGAATCATGCATTGCATGGATCACTTTTTGCTGCAACTCTGAATTTCCAGCTAACCAAACCTTGCCTTTGTACCGAATCACACCTTGCTGCAATTGGAATGGACGCGAGGCATCTGACTGCACACATAAACTGGTCAAGAGCTTCTGTGTTGCTGGATCGTTAGCATAACCGTCGATCACATCCTGTAACCAGGTTGGAGAACACTGAGAAATGGCCCGACAATCAGCTGTCTGTTGAGGTAACCGAGAGAGAGCATCGGCTGCAGTATTATCAGAGCCCTTCCGGTACACAATCTTGTATTGAAGACCAATCAACTTGGTATATACTTTTTGTTGCCATGGCGTATGTAATCTTTGCTCATTCAACTGTGTAAGGCTGCTGTGATCGGTGTATATGATGAACTCGGCCAATTGCAGGTATGACCTCCATTGAGTGACTGCGAGCAGAATGGCCATATACTCCTTCTCATATGTGGAGAGGCCCTGATTCTTGGGACCTAAGGCACGGCTGAGGAAGGCCAGAGGATGGTCTTGCTGCATCAATATGGCTCCCACACCATACTGGCAGGCATCTGTGTGGATACTGAATGGTTTGGAAAAATCCGGTAACGCCAGTACCGGAGCTGTCATCAGGGCAGTTTTGAGCACTTGAAAAGCCTGTTGGTGGTCGATAGTCCACACAAACACTGAGTTCTTCTTCAAAAGATTAAAGAGAGGTCGACTGATCATGCCGAAGTTGCGCACGAATTTCCTGTAGAAACCGGCCAGGCCTAGAAAACTGCGTAACTCTTTTGCAGAAGTGGGCACAGGCCATTGTTCTATTGCCTGAATTTTAGCAGGATCAGTTGAAACGCCTTGAGCACTGATGATATGCCCGAGATAAGAGATTTGCTGTTGCGCAAAATCACACTTCGACAGCTTGACCTTCCAATGATCCTTAAGCAGCAACCCCAATACTTCAGCTAGATGCAGCAAGTGGTCCTCAAACGTGGAACTATAGATCAATATGTCATCGAAGAAAACGAGAGCACATCTCCTCAACACTGGTTTAAGAGTGGAGTTCATTGCTTCTAAAAATGTGTTTGGGGCCCCCGTGAGACCAAAAGCCATCACACGGAACTCAAAGTGACCAATGTGAGTTTGGAAGGCCGTCTTGTATTCTTCACCGGCTTTCAACAAAATTTGGTGATATCCCGCTTTAAGATCCAACTTGCTGAACCAACAAGCATGAGACAACTCGTCCATCAGTTGGTCGAAAACAGGAACTGGGTATTTACTTTTCACAGTGAGGGCATTCAGGTATCGGTAGTCAACACAAAACCTCCATGTGTTGTCCTTTTTCTTCACCAACAAAACCGGGGAGGCGAAAGAACTGAAACTCTTTTGGATGACACCTTGTTGCAGCATGTCGGCGATCTGCCGTTCAATTTCATCCTTCAGTTGAGGAGGGTACCGATAGGCTTTCACAACCACCGGTTGGGCTCCATCCACTAAGGGAATAGTGTGATCACACTCTCGAGTGGGTGGCAGTCCAGTGGGGTCGGCAAACACTGACTCAAATTGCTGTAAAAGAGACTGCACTTGAGGATGAATCATAGATTGAGTTGTATCTGAAACAGTGGGAGATACCATCAACACTTCAATCACAGTGCACTCAGGAATAACAGCAGACTGACCATGTAAAGTCACAGTAGCTCCCTGGTATGGTATAGATAACCACTGTTGGGTCCAATGAACACGCATGGGACTAAAAGCTTGAAGCCAGTCCATTCCAATGATCATGTCGTAACATGGTATAGGAAGAAGTGTAACATCTGTCTGGAAAGTACACCCTTGTAACTGCCACTGAAGCTGCTGTATCTTGTACTGACAGTGTAGAATTTCCCCACTGGCCACACGAACTTGTAATTGGATTGGAACAAGCTGGACATTGGTGAGCATTGTCTGAAATTTAGTATGCAAGAAGGAATGAGAACTGCCACTGTCCACTAAGATGAGCATTGGGTGACCCTGAAGAAATCCCTGAAACTTCAGTGTACGCACGGAATTCGAACCAGTCCAAGCAACCCGAGAAACTGACATGAACAGTTGTTCTTCATCAGGAGAAGTATCATATTTAGGGTCGGGTGGATCCGGTTCTTCAGGTATCAACAAATCCCACACCTCTTCCAGAGCGTGGAGATGAGCAGCAGCCACACATTTGTGTCCCGGACTCCACTTCTCAGCACACTTTTCACACAAGCCACGAGCACGCCTGAAACGACGCAGTGCAGTCAGCTTGTCATCAGTTGAACCGGGCTTGATGTGATCAGCTGGTTGATCCCACTTGGGCATCGTTGCAGTTGCCGGCTCCACCCTCGGCGTGGACCGAAGATTGGCAACATTAGATCGACGTCCACGTCCCGACGCCAAGGCTTCTTCCTGCACCAAGGCAAGGGAGCAGGCAGTATCCAGAGTAGAAGGTCGTTGCACCATGATTACGGATTTAATGTCATCATGTAATCCATCAATAAAGCGCATAGTATAATACAAAGGATCAGTGTGTTCTTGGTAAGCAGACAGGTGATCAACTAGTATAGAAAACCGTTCAACGTAATCGGCCACTGAACCCGACTGCCTGATGTGAAACAACTGACGAATCAACGATTCATGTTGATCCCGCCCGAATCTATTATGAATGTGGCCACAAAATTCCGACCACGACCAGAATGGAACGCGGCGGCCGACCGACTGCAACCAGCCCTTGGCACGACCCGAGAAGTGCATGGTAGCTACCCGTATCCACATGTTAGGAGCGACTTCATACATATCGAAATAATTTTCACATAATGTTTTCCAGAGCTGCGGGTTATCGCCGTCGAATGAGGGGAAGTTCAGACAGGGCAGATTACCGCAGCCACCCGAACCACCATCCCTGTGACCACCCCCGTCCTGATCCCTGAGAATGTCGCCCCCAGTACCAGAACTATGCAGGAATGGATCGGGGAACGTACCCTTGACCGGGTCGTGGGTTTGGAGAGGAGCTCTCTCAAACCCACCATCCCGGTGGTTGTGTGGTAGGCGGTGGCCATCTGGCCCGTCGGCGATGGAGACTCCGGCAGGTGGGCGCCAGAACGCCGACGACGAAGACGGAATCAACCCCGGCTTGGTGAAGTCAGCCTCCAGGGTTCCGCGCTCCATGAACTTGTTGGCGCGATTGAGCTCCAGAGCGATGTTGTCGAGACGCTTTTCGACTCCGGGGCGCCAACCCTCGAGCTGAGCTTGATCCATCTCGAGAGAGATGAATCGTGCCTCGGATTTCTGCTCGGAGTCCGCGATGCGTCGCTCGAGGTCGTTGCAGCGGCCGGTCATCGCTTCAGGTAGCCGCGCCTCCATCGGGGCGAGTTGATCCAGCGCCCGCTGCATGTGGGCGAGCTGATCCAGCACCCGCTGCATCGCTGCGTCCGTCGCCGCCGACGTCGTCGAGCGAGGACGGCGACCAGGTACAGGCGGTAGATCCTCCAGGTCGAACTTGTCCGATACCAAGTGTTATCGAAGTGCTAGCGGCGGAGGTTTCTGGAAGAGAGAAGAGGGGAAGGAGAAGCGGGCAAGGAGAAAGTAGATGGCGGCGATAAGCTTTCTGTCCTTCGCGACACGCGCATAAGTACGATTCAGCGTTCGGCAACATTCCACCGTTTCCACCCGTTTCAGGCCCATACAGCCGACAGCAACCATTACAAGGCCCACTGCGGCCCACAAAACTTGGCGTTCGGACGACGCTTCCGCGCTTGACGCTGCTCGTTACCGTGCTCGACACCATCTTCATGTTCCGACGCTGGCTTGTTGCTGACAAGTACATTCAAACACACAAGTTTATCCATTCAGCAAATTCTAAATCATACTTATCCATTCAGAGTTAGCTTTCAGTCAGTCCTAATAGGTTGTTGATTGGAGTTATGTCGTTGGCAGATATGCTGATTATTGAATCCTTGTTTTGGAGAATAAAATATCCGGTGGCTCAAAATCCAACTGCTAGTTAGGTCAAGGACAAAAAGATCCACGAAATCAAAAGCCAGTTGTTACTTAGGACAAAAGTTCCACTAAATCAAAATTCAGTTTCTAGTTAGGACAAAAGTCCCACTAAATCAAAATGCAGGCCTCTTATATCTTGATATTTCTAGGCCTCTTATAACTGTTTGTTTGGCCCATTTTCGTATTTGATATTTCTAGGTGTTATCGTTGACTGTATTAGTTCGTATCCAGGCCTGTTCAATATATATATATATATATATTTATTTATACATATCTAATTGTCTGCATGGACTCTTATATCTTGCACGGTGCTCTCAAAGCATGTCAATGCACAATTAATTGCACGCACAACATTTTTTTTTTGTATTAGAGCATCTCTAAGAGAGGCTCTAAACATGGTGGTATTTTAAATATAGAGCTTAAAATCATAAAACACTTTTCTAACAGCGACCCTATTTTATATAATTTCATCAAACGATTATAAGGTTCAGTCTCTCAGGTCCTAAATATACTGAAGCCCTATCATCATTCCACTTACTTATTTAAGGCCTGACTGTTAGAGTAAACATTTGTTTTGAGACTCTAAACATTCTAAATACGGTCCTATTTCAAATTTTAGGACTCCGTTTTGGGGTTTACTGTTGAAGATGCTTTAGATAGAAGATTGGCAGATGTACTAAAGTCGATGGGAAAAACAAAGATAAAATATTTTCTACGTTGTCTACGTTTAATAGAAATGAGACCTCAAACATAACATATAAATCGACAATATGCGGTAACAAACAAATTTATCAGACACGACTTGACTTGTTTATACAGACAACCAAACACGACTTGACTTGTTTATACAGGCTAAACCCGATCCAGGAGTTGCAATTGTCCTGTCCGTTTTTTTGGCAGGATCCGATCCTGTTTTGAGACACTCGTATTCCTTTTTCCTACTATATATACACTGGGAAAGGCCCAAGAAGGGCAAGCAAGAGCAAAAGATCCAAACCCACGGGGCCCAGTCGAGTACTGGCCCATGAGGCCCAGCTCAGCCTGTGTGGCACGTGCTGGTGGCAGTGGCACATAGATAGAAAAAGACTTGGATCGAACGAGAAAACCGCGAGCTGGATGGGCGGCGGAGTCGTTGACCTGACCTGCACGCATGTGTGTTTATTTTATTTTCCGTGCATGTGATGTGGCAGAGCATCATCCTGTGGAGCTGCCGCCACGTGACGGAGGGCGGGCTGGTGGCGCTGGTGAACAAGTGCCGGCGGCTGGAGTGCATCAACGTGGGCGGGATGCGGGTCCCGCCGGAGAGCTTGGTGGGCCTGCTCTCCATCAGCCCCGCCCTGGAGATCAGGTCCACCGCACGCATCCTCAACCTCAACCTCAACGCCGGGGTGCAGGTCTCCTGATCTGTCACAAGGCCCAGAAGACAGTGCCACTGGAGATCGACGACCAGGCTGCAGCCAAAGCGCAGAGAAGCAAACGCACCAAGAAGCCCAATGCCAAGTACGTTGGAGGCCCATGGGTGAACTAGGTCTATTACTGTAGCACATAAATACTTGTCTGTAATAAGTGAACGGCAGACTGGAACATACCTGTTGGCGGCGGCTGGCTTGTTGCCTGTCCGGATCCTCATACGCCTGTGTTGAACCCTGATCGGAGTAAAATCCTACCACCACCAATTGATCCAAAAACAGATTCCAGTCTCTGTGATTGTGTTGCTAACATCTGGTACCAGAGCCAAATCTGGATCCGCCCCACGGATACCGGACGAGGTTGCAGACCAAGGGAGAAGAGATGGCGCCACCGAAAGGAGATGACCCGATGTCTCAGATCCTTGCTCGGATTGAGGAAGGCAACCGGGAGACCCATCGAAGGATGGAGGAGATGAAGGTGTCAATGAGTGGGATGGAAACGACGGTGCGAAGTGTGCTGATGGAGCAAGGTGAATTCCAGAAGTGGCACCCGGAAGTGGAGCACAAGGTGTCGCAGATCGGGGAGGCGCTCGCGGCGATTCAAGCCAAGGTGGATCAATTCGTACCTCCGACTGCGCGCGAGCATCATCAGGCGGATGGTGCATCGGGAGCCGCTCATCTTGGTTTTTCCTCCACAGAGGCGATGCACGGGCAAACAGGCCACCGCAAGGATGAACCATACCGGAGACCGGGTGCCAGGACCGATGAGGTCCGAACACCCCCTCCGGTCAAAGGTACGGTTCCAAGCAATACTCCACATCAGTTTCGCTGGGAATCGGAAGGGCGTCAGTCTATGGGAGAGTGGTCTCAAGGGTCTGGTCTAGGGTCTGTAGGACCTAGCATGAATTTTCCTTTGTTTGATGGTTCAAACCCTAAGCTCTGGAAGCATAGAAGTGAGACCTATTTCGAATTTTATCTGGTGCCTAGGGAGCGATGGATTAGGATGTCGATCATGTACTTTGAAGGTCCTGCCGTGTTCTGGGTTCAGTCCATGGAAGATAAAATCAGGGAGATGAACTGGGAGGAGTTTTGTACCCACTTAGTCACACGTTTCGGGAGGGATCAACATAATCTGCTGATAAGACAATTCTATCACATTAAACAGATCACCTCTGTAGTGGACTATGTAGAGCAGTTTGATATCTTAATGCACCAGCTTTTAGCACACGAAAATCAGCTTACATCTTCCATGATCACTGCTAGATTCATTGATGGGCTTAAGGATGAGATTAAATCTGTAATTCTTATTCAGCGTCCGTCAGACTTGGATACTGCTTGCTCCCTTGCTCTATTGCAGGAGGATGTGCTGATCTGCACGGGAAGCAAGGAGAGTCGGAGGATGGAGGGTGGAGGATTTTCCAAACCAACCGGAAGATTCAGTCCGGTGCCGGGATCTAATTCAAATGTAAACGGTGGTCGGAATGCTCAATCCACAAATGACCGCCGAGGTGGGACCACCATGAACCCGAGAACAGATGACGGTAAATTGTCGGCACTGAAGGCCTACAGGAGGGCTAAGGGTCTGTGCTTCAAGTGTGGGGAAAGGTGGGGTCAGAGTCATCGGTGTTCTGCCAATGTCCCATTACATGTGGTGGAGGAGATGTGGGCTATGGCACAGGCAACTGAAGAAAGTGACGGCAATGAGGAGTTGGAAAATACTTATGAAAACGAGGAAGACGCAGAGATTCTAGCTATATCTGCAGCAGCGGTTAGTGGAGGCGAAGGCAATCGAACAATTCGGCTGCTAGCATCTGTTTGTGGACAACAGGTGTTAATTCTAGTGGACTCGGGTAGCTCTGGAAGTTTCATGAGCAACAAGCTAATGGGAACAATATCACCGGTGCAAAAATTACCAAGGCCAATTCGGGTGAAGGTAGCAGATGGAAGGATATTGTGGAGTAAGCATTGGGTTCCTAATTGCAAGTGGCTCTGTGGGGGAATAACATTTCACATGGATTTGAAGGTGTTGCCACTCAGTGGATACGACATGATATTGGGAATGGACTGGTTAGAAGGGTACAGTCCTATGGCTGTGCATTGGGCTGAAAAATGGATGAAGTTTTTACATAATGGAAAGGAAGTTCTTCTGCAAGGACTCAAACCTCAACTGGGAAGTTGCAGGCAGCTATCAAGTACACAACTTAGAGGGTTGGTCAAACGGGACGTTGTGGAACAGCTGCTGGAAATCCGAGTGGCAACCCAGACTGACAATTCAGGAATACCCCCGGTGATTGAACAACTGGTGGGTCGTTATCAGGACCTGTTCCAGAAACCAAAGGCATTGCCACCAAAAAAGGTCCATCGATCACTCTATCCCTCTAATACCGGGTGCACTTCCATTTCGGTTGAGGCCCTATCGGTATACCCCACAGCAAAAGTCTGAAATCGAGAAACAGGTGAAGGAGATGTTAGAGAACGGAATCATTCAGCCCAGTTCAAGCCCGTTTGCCTCCCCTGTCCTCCTGGTCAAGAAGAAAGATGGAGAATGGCGAATGTGTGTGGATTATCGACGGTTAAACACCTATACCGTCAAGAATCGGTACCCGATGCCATTATTTGATGAAATCACGGATGAGCTAAGTGGGTCAACCATTTTTACCAAGTTAGATCATCGATCCGGGTACCACCAGATACGCATCAAAGAGGGTGAGGAATATAAAACGGCATTTCAAACACACCACGGGCACTTTGAATACAGAGTAATGCCATTTGGTCTAACAGGGGCACCAGCTACCTTTCAGGATTTTATGAACAAAGTATTGTCTACTTTGTTGAGGAAATGTGTGGTGGTCTTTCTTGATGATGTGCTGGTGTATAGCCGAGGTTTGGAAGAGCATGTGGAGCATCTGGAACAGGTTTTTAAATTGCTGAGACAACATCAATTGAAATTGAAGTTATCTAAATGCTTGTTCGGACAGGAGAAACTGGAATTTCTGGGCCATGTTATCAGCTCAACAGGAGTGGCAACCGATCCGAACAAGGTAAAGATCATATTGGAATGGCCACGACCCACCTGTGTCAAGGATGTGCGCAGCTTCCTAGGAATGACAGGGTATTATAGGAAGTTTGTGGCTCAATTTGGAATCATCAGCAAGCCTCTAACAAATTTATTAAAAAAAGATACCGTCTTCCTTTGGGATGATCAAGCCCAGAGATCATTCGATACATTGAAGATGGCACTTTCCCAGGCACCAGTGTTAGCCTTGCCAGATTTTACCAATACATTCACTATTGAAACCGATGCCAGTGGACTCGGAATTGGAGCTGTGTTACAACAGCAGGGACATCCCATTGCTTATATTAGCAAAGCACTAGGTCCTAAGAATTTGGGCTTGTCGACCTACGAGAAAGAATGTTTGGCTATTCTATTTGCTGTTGAGCATTGGCGACCGTATCTCCAGAACGGTGAATTTGTGATCAAAACAGACCAAAAGAGCTTGACTCACTTGGATGACCAACGGATATCTACTCCGCTTCAACAAAAGGCCCTCACCAAACTGCTGGGCTTGCAGTTCCGAATTGTGTACAAGAAAGGAGTGGAAAATAAGGTAGCCGACGCTCTATCTCGCCGTCCGAACTTTACAGAAGATGAACCATATGCACAGTTGAAAGGGAAATGTGCCTTTGGGCCATTTCTAAGTATTTTGGTGATTGAGTGCAAACACAAGTGCTTAAATGTGAAAATGTGCCCATGGTTGAACAAAGTGCAAATCACAAGTAAAGGTATGTTTCTAAGCCTTAGTTCATTGGTTTTGTGTACTAATATCTTGTCTAAGTGTTAGAAACAGGAAGAAGAAGAAAGGAAAAGAAGTGGAGAGTGGCTGTGTACAGCCAAAGGCTGTTTCGGGCTGGGGCACTGGACTGTCCGGTGTGCACCGGACAGTGTCCGGTGCGCCAGACCAGCGTGGAGCAAACCAGCCGCTCTCGGGTTTTTCTCCGGCGACTTCGGCTAAAATTCACCGGACTGTCCGGTGTGCACCGAACTGTCCGGTGAGCCAACGGTCGGCCAGGCCAACGGTCGGCCGCGCGATCGGCGCGCGACACGTGGCCGAGCCAACGGTCAGAAAGGTACACCGGACTGTCCGGTGTGCACCGGACATGTCCGGTGCGCCAACGGTGCGCAGATCTGACTCAGACAGCAACGGTCGGATGCGCTGTTTATGGAAACAAATCGGGCACCGGACAGTGTCCGGTGTGCACCGGACTGTCCGGTGCGCCACGAGACAGAAGGCAAAGATAGCCTTCCAGATGTGTTCTCAACGGCTCCTAGCTGCCTTGGGGCTATAAAAGGGACCCCTAGGCGCATGGAGGAGAACACCAAGCATTCCTACAACCTTTCTAAGCACCAAGACATTGATCTAGCGCATTCGATTCATTGTGATAGCATATAGAGCTCTTGTGGAGTTGTGTACTCTTTGAGTTGTGTTGCGAGCTCTTATTTGCTGCTTGTGTGCGTGTTGCTCTGATCTTTTGAAGTCTTGTGTGCGTTGCTCATTCCCTCCCTTGCTCCGTGATTCTTTGTGAACTCAATTGTAAGGGCGAGAGACTCCAAGTTGTGGAGATTCCTCGCAAACGGGAAAAGATCAAAGGAAAGAAAAACACCGTGGTATTCAAGTTGATCATTGGATCACTTGAGAGGAGTTGAGTGCAACTCTCGTCCGTTGGGACGCCACAACGTGGAGTAGGCAAGTTTTGTACTTGGCCGAACCACGGGATAACCACCGTGTCAACTCTGTGATTGCTTTCTTGTGGTTATTGTGTTTTAACTCCTCTCTAGCCACTTGGCCATAATTGTGCTAACACTTAACAAGTTTTTGTGGCTTAAGTTTTGAAGTTTTACAGGATCACCTATTCACCCCCCCTCTAGGTGCTCTCAATTGGTATCAGAGCCGTTCTCTTCAAGAAAGGGACTAACCACCCGAAGAGATGGATCCTAAGGGGAAGGGAATCGTGATCAACGATAAGGAGAAGGAGTCCTTCGTCAACGAGCCCAAAGATGACAAGCCTAACGACTCTGGCTCGGGTCATAGACGGAAGGAAGGAAAGAAGAAGAAGACAAGGCGCATCAAGGAGATCGTCTACTACGACGACAGTGATGAGTCTACTTCTTCCCAAAAGGACGACGACCACAACGACTACGAACAAAGGAAACCGGTTAATTCTAACTTTTCCTTTGACTACTCTCGTATTCCGCAAAGTTCAAATTCACATTTGCTTTCCATTCCACTCGGCAAGCCCCCACACTTTGATGGAGAGGACTACGGATTTTGGAGCCACAAAATGCGTAGTCACCTATTCTCTCTCCATCCTAGTATATGGGAGATTGTAGATAGTGGAATGCACTTTAATAGTTCAGATAGTCCTATATTCATTAATGAGCAAATCCATAAGAATGCACAAGCTACTACTGTTCTTCTAGCTTCATTGTGCAGGGATGAATATAACAAGGTGAGTGGCTTGGATAACGCCAAGCAAATCTGGGATACCCTCAAGATCTCTCATGAGGGAAATGACGCTACCTTGCTCACCAAAATGGAGTTGGTGGAGGGCGAGCTTGGACGGTTCGCGATGATAAGGGGCGAGGAGCCAACTCAAACATACAACCGGCTCAAAACCCTTGTCAACAAGATAAGAAGCTATGGAAGCACGCGATGGACGGACCACGACGTCGTCCGCCTAATGCTAAGGTCCTTTACCGTACTTGATCCTCATTTGGTGAATAATATTCGTGAGAATCCCAGGTACACCAAAATGTCGCCCGAAGAAGTTCTTGGGAAGTTCGTAAGCGGGCGAATGATGATCAAGGAGGCAAGATACGTGGACGACGCATTAAACGGTCCTATCCATGAGCCTCAACCCATTGCTCTCAAGGCAACAAGGAGCAAGGAGGCGCTACCAAGCAAGGTGGCGCAAGTTGAGGCGGCCGGGCTAAATAATGAGGAGATGGCCCTCATCATTAAGCGCTTCAAGACAGTGCTAAAAGGTCACAAAGGGCAGCCAAGCAAGACCAAGACGAAGGGGAAGCGTTCATGCTTCAAATGCGGTAAGATTGGTCATTTTATCGCTAACTGCCCCGATAATGATAGTGACCAGGAAAAAGGAAACAAGAGGGAAAAGAAGAAGCACTACAAGAAGGCAAAGGGCGAGGCGCATCTAGGCAAGGAGTGGGACTCGGATTGCTCCTCTTCCGACTCCGACAATGAAGGACTCGCCGCCACCGCCTTCAACAAATCAACCCTCTTCCCCAACGAGCGTCACACATGCCTTATGGCAAGGGAGAAGAAGGTATGTACTCGCAACACTACCTATGCTTCTTCAAGTGAGGACGAATCTAGTGATGAGGATGAAGTAGATTATTCATGTTTGTTCAAGGGCTTAGATAGATCTAAGATAGACAAAATTAATGAATTAATTGATGCCTTGAATGAAAAGAATATACTTTTAGAAAAGCAAGAGGATTTGTTATATGAAGAACATGATAAGTTTGTAGAGGCTCAAAAATCCCTTGCATTAGAAATTAAGAGAAATGAAATGCTTGCTTGTGAAGTGTCAACATGCCATGATTCTATTTCTAACTTAAAGAGCATAAACGATGATTTAAATGCTAAACTAGTAGAAGCAAATAAATCCAACTCTTGTGTTGAAAATGTTGAAATTTGCACTAGGTGTAAGGATATAGACATTGATGCTTGTAGTGAACACCTAGTTTCAATTTCCAAGCTTAATGATGAATTAGCTAGTCTTAATGCTCAACTTGAGACTAGCAAAAGTAATTTTGATAAACTAAAATTTGCTAGGGATGCCTACACGGTTGGTAGACACCCCTCAATTAAGGATGGACTTGGCTTCAAGAGGGAAGTCAAGAACTTAACAAGCCATAAGGCTCCCACTCCCACTAAGGAGAAAGGGAAGGCTCCTATGGCTACTAGTGCTAAAAGGAACCATGCCTTTTTATATCATGATAGGAGACATGCTAGAAATGCTTATAATGATTTTGATTCACATGCTTATGATTCTTATGCTATGACTGCTTCTAGTTCTCATGTTGTGCATATGCCTAGGAGAAACTTTGCTCATGTTCCTAGAAAAGTTGTAAACAAACCTTCTACCATTTATTATGCTTGCAATGCTCCCTTTGCTATTTGTAGAAAGGGTAAGAAGGTAATTGCTAGGAAATTAGGGGCAAAATGCAAGGGAGACAAAACTTGCATTTGGGTCCCTAAGGATATTTGCACTAACCTTGTAGGACCCAACATGAGTTGGGTACCTAAAACCCAAGCCTAAATTTGCCTTGCAGGTTTATGCATCCGGGGGTTCAAGCTGGATTATTGATAGCGGATGCACAAACCATATGACGGGGGAGAAGAAGATGTTCACTTCCTACGTCAAGAATAAGGATTCCCAAGATTCAATTATATTCGGTGATGGGAATCAAGGCAAGGTAAAAGGATTAGGTAAAATTGCAATTTCTAATGAGCATTCTATCTCTAATGTATTTTTAGTAGAGAGTCTTGGATATAATTTACTATCTGTTAGTCAATTATGTCATATGGGATATAACTGTCTATTTACAAATGTAGATGTGTCTGTCTTTAGAAGAAGTGATGGTTCACTAGCTTTTAAGGGTGTATTAGACGGCAAACTTTATTTAGTTGATTTTGCAAAAGAAGAGGCCGGTCTAGATGCATGCTTAATAGCTAAGACTAGCATGGGCTGGCTGTGGCATCGCCGCTTAGCACATGTGGGGATGAAGAACCTTCACAAGCTTCTAAAGGGAGAACACGTGATAGGTTTGACTAACGTGCATTTCGAAAAAGATAGACCTTGTGCAGCTTGTCAAGCAGGGAAACAGGTGGGAGGCTCTCATCACACCAAAAATGTGATGACGACATCAAGACCCTTGGAGATGCTGCATATGGACCTTTTTGGACCCGTCGCCTATCTGAGCATAGGAGGGAGTAAGTATGGTTTAGTTATTGTTGATGATTTTTCCCGCTTCACTTGGGTGTTCTTTTTGCAGGATAAGTCTGAAACCCAAGGGACCCTCAAGCGCTTCCTCAGGAGAGCTCAAAATGAGTTTGAGCTCAAGGTGAAGAAGATAAGGAGCGACAACGGGTCTGAATTCAAGAACCTTCAAGTGGAGGAATTTCTTGAGGAGGAAGGGATCAAGCACGAGTTCTCCGCTCCCTACACACCACAACAAAATGGTGTGGTAGAGAGGAAGAACAGGACGCTAATCGACATGGCGAGGACTATGCTTGGAGAGTTCAAGACCCCCGAGCGTTTTTGGTCGGAAGCCGTGAACACGGCTTGCCACGCCATCAACAGGGTCTACCTTCACCGCCTCCTCAAGAAGACGTCGTATGAACTTCTAACCGGTAACAAACCCAATGTATCGTACTTTCGTGTATTTGGGAGCAAGTGCTACATTCTAGTGAAGAAGGGTAGAAATTCTAAGTTTGCTCCCAAAGCTGTAGAAGGGTTTTTATTAGGTTATGACTCAAATACAAAGGCGTATAGAGTCTTCAACAAATCATCGGGTTTGGTTGAAGTCTCTAGCGACGTTGTATTTGATGAGACTAATGGCTCTCCAAGAGAGCAAGTTGTTGATTGTGATGATGTAGATGAAGAAGATGTTCCGACGGCCGCTATACGGACCATGGCGATTGGAGAAGTACGGCCACAGGAACAAGATGAACAAGATCATCCTTCTTCCTCAACTATGGTGCATCCCCCAACCGAAGGTGACGAACAGGTACCTCAAGTGGAGGCGCTTGATCAAGGGGGAGCACAAGATGATCATGTGATGGAGGAAGAAGCGCAACCGGCACCTCCAACCCAAGTTCGAGCAATGATTCAAAGGGATCATCCCGTCGATCAAATTCTGGGTGACATTAGCAAGGGAGTAACTACTCGATCTCGATTAGTTAATTTTTGTGAGCATTACTCCTTTGTCTCTTCTTTTGAGCCTGAAAGGGAATTAGGCCTACACCTAGTTCCTAAATAATTTTGGTGGTTGAATTGCCCAACACAAATAATTGGACTAACTAGCTTGCCAGAGTATGTAGATTATACAGGTGTAAAAGGTTCACATTCAGTCAATAAAAAGACCAAGTATTGGATTCAACAAAGGAGCAATGAGGCAACCGAAGGCACCCCTGGTCTGGCGCACCGGACTGTCCGGTGAGCCACCGGACAGTAAACAGTACCTGTCCGGTGCACCAGGGGACTCAGACTCAAACTCTTCGCCCTCGGGATTTCTTGGAAGCCGGCGCGCTATAAATCACCGGACTGTCCGGTGTGCACCGGACATGTCCGGTGCTCCAAGGAAGCGCGGTCTTCGGAACTCGTCAGCCTCGGGTTCGCGCGGCAGCCGCTCCGCTAAAATTCACCGGACTGTCCGGTGTGCACCGGACTGTCCGGTGTGCCAGCGGAGCAACGGCTCCCTGCGGCGCCAACGGCTCCCTGCGGTGCATTTAATGCGCGCGCAGCGCGCGCAGACGTCAGGCACGCCCATACCGGTGCACCGGACATCAAACAGTACCTGTCCGGTGTGCACCGGACACCCAGGCGGGCCCACAAGTCAGAAGCTCCAACGGTCAGAATCCAACGGCCGTGATGACGTGGCAGGGGGCACCGGACTGTCCGGTGTGCACCGGACTGTCCGGTGCGCCATCGAACAGACAGCCTTCCAACGACCACTTTTGGTGGTTGGGGCTATAAATACCCCAACCACCCCACCATTCATTGCATCCAAGTTTTTCCACTTCCCAACTACTACAAGAGCTAGGCATTCAATTCTAGACACATTCAAAGAGATCAAATCCTCTCCAATTCCACACAAAACCCTAGTGACTAGTGAGAGTGATTTGCCGTGTTCATTTGAGCTCTTGCGCTTGGATTGCTTCTTTTCTTTCTCACTTGTTCTTGTGATCAAAACTCCATTGTAATCAAGGCAAGAGGCACCAATTGTGTGGTGGCCCTTGCAGGGAAGTTTTGTTCCCGGCTTTGATTTAAGAAGAGAAGCTCACTCGGTCCGAGGGACCGTTTGAGAGAGGGAAGGGTTGAAAGAGACCCGGCCTTTGTGGCCTCCTCAACGGGGAGTAGGTTTGAGAGAACCGAACCTCGGTAAAACAAATCCGTGTGTCACACTTCATTATTCGCTCGCGATTTGTTTTGCGCCCTCTCTCGCGGACTCGTTTATATTTCTAACGCTAACCCGTCTTGTAGTTGTGTTTATATTTGTAAATTTCAGTTTCGCCCTATTCACCCCCCCTCTAGGCGACTATCAATTGGTATCAGAGCCCGGTGCTTCATTAGAGCCTAACCGCTCGAAGTGATGTCAGGAGATCACGCCAAGAAGGAGATGGAGACCGGCGAAAAGCCCACTACAAGCCACGGGAGCACTTCATCGGAAGAGTCCCGCACCAAAAGGAGGGAGAAGAAGAAGAGCTCCTCCAACAAAGGGAAGGAGAAGAAAACTTCTTCTCACCACAAAGAGAAGAAGGAAAAATCTTCTTCCCACAAGCCGCATCGGAAAGGCGACAAGCACAAGAGGATGAGGAAGGTGGTCTACTACGAGACCGACACTTCATCAACATCGACCTCCGACTCCGATGCGCCCTCCGTCACTTCTAAGCGCCAAGAGCGCAAGAAGTATAGTAAGATCCCCCTACACTACCCTCGCATTTCCAAACATACACCTTTACTTTCCGTCCCATTAGGCAAACCACCAACTTTTGATGGTGAAGATTACGCTAGGTGGAGCGATTTAATGCGATTTCATCTAATCTCGCTCCACAAAAGTATATGGGATGTTGTTGAGTTTGGTGCACAGGTACCGTCGGTAGGGGATGATAACTATGATGAGGATGAGGTGGCCCAAATCGAGCACTTCAACTCTCAAGCAACGACAATACTCCTCGCCTCTCTAAGTAGAGAGGAGTATAACAAAGTACAAGGGTTGAAGAGCGCTAAGGAGATTTGGGATGTGCTCAAAACCGCGCACGAAGGAGATGAGCTCACCAAGATCACCAAGCGAGAAACGATCGAGGGGGAGCTCGGTCGGTTCCGGCTTCGCAAAGGGGAGGAGCCACAACATATGTACAACCGGCTCAAGACTTTGGTGAACCAAGTGCGCAACCTCGGGAGCAAGAAGTGGGATGACCACGAAGTGGTAAATGTTATTTTAAGATCTCTCATTTTTCTTAATCCCACTCAAGTTCAATTGATTCGTGGTAATCCTAGATATACTAAAATGACCCCCGAGGAAGTTATCGGGCATTTTGTAAGTTTTGAGTGCATGATAGAAGGCTCGAGGAAAATCAACGAGCTTGGCGACCCATCCGAAGCCCAACCCGTTGCATTCAAGGCAACGGAGGAGAAGAAGGAGGAGTCTACACCAAGCAGACAACCAATAGACGCCTCCAAGCTCGACAATGAGGAAATGGCGCTCGTCATCAAGAGCTTCCGCCAAATCCTCAAGCAAAGGAGGGGGAAGGACTACAAGTCCCGCTCCAAGAAGGTTTGCTACAAGTGTGGTAAGCCCGGTCATTTTATTGCTAAATGTCCTATATCTAGTGACAGTGACCGAGGCGACGACAAGAAGGGGAGAAGAAAGGAGAAGAAAAGGTACTACAAGAAGAAGGGCGGCGATGCCCATGTTTGTCGGGAATGGGATTCCGACGAAAGCTCAAGCGACTCCTCCGACGACGAGGACGCCGCCAACATCGCCGTCACCAAGGGACTCCTCTTCCCCAACGTCGGCCACAAGTGCCTCATGGCAAAGGACGGCAAAAAGAAGGTTAAATCTAAATCCTCCACTAAATATGAATCCTCTAGTGATGACAATGCTAGTGATGAGGAAGATAATTTGCGTTCCCTTTTTGCCAACCTTAACATAGCTCAAAAGGAAAAATTAAATGAATTGGTTAGTGCTATTCATGAAAAGGATGACCTTTTGGATTCCCAAGAGGATTGTCTAATTAAAGAAAACAAAAAACATGTTAAGGTTAAAAAGGCTTATGCTCTAGAAGTAGAAAAATGTGAAAAATTATCTAGTGAGCTAAGCACTTGCCGAGAAATGATTGACAACCTTAGACATGAAAATGCTAGTTTAAATGCTAAGGTTGATTCTCATGTTTGTAATGTTTCAATTTCCACTCCTAGAGATAATAATGATGATTTGCTTGCTAGGATTGAAGAATTGAACATTTCTCTTGCTAGCCTTAGATTAGAGAATGAAAATTTGATTGCTAAGGCCCAAGATTTTGATGTTTGCAAAGATACAATTGCCGATCTTAGAGATAAGAATGATATACTTCGTGCTAAGATTGTTGAACTTAATTCTTGCAAAACATCTACATCTACCATTGAACATGTCACTATCTGTACTAGGTGTAGAAATGTTGATATTGATGCTATTCATGATCATATGGCTTTAATTAAACAACAAAATGATCATATAGCAAAACTAGATGCTAAAATTGCCGAGCACAACTTAGAAAATGAGAAATTTAAATTTGCTCGTAGCATGCTTTATAATGGGAGACGCCCGGGCATTAAGGATGGCATTGGCTTCCAAAGGGGAGACAATGTCAAAATTAGTGCCCCCCCTAAGAGATTGTCCAACTTTGTTAAGGGCAAGGCTCCCATGCCTCAGGATAACGAGGGCTACATTTTGTACCCTGCCGGTTATCCCGATAACAAAATTAGGAAAATTCATTCTAGGAAGTCTCACTCTGGCCCTAATCATGCTTTTATGTATAAGGGTGAGACATCTAGCTCTAGGCAACCAACCCGTGCCACGTTGCCTAGAAAGAAAACTCCTAATGCATCAAATGATCATGCCATTTCATTTAAAACTTTTGATGCATCTTATGTGCTTACTAGCAAATCCGGCAAGGTAGTTGCCAAATTTGTTGGGGGCAAACACAAGGGCTCCAAGACTTGTGTTTGGGTACCCAAAGTTCTTGTTTCTAATGCCAAAGGACCCAAAACCGTTTGGGTACCTAAAGTCAAGAACTAAAATTGTTTTGTAGGTTTATGCATCCGGGGGCTCAAGTTGGATACTCGACAGCGGGTGCACAAACCACATGACCGGGGAGAAAAGGATGTTCTCCTCATATGAGAAAAACCAAGATTCCCAACGAGCTATCACATTCGGGGACGGAAATCAAGGTTTGGTCAAAGGTTTGGGTAAAATTGCTATATCACCTGACCATACTATTTCCAATGTTTTTCTTGTTGACTCTTTAGATTACAACTTGCTTTCTGTTTCTCAATTATGTCAAATGGGCTACAACTGTCTTTTTACTGATATAGGTGTCACTGTCTTTAGAAGAAGTGATGATTCAATAGCATTTAAGGGTGTGTTAGAGGGTCAGCTATACTTGGTAGATTTTGATAGAGCTGAACTCGACACATGCTTAATTGCTAAGACTAACTTGGGTTGGCTCTGGCACCGCCGACTAGCCCATGTTGGGATGAAGAATCTTCATAAGCTTCTAAAGGGAGAACACATTTTAGGATTAACAAATGTTCATTTTGAGAAAGACAGGATTTGTAGCGCATGTCAGGCAGGGAAGCAAGTTGGAGTCCATCATCCACACAAGAACATCATGACGACCGACAGGCCGCTTGAGCTACTCCACATGGATCTATTCGGCCCGATTGCTTACATAAGCATCGGCGGGAGTAAGTATTGTCTTGTTATTGTGGATGATTATTCTCGCTTCACTTGGGTATTCTTTTTACAGGAAAAATCTCAAACCCAAGAGACCTTAAAGGGATTCTTGAGACGGGCTCAAAATGAGTTCGGCTTAAGGATCAAGAAGATAAGAAGCGACAACGGGACGGAGTTCAAGAACTCACAAATTGAAGGCTTCCTTGAGGAGGAGGGCATCAAGCATGAGTTCTCCTCTCCCTACACGCCACAACAAAATGGTGTAGTGGAGAGAAAGAATCGAACTCTATTGGACATGGCAAGAACCATGCTTGATGAGTACAAGACACCGGACCGGTTTTGGGCCGAAGCGGTCAACACCGCCTGCTACGCCATCAATCGGTTATATCTTCACCGAATCCTCAAGAAGACATCGTATGAACTCCTAACCGGTAAAAAGCCCAACATTTCTTACTTTAGAGTTTTTGGTAGCAAATGCTTTATTCTTGTTAAAAGAGATAGAAAATCCAAATTTGCACCTAAAACTGTAGAAGGCTTTTTACTAGGATATGACTCAAACACAAGGGCATATAGAGTCTTTAACAAGTCCACTGGACTAGTTGAAGTCTCATGTGACGTTGTGTTTGATGAAACTAACGGCTCTCAAGTAGAGCAAGTTGATCTTGATGAGATAGGTGAAGAACAGGCTCCATGCATAGCGCTAAGGAACATGTCCATTGGGGATGTGTGTCCAAAGGAATCCGAAGAGCCTCCACATGCACAAGATCAACCGTCCTCCTCCACGCAAGCATCTCCACCAACTGAAAATGAGGATGAAGCTCAAGTTGATGAAGGACAAAATCAAGAAGATGAGCCACCTCAAGATAATGGCAATGATCAAGGGGGAGATGCAAATGATCAAGACAAGGAGGATGAAGAGCAAAGACCGCCACACCCAAGAGTCCACCAAGCAATCCAACGAGATCACCCCGTCGACACCATCCTCGGCGACATTCATAAAGGGGTAACTACTCGATCTCGGGTTGCAAATTTTTGTGAGCATTACTCTTTTGTTTCCTCTATTGAGCCACACAGGGTGGAGGAAGCACTTCAAGATTCGGATTGGGTGATGGCGATGCAAGAGGAGCTCAACAACTTCACTAGAAATGAGGTATGGCATTTAGTTCCACGTCCTAACCAAAATGTTGTAGGAACCAAATGGGTCTTCCGCAACAAGCAAGATGAGCATGGTGTGGTGACAAGGAACAAAGCTCGACTCGTGGCCAAAGGGTATTCACAAGTCGAAGGTTTGGATTTCGGTGAAACCTATGCACCCGTAGCTAGGCTTGAGTCAATTCGCATATTATTGGCCTATGCTACTTACCATGGCTTTAAGCTCTATCAAATGGACGTGAAAAGTGCCTTCCTCAACGGACCGATCAAGGAAGAGGTCTATGTTGAGCAACCTCCCGGCTTTGAAGACAGTGAGTACCCTAACCATGTCTATAGGCTCTCTAAGGCGCTTTATGGGCTCAAGCAAGCCCCAAGAGCATGGTATGAATGCCTTAGAGATTTCCTTATTGCTAATGGCTTCAAAGTCGGCAAGGCCGATCCTACACTCTTTACTAACACTCTTGAAAATGACTTGTTTGTATGCCAAATTTATGTTGATGATATTATATTTGGGTCTACTAACGAGTCTACATGTGAAGAGTTTAGTAGGATCATGACACAGAAATTCGAGATGTCTATGATGGGGGAGTTGAAGTATTTTCTAGGATTTCAAGTGAAGCAACTCCAAGAGGGCACCTTCATCAGCCAAACAAAGTACACTCAAGACATCCTAAGCAAGTTTGGAATGAAGGATGCCAAGCCCATCAAAACACCCATGGGAACAAATGGGCATCTCGACCTCGACACGGGAGGTAAGTCCGTGGATCAAAAGGTATACCGGTCGATGATTGGTTCATTGCTTTATTTATGTGCATCTCGACCGGACATTATGCTTTCCGTTTGCATGTGTGCAAGATTCCAATCCGACCCTAAGGAATCCCACCTTACGGCCGTAAAACGAATCTTGAGATATTTGGCTTATACACCTAAGTTTGGGCTTTGGTACCCTCGGGGATCCACATTTGATTTGATTGGTTATTCGGATGCCGATTGGGCGGGGTGTAAAATTAATAGGAAGAGCACATCGGGGACTTGCCAGTTCTTGGGAAGATCCTTGGTGTCTTGGGCTTCAAAGAAGCAAAATTCGGTCGCTCTTTCCACCGCCGAAGCCGAGTATATTGCCGCAGGACATTGTTGCGCGCAATTACTTTGGATGAGGCAAACCCTGCGGGACTACGGTTACAAACTAACCAAAGTCCCTTTGCTATGTGATAATGAGAGTGCAATCAAAATGGCCGACAATCCCGTCGAGCATAGCCGCACTAAGCACATAGCCATTCGATATCATTTTCTTAGGGATCACCAACAAAAGGGGGATATCGAGATTTCTTACATTAATACTAAAGATCAATTAGCCGATATCTTTACCAAGCCACTTGATGAACAATCTTTTACCAGACTTAGGCATGAGCTCAATATTCTTGATTCTAGAAATTTCTTTTGCTAGCTTGCACACATAGCTCATTTGAATACCTTTGATCATATCTCTTTTATATGCTATGACTAATGTGTTTTCAAGTCTATTTCAAACCAAGTCATAGGTATATTGAAAGGAAATTGGAGTCTTCGGCGAAGACAAAGGCTTCCACTCCGTAACTCATCCTTCGCCATCACTCCAACCATCTCTCTATTCTTTGGGGGAGAAATGAGCATCAAAGAAAAGGACTTCGTCTTTGGTATAATCTTAACTCATTTACTTATGACCAAAGGGGAAGAAATTACTTAGAGGGCTCTAATGATTCCGTTTTTGGCGATTCATGCCAAAAAGGGGGAGAAATGAGCCCAAAGCAAAAGGACCGCACCACCACCAATTTCAAAAACTTAGTGCTTTCCAAAAGTATTTATCAATGGGTATCCTATTGTGTTCAAAAGGGGGAGAAAGTAGTATTTCAAAAATGGTATATCAAAACCCTCTTGAACACTAAGAGGTGGATCTCTTTTAGGGGGAGTCTTGTTTAGTCAAAGGAAGAGCATTTGAAACAGGGGGAGAAAATTTCAAATCTTGAAAATGCTTTTGCAAACTCTTATTCATTTACCTTTGACTATTTGCAAAAGATCTTTGAAATGGATTTACAAAAGGATTTGCAAAAACAAAACATGTGGTGCAAACGTGGTCCAAAATGTTAAATAAGAAAGAAACATTCCATGCATATCTTGTAAGTAGTTTTATTGGCTCAATTCCAAGCAACTTTTACACTTACATTATGCAAACTAGTTCAATTATGCACTTCTATATTTGCTTTGGTTTGTGTTGGCATCAATCACCAAAAAGGGGGAGATTGAAAGGGAATTAGGCCTACACCTAGTTCCTAAATAATTTTGGTGGTTGAATTGCCCAACACAAATAATTGGACTAACTAGCTTGCCAGAGTATGTAGATTATACAGGTGTAAAAGGTTCACATTCAGT
Organism: Zea mays; assembly: GCF_902167145.1. Classification (NCBI taxonomy): domain Eukaryota; kingdom Viridiplantae; phylum Streptophyta; class Magnoliopsida; order Poales; family Poaceae; genus Zea; species Zea mays. The sequence continues at coordinate 17,951,217 of NC_050104.1, forward strand.
CAATAAAAAGACCAAGTATTGGATTCAACAAAGGAGCAATGAGGCAACCGAAGGCACCCCTGGTCTGGCGCACCGGACTGTCCGGTGAGCCACCGGACAGTAAACAGTACCTGTCCGGTGCACCAGGGGACTCAGACTCAAACTCTTCGCCCTCGGGATTTCTTGGAAGCCGGCGCGCTATAAATCACCGGACTGTCCGGTGTGCACCGGACATGTCCGGTGCTCCAAGGAAGCGCGGTCTTCGGAACTCGTCAGCCTCGGGTTCGCGCGGCAGCCGCTCCGCTAAAATTCACCGGACTGTCCGGTGTGCACCGGACTGTCCGGTGTGCCAGCGGAGCAACGGCTCCCTGCGGCGCCAACGGCTCCCTGCGGTGCATTTAATGCGCGCGCAGCGCGCGCAGACGTCAGGCACGCCCATACCGGTGCACCGGACATCAAACAGTACCTGTCCGGTGTGCACCGGACACCCAGGCGGGCCCACAAGTCAGAAGCTCCAACGGTCAGAATCCAACGGCAGTGATGACGTGGCAGGGGGCACCGGACTGTCCGGTGTGCACCGGACTGTCCGGTGCGCCATCGAACAGACAGCCTTCCAACGGCCACTTTTGGTGGTTGGGGCTATAAATACCCCAACCACCCCACCATTCATTGCATCCAAGTTTTTCCACTTCCCAACTACTACAAGAGCTAGGCATTCAATTCTAGACACATTCAAAGAGATCAAATCCTCTCCAATTCCACACAAAACCCTAGTGACTAGTGAGAGTGATTTGTCGTGTTCATTTGAGCTCTTGCGCTTGGATTGCTTCTTTTCTTTCTCACTTGTTCTTGTGATCAAAACTCCATTGTAATCAAGGCAAGAGGCACCAATTGTGTGGTGGCCCTTGCAGGGAAGTTTTGTTCCCGGCTTTGATTTAAGAAGAGAAGCTCACTCGGTCCGAGGGACCGTTTGAGAGAGGGAAGGGTTGAAAGAGACCCGGCCTTTGTGGCCTCCTCAACGGGGAGTAGGTTTGAGAGAACCGAACCTCGGTAAAACAAATCCGTGTGTCACACTTCATTATTCGCTCGCGATTTGTTTTGCGCCCTCTCTCGCGGACTCGTTTATATTTCTAACGCTAACCCGTCTTGTAGTTGTGTTTATATTTGTAAATTTCAGTTTCGCCCTATTCACCCCCCCTCTAGGCGACTATCAGAGCCTTTCAGGGTAGAGGAGGCCTTGCTAGATCCGGACTGGGTGTTGGCCATGCAAGAGGAGCTAAACAACTTCAAGCGCAATGAAGTTTGGACACTGGTGCCTCGTCCCAAGCAAAATGTTGTGGGAACCAAGTGGGTGTTCCGCAACAAACAGGACGAGCACGGGGTGGTGACGAGAAACAAGGCTCGACTTGTGGCAAAAGGTTATGCCCAAGTCGCAGGTTTGGACTTTGAGGAGACTTTCGCTCCTGTGGCTAGGCTAGAGTCCATTCGTATCTTGCTAGCATATGCCGCTCACCATTCTTTCAGGTTGTACCAAATGGATGTGAAGAGCGCTTTCCTCAACGGGCCAATCAAGGAGGAGGTGTACGTGGAGCAACCCCCTGGCTTCAAGGATGAACGGTACCCCGACCATGTATGTAAGCTCTCTAAGGCGCTCTATGGACTTAAGCAAGCCCCAAGAGCATGGTATGAATGCCTTAGAGACTTTTTAATTGTTAATGCTTTCAAGGTTGGGAAAGCCGATCCAACTCTTTTTACAAAGACATGTGATGGTGATTTGTTTGTGTGCCAAATTTATGTCGATGACATAATATTTGGTTCTACTAACCAAAAGTCTTGTGAAGAGTTTAGCAGGGTGATGACGCAGAAATTCGAGATGTCGATGATGGGCGAGTTGAACTACTTCCTTGGGTTCCAAGTGAAGCAACTCAAGGACGGCACCTTCATCTCCCAAACGAAGTACACGCAAGATCTGCTAAAGCGGTTTGGGATGAAGGACGCCAAGCCCGCAAAGACTCCGATGGGGACCGACGGACACACCGACCTCAACAAAGGAGGTAAGTCCGTTGATCAAAAAGCATACCGGTCCATGATAGGTTCTTTGCTTTATTTATGTGCTAGTAGACCGGATATTATGCTTAGCGTATGCATGTGTGCTAGATTTCAATCCGATCCTAAGGAATGTCACTTAGTGGCGGTGAAGCGAATTCTTAGATATTTGGTTGCTACGCCTTGCTTCGGGCTCTGGTATCCAAAGGGGTCTACCTTTGACTTAGTTGGATACTCAGACTCCGACTATGCTGGATGTAAGGTCGATAGGAAGAGTACATCGGGGACGTGCCAGTTCTTAGGAAGGTCCCTTGTGTCATGGAATTCTAAGAAACAAACTTCCGTTGCCCTATCCACCGCTGAGGCCGAGTATGTTGCCGCAGGACAGTGTTGCGCGCAACTACTTTGGATGAGGCAAACCCTCCGGGACTTTGGCTACAATCTGAGCAAAGTCCCACTCCTATGTGACAATGAGAGTGCTATCCGCATGGCGGAGAATCCTGTTGAGCACAGCCGCACAAAGCACATAGACATCCGGCATCACTTTTTGAGAGACCACCAGCAAAAGGGAGATATCGAAGTGTTTCATGTTAGCACCGAGAACCAGCTAGCCGATATCTTCACTAAGCCTCTAGATGAGAAGACCTTTTGCAGGTTGCGTAGTGAGCTAAATGTCATAGATTCGCGGAACCTGGATTGAATTGTAGCATACATGTACTTATGCTTTTGATCATGTTCTTTTCTGCATATTGTTGCTTATTATGGTGCTCAAGTTGTACAAACACTCCCTGGACCTCACAAGTCCGTTGCAAAGTGTTGCACATGTTTAGGGGGAGATGTGTTACAACTTGACCCTTTGAGACTAACCATGTGCTTGAGTTTGATGATTTAGTCTCGAAGGAGGATTGAAAGGGAAAAGGTGGACTTGGACCATGAAAGACTTCCACTGCACTCCGATGAGAGGGTAACTAATTCCAAGTTCATCTCATGCAATCTTATTGCCTTTGTATTCTTAATTGAAGATTTTGGTGAGGCAATGGGGTTAAAGGGCCAAGATTGATCCCGTTTTGGTGCTTGATGCCAAAGGGGGAGAAAATAAAGGCCAAAGCAATAAATGGATCAGCTACCACTTGAGAGATTTTGAAAATAGTAGAATAGAGTTTTTGTTTTTGTCAAAAGCTTTTAGTGTCTCTTATTGTCTCTCTTATAAAATGTTGGCTTCTTGTGGGGAGAAGTATTGATTATGGGATTTAGGGGGAGTTTTTGAAATCTTTGATCAATCTCTTTTGAAATGACTCTCTTTATGCTTCAACATGTGTGTTTGACTTAGAGATAGAGATTTGAGTTTGAGTTGCAAAAACAAACCAAGTGGTGGCAAAAGATGATCCATATATGCCAAAATTGGATAAAACTCAAAGTTAGTTTTTATTTGAAGTGATTTTGCACTTGTTCTAGTTGCTTTATGTTGTGTTGGCATAAATCACCAAAAAGGGGGAGATTGAAAGGGAAATGTGCCTTTGGGCCATTTCTAAGTATTTTGGTGATTGAGTGCAAACACAAGTGCTTAAATGTGAAAATGTGCCCATGGTTGAACAAAGTGCAAATCACAAGTAAAGGTATGTTTCTAAGCCTTAGTTCATTGGTTTTGTGTACTAATATCTTGTCTAAGTGTTAGAAACAGGAAGAAGAAGAAAGGAAAAGAAGTGGAGAGTGGCTGTGTACAGCCAAAGGCTGTTTCGGGCTGGGGCACCGGACTGTCCGGTGTGCACCGGACAGTGTCCGGTGCGCCAGACCAGCGTGGAGCAAACCAGCCGCTCTCGGGTTTTTCTCCGGCGACTTCGGCTAAAATTCACCGGACTGTCCGGTGTGCACCGGACTGTCCGGTGAGCCAACGGTCGGCCAGGCCAACGGTCGGCCGCGCGATCGGCGCGCGACACTTGGCCGAGCCAACGGTCAGAAAGGTACACCGGACTGTCCGGTGTGCACCGGACATGTCCGGTGCGCCAACGGTGCGCAGATCTGACTCAGACAGCAACGGTCGGATGCGCTGTTTATGGAAACAAATCGGGCACCGGACAGTGTCCGGTGTGCACCGGACTGTCCGGTGCGCCACGAGACAGAAGGCAAAGATAGCCTTCCAGATGTGTTCTCAACGGCTCCTAGCTGCCTTGGGGCTATAAAAGGGACCCCTAGGCGCATGGAGGAGAACACCAAGCATTCCTACAACCTTTCTAAGCACCAAGACATTGATCTAGCGCATTCGATTCATTGTGATAGCATATAGAGCTCTTGTGGAGTTGTGTACTCTTTGAGTTGTGTTGCGAGCTCTTATTTGCTGCTTGTGTGCGTGTTGCTCTGATCTTTTGAAGTCTTGTGTGCGTTGCTCATTCCCTCCCTTGCTCCGTGATTCTTTGTGAACTCAATTGTAAGGGCGAGAGACTCCAAGTTGTGGAGATTCCTCGCAAACGGGAAAAGATCAAAGGAAAGAAAAACATCGTGGTATTCAAGTTGATCATTGGATCACTTGAGAGGAGTTGAGTGCAACTCTCGTCCGTTGGGACGCCACAACGTGGAGTAGGCAAGTTTTGTACTTGGCCGAACCACGGGATAACCACCGTGTCAACTCTGTGATTGCTTTCTTGTGGTTATTGTGTTTTAACTCCTCTCTAGCCACTTGGCCATAATTGTGCTAACACTTAACAAGTTTTTGTGGCTTAAGTTTTGAAGTTTTACAGGATCACTTATTCACCCCCCCCTCTAGGTGCTCTCAACAGTTGCATAGCATATCAGTATCGACAGTGGTACCTAGATGGCTAGAAGAAGTGAGGGCGGGGTATGATGCTGATGAAAATGCCACAAACTTATTAAGACGAATGACTGCTGGGGAGGCTGTGGGAGACTTCACCTACAAAGGAGGGATCATAATGTACAAGGATCGGGTGTGGCTGGGTGCAAACCAATCTATGCAACATAAAGTGATGGCTGCATTACATGACAGCGCAGTGGGTGGTCACTCGGGATTTCCAGTTACGTACAGACGCATAAAGGCTCATTTCAGCTGGCCAGGAATGAAACAAGCAGTGATGACCTTTGTCCAAACCTGTCTAATCTGCCAGCAGGCCAAGGCGGAAAGAGGTCGCTATCCTGGTTTATTGATGCCATTACCTATACCAGAGCAGGCATGGCAGGTAGTAAGTCTGGATTTTATATCTGGTTTACCTATTTCCCATCACTACAATTGTATCATGGTAGTGGTTGATAAATTTTCAAAATATGCCCATTTTCTAGCTTTGGCCCACCCATTTTCTGCTCTGTCAGTGGCCAAGCTATATCTGAAGGAGGTCTATCGTTTGCATGGTTTACCATCCTCTATCATCTCAGATCGAGACCCTGTTTTTACCAGCAAGTTGTGGCGTGAACTATTCACTTTGGCAGGCACCAAATTGTGTATGAGCAGTGCTTACCACCCGCAGTCTGATGGACAGACGGAACGGGTGAACCAGTGTCTGGAGACTTATCTGCGGTGCTTTGTGCAATCCTGTCCCCGACAATGGTATTCCTGGATATCCCTAGCAGAATTCTGGTATAATACATGTTATCACACCGCGCTGGGAAAATCACCGTTTGAAGTTCTTTATGGTCATACTCCTTCACAGCTTGGACTGATATCAGCTGACCAATGTTCAGTACCAGATCTGCAGGATTTGCTCCAAACCAGGCAGCAAGCAATGCAGCAAGTGAAAATGCACTTACAGAGAGCCCAAGCAATGCAGCAAGTGAAAATGCACTTACAGAGAGCCCAGGATCGCATGAAGAAGCAGGCTGATAAGAAACGAGTGGAGAGAAACTTTGAAGTGGGAGATTGGGTGTTTCTGAAGCTCCAACCATACTGCCAACAATCAGTCACGGCAAGAATGAACCACAAGCTGTCCTTTCGGTATTTTGGACCTTATGAGGTTGTGAAGAAGGTTAACCAGGTGGCATACGAGTTGCAACTTCCGCCAGGCAGCGCCATCCACCCTGTGTTTCATGTATCACAACTGAAACCTGTGTTAGGCAAACATGTTCCTTTATGTGCGGAGTTACCTGATATGTCACATGAGCTACAGGTACCTGAACAGGTGATTGATTCACGGCTAACCAAGAAGGGCTCCAAGGTGATATCGCAGGTACTAGTGAAATGGTCAGAATGGCCAGAATCACTTGCTACATGGGAGGATGAAGAAGCTATCAAGCAAGCGTTCCCGTACGCTCCAGCTTGGGGTCAAGCTGTTTCTAAAGGGGGAAGGGATGTCACCAAGGCCCAGAAGACAGTGCCACTGGAGATCGACGACCAGGCTGCAGCCAAAGCGCAGAGAAGCAAACGCACCAAGAAGCCCAATGTCAAGTACGTTGGAGGCCCATGGGTGAACTAGGTCTATTACTGTAGCACATAAATACTTGTCTGTAATAAGTGAACGGCAGACTGGAACATACCTGTTGGCGGCGGCTGGCTTGTTGCCTGTCCGGATCCTCATACGCCTGTGTTGAACCCTGATCGGAGTAAAATCCTACCACCACCAATTGATCCAAAAACAGATTCCAGTCTCTGTGATTGTGTTGCTAACATGATCCATCATCCATGTGTGGCTTGCCATGAGCCCATGCATCGTCACTGGATTTCCCCATGAACACACACACGTGTGGTGTGTTCGTGTTGGCATATTGTTTGTTGTTAAAAAAATACAGATACGTCATCGTGATTCTATATATCTCCTGTACATGTTAGCACACAATAAACCATAAAATGAACTGTACGGCCACCGTGCCTGCAAACATATCTCAGACTCAAGACTGCTGGCTGGTGAGCTTTTTCATTCACGGGACGACTTAAACGCCGCCCAACATATTTGATGGTGACCTAACCAAAAAAAAAACTGCATGTGGTTTACTAGTCTTCGTGGTACTTAGGATCTCTTCTAGTATTTAGTTATTTTTTTTTTTAAAAACGAAAACCGCTGCAAGTAGACCTACTTTGCACCGAGCTAGATGAGGTTCAAGGTGTTCACCAACCGTTCACCCACCCCGGCCGTGACTCGACGGGGACGCGGACCCAACTCCGGCAACCGGTTGGGGCGTTCGGCCTCTTCCTAATTAACTTGGGCAACCGGTTCGATAGTGAGACGGGTTTGATTTCCTTGCACGCCCACGCCACTTACCGGCAGGGTGGTCCACAATGAGCACATGCCCGCAGGCCACTGACCACATGGGCACTCAACTATCAACTTGAGAATGGAGATAGCTCTGACACAGAAGGTTCTGATCTGTCGTCCACAATATTCTTGTCGTTCGGCAGGGCACAGATGCTATATACGAGCAAAATATCTGTACGGAGGTGGGGCGTCGCTGTCGGTGAACATGCGCGATGCGAGGGTTGCCTGCCATCTCTGTCAAAAACATGTGGTGGAAGCATCGACCGAATTTGACAGCTTGGGTTTTGACCAAATAATTCGAAATCGGAATTTCGACACGCGCAGGGAGAACGAAACAAAACAAAACAAAACCATCCAGACGGTAGGAGTATACAGTTAAATTGGTAGTATTACTGTATTATCGACCTCGAGATTTACGTATACTGAAACGGCGACAATTCCGAATAAAAAAACAAGAACGGAACATTAATAGTACAGTACAGGGCCAAGAAAGAGCCAGATCCGGTGATTGATAGTTTAATGCTGCGCGTCGTCTACGATATGATGATTGGAACGGGGGTTCGGCGCCGCCGTCGGTGGCAGTAGTGGGGGCCAGACAGCCGGGGCAGCAGGAACGCAGGGTATTATGTTTTTTTTCTTCTTCTTCTTTTTTTCACTTGACGCGGCGGCAGAGCGTGACGCCGTCGCCGACGGGGAGCTGGCAGATCTCGACGCGGTCGTCGGCGGCGAGCGCGCTGTTGAGGGCGAGGACGAAGTCGCGGTAGAAGCGGATGTACTTGCGCATGGGCGCGTCGTCGGGGAGCACGACGGAGCCGTTCCACAGCGTGTTGTCGTAGCCGATGAGGCCGCCGGGCCTCACCAGCTTCAGGAGCCGCTCGTGGTAGCTGAGGTAGTTGTCCTTGTCGGCGTCCACGAAGGCGAAGTCGAACGACCCGTGCTGCTCCTTGTCCGCCACGAGGTCGTCCAGGACGGGGAGCGCGGGGCCCTCGCGGAAGTCGATCTTGTGGCCCACGCCGGCCTTGTTGATGCAGGGAAGGCCTAGCTCGTAGTTCTCGCGGTTGATGTCCATGGCCAAGATCTGCGGGGGGACGAGCAACAGAGAGAGAGACAGAGAGGGGTAAAGATCCTTGGTCTGGGTGGGTGGCAGATCTGGGAAAGAGAGAGAGAGAGAAAGAGAGAAAGGGCACCGACCGTGCCGTCCTCCGGGAGTGCGAGCGCGGTGGCGAGGAGCGAGTAGCCGGTGTAGACGCCGATCTCCATGGTCTTCTTGGCGCCGATGAGCTTGATGAGCATGTTGAGGAACTGGCCCTCGTCGGCGGAGGTGGTCATCAGGTTCCTGCACGCCACGCCACGTTCGTTCTCAGATCTCGGTCTGTCCACGTCCAGCAGGCCCACACACTCGAATCCACCACGTACGACAGGGCGAAAAGCTAGCGGGACATACCATGGGTGCTTGGCGGTGATCTCGCGCAGCTCCTTCATGCTCTCCGGCTCCCGCGGGTACACGCTCGTGTCCAGGATGTACTGCGGATCATTCTTCCCCCGCGGTCAGAGACTCAGATCCCGGTCAGATTCAGCCACTCATTGCGCTCAGCTTGTTTACCTGGTACAGGTCGTCGCTCTTGAGCAGGCTCTTGTGGCCGACCTCGGAGTGGCGCGTCTTCTGCTCGCCGTTGCCGTTGCCGTTGGCCTGCTGCTCCTGCGCCGGTGCAGCCTTGGCCGCCTCGGTCGCCGTGGTGGCCATTGCGTGCAGTGCAGTGCAGTGCAGTTAGCTGGACGAACGACTGATATGTCGCGGAGATCTGGTCTGGGTGCGGCACTGGCTTGCGCGTCGGGTATTGCTGGATTGACCGACCGTGCCTGCCGGGGCGGCTCTTATATAACGCGCGGCGGCAAGGCGACTAGGCGAGGCGTGTGAGAGCCTGGCTGCCACTGCCGGGCCAGGCCTTGGTGCGCCGCGCGCACGGGTGGGTGGCGGCCGCTAGGGGGGCGGGGTGGGTGGCTGGCCGGATCCGTGCGTTTGGTCAGAGGGCTGTGTGGCCTCGGGTCTGGCCGTGGTGTCCGGTGCACGCGGACGCCGTCGCGGCCGTGGCTGTCGAGTGCGGGGAGGGAGAGGGGTTGGTGGGAAAGGGACGCGCGCAGGCGCGGCTGACTCTGACTGCCGACCTGGCACGACCGGCGTGGAGTGGTGGTCGCCTTCCTTCCTCGTTCCGGCCGGGCGGGGAGAGCAGCGACATTTGGTAGACTGCCACGGTCCACCACCAACCCACTCTTGCTTTCAGTGCATCAATCATCGTCCATCGGGTGGTCCCCCAGTCGTGACTCGGGAGTCGGGAGGTGGTAGCGGCATGGGAAGGGAAACCGGTGCGCGCGGCATGACCGTCCTGTTCTCGGAGTCGGAGCAGCCTGCACATTTTGGTGAGGTTGAGTGAGCTAGAGCAAGAGATCCAGATGACGTGCCTTTTTTTTTTATTTTTTTTCGCGCGCGTAGTGCTTGCTTGGGGGCACGAACAGCCTGTAGAGAGAGGAGACGGACAAACGGAGGCCCTGCTGGATGGCTGCTGGCTGGCGGGTGCGCAGCACGACAAAGGCGCCACGCCCGTGTCCGTAACGTAAGCCAGGCTAACGTACTGGATGTCTGGATGCCACTCACTCACGCTATCTTCTTATCTATCTACACGCTTGCCTTGCTTGGTTGGACGGCAACAACACGGCCCAAGAGCGACACCTGGTACGGGCTGCCACTTTGCGGGCGGGGCCGGGCCGGGCCAGGCCGGGCCGATGCCGTGGAGGGCGGGTCGGTGCAGGACAGCAGCAGGCCTAGCTAGAGCTGCAGGCTGCAGCAAGCAAGCAAGCAACGGCGAGGCAGGCTGGGTTGATTTATTCGTACGAGTGACATGAGCAGTAGCAGATTCGCCAGCGTTCTACCAAGAAAGTCCGCGCTGACTTAATGCAGACTACTGAGAATGCCAAAGTCCTACTGACTATTTAAAGCGACTAGCTAGTCAACTGGAGAGAAGAGGAACCAACGACGACGACGACTCTCTTTATCTGATACCAATGTTTTCGCCATGGCCGTGGCTGTGGCTAAGTAGCCAAGGATGTACAATTGATGAAGAAAGTGATCCGGCCGGCAGCAGCACCAGCACCAAGTGGAAGGAGTGGCTAATGAGGACGGATGAGGCGCGATAGTGAATGCCTATCTCCTGCACTGCACTACCATGGATCCATAGATACAACATACCACTCGATCGGGGTAGCAAAAGGACCGCTGTATCTCAAACCATAGAACATGCTGTTAGATGAAGACTTTTACTTGAAAGGGCCTGTCATTCTTCAACTAACCAACTCCTTCCACTTTTACTCCGCTGAATGCCTATCTCCTGCACTAGCACTTTTACTCGATCGCGTGTAGACCTGTCATTCTTTGTCTAGACTTTGTCCAACTCAGGTACACAGACATACTACGTAGACAATGTCATACCTAGGAAGATTATGCAATATTCAATAGAAACAAGATTCCTGCCTTTGTTGTCTAATTGCTCGATGCAGAGAAGTTTATGCGGGGGAGTAACTGTCTGCAACATTGAAAGCAAAGGCTGAATTCAATACATCGGTCACTGAGGCATTGGTGAAGTCCCAATCCTGGCCATAGTAAAAGGTCACAACTGTAGACCTGCTCATTCTTTGTCTAGCCTTTGTCAATTCAAGGTACACATACTACGTAGTAGACGGTGTCATACCTAGGAAGATTAAGCAAGGTCCAATAAAAAAGATTCCGGTCTATGTTGGCTATTTGCTGAAGTTCATGTTCACGCATGAAGTAAACTGTCTGCAACATTAAATGCATCGTAACTTCTGAGATTGTGCCAAGAATCCTTCTGATTACAAAAGAATGTTTGCAAGGCTAAGAAACGAGAAACGACAGATATACTACGGCAATGTCACTGTATGGATTATGGAAGAACCGCAAAAACAAACATTTTGACAAATTCTGTATGGCGGCTACAGAATGGGTACTGAAGAATTTAGACTTTCAATAGAGAAACAAGTTTCAAAGACGTCCTGAACTGGGATCACATAGTCAACCGTCTGCTACATTCGGCCTTGCCGTCCCCTACAGAAAGTCAGAGATAGATGTCCCCATTCCCAGCTAACTGGTACTCACGTACACGCCACAGAAAGTCAAAGATTAGATGCCACCCAACCGCCAGGGCACTCTTGATCAACACATGCGCTATAAGTGACCCACCCATCTTTCCTCTGTGCATCTTTGCCAAGCAGCCATGGCCATGAGAGACCTCTGCATTCTCACCACACTTGTCTCTTTCCTTGTATCGTTATCCTCTGTTTCTGCTGCATACGACCACAGCTACCTTGCTAGAGGCTCCTCCATCTCCACCCAGGATGTAACCACCCCCATCCTAGTGTCGCCCAATGGTGCCTTCACCTGCGGCTTCTACAAGGTGGCCACCAACGCCTTCACCTTTTCTATCTGGTTCTCGTGGGCATCTGGCAAGACTGTCTCCTGGACGGCTAACCGTGATGCGCCACTCAATGGCAGGGGCTCCAGGCTCATCTTCCACAAGAAGGGGGCCTTGATCCTTGTGGACTATAATGGCATGGTCATATGGAGCACCAACACAACCGCGTCCGGCAGTGATCGTGCGATGCTTCTCGATAGCGGCAACCTTGTTGTCATGGATACAGATGGGCGTCACCTCTGGAGAAGCTTCGACTCACCAACTGATACACTTCTACCATGGCAGCCGATGACTAGAGATACTAGGTTGGTATCTGCTTCTGCTAGGGGTTTGCTCTATTCAGGTTTCTATGCCTTCTACTTCGCCACTAACAATATCCTAACTCTTATTTACAACGGTCCTGAGACTAGTAGCATATATTGGCCAGATCCATTCCACATGCCATGGGATAATGGTAGGACTACCTATAATAGTACCAGGTATGGGGTTCTTGACCAGACAGGACGGTTTGTGGCAAGTGACCAGCTTAAGTTTGAAGCTTCTGATCTTGGTGATGAGACGATGAGGAGATTGACCCTAGACTATGACGGTAACCTTAGGTTGTATAGCCTAAACATGACCAGTGGCAATTGGTCAGTCTCTTGGATGGCATTCCCTCAACTGTGCAAAATACATGGACTGTGTGGAGCAAACAGCCTGTGCAGATACAGACCAGAGCTAGAGTCATGTTCTTGCCTTGAAGGATTTGAGATGGTTGAACCAAGTGACTGGAGCAAAGGGTGCAGGCGCAAGACTAATACCACACCCTTTTCATTTAGGAAGCTTACCGGAACAGACTTATGGGGCTATGACTTAAACTATTCCAAACTGGTGCCATGGTTGATGTGCAGGAACATGTGCTTGAACGATACGGACTGCCAAGCTTTTGGTTACCGGAAGGGAACAGGCGAATGTTATCCAAAGGCCTTTCTTTTCAATGGCAGGGACTTCCCAGATCCTTACAATGATATCTATCTGAAAACTCAAGAGGCAGTATGGTCTTCACCAGAATTGGCTCCTGGATTAAGACATGCTTGCAAAGTTACTGAAAAGGAAGCATACCCCTTATCACAAATGTTCGTGGGTGCCAATTCCAGTTTCAAGTTTGGATACTTTCTATCTTCTGCATTGACATTGCTCGTTATTGAAGTGATCTTAATCATAGTTGGTAGTTGGATTGTTTACAAATGGGAGAGAAGACCAGAAATTATGGACGAAGGTTACATGATCATTTCCAGTCAGTTCCGAAGGTTCAGCTACAAGGAGTTACAGAGGGCAACCAAGAGTTTCCAAGAAGAGCTCGGAAGTGGCACATCAGGAGCAGTTTACAAGGGAGTCCTTGATGATGGAAGGGAGGTCGCAGTGAAGAAGCTAAGTGATATGATGCAAGGAGAACAAGAGTTCAGATCTGAGCTCAGCATCATTGGAAGAATATATCATATGAATCTGGTAAGAATTTGGGGGTTTTGTGCTGAGCAAACTCACAAGCTATTGGTTTCCGAGTTTGTTGAAAATGGTTCATTAGACAGATATCTGGTTGATTATCAGGACTTAACTTATGTGCTCCAATGGAGCCAAAGGTACAATATCGCACTTGGAGTGGCAAAAGGACTGGCATATCTCCATCATGAATGGATTGTGCACTGTGATGTCGAACCAGAGAACATACTGTTAGATAAAGAATTTGAACCAAAAATTGCAGATTTTGGATTGGTTAAATTACTAAGTCGAGGAACAGGAGCACAGATGCTGTCAAGGGTGCATGGGACTAGAGGGTACATTGCACCAGAGTGGGCTCTAAATCTTCCAATAACAGGGAAGGCTGATGTTTACAGCTATGGTGTAGTGCTCCTCGAGTTAGTGAAAGGGGTTCGGGTTTCCAGTTGGGTAATTGAAGGCGAGGGGGTGGAGGAAATGTCTATTCGATGCTCTGCTGAGATTCTTAAAGAGAAATTGGCAGCCAAAGATCCATCATGGCTCATGGAATTTGTTGACTGCAGACTGAATGGAGAATTCAACTACTTACAAGCAGCCACGATGTTAGAGATAGCAGTGTCATGCGTGGAAGAGGAGAGGACCAAAAGACCTAGCATGGACCATATCCTCAAAACTTTGCTTTCACTAGTGGAATAATGTTGCTTAGATTTTCCTTTTACCAATCTGATGTGCATACTGTGAGACTGGACAAGTGAAAAAAACAATAGTTTTGTGTTGTAGCACAGAATAGTGAAATGGAGTCATGTCATGCGCGCAACTTTAATAAAGTGCATCCAAAATCCTTAAGAGAGCCTAATAAGAGCCTGTTTGGCAGGCAGGGCTCCAACTCTGAAAGCGCAGCTTTAAGGCAGGTGCTTGCTGGCGTTTTTGGGTGCACTGGTACTCCTATTCTAACCCTAACAGACCAAATTGCAAGTCCAACTGCCCACATGTAGGCCCGGTTAAACAGGCAAAAAAAACAGCGCAACTAATCTGGTCGTCTCGGACGATTAGCTTTCTGATCAAGCTAATCGTGTCGATACCCCTAGTCGATCACGCGCGACCAACTAGGACGATTAATCATGATTAGTGAGACGACTTGTAAACAATGACCTCAGCATTCAGCCCACTTGGAGCTTCAGTATACATATTTATAGAATTTGTTCTACACATGCATTCACTTGCACTGCTATTTGGTGTAGAATGCTTAGAGTTGGATTTCAAGAACCAGAATACTAGATAAGTGCATGTACTCATAATGAGTGAACACTCGAAAGATGTGTAAGTATACATATTTATATAATTTGTTCTACACAAAATGTATCCACTTGCATCGGTATTTGGTGTAGAAATGATCAGGGTTGGATTTCAACTAGATGAGTGCATACAGTCATATTGAGTCAACGCTCGAAATATGTGTCAAGTGACAGTCTAATTTCTTTCTTACTTTATTCATTGAGCAATCAACTAACTGAAGGGTGATGAATCCAATTGAATCAAAATGTTCACCACTATACAATCTACATATGATTAAAAAGAATCGACAATGACAGAAATTGTGAAAGAATCACCATGGCTAGTCAGGCGCTCGCAGGTCCCTCGTTGTTGCTGCCAATGCGCTCCGCAACGCCAATGCACGGCCATCGATCTCGAGTCCTGCTCCGGCACCAGCGTCATCTCTTTGGCTGTGCAGTCCCCCCAAATCACTGTCTGCCTCCTCAACATCCGGCGCCAATGCAGAGTAATCCTCCCTGGACAACAGCACATTGTGAAGCATCGCACATGTCCCAATGCACGCCACAGCTGCTCGAGAGCTTTCCTCCTCGTGGAGCCTAGCGATGGCTCCCCACCCCATCAAGCTCCGGATAACACGCCGCACGGGGCGGCACATTGCCCTGTGCGCAGCATTGAACTCCGCCTCCGGGGAGCCAGGCACCAGTGGCCCTGGGAAAGGCACCATGAGCCAGGGCAGCAGCGGGTACCCACCCCCATCCCCAACCAAGTACTGCTGGGAGTCGAGCAACTTGCCGTGCTCGGCCTCCTGGTACAACGAGGACAGCCTGAGCACCTCGAGGTCTGTGCGGTCGCCGCGGAATCCCGCGGTGAGGGAGAGCACGCGGGAGGAGGCGCCCGCCACGAGCTGGGTGGCGAGCGGGCCGGTAGGGCCGGCGAAGCGCGCGCAGCAGAGCGCGCCGCGGCAGGAGGGGAGCGGGGCGGAATAGGCGCCGGTTGGGTCGGAGGGGAAGGCGAGCCAGAAGCGGAAGTTGGCGAGGAGCACCCGGCGGAGGCGGCGGGAGGCGGCGCGGGGGGCGGAGGGCGGGACGCCGAAGAGCTCCGCGAGCGCAGGGTAGGGCAGACCCGACGCGAGGCGGGCGAGGGCGAGCGCGAGGAGCACGGGGGACGGGAGGGAGGAGGGGTGGGAGAGGAGCGGCTCGAGGAGGCCCGAGAGGAAGTGGAAGGTGGGCGCCGAGACCCGGAACGCGAGCGGGTAGTCGTCCAGGCTCGTGGGCGGCAGAGGCAAGGGCGCCGGCGGTGGCGCCTCCTGCTCCGGGGCCGGGTCAGGGTCGGGGTCGGGGTCGGGGTCGGGGTCGGTCGCTTCGGAGTCCGAGGCGGAGCTGGCCTCGTCGCGGCGCAGGCGCTTGCGCGAGCGGGCGGTGGGGCCGAGGAGGACGAGGAGCGCGGCGGCCGAGTGAGCTGTGAGGAGGAGGGGGAGCGGGGTCGTCATGGAGGGGAGAGGCGGGGGCGCATGGTGCTGCTGCTGGTGGTGCGGGAGTGGTTGAGCCGTCGGTGTGGCGAAATACGAGAGGATTTCGTAGGCGATCGAGTGATGCGACGACACCCATCGATGCCGCTTCCGTGCAAGGTCGCTTTTCATTTTTTTTTTTTTTTTACCTTTTGCTGTCGTGCTCCTACTTGGCGTTCCACGGTTCCGGCCTTGGGCCTGGAGGAATCCACATATCCATCGGCCATCGCGTATCCGCATGGCCCACTTTTCCTGCAGCGTCCGAGTTCAGACACAGGACTATGATAAAAAAACAAATTTCTGATAGAAAATTGATTTCTGGTACGGAAATATGTACATGAGTCTCTCAACTCAACTCTACAAACAATATAATTTATAGTGCAAAACAATACTTTGCACGACCTGCTGGAGATGACCTAAAGATTCATAATTATACGGCTATTATTTTTGACACAAAATGAGTATGAATGGTTGTTTTCGCCAATACCGAAAGTTAAAGTCTATGAATTTTTCATAAAGAAATTATCTTCACAAAAAATCGAAGGAACTAATTTTTAGAAAGAAAAAATATATAAGGGAAGTAATAGAAGTTTCTCACCAAAATGCATGGGTATATAGCCGACATTTTTTACTGAAAACTAGCATAAACAGTGGTACATGATTCATTACATGTTAAAACCGATAAAACGAACTTTATTGATCCGGACATAGAAACAACAAAAAAAGCATTTTATAAGTATCAAAACGTTGGAAAATCAAATGTACAACCATCTCAATAACGAAAATAGACCGGAACAATATATTTCACCCAAAAGAATCTTAAATAAGCAGTGTATTTCAATTCATGTAATAAAATCAACCAACACAACAAGGCACAGGAAGAGATGGTGTTGTGCCACAAAATAACCATAGAAAAAATTTAAATATTGGCTCGTTGGCACGTGGACTAGATGAGCTCTTTCGAAATATTATTCGTCATCACTTATCAGAGGCTGATTAGATGCTGAGAGTGGTCTTGTAGGTGGTGCCAGCCTTGAAATCGGCGGGGATGACATCATCGGCGATACGGTAGCCGCCAGACTTGGTAGCAAAGCGGATGCAGAGGGGGTACTTGAGCGGGGCCTTGGTGTCGAGCGTCCAAGTGCCAGCTGGGCCCTCCTTGAGTGTAAAGGAGAAATCGTCGCCGCCATGCTCCTTGATCTCCACGTCAGAGATGGTGGCAATGTTAGGGGTGAGAACCAGGTGGCCAGGCTTGGAGCCCTTGCCGACCTGGAAGGTGAGTGGGGTGGTGCACGAACCGAATGCGAACAACATAGCCAGTGCCGTTGTGGCAAGCAGGATAGAGTACCTTGAGGCCATTGTTGGTGGCGAGCTAGCGATGTATTTGTTTCTATGTGCTTGTTTCTTTCACGGATGTGTGTGTTGTGTCTGTGTGGGGAGATCGGTGTTGTAGTCGGGCACATATTTATGGACGATGGAGGAGGCAAGGAAGTTGGACATTGGTGTACGGCGTGCCACAGATATCGCTGGCTGACTTATTTTTGTTCCTCGAAAAAACCTCGGTCGGTTGTTCAAAGACCAACACGTGTACACAACTACTATAAATAGGTCTGAGCTCGGTGGGCCTGATTCTTTTCTTCTAACAAAAAAGTTCAAAATAAAGGCATGGCATGCAGTCCTCTCGTAAAAGAAAAGAGAAGAAAAGCAAAAGCATGCACTCCTCATTAGCTCTCTACTTACTTCCTTTTAAAAAACTATAAATAGTAAATCACTTTCACTTTTGTTCCACTCATTTCCCATTTTTGCTTTTTTGACCCTTTTTGAGAAAGTTTTTCTCAAGTATGCCCTTTTTAGTTTGAATTCTGCATCCCGCCTTCCTCTAGGCCCACACCATCTTGGTCGACCTCCCTCCCCACGCAGTCGTTCCCAACCGTATTTTTTTTGCCTTTTGACCCTTTTGAGAAAGTTTTTCACAAGTATGCCCTTTTCAGTTTGAATTCCGTCGAGGTATCGCTCCGTAGCGAGCGTCGAGCGCTTATGTGGCAGGGGTCGTCGCCCGTGCCTGGTCCTATGTACAAAATAAATGGACACACCAACGAAAACATGAGTCTACTAGGGTTTGAACCAACAACCGCGAATATTAAAGCTCATGTCTCTAACCAACACAACTTATGATTATTTGTGCTAAACAAAGAAAATATTTTTATTTGAACAAGTGACTTGATGATGTGCATATGTATTGTTTGATGGACGTGCTTAATCACTTATTTGATCTCGAAAACACAAACTAATATCCACATTAAGCTGTTGGTATGTGCACGATCTATTTTTTCACACTAAAGCACAATGGATTATTGAGGAATTCGAACTTTCTGTAGACTTCAGTTTAATCCTTATGTATATGTATATATATATATATATAAAACATATACAAATATTGGCACACAGTTTCTATTTACAACAGTTTCTAAACAGCTCCCATTTTCTGTCGTCTCCAGCAATCATACGCACGTACGTGCTCCAGGTCATAGCCGTAGTGTTACGAGTTTTCATTTCAGCTACATGCCAACTGATAGGTACTTGCAATTCTACATGTTTTCTTTTTAGGTTACTGACATGGAGGAACGGGAAATAACTCCATGAAGCGCTTAAGACTTATCCTAGACGTCCATGAGTGCAAGGACGACTTATCCTACACGTCCACCATTATTAGGAGGGCTACTAACGCACGAACGCAAGGGCTAAGCGACCGTTTGCGGGTGGCAGGGGTTGGTGCTGTAAGGGAAATGACTTAATCATTTCCTATAATCGATTTTAGTGGTTGACGTCCATCACAAACCACGTCGACTAATTAGTTTGCCAAGATGTCTTTTTATCTCAGATGCATAAGGTTTAACACAAACCAAGAAAGAAATTAAGTTAGGGACCCAACAAAGTTTGGAGCAAAGACTTGAGAGTGTGCTGCCAGTGGCGCACCGGACAGTGTCCAGTGCCCTAGGCCGAGCACCACTCGAACATGCCACTCTCGGGTTTTTCCAAGCTCCGCTATAATTCATCGGACTGTCCGGTGTGCACTGGACATGTCCGATGAGCCAACGGAGCAACGGTAACCTGGCGCTCAACGGTCGACTGTGTGAACAGTAAAAGCGCACAGTGCAGAAGTCAGATGTCAAGCTGCGAAGTCAGAACACACCAGACATGTCTAGTGTTCCACCCGACTGTCCGGTGCCGCAAGAGAACAGAAGACTTCAACGGTCAAGCCACTCCAAACCCCAACGGCGTGCTGACGTAGCACACATCGGATAGTGAACAGTACCTGTCCGGGGCACCGCCGGACTGTCCGGTGTGCCCATCGACAGCAAACTCAGCCAACGGCTAGAAAGTGGTTGGAGGCTATAAATACCCCCACCCACCTCCATTCAAGCCATCCAAGTTTTGAGAAGTTCACATTCAATACAATAGCAATAGCATTCACTCCAAGACACATTCCAAAGATCAAATCCCCTCCAAGCCTCAAAATCAACTCAATTGCTTAGTGACTTGAGAGAGGGTGTTTTGTGTTCTTTTGTTGCTCTTGTTACTTGGATTGCTTTCTCCTTTCTATTCTCATTCTTCTAAGTGCTTTGTAAAGCTAGCAAGAGACACCTAAGTGTGTGGTGATCCTTGCGAGGTCTTAGTGACCCAAGTGATTAAGGAGAAACCTTGACCGGTCTGTGTGACCGATTGAGAGAGGGAAAGGGTTGGAATAGACCCGGACTTTGTGGCCTCCTCAATGGGGACTAGGTTCTTTGGAACCAAACCTTGGTAAAACAAATCATCGTGTTCACTTGCATTGATCTTCACTTGATTTGTTTTCCTGTCTTTCCTCTCTCTAAAGTTTCCTTGCTAATATTGATTTAAGTTTGCTCCCAAAGTTATACACATCAATTTGAGCAACTCAGCAAGAGATACAATCTTCCGCACTCAGATTTAATTCTAACGCTAACCCCGGCCTTAGTGTGTGTTTAAAGTTTGTAAATTTCAGGTTTCGCCTATTCACCCCCTCTAGGCGACTTTCAGGTGCCAATAGTGACGGCGCCGACCCCTACCAAGTAGGCGCCACAACGACGCTCCGGAGTGATGCCTTGACACCATTTATATTGGCGCCAAGACGTGTAACGTCGACGCCAATAGTGATGGCACCGAGGTAAGGGTCCATTTTCTGAATTAAAATTGAAAAAGGCTTACTTGTGAAAAACTTTCCCCAAAAGGGCCAAAAAGCAAAAAAGACGACTGTCCCAAACACCCCTCCACACGCCGCCTCCCCGTGCCCTCCCTCCACACGCCGCCTCTGCTCGTCCGGATCTCCCCGTGACCTCCTTCCCCACTTTGTTGCTCCGCCCATCGCCTCATCGCGACCTCCCTCCCCACGCCTCCATTACCGTGGAGCTTTCAACCAGCCCGAGTGCTCCAGAAATCTCGCAACCCGTCCGCTCGCCATGAACCCACCCGTAATCACGGGCGCTCCAACCGCGACCGCCATCCTCGCCCGCGAACGCTCCAACCGCGACCTCCCGAAATCCACGCCATGCTCCGTTCATGCCGCGTCTGCTCTAATCGTGTCCGTGCATGCCATGATCGCCATTCTCGCCCCCCACTGTCTACGCATTTTGTGCTCACCCAACAGCCTTATCGCGCCCTCCACCATCGCTGGCCAGCGTTCGATGCATACGCCAACCTTATCACGTTCGCATCCTCTCTCGCATGCGTTCCCAACCACCGTCCTGTCATCCTTATGCAGCTTGCCCATGGTAGCCACGAGCTGGAGCAGCAGCACTTCCAACATCCTGTTCTTGAGAACCCATGCCTCACAACATACCGTCTGGTGAGTCTCCAACTAACTTAAACGTGATTGTGGCTCCTTCTATTTTCATGTGAAATTGGTTCTAGTACCTTGCTAATTGTGGTTGTTCATCGATCTGGTGAAGCTACATGTGCATAAATATTTTTTGTTTATTGCTATCCAGATATTTTTGCTTTTCCCCTTGTTTTTGCTTGCTTCAATTTTTGGAAGGAGCATCTACTTTTTTACTACAACCGTATGTGGCTTGATGCTATTTGAAAGGGAAATAGGCTCACACCTTTTCCTAATTGATTTTGGTGGTTGAATTGTCCAACACAAATAATTGGACTAACTAGTTTGCTCTAGATTATAAGTTCTACAGGTGCCAAAGGTTCAACACAAACCAATAAAAAGTCCAAGAAAGGGTTCAAATAAAAAGAGCAAAAGACAACCGAAGGCAGCCCTGGTCTGGCGCACCGAACTGTCCGGTGTGCCACCGGACAGTGTCCGGTGCACCAGGGAGATCAACTCCGAACTTGCCACCTTCGGGAATTCTGGGAGCCACTCCGCTATAATTCACCGGACTGTCCGGTGTAGCACCAAACTGTCCGGTGTGCCATGCGGAGCAACGGCTACCTGTGCCAACGGTCGTCTGCAACAGCTACAGTGAACAGTGAACAGTGCCGACTGCGCGCGCAGAGTCAGAGCAAGCGCCAGATGGCGCACCGGACAGTGAACAATACATGTCCGGTGCACCACCAGACTGTCCGGTGGCCCACTTGTCAGAAGCTCCAACGGTCGAACCCTAACAGTTGGGTGACGTGGCTGGTGCACCGGACAGTGTCCGGTGGTGCACCGGACTGTCCGGTGCGCCCTTTGACAGCAGCCTTCCCCAACGTCCACTTTGCTGGTTGGGGCTATAAATACCCCCAACCACCAACACTTCAGAGCATCCAAGTTTTCAGCCAACACATTCAATACAAGAGCTAGTGCATTCAATACAAGACACAAATAGAGTGAATCAAAATCTCTCCAAGTCCCAATTCCACTCAAAGCAATAGTGACTAGAAGAGAGAGTTTTGTCGTGTTCTTTTGAGCTCTTGCGCTTGGATCGCTTTTCTTCTTCCCATTTCTTGTTCCCAAGATCATTGTAATCAAAGCAAGATACACCAATTGTGTGGTGGTCCTTGTGGGGACTAAGTGTCCCGTTTGATTGAGAAGAGAAGCTCACTCGGTCTAAGTGATCGTTTGAGAGAGGGAAAGGGTTGAAAAAGACCCGGTCTTTGTGACCACCTCAACGGGGAGTAGGTTTTCAAGAAACGAGCCTCGTTAAAACAAATCACCGTGTCATCCGCTCTTATTCGCCTGTGATTTGTTTTCGCCCTCTCTTTCGGACTCGATTATATTTCTAACGCTAACCCCGGCTTGTAGTTGTGCTTAAACTTTATAAATTTCAGATTTGCTTATTCACCCCCCCTCTAGGTGACTTTCAATTGGTATCGGAGCCCGGTACTTCATTAAGAGCCTAACCACTCGAAGTTATGTCGGAAGCTCACGCCAAGAAGGAGATGGTGACCGGTGAGAAGCCCGCCACAAGCCACAGGAAGGCTCCATCGGGGGAGTCCGACAACAAGAAGAGGGAGGAATCACCTCCCCGTGTCAAGTCGCACCGGAGTGGCGACAAGAAGAAGAAAATGAAGAAAGTGGTCTACTACGAGACCGATTCTTCGTCTCCTTCCACCTCCGGCTCCGACGCGCCGTCCGTCACTTCTAAGCGCCATGAGCGCAAGAAGTTTAGTAAGATCCCCTTACGCTATCCTCGCATTTCCAAACGCACTCCTTTACTTTCCGTCCCATTAGGCAAACCACCGGTTTTTGACGGTGAAGATTATTGTATGTGGAGTGATAAAATGAGGCACCATCTAACCTCACTCCACGCTAGTATTTAGGACATTGTTAAATTTGGCGCACAAGAACCATCCGTGGGGGATGAAGGCTAGGATTCGAACGAGGTAGCCCAAATCCGGCATTTCAACTCCCAAGCCACCACTATACTCCTCGCCTCTCTAAGTCGAGAGGAGTATAACAAGGTGCAAGGGTTGAAGAGTGCCAAAGAAATTTGGGACGTGCTCAAGACCGCGCACGAAGGAGATGAGGTGACCAAGATCACCAAGCGGGAGACGATCGAGGGGAGCTCAGTCGATTCATGCTTCACCAAGGGGAGGAGCCACAAGCCATGTACAACCGGCTCAAGACCTTGGTGAACCAAGTGCGCAACCTCGGGAGCACCAATGGGATGACCATGAAATGGTCAAGGTTATTCTTAGATCACTCGTTTTTCTTAACCCTACTCAAGTACAATTAATTCGTGGTGATCCAAGATATAAACTAATGTCTCCCGAGGAAGTGATAGGGAAGTTTGTGAGCTTTGAACTCATGATCAAAGGCTCCAAATAAATCATAGAGCGAGGCGCCACCTCCACACCCGAGGTGCAACCCGTCGCCTTCAAAGCGACGGAGGAGAAGAAGGAAGAGTCTACATCAAGTAGGCTTCCCATCGATGCCTCCAAGCTCGACAATGAGGAGATGGCTTTAATCATCAAAAGCTTTCGCCAAATCCTCAAGCAAAGGAAGGGGAAAGATTACAAGCCTCGTTCCAAGAAAGTATGGTACAAATGTGGTAAGTCCGGTCATTTCATTGCTAAATGTCCATTATCAAGTGATAGTGACAGGGGCGACGACAAGAAGGGAAGAAGGAAGGAGAAGAAGAAGTATTACAAGAAGAAGGGCGGCGATGCCCATGTTTACCGGAGTGGGACTCCGATGAGAGCTCCACCTACTCCTCCTCCGACTAGGACGCCGCAAACAGCGCCGTCACCAAGGGTCTCCTCTTCCCCAACGTCGGTCACAAGTGCCTCATGGCAAGGGACGACAAAAAGAAGGTAAAATCTAGAGCCTCCACTAAATACGCGACATCTAGTGATGAGGAAAGCTCTAGTGATGATGAGGATAATTTACTTGCCCTTTTTGCCAACCTCAACATGCAACAAAAGGAGAAATTAAATGAATTGATAGGAGCTATTCATGAGAAGGATGAACTCTTGGATACCCAAGAGGACTTCCTTATCAAAGAAAATAAGAAGCATGTTAAGGTTAAAAATGCTTACGCTATCATAGAAAAATTAGTGAGCTAAGTACTTGCCATGATGTTATCTCAAACCTTAGAAATGAAAAATGCCAAACTAATTGCTAAGGTTGAGAAGTTAGATGTTTGTGATGATTCAATTGTTAGTCTTAGAAATGATAATGATAGTTTGATCACTAAGATTGATAAATTGAATGCATCCCTCTCTAGCCTTAAAATTGAGAATGAAAAATTAATTGCTAAGGCTAAAGATTTAAATGTTTGCAATGTTTCTATTTCCAATCTTAGAGATGAGAATGCTATTTTACATGCTAAGATTGTTGAATTAAATACTTGCAAACCCTCTACATCTAACGTTGAGCATGTTACTATTTGCACTAGATGTAGAGATATTAATGTTGATGTTATTCATGATCACCTAGCTTTAATTAAACAACAAAATGATCACATAGCTCAACTTAGTGCTAAAATTAATGAGTATGACTTAGAAAATGAAAAATTTAAATTTGCTCGTAGTATGCTTTATAGTGGGAGACACCCTAGCATTAAGGATGGCATTGGCTTCCAACAGGGTGACAATGTCAAGCTTAATGCCCCTAAGAAATTATCTAACTTTGTTAAGGGCAAAGCTCCCATGGTTCAGGATAACGAGGGTTACATTTTATACCCTGCCGGTTATCCTGAACACAAAATTAGGAGAATTCAGTCTAGGAAGTCTCACTCTGGCTCTCATCATGCTTTTATGTATAAGAGTGAGGCATCTAGTTCTAGGCAGTCCACTCAAGTCAAATTGCCTAATAAGAAAACTCCTATTGCATAAAATGAACCTAACATTTCATTTAAGACTTTTGATGCATCATATGTTTTAACTAACAAATCAGGCAAAGTAGTTGCCAAATATGTTGGGGCCAAACACAAGAGCTCAAAGACAAGAAGGGAAGAAGGAAGGAGAAGAAGAAGTATTACAAGAAGAAGGGCGGCGATGCCCATGTTTACCGGAGTGGGACTCCGATGAGAGCTCCACCTACTCCTCCTCCGACGAGGACGCCGCAAACAGCGCCGTCACCAAGGGTCTCCTCTTCCCCAACGTCGGTCACAAGTGCCTCATGGCAAGGGACGACAAAAAGAAGGTAAAATCTAGAGCCTCCACTAAATACGCGACATCTAGTGATGAGGAAAGCTCTAGTGATGATGAGGATAATTTACTTGCCCTTTTTGCCAACCTCAACATGCAACAAAAGGAGAAATTAAATGAATTGATAGGAGCTATTCATGAGAAGGATGAACTCTTGGATACCCAAGAGGACTTCCTTATCAAAGAAAATAAGAAGCATGTTAAGGTTAAAAATGCTTACGCTATCATAGAAAAATTAGTGAGCTAAGTACTTGCCATGATGTTATCTCAAACCTTAGAAATGAAAAATGCCAAACTAATTGCTAAGGTTGAGAAGTTAGATGTTTGTGATGATTCAATTGTTAGTCTTAGAAATGATAATGATAGTTTGATCACTAAGATTGATAAATTGAATGCATCCCTCTCTAGCCTTAAAATTGAGAATGAAAAATTAATTGCTAAGGCTAAAGATTTAAATGTTTGCAATGTTTCTATTTCCAATCTTAGAGATGAGAATGCTATTTTACATGCTAAGATTGTTGAATTAAATACTTGCAAACCCTCTACATCTAACGTTGAGCATGTTACTATTTGCACTAGATGTAGAGATATTAATGTTGATGCTATTCATGATCACCTAGCTTTAATTAAACAACAAAATGATCACATAGCTCAACTTAGTGCTAAAATTAATGAGTATGACTTAGAAAATGAAAAATTTAAATTTGCTCGTAGTATGCTTTATAGTGGGAGACACCCTAGCATTAAGGATGGCATTGGCTTCCAACAGGGTGACAATGTCAAGCTTAATGCCCCTAAGAAATTATCTAACTTTGTTAAGGGCAAAGCTCCCATGGTTCAGGATAACGAGGGTTACATTTTATACCCTGCCGGTTATCCTGAACACAAAATTAGGAGAATTCAGTCTAGGAAGTCTCACTCTGGCTCTCATCATGCTTTTATGTATAAGAGTGAGGCATCTAGTTCTAGGCAGTCCACTCATGTCAAATTGCCTAATAAGAAAACTCCTATTGCATAAAATGAACCTAACATTTCATTTAAGACTTTTGATGCATCATATGTTTTAACTAACAAATCAGGCAAAGTAGTTGCCAAATATGTTGGGGCCAAACACAAGAGCTCAAAGACTTGTGTTTGGGTACCCAAGGTGCTTGTTTCTAATGTGAAAGGACCCAAGACCGTTTGGGTACCTAAGAACAAGGCCTAAATTTGTTTTGTAGGTTTATGCATCTGGGGGCTCAAGTTGGATAATTGATAGCGGGTGCACAAACCACATGATTGGGGAGAAAAGGATGTTCTCCTCCTACGAGAAAAACCATGATCCTCAAAGAGCTATCGCATTCGGGGATGGAAATCAAGGTTTGGTCAAAGGACTTGGTAAAATTGCTATATCTCCTGACCATTCTATTTCCAATGTTTTTCTTGTAGATTCTTTAGATTATAATTTGCTTTCCGTTTCTCAATTATGTAAAATGGGCTATAACTGTCTTTATACGGATATAGGTGTTACTGTCTTTAGAAGAAGTGATGATTCAGTAGCATTTAAGGGAGTGTTAGAGGGTCAGCTATACTTAGTTGATTTTAATAGAGCTGAACTCGACACTTGCTTAATTGCTAAGACTAACATGGGTTGGCTCTGGCACCGCCGACTAGCCCAAGTTGGGATGAAGAATCTTCATAAGCTTCTAAAGGAAGAGCACATTTTGGGACTAACAAATGTTCATTTTGAGAAAGACATGATTTGTAGTGCATGTCAAGCAGGAAAGCAAGTTGGTGTTAATCATCCACACAAGAACATCATGACGACTGACAGGCCACTCGAGTTACTCCACATGGACCTATTCGGCCCGATCGCTTACATAAGCATCGGCGGGAGTAAATACTGTCTAGTTATTTGGGATGATTATTCTCGCTTCACTTGGGTGTTCTTTTTGCAGGAAAAATCACAAACCCAAGAGACCTTAAAGGGATTCTTGAGACGAGCTCAAAATGAGTTCGGCTTAAGGATCAAAAAGATTAGAAGCAACAACGGGACGGAGTTCAAGAACTCACAAATAGAAGGCTTCCTTGAGGATGAGGGCATCAAGCATGAGTTCTCTTCTCCCTACACACCACAACAAAATGGTGTAGTGGAGAGGAAGAATAGAACTCTACTTGACATGGCGAGGACCTGCTTGATGAATACAAGAATTCAGACCGGTTTTGGGTGGAAGCAATCAACACCGCTTGCTACGCCATCAACCGTCTCTACCTTCACCGAATCCTCAAGAAGACATCATATGAACTCCTAACCGATAAAAAGCCTAATGTTTCATAATTTAGAGTCTTTGGTAGCAAATGTTTTATTCTTGTTAAAAGAGGTAGAAAATCTAAATTTGCTCCTAAGGCTGTAGAAGGCTTTTTACTTGGTTATGATTCAAACACAAGGGCATATAGATTCTTTAACAAGTCCACTGGACTAGTTGAAGTTTCTTGTGACATTGTGTTTGATGAGACTAACGGCTCTCAAGTAGAGCAAGTTGATCTTGATGAGCTAGATGATGAAGAGGCTCCGTGCGTCGCGCTAAGGAACATGTCCATTGGGGATGTGTGTCCTAAGGAATCCGAAGAGCCTCCACAAGCACAAGATCAACCATCTTCCTCCATGCAAGCATCTCCACCAACTCAAGATGAGGATCAAGCTCAAGAGTATGAAAATGAAGATCAAGAAGATGAGCCACCTCAAGAAGGGGACAATGATCAAGGGGGAGATGCCCATGATCTAGACAAGGAAGATGATGATGGTCCAAGACCACCACACCCAAGAGTCCACCAAGCAATACAACGAGATCACCATGTGAACTCCATCCTCAACGATATTCAAAAGGGGGTAACCACTCGATCTCGTGTTGCTCATTTTTGTGAACATTACTCCTTTGTGTCGTCTATTGAGCCGTACAGGGTGAAAGACGCATTAAGGGATTCGGATTGGGTGTTGGCAATGCAAGAGGAACTCAACAACTTCACGAGGAATGAGGTATGACATTTAGTTCCACGTCCTAACCAAAATGTTGTAGGAACCAAGTGGGTCTTCCGCAACAAACAAGATGAGCATGGTGTGGTGACAAGGAACAAAGCCCGACTTGTGGCCAAGGGATTTTCACAAGTCGAAGGTTTGGATTTCGGTGAAACCTATGCACCCGTAGCTAGGCTTGAGTCAATTCGAATATTACTTGTCTATGCTACTTACCATGGCTTTAAGCTTTATCAAATGGACGTAAAAAGTGCCTTCCTCAATGGACCAATCAAGGAAGATGTCTATGTTGAGCAACCTCCCGGCTTTGAAGATAGTGAGTACCCTAACCATGTTTACAAACTCTCTAAGGTGCTTTATGGGCTCAAGCAAGCCCCAAGAGCATGGTATGAATGCCTAAGAGATTTTCTTATCGCTAATGGCTTCAAGGTCGAAAAAGCCGATTCTACTCTCTTTACTAAAACAATTGCAAAAGATTTGTTTATATGCCAAATTTATGTTGATGATATCATATTTGGGTCTACTAACAAATCTACTTGTGAAGAGTTTAGTAAGATCATGATTCAAAAATTCGAGATGTCTATGATGGGGGAGTTGAAGTACTTCTTAGGATTTCAAGTGAAACAACTCCAAGAGGGCACCTTCATCATCCAAACCAAGTATATTCAAGACATACTCACAAAGTTTGGGATGAAGGATGCCAAGCCCATCAAAACACCCATGGGAACTAATGGGCATCTCGACCTCGACACGGGAGGTAAATCCGTAGATCAAAAGGTATACCGGTCGATGATATGATCTTTACTCTATTTATGTGCATCTCGACCGGATATAATGCTTTCCGTATGCATGTGTGCAAGATTCCAAGCCGATCCTAAGGAAGTTCACCTTAAGGTCGTAAAACGAATCTTGAGATATTTAGCTTATACTCCTAAGTTTGGCCTTTGGTACCCCAGGGGATCCACTTTTGATTTAATTGGATATTCAGATGCTGATTGGGCAGGGTGTAAGATTGATAGAAAGAACACATCAGGGACTTGCCAGTTCTTGGGAAGATCTCTAGTGTCTTGGGCTTCTAAGAAACAAAATTCTGTACCAAGCCACTAGATGAGAAAACTTTTACCAAACTTAGGCATGAGCTAAACATTCTTGATTCTAGGAATTTTGATTGATATTTTGCACACCTAGCTCATTTCAATACAGTTGATCATATCTCTTTCATGTACTATGACTAATGTGGTTTTCAAGTGTATTATATGCTAAGTCATAGATTGAAAGGGAAATGGAGTTCTTCGGCGAAGCCAAGGCTTCCACTCCACTCCATCATGTTATTCATCATTTGCCGTCACTCCGCAACGCTCTCCAATTTGGTATAATCTTCACTCATATATTGTTTACCAAAGGGGGAGAATGTTTGAACAAGGGCTTATATTTCACTCACAAGTATCCGTTTTTGGCGATTCATGCCAAAGGGGGAGAAAGTATTAGCCCAAAGCAAAAGTACCGCACCACCACCAATTTCACAAATGTAGTCTTTCAAATTTGTATTAAAAGAAGGTTTTTCAATTGGTATCTTATTTTGTTATATAATTTCAAATTGGTATGACCCCTTTCAAAACTAATATCTAAACCCCTCTTGAACACTAAGAGGAGAATTTCATTGAGGGGGAGTTTTGTTTAGTCAAAGGAAAAGCATTTGAAACAGGGGGAGAAAATTTCAAATATTGAAAATGCTTCTCAAAATCTTATTCATTTACCTTTGACTATTTGCAAAAAGACTTTGAAAAGAATTTCCAAAAGAGTTTGCAAAAACAAAACATGTGGCGCAAGCATGGTCCAAAATGTTAAATTAGAAGAAAACATCCATGCATATATTATAAAAATGTATATTGGTTTAATTCCAAGTAACCCTTGCACTTACCTTTTGCAAACTAGTTCAATTCTGCACTTATATATTTGCTTTGGTTTGTGTTGGCATCAATCACCAAAAAGGGGGAGATTGAAAGGGAAATAGGCTCACACCTTTTCCTAATTGATTTTGGTGGTTGAATTGTCCAACACAAATAATTGGACTAACTAGTTTGCTCTAGATTATAAGTTCTACAGGTGCCAAAGGTTCAACACAAACCAATAAAAAGTCCAAGAAAGGGTTCAAATAAAAAGATCAAAAGACAACCGAAGGCAGCCCTGGTCTGGCGCACTGGACTGTCCGGTGCACCAGGGAGATCAACTCCGAACTTGTCACCTTCGGGAATTCTGGGAGCCACTCCGCTATAATTCACCGGACTGTCCGGTGTAGCACCGGACTGTCCGATGTGCCATGCGGAGCAACGGCTACCTGCGCCAACGGTTGTCTGCAACAGCTACAGTGAACAGTGAACAGTGCCGACTGCGCGCGCAGAGTCAGAGCAGGCGCTAGATGGCACACCGGACAGTGAACAGTACCTATCTGGTGCACCACCGGACTGTTCGGTGGCCCACTTGTCAGAAGCTCCAACGGTCGAACCCTAACGGTTGGGTGACGTGGCTAGCGCACCGGATAGTGTCCGGTGGTGCACCGGGCTGGCCGGTACGCCCTTCGACAGCAGCCTTCCCCAACGGCCACTTTGGTGGTTGGGGCTATAAATACCCCCAATCACCAACACTTTAGAGCATCCAAGTTTTCAGCCAACATATTCAATACAAGAGCTAGTGCATTCAATACAAGACACAAATATAGTGAATCAAAATCTCTCCAAGTCCCAATTCCACTCAAAGCAATAGTGACTAGAAGAGAGAGTTTTGCCGTGTTCTTTTGAGCTCTTGCGCTTGGATCGCTTTTCTTCTTCCCCATTTCTTGTTCCCAAGATCATTGTAATCAAAGCAAGAGACACCAATTGTGTGGTGGTCCTTGTGGGGACTAAGTGTCCCGTTTGATTGAGAAGAGAAGCTCACTCGGTCTAAGTAGTTGTGCTTAAACTTTATAAATTTCAGATTTGCCTATTCACCCCCCTCTAGGTGACTTTCACTATTCTCAATTACTTCTTCAAAAGAAAAGTTACAGTGAGTTGGTGAATTTAACACATGATGCTATTTGTTGCAGAGATTTAGTGATACTCCTTATCGTCTTGATAGAAATTCATTTATGTAATATTTTTTTGTGATGTACAGAGCTCCTGTTGGTTAGAAAATAGAAACACATGGCGTTTTGGTTGAGGTTATCTCCTGCTCTTATGTGAACCACAAAATATTTCATGTTGCTAACCTGTATTTACTACGAATGTATTCATCGCTTTAGATTACTAAAATGTTCATATAAACAAAAGCAGTAATTTGGATAGTAGCTACCAATAATATGGATTACTTTTACAAATACCCCCTGAAATTCTACAAACCAACCCATTGTCCAACGCATTTCTCTGTCCCGCCTCCCTTCGGGCCTACACCATCTTCGTCCCCAACCTTCCTCCCCACACCGCCTCCTGGACCCTCCCCGTGACCTGGCCCCTTGAAATTATGTATTGGTTGTTGCCAGAGAATTTATAAGATTGAGATCGTTAATATGTGGTATTTGTT
Organism: Zea mays; assembly: GCF_902167145.1. Lineage (NCBI taxonomy): Eukaryota > Viridiplantae > Streptophyta > Magnoliopsida > Poales > Poaceae > Zea > Zea mays. Next base: position 17,982,846 of record NC_050104.1, read on the forward strand.
TTTATGTAATCGTTGTGCACTAATATTTTTTTTGAATATTTTGTTTGCCGTTGCAACACACGGGCACTTGACTAGTTAGCAGTAAAATACGAGAGCATGAGGTTACCAACCACTATAACCTAGAATGGATGGAGGACAAAGACCTTCTAAAAATAGTATAAAGCAAGAACAGAGAAAGAGACTGAGAATAAAGCGACAAGTGTTAATAGGGTTAGTGAAAGTCGCCTAGAGGGGGGTGAATAGGCAAATCTAAAATTTATAAAGTTTAAGCATAACTACAAGCCGGGGTTAGCGTTAGAAATATAATCGAGTCCGAAAGAGAGGGCGAAAACAAATCACAAACGAATAAGAGCGGATGACACGGTGATTTGTTTTACCGAGGTTCAGTTCTTGCAAACCTACTCCCCGTTGAGGTGGTCACAAAGACCGGGTCTCTTTCAACCCTTTCCCTCTCTCAAACGGTCACTTAGACCGAGTGAGCTTCCTTCCTTGATTTCCTGGGTCACTTAGACCCTGCAAGGACCACCACACAATTGGTGTCTCTTGCTTTGCTTACAAGGCTTTGAGAGTAAGAATGAGAGAAAGAAGAAAGCCAACCAAGCAACAAGAACAACAAAAGAACACAAGTCGATCTTCTCACAAGTCCTAAAAACTAGAGTTGAATTGTGGACTTTGATTTGATTGGAGGCTTTGATTTGTGTCTTGGAGTGTTGTGTATTGCTCTTGTATTGAATGAGGAGTAGTGAATGCTTGGATTGCCTTGAAGAGTGGTGGTTGGGGGGTATTTATAGCCCGAACCACCAAAATAGCCATTGGGGAACTCTGATGTCGATGGGCGCACCGGACTGTCCAGTGCACCACCGGACACTGTCCGGTGCGCCAGCCATGCACCCAACTGTTAGGGTTCGACCGTTGGAGCTTTTGACATGTGGGCCACCGGATAGTCCGGTGGTGCACCGGACAGGTCCTGTTCACTGTCCGGTGCGCCTTCTGGCGCCTGCTCTGACTTCTGCGTGCGTAGTTGCACTGTTCACTATAGACTTTTGCAGACGACCGTTGGCACAGTTAGCCGTTGCTCCGCTGGCACACCGGACAGTTCGGTGCTACACCGAACAGTCCGGTGAATTATAGCGGAGTGGCTCCCAGAATTCCCGAAGGTGGCAAGTTTGGAGTTGATCTCCCTGGTGCACCGGACACTGTCCGGTGGCACACATGACAATCCTGTGCGCCAGACCAGGGCAGCCTTCGGTTGTCTTTTTGCTCTTTTTTTAACCCTTTCTTGGACTTTTATTGGTTTGTGTTGAACCTTTGGCACCTGTAGAACTTATAATCTAGAGCAAACTAGTTAGTCCAATTATTTGTGTTGGGCAATTCAACCACCAAAATCAATTAGGAAAATGTGTGAGCCTATTTCCCTTTCAGTTAGGGCACCGAGGAAGCTATATATACAACATTGATATTTAGTCCCATTTGGTGGCGGTGCCCGGGACTCAAGGTCAACCTCTTGTTATGGTTAGATCCACCAACTAGGACTAAAGACCCTCCTACAAAAGTTTGTGATGTTGGTTGTTGGACCGAAGATTTTAGCCCTAGTTGGTGGCTCCAACCAATACTAAAGCTCCATTAGTCTTGGGTCTAACTATGTCAAGGACTAAAAAGACACAAGTCTATTCTCTACTAATGTATGAACCATTATGCTAAATGTAGTTTTAATCATTTTATTTTGTCATAAATTGTTATCATTTATTGTGATGTATTGGCTTAATGTTTTGCTCTCATTACAACATAAGGATATTAGCCTAACAATAAACTATGCATGGTGTCGGGTACCTAGGATTCGGGTGCCCGAAGAAGGCCCAAAAGGCCTCCCAAAGACGACCCACTAATCGACCAGCCCGCCTGCCTAGTAACTCGGCGAGGTGGCCCAAAAGGCCTCCCGAAGACGACCGACCAACCCGCCCGTCGAGCAAATCGGCGAGGCAGAGTTGACAACCAACCTGCCTGCCGAGCAAGTCGGTGAGGCGGAGTTGTCGACCAACCCGTCTACCGAGCAACATGGTGAGGCGGAGTCATTGTACATCCACTTGGCGAGCAACCTTCTGGCAAGCAGACCCACAGGGGAAAGGGGCACTGACCCAGTACCAATGAGCAATGTCAGCACGACAAGGTAGACTATCACCAAACCACGTTCGGGTCATGGGAACTGAGCCAAAGGGACCTCTGTCAAACACGACCATCAATACATTCTCAGATGTGCCTGAAAGGGAAATGTGCCCTTGGACCATTTCTATAAGTATTCTGGTGATTAGATGTCCAACACACATTGAGTAAGTTCTTATGTGCCAAATGAGTGAGAAGTGTGAAATCAAGAACAAGGTATGTTTCTAGACTTAGTGAATTGTTTTTGAATACTAACATGGCTATCTAAGTGCTAGAAACAGTGCCAAGAAAAGAAGATTTGTATTGGAGAAGAGTTGGCAAAGTACAACCAACACCAGCTCGGGTCTAGCACACCGGACTGTACGGTGGTGCATCGGACAGTGTCCGGTGCCCCAGACTGGTCAACAGTGAACCGGCTGCTCTCGGGAAAAGAGAAAGGCGACGTGGCTATAATTCACCGGACTGTCCAGTGAGTCAACGGCGCCAGCAGCCAACGATCGTTCGCGCGATCAACGCGTGACATGTGGTCCGCGCCAACGGTCGGTTGGGCACACCGGACTGTCCAGTGCGTCCGGTGCGCCAACCGGTCCCATGGACCAACGGTCGGTTGCACCCGGTATGGAAGGAAATTGAGCACCGGACTGCTACAGTGGTTGTCCGGTGGTGCACCGGACTGTCCGGTGCACCACTCGAGAGAAGGCAAGAATTGCCTACCAAATTGATGTCCAACGGCTCCTAGCTGCCTTAGGGATAAAAAGAGACCCCTAGGAGCATGGAGCAGACCACCAAGCTTACAAGAGACATCCTAAGACACCTATATTATGCATTCAGGCAATCAGATAATCGTTCTTGAGATTTGAGCACTGTTCGAGTTGTAAACTCCTTGAGCTGTGTTTGTGTGCTCACCTCTTCACTTGTGTGCGTGTGTGTGCTGCGGATTTGGGTCTTGCGTGTGTTGCACTCCCATCCTTACTCTTGTGCTTTCTTTGTGATCATAACTTTGTAAGGGCGAGAGGCTCAAACTTGTGGAGATTCCTCGCAAATGGGAAGAATACTCAAGATAAAAGACTGTGGTATTCAAGTCGATCAATGGATCACTTGAAAGGGGTTGAGTGCAACCCTCGTCCATAGGGATGGCACAACGTGGAAGTAGGCAAGTGTTACTTGGCCGAACCACGGGATAAAAATCGCATGTCTCGTGTGTTACTTTTCTATGATTGTTTTGTTCGCACGAGCTCAGTCCATAGCCACTTGGTTACACTAACACTTTAATAATCAAGTTTGTGGCTATTTAGTGTTTGATTTTACAGGATCACCTATTCATCCCCCTCTAGGTGCTCTCAATTGGTATCGGAGCCATACTCTTCATCTAAGGGACTAACCGCCCGAAGAGATGGATCCTAAGGGAAAGGGGATGGTGGTCAACGACAAGGAAAAGGAGTCCATCTTCAATGAGCCAAGAGACGACAAGCCCACTGTAACACCCTGAATTTGGGGGTATAAAATTTCTTTTCTAATATCCACCAAATTCAGGTGTTACCCTCTAAATCACTTGCTTTTCTTCTCTCTTTGTTGTTTCAAAATAATGGAGAGTTATTTTATTATATATTTATATGTGAGTTTTTGGCGTAGTAAAATAAAATCCTAGAGAAACTTTGATTATTGCATTCAAGTCGTTGCAAAGTGTTTATGAGTGTAAAGGTTTTTCAAAACTACATCGAATAATCTTGATCTTGTTTCTGAAGGCTTTCAGGAACCTTCGAAACGTTCCTTCGAGTATTAATATGAATTTCAGTCTCTCTAATTATTAATTAAGTACCTAAATTTTTGTATTTGCGAAAACTACAAAAATCTTGGAAACACGATAATATATATATTTCTTCCTCTCGTCGAACCTGTTCCAAACCTCCTACCTTTTTCGCGAGATCACCGAATCACGTCTTCTCGCGAACAGCATGCTGCCCGCGTCGGCTATCCTCGTCATTTTAGGTCCACATGCCAGCTCTGGTCGCCTTCGTCTAATTTGGTCTAACCCGCATAAGTCAGTCTCTGTCCTACACTGTCTCGCGCAATTGTATTTTCCGCTCGGTCGCGACGCAATTTGCGACGAATTGAGCAACCATCTCATGTGCCTGTTTTTTTATATATAAATCCACCCGTCATCGCATAACCCCTCGTCTCGCCCAGATCCAGAACGCAGGCGTGGAGGGCAGCTGTTACCAGGTACGCAGGCATCCCTCTTCTTGTTTCCCATTGCCAAATTGCCTCCGATTTCCCGAGACCCAGATCACCCGAGCATGCTCCTCATCCCGGCGACGCACGTAAGCTTTCTCCTCTTCCCAGCGACACACTATCTCGAAGCCTATCGCCGACGAATCCGTCCAGCCAAACCATCCGTAGCCTCATGCCCTCACTTCGTCGAAGCTCCTCGTTCAAGCATGATCCCAGGCCATGGCCGACGTCCGCGCGTCCCAGCCCTCGCCGTTCCTCACAGTGCCTGCGATGCTCAGCAGGGGGCGACCATGGCGAGCCGCGGCCAGCCCGGCATCCCTGCAAGCGACGCAGCCAAGCCTGGCCCGGCCAGCGCCAGGGCACGCCCCAACCTCCCTCTCGCAGTGCCCCCTCAAGATCCAGCCACCCCTCTCCCACTTCTTCCCTCTCCCTTCTCCCTTGGGCACGGCAGCAGCAGTCCCAGGTCATCCATGGTGGCCATCGGCGCGACCGCTAATCCCCTTCCATGAGCCCACCCTTGCCGAGCTCCTCCCTGGCCGGCCGTCGTCCTTCTCCCATGGGCGAGCTCGCCCTGGGCCGCGACCAACACCCTCCCTCTGCGGCAGCAACTTCCCCCATCCCCCCTCCATTTTCCTGTAACCGTGAGGTTGAAGACATGTGTGGCCACACAGGATCCGACCTGCAGGATCTTTTGTGACCGTAACCCATGTGACCCTTTGCGCAGCTCCGTTGCCTAGCCAATAGATTTACATCACGTCAATCAAGTTCGCAAATCATAAGCAATTAATATATTTTACGTCCTAAATTATTTTCGACTTGGTTCGGATGCGTTAAGTTTGTAACCATGTCGATTACGTGTTAATAACATTATTTTGTCGCGACATAAGTTCAATTAATTAATTAATTTTTGGTTTGTACGTTGTTTATTAAAGTAGCCATTTGACTAAAACTAATTCATAGCTTTATGCATTAACTTGATTAATACCAACTCAAATATTTCGATTCAATAATTGGTAGTGTAATCACATTATTTGTTAGCGATTATCACGCGTCGTCGCACTATCTGTGTGATGTTCGCGCATGATGTTCTTGTGGCGCACGTGCTGTTCGCGCAAGTCGTTGCACGTTGTTCGCATGTCGTTTACTCGTCATCGTCATACCTTCGCGCGATCGCGCCACGAGTATGGTTCACGTGTTGTCGCGCGCTGTTCGCGCGCGTCGTTAGTCACATGGTCACGTGTTGCCGTGTTCGCGGTCCGTGTGCTCCTTCGCGCGTGCCGCAGGGTTGTTTCACTTGTCGTCGCGTGTGCGAATTCACACTGTTCGCTCGCGTCGCCGCTCACATAAATTGCTATTCAGACGCTTTGATAAAATCGTTTTGCCGCATTGTTCATGTTAAATAATTAATTTCTTCTTTAGCGCCGGTTAGTTAAAATAATAGTTCGATCGAACCTGTTAAGCGATTATGCCGACTTAGACGTTATATTCAATATCTGATTAATATAAAACAATATAATTTAGTGGTACCCGTATGTCGTGTCGTTTATAAATTTAGTATATGTTTAAATATAGTGAGTCCTATGCATCGTGTTCATAAATATAATCTGACCAGTTTAAAATGTGGTTTCCGATCAAATTACAATCCCAATTAATGCCACATTAGATATTTCTTTAGAGTATCCTCCGTAAACGATCTATACTAATTAGAATCGGCCTAGAACATAGATTACACGTTTATTATGCAAACCTTCTGACAACCATACCGTCTCAACCATAGTTTCGATTTTAGTGTTTATTTCCTCGCGTGACTGTAGAAGCGATCTCTATTTCATAGTACACGTTTTCATAATGGTTTCCATTGTATGGTGTAATGTTCTTATGCCAGTATATGTTTGTTTGTCTATGTCTGTTCGTATTCGCTGCGCGTCGCGAATAGATTGCAATCTATTCCCGAGCTTCGAGGAATCGACGATCAAGATTTGGTGAACCACCGGTCCTGAGATCAAGCTCTTCGAGTCCAATGAGATCGAAGACCCTGAGCATCTGTTTGGTGAAGGCAAGTGTCCTCTGACCCATTATGTCCCATTTACTTTATAATACACTGTCCCGCATACTATGAACAACCTAAGGATTTACTAGCTTTCTATTTACCTGGTCCTTGATTACCTTTTGGGCTACTATGGTTAGCTTCATGCTAGCGCTTTACTTTAATCAATGAACATGATGAGATACAATGATGATACTATGGTTTTATTCTGGATATGATGATTTACTTGTGACATTTAAGGGGGCTCGAGCGGTTTCTCGAGTGCCTCTCCGTAAGGACCTGTTCGTTGAGAGACCACCCGGGATAATAGTGCAACCATGAGGGTGGAATGGGGTGCCCTTAGCTAATTAATTAGAGGAACTAGAGGTGTAGTCGCTTCGCCGTCGTGCCGTTAATGGGGTCCAGGCACAGTGCTTGCTCTGCCGAGGCGGGGTGCCGAGGTCCTTTCGTTTTGCTTTTGTTAGTCACCCTCCTGCAGGGAGGAGTACTGTGTTTATCAAACTGGAGAAACCTAACGGGCGGCTATGACCTCTAGGGAATCTTTGTAAAAGCTACGTAGTGATACCCTGCCGGACCACCTAGGAAGTGATCAATGGGGAGTCATGATCCCCGGGCAAAATGGGAATCACGGCTCATGGGTAAAGTGTGCGACCTCTGCAGAGGGTAGTGAAACTGATATATCAGCCGTGCTCACGGTTAAGAGCGGCCTTGGGATCCTCTTTGATTAGAGATACAGATGGTTCAATATACAATGGTTCTATTTATGGTTTTGGCTCGATGATGATAATGATGTTCCTCGAGGAGGAAATGGTTCACGGGTTGGCTATTACTAAAACTTGGCTTCCACTAATAATAAATATCTGACCAACTAAAAGCAACTGCTTGAGCTTAACCCCGCATAAAGCTAGTCCACTACAGCCAAACGGGACATTTGCTGAGTACGTTGATGTGTACTCACCCTTGCTTTCACAAAACACCAGGTTGCCTTTGGTGTAATCTATGCTCAGGTAAAGAAGAAGTCGTCGAGGCGGATCTCCAGGAGTTCCAGGACTTCGACGAGTCCGAGGATTAGGCTAGCGACCTCCCCCAGTCAGCTGCCTGTGGTGGGTTGTTTACGTTGGCTACGTTTCGATTCTGTGTACTTTGATTTATATTATGTAAATGGCTCTAGTCTGTAATATTATTACTTACTCTTTATTGTAATTCGAAGCATTGTGCTATGATGAGTCATTTATGTAATCGCTGTGTACGTGAATAACTGATCCTGGCACGTACATGGTTCGCATTCGGTTTACCTTCTAAAACCGGGTGTGACATAAGTGGTATCAAAGCCGTGCTGACTGTAGGACCGCTAGCCTAGAGTAGCATTGGCCGTTTTAAGGACTTATTGATTATTACTTCACCTCATCCTTGATTCTGCTTCAAAATATTAGTCACCTCGACTAATTCTACGTTATGATTCTATATATCACCTTGCTAAATGTATTTTATTCCAGTATCATCAATGCTTTACTCATTCATTCTATTAGATCTGATCTCACCCTTGTGCTTGCGACATCTTTGTAGATGACCCCTGACCATAGCCTTTGTATTTTGGGATTCTATCCTCTTCCAGTATTAAAGTGCTACCATTTGACCATCCCTATTCCCTTGGTATTGACATGATTGTACCCCTAGATTCTTCAATACTCTTGTTTCAAATACTTACCTCTGAAAACTCTATTGTCTATTTAAACATTCCAGTTTATATGTCCATGAATTTCTTGTCCTCTGAAATCCCTTCTTATTCCGTTGTTAAGATTGTTATCCTTTGCCTTTTCTATTCCCTTGTCCTGGTATGCCTGTACCCTTAGGGTATTGCATACTCTTGTCTTTCTAGATCTGCTTATCTTTATACCCTAATGTTTGTTTATAAACACTTCAGTTAATATGCCCTTGACCACCTTTGTTTCTTCATGATCCATGAGCGGTCATTTTATTTTGCATATCCTTGGTAATCTTGTTGTCTCCTTGTAACTCCACTTGGTAATTAATTTTCTTTACTTCAACCATTCTGTTGCAACCTTACCTATCTTACCCTTGACTGTTTTCTCCACTTCGCCACCTAGCGAGTCTTGCCTGAACTCTATCCTTGTGCTTTTCATTATTATCACCTTAACCTTTGACACCTCTATATCTTACTTGATGTTTGTCTCATACCTGCCCTTTAAAATCACCTCTCTCCCGTCTTATTCTGAGAGCTATACTTTACCTATCTTTACCTTGGTCACATCCTCTTCTTTGGCTTGCGAGTTTGTAACTTCGTCCTTTGCTGTGCTTTTGTTTGTTACTGCATCCACCTATCCCATCTCTCAATCTTACCTTGGTGATTACATTATTTTTTGTTATCTAAAATCTCCAATCTCCTATCCCAATTTGAGAACGGTGTTTTACTTATCTCATCCTTGGCAATATCCTATTCTTTACCGCGTGTAAGCCATGACATACCTCCATTCTTTATTGTACTTATACCACTAGCTCTTATATGCCTTCACCTTTTCTCCTATACTCTTGTCTGTTATTGCCTTTGACCCTTGCGATATTTATGTCATCTACCTAAATGCTTACCTTAAACTTATCCTTTAAAATCCTCTCCTTTATTTTGAGAAAGTTTGAGAGTTGCGAGTTACCTATCTCTCCCTTGATTTCTTCTCACTTCTTGTCGCCTTACAAGTTTTGTGTTAATTCCATCCTTTGCGGTGTTTTTATTTGCTACCACCATCACCTTGTCATCCATCGATCTTGCCTTGATACTCATCTTTATTAATACTCTTCAAAAATCTCCTCTCTTCCACCTCAATTTGAGAGCGACAATTCACCTATCTGGCCCTTCGACGTACCCTCTCCTTTTCCATTTGATGGTCCGGTCTTAACTTCTTTATTTATGGTACTTATATCCTCCGTCTTATGCCTATTTACCTCCTCTCATACATCCTTGTCCGTTATTACCTTTAAAACCCTCGTGATATCTATGCCCTTGCCTTCCTGCTTACCTTGAACCTACCCTTTGAAGCCCTCTCTTTTCCATCACTGTTCAAGGATAATGCCTAATCTATTTCACCATTGACTGCTCCCCCTTCTTTGACACCTTGCAAGTCTTGTCTAAAATACATCTTTTATTGTGTGTTTGTTCATTATCACCTTAACCCTTGTCATCCCTCGATCGTTACCTTGATGCTTATCTTGTACCTGCATTTTAAGGCCGCCTCTCCAATTTCATTTCAAGAGTGATGTCTTACCCATCCCGCTCTTTTTCTTTCCCTTTTCCTCTGTCGCGTTGCAAGTATTAGCTTTTGCTCGATATCACCCTTACCTTTGTAATATCTAGATCTTTCCATGATGCTTATATTATGCCTACCATTTGACTCATCATCTTTCCCATCTCGATTTGAGAATTGTGTTTTACCTATCCTGACCTTGGTTGCATTCTCTCCCTGTCGGTTCCAATCCTTGCTTTAGCTCCATCCTTTATTATGCTCATGCCCCTATCATACATTTCTTATTATTCCCCTTGCCTTTCGATGGCCTTAGAATAGTTTCCCCTTGGTAAGGAAAGACCACCATTTAATTAAAAGTTACGTATAGCAACGAGATGTTTGTTGTTGTATGCTTGTGTTGTTTGTCTTTGTGTTATGACTGATTTGCTTCTTCGTGATGAGTGTTGGTGTGTTGTGGCCCTTGGTCCACAATGGAATCTGTTTACTAGGTGAATGCCATAGAGTTAAGTATTTGGGTTCTCCCCCTGCTCTCTCTAATCCGTCTATACCTACCTTTTCTCGCTATTCTTTCCTCTTGCACCTGTCCATTTGGCAACCTCCAACTCCTCCAAATCAGTCAAGATCAGAGTCGGCAGCATCTTCACCAAGTGCATATCAACACTCCTATTAAGGGGGTTAGCCGCTAACCCCAATGAAGACAATGCGATCAACATCAGCCAACAAGATCAAAGTGGCGCAGCGGAAGCGTGTGTGGGGTCCTAACCCACAGGTCTAAGAGATCCTCAAGAATTGCATCCATCGGTCTCAAGCATCTAAAGGTCAAAGCAACCAGTCCGCAAGTTAAACTAGCAGAGTCAAAGTTAACTCAAAAAAAGTAGTGAACCACCCATGAACCGACCTTGTTTTTCTTGCTATCTTCTTCTTGAATCTCGGGGCGAGATTCCTGTTAAGGGGGTTAGATTTGTAACACCCTGAATTTGGGGGTATAAAATTTCTTTTCTAATATCCACCAAATTCAGGTGTTACCCTCTAAATCACTTGCTTTTCTTCTCTCTTTGTTGTTTCAAAATAATGGAGAGTTATTTTATTATATATTTATATGTGAGTTTTTGGCGTAGTAAAATAAAATCCTAGAGAAACTTTGATTATTGCATTCAAGTCGTTGCAAAGTGTTTATGAGTGTAAAGGTTTTTCAAAACTACATCGAATAATCTTGATCTTGTTTCTGAAGGCTTTCAGGAACCTTCGAAACGTTCCTTCGAGTATTAATATGAATTTCAGTCTCTCTAATTATTAATTAAGTACCTAAATTTTTGTATTTGCGAAAACTACAAAAATCTTGGAAACACGATAATATATATATTTCTTCCTCTCGTCGAACCTGCTCCAAACCTCCTACCTTTTTCGCGAGATCACCGAATCACGTCTTCTCGCGAACAGCATGCTGCCCGCGTCGGCTATCCTCGTCATTTTAGGTCCACATGCCAGCTCTGGTCGCCTTCGTCTAATTTGGTCTAACCCGCATAAGTCAGTCTCTGTCCTACACTGTCTCGCGCAATTGTATTTTCCGCTCGGTCGCGACGCAATTTGCGACGAATTGAGCAACCATCTCATGTGCCCGTTTTTTTATATATAAATCCACCCGTCATCGCATAACCCCTCGTCTCGCCCAGATCCAGAACGCAGGCGTGGAGGGCAGCTGTTACCAGGTACGCAGGCATCCCTCTTCTTGTTTCCCATTGCCAAATTGCCTCCGATTTCCCGAGACCCAGATCACCCGAGCATGCTCCTCATCCCGGCGACGCACGTAAGCTTTCTCCTCTTCCCAGCGACACACTATCTCGAAGCCTATCGCCGACGAATCCGTCCAGCCAAACCATCCGTAGCCTCATGCCCTCACTTCGTCGAAGCTCCTCGTTCAAGCATGATCCCAGGCCATGGCCGACGTCCGCGCGTCCCAGCCCTCGCCGTTCCTCACAGTGCCTGCGATGCTCAGCAGGGGGCGACCATGGCGAGCCGCGGCCAGCCCGGCATCCCTGCAAGCGACGCAGCCAAGCCTGGCCCGGCCAGCGCCAGGGCACGCCCCAACCTCCCTCTCGCAGTGCCCCCTCAAGATCCAGCCGCCCCTCTCCCACTTCTTCCCTCTCCCTTCTCCCTTGGGCACGGCAGCAGCAGTCCCAGGTCATCCATGGTGGCCATCGGCGCGACCGCTAATCCCCTTCCATGAGCCCACCCTTGCCGAGCTCCTCCCTGGCCGGCCGTCGTCCTTCTCCCATGGGCGAGCTCGCCCTGGGCCGCGACCAACACCCTCCCTCTGCGGCAGCAACTTCCCCCATCCCCCCTCCATTTTCCTGTAACCGTGAGGTTGAAGACATGTGTGGCCACACAGGATCCGACCTGCAGGATCTTTTGTGACCGTAACCCATGTGACCCTTTGCGCAGCTCCGTTGCCTAGCCAATAGATTTACATCACGTCAATCAAGTTCGCAAATCATAAGCAATTAATATATTTTACGTCCTAAATTATTTTCGACTTGGTTCGGATGCGTTAAGTTTGTAACCATGTCGATTACGTGTTAATAACATTATTTTGTCGCGACATAAGTTCAATTAATTAATTAATTTTTGGTTTGTACGTTGTTTATTAAAGTAGCCATTTGACTAAAACTAATTCATAGCTTTATGCATTAACTTGATTAATACCAACTCAAATATTTCGATTCAATAATTGGTAGTGTAATCACATTATTTGTTAGCGATTATCACGCGTCGTCGCACTATCTGTGTGATGTTCGCGCATGATGTTCTTGTGGCGCACGTGCTGTTCGCGCAAGTCGTTGCACGTTGTTCGCATGCCGTTTACTCGTCATCGTCATACCTTCGCGCGATCGCGCCACGCGTATGGTTCACGTGTTGTCGCGCGCTGTTCGCGCGCGTCGTTAGTCACATGGTCACGTGTTGCCGTGTGCGCGGTCCGTGTGCTCCTTCGCGCGTGCCGCAGGGTTGTTTCACTTGTCGTCGCGTGTGCGAATTCACACTGTTCGCTCGCGTCGCCGCTCACATAAATTGCTATTCAGACGCTTTGATAAAATCGTTTTGCCGCATTGTTCATGTTAAATAATTAATTTCTTCTTTAGCGCCGGTTAGTTAAAATAATAGTTCGATCGAACCTGTTAAGCGATTATGCCGACTTAGACGTTATATTCAATATCTGATTAATATAAAACAATATAATTTAGTGGTACCCGTATGTCGTGTCGTTTATAAATTTAGTATATGTTTAAATATAGTGAGTCCTATGCATCGTGTTCATAAATATAATCTGACCAGTTTAAAATGTGGTTTCCGATCAAATTACAATCCCAATTAATGCCACATTAGATATTTCTTTAGAGTATCCTCCGTAAACGATCTATACTAATTAGAATCGGCCTAGAACATAGATTACACGTTTATTATGCAAACCTTCTGACAACCATACCGTCTCAACCATAGTTTCGATTTTAGTGTTTATTTCCTCGCGTGACTGTAGAAGCGATCTCTATTTCATAGTACACGTTTTCATAATGGTTTCCATTGTATGGTGTAATGTTCTTATGCCAGTATATGTTTGTTTGTCTATGTCTGTTCGTATTCGCTGCGCGTCGCGAATAGATTGCAATCTATTCCCGAGCTTCGAGGAATCGACGATCAAGATTTGGTGAACCACCGGTCCTGAGATCAAGCTCTTCGAGTCCAACGAGATCGAAGACCCTGAGCATCTGTTTGGTGAAGGCAAGTGTCCTCTGACCCATTATGTCCCATTTACTTTATAATACACTGTCCCGCATACTATGAACAACCTAAGGATTTACTAGCTTTCTATTTACCTGGTCCTTGATTACCTTTTGGGCTACTATGGTTAGCTTCATGCTAGCGCTTTACTTTAATCAATGAACATGATGAGATACAATGATGATACTATGGTTTTATTCTGGATATGATGATTTACTTGTGACATTTAAGGGGGCTCGAGCGGTTTCTCGAGTGCCTCTCCGTAAGGACCTGTTCGTTGAGAGACCACCCGGGATAACAGTGCAACCATGAGGGTGGAATGGGGTGCCCTTAGCTAATTAATTAGAGGAACTAGAGGTGTAGTCGCTTCGCCGTCGTGCCGTTAATGGGGTCCAGGCACAGTGCTTGCTCTGCCGAGGCGGGGTGCCGAGGTCCTTTCGTTTTGCTTTTGTTAGTCACCCTCCTGCGGGGAGGAGTACTGTGTTTATCAAACTGGAGAAACCTAACGGGCGGCTATGACCTCTAGGGAATCTTTGTAAAAGCTACGTAGTGATACCCTGCCGGACCACCTAGGAAGTGATCAATGGGGAGTCATGATCCCCGGGCAAAACGGGAATCACGGCTCATGGGTAAAGTGTGCGACCTCTGCAGAGGGTAGTGAAACTGATATATCAGCCGTGCTCATGGTTAAGAGCGGCCTTGGGATCCTCTTTGATTAGAGATACAGATGGTTCAATATACAATGGTTCTATTTATGGTTTTGGCTCGATGATGATAATGATGTTCCTCGAGGAGGAAATGGTTCACGGGTTGGCTATTACTAAAACTTGGCTTCCACTAATAATAAATATCTGACCAACTAAAAGCAACTGCTTGAGCTTAACCCCGCATAAAGCTAGTCCACTACAGCCAAACGGGACATTTGCTGAGTACGTTGATGTGTACTCACCCTTGCTTTCACAAAACACCAGGTTGCCTTTGGTGTAATCTATGCTCAGGTAAAGAAGAAGTCGTCGAGGCGGATCTCCAGGAGTTCCAGGACTTCGACGAGTCCGAGGATTAGGCTAGCGACCTCCCCCAGTCAGCTGCCTGTGGTGGGTTGTTTACGTTGGCTACGTTTCGATTCTGTGTACTTTGATTTATATTATGTAAATGGCTCTAGTCTGTAATATTATTACTTACTCTTTATTGTAATTCGAAGCATTGTGCTATGATGAGTCATTTATGTAATCGCTGTGTACGTGAATAACTGATCCTGGCACGTACATGGTTCGCATTCGGTTTACCTTCTAAAACCGGGTGTGACACCCACTGACTCAGGCTCGAGTCACAAGAAGAGGGATGAGAAGAAGAAGAGACACATCAAGAAGATCATCTACTACGACATCGATGCATCTTCCTCTTCACCAAGGGACAACAACTCCTCGTCCAAGAAAAGACGGTTAATCAAAACTATTCCTTGATTATTCCCGTATTCCGTATAATTTGAATGCCCATTTACTTTCTATTCCTCTTGGAAAACCCCCACACTTTGATGGAGATGATTACTCATTTTGGAGCCATAAAATGCGTAGTCAACTATTTTCTCTCCATCCTAGCATTTGGGAAATTATGGAAAATGGGATGCATTTTGATAGTACGGATAATCCTGTGCTTATTAATGAACAAATTCATAAAATGCCCAAGCTACTACTACTAGCGTCACTTTACAGGGATGAGTATAATAAAGTGAGTGGCCTGGACAATGCTAAGCAAATCTAAGAAACCCTCAAGATATCTCATGAGGGAAACGACGCCACTATGATCACCAAGATGGAACTAGTGGAAGGCGAGCTGGGGAGGTTCGCGATGATCAGGGGAGAGGAGCCAACATAGACCTACAACAGACTCAAGACCCTGGTCAACAAAATCCGAAGCTACAGGAGCACCAGATGGACGGATCATGACGTTGTCCGACTCATGCTCAGGTCATTTACCGTTATTGACCCCCATCTTGTCAACCTTATTTGTGAAAACCCCAGGTACACCAAGATGACGCCCGAGGAGATCCTTGGAAAATTTGTGAGAAAGCGCATGATGGTGAAGGAGGCGCGATACGTGGACGATGCACTAAATGGTCCACTACCCGTCTACGAGCCGCAGCCCGTTGCTCTCAAAGCAACGGGCAGCAGGGAGGCACTACCAAGCAAGGTAGCACAAGTGGAGGTTGTCAGGCTCAACGAGGACGAAATGGCGCTCATCATCAAGTGCTTCAAAACCACCTTGAAAGGACGCAAGGAATACCCCAACAAGAATAAAACAAGGGGAAAGCGCTCCTGCTTCAAATGCGGTAAGACTGGTCATTTCATAGCATAATGCCCCGATAATGATAATGACCAGTGACAAGAAAAGCACGGGAAGAGGGAGAAGAAGAAGAACAATAGGAAGGCGAAGGGCGAGGCGCACCTTGGAAAGGAATGGGATTCTGACTGCTCTTCATCCGACTCCGATGATGAAGGATTGGCTGCCTCAGCCTTCGACAAATCTTCGCTCTTCCCCAATGAACATTGAAAGGGAAATAGGGTCAAACCTTTTCCTAAATGATTTTGGTGGTTGAAATGCCCAACACAAATAATTGGACTAACTAGTTTGCTCTAGATTATATGTTCTACGGGTGCCAAAGGTTCAACACAAACCAATAAAAAGATACGAGTTAGGGTTCAAAAGAAAGGAGCAAAGGAAACCGAAGAGAACCCTGGTCTGGCGCACCGGACTGTCCGGTGTGCCACCAGACAGTGTTCGGTGCACCAGGGTGGATCGACTTCAAACCTTTCACCTTCGGGTTTCTAGAAAAGCCACTCCGCTATAATTCACCGGACTGTCCGGTGTACCACCGGACTGTCCGGTGTGCCAGCGGAGCAACGACTCCAGCGCAACGGTCGACTCCAACGGACACCTGCAAAAGCGCTATAGTGCGCGGACAGTTACATAGAGTCAGAGCAGGCGCCAGAAGGCGCACCGAACAATGAACAGTACCCGTCCGGTGCGGCACTAGACTGTCCGGTGCACCAAGATGTCAGAGCTCCAACGATCGAAACCGTCAGAACCCTAACGGTTGGGTGACATGACTAGCGCACCGGACCGTCCGATGCGCCCATCGACAGCAGCCCTCCCCAACGGTTGTTTTGGTGGTTGGGGCTATAAATACCCCCAACCACCTCTATTCAAGGCATCCAAGTTGTCAGCCGTTGCATTCAATACAAGAGCTCTAGACTTCACTCCAAGACACAAACAAGAGATCAAATCCTCTCCCAAGTCCAAAATCACTCCAAACACTTAGTGACTAGTGAGAGAGAGATTTTCGTGTTCATTTTAGTTCTTGTCGCTTGGATCGCTTTTCTTCTTCCCCATTCTTGTTCCCAAGACACTTGTAATCAAAGCAAGAGACACCAATTGTGTGGTGGTCCTTGTGGGGTCAAAGTGACCCATTTGATTGAGGAGAAAAGCTCACTCGGTCTAGGTGACCGTTTGAGAGAGGGAAAGGGTTGAAAGAGACCCGGTCTTTGTGACCACCTCAACGGGGAGTAGGTTTGCAAGAACCGAACCTCGGTAAAACAAATCACCGTGTCACTCGCTTATTTCTTGGTTGATTTGTTTTCGCCCTCTCTTTTGGACTCGGTTTTATTTCTAACGCTAACCCAGCTTGTAGTTGTGCTTAAAGTTTATAAATTTCAGATTTTCCTATTCACCCCCTCTAGGCGACTTTCAATTGGTATCAGAGCCGATACTTCATTAGAGTCTAACCACTCGAAGTGATGTCGGGAGGATCCGCCAAGAGGGAGATGGAAACAAACACAAGCCACGAGAAAGCTCCATTGAAGGAGTCCGGTGCCAAAGGAAGGGACGAATCACCTCCCCGCATCAAGTCACATCGGAGTGGCGACAAGAAGAAGAAGAAGATGAAGAAAGTGGTCTACTACGAGACCGACTCTTCGTCGCCATCCACCTCTGGCTCCGACGCTCTGTTCGTCACTTCTAAGCACCATGAGCGCAAGAAGTTTAGTAAGATCCCCTTACGCTATCCTCGCATTTCTAAACATACTCCATTACTTTCCGTCCCATTAGGCAAACCACCGGTTTTGACGGTGAAGATTATTATATGTGAAGTGATAAAATGAGGCATCACCTAACCTCACTTCACTCTAGCATTTGGGACATTATTGAGTTTGGAGCGAATGTACCATCCGTAGGGGATGAAGGATATGATTCGGACGAAGTTGCCCAAATCCGACACTTCAACTCCCAAGCCACTACTATACTCCTCGCCTCTCTAAGTCGAGAGGAGTATAATAAGGTGCAAGGGTTGAAGAGTGCCAAACAGATTTGGGACGTGCTCAAGACCGTGCACGAAGGGGATGAGGTGACAAAGATCACCAAGCGAAATACGATCGAGGGGGAGCTCGGTTGGTTCGTCCTCAACCAAGGAGAGGGGCCACAAGCCACGTACAAGCGGCTCAAGACCTTGGTGAATCAAGTGCGCAACCTCGGGAGCACAAAATGGGATGACCATGAAATTGTCAAGGTTATTCTAAGATCACTTGTTTTTCTTAATCCTACACAAGTTCAATTAATTCGTGGTGATCCTAGATACAAGCTAATGTCTCCCGAGGAGGTTATAGGAAAGTTTGTGAGCTTTGAATTGATGATCAAAGGCTCCAAACAAATCATCGAGCGAGGCGCCACCTCCACACCCGAGGTGCAACCTGTCGCATTCAAAGCGACGGAGGAAAAGAAAGAAGAGTCTACGTCAAGTAGGCTCCCCATCGACGCCTCCAAGCTCGACAACGAGGAAATGGCGCTCATCATCAAGAGTTTTCGCCAAATCCTCAAACAAAGGAGGGGGAAAGACTACAAGCCCCGCTCCAAGAAAGTGCGCTACAAGTGTGGTAAGCCCGGTCATTTATTGCTAAATGTTCATTATCAAGTGATAGTGACAGGGGCGACGACAAGAAGGGAAGGAGGAAGGAAAAGAAGAAGTACTACAAAAAGAAGGGCGGCGATGCCCACGTGTGTCGGGAATGGGACTCCGATGAGAGCTCCACCGACTCCTCCTCCGACGAGGACACCACCAACTTAGCCGTCATCAAAGGCCTCCTCTTCCCCAACGTCGGCCACAAGTGCCTCATGGCAAAGGACGGCAAAAAGAAGAAGGTAAAATCTAGAGCCTCCACTAAATATGCAACATCTAGTGATGAGGATATCTCTAGCGATGATGAGGATAATTTGCTTGCCCTTTTTGCCAACCTAAACATGCAACAAAAGGAAAAATTGAATTCATTGATAGGTGCCAATCATGAGAAGGATGAACTCTTGGATAGCCAAGAGGAATTCCTTATTAAAGAAAATAAAAAACATGTTAAGGTAAAAAATGCATATGCTCAGGAAGTAGAGAAAAATGAACACTTATTTAGTGAGCTTAACATTTGCCATGACACTATCTCTAACCTTAGAATTGAAAATGCCAAATTAATTGCTAAGGTTGAGAAATTAAATGTTTGTGATGATTCTCTTGTCAACTTTAAAATGATAATGCTAGTTTGATTGCTAAGATTGACAAGTTGAATGAATCAATGTCTAGCCTTAAGATTGAGAATGATAAACTAATTTCTAAGGCTAAAGATGTAAATGTTTGCAATGTTTCTATTTCTAATCTTAGAAATGAGAATGCCATGTTACATGCTAAGATTCATGAATTAAATGCTTGCAAACCCTCTACATCGACTGGCGATCATGTTTCTATTTGCATGAGATGTAGAAATATTAATGTTGATGCTATCCATGATCACATTTCTATGATTAAACAACAAAATGATCATATAACTAAACTAGATACTAAAATTGTCGAGCATGAATTAGAAAATGAAAAATTTAAATTTGCTCGTAGCATGCTTTATAATGGGAGACGCCCTAGCATTAAGGATGGCATTGGCTTCCAACAGGGAGATAATGTCAAGCTTAATGCCCCCAAAAAATTATCTAATTTTGTTAAGGGTAAGGCTCCCATGCCTCAGGATAACGAGGGTTACATTTTATATCCTGCTGGTTATACTGAGCATAAAATTAGGAGAATTCATTATAGGAAGTCTCATTCTGGTTCTCATCATGCTTTTATGTATAAGAATGAGACATCTAGTTCTAGGCATACCACTCATATTAAAATGCCTAAAAAGAAATATCCTGTTGCATCAAATGAATCTATTATTTCATTTAAGACTCTTGATGCTTCATATGTTTTAACTAACAAATCAGGCAAATTAGTTGCCAAATATGTTGGGGGCAAACACAAGGGCTCCAAGACTTGTGTTTGGGTACCCAAGGTGCTTGTTTCTAATGTGAAAGGACCCAAGACCGTTTGGGTACCTAAGAACAAGGCCTAAACTTGTTTTGTAGGTTTATGCATCCGGGGGCTCAAGTTGGATCATTGATAGAGGATGCACAAATCACATGACAGGGGAGAAAAGGATGTTCTCCTCCTACGAGAAAAAAGATGATCCCCAAAGAGCTATCACATTCGGGGATGGAAACCAAGGTTTGGTCAAAGGACTTGGTAAAATTACTATATCACCTGACCATTCTATTTCCAATGTTTTTCTTGTAGGTTCTCTAGATTATAACTTGCTTTTAGTTCTCAATTATGCAAAATGGGCTACAACTGTCTTTTTACAGATTTAGGTGTTACTGTCTTTAGAAGAAGTGATGATTCAGTAGCATTTAAGGGAGTACTCGAGGGTCAGCTATACTTAGTTGATTTCAATAGAGCTGAACTCGATACTTGCTTAATTGCTAAGACTAATATGGGTTGGCTCTGGCATCGCCGACTAGCCCATGTTGGAATGAAGAATCTTCACAAACTTCTAAAGGGAGAACACATTTTGGGACTAACCAATGTTCATTTTGAGAAAGACAGGGTTTGTAGCGCATGTCAAGCAGGGAAGCAAGTTGGTGCTGACCATCCACACAAGAACATCATGACGACCGACATGCCGCTTGAGCTACTCCACATGGATCTATTTGGCCCGATAGCTTACATAAGCATCAGCGGGAGTAAGTATTGTCTTGTAATTGTGGATGATTATTCTCGCTTCACTTGGGTGTTCTTTTTGCAGGAAAAACCACAAACCCAAGAGACCTTAAAGAGATTCTTGAGACGGGCTCAGAACGAGTTCGGATTAAGGATCAAGAAGATAAGAAGCGACAACGGGACGGAGTTCAAGAATTCTCAAATTGAAGGCTTTCTTGAGAAAGAGGGCATCAAGCATGAGTTCTCTTCTCCATACACACCTCAACAAAATGGTGTAGTGGAGAGGAAGAATAGAACTCTACTTGACATGGCGAGGACCATGCTTGATGAGTACAAGACTTCGGACCGGTTTTGGGCGGAAGCAATCAATACTGCTTGCTACTCCATCAACCGACTCTTCCTTCACCGAATCCTCAAGAAGACATCATATGAACTCCTAACCGGTAAAAAGCCCAATGTTTCATATTTTAGAGTCTTTGGTAGCAAATATTTTATTCTTGTTAAAAGAGGTAGAAAATCTAAATTTGCTCCTAAGGCTGTAGAAGGCTTTTTACTTGGTTATGACTCAAACACAAGGGCATATAGAGTCTTCAACAAATCCACTGGATTAGTTGAGGTTTCTTGTGACATTGTGTTTGATGAGACTAATGGCTCTCAAGTAGAGCAAGTTGATCTTGATGAGCTAGATGATGAAGAGGTTCCGTGCGTCGCACTAAAGAACATGTCCATTGGGGATGTGTGCCCTAAGGAATCCGAAGAGCCTCCACAAGCACAAGATCAATCGTCATCTTCCATGCAAGCATCTCCACCAACCCAAAATGAGGATCAAGCTCAAGATAATGAAAATGAAGATCAAGAAGAGCCACCTCAAGAGGAGGACAATGATCAAGGGGGAGATGTCAATGATCAAGACAAGGAAGATGATCAGGGTCCAAGACCGCCACACCCAAGAGTCCACCAAGCGATACAACGAGATCACCCCATGAACTCCATCCTCGGAGATATTCATAAGGGGGTAACCACTCGATCTCGTGTCGCTCATTTTTGTGAACATTACTCTTTTGTGTCTTCTATTGAGCCATACAGGATGGAAGACACATTAAGGGATTCGGATTGGGTGCTGGCAATGCAAGTGGAACTCAACAACTTCACGAGAAATGAGGTATGGCATCTTGTTCCACATCCTAATCAAAATGTTATAGGAACCAAGTGGGTCTTCCGCAACAAGCAAGATGAGCATGGTGTGGTGACAAGGAACAAAGCCCGACTTCTAGCCAAGGGCTATTCACAAGTCGAAGGTTTGGATTTCGGTGAAACCTATGCACCTGTAGCTAGGCTTGAGTCAATTCGTATATTACTTGCCTTTGCTACTTACCATAGCTTTAAGCTTTACCAAATGGACGTGAAAAGTGTCTTCCTCAATGGACCAATCAAGGAAGAGGTCTATGTTGAGCAACCTCCCGGCTTTGAAGATAGTGAGTACCCTAATCATGTTTACAAACTCTCTAAGGCGCTTTATAGGCTCAAGCAAGCCCCCAAGAGCATGGTATGAATGCCTAAGAGATTTCCTTATCACTAATGGCTTCAAAGTCGGTAAAGCCGATCCTACACTCTTTACTAAAACTATTGCAAATGATTTGTTTGTATGCCAAATTTACGTTGAAGATATCATGTTTGGGTCTACTAACAAATCTACTTGTGAAGAGTTTAGTAGGATAATGATTCAAAAATTAGAGATGTCTATGATGGGGGAGTTGAAGTATTTCCTAGGATTTCAAGTGAAGCAACTCCAAGAGGGCACCTTCATTAGCCAAACGAAGTACATTCAAGACATACTCACTAAGTTTAGAATGAAGGATGTCAAGCCCATCAAGACACCCATGGGAACCAATGGGCATCTCGACCTCGACACGGTAGGTAAATCCGTAGATCAAAAGGTATACCGGTCGATGATAGGATCTCTACTCTATTTATGTACATCTCGACCGGATATTATGCTTTCTGTATGCATGTGTGCAAGGTTCCAAGCCGATCCTAAGGAAGTTCACCTTAGGGCCGTGAAAAGAATCTTGAGATATTTAGTTCATACACCTAAGTTTGGTGTTTGGTACCCCAAGGGATCCACTTTTTATTTAATAGGCTATTCCGATGCTGATTGGGCAGGGTGTAAAATTGATAGGAAGAGCACATCAGGGACTTGTCAGTTTCTGGGAAGATCCCTGGTGTCTTGGGCTTCAAAGAAACAAAACTCAGTAGCTCTTTCTACCACCGAAGCCGAGTATATTGCCGCAGGCCATTGTTGCGCGTAATTGCTTTGGATGAGGCAAACCCTTAGGGACTATGGCTAAAAATTAACCAAAGTCCCTCTCCTATGTGATAATGAGAGTGCAATCCGCATGGCGGATAATCCCGTTGAGCACAGCCGCACTAAGCACATAGCCATTCGGTATCACTTTTTGAGGGATCACCAACAAAGGGGGATATCGAGATTGCTTATGTTAGCACCAAAGAACAATTAGCCGATATCTTTATCAAACCATTAGATGAGAAAACCTTTACCAAACTTAGGAATGAGCTCAACATTCTTGATTCTAGGAACTTTGATTGATACTTTGCACATATAGCTCATTTATGTACCTTTGACCATATCTCTTTCATGTGCTATGACTAATGTGTTTTCAAGTAAATTCTTATGCTAAGTCATAAATTGAAAGGGAAATGGAGTCTCCGGCGAAGACAAGGCTTCCACTCCACTCTATCGGTATTATTTACCCTTCACCGTCACTCCGAACCGCTCTCCACTTTGGTATAATCTTCACTCTTATTACTCATACAATTGGGGAGAAAGTAAAAGGGCTCTAAAGACTCCGTTTTTGGTGATTAATGTCAAAAGGGGAGAGAGTATTAGCCCAAAGCAAAAGGACCATACCACCACACCAATTTCAAAAAAATTCGAAATCTAGTTTTCAATTGGTATCTTTAAAATTAGGATTCCTCTAAGAAATTCTATCTCAATTGGTATCTATATTTTAAGGAGGAGTTTTTCAAAATTGGTATCTAAAATATTTGATCTTCTTTCAAATGGTAAAAAACCCTCTTGAACACTAAGAGGAGAATTTCATGAAAGGGGAGTTTTGTTTAGTCAAAGGAAAAGCATTTGAAACAGGGGGAGAAAATTTCAAATCTTGAAAATGCTCCCCGAAATCTTATTCATATACCTTTGACTATTTGCAAAAAGACTTTGAAAAGAATTTCCAAAAAGATTTGCAAAAACAAAACAAGTGGTGCAAAGTGGTCCAAAATATTAAAAGAAAGAAAGCAATCCATGCATATCTAATGAAAGTATAAATTGGTTTAATTCCAAGCAACCTTTGCACTTACCTTATGCAAACTAGTTCAATTATGCACTTATATATTTGCTTTGGTTTGTGTTGGCATCAATCACCAAAAAGGGGGAGATTGAAAGGGAAATAGGGTTAAACCATTTCCTAAATGATTTTGGCAGTTGAAATGCCCAACACAAATAATTGGACTAACTAGTTTGCTCTAGATTATATGTTCTACAGGTGCCAAAGGTTCAACACAAACCAATAAAAAGATACGAGTTAGGGTTCAAAAGAAAGGAGCAAAAGAAACCAAAGAGAACCCTGGTCTGGCGCACCGGATTGTCCGGTGCACCAGGGTGGATCGACTTCAAACCTTTCACCTTCGGGTTTCTGGAAAAGCCACTCCGCTATAATTCACCGGACTGTCCGGTGTACCACCGGACTGTCCGGTGTGCCAGCGGAGGAACGACTCCAGCGCAACGGTCGACTCCAACGGACACCTGCAAAAGCGCTATAGTGCGTGGACTATTCGCGCAGAGTCAGAGCAGGCACCAGAAGGCGCACCGAACAGTGAACAGTTCTTGTCCGGTGCAGCACCGGACTGTCCGGGGCACCAAGATGTCAGAGCTCAAACGGTCGAAACCGTCATAACCCTAACGATTGGGTGACGTGGCTGGCGCACCGGATAGTGTCTGGTGGCGCACCGGACTGTCCGGTGCGCCCATCGACAGTAGCCCTCCCCAACGGCTGTTTTGGTGGTTGGGACTATAAATACCCCCAACCACCTCTATTCAAGGCATCCAAGTTTTCAGCAATTGCATTCAATACAAGATCTCTAGACTTCACTCCAAGACAAAAACAAGAGATCAAATCCTCTCCCAAGTCCAAAATCACTCCAAACACTTAGTGACTAGTGAGAGAGAGATTTTCGTGTTCATTTTAGTTCTTGTCGCTAGGATCGCTTTTCTTCTTCCCCATTCTTGTTCCCAAGACACTTGTAATCAAAGCAAGAGACACCAATTGTGTGGTGGTCCTTGTGGGGTCTAAGTGACCCATTTGATTGAGGAGAAAAGCTCACTCGGTCTAGGTGACCGTTTGAGAGAGAGGGAAAGGGTTGAAAGAGACCCGGTCTTTGTGACCACCTCAATGGGGAGTAGGTTTGCAAGAACCGAACCTCGGTAAAACAAATCAATGTGTCACTCGCTTATTTCTTGGTTGATTTGTTTTCGCCCTCTGTTTCGGACTCGGTTTTATTTCTAACGCTAACCCGACTTATAGTTGTGCTTAAAGTTTATAAATTTCAGATTTGCCTATTCACCCCCCTCTAGGCAACTTTCAAACGCCATACTTGCCTTATGGCTAAGGAAAAGAAGGTACACATTCGAGATACCCCCAAATACTCTTCTTCTAGCGATGAGGAATCATCTGATGATGAAGTAGATTACACTGATTTGTTTAAGAGATTAGATAGAGCTAAATTAGACAAAATTAACGAATTAATTGATGCCCTTAATGAAAAGGATAGATTACTAGAAAAGCAAGAAGATATCTTGTATGAGGAACATGATAAATTTGTTAGTGTTCAAAAATCTCTTGCTTTAGAAATTAAAAGAAATGAAATGCTATCCTCTGAGTTGTCTGCTTGTCATGAATCTGTCTCTAGTCTAAAGGATTTAAATGATGAATTAAATGCTAAACTAGAGGAAGCAAATGCAACTAGATCATGTGTAGAATATGTAGTTATTTGCAATAGATGTAAGGACTTTGATGTTAATGCCTGTGATGAACATCTTGCTTCTATTGCTAAATTAAACAATGAGGTGGCAAGTCTTAATGCTCAACTTAAAACTTGCAAAATGGATTATGATAAACTAAAATTTGCTAGGGATGCCTACACTGTTGGTAGACACCCCTCAATTAAGGATGGGCTTGGTTTTTGAAAGGAAACCAAGAACTTAACAAGCCAAAGGACTCTCGTTCTCAACAAGGAGAAAGGGAAGGCTCCTATGACTAGTAGTTCTCAAAAGAATCATGCTTATATTTATGATAGAAAATTTACTAGGCATGCTCATAATGATAGATGCTATGATCATGCTGTTCTACCTGGTTATCATTCTTCTCATGCTATGATTGCTTCTAGCTCCACTTATGATTATGGTAGAAATAGGCCCAGGCGTAATCATGTTGTGTCTCATGCGCCTAGGAGAGTTTGCAATGGTCCTACTACTGTTTACCATACTTGCGATACTTCCTTTGTACTTTCATGTAAAAATGCAAAAGTAGTAGCTAGAAAATTGGGATCCAAATGCAAGGGAGACAAGACTTTTATTTGGATGTCAAAAGTTATTGTGACTAACCTTGTAGGACCCAACAAGAGTTGGGTACCTAAAACCCAAGCTTAATTTGCCTTGCAGGTTTATGCATCCGGGGGCTCAAGCTAGATTATCGACAGCGGATGCACGAACCACATGACGAGGGAGAAGAAAATGTTCACCTCCTACGTCAAAAACAAGGATTCCCAGGATTCGATCATCTTTGGAGATGAGAACCAAGGCAAGGTAAAAGGATTGGGAAAGATAGCCATCACATCCGAGCATTCTATCTCTAATGTGTTTTTAGTTGAATCGCTCGGGTATAATTTGTTATCTGTGAGTCAATTATGTAACATGGGTTATAATTGTTTATTCACAAATGTAGATGTATCTGTCTTTAGAAGGAGTGATGGTTCATTAGCTTTTAAGGGTGTATTAGACGACAAGCTCTACTTAGTTGATTTTTCGAAAGAGAATGCCGATCTAGATGCATGCTTAATAGCTAAGACGAATATGGGCTGGCTTTGGCATCACCATCTAGCACATGTTGGGATGAAGAACCTTCATAAGCTTCTAAAGGGAGATCATGTGTTAGGACTAACCGATGTCTGTTTTGAGAAAGACAGACCTTGTGCAGCATGTCAGGCAGGGAAACAGGTGGGAAGCACTCATCACAGCAAAAATGTGATGATTACATCAAGACCACCGGAGCTTCTTCACATGGATCTCTTCGGACCCGTTGCCAACCTCAGCATTGGGGGAACTAAGTATGGTCTTGTAATTGTTGATGATTTTTCCTGCTTCACTTGGGTATTCTTTCTACAGGATAAGTCAGAAACCCAAGGGACTCTAAAGTGCTTCTTAAGGAGAGCTCAAAATGAATTTGAGCTAAAGGTGAAGAAGATAAGAAGCGAAAATGGGTCCGAGTTCAAAAATCTACAAGTAGAAGAGTTTCTTGAGGAGGAAGGCATCAAGCACGAGTTCTCCGCTCCCTACACACCATAGCAAAATGGTGTGGTAGAGAGGAAGAACAGGACACTAATCGACATGGCAAGAACGATGCTTGGAGGTTCAAGACGCCCGAGCAGTTTTGGTCGGAAGCTGTGAACACAGCTTGCCACACCACAAACCGGCTCTATCTGCATCGCCTCCTCAAGAAGACCTCCTACGAACTCCTTACCGGTAACAAACCCAACGTCTCTTACTTTCGTGTATTTGGGAGCAAATGTTGCATTCTGGTGAAGGTAGACATTCTAAATTTGCTTCCAAGGCTGTAGAAGGGTTTTTACTAGGATATGACTAAAATACAAAGGCGTATAGGGTCTTCAACAAATCATCGGGATTAGTTGAAGTCTCTAGCGACATTGTATTTGATGATACTAATGGCTCTCCAAGAGAGCAAGTTGATCTTGATGACATAGATGAAGATGAAATTCCGAAGGCCGCAATGCGCACGATGGCGATAGGAGATGTGCGACCTGGAACTGCAGGAACAAGATCAACCCTCTTACTCAACACTGGTGCATCCCCCAACTCAAGATGATGTACAGGTACCTCAAGAAGAGGGGCATGATCAAGGGGGAGCACATGAAGAACAAGTTGTGGAGGAAGAGGCACCACGGATCCCTCCAACTCAAGTCCGAGTGTCGATCCAAAAACATCACCCCGTTGATCAAATTTTGAGTGACATCAGCAAGGGAGTAACCACTCGCTCACGATTAGCTACTTTTTGTGAGCATTACTCGTTTGTCTCTTCTATTGAGCCTTTCAGGGTAGAAGAAGCCTTGTAGGATCCGGACTGGATGTTGGCCATGCAGGAAGAGCTCAACAACTTCAAAAGGAATGAAGTCTGGAGCCTGGTGCCACGTCCAAAGCAAAACGTTGTGGGAACCAAGTGGGTGTTCCGCAACAAGAAAGACGAGCACGGGGTGGTGAGAAGAAACAAGGCTCGACTTGTGGCAAAAGGTTATGCTCAAGTCGCAGGTTTGGATTTCGAGGAGACTTTTGCTCCTGTGGCTAGGCTAGAGTCAATTCGAAATTTTATTAGCCTATGCCGCTCACCATTCCTTTAGGCTGTTTCAAATGGACGTGAAGAGCGCTTTCCTCAATGGGCCAATCAAGGAGGAGGTATACGTGGAACAACCCCCTGACTTTGAGGATGACAGGTATCCCGACCATGTATATAATCTCTCTAAGGCGCTCTATGGACTTAAGCAAGCCCCAAGAGCATGGTATGAATGCCTTAGAGATTTTCTAATTGCTAATGCTTTCAAGGTTGGGAAAGCCGATCCCACTCTTTTTACAAAGTCTTGTGAGGAGTTTAGCTGGGTTATGATGCAAAAGTTCGAGATGTCCATGATGGGCGAGTTGACTTACTTTCTTGGATTCCAAGTGAAGCAACTCAAAGATGACACCTTCATCTCCCAAATGAAGTATACCCAAGATCTTCTCAAGAGGTTTGGAATGAAGGATGCTAAGCCCATGAAGACACCAATGGGGACTGACGGACATCTCGACCTCAACACAGGAGGTAAGTCCGTTGATCAAAAGACATACCGGTCTATGATAGGTTCATTACTTTATCTTTGTGCTAGTAGACCGGACATTATGCTTAGTGTATGCATGTGTGCTAGATTTCAATCCGACCCCAAGGAGTGTCACCTTGTGGCCGTTAAGCGAATTCTTAGGTATTTAGTTTCTACGCCTTGTTTCGGGATTTGGTATCCAAAGGGGTCTACCTTTGACTTAATTGGATACTCAGACTCTGATTATGCTGGGTGCAAGGTTGATAGGAAGAGCACATCAGGGACGTGCCAATTTCTAGGAAGGTCCCTGGTGTCCTGGAGTTCCAAGAAACAAACATCTGTTGCCCTATCCACCGCTGAGGCCGAGTACGTTGCCGTAGGACAGTGTTGCGCGCAACTGCTTTGGATGAGGCAAACCCTCCGTGACTTTGGCTATAATCTGAGCAAAGTCCCACTCCTATGTGACAATGAGAGTGCAATCCGCTTGGCAGATAATCCAGTTGAACACAGCCGCACTAAGCACATAAGACATCCGACATCACTTCCTGAGAGACCACCAGCAAAAGGGAGATATCGATATTTATCATATTAGCACCGAGAACCAGCTAGCTGATATCTTCACCAAGCCTTTAGATGAGAAAACATTTTGCAGGTTGCGTAGTGAGCTAAATGTCTTAGATTTGCGTAACTTGGATTGATCTATAGCATACATGTGTTCTATGCCTTGATCATCTTACTTTGAGCATTTAAATCAATTATTGTTTGTTTGTGGTGCTCAAGTTGTACAAGTCATCCCCAGACCTCACAAGTCCGTATGCAAATGATGCACATGTTTAGGGGGAGATGTGCTACAACTTGACTCCTTTGAGACTAACTTGTTTGCTTGAGTATACTTGAAGTAGCCTCGAAGGACCATTGAAAGGGAAAATGAACTTGGATGATGAAAAGACTTCCACTGCACTCCGGTATTAGTGTATTTCATTCCAAGTTCATACTAATGTTCTCGTTTCCTTTCCGCTCTTATTTGACATTTTGGTGAGGCAATGGGGTTAAAAGGGCCAAAAGTTTTCCCGTTTTGGTGCTTAATGCCAAATGGGGAGAAATTAAGGGCCAAAGCAACTGGATCAGCCAACCACTTGTGAATTTCAAAAATAGTAGAGTTAGGATTTGTATTTTGCACAAATAACTCTTATTGCAAAATTTGGTCTCTTATGGGGGAGAATTTTGATTATGGGAAAAAGGGGGAGTTTTGACACTTGATCAATTTTACTCTTGGAATATCTCTCAATTTGCCCAAACAAGTGTGTTTGACTTAGAGATAGGAAAAATAATATGATTTGCAAAAACAAACCAAGTGGTGGCAAATAGTGATCCAAATATGCCAAATCTTAAGTAAAAAGAATTTGGTCTTCATTACACTTTTATAGCTTTTTTGATGTGTTGGCATAAATCACCAAAAAGGGGGAGATTGAAAAGGAAATGTGCCCTTGGACCATTTCTATAAGTATTTTGGTGATTAGATGTCCAACACATATTGAGTAAGTTCTTATGTGCCAAATAAGTGAGAAGTGTGAAATCAAGAACAAGGTATGTGTCAGAGAGGAAATCTCCGGCCGGGTGGCGGAATGCACCCGCCCTAAATCCTAAGATGAGGAGGGGCCTAAGTGTTCTGCCTGTCTACTAAGCGATGAACAAACACAAGAACACACAAGGGTTTAGAGTGGTTCGGGCTGCCGGAGCATAATACCCTACTCCACTGTGTGATGTATTGAGCTTGAGAGCTTGTATGAACTTGTGAGCGTCTAAGTGTGTCTGAGTTTGAGTCTGCTTGAGTTGTAACGTTGCGTGCCTCCCCTTTTATAGCTTAAGGGGGGCACGTACAAGGGTGCTGAGCCCCGACATGCGGGCCCAGGGACATAACGGATGTAATACTTGGAGCAACTAATGCTGGTCGCCAGTGCAATCTCCTTGCGCCCTGATATCCGCAGCCTCCGTAGTATCGGTGTGCAGCGGAAGCTTCACGAGTGATGATGAGCACAGTGTATGCCGCAGTACGGGCGTACTGTCTGCCACCGGAGTGGATGGGCACGCCGCTTGCAGGATGGCCTGGACGCCGCCCGTCAGCGGAGTGGACAGGGCACATTTATTGCCGAGACGGGACATCGCTCGTCAGTGGAGTAGACAAGGCGCATTTAATGCTGAGGCGGCACATCACCTGCCAGTTTGACAGGCGGCGCGCCTCACCCGCAATAAATGCGCGCGACCCAGAGCCTTACGTCTGGCTCCGCCCGTTGGCTTATGTCACAGGCAGCTGGCCACGTGGCAGCATCGGGTCTCCGCCTAATCGGGGAGCAGAGGCATACGCAATATGGTCCAGACACGTGTTGGCTCCGGACCCTCGCCTGGCCTTGAATAAGGTCCGGGTACTCCTTCTCAAAGAATCCCGGGACCTTGTTGTGAGCGGCCTGGGCCCCACATAGGGAGGTCCGGGACCCGTCTCGAGGGTCCGATCTGTGTATCTAGGGGTCTGACACTTTCCCGTGGGGGTCCGGACCCACTGTTGACACCATGGAGTATATTGTCTTTCTTGGCCACGTGGCGGCCCTGGAGTTGTCCACGTGGTGGGGTCAGGTACTGTTCGCCACGCGACTAACGATAGCCGCATGGACACCGCACCTTCATACTGTAGTAACGGGTACCCCTGTTCCAGGGTACTGACAGTGGCCCCTGGGCCCACCTCAGGGGAGGATACGAGCCTGCAGGTGGGGCCAAAGCTGAATTGTCGATTGGCGCGCTGCTTCTGTGCGCTCGCTGGCGTAATTACTGCTAGTCCGCCCTCGATCACGCCAACTGCCATGCCTGTCCCCGCGGCTGACTGACCCGTGACCTCCGCACTTGATGGTTTTGCTGGGCCACGAGCGGGGTGCCTCGATACCGCTACATTGGTTTTGAAAATTTACCTTCTCTATTTTCAGCGGAGGCCCCAAGGAGGCGCGGTACTGGCGCGTGCGGCGGTTCGACTTCTCTACACCCAGGAACCGGCGCCCATGGAGGATGACTCGTGGGCTCGGGCCTCCGTGTTAGAGACTAGGCTGTTGGTTTTGGCGGAGGTGAACAGGCGCACTACCGCAGACGGTGGCGTGCTCCTCACGCGACGGTTCGCCTTCCCCGCGCACGGAGGCCGACGCCCAAGGAGTATGACTCGTGGGCCTGGGCCCCCGTGCTAGAGGCTGGGGTGCTGCTTTCGGCAGAGACTAAGAGGCGCATTACCGCGGGCGGTGGCGTGCTCCTCACGCGGCGGTTCGCCTTCTCCACACACGGAGGCCGACACCCAAGGAGTATGACTCGTGGGCCCGGGCCCCCGCGCCAGAGGTTGGGCCGCTGCTTTCGGCGGAGACGAAGAGGCATGGCGGTTCGCTTCTTGCGTGGCGGTTCGCCTTCATCGCACACGGGGACCGACGCCCAAGGAGAATGACTCGTGGGCCCGGGGCCCCGCGCCAGAGGCTGGGTCACCCTGGCGTGCGTCGAGCGAGATCTTCTGCGGCGTCTCGGGGCGTCAGTGGGGGAATGTTTCTTTAAAAAGGGACTCCCTCGAGCGTGGTAGCCATTCTCATCACTCGCAGCGCCCTTTCGCCCTTGAGTTCTCCGCGCTCTTCTGCCGTTGTAGCCGTCATGGCCTTGCTAGACCCTCCCGACCGCCTCCAGCCCGAGGTGCCACTCAGCTTGGTGCGCAGCCTGCTCGGATGGGGTGTGCCGGTGTTCGCCGGAAGGATCTGTGTCGGTGCCTCTCCTCACGGCGATCTCACTGTCGGAGAGCTCGTGCTCTTCGTCTCCAACCTCCACAGCGGGCTGGCGCTGCCGATTTCGTCTTTCTTCGTGCTGCTGCTGGAGGAGCTCGGCCTCCAATCTCAGCACTTCACGCCCTGCTTCATCCTTCAGGCGACCATTATCGCCTACCTCTGCAAGGTGTCTATGGGGGCGACGCTTCTTCCCGCTTCTTCCTCCAGCATTCGGAGGAAAGGATGTTCACCATCCTTATGAAGGTGGACAACAGACTGAGCTGCGGCTCCATCCTTCGCGCCCCAACTCTTTTGGTGGGAAGCGAGCCGTGCTGCGGCTCCATCTCTTTGGCTTTGATGGCTTCAGTGCCGCCTCCAATGGTGACCGCTGGCCTAGCTGCTGAAGACGCCGCCCGGGAGGTCGTACAAGACGCCGTACGCCGTGGAGATGGCGGCCGCGCGCTTCCAGCGCGACCCTACTGATGTCGAGTAGGTCATACCTGTAGACATAAGGCTAGGGCCCCACTTGAAGGCGGATGTAATAACTTTGTTTTTGTAAGGTACTTTTTGAGTACTATTTATCGAGTAGTATTAGCACTTATCTGCATACTATTTGTCCCTGTTGTGTGTGGCGTTGCCGACTCCTACCTGGTACCTAGCCCCCCTGGGATGTAGGCTCGACGTGTCGAGACTGGATACCAGCATACCTAAAAGAGTTGGGAATGGCCCCCAGGAGGCAGCCTCGACTGGAACCTGGACCTGAACACAGCTTCGGCTAGGGAGCGTTAGTAGTACACCCATAGGACCCATCGTCTGACATTAGCCATCCTTTGATACATGCACGGGACCTACAGGTTTTAGTCTGGGAAGCCAAGTTGTGTGTCTGGACCCCCTGGATCGCGATTCCAAATACTAGGACACCCGTCGCAGAGTGGTGGAGCGTGCAGGCTTACGGTACGGGACCAGGCTAAGCGGCTACACGGCTCCCGACCACCCAGGAGACAAGTATCCATTCTCTAGAGCCAGACCCCAGGTTGTCGGACCCACACGACTATAGCTCTAAATACTAGGGTGCCTGTCACAGAGTGGTGCAGTGTACAGGCTTTGGGTATGGAACCAGGCTAAGCGGCTACACTGCTCCGGACCACCCCATGGAACGAGCTCCCGTTCTTTAGAACCGGCCCCCAGGCTACCGGAGCCCCCTTCTTTCGTAGAGGGGTCCTAAACTGCAGACATGGCTACTCAATTCGGATATCATCATGCCGGGACAGATGGGAACTGCATGGGTGGGTTAGATAAAAAATAATATCTAGAAACTGCAGGATTAAACCATGGAGGCAGGAGGATAAAACTGTCATAGGAGTATATCTGAGGGGGTAAGTCTTCTCTTTATAACTTGACATGCATGGGTGCAGACCAATAGGCCGGGCTTATGAGGGCGGACCTCACCGGGCTCACGTACACGTATGCACTACCTAGTTACAAAAGGGAGAGAAACTCAACCCCTCATACTTGCTTCTATGGATAGAACTTACAGAGGTGCTCCAGGGGTTAGGTAGAGGTACTCCAGCTGTAGCAAGGTGGTTACCCCTGTGTCGGCACATTTCCGTCACCTTGAAGGGTTCCTCCCAGCTGGGGGAGCGCTTACGGAACCCTTCTTGGTTCAGTACTCGCCATAGGGCTAGGTCCCAACCCAGGGTTCCCTACTATGCACGAACCGTTAGTAGTGCCTGGGCGCCTGGTTGCAACGTGCATTTTGGGTTGCTGCTTGCCCTCTGCGTTCGTCGATGGAGTCCACATCCTTACGATGTGGCCGCTCCTGCATAGATTTATCAAAAGACTGGACCCGTGTTGAGTCCATAAGGGTTTCCGGGGAAAGGCAGGCTTCAGCCCCGTAGACCAGGGAGTACGGGGTCCCCCCGGCAGTCTGTCTAGCTGTCGTCACCGGAGATAGAGCCTCCGGCGAAAACATCCTTCAGGTCCCCCTCGGGCGACTGATACCCGAGGTCCCATTCAGCCACAACCACCTCGCCGTCGTCGACCCTTTCCTTGCCAGGTCGGTGGCGAGGTGGGGAGCTGTCCTTGGAAGACTGCTCGCGCCGCCCGCTGTCGCGCTTCGCGAGCTCGATGATCTCGCGACACTCTGTGGCGCTATGGTGACTGTTGGGGTGTACAGAGCATGAGCCGCTGTTACCCCTCTGCGGCCGTGGGTGCTTGTTATGGTCGCCCCGGCCCCCAGTCGCAGCTACGACGACTAGAGCGGTAGACTGCGGCTTCTTGTGGCCGCGACCCTTCTTTTTCTTTTTACCGTCCCGGGGGACGGCACCCGAGCCACCTGTCTGGGCGACCCCGGCGTGTGGAGCCGAGTGCCATGCCCGGCCCTCGGCGGCCCTGGCACACTTGTCGGCCAGAGCGAAGAGTGTGGTGACAGTCTCCACGTCATGCGTGGCCAACTTCTCCAACATCT
This sequence comes from Zea mays, assembly GCF_902167145.1. Classification (NCBI taxonomy): domain Eukaryota; kingdom Viridiplantae; phylum Streptophyta; class Magnoliopsida; order Poales; family Poaceae; genus Zea; species Zea mays. The sequence goes on from NC_050104.1 coordinate 18,017,785, forward strand.
TTTCATCGCGTACTCCCTGACGGAAGGCCGTGATGATTGAAGCATCTGAAATACGAGGTATGTGAAAGGGAATTAGGCTTACACCTATTTCCTAATTGATTTTGGTGGTTGAATTGCCCAACACAAATAATTGGACTAACTAGTTTGCTCTAGTCTATAAGTTATACAGGTGCCAAAGGTTCACACTAAGCCAATAAAAAGACCAAGAAATGGGTTCAAACAAGAGAGCAAGGGATAACCGAAGTGCTCCCTAGTCTGGCGCACCGGACTATCCGGCGTGCCACCGGACAGTGTCCGGTGCACCAGGGGACTCCAAGCTGAACTCTTCACCTTCGGGAATTCTTAGAGGCGCTTCGCTATAATTCACCGGACTATCCGGTGCACCACCGGACAGTGTTCGGTGCCCCAAGGAAGAGCGGCTCTGAACTCGCCAGCTTTGGGAATCCGCTCCGCTATAATTGACCGGACATGTCCGGTGCACACCGGACTGTCCGGTGAGCCAGCGGAGCAACGACTACTTCGCGCGCAACGATCGACTGCAACGCATTAAATGCGTGCCTGCGCGCGCAGAGGACAGAGCACGCGCGGGTGGCACACGGGACAGCCTATAGGACTTGTCCGGTGCACCACCGGACAGCCAGGCGGGCCCACAAATCAGAGCTCCAACGGTCGGAACCCAACGGCCTGGTGACGTAGCTGGCGCACCGGACAGTGTCCGGTGCACCATGCGACAGCAGCCTCCACCAAACGGCTAGTTTGGTGGTTAGGGCTATAAATAACCCCAACCACCTCACATTCAAATCATCCAAGTTTTCCACCTTCCAACTACTTACAAGAGCTCTAGCATTCAATTCTAGACACACCCAAGTGATCAAATCCTCTCCAAATTCCACACAAAGCTTTAGTGATTAGTGAGAGAGATTTGTTGTGTTCTTTTGAGCTCTTGTGCTTGGATTGCTTCTTTATTTCATTCTTTCTTGCGAACAACTCAATTGTAACCGAGGCAAGAGACACCAATTGTGTGGTGGTCCTTGCGGGGAAGTTTGTTCCCGTTTGATTGAGAAGAAGAAGCTCACTCGGTCTGAGGGACCATTTGAGAGAGGGAAAGGGTTGAAAGAGACCCGGTCTTTGTGACCACCTCAACGGGGAGTAGGTTTGAGAGAACCGAACCTCGGTAAAACAAATCCTTGTGTCACACTCTTTATTCGCTTGCGATTTGTTTTGCGCCCTCTCTCGGACTCGTTTCTATTTCTAACGCTAACCCGACTTGTAGTTGTGATTAAGTTTGTAAATTTCAGATTCGCCCTATTCACCCCCCCTCTAGGCGACTTTCAATTGGTATCAGAGCCCGGTGCTTCATTAGAGCCTAACCGCTCGAAGTGATGTCGGGAGATCACGCCAAGAAGGATATGGTGACCGGCGACAAGCCCACTACAAGCCACGGGAAGGCTTCATCGGAAGAGTCCTGCAACAAAGGGAAAGGGAAGGAGAAGAAATCCTCTTCCCACAAGTCGCATCGGAGTGGCGACAAGAAAAAGAAGATGAGGAAGGTGGTCTACTACGAGACCGATACTTCATCACCTTCCACCTCCGGCTCCGACGCGCCATCCATTACTTCTAAGCGCCATGAGCGAAAGAAGTTTAGTAAGATCCCCTTATGCTATCCTCGCATTCCTAAACGTACACCTTTACTTTCCGTCCCATTAGGCAAACCACCAACTTTTGATGGTGAAGATTATGCAAGGTGGAGTGATTTAATGCGATTTCATCTAACCTCACTCCACAAAAGTATATGGGATGTCGTTGAGTTTGGTGTACAGGTACCATCCGTAGGGGATGAAGATTATGATGAGGACGAAGTGGCCCAAATCGAGCACTTCAACTCCCAAGCCACAACTATACTCCTCGCCTCTCTAAGTAGAGAGGAGTACAACAAGGTGCAAGGATTAAAGAGCGCCAAGGAAGTTTGGGACGTGCTCAAGACCGCGCACGAGGGAGATGAGCTAACCAAGATCACCAAGCGGGAGACGATCGAGGGGGAGCTTGGTCGCTTCCGTCTTCGCCAAGGGGAGGAGCCACAAGACATGTACAACTGGCTCAAAACCTTGGTGAATCAAGTGCGCAACCTCGGGAGCAAAAAATGGGATGACCACGAAATGGTTAAGGTTATTCTAAGATCACTTGTTTTCCTTAACCCTACTCAAGTCCAATTAATTTGTGGCAATCTTAGATATACACTAATGACTCCCGAGGAAGTAATCGGGAATTTTGTGAGCTTTGAGTTCATGATCAAAGGCTCAAAGAAGATCAACGAGCTTGACGGCCCCTCCATGTCCGAAGCACAACCGGTCGCATTCAAAGCGACAGAGGAGAAGGAGGAGTCTACATCAAGTAGACAACCAATCGACGCCTCAAAGCTCGACAATGAGGAGATGTCGCTCGTCATCAAGATCTTCCGCCAAATCCTCAAGCAAAGGAGGGGGAAGGACTACAAATCCCACTCCAAGAAAGTTTGCTACAAGTGTGGTAAGCCCGGTCACTTTATAGCAAAATGTCCTATCTCTAGTGACAGTGACAGGGGCGACGACAAGAAGGGGAGAAGAAAGGAGAAGAAGTACTACAAGAAGAAGGGCGACGATGCCCATGTTTGCCGGGAGTGGGACTCCGATGAGAGCTCCACCGACTCCTCCTCCGATGAGGACGCCACAAACATCGCCGTCTGTTGGGGGCCTTCGTCCTCCGAAGGTCCTCAAAAACATGATTTGACAATATTTTCCAAGTGAAATGTATGAACAGGTATCTTCGGACTTAGATTATGAACATGAAGTACGATCAGGACGAAGCTTAAGCTAGACGAAGGAGGATTGAGATGGATGGGCTGATCACCAAGCTGTACGAAGGATGGTGCATAGCCGAAGCTATGCGCAGGGGAGCTTCGGCATGGTGGCAGAAAGGGGAACCGACTTAAAGATGAAAAGACTACTTAGGCCTTGACAGATCCCCATAAGTCATTAGCAAATGTAATGGGCATAAATGTAATTTTACATGGGCTGCGTCCCACGTCTATAAATAGATGAACAGTACTCCCGTACTGTTCACGCTGACTTGGCATTCGCTTTTTGCGTCACGCTTGTACTGTCATTTCCTTCCGATTGAAGGTACACTTGTAGTTCAATAATATTTTTGTTTATGCTCAATAATAATAAATGATTGTTCATGTTTTCTTTTACATTCTTTATATTTCACCCTTCATCGTTGTTTGATGAATTTATGAAGGTATGTCCTTCATCACCTTCGTCCGCAAGTCATTATATCCTAAGGGAAATAATGCTTCGGAGGACGAAGGATGTTAACGATTAACATTTTCTATGTTGCCTTGTTCTTAACTCTTAGCATTTGAGAACAAGTCCCCAACATTGGCGCCCACCTCCGGTGAACTCACTTCCATTTCTTGAGCTTTTCAACATCTTCGGCAAGCATCACCTTCGTCATGCCGCCGAAGAAGGCTTCAGCACCAGGGGCTGGCACGCTGCAGCCGCTGGACCCCAATCAAGACGTCCTTTCTCTTAGAGAGGCACGAAGCCAGAAGAGGAAGGCTACCAGTCCAACACCTCCGGAGGATGATCTAGATCAGGAGATTCAAAATCTGGAAATCCTTCAGCAGCAGGTTCAACGCAAGAAGGAAAAGATGGCCAGGGTAGCTGAACTGCAGAGGCAGATAGACGAAGCCTCTGAAGAAGTTCGTCATCTTGCTCAGGACGAGCAACACCGAAGGCCTCAGCATCAAGACTTTCATCAGGAGGGTTTTCCCAACGAAGATGATTGGTATGACAATTTCCATCATGGGAATTTTGTTTTTGATGATGCTTCTCCTCTGTCCGCTGAGCTGCAGGCTACACCTTGGCCCCCGTCCTACAAGCCGCCTCAGCTCCCTGTATTCGATGGCCACTCAGACCCGAAGCAGTTTTTGATGAGCTACGAAGCAACAGTGTCTTCGTATGGTGGCAATGCTTCAGTCATGGCCAAATCTTTCGTTATGGCTGTCAGAAGTGTTGCTCAAACCTGGTATTCCTCCCTTCGACCAGGAACGATCACTTCATGGCAGAAGCTGAAGGATTTGTTGTTAACCAGCTTTCAAGGATTTCAGACGAAGCCGGTCACTGCTCAGGCCCTGTTCCAGTGCACTCAGGACCACGAAGAATACCTTCAGGCATATGTCCGAAGGTTCTTGCGTCTGAGGGCACAGGCACCAACGGTGCCCAATGAAATTGTCATCGAGGCCATGATCAAGGGGCTTCGGCCAGGTCTGTCAGCTCAGTACTTCGCCAGGAAGCCTCCTCAAACTTTGGAGAAGCTTCTCCAGAAAATGGATGAATACATTCGGGCCGACAATGATTTTCGCCAAAGAAGGGAGGAGGCTTTCAGGTTTTCTGAAATGACCAGGGGCTTCGGAGGGAGGTTTTACCCGAGGCATGTGAGATCAATTCACAATTCTACACAAAATGATGACAGAGGAAGCCAACAGCAAAGGCCACAATGCTCCTCACAGGCTTCTGGACAACAGCAAAGCTCCTTCCGGCCACCAGCTCCAAGAGGCAGAGGCGCCAGGGGCTTCGGAGGAAGATTTGGCGATCAACCGAGAAGAATCTTTTGCTTATTCTGCGGTGAGAACAAAGGCCATACTACCAGGATGTGCCATGTTACTATACAGAAGCAAAAGGAAATAGCTGAAGCAGCAGCACAACAAGCCCAGCCGAAGCAGGTCATGCATACAGCTTCGTATCATTCGCCCTACATCCCAGAATATGTGGGCAACCATCCTGCAGTCTCTGCCGCTTCGGCAAGTCAGCCTCAAGCTTCCTGGCAACAGCCTCCGCCTCCACCTCCGTTGCAACAAGGCCAGCAGCCAGAAGGGAGCCAATATGCTCCGCATCAAAGGGGCTTCAGAGAACAGTCCGAAGCTCGCACGGTCAACAGCACTGTGCCAGAATCAAAGCACATCTATTGACAAATATCCTACCTTAATAGCAATCTTTTTCATTCAGTTTTATTTTCTATAATAAAGGACATTGTTTAGGTTTCATGTAATTAGTTCCGTTGATTCCTACAAGAAAAATATGTTTTCTTCACAGGCTTGTGATAATAAAAAGGACCTTCGGACTATCGAAAATTCTTCGAAGCAACAAAAAGTCGTTCTAAGGAACGCAGAGTAAGTTTGACGAAGTCACAAAAAGTCGTTCCGAAGGGAGCGCAGTGTAAGTTTTCTGCTCCAAAGTCGTTCCAAAAGGAATGCAGAGCATACAGCGAAAAGTCAACGCTGATACCGCCTAAGTAAAAGGTGAAGAAGCTCCAAAGACGTTCCTAAGGGAATGCAGAGCTTACAGCGAAAAGTCAACGCTGATACCGCCTAAGTAAAAGGCGAAGAAGCTCCAAAGACGTTCCTAAGGGAATGCAGAGCTTACAGCGAAAAGTCAACGCTGATTCCGCTGAAGTAAAAGGCGAAGAAGCTCCCAAGGGAGGCTTATAGCGAAAAGTCAACGCTGATTCACAAAAAGATTATGTGTTCTATCGCGCAGATATGCGTGTACCTTCGGAATATCACCTTACATAGCATAACATCATCACATCATCTTTGCATAACATAAGCATCATACATCATACTGCATGTGGCATAAGAAAGAAATATGATATCAATCTTCGGGAAAACGCTTTGAAAAAGGGGCAAATCATGCCAAGTCACAAGGAGCAACAATATTGATTTCTGAAGTATAGCCTTGAAGCATGTTTCTATGAAGCTTCAACACTCTTTCAGGATACTTCGGATATTGTTGTGATAAATGGTAATTCTTCTTCACGAAGCATGAAAAGAAGGGAAGGTGTTTTTTCGTCAAAGACTCAAAAACGGTACGTGTGTAAAGTTTCATGCATCGTAAAGAATTGAGTAGCAAAAATAGATAAATTACATTCGGGGTTACAAAATGTTACACTATATTACATTTCAGAAGTTTTTTACAAAAATGTTTAATCCTCTCTCAAAACGACTTCTGCAGCCTCATTTAGGAGCCGATTGACGACTTCGTCCATAATATCTTCGGCCATCTTTTTAATTTCGTCGTCCCCCTTCGGCTGAGGGTCCGAAGGCGCTTTAGTCGGATCTGAAGCAGGACACGGCTACATTGCTATTACAAATCGCAAACAGATCTTAAAAGCCTAAAGATTACAACACGATAAAAACTATTATTTAGTACCTAATTGACCTTCGGCTTCTGCGCTCTTGTCAGCAGCCTCAGCTACTTCTCTAGCATCGTGAATGCCCTTTTCACTTCTTCGAATAATTTCTCCGGCCATTTCTCGGCCACCATTATCCCAGATATCGGTAAAAAACTTTCCACCAATTATGCTAGCTTCGGCCGAAGGATCTCTTGTATCTTCAAAGGACAAGGCAGCTTCGGACTGTGCTAGAATTTTTACATGTTCGCAGCCCTTCTTCTCTAAGATGGTGGCAATCCCTCTGGCGCCAGAGAAGGCACATATATCTCCTCGGCTATTTAAAATTTCTTCGAAGGCTTCAGCTTCGTGGTCAATCCATTCAATAACACCTTCGGGATTGCCTCTCGAAAAGTTTTCCTCACTTGAGAATGCGCCGACCTTGGCGAAGCTAGCCTTTAATTTCTTAACGCAATCTATAGATTTGTTGTAGCATCTCTTTTTGGACGAACGAAGCTCTTCAACAGTCACTTCTAGGTGATCTGCCCATTGATCGCTCAGTTCGCGCTTTGTCTCTTCAAGTACGCGTTCTTCCTTGGCTCTGGCCAGTTGTTTCCGAAGGTCTTCAATTTCACGCTTCTGAGCTTCAGCTTGACTTTTAAAAGTAGCTTCGTCTTCCTTTATTTTATTCATCAATGAGTATAATATTTTATCTTTTTCAAGACCTTCGTTCCTCAGTTCAATTACTTCGGAACGAAGGTTGCTCAGGGCTATAGTACATCCTTCGTCCTCAGCATCTTTCTGTGCCCTGAGGGCATTGCTGAGTATCAGGCCCTGCAAACAGGAATATGTCTGTGTCAATAGTTTTAAACAAACGAAAAATTTTGAACTCAACAAAAAATACAAGAATTCCATTTGTCGCACCTTTAAACTGTTGTAAGCTAGGCTGTCAGCCAGATCGTTCTTTGACAGCACCGAAAGTCCGTCTTCTAAAGTTGGGAATCCGAAGCTTCTGCTCATCTCCCGACAGACAGAAATTTCCTTGTTGTCGGGGAGACAATACAAGAAATCTTCTTCTCCACTGCCATTAAATATCAACGCCCCCTTTGGATATTTCAACTTTTGGGCATAATGCTGGGCCTCTTGTTCTTCTTTTTCTGATAATTTTTTCCCCGAAGCATGACGAAAAATATAATCACGAATTTTGGGGGATGCTTCGGGGGTAACAACAACACCAGTTTCTTCAACGAAAGTTGGCTTTGTTATTTTTTCTGCCTCACTTTCCAAGGTTTTTGCCTTTGCGGGCTCTGAGGGCCCAGCTTCGGCTTCAATTTCTTGCTCTGGAGCTGTAGAACCAGAAATTTTAGCTGTTGTTTCAGAAGTAACAGCAGCCTTCTTCGGAGGTGTGCTCGAAGATATGATCGTTTCCAGTACATCTAGCACATTAGCCATTCTCTTTCTCTTCGGAGTTACGGCTGGCACTTTTTCATTTTTTGCTGTCCCAATAATTGCTGTAGGACTCAAAACTTCTGATGTTTTGGAGCCCTCAGTTGCTTCCTTTACCTCTTTCATTTTTTCTATGAATGGCGCTTCGGCCTTCTCTTTCGTTTCTGGTAACAATATCTTTGATTGCTCCAATTTTGTCTTCGTTGGCATTTCGGCCGTTTCTGCGACTTCTGGCAGCAAAGTTGGCTCGGCTGGTTTTTCAGCTTCGGTGGCCGAAGAAGTTTCTCCGGTAAATTCAGGTACTGAAGCTGGTTCAATATAGCGCGGCCGATGCGTAAGAACCTTTATCTTCTTCCTTTTCGGTTCTGGCTCGCTAGGAGCAGCTGCAGTTTCTTCTTTTGCAGAGCTTGTGTTTTTTCTCTTCTGCCTTCGGGTGGGATAGTGATAGTCAGGGTAGACAAACCCGACTGCGTCAAATACCCGGTTGAGTCTTTTCTTCTTTCGGCCTCCGAAGGCTGCTGATAGTGCAGTGTTCTCGGCCTTCGAATATGCCCCAAGCAATTCGTCACTTAATGTTTCAATGCTTTTCAACCAGTCGTCATCAGGTTCAACAAATTTATCCCCGTATTTGAATGTGTATTTTAGTCTGACCAGTCCGCCTTCGTCGGACTCTTTGATGGTCTCCTTCGGCATTTCCCACTTTCCTGCAAGTGGCCACACCCTGAAGGCAATATGTTCTTGAATCAAGTCCCTTGTCCCAATACAAGAGCAGACTACGCCGAAGGCTCTTTGGCATTCCTCGGCTGCTTCATCCATTTTAACCTTCGGCCTTCGGAGTCCGAAGCGTTGCCAGATGGGGCGCATAATGATACTCTTGACATCTTCTTGCATTGTCAGGTCATTCTTTACATAGAACCATTCAGTCATCCAGGCTCCGGGCCATCTCTTCCGAAAGGTCGGTACAGGGCAGCTTGACCCGGAGCGGGCAACGAAGCTGTAGCACCCAAAGTTGTTGTGATATTGTTCTTTCCCCCAGGGCTTCGTCTCATATAACAACTCATGAATGTTGCAAAAACTTTTGGCATTTGGTTCTAAACCTTGGCTTCTCGCAGCCCAGACAAACATCCCCATTCTTATGATAGCTTCGGGAGTAATTTGATGAAGGTAGATTTGAAATGTTTTCAGAACTTCAACAACAAAGTTGCTTAGGGGAAATCGAAGCCCAGCCTTGAGAAAGCTTCGGAAGATTACGACTTCATCTTCTTCGGGGGTGGGAGAAGTTTTTTCTCCAGCATCAGCTCTCACAATAGATATATCTCGAAAATACCGCCCCTTCATATTATCAATATGACTCTGCTTAATGGTGGTTTTCCCGAAAACCGCGTGACTTGGCCGCCATGGCCGGTCTTCGGACTCTTCCCCACCACTTTCTACATCGTAGCTGTCGCTGTCACCAGTATCTTCAGACAAGCCTTCCAGGATCTCCTTGGTGATTTTTTCCGTATTGGTCTCCGCCATCGCTATAAGGAACCCCAGGTTCTTCTCTTCAGAGAGACTCAGCTTCATCTCGGGACCGGCCTTTTTGTCTTCAGACATCTTCGGAAATGCTAAAAACTGTTTTCAATGCCGAAGCTTCAAAACTAAAAGCTCAGTAAATTTTTGCGCGCAAGAGCTAAAATTGAGTAAGCGGGGGCAGATAGCAAGTGTGCGTACCAAAATGAGTTTGGGGTATGATCTTATTTATACGCCCAGTGCGTTGAAAGTCGAAAGACCCGCTTGTCAGTGAATGTTGCTATTCTAGCAAAGGGAAGGTGTTTTTTCGGACCTTCGGCTTAAGGCCTTCGTCCATATCGCAATCTAAATTTATCGCTAACAAATTAATATTGCGAGGGGCTACTGTTGGGGGCCTTCGTCCTCCGAAGGTCCTCAAAAACATGATTTGACAATATTTTCCAAGTGAAATGTATGAACAGGTATCTTCGGACTTAGATTATGAACATGAAGTACGATCAGGACGAAGCTTAAGCTAGACGAAGGAGGATTGAGATGGATGGGCTGATCACCAAGCTGTACGAAGGATGGTGCATAGCCGAAGCTATGCGCAGGGGAGCTTCGGCATGGTGGCAGAAAGGGGAACCGACTTAAAGATGAAAAGACTACTTAGGCCTTGACAGATCCCCATAAGTCATTAGCAAATGTAATGGGCATAAATGTAATTTTACATGGGCTGCGTCCCACGTCTATAAATAGATGAACAGTACTCCCGTACTGTTCACGCTGACTTGGCATTCGCTTTTTGCGTCACGCTTGTACTGTCATTTCCTTCCGATTGAAGGTACACTTGTAGTTCAATAATATTTTTGTTTATGCTCAATAATAATAAATGATTGTTCATGTTTTCTTTTACATTCTTTATATTTCACCCTTCGTCGTTGTTTGATGAATTTATGAAGGTATGTCCTTCATCACCTTCGTCCGCAAGTCATTATATCCTAAGGGAAATAATGCTTCGGAGGACGAAGGATGTTAACGATTAACATTTTCTATGTTGCCTTGTTCTTAACTCTTAGCATTTGAGAACAAGTCCCCAACACCGTCACCAAGGGTCTTCTCTTCCCCAACGTCGGCCACAAGTGCCTCATGGCAAAGGACGGCAAGAGGAAGAAGGTAAAATCAAGATCCTCCACTAAATATGAAACCTCTAGTGATGAGGATAATGCTAGCAATGAGGAGGATAACTTGCGTATTACTTTGCCAACCTAAACATGCAACAAAAAGAAAAATTAAATGAATTGATTAGTGCTATCCATGAGAAGGATGATCTCTTGGACACCCAAGAGGACTTCCTTATTAAAGAAAATAAGAAGCATGTTAAGGTTAAAAATGCTTACGCTCTAGAAGTAGAGAAATGTGAAAAACTTTCTAGTGAGCTAAGCACTTGCCATGAGACTATTGACAACCTTAGAAATGAAAATGCTAGTTTAATTGCTAAGGTTGATTCAAATGCTTGTAATGTTTCAATTCCCAATCTTAGAGATGATAATGTTGATTTACTTGCTAAGGTTGAAGAATTAAATGTTACTCTTGCTAGCCTTAGGGATGAAAATGAAAAATTGCTTGCTAAGGCTAAAGAACTAAATGCAATGTCACAATTTCCGATCTTAGAGATAAAAATGATATATTGCGTGCTAAGATTGTTGAACTTAATTCTTGCAAACCCTCTACATCTACCACTGAGCATGTCACTATTTGCACTAGATGTAGAGATATTGATGTTAATGCTATACATGATCACCTTTCCATGATTAAACAACAAAATGATCATATAGCTAAATTAGATGCTAAAATTGCCGAGCATGAACTAGAAAATGAAAAATTTAAGTTTGCTCGTAGTATGCTTTATAATGGGAGACGCCCTGGCATTAAGGATGGCATTGGCTTCCAACAGGGAGGCAATGTCAAACTTAATGCCCCTCCTAAGAAATTGTCCAACTTTGTTAAGGGCAAGGCTCCCATACCTCAGGATAACGAGGGTTACATTTTGTACCCTGCCGGTTATCCCGAGAGCAAAATTAGGAGAATTCACTCTAGGAAGTCTCACTCTGGCCCTAACCATGCTTTTATGTATAAGGGTGAGACATCTAGTTCTAGGCAATCAACCCATGCTAAATTGCCTAAGAAGAAAACTCCTAGTGCATCAAATGAACATAGCATTTCATTTAAAACTTTTGATGCATCTTATGTGTTAACTAACAAATCCGGCAAGGTAGTTGCCAAATATGTTGGGGGCAAGCACAAGGGGTCAAAGACTTGTGTTTTGGGTACCCAAGTTCTTGTTTCTAATGCCAAAGGACCCAAAACTGTTTGGGTACCTAAAACCAAGAACTAAACTTGTTTTGTAGGTTTATGCATCCGGGGGCTCAAGTTGGGTAATCGACAGCGGGTGCACAAACCATATGACAGGGGAGAAGAAGATGTTCTCCTCCTACGAGAAAAACCAAGATCCCCAAAGAGCGATCACATTCGGGGATGGAAATCAAGGTTTGGTCAAAGGACTGGGTAAAATTGCTATTTCATCTGACCATTCCATTTCCAATGTTTTTCTTGTAGATTCTTTAGACTACAATTTGCTTTCCGTTTCTCAATTATGCAAAATGGGCTACAACTGTCTATTTACTGATGTAGATGTCACTGTCTTTAGAAGAAGTGATGATTCAATAGCATTTAAGGGAGTATTAGAGGGTCAGCTATACTTGGTAAATTTTGATAGAGCTGAACTCGACACTTGCTTAATTTCTAAGACTAACATGGTCTGGCTCTGGCATCGCCGACTAGCACATGTTGGGATGAAGAATCTTCATAAACTTCTAAAGGGAGAGCACATTTTAGGATTAACAAATGTTTATTTTGAGAAAGACAGGATTTGTAGTGCATGCCAAGCAGGAAAGCAAGTTGGTGCTCATCATCCACACAAGAACATCATGACTACTGACAGGCCACTGGAGCTCCTACACATGGATCTATTCGGCCCGATAGCTTACATAAGCATCGGCGAGAGTAAGTACTGTCTAGTTATTGTGGATGATTATTCTCGCTTCACTTGGGTGTTCTTTTTGCAGGAAAAATCTCATACCCAAGAGAACTTAAAGGGATTCTTGAGACGAGCTCAAAACGAGTTTGGCTTAAGGATCAAGAAAGTAAGAAACGATAACGGGACGGAGTTCAAGAACTCTTCAATTGAAGGCTTCCTTGAGGAGGAAGGCATCAAGCATGAGTTCTCCTCTCCCTACACGCCACAACAAAATGGTGTAGTGGAGAGGAAGAATAGAACTCTATTGGACATGGCAAGAACCATGCTTGATGAGTACAAGACTTCGGATCGGTTTTGGGCCGAGGCGGTCAACACCGCCTGCTACGCCATCAACCGGTTGTATCTACACCGAATCCTTAAGAAGACATCATATGAACTCCTAACCGGTAAAAAGCCCAATATTTCATATTTTAGAGTCTTTGGTAGCAAATGCTTTATACTTGTTAAAAGAGGTAGAAAATCTAAATTTGCTCCTAAGACTGTAGAAGTCTTTTTACTAGGATATGATTCAAACACAAGGGCATATAGAGTCTTTAACAAGTCCTCTAGACAAGTTGAAGTTTCTTGTGACGTTGTGTTTGATGAAACTAATGGCTCTCAAGTAGAGCAAGTTGATCTTGATGAGATAGGTGATGAAGAGGCTCCGTGCATCGCACTAAGGAACATGTCCGTTAGGGATGTGTGTCCTAAGGAATCCGAAGAGCCTCCTAATGCACAAGATCAACCATCCTCCTCCACGCAAGCATCTCCACCAACTCAAAATGAGGATAAGGCTCAAGTTGATGAAGAAGAAGATCAAAGATATGAGCCACCTCAAGATGACGGCAATGATCAAGGGGGAGATGCAAATGATCGAGACAAGGAGGATGAGAACCAAGGCCGCCACACCCAAGAGTCCACCAAGCAATCCAACAAGATCACCCCGTCGACACCATCCTCGGCGACATTCATAAGGGGGTAACCACTAGATCTCGTGTTGCTCATTTTTGTCAACATTACTCTTTTGTTTCCTCTATTGAGCCACACAGGATAGAGGAAGCACTACAAGATTCGGATTGGGTGGTGGCGATGCAAGAGGAGCTCAACAACTTCACTAGGAACGAGGTATGGCATTTGGTTCCACGTCCTAATCAAAATGTTGTAGGAACCAAGTGGGTGTTCCGCAACAAGCAAGACGAGCATGGTGTGGTGACAAGGAACAAAGCTTGACTTGTGGCCAAGGGATACTCCCAAGTCGAAGGTTTGGATTTCGATGAAACCTATGCACCCGTAGCTAGGCTTGAGTCAATTCGTATATTATTAGCCTATGCTACTTACCATGGCTTCAAGCTTTATCAAATGGACGTGAAAAGTGCCTTCCTCAATGGACCAATCAAAGAAGAGGTCTATGTTGAGCAACCTCCCGGCTTTGAAGATAGTGAGTACCCTAACCATGTGTATAAACTCTCTAAGGCGCTTTATGGGCTCAAGCAAGCCCCAAGAGCATGGTATGAAAGCCTTAGAGATTTCCTTATAGATAATTGCTTCAAAGTCGGAAAGGCCGATCCTACACTCTTTACCAAAACACTTGAAAATGATTTGTTTGTATGCCAAATTTATGTTGATGATATTATATTTGGGTCTACTAACGAATCTACATGTGAAGAGTTTAGTAGGATCATGACACAGAAATTCGAGATGTCTATGATGGGGGAGTTGAAGTACTTCTTGGGTTTTCAAGTGAAGCAACTCCAAGAGGGCACCTTCATTAGCCAAACGAAGTATATTCAAGACATTCTAACCAAGTTTGGAATGAAGGATGCCAAGCCTATCAAGACACCCATGGGAACCAATGGGCATCTCGACCTCGACACGGAAGGTAAATCCATCGATCAAAAGGTATACCGGTCGATGATAGGCTCTTTGCTCTATTTATGTGCATCTCGACCGGATATTATGCTTTCCGTATGCATGTGTGCAAGATTCCAAGCCGACCCTAAGGAAGCTCACCTTACGGCCGTAAAATGAATCTTGAGATATTTAGTTTATACTCCTAAGTTTGGGCTTTGGTAACCTAGGGGATCCACATTTGATTTGATTGGTTATTCGGATGCTGATTGGGCGGGGTGTAAGATTAATAGAAAGAGCACATCGGGGACTTGCCAGTTCTTGGGAAGATCCTTGGTGTCTTGGGCTTCAAAGAAGCAAAATTCCGTAGCTCTTTCTACCGCCGAAGCCGAGTATATTGCCGCAAGTCATTGTTGCGCGCAATTACTTTGGATGAGGCAAACCCTTAGGGACTATGGTTACAAATTAACCAAAGTTCCTCTTCTATGTGATAATTAGTGCAATCCGCATGGCGGATAATCCCGTTGAGCATAGCCGCACTAAACACATAGCCATTCGGTATCACTTCTTAAGGGATCACCAACAAAAGGGAGATATCGAGATTGCATATATTAACACTAAGGAACAATTAGTCGATATCTTTACCAAGCCACTAGATGAACAAACTTTTAACAAACTTAGGCATGAGCTAAATATTCTTGATTCTAGGAATTTCTTTTGATGTTTTGCACACATAGCTCATGAATATACCTTTGATCATGTCTCTTTCTTGTGCTATGACTAATGTGTCTTCAAGTGAATTTCAAACCAAGTCATAGGTATATTGAAAGGGAATTGGAGTCTTCGGCGAAGACAAAGGCTTCCACTCCGTAACTCATCCTTCGCCGTCGCTCCGAGCATCTCTCCGGCTTTGGTATAATCCTCACTCATATGTTTTATTTGCCAAAGGAGAGAAAATAGTTATGAAAGGGCTTATATTTCACTCAAGTATCCGTTTTTGGCGATTCATGCCAAAGGGGGAGAAAGTGTGAGCCCAAAGCAAAAGGACCGCACCACCACCTAATTTTTAAACTGTGATTTTTAAATTGGTATCTCATTATGTTCAAAAGGGGGAGAAAAGTAGTATTTTCAAAAATCAATATCTTAAAAACTCTCTTGAACACTAAGAGGAGGATTTCATTGAGGGGGAGTTTTGTTTAGTCAAAGGAAAAGCATTTGAAACAGGGGGAGAAAATTTCAAATCTTGAAAATGCTTCGCAAAATCTTATTCATTTACCTTTGACTATTTGCAAAAGGACTTTGAAAAAGATTTGCAAAAGAATTTGCAAAAACAAAACATGTGGTGCAAGCGTGGTCCAAAATGTTAAAAATGAAGAAACAATCCATGCGTATCTTATAAGTATTTATATTGGCTCAATTCCAAGTAACCTTTGCACTTACACTATGCAAACTAGTTCAATTATGCACTTCTATATTTGCTTTGGTTTGTGTTGGCATCAATCACCAAAAAGGGGGAGATTGAAAGGGAATTAGGCTTACACCTATTTCCTAATTGATTTTGGTGGTTGAATTGCCCAACACAAATAATTGGACTAACTAGTTTGCTCTAGTCTATAAGTTATACAGGTGCCAAAGGTTCACACTAAGACAATAAAAAGACCAAGAAATGGGTTCAAACAAGAGAGCAAGGGATAACCGAAGTGCTTCCTGGTCTGGCGCACCGGACTGTCCGGTGCACCACCGGACAGTGTCCGGTGCACCAGGGGACTCCAAGCTGAACTCTTCACCTTCGGGAATTCTCAGAGGCGCTTCGCTATAATTCACCGGACTGTCCGGTGCACCACCGGATAGTGTCTGGTGCCCCAAGGAAGAGCGGCTCTGAACTCGCCAGCTTCGGGAATCCGCTCCGCTATAATTCACCGGACATGTCCGGTGCACACTGGACTGTCCGGTGAGCCAGCGGAGCAACGACTACTTCGCGCGCAACGGTCGATTGCAACGCATTAAATGTGCGCCTGCGCGCGCAGAGGACAGAGCACGCGCGGGTGGCACACCGGACAGTCTATAGGACTTGTCCGGTGCACCACCGGACAACCAGGCGGGCCTACAAGTCAGAGCTCCAACGGTCGGAACCCAACGCCCTGGTGACGTGGCTGGCGCACCGGACAGTGTCTGGTGCGCCATGCGACAGCAGCCTCCACCAAACAGCTAGTTTGGTAGTTGGGGCTATAAATAACCCCAACCACCTCACATTCAAGTCATCCAAGTTTTCCACCTTCCAACTACTAACAAGAGCTCTAGCATTCAATTCTAGACACACCCAAGTGATCAAATCCTCTCCAAATTCCACACAAAGCTTTAGTGATTAGTGAGAGAGATTTTTTGTGTTATTTTGAGCTCTTGCACTTGGATTGCTTCTTTCTTTCATTCTTTCTTGCGAACAACTCAATTGTAACCGAGGCAAGAGACACCAATTGTGTGGTGGTCCTTGCGAGGAAGTTTGTTCCCGTTTGATTGAGAAGAAGAAGCTCACTCGGTCCGAGGGACCGTTTGAGAGAGGGAAAGGGTTGAAAGAGACCCGGTCTTTGTGACCACCTCAACGGGGAGTAGGTTTGAGAGAACCGAACCTCGGTAAAACAAATCCTTGTGTCACACTCTTTATTCGCTTGCGATTTGTTTTGCGCCCTCTCTCGGACTCGTTTCTATTTCTAACGCTAACCCGGCTTGTAGTTGTGATTAAGTTTGTAAATTTCAGATTCGCCCTATTCACCCCCCTCTAGGCGACTTTCAGTATGGTGCCTCATACCTTGGTGAAGCGGGAGATAAACATCCGGAGAGTCTCTCCGGGTTCCTGCCTCACTGCGTGGAGGTGGGCCTCCATGCCATGTTGTTGGTAAGCGCTGGTGAAGTTCGCTGTGAACCGTGCGCAGAGCTCCTCCCAGGAATAGATTGATCCTGGGGTAAGGTTCATGAGCCAAGTCCGGGCAGCCCCGGACAAGGCAAATTGAAAATACGTTGCCATTATGGCGGTGTCTCCACCCGCTGCCGTAATGGCGGTGACATACACCTGCAAGAATTCTGACGGGTTGGACGTACCGTCGTACTTTTCCGGCAGGTGCGGCCAGAACTTGGATGGCCAGGTCGCTACGCGGAGATGATCCGCGAGTGCGGAGCAACCCACGCCGGCCAAGGGGACACCCGCCTGGAACCGAGCGCTCACTGGGGGTTGCGGTGCTACCGCAGCAAAGTCTTGATCGAGGTTACGACCCTCGACGTTTAGCTGGCGCTCACGCGCCCTCTCCAGAGAGACTCGAGCGTCTTCGCGACCCTCGAAGTTTTGTCGGCACTCCCACGCCCTCTCTAGAGAGACCCGGGCATCCTCTCCCGCACGCCTGTGGTTCAGCTCTGCCCGGAGGTCGTTGGTCTGTGCACCCCTCACTGAGGGTGAGCGCACAAACGTCGACGCCTCATGGTGGCGCCGGGATGACCGTGGCCTCGATCTGGTTGAGCCAGAGTGCGCCATGCCGAGCAGTCGGTCGACGTTGTCCCGCCACTGCTTCATGGCCCCCGGTGAGGCCGTGGAGCTTGGAGGGTGACACAGCAACTCCCTGGCCACAGACAATGCCCCAGGAGCCACCCTTGACGGAGTCCGGGATGTCTGCGCCGTTGTATGCTGCTGTGCAGCATGCACAGCAGCAGTGCCCAGCACTGGGCGGTTGGGAACCTGCGGTGTGGAAGAAGCAGCTTCTTCCTCCACCAGGAAATCCACCGAAGTCTCGGCGTGGTGCTCAACGATTTGCACCATCATGCTGAGCAAGAAAACAAGCAAAAACCTAAAGCCTAGCCCCCTACCTGGCGCGCCAAATGTTGGAGAGGAAATCTCCGGCCGGGTGGCGGAATGCACCCGCCCTAAATCCTAAGATGAGGAAGGGCCTAAGCGTTCTGCCTGTCTACTAAGCGATGAACGAACACAAGAACACACAAGGGTTTAGAGTGGTTCGGGCCGGCGAAGCGTAATACCCTACTCCACTGTGTGATGTATTGAGCTTGAGAGCTTGTATGAACTTGTGAGCGTCTAAGTGTGTCTGAGTCTGAGTCTCCTTGAGTTGTACCGTTGCGTGCCTCCCCTTTTATAGCTGAAGGGGGCACGTACAAGGGTGCTGAGCCCCGACATGCGGGCCCAGGGACATAACAGATGTAATACTTGGAGCAACTAATGCTGGTCGCCAGTGCAATCTCCTTGCGCCCTGATATCTGCAGCCTGCGTAGTATCGGTGTGCAGCGGAAGCTTCACGAGTGATGATGAGCATAGTGTATGCCGCAGTATGGGCGTACTGTCCGCCACCGGAGTGGACGGGCACGCCGCCTGCAGGATGACCTGGACGCCGCCCGTCAGTGGAGTGGACATGGCGCATTTAATGCCGAGGCCGCACATCGCTCGTCAGTGGAGTAGACATGGTGCATTTAATGCTGAGGCGGCACATTACCTGCCAGTTTGACAGGCGGCGCGCCTCACCCACAATAAATGCGCGCGGCCCAGAGGCCTTATGTCCGGCTCCGCCCGTTGGCTTATGTCACAGCCAACACCAGCTCGGGCCTGGCACACCGGACAGCGTCCGGTGCCCCAGGCTGGTCAACAGTGAACCTGCTGCTCTCGGGAAAAGAGAAAGGCGACGTGGCTATAATTCACCGGATTGTTAGGTGATGCACCGGACTGTCCGGTGAGTCAACGGCGCCAGCAGCCAACGGTCATCCGCGTGACACGTGGTCCGCGCCAACGGTCGGTTGGGCACACCAGACTGTATGGTGTGCACCGGACAGTGTTTGGTGCGCCAACCGGTCCCATGGACCAACGACCGGTTGCGCTCGGTATGGAAGGAAATCGAGCACCGGACTGCTACAGTGGCAGTCCAGTGGTGCACCGGACTGTCTGGTGCACCACTCGACAGAAGGCAAGAATTGCCTACCAAATTGATGTCCAACGGCTCCTAGCTGCCTTAGGGCTATAAAAGGGACCCCTAGGCGCATGAAGCAGACCACCAAGCTTACAAGAAACATCCTAAGACACCTAGAATCTGCATTCACGCAATCAGATCATCGTTCTTGAGATTTGAACACTGGTCGAGTTGTAAACTCCTTGAGTTGTGTTTGTGTGCTCACCTCTTCACTTGTGTGCATGTGTGCGCCGCGGATTTGGGTCTTGCGTGTGTTGCTCTCCCATCCTTACTCTTGTGCTTTCTTTGTGATCATAACTTTGTAAGGGCGAGAGGCTCCAACTTGTGGAGATTCCTCGCAAACAGGAAGAATACTCAAGGTAAAAGACCATGGTATTCAAGTCGATCATTGGATCACTTGAAAGGGGTTGAGTGCAACCCTCGTCCATAGGGACGCCACAACGTGGAAGTAGGCAAGTGTTACTTGGCCGAACCACGTGATAAAAATCGCGTGTCTCGTGTGTTACTTTTCTGTGATTGTTTTGTTCGCACGAGCTCGCTCCATAGCCACTTGGTTACACTAACACTTTAATAATCAAGTTTTTGGCTATTTAGTGTTTGATTTTACAGGATCACCTATTCACCCCCCTCTAGGTGCTCTCAGTGCCCCCGCTGACTAGTGGGACCAGTCAACCCCGGTCGCAGGGACCTCAGTATCAGAGCCTCTACAGTGACCAGAATACCTGAAAGAACGGGACAGTACACCATCTCGGGTGTATACCAACACATACCGAAAGGTGATGCAAGGGTCATGACGGAAGATGAAGTTGTACTAAATACAACCCTGAACCTCATCGTGAAGCCACTCTACAGGACCCACCTGGTACCGCTATGTTGGCATCAGACAAGATGCAGGGACACAAACGCCGGGTACACAAGACGGAATGCCACATCAAGAATACAGTTGTGCGCGCCCTTACGGACAACTCCAGGAGGGCTAAGGCAACAAGTCAAATTCCTCCTAGGAAGAATATGATTTCTTACTGTAAAATATACCCTTAAGCTATAAAAGGGCAAGACAACCCCCATCTTCTACACACAAGCACTCAGCTGTAACACGCTCCAAGCAATACTACAATCAGCGCTACACTAGACTAGCACGCAAGCCTGAACCAGTATAACTGAAAGTTGCCTAGAGGGGGGTGAATAGGCAAGTTAAAACTTTTTCAATAAAAATTAGAAGCAAACTGGGTAAAACTGAATTGATCTTGAAATTCACCCAGTTAACTTTGGAAATGAGATGTTCTAAATGATCCACAGGGTTCAAAGTAGTAGATCTGAGAAGGGCACTTCTCAAAATCCACACACTAAAAAGATATAAACAAATCTTTCACGGAATGGTGAGAGAACGAAGAACACAAACAAACACAATGAGCAAGAACACAAGAGACACAAGATTTATCCCGAGGTTCGGTCACACCACAAAAGGTGCCCTACTTCCTCGTTGAGGCGCCCACAAAGAGCCGGGTCTCTTTCAACCCTAATCCTCCCTTTGCCGACCACAAAGGTCAAGCCCACACAATAATCTTTGCTCAAACGAGTGGGTAATACAAACTTTCTTGTGGTCTTCCACAAGATTTGGAGACTCACAAGAGACACCTAGTCGTCTAGGAGCTAGAAGCTCCAAGAGTAATGAATCCACAAAGAACTCGATGTAGTACCAAAGCTCGAATCAAGAAGAAGAGCAAGAGGGATTTAGAGATGAAGCACAAAACCGCAGCTCTCAAGCTCACTCAAAGATTTCTCTCCAAATATTTGAAATGGGAGAGGCAAGAGATGTGTGAGAGAGAGAGGGAGGTGTTTCTTGGGTTAGAAATGGAGTTCAAATCGTGCTCACTGCTATGGGGTGAGAGGTAGGAGTGAGTATATATAGGTGGAGCTCAAAACTAGCCGTTTGGGCAGATTTTTCTGCCTGAGACCGGTTGAACCGCCCCCTAGGGCGGTTGAACCGCCCCTGGCAGGCCTGGCAGACTGACGCGCAGACTGACCTACAGACTGGTCAAGTTGACCAAGACCGGTTGAACCGCCCCTAAGACCAGTTCAACCGCCTGGGGCAGGCTGACAGTCAGTCTGCCAGTCAGACTGGCAGACTGCAGGTCAGACTGCAAAAAACAGGTCCTGACACCGGTTGAACCGCCCCTAGGGCCGGTTCAACCGCCTGGGGGTCAGACTGGCAGTCAGTCTGCCAGTCAGGAGGTCAGACCGGTCAGGTGACCCTAACACCGGTTGAACCTCCCCTGGGACCGGTTCAACCGGTATTGACCAGTGAGGTCCGGGGAAAAACCCCGGCTGAACTTTTCTTGGACCCCGGTTGAACCTCTCTGGACCCCGGTTGAACTTGCCCTGGACCCCGGTTGAACCTGCCCTGGACCCCAGTTGAAGTTGAAGTTCAGCTGGAGTTGAGAAAGTTCAACTCAGCTGAAGTTCAGCTCAGCTGCAGCTGAAGAAGCTCAACTCAGCTGAAGTTCAGCTCAGCTGAAAAGCTCAGCTGCAGCTGAAGAAGCTTAACTCAGCTGAAGTTCAGCTCAACTGAAAAGCTCAGCTGCAGTTGAAGAAGTTCAGCTGCTTTTCAGCAAGAACACTCTAGGTTTCTCAAACCTAACCATGGTCAACCAAATAATGTTAAAGTGATTTTTGGTTTTCAAAAATAGCTTTTGAATATAGAGGCTTGAGCTTTGGCAAACACCAACCTTCTTTTTGGACCCCCCTTTATAGTACGACGATTCCTATACTCAAGTTAAATAAATAAAATATAATGAAGTAAACTCCTTGAGTCATTGGTGTCTCATGTGTGATTTCTCCATGGCATTGCTTCATAAGGATCACAAACATCTTTGTCTCACCTTTTGAAGCAAACTTAAATCAAACCCTGTGACTTGTACCATATCACCTTATATGAGTTCAAATCATGGCTTCAAGTCACCTTACTGATGCATCAACATGTTATAACTCTTCATAGCTGATTAGTTCATCGACTTAGTGCAAGTACTCTCTTCTTCACCTTAGCCATGGTACCTCGGTCTACAAGCCGTCGCTTGGCCTTCACCTTCGCTTAGTTCCTCGAAGCCCTTTCCTTGCTATCTTCACCCTATCAAGCCATTCTTGAGTCACATCCTATTGAGCATCCATTAAGAGAATCATTTCTTCAATATTGTGAACCTTGCTTGAATGTCTTCTAGATATAACTGTTAAGATTAATCAAGCTTTAGTTTGATTCTCATAGAAGCATATATGGACTGATAGTAATATGGTCAAGCCAATTCACGGTTCCTCATATTTTATTCACTTTGGCTTGACCAATCCTCTTAATCACTTCAACCTCTATTATGATCATATTTATGCATAGTGATTTCTCAGGTCTTGTCCATATATTCAAACCAATATAGAGATCATATTATATCCATTTGCATTGTCTCACTGGTTATTTAACCTTGTGTTGAACCTTTGTTCACTGTCATTATACACTATTCAAGTATGTTCATCATACTGAATTTCCTGTTCAACACTTAGCAAACTCGTTAGACCTTTAAATGTGTTGTTATCCAAATCACCAAAACTCACAAAAGGGATGAATGCACTTTCAATCTCCCCCTTTTTGGTGATTGATGACAACACATTTAAAGCTTACATAAGATTTGATAAATAAGATTTTGAATCCTATGATATAGTTTCCTCCCCTTAAATATGTGCATTTCAGAAAATAACACTTTTGTACTCAAATGCCAAAAGCACATATTTGGGTCAAAGTATGGAGACAACTTATATCATACTATTCATGGGGTGCAGTGTGTCATAAAATAAACGTGATGCTCATGACATAGAATGCACTTATCAATTCCCACATCTTATGTTTTACTTATGATTCTCCCCCTTTTGTCAATTATTTCTCCCCTTTTCAAAATTCTTCTAACACTTAGTTACATAGGACTAGAGGTAAGCTTTAATGCACAATTATTTCTCCCCCTTTGTCATAAATCTCCAAAAAGGATACAAAGAATATAAAGGGTAGAAATTATGATTAAGCAAGATGGGAACACATTATTATGAAAAGGGTCCTTAGATGGCACAAAGGTAATGTAGAAGTGACATGAAGTGATGTACCTTTGCATTTTACCTTTTCAAGGGGAGTTCCAAACTTGTGTTGGATTTACAATTCATTTGCAAGCTCTTGTTGGTATAGTTGTGACATAGGTCCAAGATATTTAATGAAGATTGTCATACTAAATCGAAGGTGACGCTTGATACATGGAGTCTAGATGTCACCAGTTTTAGATGATGTTGGAGTAGCATATACAAGAGAAACTCATTCTCTTATGAAATGTATAAAAGATACATTTATTGGAGCAAAGAATCTTTGATACCCATAAAAATTTGCAGTGGAAGTGATTGTCTTTGCCCGAACATTCCTTTCTAATTTGAGACTACACACATAATAGACTTGAAAATGAAGTTAGTCTCAAAGATTCAAATTATAGACCATTCTCCCCCTAAATGTGTGCATACAAGTGATGAATATTTGTTTAGCTTATGCACTTGGACTTGTGAGGCCAGGGGATTAAGTTCTACAATTTGAACCTTGGTACAAATAAAGTATAAAAATGTGAAATTGTACCAATTGAAGGAATTACTCATAATCAAAAGGTATACTAATAGACATGATATGCAATATTTTAAGCCAAGATTCTTGAGAAGTTAGCATGTTTGACTCAAACCTTACTAAGATGACTTAAGACTAATTTATGACATCACCACAAGAGGTATTAATCAAATATCTAGAGATTCTTTAATCGTCACCACAAGTGCAACCTTATGATGTGACTTAAGATATTGCATATACATGCACACACTAGCATGTAAGAGCCTAGATACACAAATGTAATACAATAGTTAACAGAGTGACACACCTTTGTTCCACGCCACATGGTCTCCATTTATAATCATGAATTTCCATCCTAGCTTTTGATAGGCTTGACATATCAAAGAGAAACTTATCCTCTTCAAACGATCAAGAGAAACTCATTTTCATTTCTATGAAACCATTCATCCTCATTTGATGTTCTCCAAGGTGTGAGACTATACAACATGAACTTGAAAGAAATCATTAATCTCACAAGATATAGGCTAAACTCTCCCTCAATTTGTGCATGCAAGAGTACACAAAGTACACTTATGCACATCAACAATACGAGGTTAAAGGAGATGTTTGCACTATATCTTGGTTGAACATAACATGCTTTACATAGATGATGAAAATTAAACCAATTGAAAGTTTAAGAATTGAAAGTATATCAATTGAAATCCTAAAGGTAAAGCATGCTAATATGAACATCAAACCTCATAATGAAGTATATTATATGATTATGTCACTACTTCTTCATTATTTGGTTTTCATGATAGTTCAACTTCCTTCTTGATTCACTGTGATTTCTTTTCTCTTTATGATTTCATCCAACCAAGCGATCTTGAACTTCATTCATCTTTGCTTGGTTCGATCATGCTTGATATGAGACCCATTGAAACTCAATGATTGAAAGAACCAAGACTCTTATATTTGTAGATTTTGAATCCATCTTGAAAGCACTTGGAAGGACCTTGTTGAAACACTTAGAAAAGAGATCATTAAAAACACAAGAGAGGGTTTCACAAATGATGATCCTTATATGTGGATGGCAAATGAATCATCATTATTGAAACCCAAAAGGATAGACTAAATTCCTTTAAATTAGTGCATACATATAGTTGATGTCAAAGTTTTATGCACCATTGAACATTTTATATTTGTCGGGGACCATAATTAGGGGTACCCTCAAGACTCCTAATTCTCAACTGGTAACCCCCATCAGCATAAAGCTGCAAAGGCCTGATGGGTGCGATTAAGTCAGGGATCAGTCCATTCGAGTGACTCGATCACGCCTCGCCCGAGCCTAGCCTCGGACAAGGGCAGCCGACCCCAGAGGGTTTCCGTCTCACCCGAGGCCCTCCTCCAACGGCAGACACATCTCCGGCTCGCCCGAGGCCCTGCCTTCGCTAAGAAGCAGCCCTGACTAAATCGCCGCACCGACCGACCGAATCGCAGGAGCATTTAATGCAAAGGTGGCCTGACATCTTTATCCTGACGCGCGCCCTCTGGCAGAGCCAAAGTGACCGCCGTCACTTCGCCGCTCCACTGACCGGTCTGACAGAAGGACAGTGCCGCCTGCGCCACTCCGACTACAGTGCCACTCGATAGAGTGAGACTGACAGGCAGTCAGGCCCTGCCAAAGGCACCATAGGAAGCTCCGCTCCGCCCGACCCAGGGCTCGGACTCGGGCTAAGTCCCAGAAGACGGCGAACTCCGCTCCGCCCGACCCAGGGCTCGGACTCGGGCTAAGTCCCGGAAGACGGCGAACTCCGCTCCGCCCGACCCAGGGCTCGGACTCGGGCTAAGTCCCGGAAGACGGCGAACTCCGCTCCGCCCGACCTAGGGCTCGGACTCGGGCTAAGTCCCGGAAGACGACGAACTCCGCTCCGCCCGACCCAGGGCTCGGACTTGGGCTAAGTCCCGGAAGACGGCGAACTCTGCTCCGCCCGACCCAGGGCTCGGACTCGGGCTCAGCCCCAGAAGACGACGAACTTCGCTCCGCCCGACCCCAGGGCTCGTACTCCGCCCTGGCCTCTGCCGACGATCTCCGCCTCGCCCGACCCAGGGGCTCGGACTCGGCCTCGGCCATGGAAGACAGACTCGACCTCGGCTTCGGAGGAGCCTCCACATCGCCCAGCCTAGGGCGCAGGCCAGCCACGTCAATGGGAAGCGCCATCATCACCCTACCCCAAGCTGACTCGGGCCGCAGGGAACAAGACCGGTGTCCCATCTGGCCAGCTCCGCCAGATAGGCAATGATGGCGCCCTGCACGCTCTATGACGACGGCGGCTCCCAGCTCTCTTACGGAAGCAGGTGGACGACAGCAAGGACTCGACCGCTCCAACAGCTGTCCCTCCGCCAGGCACCGTCGCTCCTCCGACGGCCACGACATCACACCAGCAGGGTGCCAAGATCTCTCCGGCTGCCACATTGGCATGTACTTAGGGCGTCAGCTCTCCCCCGCTAGACATGTAGCACTCTGCTACACCCCCATTGTACACCTGGATCCTCTCCTTACGCCTATAAAAGGAAGGACCAGGGACCTCCTAGAGGAGGTTGGCCGCGCGGGGACGAGGACGGGACAGGCGCTCTCTTGGGGCCGCTCGCTTCCCTCTCCCGCGTGGACGCTTGTAACCCCCTACTGCAAGCGCACCCGACCTGGGCGCAGGACGAACACGAAGGCCGCGGGATTCCCACCTCTCTCACGCCGGACTCCGGCCGCCTCGCTCTCTCCCCCCTTTGTGCTCGCCCACGCGCTCGACCCATCTGGGCTGGGGCACGCGGCACTCACTCGTCGGCCTGAGGGACCCCCGGTCTCGAAACGCCGACAGTTGGCACGCCAGGTAGGGGCCTGCTGCGTGTTGACGAACAGCTTCCCGTCAAGCTCCAGATGGGCAGTCTCCAGCAACCTCTCCAACCCGGGACGGTGCTCTGTTTCGGGAGCCTTGAGTTCATGTCCTTCGACGGCAGCTACGATATGATACTCCTTCCACCGCCGCGCGACAACGACAATGGCGGCCGACAGCCCGCCCTCCGGCGGCGGAATCGATGACGTCTTCCCCGCGTAGTGGAAGAACGACTTTCGAGCTCGCCCCGTCCTCTCCCCCGCCAACGGAGGAGGAGGCGGGGCAACCAAGGCCAAGCAGGAGGCCGCGCCTCGTCGGCTGTCGAGCGAGTCGACGTCCTTAGCGCCCCAACGGGGGGCGCGTCGGGCGTCAACCTCGCGTTTGAGACGAAGGCGAGCGCCGTCTCCCCGCGACACGCCAAACCCGAGCAAGTGGACGACGCCAGCGCGCTTGCGAAAAGCTTGTAGGACGTCGCCCTCGTACCTGAGGCGACGGTGCAGTCAGTCCTCGACGTGACTTCATCGCCGCTTGACGACCAAAAGGTACCGACCGATTCCCATCCTACGTCATTTGGACTCAGCCTCAACCCGCCTAGCGACCTTGCTTTGGCGGGCGCTCTCGTAGAGGCGAGTTCAAACCCTTTGGGGTTCCGCATGCGGTCGCCTTGGGACCGGCTGACGGACGTCTCGACCTACGGGCCCTCTGGGTCCGAGGAAGATGACGATCCCAACATCTGTTGGGATTTCTCTGGATTTGGAAAACCCCAGTGCCATGCGGGACTTCATGACCGCATGCGACTACTGCCTCTCCGACTGTTCCGATGGTAGCCGCAGCCTCGACGACGAGGGCTGCGGCCCAAGCCGCGAATGTTTCCACGTCGAGCTAGGGGGTCCCTCCGAAGGCAATCATCTCGGCATGCCGGAGGACGGTGATCTCCCTAGGCCGGTGCCTCGCGCTAACATCCCGCGGGAGCTAGCTGTGGTCCCCGTTCCGGCGGGGGGTTACGACCCACAGCTCGAGCAAGTCCGCGGGGCGCAGGCCAGGCTCGACGAGGGAGCAAGAGCGCTTGAGCTGATCCGCCAGGACGTCGGGCCAGTATGGGCGGGCCAACCCCCGGCCGGAGAAATACGTCACCTGCCTCAGGGTCTCCAGCACCGTGTCGCCGATGACGTCAGGGTCAGGCCACCACCCGCATCCAGTGGGGTCGGTCAGAACCTGGCCGCAGCAGCGATGCTCCTCCGCGTGATGCCGGAGCCATCAACCACCTAGGGTCGGCGAATCCAGGGGGAGCTCAAGAATCTCCTGGAAGGCGCCGCGGTCTGACGGGCCGAGAGCACTGCCTCCCGAAGGCAGGGATACCCCTCGGAACCTCATGCCGCGACTTCCCGATTCATGCGGGAAGCCTCGGTCTATACCGGGCGCACGCGCAACACCGCGCCTGCGGTCCCGGGCCGCCTCGGCAACGAGCACCATCATCGCGACCGTCGGGCCCACCTCGACGAGAGGGTGCGCCGAGGCTATCACCCCAGGCGTGGGGGGCGCTACGATAGCGGGGAGGATCGGAGTCCCTCGCCCGAACCACCCGGTCCGCAGGCCTTCAGCCAGGCCATCCGACGGGCGCCGTTCCCGACCCGGTTTCGACCCCCGACTACTATCACAAAGTACTCGGGGGAGACGAGACCGGAACTGTGGCTCGCGGACTACCGCCTGGCCTGCCAACTGGGTGGGACGGACGATGACAACCTCATCATCCGCAACCTCCTCCTATTCCTCTCCGACACCGCTCGCGCCTGGTTGGAACACCTGCCTCCGGGGCAGATCTCCAACTAGGATGACTTGATTCAAGCCTTCGCCGGAAATTTCCAGGGCACGTACGTGCGCCCCGGGAATTCCTGGGACCTACGAAGCTGCTGGCAGCAGCCGGGAGAGTCTCTCCGGGATTACATCCGGCGATTCTCGAAGCAGCGCACCGAGCTGCCCAACATCACTGACTCAGATGTCATCGGCGCGTTCCTTGCCGGCACCACCTGTCGCGACCTGGTGAGCAAGTTGGGTCGCAAGACCCCCACCAGGGCGAGCGAGCTGATGGACATCGCCACCAAGTTCGCCTCTGGCCAGGAGGCGGTCGAGGCTATCTTCTGAAAGGACAAGCAGCCCCAGGGCCGTCCATCGGAAGATGCTCCCGAGACGTCTACTCCGCGCGGCGCCAAGAAGAAAGGCAAGAAGAAGTCGCAAGCGAAACGCGACGCCGCCAACGCGGACCTTGTCGCCGCCGCCGAGTACAAGAACCATCGGAAGCCCCCCAGAGGTGCCAACCTCTTCGACAAGATGCTCAAAGAGTCGTGCCCCTATCATCAGGGGCCCGTCAAGCACACCCTGGAGGAGTGCGTCATGCTTCGGCGCCACTTCCACAGGGCCGGGCCACCCGCGGAGGGTGGCAGGGCCCGCGACGATGACAAGAAGGAAGATCACCAAGCAGGAGAGTTCCCCGAGGTCCGCGACTGCTTCATGATCTATGGCGGGCATGCGACGAACGCCTCGGCTCGGCATCGCAAGCAAGAGCGCCGGGAGGTCTGCTTGGTGAAGGTGGCGGCGCCAGTCTACCTAGACTGGTCCGACAAGCCCATCACCTTCGACCAAGCCGACCACCCCGACCACGTGCCGAGCTCGGGGAAATACCCGCTCGTCATCGACCCCGTCGTCGGCAACGTCAGGCTCACCAAGATCCTTATGGACGGGGGCAGCAGCCTCAACATCATCTACGCCGAGACCCTCGGGCTCCTGCGCGTCGATCTGTCCTCCGTCCGAGCAGGCGCTGCGCCCTTCCACGGGATCATTCCCGGGAAGCGCGTCCAGCCCCTCGGACGACTCGACCTCCCCGTCTGCTTCGGAACTCCCTCCAACTTCCGAAGGGAGACCCTGACGTTCGAGGTGGTCGGGTTCCGAGGAACCTACCACGCGGTACTGGGGAGGCCATGCTACGCAAAGTTCATGGCCGTCCCCAACTACACCTACTTGAAGCTCAAGATGCCGGGCCCCAACGGGGTCATCACCGTCGGCCCCACGTACAAACACGCGTTCGAATGCGACGTGGAGTGCGTGGAGTACGCCAAGGCCCTCGCCGAGTCCGAGGCCCTCATCGCCGACCTGGAAAGCCTCTCCAAAGAGGTGCCAGACGTGAAGCGTCATGCCGGCAACTTCGAGCCAGTGGAGACGGTTAAGGCTGTCCCCCTCGACCCCAGTGGCGACGCCTCCAAGCAGATCCGGATCGGTTCCGGGCTCGACCCCAAATAAGAAGCAGTGCTCGTCAACTTTCTCCGCGCGAACGCCGACGTTTTCGCGTGGAGTCCCTCGGACATGCCCGGCATACCAAGGGATGTCGCAGAGCACTCGCCGGATACTCGGGCCGGGGCCCGACCCGTCAGATGGCCTCTGCGCTGATGGCACCCGGGGGCTGCACACACCCCCGGGAAAGGTCGCTTGTCATCGACGACGTTCTGGAGCCCGGAACGTACAAGCTGGCCGGCGGTCAAGGCAAGGTCTACAGCAACGCTTGGAACATCCGACAGCTACGTCGCTTCTACCCTTAAGATGTTTTCAAGCTGTTCGTATACCTCGCTCCCGCACAAGTCTCAGTCATCAAGGAAGGGTCGGCCTCGCCTCGGCAGAGCCCGACCCTCCCTCGGGGGCTAAAAAGGGGGAACCCCTCTGCGTCAAGGTCGGGTATACCTCTCCGCATCCAAAAAATTTTCGATCAAAAAGGCTTTTGCGTTCTCCCGGCTATATCAGAAACAGGGCCCCAAGGAACAAACGTGGGTGCATGTAAGTGGCAAGGCCGACTGAGCCGAGGGATTCCTATGCCTCCGGGCTAAGGACACCTTCACTCGTCACCCGCCACGAAAAATGACCCCTACTCGGGAAGCCACCCTGTTATTGACAAACAAAGTCGGACATGCAAAATAAAAGGAGGAGTACGACTTCATGCAATGGAAACAAAGTGTTCAGGCCTCGGCGGCCGCAGGGGGACACACGCACATCCAACAGAAACTGTTCCAACAAAGGCTAGGCGTCGCCTTGGGAAGGAGTCGCGCCTTCAGCTCCGTCTCTGCCTTCGGTGAGGTCCATCTCGGCTTCCGGCGACGGCGCAGGGGGGAGGATTTCCGCCTCAAAGGTAGTCGCCAGCACTGCGCTCGGACCCACGGCGACCGCGTCGAGCCGCTGGACTTCCACCAGGGCAGCTTCGTCTTCGTCAGGAAGGCAATACCCCTCGCTAACCCGCTCCAGATCCACAACATAGTGGGAAGCGAGCACGGCGAAGGCCCGCCTGACGCCGTGGTGTAGCGCCTCGCGGACTCTGCCGCGCGCGTGATCACCCAGGGCTTGAAGGCGGCTTTGAGGGGAGCTTCCTGAGGGGACGTCGCCGGAGCCAAGGATCCGATAGACGTCCGAGACGGCTTCGGACATGGCCGCGAGGTCGGCCTCCCTCTGCTCGGCCGCCCCGGCAAGCGCCTCGGCAAGCGCCTTGGCGGACTCATCGAGGGTAGACTTGAGCTCTGCGAACAGCCAGAAGGACGATTTCAAGCACAAGCAGAGGAAACAAACAAGAACAAGAACCAAGGATGGCCAAGGCATATCTTCGGCTCGGGCACGCTGCTCCGAGGTCGCGACCTGGGCTGCAACTAAGTCAGCCGCGAGGGTGTCGGCCCGGCTTTCGGCCTCGGCAGCCCGGCCCCGAGATCGATCCCGCTCCTCGACGACCTGGACAAGCTCCGACCGCTGCCGTTGCAACTCTGCGCGCGCCGTGGCCGCCTCCGCGCGCGCCGCGGCCGCCTCCGCGTGCGCCGCTGCCACCTCTGTGCGCGCCGCTGCCGCCTCGGCTCTCAGGTCAGTGCAGAGCAACTGAAGGTCCGCTACCTCGACACCCTGCTGAGAGAGGCACGCAGTAGCCCTGGCAAGCGAGGTCCTCAGGGATCGCAGCGAGCCCCAGACATCGACTTCGCGGCGGATGAACGACGACTTGGCGGCGCTCCGACCCGACAGATCCTGAGGGAAGGAAACGGGGCGTCACGAAGAACGCCTCGGTCACAGAAGAGAAAAGGTATGCCTGAAACCGTTACCTGGAGGATTTTGGGGACGTCCCTGCAGAAAACCTCCAGCGACGACCGGAGCGACCCCACCGTTGCTTCGGCACGCTCGCGGAGCTCATCCCAGGACTGGTCCTCCTGTTCATCGTCGAGAACGAAGACAAGGTCCGAGGCCTCACGGGTCCGGAACCGGAGCAGCTGGCGCCGGACCTTGGGGCTCCGCCGCACAGCGACGAGGCCGCCGCCCGGCGGGACGGATCGCGCCTCCCCGCCCGCCTCTTCCGAGGCACCGGGCGCCGACGCATCAGCCGTCTCGGCGTCGGCAGCAACTGGTCGCTCCTCGACCGGGACGGTGGCGACTTCGGTAGCGGCAGGCGCCGGCATGGCCGGCACGACTGGTGGGCTCGGAGCCACGTCGGCATCAGCCGCCTCCCCTATCACAATGGCCGCCTCGGCAGAGGAGGCAGCCTCGGGAACCTGCTCCACGGCGACCGGCGCCGCCCGAGCCCCCTGAGGCGGAACACCATGCGAGAGGGTCGGCCGAACGGCAAGGCCCGGAGCGGCGCTGGCCGCACAAGCCGGCGTCGTCTTAAGTGCCTTCCGGGGTGCCAGGTCGGTCAGGCCGTGGCTTCGCTTGCTGAGGAGAAAAGAAAAATCACGGCCGGGACATACGAATGGAAAGCCAGGACGAAGACATTCCAAGATACTTACCCGCTCCGGGCCATGATCCACCGTGCCTGGGGGGAAGTCTCTTGGATCCCGGCCCCTGGAACCGCCGCCGGGGCCCGCTTTGCTGGCAACTTCGGCGCCGCCCTCGCTTTGGACGCCCGGTGGGCAGACTGCCCAGGCACTGTAACGGTGGCCTGAGGGTCGCCTCCCTGCGCTGCCGGCGCGAGTGGCGGCTCCCGGGGAGCAGACGCCCTGGCCTGGCCCTCCGGGGTCACCTCGGCTCCTCCAGCCGAGGGGCCAGGAGCCCTCTCGGGTTGCTCTTGCCCCTCAGGCCGGGACCCCGACACCCCGACTCCGGGGACTGACGGCGTCAGCCCGCTCGGGGGCTGGCTTGACGGCTCCTGGCCAAACCCCAAGCCGGGGCTGAGGCCGAGACGGGCGGCCATGTCGTCCTCCTTGTCATCATCTTCACCGTCGTCGTCGACGACAGGCGTCTCCGGTGACGGCTCCCTCGGGAGCCCCTCCCTCTCCTGCTGGCGGCGGCGCTTTTCCAAGGCGTCTCGAGCCCGCCTCCGCTCGCGGGCCCGGGCCTTCTCCGCATCCTTCTTCTTCTTCCTTTCCTCCGCGGCAACCCGCCGCGCCGCTCGGGCCACCGCGTCCCCCGGGACCCGTGGCAGGGAAGGCTTGTGCCACCCCACCTCCTGAAGAGGAGGGGAAAAACCCCAATCGTAAGAACCAGGAGCGACCTGATGTATGAAGAAGGAAGAAGCAGACACTTACCAGCGTCACGCATCCTCGGTCGGGGCGCATCGAAAGCTGGGAGAAGGCGTGGGGGTCCTGCTTCCCCAACGCAGCGGACACCCGCCATTGGAGGGCGTCGAAGGGAAGAGGATCAGGGGACATCCGCGAGCCCTCCCAGTCGACCTCCGGGGTCATCTCCCAAAGCGACAGCCGCCGCTCCGCCAAGGGAAGGACCCTCCGAAGGTGGATGGCGGCAATCACTCCCGCAGCGGTGAGTCCCCCCTCCCGCAACGCCTCCAAGGCCTGGAGAAGTGGCTCGAGGTTCTTCTGTCTTTCGTGCGGGGTCCCGTGGCGCCAGGCGTCGGTGGCAGCGGTGACAACCCGCTGGGAGAACGGCGGGAGCAACTCACCGTCGTTCCGGAGGTAGAACCACTGGCGCTGCCACCCCTTGTTCGAGGACGCGAGGATGGCAGGAATATACAGCGACGCCCGCGACTGCCTCAGCAGGATGGTGCAGCCGCCGGCCCGCACCGCTGCGCGGACCTTCCTCTCCCCCGCCGGCGAGGCAAAAAGCTCCGCGCAAAAGAGATGGGTCCACAAATCCCAATGAGGGGCGATCCCCAAGTACCCCTCGCACACCGCTACGAAGATGGCGGCCTGTGAGATGGAGTTAGGGGTGAGGTTGTGCAACTCCACCCCATAGTGGTACAGGATCGCCTGCATGAAGCGGCCCGCCGGCACACCGAATCCTCGCTCGTGGAAGGAGACGAAGCTCACAATGTACCCCGGTGGTGGGGATGGAGCGACTCCGCCCATGGGAGGAATCCACTCCGGTCGCTGCTTGTCGGTGAGAGGACGGAGCAGACCCTCGCCGACCAGATCCTCCAGGTCACTCGCCGTGACCGTGGAAAAGGGCCATGGATCACGCGGTGAGATGATGGTCACCCGGTCAGCCATCACCGAGCAGGAGAGATGGCGGTGCGAGGGGCAGGAAGGGCAGTTTTTCCTCTTCTCTGGCTAAGTCTCTCGGGTTGCAAAAACCTAAGAGGAAGGCAGGAAGCGGAGCGAAGAACCGTCACCAGACCCTCTCCCGGGTATATAAAGACCGAGGCAAGGCCGGTTCCAACGTTCCGCCCGGACCGGACGCAGGATTCAAAAATGCGAAGCGAAACAGCCGTTCCTCGAACGGCTCGCGCACGCGCAATGGCCGCCCCGCCAACCACTCGCCCCGTCGCGTTAACTCTGCGGCAGGACAGGCGGCGCTTCTGGCAGGAGAAGCGGGCGACGCTTCGCCTTCGCCGAAATAACCTCGCCAAAAAAGGTACGCCGTGTCATTTCGATTCCGTATCCTTTTCGTTTTTTCCTCTTTCTCTATCTCTTGCAACAGGGACCGGGAAAGGGGGATACCCCGAAAAGGATCCTTCCCCGCGAAGGAACCAGGCTCCGAGCCTCCTTACTGATCAGAGGTTCGAAGGCTGGCCCCCCGAAGGGTTCAACAGCCGCCTCAGATCGCGTGGGCCCTACACCCACTACTGGTCAGAGGTTCGAAGGCCGGCCCCCCGAAGGGTTCCACGGCCGCCTCAGGCTACCCGGGCTCCGCGCCCATTACTGATCAGGGGTTCGAAGGCTGGCCCCCGAAGGGTTCACAGTCGCCTCAGACACCGAGCGAGGGATGACCAGGGTACGTTCGATACATAACCGAGGCTCGGGCTGCGCTCCCGAGGTACCCTAGGACATTTCCGAGACCAGCGGGAGCGATCTTGTAACGGAATCCCATCGGAGGGAGGCATCGAGCCCTCGGACCCCATCGCCAGGGGACCGGGTCCGGCAGATTACCCGCAGGTACTTTTGGGCGTGCCTCTGGGCCCCTAGCCGACCCCTAACGAACGGGGCACGGACGTCCACTCGGATTACCCGCTTGCAGCTCACCGGAGACACCATGTTCGGTGCCCATCGAGGGTAACATGGCGCTTTCCCCCTCCTCCTTGAGGAAAGGCGATGTAGGGGCGTATGTAAAAAAGCCGAGTCTGTCCCTGATCGCCCTCTCGCCCTGTGCAGAGGCTCGGGGGCTGCTCTCGCAAACCCGGCTCTGGCCAAACCGTTGACAGCGTCAACATACCAGCCCGAGAACTTGGGCCCCGACCGTACACCCGAGCTACGGCCAGTTCGCATGAGGGAACAACCAGACTAGCCGAAGAGTTACGCAAGGCATTAAGACCTCGAAGGAGTGAAACCACTCCTCCGAGGCCTCGGGGGCTACACCCGGCGGGTGCGCTCACGCGCACCCACCGGAACAAAATGCAACCGAGAAAGGCTCGTCCCCTTGCAAAAAAGTGCGACGAAAGCCTTCAAGCGAGTGTTAACACTCCCTTCGAGGCTCGGGGGCTACTGTCGGGGACCATAATTAGGGGTGCCCTCAAGACTCCTAATTCTCAGCTGGTAACCCCCATCAGCATAAAGCTGCAAAGGCCTGATGGGTGCGATTAAGTCAGGGATCAGTCCATTCGAGTGACTCGATCACGCCTCGCCCGAGCCTAGCCTCGGACAAGGGCAGCCGACCCCAGAGGGTTTCCGTCTCGCCCGAGGCCCTCCTCCAACGGCAGACACATCTCCGGCTCGCCCGAGGCCCTGCCTTCGCTAAGAAGCAGCCCTGACTAAATCGCCGCACCGACCGACCGAATCGCAGGAGCATTTAATGCAAAGGTGGCCTGACATCTTTATCCTGACGCGCGCCCTCCGGCAGAGCCGAAGTGACCGCCGTCACTTCGCCGCTCCACTGACCGGTCTGACAGAAGGACAGCACCGCCTGCGCCACTCCGACTACAGTGCCACTCGACAGAGTGAGACTGACAGGTAGTCAGGCCCTGCCAAAGGCACCATAGGAAGCTCCGCTCCGCCCGACCCAGGGCTCGGACTCGGGCTAAGTCCTGGAAGACGGCGAACTCCGCTCCGCCCGACCCAG
The DNA here is from genome assembly GCF_902167145.1 of Zea mays. NCBI lineage: Eukaryota > Viridiplantae > Streptophyta > Magnoliopsida > Poales > Poaceae > Zea > Zea mays. Next base: position 18,053,773 of record NC_050104.1, read on the forward strand.
GGCTCGGACTCGGACTAAGTCCCGGAAGACGGCGAACTCCGCTCCGCCCGACCCAGGGCTCGGACTCGGGCTAAGTCCCGGAAGACGGCGAACTCCGCTCCGCCCGACCCAGGGCTCGGACTCGGGCTAAGTCCCAGAAGACGGCGAACTCCGCTCCGCCCGACCCAGGGCTCGGACTCGGGCTAAGTCCCGGAAGACGGCGAACTCTGCTCCGCCCGACCCAGGGCTCGGACTCGGGCTCAGCCCCAGAAGACGACGAACTTCGCTCCGCCCGACCCCAGGGCTCAGACTCCGCCCTGGCCTCTGCCGACGATCTCCGCCTCGCCCGACCCAGGGGCTCGGACTCGGCCTCGGCCATGGAAGACAGACTCGACCTCGGCTTCGGAGGAGCCTCCACATCGCCCAGCCTAGGGCGTAGGCCAGCCACGTCAATGGGAAGCGCCATCATCACCCTACCCCAAGCTGACTCGGGCCGCAGGGAACAAGACCGGTGTCCCATCTGGCCAGCTCCGCCAGATAGGCAATGATGGCGCCCCGCACGCTCTATGACGACGGCAGCTCCCAGCTCTCTTACGGAAGCAGGTGGAGGACAGCAAGGACTCGACCGCTCCAACAGCTGTCCCTCCGCCAGGCACCGTCGCTCCTCCGACGGCCACGACATCACACCAGCAGGGTGCCAAGATCTCTCCGGCTGCCACATTGGCATGTACTTAGGGCGTCAGCTCTCCCCCGCTAGACACGTAGCACTCTGCTACACCCCCATTGTACACCTGGATCCTCTCCTTACGCCTATAAAAGGAAGGACCAGGGCCCTCCTAGAGGAGGTTGGCCGCGCGGGGACGAGGACGGGACAGGCGCTCTCTTGGGGCCGCTCGCTTCCCTCTCCCGCGTGGACGCTTGTAACCCCCTACTGCAAGCGCACCCGACCTGGGCGCGGGACGAACACGAAGGCCGCGGGATTCCCACCTCTCTCACGCTGGACTCCGGCCGCCTCGCTCTCTCCCCCCTTTGTGCTCGCCCACGCGCTCGACCCATCTGGGCTGGGGCACGCGGCACTCACTCGTCGGCCTGAGGGACCCCCGGTCTCGAAACGCCGACAATATTGCAAGGAATTTAACCTATACTATGGTACATTTCACTAAGGATAGAATACTAAAACAACTTAAGGAGAGGAAGTTTTCATACCTTGGCCTCTTATCAACTTCATCTTACTTTAGTTGAATATTATCCCTTAAGCTTGTGATTTATCCAATTTAATAATAAGCACCATCTCTTAATATAGATTTTCTATGGATAAACTCAACACAAGAGATGACATTAGTAGCACAAGCACTAGTTTCTTATTTAGCAATCCTTTATATGTGGAAGGCAAGCGAGTTGCTAAAATAGAGAAACCTCATAATATGGACTAAATTTCCTTTGAGCCCTCATGCACAATATATTTTGAATGACATGGATAATATGCATGGTGTTCAATGAAGTCTAAAGGGCTGACTTAATCCATATTATGGTAAGTGTCTAATATCGAAGAATCAAATCCAAATTAACTAGATAGAGAATACATCACATAATTTTGGATTGTTGACCGTATGATAATATTCATTCATCTTCCAATTGGACCTTTATTTCATATTCAACAACTGATGTATATCCTCGAGTGCTTCTTTTCCCTTAGTGGCTACACAAGTCACAAAAGAGATAAGATTTGAAAATAATATGCACTTGAGATTCAGTTGTTACCACCCTTGCTACTATCTCCAAATATGATTTATACATTCATTATCGAGCACCCAACTTGATCCATTGAAGGAGTGATCCTGCAAAACAAGTTTAAGCTTCATATCTTGATACCCAATTTGAATTGGGTCCTTTGAGATTAGTAGGAAGAGCCTTGAGTACCCACACAATCCTTATTGTGACCTTTCTCTTTGTGTAGGCACCCAAATATACTTGACAACCATCTTACATGGTTTCAAGTCAATATTTAATCACACAGATAAAAGCTAGAGTTAAGAATAGGAGCCTTTTCTCCTTTTCTTGATACATCATTGTGTTGCCTTCTTGATGATGAACCTAGCTTGACCTTGGGTGCACCTAGCTTATCAAGGTTAGTCGCACAAGCATTCATATCATAAAGACAAGTTATGCATGGAATTTACAACTTAGTGATCCAATTCAATATGAAGCATATGGATACCGATTCAAGTAGATTTCTAAGATATCAAAATATGGGTTTCCAAAATTTAGAGAGTATGGATCGCTAATTGTACCTTTACAGTTTAAAATTCATATTCATGTTAGTGCATATGTATGTGATGAATATCGACAAAAAAGATTCTCATGCACTTTTAGATTTAACGATAAGGGAATTTTAAACTGCATCAAGAGTAGCTATTTAGAAAACAAAGATTACAATCCATATGAATGAGATACAAATTTACCATTTTGGACTGTCTTAGTATAGCTTACTCAAGTGAAACTTATTCTCTATGACACAAGATATATAATGTTCTCCCACTAGATATGTGCATCAAGTATTTGAATGACTTGCCACATGCACTTTCAATTCAGTTAAGAGTCTCATGAGGAGTATATTACATATCATGGTCAAGGCATGACAAATTTACAATGAATTAACTTATGCCTAAGAATACTTACCACCATATATAATGTACCATTTGTTATACCAATTTGACAGATCTTACGATCTATGGCGGTGTCACCTTAGTATTCTTCTTTTCATCATTTGTGGAGACTTCCTTCTTTGTTATCTCTTTCCCTTTTAAAACAAGTCGATAAAACACTTTGAGAAGAGGTATTAGTAGTACAAGGAAGTATTTAATGAATGATGATATCTATATATGAATGGCAAGCAAATCATCATTTATGGGCATACAAGCATAAATTAAATTCCTTTTAAATTAATGCACATGGATGAGTGAATTAATAATATGCACCAATTTACAAATTTAAGCCAAAAGGAATTTAACCTTCATATTAGCATTTATTTCCATAGAATATATTATTACCAATTGAAAGAATGACACTTGAAAGGAACTACCGTTGATCAACAACCAATTGAAGCAATTAGTTCCATACCTTTGCCTTGAGCATTCCTAATCTTTCTTTTGGGTGAAGATTAAGCTTTAATGCTTGTGATTTTACCAATTGAAAGAGCACAATATCTACTTATGAATTTCCATGAAATAGCTTAAAAGAGATTGCATTAGAAACACAAGCAATAGTTTCCTATTTAGCAACCTCTAGTATATGAATGACAAGAAGGTTACTAAAATAACGAAGCCTCATGATATGAACTAAATTACCCTTACAAGCATCATGCATAACACCGATTTAAACAAGGTGAACAAAGCATGATTATTTAATTAAGTTTACATGGCAAGTTTAATTCATAGCATGGTGAGTGATTAATGGAGAAGACTCAAAACCAATTTAAACAAGAATGAATACATCACATAGTATTGGTTCGATCTTCTTTGAATGTTGAATGGCACACTCCATTTGGGAAACACATTCTCATGTTGTGAAACTACATAAATCACTCAAATAAAAACATTAGTCTCACAACTCTAGTCATATAGAGAATTTCCCTTTTGATAAGTGCTTTAAGAATTTGAATTTCTTACTTAGCACTCTATTCATTTAAGAACATGGGATAATACTCTTTATGTCTAGGTCATGGCAATAATATGATGATTAACTTGAAATATGCCACAAGATACATACAACCAAATTTAAAGCATGTAGATTGTCACAATATAAAAATATGAACTTGCAATCTACCATATAATTAGATCTTTTCCAAAGCAAGGTAAAATATTTTAAGTTCATTCTTAAATGCTTCATTTTTCTATGTGGCTACAAAAGACACAAAGGAATATACCAATTAAAAGCAATGTGCACTTAAGAATTAATTGTTACCATCCTTTGGATATCACTTGGTTGTAGGCCTTTTGCTTGATTCCCACAAAGGTTAATCCTTATTCCCTACAACACAAGTTCTTGCTAGAGATGAATATGAAGTTAGTGATATAACAATTCAATTCATCTTTGGGTCAATCTTAAAGGATAGACAATGTAAGATTGATAGCTTGAGATAAGAATTGAGTTAAACCGCTCAAGCACCCCAAAGCTTCATATCATCTCTAGGTACCTACAAAACTTATTAAGTACATTTTGGTACCCATTTTTGGATGGGTCCACCAAGGTTAGCTAATAAATACTTAGGCACCCAAATGACCTTTGTGCTAGTTTTAGGTGAACTAATTACCTTTCTAGCACAAGTGTCATTTTTGGGTCTCCTAAGCGAATATGAATGAATTGACATGGTAGACTTAAGATACTTACTCATGGGACAATCCTTGCAAAGGTGTCCCTTTCTTTGGCAAGTGTAGCAAATATGATTTTTAATTTTGCAAGACTCCTTCTTGCCTTGCTTCTTGTTTGCTACATGGTTAGTGAGCCTCTTTCTTTCCAAAGTTAAACCACTATCTTTTATGTAAGGACATGACTTAATCTCATGTCCCTTCTCATGACATTGATAACACTTTCTAGTGCATCTTCTCTTATTTGGAAGAGTGGCTTGTTTGTTACCTTGTGTGGAGCATGTGGAGGCATGGTTGAGGCACTTGTCATGAGCTTTGGCTTTCTTCTCTTGATGTTTGCTCATGCCTTTCTTAGGGAACTTAGCATTATTTTGAAGCGGGTTTGTGCATGCTACGATTGTCCCCTTCTCAAGCTTCTTCACCATGTTATCACGGTTATCGTGAGAAGGTTGAGCATGACACTTTCCCTTCAAAAGAGTTAAGCTCCTTCTTAGCCTTCCAACTTCTTCCTTGAGCCCTTTATTTTCTTGTGTGATAGAAATATCACTAATTCCTGAAATTTCTAGCTCAATGGAAGATTGGCTTGCTTGATAACAACAATTGTTAGCACATGGTAATATAGTTTCAATTTCAACACATGTGCACATGTGAGGTTGGTATGATTTCAAATTAGTTAACACAACCTCATGAGCCATTTCTAACATGATATGTGAATCCATAAATTTATTATGAGAGCATACAAGCATATCATGTTTTTCTTGCAAAGCTAGATTTTCAATGTTTAGCTTTTCTACCGTGTTCTTGAGCATAACATTTTTATTTTCTAATTGAGCAATATATGATGAATGATTAATAGTTTTAATTTGCTCAATTGAAATGTCTTCATACCTTTGGACCAAATCATCATGAGAGCACTTTAGCTTCTCATTCTCTTTGGTCAACTTCTCCAAGTCTTTGATTTTTTCGATGAGGATATCTTCTTGCTTATGAAGCATTTCCTTTTGTTCTTCCGCTCTTTTCATGAGTTTGAGCAAGCTCATCCGGTTCTTCTTGCTTAGTTGGGCGAAGAATTTTTGAAGATCTTCCTCATCTTCACTATCACTTTCTTGCTCCTCCTCATCCTCACTTTCGCTTTCACTGTCACTCCCATTAGCAATAAAGCACATATGAGAAGTGGATTTGAAAGACGAACCTTGTGAAGAGGTGGATTCGTCGTTTGGTCTCCATCGATTATTTTCTTCTTCAATTTTGTTCTTTGCCTCATCTTCCTTCATTTTGAGGAACATCCTTTCGGCGATTCTCATGGCAAGATCTATTGCCCTAGGATCAACATCTGCAACAAAAGATGAAGTCGAGGCAACCTCAACTTTTTCAAGCTTAGAAGCACTTTCGTTTCTTAGTCCTCCCGACATGATCTTTCCTCACGCGGTTAAGCGTTAGAACGAGGATTAGGCTCTGATACCAATTGAAAGTTGCCTAGAGGGGGGTGAATAGGCAAGTTAAAACTTTTTCAATAAAAATTAGAAGCAAATTGGGTAAAACTGAATTGATCTTGAAATTCACCCAGTTAACTTTGGAAATGAGATGTTCTAAATGATCCACAGGGTTCAAAGTAGTAGATCTGAGAAGGGCACTTCTCAAAATCCACACACTAAAAAGATATAAACAAATCTTTCACGGAATGGTGAGAGAACGAAGAACACAAACAAACACAATGAGCAAGAACACAAGAGACACAAGATTTATCCCGAGGTTCGGTCACACCACAAAAGGTGCCCTACTTCCTCGTTGAGGCGCCCACAAAGAGCCGGGTCTCTTTCAACCCTAATCCTCCCTTTGCCGACCACAAAGGTCAAGCCCACACAATAATCTTTGCTCAAACGAGCGGGTAATACAAACTTTCTTGTGGTCTTCCATAAGATTTGGAGACTCACAAGAGACACCTAGTCGTCTAGGAGCTAGAAGCTCCAAGAGTAATGAATCCACAAAGAACTCGATGTAGTACCAAAGCTCGAATCAAGAAGAAGAGCAAGAGGGATTTAGAGATGAAGCACAAAACCGCAGCTCTCAAGCTCACTCAAAGATTTCTCTCCAAATATTTGAAATGGGAGAGGCAAGAGATGTGTGAGAGAGAGAGGGAGGTGTTTCTTGGGTTAGAAATGGAGTTCAAATCGTGCTCACTGCTATGGGGTGAGAGGTAGGAGTGAGTATATATAGGTGGAGCTCAAAACTAGCCGTTTGGGCAGATTTTTCTGCCTGAGACCGGTTGAACCGCCCCCTAGGGCGGTTGAACCGCCCCTGGCAGGCCTGGCAGACTGACGCGCAGACTGACCTACAGACTGGTCAAGTTGACCAAGACCGGTTGAACCGCCCCTAAGACCAGTTCAACCGCCTGGGGCAGGCTGACAGTCAGTCTGCCAGTCAGACTGGCAGACTGCAGGTCAGACTGCAAAAAACAGGTCCTGACACCGGTTGAACCGCCCCTAGGGCCGGTTCAACCGCCTGGGGGTCAGACTGGCAGTCAGTCTGCCAGTCAGGAGGTCAGACCGGTCAGGTGACCCTAACACCGGTTGAACCTCCCCTGGGACCGGTTCAACCGGTATTGACCAGTGAGGTCCGGGGAAAAAACCCCGGCTGAACTTTTCTTGGACCCCGGTTGAACCTCTCTGGACCCCGGTTGAACTTGCCCTGGACCCCGGTTGAACCTGCCCTGGACCCCAGTTGAAGTTGAAGTTCAGCTGGATCGAGTTGAGAAAGTTCAACTCAGCTGAAGTTCAGCTCAGCTGCAGCTGAAGAAGCTCAACTCAGCTGAAGTTCAGCTCAGCTGAAAAGCTCAGCTGCAGCTGAAGAAGCTTAACTCAGCTGAAGTTCAGCTCAACTGAAAAGCTCAGCTGCAGTTGAAGAAGTTCAGCTGCTTTTCAGCAAGAACACTCTAGGTTTCTCAAACCTAACCATGGTCAACCAAATAATGTTAAAGTGATTTTTGGTTTTCAAAAATAGCTTTTGAATATAGAGGCTTGAGCTTTGGCAAACACCAACCTTCTTTTTGGATCCCCCTTTATAGTACGACGATTCCTATACTCAAGTTAAATAAATAAAATATAATGAAGTAAACTCCTTGAGTCATTGGTGTCTCATGTGTGATTTCTCCATGGCATTGCTTCATAAGGATCACAAACATCTTTGTCTCACCTTTTGAAGCAAACTTAAATCAAACCCTGTGACTTGTACCATATCACCTTATATGAGTTCAAATCATGGCTTCAAGTCACCTTACTGATGCATCAACATGTTATAACTCTTCATAGCTGATTAGTTCATCGACTTAGTGCAAGTACTCTCTTCTTCACCTTAGCCATGGTACCTCGGTCTACAAGCCGTCGCTTGGCCTTCACCTTCGCTTAGTTCCTCGAAGCCCTTTCCTTGCTATCTTCACCCTATCAAGCCATTCTTGAGTCACATCCTATTGAGCATCCATTAAGAGAATCATTTCTTCAATATTGTGAACCTTGCTTGAATGTCTTCTAGATATAACTGTTAAGATTAATCAAGCTTTAGTTTGATTCTCATAGAAGCATATATGGACTGATAGTAATATGGTCAAGCCAATTCACGGTTCCTCATATTTTATTCACTTTGGCTTGACCAATCCTCTTAATCACTTCAACCTCTATTATGATCATATTTATGCATAGTGATTTCTCAGGTCTTGTCCATATATTCAAACCAATATAGAGATCATATTATATCCATTTGCATTGTCTCACTGGTTATTTAACCTTGTGTTGAACCTTTGTTCACTGTCATTATACACTATTCAAGTATGTTCATCATACTGAATTTCCTGTTCAACACTTAGCAAACTCGTTAGACCTTTAAATGTGTTGTTATCCAAATCACCAAAACTCACAAAAGGGATGAATGCACTTTCAATAACCCATGTCTCGGATCCACCTTTGAGCCCCCCAGTGGCTAACCATTTGGAGTGAGTGCGCGCTAGCAACCATGTCGAACACAAATCTTATTGTCCCCTAGTTTCCGAAACCATGATAGTTGGTGCGCTAGGTAGGGGACCACAAGTGTGCCAAAGTGACATCTTCCATTTCGATGGCCCGAACTTCAGCGTTCACCGGCGTCAAGAGCTTTGCTCTAGGAAACTACATCATGTTCGACTCTCTCGACTTCCTCACCATCGCCACCAGCTAACAACCAAGCTTCGCCCTTGACACCTACGAGGATGACCCAAGTCACTACTTAACCGAAGAAGTTTGACGCCCATCGTCGCTCGGGCAGTTGGCGGGGTGCCTGCACCATTCATCCAAAAGGTAGCATGAGAGTGAACTCTTCCTTTGTAATAGGATATCGTTTATTTGTGATCCACATAGTGAGGCTCGCCCTCATAAACCCGGTCTATGGCATCCAGTTATTAAGGAAGAATTTGCTTTAAGTTCAATCCTTTTCCCGCTTCAATTTTAATATATTATTTTCCTCTAACCCCCACGTGGTTTCTGACTTCTGTTGTGATCATGTAACTAGATTGTCACTTAATTTGGGCCCCCTTTGGTGTTGAACGAAGATCGAACTGCTAGGGACCTCCAGCCAGGGAAAAGGATCATGTTCTCGGGGGTGGTTCGGAGCTGGGTAGCCGCTTAGCCTGGTTTCGTACCTTAAGCCTACACCCTCCATCACCCTAGAACAGTTGTCATAGTACCTAGGACTGGGTCCCTTAAGGTTCAGACCTCGACCAGATGTAAGGGTTGGTTCCTAAAACTCTGATCGGCAAGCTCCATCTACATGATTCGAAAGGTTGAACACAACAAATTAGAATCCTCGAGGGTATAGTACTAAGTGTTGATCTTGAGTTGTGTTCAAGATCGATCTCTAGCTTGATCACGGCTTCAGAAGTGCATCACAGTAGGGGTACAACAGTAACAGGCAAGACGATTAACCACCCAGTCACGCAACTCGCGCGTGACATGGCGAGTGGGTCGTATCATGTCCCATCAGAGTTGCCCATGCCAAGAGGGATCATGATGGCTAGTCCTTCCGCTACGCCACCCTAGTAAGTTGCGTCATGTCAAGTCAGGTAAAAACCAAAACACGCCTCAATCTCCCGCGTAGAGCAAGGGGTGGGATGAGCAAGCTCCTAGAGAGCCGCAAGCTAGGTAACCGGCTCATAGGCCATTTGCTCAGCTCCACGTCCAAGGTTGTACCTCACATTCTCCCTCGGTAACCCAGCTAATTGGGTGGCCACGAGGACCCCTTTGGTCGGCTAGGCCGACCAACTGGTCGAAACGAGATCAAATAAGGAAGGACTCGATAAGATGCCCCCAGCGGGTCGAGCACCACCAGTGGAATTATTGTAACATCCTAAATTCTAACCCAGGTTTGAAACCCTAATCTAACCCCCCTTTCTTATTACCTATTCCAAAACTCTCTTAGATTTTCCCCATCATATGCATACACTTTGTTTGAATATGAGCACCTCACTTAGATTTTATTTTCCAGCACCTAGGTTACCTACTAAATAAATTGTTCAAAATAAAAAAAATACAAAAAATGGGAAATAGGAATTAGAAAATAAAAAGAAAAGGAGAAAACCCTCCCCCCTTGCTGGGCTGGATTCAGCCCATACCGCGGCCGCCTCCCCCCCCTCGCGCCCGCACTCCCCCCCTTACGGCCCGTCATTAACCGAGTGGGACCCGCAGCATATCGCTTGGAGCTACCAGAATCCATGTCAGATATTCACAATGTGTTTCATGTGTCCCAACTCCGTAAATGCCTGCAAGTACCAGAGAACCACATCGAGGCAGAGACAATTCAGATTCAAAAGGATCTCCAGTACCGGGAAAAGCCAGTGAAGATTCTCGACTCAGCAGTCCGAAGGACCCGCACCTCAGAAGTGAGACTCTGTAAGGTTCAATGGAGCAGAGAAGGAGAAGAGGAAGCCACCTGGGAAAGTGAGGACTCTCTGAGTAGGGAATACCCTTACCTTTTCTCGAGCCCCGTCTGAATCTCGAGTGCGAGATTCCTTTAAGTGGGGTAGGTTTGTAACATCCCAAATTCTAACCCAGGTTTGAAACCATAATCTAACCCCCCCTTTCTTATTACCTATTCCAAAACTCTCTTAGATTTTCCCCATCATATGCATACACTTTGTTTGAATATGAGCACCTCACTTAGATTTTATTTTCCAGCACCTAGATTACCTACTAAATAAATTGTTCAAAAGAAAAAAAATACAAAAATGGGAAATAGAAATTAGAAAATAAAACGAAAAAGAGAAAATCCTCCCCTCCCCTGCTGGGCTGGATTCAGCCCATACCGCGGCCGCCTCCCCCCCTCGCGCCCGCACTCCCCCCTTACGGCCCAATTGCCGGCCCGCTCCCGCGCGCGCAGCCGCCCCACTCCTCTCCCTCTCTCTCGCTAGCAAGCCGGCCCCACCTGCCAGCCGCTCCCTCTCGCGAGCTCCCTCTCGCTGGCAGACCGGCCCCACCGGCCAGCCGCTTCGTCGTCCTCCTCGTGTACGACGCACCGTCGTCCCCTCCATCACCGTCCCCTCGCCCATCCCCTCACCGCACAGGAGAGTTTGGCACCGCCCCATCCTCGCCGCTTGACCGCGTCCTTGCCCGGTACCACCCCCACCGTGAGGTCTCGTCGTCGCCGCTGTGCGGCATTAATGCCGGCGCTGTGCACCTCACCGGCGCCCGCCGAGCTCCGCCGCTCCCCTTCCCTCGGGCGCCTATAAAAAGGTCGCCCCGGGCACCTCCTTCCCCGCACCGGCCTCAGCCACCCCTCTCCTCCCCTCGCCCGAGCTCAATTCGTGAAGTGCCGCCGTCTTCTCCCTCTCCGGTGAGCCCTTCCCTCTCTTCCCCCTCCCCCTCTGGATTGCGTAGCAAGAAATTAGCTAGGCCTATCAGCTTTGCCCCACCGCCGCGAGTTTGGAACGCCACTCCCCTACCCCAATACCCGCCCGAAGCTCACCGGCGGCGACTCCTGCCGCGAAGCTCCGCCACCACCCCACGGACAGCCCCCTCCCGGCCCCCTCTAGCCAAATTAAGCCCACCTCTAGGTCGCCAGCCCCTCCCTGTGCTAAGGCACCTACCTGTTGCCCAAGAACCGGGTCACCGGCGGCCGGGTCCTCCCTCGCGGACGGCCGGTTCATCCCACCGTCAACCGCTGACGCCGTTCTCTCCCCCTTCCGCTCTCTCTAGCGTGTGGGCCCCGCGGCGACGTCGTCGCCCTCGCGCGTCCGCGCCGTCTCCTGCCTTGGGCCGCAACTGGGCCGGCGCACTCACGCCTGCGCACGCTCTGCGCTCGGCTGGGCCAGTTCCCCCCCCCCACACACACGGCCCACCAGAAGCTTAATTCCTTTTTCTTTTTCTTTTTCAGCCTTTTCCCCTTTAATTAGTACTTCTCAATATTTTATGCACCAAAAATTATCAAAAATGATTTCTAAGGTCACATGTAATAATAATGTTAGAAAATGACACACTAAAATTTGTAAACCACTGTTGATGTATTGTTTTATTGCCTGTTTTCCTAGAAGAAGCGGGGACCGTTGATCCAGAACCTGTAGCCCCGGAGCCCGATCTCACGGAAGTAGATCTTTTGTGCCAGGAAAGCTTCGACGAAGGCAAGTCCATCCTTCCCTTGATGCATAAATTACCTATTCTTTCTACCACTACCTAAGCCGGGATTTCAGGGTGGGATACTTGCATTGTGAGCAGAGAGATAGCCTGCATTAACATAAGTCTTTTGGATACGAGATGTGGGTTGAAAGGACAATATGTTACGTTAGATAAGGTTTCTTTTAAAATAAATATGCGATGAAGGGTATTCACCCTCATCACCTTAAGGGTGGGATGATCAGGGACTCCCTGGTTTAGGGGAGGGCCTAAGGGGTTGGCTCAGCTGGTTTAAGCGTGAGCAGAAGGATTGTCCCCTCATATAAGGACCGGTTTGTCATCTTCACTACCCGTACTCTTTAATAGTACAACCACTCAAGACTGTGTGGGCAGTCACTCAATCTGAACTCGTGCGGTCCGACCCCAGGGTTATGAAGGCTGGGGAGCACCAGGAGGATAAGGAGGGGGAAAGTTTTGTCCGGTTTGGACATGGTGGTGGCCTGACTCCTTCCGGATAACCGTTAAGGTTAGACGTGCGAGGAAGGAAAGAGATCCGGCATTCGGGTCTCGCGATGGTGAGATCGCAGAAACCGGACTAGTGGGTAAAGTGTACCCCTCTGCGCAGAGTTGAAACCTATTCGAATAGTCCGTGTCCACTGGTATGGATGAGTCTGGTGTGGTATGACAATTAGAGATTTTCTATAACCTCCATGAATAGGGAAATGTGTGTAAGTGCTTACTGAAAAAGAAAAGAAGGCCACGGGAGCGGGAAGCTCAGTGGTGGTTGAGTATTTTGTTACTTTTAAGTCTTTGGGAAAAACCTTACAGCAACTGCCTTTCTCTAAGAAAATGAAGAGTGACTTCAACTCCACCAAATAAAGCATGTATGATATAGGTCTCTTTCTCTTTATGGGAGCGGGGTGGGCTTGCGGAATACCTAGTGTATTCACCCAGATTTATTTATGTTTTTCAGCAGCCGAAGACTTCTTTTCTGCTATGCTTGATTGAGAGGGCTGTGTCTGCACCCAGTTCTGCCTGTGGCTTGGGCTAGTATATTTTTCCTACTGCGCTTTTTATTCTGGCTCTCCCGAGCTTGTACCCCGGTATTGTAATAACCTCTAATTAAACTCTGTACTATTTGAAGTAAGGAATGTGTTTACTACCCTCCTGGGACTAGTAAGTGTATCACATTTGAGTCCCAATGGATCGGGACGCTTCAATTATTCACCGAGAGATGCTCTCGCAAGAGGATGATCAGACCTTACTTGGATAACCTGCTTGTAGCTCGATGGCTCCTTCCCCTTGCACCGACTAGGTTGGGGGAGGGAGGCCCTCCCCTCAGAAAAAAATGAAAGGAGAAACCCTCCAAGCGGAAAGCGTGTCTGACAAAAGAAAGGTGGTGAACGGAGGAAACTAGCCTAGGAACGTCGACAAATCGGCAACAGATGGACCCTCGCCTGGCGCGAGACGACCATTGCAGAAAAGGGTCCACCCCTTATGTTGGGGGCTTGTTCTCAAATGCTATGAATTAAGAACAAGGCAACATAAAGTGTTAAATGTTAATGTCCTTCGTCCATGAAACATTATTCCCTTCAGGATAATGAGCCTTGGACGAAGGTAAATGAGAATATAATTACGAAGCTTAAGTCTTCGTAATAAAATTTCAATAGACATTATAAGATAATATAAATAAAGGGTACAAAAAGGAGTAAATTAATCATAGACAAATTATATGTATTCATTTAACGTATTGAATCATTGAATACATTAATACCTCTGCCTTGGCAAAGATTGGTTTCCGAAAGATGCGATTGCAATTATCAGAATGCCTGAACAGTAAAGGAATACTGTTCACTATTTATAGGCACAGGACACAGCCTGTGAGGAATTACAATTATGCCCCTCATAAAAGTTTACAACACTGACTCAGACCTTTATGGACTAAAAGGTCATTCTATCTTTAAGTCGGTTTGTAATACCGAAGCTTCATGAAAAGGAACCTTCGGCCATCTTACTCAAACAGCTTCAGCCGAAGACCGCTTCTTCCTATAGGACCTTCGGCGACGAAGCACAGGCCCAACACCTTACACTGAATAAACCCCAAAGCAATCCATGTTGATTCCTTGGGGACTCGGGGGATACATCTACCATATGTGCTTGCGCACACCTAAAAGGGCAACCACTCATCAAAAGCCTCTACGCAACTCTAAGGAGTTGCACAAAGGCTCGAGGGCTACTGTCGGGTACCTAGGAACCGGGTGCCCAAAGAAGGCCCAAAAGGCCTCCCAAAGACAGACACTAATCGACCAACCTGCCTGCCGAGTGACTCAGCGAGGCGGCCCAAAAGGCCTCCCAAAGACGACCACCAACTCGCCAGTGAGGCAGAGTTGCCAACCAACACGCTTGCCAAGCAACATGGTGAGGGAAAGTCGTCGACCATCCGCCTGCATAGCAACATGGCGAAACAGAGTTGTCGACCAACCCTCTGGCAAGGAGGCCCATAGGGAAAAGGGGCTAACCCAGTACCACTGAGCAACATCGGCATGATAAGACAGACCATCACCAAACCACATCCGGGTCATGCGAACTATGTCAAAGGAACGTCTATCAAACACGACCTCAATACATTCTCAAATGTGCCCCCGCTGACCGGTGGGACCAGTCAACCCCGATCGTAGGGACCTCAGCATTGGAGCATCTACAGTGACCAAAATACCTGAAAGAATGGGAAAGTACACCATACTAGGTGTATGCCAACGCGTACCGAAAGGTGACACGAGGGTCATGACGAAAGATGAAGTTGTACTGAATACAACCCTAAACCTCATCGTGAAGCCACTCTACGGGACCCGCCGGGTACCGCTACGTTGGCATCAGACGGAATGCCACATCAAGAATACGGTTGTGCGCCCCCTACGGACGATGCCAGGAGGGCTAAGGCAACCCAAGGCAACAGGTCGAACTCCTCCCAGGAAGAATATGGGTTCTCACTATAAAATCTACCCTTGAGAAATAAAAGGGTAAGCCAACCCCCATCTTCTACACACAAGCACTCATCTATAACACGCTCCAAGAAATACTACGATCAGCACTACAGTAGACTAGGGCGCAAGCCTGAACCAGTATAACCCCTGTCTCAAATCCACCTGATCCACCTTCGAGCCCCCCTGTGGCTCACCATTTGGAGTGAGTTCGCGCTAGCACCCCTACCGAACACAAATCTTATTGTCCCCTGTTTTCCGAAACCATGACACATGAGTTTATCATCAAAACAACACCAAGATACCAAGGATACTATAGAGAAGATAACATGGAGAGTGGGCGCACGCAAGCCCCTCCATTATAGAATATGACATGAGAGCCCTAACACATAAGTTTTTATAGAGGTTTGGCATGTGGTTAGCATAATACCCTACATCCTCTTTGGTGGATTTATTTGTTTCCAATGGGACAAGTTATATCTATCTAGGGAGAATTTGGACCGAGCTTGCTCCACATGTACCTAAACATGATTATTGCCCTATGCTATGTGTGTTTCATATTGGAGTTGGTGTGTTGGACCTAGAGTGAATGCTCTGAAGTGAATCCTAGATCAGCCTCTTAAATTTTGTTCACCACCTCCCTTTTATAGCTCAAGAGAGCGTTAGAGCTTATTGTATGTTCTACTTACAGGACCTACCATCATTAAGCCAACTGCTCCCATCTCATCGCAACCTTGTCTCTGTCTACAATTATAGACCATATGCCACATAGTCATGTGGAGCACATCGGGCATGCGTCGATATTATTCATTCCTATTAAGTGACCTCCCAAGATACTTCTTAGAGTGAGCATGGGTGCCTTAATGGTGTTGGCACAACATATTAGGAGATTAGTACAATTCCTTATACTTTTAATGCATGAAAGTACATTCATACTACCTAGTCATGTCTATAGCGATTTTACCATGGTAACAAGTATGATTGACTGACCGAGTATGGCATTAAACATAATGCCACGCCTATATAGTGGTTATGGGTACACTTTTCCCTAAGTGCGTGTTAGGGTGAAGGCAAAACCGTAAGGTCATCCGTCACATTTAAAGTGGGACCTTGGAGACTTATTTTTATCCCCACCTAAAGTCATTCCTTCTTGAGGTAATTGCCATATTGGTCATAGGGGTAGGTATGATAACTTGTGTCTATGGATATCGAGGCTCCGCCCACCTGGCTTGATGTAATTGGTAGCTAATATAACTTTTTATACTTGATTGTATTTTATCGTGCACTTCACAAGCGCACATGTGGCTACAAGACCGATGCACGTAGAACATAGTGGTCTTGAGTGTCTTGCAATATAAGTCATGGCAACAACATGCTTGTGAGGCCTGTAATGTCACTCATCACATATTCAATATGTTGTACCCTAATACTTATCCATTAAGTTTTTCACTATGGATTTATCCTCATGCACTTAGATGTGGAGTCTATGTCCTAGGGTCATACTATTCTGAAAGACACCTAGATGGGGCGAATATACAAAACTTGAAATTTTATCTCAAATAACATAACTTTATCCGAGAATTATCACTTTTAGCGTTAGCACAAGAATAGTATTTCCAATGTAAATAATGTGCTTATATTTCTAGCAAGACTTCGGTGTGGAATAGAGGCTAGCAACAGAATATCAAAAGGTAAAGCTCAAATGAAGAACAAAGCAAGTTTTGCTTGAATGGGAAAAGACAAATGCAAATAGGGAAGGAAAATGCATAGGAGACATGGTGGTTTGTTTACTAGAGTTTGATTTCAAAGAGAAACCTATGTCTCTGTTGAGGAGTCCGAGGACTGGGTCTCTTTCAACCCTCTCCTCACTCAAGTAATATCACACCCGGATTTAAGGACAAATCCATATGCACCTCATATGTACGTGTCAGGATCAAATTTCACATATATGACGACTCAGTGTGTATATAAACCAATGTCACAATCTTTATTACATGACAAAACATCTTACAAAAATAACTAAATAAAATAAACCAGATTAAGATAACTTCTCCACACCCTAGATCTCATCGAACTTATCATAGTAGTCCTCCTCCAGAGATACTTGTTCTTGACCTGGGTATTGTTTATAGCAAGTGTGAGCTCTCATACGGTTATTGCCCAGCAAGTGTGCAAGAATAAGTGTAGTGTAAGGCTTACCAAGAAATATGGCTGAGGTTGGGCATTAGCTTTTAATTAAGTACAAGTACATACCATCCCAATTAAATAAATGAACATAAACAAAATATCCACAATACAATGCATGTCTCGTTAAATTTACTTCCATATATTAATCACGTGAGAGTCCCGAGTCGCTCTTAACTGTGAGCACGACTGATATACCAGTTTTACACTTTGCAGAGGTCGTGTATCCCTTTTAGCCTGGGTTAGCCAAAACCATAGATTCTTCCAAGGTGAATGGTTAGGCCTGGGTTAGCTAGACCCTTAGACACTTCTGAAAGGGAAATGTGCCCTTGAGCCATTTCTATAAATGTTTTTGTGATTAGATGGCCAACACATTGTTTTAAGTTCATATGTGCCAAGTGATTTAGAAGTGCACATCAAGAGCCAAGGTATGTTTCTAGCCCTAGTAAATTGTTTTTGGGTATTAACATGTTTATCTAAGTACTAGAGACATTGCCAAGAAAAGAGGAAAAGAAGTGGAGAAGAATTAGCTATGTTCAGTCAAACCAGCACCAACCTGTGGTGCACCGGACAGTGTCCGGTGCCCAGGCTGGCCCGGCGACGAACTCGGCGCTCTCAGGAAAAAGCGAAGGCGCTGCGACTATTATTCACCGGGCTGTCCGGTGTTCACCGGACTGTCCTAGCAGTATACCGTTATCTCATAGATAGGCCGTGAAAACCACTCAAACTCTTATTAGTGGGTCGTTACCCCCACAGATGAGCGTGACCATCCAAGCCCAGCACGAAAAGAAGTCACATGCAATGTAGCGCTCCCACATAGTACTACCTCGTTAGCTAAAGAAGGACAAGCGACCGAGCGAAATATAAAAAAGAGGGTCGGACTCCTTTTCAACTAATACATTTCTATGCATTTTGGCTAAGGTAAAGTGTAATATTTTTTCTTGTGTGTCGTCGTAACGCACATGTATTGTAGTAGTATATTCAAACAGGACATCATCATCAATGCATGCTTATGGAAAAAATACTCATACTAAATTGTCCATATGATGGTTACATACTTACATTCATGCATATAAAACAATGATTTAAACAATGACAACCAAACAGTTTAGGCACATCTCCCTCCGTCCAAAAATATAACAGATTCATCGGACAAACAATTTGTTGGCTATTTAGCACCTTAGGTTTCAAACGGGCTAGCTAATAAATTGACTAATTGCTAGTTAGAGAGCCGATAAATTATTTGCCTATTAGCCATTTGACCTTACTAATAGGTGCTAATAGATCATAAAAAGAGAAAAAAATATCTATTAGCTAAGAGGACCCAAACAGAACCTTAAGCATTCAAAATTTGTTCCAAATTATAAGCATTTTAAAACAAATGAACTTCGTAAAGCACCAATATATGGTATGCTCGAGATCTCTTTAGTTACATGTGTCATTTCTTTAATTTTATCCCATAATATATCCAAAATTTCTATGATAGCTTGTATTTGAGGGGAAGGGCGTAATATATAAGTAAAAAAAAAGAAACAGTTCAACAAACAACCAATGCATCATCATTTTCCAAATGTGTTACATATATAGTCTGGACGTTATTATGGAAATTCTGGTAAACTAAATATGTACGTAGCTAACTTGTTAAATAGGAAAAATAAATGCCCATCACATTAAACACTGGGGTGCATTATACTTACATCTGTATAGGTCACATTGGAGTGTAAAGCACATGTATATTGAGTTCTGAAATCCTTATATTTCCCGTATACGAAACTTCTGTGCGTCTGACCGTGCCCTTTGCCATAGCAAGTTCTCCTGTCCCTCCAACAATGCTCCACTCGCCATTTATTTTGGAAGTCCCTTGTATTTGTAGTGTGGACCCATTGAACCTGTGTCGTGAACAAAAACAAACAACTGCCTTTGTTAGTTGATTAAATTAACAAAGGTAGGCGGGTATTCTAAGGGGTCGTCCACCTATAAAAAAACAATTACAAGTTGCAATAGGCCTACCTACCTCTAAAAACAGTTGCATTATAAAGAATAATCTAAAAATTTTCATATGACGTTGGATGAAGATGAATTTAAATATTTTCTATTCTGACTTCTTAGTTTTTAAATATTTAAAATCTACAATTTCCGAACGACCTCGCGGGGACTGACCTGCTTCCCTGGCCGAACACCAGCCCAAGGGAGTAGTGCCACATGTAGTCGGGGTAAGTGGCGACTTGAACGCCGGTGCCCTGAAGATGGCCGACGACGTTCGCGTCGGCGCCGGCGGGCCCGTCGGTGACAGGCCACGAGAAGACCCAGGTGGTGCCGATTGGCCCTCGGTTCACTAGAGTGGTCACTCCGTTGGTCCCCCGCCCACCGTACACCTCCTTGTTGTACAGCGTCATGTTCAGCTCGCTTTGGACGGGGGCTATGGAGTAAGAATGTGGCGCCATGGCTGGTAGGTTGGGTAGGCAGCTGTCTTCCCTTGTGTTTTTCTGAGGAGGAGCCGAGCTCAGGATGGGAAGAAGAGGCGGATGCGTACGCTGTATTTATAGATGGAAGGAATTGGAGGGGAAACTTCCTTTCCTTTTGTTTCAAGGGCCGGCGTGCCACGAAAATTCCTTTTGTTTGTTTGTTTTCTCCGAGCTATAGCTAGCTGGCGGTAGACCTGGTAGTCGGTCCGTCTCTGTGTTTTTCCACACGATTTCCGGTGACAATTTGGTCGTGCTCGTCACGACTCTTGCCGCATCAGCATCACCGAACGACATGAAGAGTGGTGGTATCACGTATCCATAATCCAAAGTGCTCACGCGCGCGTAACGGTAGGGATAACAGTGGCGTTGACTTGGAGTCGTCTTCTGTGCGATGACAATTTGACGATTGACCAGCGTGCACTGTCTACCTTCCTTTTTTTTCTTCCTCGAGAGGCTTTATTGTTTCACTAGAATCGTATCGATGCGTTGGTACGAAAACAAGATAGTGCCTGGGCCACTGTTGAGATCAACGGTGACATTTAGGCCAATAATATGCCAACGCAGTATAAGCCCAAATTTTTTTGTATTTTAGCCTTTTTTTTTTAACAATTTCACGTTTAGATGTTTAGATTTTTTGGACGGCTTAATGTCGTTATTGGACCCTCTACTCGGCGCCGCAGCTTGTGGCGTCAAGGTACATGCGGCGCTGGCGTGGTATGGCTGACTTGGCTGCCTTCAATCAACATGTCTTTCTCACTCAGTTGCACGCAGACAACCAGCAAGATTCTCCAACATCTGTTTCTCGGCTCTAGCCGCCTCCATTTCCATTACCCTCTTCTCCTTTGCCACCTTCAATCGTCTCCGCTCAACACGCATCGGGCTATCACAACCCCGTGATTCTATGAACCTACGCGTCTCCTATCTGTGATCTTTAATGTAGGAATCGACGATCTGAGATCCACACCGCATCTTTTGTCCCATGAGTCTCTTCAGCCTTATTGTATGCATCACGTCTTCATTGTCGAAGTATCTATCCCAATTGTATTTTCTCGTCTCCTACACAAAACAAACAATAAGGACGAATGCAAAAGTACAACTCATGCAATCAAAAACAAATATCGACCTCATCGTAATCTACCATATGTCCACAAAAATAGCTCACACCAAGTTCGAAAGGATCCAGTTCATACTTAGCTTCAACACCACATTTGCAGAGTACAGGATTAGACTTACACTTTTCCTCCCACTCATTTTTTTTCTTCTCCTTTACCTCTAGCTCAGGCTAATGGGATCTAGGCCCATGCAACCACTCTCTGAAAATACACTTACGCCCACTGTATGGCTGCATGGCTGCAGGAGAATAAATTAGTAATTTTTTGCAAAAAACAAAAAAAAAATGGACATGTGTTATGCACTTACATAATTACTGTTGGGACACACAAAATACTTTGTGGTGTCCTCATATATCACAGCATGATCTCCACAATCACACCGAGGCGGAGACTCTAATCGTCTTTGTATAGCTATGTTCTCCTCATCTGTCATTGGTGGCAGGTTTGGGGAGGAAGCCCCCAACGCTTAAAACACTCATGTGTATTCCTCCCGCAAAACCAATTATCGAAAAGGAGATATCGAGGGTCAAACTTATCAAGACCATCGATCCACTGGAAAAAACACCTCAAGTGATCCTACAGGAATGGAACGAAGCATTAGTACACATCTAGTAAACATCAATAACACACAAAGTTATAAACTACGTACGTTAAAACCGCCACAAGTGTATAAGCAGCTAACAGCCGTGTCTGGATGTTTGGATTGACATACACAAGCCGGTCTGCCACAGTCACAATTAGGCACAAGAAGATCGCGAGGAACAGGAGCATACTTACTAGATGCATCTAGATATAACTCCTGAAGACGACCTCTCTTCTGCCACAATGACTCCTGATACATGTTTTCTATCTAAGAAACGACTATATATTAACACTACTATAGAAAAATAGCGGAAATGATTTTTACTTATAAATAACATGATATTCATAGTTTCATAACACTAAAGATTTTATAAACCCGTGATTCAAAACCTACCTAACAAACTGTAGTCATCATATCAACCATATATTTTAGAAATCATAATTAATACTGAAAGTCGCCTAGAGGGGGGTGAATAGGGCGAAACTGAAATTTACAAAGTTAATCACAACTACAAGTCCGGTTAGCGTTAGAAATATAATCGAGTCTGCGAGAGAAGGTGCAAAACAAATCGCAAGTGAATAAAGAGTGTGACATGCGGATTTGTTTTGCCGAGGTTCGGTTCTCACAAACCTACTCCCCCTTGAGGTGGTCACAAAGACCGGGTCTCTTTCAACCCTTTCCCTCTCTCAAACGGTCCCTCGGACCGAGTGAGCTTCTTATTCTCAATCAAACGGGAACAAACTTCCCCCGCAAGGACCACCACACAATTGGTGTCTCTTGCCTTGGTTACAATTGAGTTGATCGCAAGAAAGATCGAAAGAAAGCACGATTGCAAAAGCCAAGCGACAAGAGCGGCAAATAACACACGGATCTTTCTCTCTTTCAAGTCACTAATCACTAATGATCACTTGTCTCAACTTTGGAACTTGGAGAGATTGGAGGCTTTGAATGTGTCTTGGAATGGATTGCTAGCTCTTGTATTGAATGTTGAAGGTTGGAATGCTTGGGTAAAGTGAATGGAGGTGGTTGGGGTTGTATTTATAGCCACCAACCACTTCCTAGTCGTTGCTCCATTCTACCGACCGCGGACGGTCCGCCCGCCTGGTCCGGACGGTCCGCCCCTGTAGATCAACGGCTGAAAACGCAACGGTCAGCAGTAACGGCTATATCAACGGCTATATTGCATTTAATGCGTCGTCAGATGTCAGATAAAGCCAGTCGCGGACAGTCCGGTCGAGCACCCCGGACGGTCCGCGAGGACGCTATAATTCATTTTTCTGAACCCGTCACCTTCGGGTTTTTCGGTTCCTCACCTACCGGACGGTCCGCGCCTGAGGCCGGACGGTCCGCGCAAGGTCACGGACGGTCCTTGCTTTTCCTCCGGACGGTCCGTAGTGTAGACTTGTATTTTTGCATTGGTTCTATCCAAGGGTCATCCTGGTGTTGCGGACGGTCCGCCGCAAGGGCCCGGACGGTCCGCGCTTGGCCTGTTTTTCCAAAAAGCTTCTCCTGTCCGGAATAATCTACGGAATTCCGGACAGTCGATTTAGTATAGTTGTAGATGAACCTTTGGCACCTGTAGAATATATAATCTAAAGCAAACTAGTTAGTCCAGTTATTTGTGTTGGGCAATTCAACCACCAAAATCAATTAGGAACTAGGTGTAACCCTAATTCCCTTTCAATCTCCCCCTTTTTGGTGATTGATGCCAACACAAACCAAAGCAAATGTAGAAGTGTATAATTGAACTAGTTTGCATAATGTAAGTGCAAAGGTTACTTGGAATTGAGCCAATATAAATACTTATAGAATACGCATGGATTGTTTCTTTTATTTTTAACATTTTGGACCACGCTTGCACCATATGTTTTGTTTTTGCAAATTTTTTGTAAATTCTTTTCAAACTACTTTTGCAAATAGTCAAGGGTAAATGAATAAGATTTTGAGAAGCATTTTCAAGATTTGAAATTTTCTCCCCTTGTTTCAAATGCTTTTTCCTTTGACTAAACAAAACTCCCCCTTGATAAATTCCTCCTCTTAGTGTTCAAGAGGGTTTTAAGATATCAGTTTTGAAAGTACTACTACCTCCCCTTTTGAAAACAATAAGGTACCAATTTGAAATTTACCAATTGAAAATCCTTAGTTTTAAAATTAGGTGGTGGTCCGGTCCTTTTGCTTTGGGCTCATGCTCTCTCCCCCTTTGGCATAAATCGCCAAAAACGGAATCATTAGAGCCCTTTCCTAACTACTTTCTCCCCTTTGGCAAATAAAACATGAGTGAAGATTATACCAAAGCTGGAGAGATGCTCGGAGCGACGGCGAAGGATGAGTTACGGAGTGGAAGTCTTTGTCTTCGCCGAAGACTCCAATTCCCTTTCAATACACCTATGACTTGGTTTGAAATATACTTGAAAACACATCAGTCATAGCACATGAAAGAGATATGATCAAAGGTATATGAATGAGCTATGTGTGCAAATCAACAAAAGAAGTTCCTAGAATCAAGAATATTTAGCTCATGCCTAAGTTTGTTAAAAGTTTGTTCATCTAGTGGCTTGGTAAAGATATCGGCTAATTGATCTTTAGTGTTAATATATGAAATCTCGATATCTCCCTTTTGTTGGTGATCCCTTAGAAAATGATACTGAATGGCTATGTGCTTAGTGCTCCTATGCTCAACGGGATTATCCGCCATGCGAATTGCACTCTCATTATCACATAGAAGAGGAACTTTGGTTAGTTTGTAACCATAGTCACTAAGGGTTTGCCTCATCCAAAGTAGTTGCGCGCAACAATGGCCTGCGGCAATGTACTCGGCTTCGGCGGTAGAAAGAGCTACGGAATTTTGCTTCTTTGAAGCCCAAGATACCAAGGATCTTCCCAAGAACTGGCAAGTCCCCGATGTGCTCTTTTTATTAATCTTACACCCCGCCCAATCGGCATCGGAATAACCAATTAAATCAAATGTGGATCCCCTAGGATACCAAAGCCCAAACTTAGGAGTATAAACTAAATATCTCAAGATTCGTTTTACGGCCGTAAGGTGAGCTTCCTTAGGGTCGGCTTGGAATCTTGCACACATGCATACGGAAAGCATAATATTCGGTCGAGATGTACATAAATAGAGTAAAGAGCCTATCATCGACCGGTATACCTTTTGATCCACGGACTTACCTTCCGTGTCGAGGTCGAGATGCCCATTGGTTCCCATGGGTGTCTTGATGGGTTTGGCATCCTTCATTCCAAACTTGCTTAGGATATCTTGAGTATACTTCGTTTGGCTTAGGAAGGTGCCTTCTTGGAGTTGTTTCACTTGAAATCCTAAGAAGTACTTCAACTCCCCCATCATAGACATCTCGAATTTTTGTGTCATGATCCTACTAAATTCTTCACATGTAGATTCGTTAGTAGACCCAAATATAATATCATCAACATAAATTTGGCATACAAACAAATCATTGTCAAGAGTTTTAGTAAATAAAGTAGGATCGGCCTTTCCGACTTTGAATCCATTAGTGATAAGAAAATCTCTAAGGCATTCATACCATGCTCTTGGGGCTTGCTTTAGCCCATAAAGCGCCTTAGAGAGTTTGTAAACATGGTTAGGGTACTCACTATCTTCAAAGCCGGGAGGTTGCTCAACATAGACCTCTTCCTTGATTGGTCCGTTGAGGAAGGCACTCTTCACGTCCATTTGGTAAAGCTTGAAGCCATGGTAAGTAGCATAGGCCAATAATATACGAATTGACTCAAGCCTAGCTACGGGTGCATAGGTTTCTCCGAAATCCAAACCTTCGACTTGGGAGTATCACTTGGCCACAAGTCGGGCTTTGTTCCTTGTCACCACACCATGCTCGTCTTGCTTGTTGCGGAACACCCATTTGGTTCCTACAACATTTTGATTAGGACGTGGAATCAAATGCCATATCTCATTCCTAGTGAAGTTGTCGAGCTCCTCTTGCATCGCCACCACCCAATCCGAATCTTGAAGTGCTTCCTCTATCCTATGTGGCTCAATAGAGGAAACAAAAGAGTAATGTTCACAAAAATGAGCAACACAAGATCTAGTGGTTACCCCCTTATGAATGTCGCAGAGGATGGTGTCGACGGGGTGATCTCGTTGGATTGCTTGGTGGACTCTTGGGTGTGGCGGCCTTGGTTCTTCATCCTCCTTGTCTTGATCATTTGCATCTCCCCCTTGATCATTGCTGAAAGGGAATTAGGCCTACACCTAGTCCCTAATTAATTTTGGTGGTTGAATTGCCCAACACAAATAATTGGACTAACTAGTTTGCTCAAGTGTATAGATTATACAGGTGTAAAAAGTTCACACTCAGCCAATAAAAAGATCAAGTTTTGGATTCAACAAAGGAGCAAAGAGGCAACCGAAGGCACCTCTGGTCTGGGGGCACCGGACTGTCCGGTGTACACCGGACAGTGTCCGGTGCACCAGAGGACTCCAACTCAAACTGGCCACCTTCGGGAATTTCCAGAGGCACTCGCGCTATACTTCACCGGACTGTCCGGTGCGCCAAGGAGGAGCAGCTTCAGGAACTCGCCTGCTTCGGGAATCTCCAACGGCTAGTCCGCTATAATTCACCGGACATGTCTGGTGTGCACCGGACTGTCCGGTGCAACTCCGGAGCAACGGCTATTCGGCGCCAACGGCTACCTGCGACGCATTTATTGCGCGCTCTGCGCGCGCAGAAGACAGGCGCGCCCATACTGGCGCACCGGACAAGGAACAGTGCATGTCCGGTGTGCACCGGACATCCAGGCGGGCCCACAAGTCAGGAGCTTCAACGGTCAGAATCCAACGGCAGTGATGACGTGGCGGGGGCACCGGACATGTCCGGTGTGCACCGGACTGTCCGGTGCGCCATCGAACAGACAGCCTCCACCAACGGTCAAGTTTGGTGGTTGGGGCTATAAATACCCCAACCACCCCCACATTCATTGCATCCAAGTTTTCCACTTCTCAACCACTTACAAGAGCTAGGCATTCAATTCTAGACACACCAAAGAGATCAAATCCTCTCCAATTCCACAAAAAGCTTTAGTGATTAGCGAGAGAGATTTGTCGTGTTCTTTTGAGCTCTTGCACTTGGATTGCTTCTTTTCTTTCTCACTTGCTCTTGTGATCAACACTCAATTGTAATCAAGGCAAGAGGCACCAATTGTGTGGTGGCCCTTGCGGGGAAGTTTTATTCCCGGCTTTGATTTGAGAAGAGAAGCTCACTCGGTCCGAGGGATCGTTTGAGAGAGGGAAGGGTTGAAAGAGACCCGGCCTTTGTGGCCTCCTCAACGGGGAGTAGGTTTGAGAGAACCGAACCTCGGTAAAACAAATCCGCGTGTCTCACTTCACTATTCGCTTGCGATTTGTTTTGTGTCCTCTCTTGCGGACTTGATTATATTTCTAACGCTAACCCGGCTTGTAGTTGTGATTATTTTTGAGAATTTCAGTTTCGCCCTATTCACCCCCCCCCTCTAGGCGACTTTCAATTGGTATCAGAGCCCGGTGCTTCATTAGAGCCTAACCGCTCGAAGTGATGTCGGGAGATCACGCCAAGAAGGAGATGGAGACCGGCGAAAAGCCCACTACAAGCCACGGGAGCACTTCATCGGAAGAGTCCCGCACCAAGAGGAAGGAGAAGAAGAAGAGCTCCTCCAACAAAGGGAAGGAGAAGAAATCTTCTTCTCACCACAAAGAGAAGAAGGAGAGATCTTCCTCTCACAAGCCACATCGGAGTGGGGACAAGCACAAGAGGATGAGGAAAGTGGTCTACTACGAGACCGACACTTCATCAACATCGACCTCCGGCTCCGATGCGCCCTCTGTAACTTCTAAACGCCAAGAGCGTAAGAAGTTTAGTAAGATCCCCTTACACTATCCTCGTACATCTAGACATACTCCATTACTTTCCGTTCCATTAGGCAAACCGCCAACCTTTGACGGTGAAGATTATGCTAGGTGGAGTGATTTAATGAAATTTCATCTAACCTCACTCCACAAAAGTATATGGAATGTTGTTGAGTTTGGAGCACAGGTACCATCCGTAGGGGATGAGGATTATGATGAGGACAAAGTGGCCCAAATCGAGCACTTCAACTCCCAAGCCACAACCATACTCTTGGCCTCTCTAAATAGAGAGGAATACAACAAGGTGCAAGGGTTGAAGAATGCAAAGGAAATTTGGGACCTCCTCAAGACCGCGCACGAGGGTGATGAACTAACAAAGATCACCAAGCGGGAAACGATCGAGGGGGAGCTCGGTCGCTTTCGACTTCGCCAATGGGAAGAGCCACAAGACATGTACAACCGGCTCAAGACTTTGGTGAACCAAGTGCGCAACCTCGGGAGCAAGAAATGGGATGACCACAAGGTGGTTAAGGTTATTCTTAGATCACTCATTTTTCTTAACCCCACTCAAGTTCAATTAATTCGTGGTAATCTTAGATATACTCAAATGACCCCCGAGGAAGTTATCGGGAATTTTGTGAGCTTTGAATGTATGATCAAGGGCTCCAAGAAGATTAACGAGCTTGACGAACCCTCCACGTCCGAGGCGCAACCGGTGGCCTTCAAGGCGACGGAGGAAAAGAAGGAGGAGTCTACACCAAGTAGACAACCAATTGACGCCTCCAAGCTCGACAATGAGGAGATGGCTTTAATCATTAAAAGCTTTCGCCAAATCCTCAAGCAACGGAGGGGGAAGGACTACAAACCCCGCTCCAAGAAAGTGTGCTACAAATGTGGTAAGCCCGGTCATTTCATTGCAAAATGTCCTATATCTAGTGACAGGGGCGACGACAAGAAGGGAAAGAGGAGAGAAAAGAAGAAGTACTACAAGAAGAAGGGCGGCGATGCCCATGTTTGCCGAGAGTGGGACTCCGACGAGAGCTCCACCGACTCCTCATCCGACGAGGACGCCGCCAACATCGCCGTCACCAAGGGACTCCTCTTCCCAAACGTCGGCCACAAGTGCCTCATGGCAAAGGACGGCAAAAGGAAGAAGGTAAAATCAAGATCCTCCACTAGATATGAAACCTCTAGTGATGAGGATGATGCTAGCAATGAGGAGGATAACTTGCGCGTTCTTTTTGCCAACCTTAACATGGAACAAAAGGAAAAACTAAATGAGCTAATTAGTGCCATCCATGAAAAGGATGACCTCTTGGACTCCCAAGAGGACTTCCTAATCAAGGAAAATAAAAAGCATGTTAAGGTTAAAAATGCTTATGCTCTAGAGGTAGAAAAATGTGAAAAATTGTCTAGTGAGCTAAGCACTTGCCATGAGACCATTAACAACCTTAGAAATGAAAATGCTAGATTAAGTGCTAAGGTTGATTCTCATGTTTGTATTGATTCAATTCCCGATCTTAGAAATGATAATGATGATTTGCTTACTAAGATTAAGGAATTGAATGATTCTCTTGCTAGCCTTAGAGTAGAAAATGATAATTTGATTGCTAAGGCTAAAGATTTTGATGTTTGCAAAGCTACTATTTCCGACCTTAGAACTAAAAATGATTTGTTGCATGCTAAGGTTGTTGAACTAAAATCTTGCAAACCCTCTACATCTAATGTTGAGCATGTTTCTATTTGTACTAGATGTAGAGATATTGATGTTAATGCTATTTATGATCACATGTCTTTAATTAAACAACAAAATGATCATATAGCAAAACTAGATGCTAAAATTGCCGAGCATAACTTGGAAAATGAAAAGTTTAAATTTGCTAGAAGTATGCTCTATAATGGGAGACGCCCGGGCATCAAGGATGGCATTGGCTTCCAAAGGGGAGACAATGTCAAACTTAATGCCCCTCCTAAAAATTTGTCTAATTTTGTTAAGGGCAAGGCTCCCATGCCTCAGGATAACGAGGGTTACATTTTGTACCCTGCCGGTTATCCCGAGAGCAAAATTAGGAGAATTCACTCTAGGAAGTCTCACTCTGGTCCTAATCATGCTTTTATGTATAAGGGTGAGACATCTAGCTCTAGGCAACCAACCCGTGCTAAGTTGCGTAAGAAGAAAACTCCTAATGCATCAAATGATCATGCTATTTCATTTAAAACTTTTGATGCTTCATATGTGCTTACTAACAAATCCGGCAAGGTAGTTGCCAAGTTTGTTGGGGGCAAACACAAGGGCTCTAAGACTTGTGTTTGGGTACCCAAAGTTCTTGTGTCTAATGCCAAAGGACCCAAAACCGTTTGGGTACCTAAAGTCAAGAACTAAAATTGTTTTGTAGGTTTATGCATCCGGGGGCTCAAGTTGGATACTCGACAGCGGGTGCACAAACCACATGACAGGGGAGAAGAAGATGTTCTCCTCATATGAGAAAAACCAAGATCCCCAAAGAGCGATCACATTCGGGGATGGAAATCAAGGTTTGGTCAAAGGTTTGGGTAAAATTGCTATTTCACTTGACCATTCCATTTCCAATGTTTTTCTTGTTGATTCATTAGATTACAATTTGCTTTCCGTATCCCAATTATGTCAAATGGGCTACAACTGTCTATTTACTGATGTAGGTGTTACTGTCTTTAGAAGAAGTGATGATTCAATAGCATTTAAGGGAGTGTTAGAGGGTCAGCTATACTTGGTAGATTTTGATAGAGCTGAACTCGACACTTGCTTGGTTGCTAAGACTAACCTGGGCTGGCTTTGGCGCCGCCGACTAGCCCATGTTGGAATGAAGAATCTTCATAAGCTTCTAAAGGGGGAACACATTTTAGGACTAACCAATGTTCATTTTGAGAAAGACAGGATTTGTAGCGCATGCCAAGCCGGGAAGCAAGTTGGAACCCAACATCCACACAAGAACATCATGACGACCGACAGGCCGCTTGAGCTACTCCACATGGATCTATTCGGCCCGATTGCTTACATAAGCATCGGCGGGAGTAAGTATTGTCTTGTAATAGTGGATGATTATTCTCGCTTCACTTGGGTATTCTTTTTGCAGGAAAAATCTCAAACCCAAGAGACCTTAAAAGGATTCTTGAGACGGACTCAAAATGAGTTCGGCTTAAGGATCAAGAAAATTAGAAGCGACAATGGGACGGAGTTCAAGAACTCTCAAATTGAAGGCTTCCTTCAGGAGGAGGGCATCAAGCATGAGTTCTCTTCTCCATACACCCCAAAACAAAATGGAGTAGTGGAGAGAAAGAATCGAACTCTATTGGACATGGCAAGAACCATGCTTGATGAATACAAGACTTCGGATCGGTTTTGGGCCGAGGCGGTCAACACCGCTTGCTACGCCATCAACCGGTTGTATCTACACCGAATCCTCAAGAAGACATCATATGAACTCCTAACCGGTAAAAAGCCCAATATTTCATATTTTAGAGTTTTTGGTAGCAAATGCTTTATTCTTGTTAAGAGAGGTAGAAAATCTAAATTTGCTCCTAAAACGGTAGAAGGCTTTTTACTAGGATATGACTCAAACACAAGGGCATATAGAGTCTTTAACAAGTCCTCAGGACTAGTTGAAGTTTCTTGTGACGTTGTGTTTGATGAGACTAACGGCTCTCAAGTAGAGCAAGTTGATCTTGATGAGATAGGTGAAGAACAGGCTCCATGCATAGCGCTAAGGAACATGTCCATTGAGGATGTGTGTCCTAAGGAATCCGAAGAGCCTCCACATGCACAAGATCAACCATCCTCCTCCATGCAAGCATCTCCACCGACTCAAAATGAGGATGAAGCTCAATTTGATGAAGGACAAGATCAAGGAGATGAGTCACCTCAAGATGATGGCAATGATCAAGGGGGAGATGCAAATGATCAAGAAAAGGAGGATGAGCAAGAACCAAGGCCGCCACACCCAAGAGTTCACCAAGCAATCCAACGAGATCACCCCGTCGACACCATTCTCGGCGACATTCATAAGGGGGTAACCACTCGATCTCGGGTTGCACATTTTTGTGAGCATTACTCTTTTGTTTCCTCTATTGAGCCACACAGGGTAGAGGAAGCACTACAAGATTCGGATTGGGTGGTGGCAATGCAAGAGGAGCTCAACAACTTCACTAGGAATGAGGTATGGCATTTAGTTCCACGTCCTAATCAAAATGTTGTAGGAACCAAATGGGTCTTCCGCAACAAGCAAGATGAGCATGGTGTGGTGACAAGGAACAAAGCTCGACTTGTGGCCAAGGGATACTCCCAAGTCGAAGGTTTGGATTTTGGTGAAACCTATGCACCTGTAGCTAGGCTTGAGTCAATTCGCATATTATTAGCCTATGCTACTTACCATGGCTTTAAGCTTTATCAAATGGACGTGAAAAGTGCCTTCCTCAATGGACCAATCAAGGAAGAGGTCTATGTTGAGCAACCTCCCGGCTTTGAAGACAGTAAGTATCCTAACCATGTCTATAAGCTCTCTAAGGCGCTTTATGGGCTCAAGCAAGCCCCAAGAGCATGGTATGAATGCCTTAGAGATTTTCTTATTGCTAATGGCTTCAAAGTCGGAAAGGCCGATCCTACACTCTTTACTAAAACTCTTGAAAATGACTTGTTTGTATGCCAAATTTATGTTGATGATATTATATTTGGATCTACTAACGAGTCAACATGTGAAGAGTTTAGTAGGATTATGACACAGAAATTCGAGATGTCTATGATGGGGGAGTTGAAGTATTTCTTAGGATTCCAAGTGAAGCAACTCCAAGATGGCACCTTCATTAGCCAAACGAAGTACACTCAAGACATTCTAAACAAGTTTGGGATGAAGGATGCCAAGCCCATCAAGACACCTATGGGAACCAATGGGCATCTCGACCTCGACACGGGAGGTAAGTCCGTGGATCAAAAGGTATATCGGTCGATGATAGGTTCTTTACTCTATTTATGTGCATCTCGACCGGATATTATGCTTTCAGTATGCATGTGTGCAAGATTCCAAGCCGACCCTAAGGAAGCTCACCTTACGGCCGTAAAACGAATCTTGAGATATTTGGCTTATACTCCTAAGTTTGGGCTTTGGTATCCTAGGGGATCCACTTTTGATTTAATTGGTTATTCGGATGCCGATTGGGTGGGGTGCAAAATCAATAGGAAGAGCACATCGGGGACTTGCCAGTTCTTGGGAAGATCCTTGGTGTCTTGGGCTTCAAAGAAGCAAAATTCGGTCGCTCTTTCCACCGCCGAAGCCGAGTACATTGCCGCAGGCCATTGTTGCGCGCAATTGCTTTGGATGAGGCAAACCCTGCGGGACTACGGTTACAAATTAACCAAAGTCCCTTTGCTATGTGATAATGAGAGTGCAATCAAGATGGCGGATAATCCCGTCGAGCATAGTCGCACTAAACACATAGCCATTCGGTATCATTTTCTTAGGGATCACCAACAAAAGGGAGATATCGAGATTTCATACATTAATACTAAAGATCAATTAGCCGATATCTTTACCAAGCCTCTTGATGAACAATCTTTTAACAAACTTAGGCATGAGCTCAATATTCTTGATTCTAGGAACTTCTTTTGTTAAATTGCACACATTGCTCTTCTATGTACCTTTGATCATGTCTCTTTCATATGCTATGACTAATGTGTTTTTCAAGTCTATTTCAAACCAAGTCATAGGTATATTGAAAGGGAATTGGAGTCTTCGGCGAAGACAAAGGCTTCCACTCTGTAACTCATCCTTCGCCATCGCTCCAAGAGACTCTCCATCTTTGGGGGAGAGAGCAAAAGGACTTCGTCTTTGGTATAATCTTAACTCATCTATTTATGACCAAAGGGGAAGATATCACTTCGAGGGCTCTAATGATTCCGTTTTTGGCGATTCATGCCAAAGGGGGAGAGAGTAAGGGCCCAAAGCAAAAGGACCGCACCACCACCAATTTCAAAAACTTCGTGTTTCCAAGAATATTATCAATTAGTATCCTATTGTGTTCAAAAGGGGGAAAAAGTAGTATTTCAAAAAGGATATATCAAAACCCTCTTGAACACTAAGAGGAGGATCTCATTTAGGGGGAGTTTTGTTTAGTCAAAGGAAAAGCATTTGAAACAGGGGGAGAAAATTTCAAATCTTGAAAATGCTTCTCAAAATCTTATTCATTTGCCTTTGACTATTTGCAAAAGAACTTTGAAAAGGATTTACAAAAGAGTTTGCAAAAACAAAACATGTGGTGCAAGCGTGGTCCAAAATGTTAAATAAGAAAGAAACGATCCATGCATATCTTGTAAGTATTTAGATTGGCTCAATTCCAAGCAACCTTTACACTTACATTATGCAAACTAGTTCAGTTATGCACTTCTATATTTGCTTTGGTTTGTGTTGGCATCAATCACCAAAAAGGGGGAGATTGAAAGGGAATTAGGCCTACACCTAGTCCCTAATTAATTTTGGTGGTTGAATTGCCCAACACAAATAATTGGACTAACTAGTTTGCTCAAGTGTATAGATTATACAGGTGTAAAAAGTTCACACTTAGCCAATAAAAAGATCAAGTTTTGGATTCAACAAAGGAGCAAAGAGGCAACCGAAGGCACCTCTGGTCTGGGGGCACCGGACTGTCCGGTGTACACCGGACAGTGTCCGGTGCACCACCGGACAGTGTCCGGTGCACCAGAGGACTCCAACTCAAACTGGCCACCTTCGGGAATTTCCAGAGGCACTCGCGCTATACTTCACCGGACTGTCCGGTGCGCCAAGGAGGAGCAGCTTCAGGAACTCGCCTGCTTCGGGAATCTCCAACGGCTAGTCCGCTATAATTCACCGGACATGTCCGGTGTGCACCGGACTGTCCGGTGCAACTCCGGAGCAACGGCTATTCGGCGTCAACGGCTACCTGCGACGCATTTATTGCGCGCTCTGCGCGCGCAGAAGACAGGCGCGCCCATACTGGCGCACCGGACAAGGAACAGTGCATGTCCGGTGTGCATCGGACATCCAGGCGGGCCCACAAGTCAGGAGCTTCAACGGTCAGAATCCAACGGCAGTGATGATGTGGCGGGGGCACCGGACATGTCCGGTGTGCACCGGACTGTCCGGTGCGCCATCGAACAGACAGCCTCCACCAACGGTCAAGTTTGGTGGTTGGGGCTATAAATACCCCAACCACCCCCACATTCATTGCATCCAAGTTTTCCACTTCTCAACCACTTACAAGAGCTAGGCATTCAATTCTAGACACACCAAAGAGATCAAATCCTCTCCAATTCCACAAAAAGCTTTAGTGATTAGCGAGAGAGATTTGCCGTGTTCTTTTGAGCTCTTGCACTTGGATTGCTTCTTTTCTTTCTCACTTGCTCTTGTGATCAACACTCAATTGTAATCAAGGCAAGAGGCACCAATTGTGTGGTGGCCCTTGCAGGGAAGTTTTATTCCCGGCTTTGATTTGAGAAGAGAAGCTCACTCGGTCCGAGGGATCGTTTGAGAGAGGGAAGGGTTGAAAGAGACCCGGCCTTTGTGGCCTCCTCAACGGGGAGTAGATTTGAGAGAACCGAACCTCGGTAAAACAAATCCGCGTGTCTCACTTCACTATTCGCTTGCGATTTGTTTTGTGTCCTCTCTTGCGGACTTGATTATATTTCTAACGCTAACCCAGCTTGTAGTTGTGATTATTTTTGAGAATTTCAGTTTCGCCCTATTCACCCCCCCTCTAGGCGACTTTCAATTGCCGTCATCTTGAGATGGCTCATTTCTTTGATCTTCTCCTTTATCAACTTGAGCCTCATCCTCATCTTGAGTTGGTGGAGATGCTTGCGTGGAGGAGGATGGTTGATCTTGTGCATTTGGAGGCTCTTCGGATTCTTTAGGACACACATCCCCAATGGACATGTTCCTTAGCGCGATGCACGGAGCCTCTTCATCACCTATCTCATCAAGATCAACTTGCTCTACTTGAGAGCCGTTAGTCTCATCAAACACAACATCACAAGAAACTTCAACTTGTCCAGAGGACTTGTTAAAGACTCTATATGCCCTTGTGTTTGAATCATATCCTAGTAAAAAGCCTTCTACAGTCTTAGGAGCAAATTTAGATTTTCTACCTCTTTTAACAAGTATAAAGCATTTTCTACCAAAGACTCTAAAATATAAATATTGGGCTTTTTACCGGTTAGGAGCTCGTATGATGTCTTCTTGAGGATTCGGTGTAGATATAACCGATTGATGGCGTAGCAGGCGGTGTTGACCGCCTCGGCCCAAAACCGATCCGAAGTCTTGTACTCATCAAGCATGGTTCTTGCCATGTCCAATAGAGTTCTATTCTTCCTCTCCACTACACCATTTTGTTGTGGCGTGTAGGGAGAAGAGAACTCATGCTTGTTGCCCTCCTCCTCAAGGAAGCCTTCAATTTGAGAGTTCTTGAACTCCGTCCCGTTGTCGCTTCTAATTTTCTTGATCCTTAAGCCGAACTCATTTTGAGCCCGTCTCAAGAATCCCTTTAATGTCTCTTGGGTATGAGATTTTTTCTGCAAAAAGAATACCCAAGTGAAGCGAGAATAATCATCCACAATAACTAGACAGTACTTACTCCCGCCGATGCTTATGTAAGCAATCGGGCCGAATAGATCCATGTGTAGGAGCTCCAGTGGCCTGTCGATCGTCATGATGTTCTTGTGTGGATGATGGGCACCAACTTGCTTTCCTGCCTGACATGCGCTACAAATCCTGTCTTTCTCAAAATGAACATTTGTTAATCCTAAAATGTGCTCTCCCTTTAGAAGCTTATGAAGATTCTTCATCCCAACATGGGCTAGTTGGCGGTGCCATAGCCAACCCATGTTAGTCTTAGCAATTAAGCAAGTGTCGAGTTCAGCTCTATCAAAATCTACCAAGTATAGCTGACCCTCTAAGACTCCCTTAAATGCTATTGAATCATCACTTCTTCTAAAGACAGTGACACCTATATCAATAAATAGACAGTTGTAGCCCATTTGACATAATTGAGAAACGGAAAGCAAATTGTAATCTAAGGAATCTACAAGAAAAACATTGGAAATTGAGTGGTCAGGAGATATAACAATTTTACCCAATCCTTTGACCAAACCTTGGTTTCCATCCCCGAATGTGATAGCTCTTTGGGGATCTTGGTTTTTCTCGTAGGAGGAGAACATCTTCTTCTCCCCTGTCATGTGGTTTGTGCACCCGCTATCGATGATCCAACTTGAGCCTCCAGATGCATAAACCTACAAAACATGTTTAGTTCTTGACTTTAGGTACCCAAATGGTTTTGGGTCCTTTGGCATTAGATACAAGAACTTTGGGTACCCAAACACAAGTTTTTGATCCTTTGTGCTTGCCCCCAACATACTTGGCAACTACCTTGCCGGATTTGTTAGTTAAAACATATGATGCATCAAAAGTTTTGAATGAAATGTCATGATCTTTTGATGCACTAGGAGTCTTCTTCTTAGGCAACTTAGCACGGGTTGATTGCCTAGAACTAGATGTCTCACCCTTATACATAAAAGCATGGTTAGGGCCAGAGTGAGACTTCCTAGAATGAATTCTCCTAATTTTGCTCTCAGGATAACCGGCAGGGTACAAAATGTAACCCTCGTTATCCTGAAGCATGGGAGCCTTGCCCTTAACAAAATTGGACAATTTCTTAGGAGGGGCATTAAGTTTGACATTGTCCCCCTTTTGGAAGCCAATGCCATCCTTAATGCCAGGGCGTCTCCCATTATAAAGCATACTACGAGCAAATTTAAATTTTTCATTTTCAAGTTCATGCTCGGCAATTTTAGCATCTAATTTTGCTATATGATCATTTTGTTGTTTAATTAATACCATATGATCATGAATAGCATCAATATCAACATTTCTACATCTAGTACAAATAGACGTGTGCTCAACGGAAGATGTGGAGGGTTTGCAAGATTTTAATTCTACAACCTTAGCATGTAATATATCATTTTTACTTCTAAGGTCGGAAATGGTAGCATTGCAAACATCAAAATCTTTAGCCTTAGCAAGCAATTTTTCATTTTCATCTCTAAGGCTAGCA
The DNA here is from genome assembly GCF_902167145.1 of Zea mays. Classification (NCBI taxonomy): domain Eukaryota; kingdom Viridiplantae; phylum Streptophyta; class Magnoliopsida; order Poales; family Poaceae; genus Zea; species Zea mays. Next base: position 18,091,045 of record NC_050104.1, read on the forward strand.
AGAGAAATGTTCAATTCTTCAATCTTAGCAAGCAAATCATTATTATCATTTCTAGGATTGTGTCGGGGACCATAATTAGGGGTACCCTCAAGGCTCCTAATTCTCAGCTGGTAACCCCCATCAGCATAAAGCTGCTAAGGCCTGATGGGTGCGATTAAGTCAGGGATCAGTCCGTTCGAGCGACTCGATCACGCCTCGCCTGAGCCTAGCCTTGGACAAGGGCAGCCGACCCCGGAGGATTCCCGTCTCGCCCGAGGCCCCCCTCCGACGGCGAACATATTTCCGGCTTGCCCGAGGCCCTGCCTTCGCTAAGAAGCAACCCTGACCAAATCGCTGCACCGACCGACCAAATCGCAGGAGCATTTAATGCAAAGGTGGCCTGACACCCTTATCCTGGCATGCGCCCCCCGGCAGAGCCGAAGTGACCGCCGTCACTTCGCCGCTCCACTAACCGGCCTGACAGAAGGACAGCGCCGCCCGCGCCGCGCCGACTGCAGTGCCACTTGACAGAGTGAGGCTGACAGGCAGTCAGGTCCTGCAGAAGGCACCACAGGAAACTCCGGTTCGCCCGACCCAGGGCTCGGACTCGGGCTAAGTCCCGGAAGACGGCGAACTCCGCTCCGCTCGACCCAGGGCTCGGACTCGGGCTAAGTCCCGGAAGACAGCGAACTCCGCTCCGCCCGACCCAGGGCTCGGACTCGGGCTAAGTCCCGGAAGACGGCGAACTCCGCTCCACCCGCCCCAGGGCTCGGACTCAGGCTAAGTCCCGGAAGACGGCGAACTCCGCTCCGCCCGACCCCAGGGCTCGGACTCCGCCCTGGCCTCAGACGACGACCTCCGCCTCGCCCGACCAGGGGCTCGGACTCGGCCTCGGCCACGGAAGACAGACTCGACCTCAGCTTCGGAGGAGCTTCCACCTCGCCCAACCTAGGGCGCAGACCAGCCACGTCAACGGGAGGCGTCATCATCACCCTACCCCGAGCTGACTCGGGCCGCAGGAAACAAGACTGCCGTCCCATCTGGCTAGCTCCGCCGGATAGGCAATGATGGCGTCCCGCATGCTCTGTGACGACGGCAGCTCTCAGCCCCCTTACGGAAGCAAGAGGACGTCAGCAAGGACCCAACCGCTCCGACAGCTGTCCCTCCACCAGGCTCCATCGCTCCTCCGACGGCCACGACATCACACCAGCTGGGTGCCAAAACCTCTCCGGCTGCCACGACGGCATGTACTCAGGGTGCTAGCTCTCCCCCGCTAGACACGTAGCACTCTGCTACACTCCCATTGTACGCCTGGATCCTCTCCTTACGCCTATAAAAGGAAGGACCGGGGCCCTCTTAGAGAAGGTTGGCCGCGCGGGGACGAGGACGAGACAGGCGCTCTCTTGGGGCCGCTCGCTTCCCTCTCCCGCGTGGACGCTTGTAACCCCCTACTGCAAGCGCACCCGACCTGGGCGCGGGACGAACACGAAGGCCGCGGGATTCCCACCTCTCTCACGCCGGTCTCCGGCCGCCTCGCTCCTCCCCCCTTCGCGCTCGCCCTCGTGCTCGACCTATCTGGGCTGGGGCACGCGGCGACACTCACTCGTCGGCCCGAGGGACCCCCCGGTCTCGAAACGCCGACAGTTGGCGCGCCAGGTAGGGGCCTGCTGCGTGTTGACGAACAGCTTCCCGTCAAGCTCCAGATGGGCAGTCTCCAGCAACCTCTCCAGCCCGGGACGGTGCTCCATTTCGGGAGTCTTGAGTTCATGTCCTTCGACGGCAGCTACGACATGATACTCCTTCCCCCGCCGTGCGACAACGACAATGGCGGCCGACAGCCCGCCCGCCGGCGGCGGAATCGACGACGTCTTCCCCGCGTGGTGGGAGAACAACATTCGAGTTCACCCCGTCCTCTCCCTCGTCGACGGAGGAGGAGGCGGGGCAACCAAGGCCAAGCAGGAGGCAGCGCCTCGTCGGCTGTCGAGCGAGTCGACAGCGCCGGCACCCCAACGAGGGGCGCACCGGACATCGACCTCGCGTTTGAGACGAAGACGAGCACCGTCTCCCCGCGACACGCTGATCCCGAGCAAGCGGACGACGCCAGCGCGCTCGCGGAGAGCTTGCTGGACGTCACCCTCGTACCTGAGACGACGGCGCAGTCAGTTCCCGACATGACTTCATCGCCGCTCGTCGACCAAAAGGTACCGACCGATTCCCATCCTATGTCATTTGGATTCAGCCTCAACCCGCCTAGCGATCTCGCTTTGGCGGACGCTCTCGTAGGGGCGAGTCCAAACCCTCTGGGGTTTCGCATGCGGTCTCCTTGGGACCGGCTGACGGACGTCTCGACCTACGGGCCCTCTGGGTCCGAGGAAGACGACGAGCCCAGCATCTGTTGGGATTTCTCTGGACTTGGCAACCCCAGTGCCATGCGGGACTTTATGACCGCATGTGACTACTGCCTCTCCGGCTGTTCCGACGGTAGCCGCAGCCTCGACGACGAGGACTGCGGCCCAAGCCGCGAGTGTTTCCACGTCGATCTAGGGGGTCCCTCCGAAGGCAATCTTCTCGGCATGCCGGAGGACGGTGATCCCCCTAGGCCGGTGCCCCGCGTTGACATCCCACTGGAGCTAGCTGTGGTCCCCGTTCCAGCGGGGGTTCACGGCCCACAGCTCGAGCAAATCCGCGGGGTGCAGGCCAGGCTCGACGAGGGAGCAGGAGCGCTTGAGCCGATCCGCCGGGACGTTGGGCAGGCATGGGCGAACCAACCCCAGGCCGGAGAAATACGTCATCTGCCCCAGGGTCTCCAGCACCGCGTCGCCGACGACGTTAGAGTCAGGCCACCACCCGCGTCTAGTGGGGTCGGCCAGAACCTGGCTGCAGCAGCGGTGCTCCTCCGCGCGATGCCAGAGCCATCCACCACCGAGGGTCGGCGAATCCAGGGGGAGCTCAAGAATCTCCTGGAAGGCGCCGCGGTCCGACGGGCCGAGAGCTCTGCCTCCCGAAGGCAGGGATACCCCTCGGAAACCCATGCCGCGACTTCCCGATTCATGCGGGAAGCCTCGGTCTACACCGTGCGCACGCGCAACACCGCGCCTGCGGCCCCGGGCCGCCTCGGCAACAAGCACCATCATCGCGACCGTCGGGCCCACCTCGACGAGAGGGTGCGCCGAGGCTATCACCCCAGGCGTGGGGGACGCTACGACAGCGGGGAGGATCGGAGTCCCTCGCCCGAACCGCCCGGTCCGCAGGCCTTCAGCCGGGCCATCCGACAGGCACCATTCCTGACCCGGTTCCGACCCCCGACTACTATCACAAAGTACTCAGGGGAGACGAGACCGGAACTGTGGCTCGCGGACTACCGTCTGGCCTGCCAACTGGGTGGAACGGACGACGGCAACCTCATCATCCGCAACCTCCCCCTGTTCCTCTCCGACACCGCTCGCGCCTGGTTGGAGCACCTGCCTCCGGGGCAGATCTCCAACTGGGACGACCTAGTCCAAGCTTTCGCCGGCAATTTCCAGGGCACTTTCGTGCGCCCCGGGAATTCCTGGGACCTCCGAAGCTGCCGGCAGCAGCCGGGAGAGTCCCTCCGGGACTACATCCGACGATTCTCGAAGCAGCGCACCGAGCTGCCCAACATCACCGACTCGGATGTCATCGGCGCGTTCCTCGCCGGCACCACCTGCCGCGACCTGGTGAGCAAGTTGGGTCGCAAGACCCCCACCAGGGCGAGCGAGCTGATGGACATCGCCACCAAGTTCGCCTCTGGCCAGGAGGCGGTCGAGGCCATCTTCTGAAAGGACAAGCAGCCCCAGGGCCGCCCATCGGAAGATGCTCCCGAGGCGTCTACTCAGCGCGGCGCCAAGAAGAAAGGCAGGAAGAAGTCGCAAGCGAAACGCGACGCTGCCGACGCGGACCTTGTCGCTGCCGCCGAGTACAAGAACCCTCGGAAGCCCCCCGGAGGTGCCAACCTCTTCGACAAGATGCTCAAGGAGTCGTGCCCCTATCATCAGGGGCTCGTCAAGCACACCCTTGAGGAGTGCGTCATGCTTCGGCGCCACTTCCATAGGGCCGGGCCACCCGCGGAGGGTGGCAGGGCCCGCGACGACGACAAGAAGGAAGATCACCAAGCAGGAGAGTTCCCCGAGGTCCGTGATTGCTTCATGATCTATGGGCGGCATGCAGCGAATGCCTCGGCTCGGCATCGCAAGCAAGAGCGCCGGGAGGTCTGCTCGGTGAAGGTGGCGGCGCCAGTCTACCTAGACTGGTCCGACAAGCCCATCACCTTCGACCAAGCTGACCACCCCGACCACGCGCCGAGCCCGGGGAAATACCCGCTCGTCGTCGACCCCGTCATCGGCGACGTCAGGCTCACCAAGGTCCTTATGGACGGGGGCAGCAGCCTCAACATCATCTACGCCGAGACCCTCGGGCTCTTGCGCGTCGATCTGTCCTCCGTCCGAGCAGGCGCTGCGCCCTTCCACGGGATCATTCTCGGGAAGCGCGTCCAGCCCCTCGGACGACTCGACCTTCCCGTCTGCTTCGGAACGCCCTCCAACTTCCGAAGGGAGACCCTGACGTTCGAGGTGGTCGGGTTCCGAGGAACCTACCACGCGGTACTGGGAAGGCCATGCTACGCGAAGTTCATGGCCGTCCCCAACTACACCTACCTGAAGCTCAAGATGTCAGGCCCCAACGGGGTCATCACCGTCGGCCCCACGTACAAGCACGCGTCCGAATGCGACGTGGAGTGCGTTGAGTACGCCGAGGCCCTCACCGAATTCGAGGCCCTCATCGCCGACCTGGAAAGCCTCTCCAAAGAGGTGCCAGACGTGAAGCGTCACGCCGGCAACTTCGAGCCAGCGGAGACGGTTAAGGCCGTCCCCCTCGACCCCAGTGGCGACACCTCCAAGCAGATCCGGATCGGCTCCGGGCTCGACCCCAAATAGGAAGCAGTGCTCGTCGACTTTCTCCGCGCAAACGCCGACGTCTTCGCATGGAGTCCCTCGGACATGCCCGACATACCGAGGGATGTCGCCGAGCACTCGCTGGACATTCGAGCCGGAGCCCGACCCATCAAGCAGCCTCTGCGCCGATTCGACGAGGAGAAGCGCAGAGCGATAGGTGAGGAAATCCACAAGCTAATGGCAGCAGGGTTCATCAAAGAGGTATTCCATCCCGACTGGCTTGCCAACCCTGTGCTTGTGAGAAAGAAAGGGGGGAAATGGCGGATGTGTGTAGACTACACTGGTCTCAACAAAGCATGTCCGAAGGTTCCCTACCCTCTGCCTCGCATCGATCAGATCGTGGATTCCACTGCTGGGTGCGAGACCCTGTCTTTCCTCGATGCCTACTCAGGGTATCATCAAATCAGGATGAAAGAGTCCGACCAGCTCGCGACCTCTTTCATCACGCCCTTCGGCATGTACTGCTATGTCACCATGCCGTTCGGCTTGAGGAATGCGGGTGCGACGTACCAGCGGTGCATGAACCATGTGTTCGGCGAACACATTGGCCGCACGGTCGAGGCCTACGTCGATGACATCGTAGTCAAGACGAGGAAAGCTTCCGACCTCCTTTCCGACCTTGAAGTGACATTCCGGTGTCTCAAGGCGAAAGGGGTCAAGCTCAATCCCGAGAAGTGTGTCTTCGGGGTGCCCCGAGGCATGCTCTTGGGGTTCATCGTCTCCAAGCGGGGCATCGAAGCCAACCCGGAGAAGATTGCAGCCATCACCAGCATGGGGCCCATCAAGGACTTGAAAGGTGTACAGAGGGTCATGGGATGCCTCGCGGCTCTGAGCCGCTTCATCTCACGCCTCGGCGAAAGAGGTCTGCCTCTGTACCGCCTCTTAAGGAAGGCCGAGTGCTTCACTTGGACCCCTGAGGCCGAGGAAGCTCTCGGGAACCTGAAGGCGCTCCTCACAAAGGCGCCTATCTTGGTGCCTCCAGCTGCCGGAGAAGCCCTCTTGGTCTACGTCGCCGCGACCACTCAGGTGGTCAGCGCCGCGATTGTAGTCGAGAGGCAAGAAGAGGGGCATGCATTGCCCGTTCAGAGGCCAATTTACTTCGTCAGCGAGGTACTGTCCGAAACCAAGATCTGCTACCCACAAGTTCAGAAGCTGCTGTATGCGGTGATCCTGACGCGGCGAAGGTTGCGACACTACTTCGAGTCTCATCCGGTAACTGTGGTGTCATCCTTCCCCCTAGGGGAGATCATCCAGTGCCGAGAGGCCTCAGGCAGGATTGCAAAGTGGGCGGTGGAAATCATGGGCGAGACAATCTCGTTCTCCCCTCGGAAGGCCATCAAGTCTCAGGTCTTGGCGGACTTCGTAGCCGAATGGGTCGACACCCAGCTACCGACAGCTCCGATCCAACCGGAGCTCTGGACCATGTTTTTCGACGGGTCGCTGATGAAGACGGGAGCCGGCGCGGGCCTACTCTTCATCTCGCCCCTCGGGAAACACCTACGCTATGTGCTACGCCTCCATTTCCCGACGTCCAACAATGTGGCTGAGTATGAGGCTCTGGTCAATGGGTTGCGGATCGCGATCGAGCTAGGGGTCCGGCGCCTCGACGCTCGCGGTGACTCGTAGCTCGTCATCGACCAAGTCATGAAGAACTCCCACTGCCGCGACCCGAAGATGGAGGCCTACTGCGATGAGGTTCGGCGCCTGGAAGACAAGTTCTACGGGCTCGAGCTTAACCACATCGCTCGGCGCTACAACGAGACTGCGGACGAGCTGGCTAAAATAGCCTCGGGGCGAACAACGGTTCCCCCGGACGTCTTCTCCCGGGATCTGCATCAACCCTCCGTCAAGATCGACAACCCGCCCGAGCCTGAGGCGCCCTCGACCCAGTCCGAGGTACCCTCGGTCCAGCCCGAGGTACCCTCGGCACAGCCCGAGGCACCCTCAGCTCGGCCCGAGGCACCTTCAGTTCAGCCCGAGGTACCCTCGGCCTCCGAGGGTGAGGCGCTGCGCATCGAGGGGGAGCAAAGCGGGGCCACGCCTGATCAAAACTGGCAGACCCCGTACCTGCAATATCTCCAACAAGGAGAGCTACCCCTCGGCCGAGCCGAGGCTCGGCGGGTAGCGCGACGCGCCAAGTCGTTCGTCTTGCTGGGCGATGAGGAGGAGCTCTACCACCGCAGCCCCTCAGGCATCCTCCAGCGATGCATCTCCGTCGCCGAAGGTCAGGGACTCCTGTGGGAGATACACTCGGGGGCTTGCGGCCATCACGCAGCACCTCGAGCCCTTGTCGGGAATGCTTTCCGACAAGGATTCTATTGGCCGACGGCGGTGGCCGACGCCACTAGAATCGTCCGCACCTGCGAAGGATGTCAATTCTATGCGAAGCAGACCCACCTGCCCGCTCAGGCTCTGCAGACGATACCCATCACCTGGCCCTTTGCTGTGTGGGGTCTGGACCTCGTCGGCCCCTTGCAGAAGGTGCCCGGGGGCTACACGCACCTGCTGGTCGCCATCTACAAATTCTCCAAGTGGATCGAGGTCCGACCTCTGAACAGCATCAGGTCCGAGCAGGCGGTGGCGTTCTTCACCAACATCATCCATCGCTTCGGGGTCCCGAACTCCATCATCACCGACAACGGCACCCAGTTCACCGGCAGAAAGTTCTTGGACTTCTGCGAGGATCACCACATCCGGGTGGACTGGGCCGCCGTGGCTCATCCCATGTCAAATGGGCAAGTAGAGCGTGCCAACGGCATGATTCTACAAGGGCTCAAGCCTCGGATTTACAACGACCTCAACAAGTTCGGCAAGCGATGGATGAAGGAACTCCCCTCGGTGGTCTCGAGCCTAAGGACAACGCCGAGCCGAGCCACGGGTTTCACGCCGTTCTTCCTAGTCTACGGGGCCGAGGCTGTCTTGCCCACAAACCTGGAATACGGCTCCCCGAGGACGAGGGCCTACAACGATCAAAGCAACCAAGCCAGCCGAGAAGACTCGCTGGACCAGCTGGAAGAGGCTCGGGACAAGGCCTTACTACACTCGGCGCGGTACCAGCAGTCCCTGCGACGCTACCACGCCCGAGGGGTCCGGTCCCGAGACCTCCAGGTAGGCGACCTGGTGCTTCGGCTGCGACAAGACACCCGAGGGAGGCACAAGCTCACGCCCCCCTGGGAGGGACCGTTCGTCATCGCCAAGGTTCTGAAGCCTGGAACGTACAAGCTGGCCAACAGCCAAGGCGAGGTCTACGACAATGCTTGGAACATCCAACAGCTACGTCGCTTCAACCCTTAAAATATTTTCAAGTCGTTCATATACCTCGCACCCACGCAAAGTTTAGTCATCAAGGAAGGGTCGGCCTCGCCTCGGCAAAGCCCGACCCTCCCTCGGGGGCTAAAAGGGGGGCAACCCCCTCTGCGTCGAAATTTTCCTCGAAAAAAGTATCTCTTCTGCCAGAATATCTTTCGTGCTTTTTGACTACTTCGAAAAGTGGATCCTGAAAACGATGGAGTACACGTAAGCAGCCAAGGCTGACCGAGCCGAGAGACTCCTACGCCTCCGGGATACGGATACCTCACTCATCACCTTCTGCGATAAGTAACTCGCGTTCGGATAAAGTGATTCCGCGGACCGAACAAGTCTTCACGTTCGGAAGCTCTTCTGCCAAAGCGATCCTTCGAGCCTTCTCGACTGAGTCGGTGACAGGGCCTCATGGACGGGTGAAGGTGCGCGTAAGCGGCAAGGTCGACCGAGCCGAGGGACTCCCACGCCTCTGGGATACGGATACCTCACTCATCACCTTCCGCGAGAAGCAACTCTCGCTCGCACAAACATCCCTGTTACCAACAAAAAAGTCCAGATACTCGAAACAAGAGGAAAAGAGACGCAACTTTACAACACAGCGAGGGTGTGTGTTCTGGCCTCGGCGGCCGCAGAAGGCACACGCTACAAGACACTCTGATCCTGCAGGCTCGGGTCTTGACGCTGGAAGGGGGCAGTAGCACCCTCGGCATCGACAACACCTTCAGCGAGGTCCGACCTAGCCTCGGACGGCGACGCGGTCCGAGGATCTCCACTCTGAAGGACGACGTCATCGCCACGCCCGGGCAATCGCTGCCAGGGACTTCTCCGGGAATCCGGCCCGAGCAGGCGGCTCGGCCGGTTACCCCTGGGGCCTCGGCCAACCATCTTCCAAGGGCGCCAGCCCGACCCGAGGCTTCGGCTGGTCAACTCAGGCGTCGGTCCCGCTAACGGGCAACCCGGCTAGGCTCCGGCCAACCAGGTTTCATTTTTGAGCCAACTCTGCCCCTGTTCGTGCTGATATCGCTACCCCTAGCCTCGGCTCGTCGAGGAGCGGCCAAGGGGTCCATTTAACTAAGCTAGAGAAGCCTCAGACAACAAGGTCGACCGAGCCGAGGGACTCCTACGCCTCCGGGATACGGATACCTCACTCGTCACCTTGACACGGGGCGACTCACGCTTGGTGAAGCGGTTCAGACAACCAACGGGCAAGTCTTAGTGCTCGAAAATGAGGAAAAACACGGCTCCGTGCCAAAATTACATACATGTTCAGGCCTCGACAGCCGCGATGAACAAAAACATTGGCATTCAAATAGCCATTACAAACGGAACTCCGGTTCCCCCTCCACAGGGACGAACAACCCCACTCCATGGGGGAGGGCCTGCGGAGCAACAGAAGACCGACGAACGGCGCGCCGTCACCCGCTCCAGCAGCAGCGACGACGACGACTTCTGCCCCGGGGGGCCGAACAACGGCAGCGCTGACCTCAGGGCGGATGCTGCTGCCAAGAGGCCCCCGCCCATGCCCAAACTCGTGAGGCAAGGACGGGCAGAAGGTCGTAGAGTTGGAGGTCGGTCCGTGGCCGACCCTGGCTATCGCGCCAGCGGAAGAACCTCTTCAAGCTGCCATGGCAGACGCCGGCGCCGCGAGTGGCTCCGGAGCCACTCGCGTCTGAGAGCCAGGCACGGTGCAGCTGCCGGCGCCACGGACGACGACCGCCCTTCCCTCCGATCACTGAGTGAAGGGGCGGGCCACCGCCCACGCAGGGGCCGACCCCAACTCGGCACACTCCCCTCCCCAGCCCTGGTGATGAAAATCCTTGAGGCTGAGGGAGGGGCAGAGGCCGCAGCCCGGCTCGCTTTCCCCCACCATCAAGCTGGAGGTCTCCATCTCGGATGACCGCCGGCGGAGGGGTGCAGCCGGGCTGCATGATGAAAATCCTTGAAGCCGAACGATGGCTGAAAGGTACCAACTCCCACGGAGTTGCGTTCCTCCAACGATGAGGCGAAAACACGGCGGGTATCCCCCATCCGGGGGGTTGGAAGGTGGAAAGACACGATGCATAAGGGAGCGCGAAGACATGGTCGCCTTCCAAGGGGGTCACCCTCCTTTTAAAGACGACTATCCCTACTCGCGTCCTCAGCCGTCATGGGCTGAGTCTTCTCCAACACGCTCCAAGGCCCTCCCCTACGGCGCGGGGGCCGGGTCCCACATGTCATGCAAGCTAGCTCAGAGCAGAAGAAGCCAAACCGCCACGCGCGGTACACACGACCGCCCAGCGGTTACAAGTGACCCTCCACTTTTGCCTAGACCAACGGGCGAAAGGAGCGGGCAGCCATACGGGCGGCATGCAACCGCGCTACGTGGGCACGCTTCTCCGACTCCCGACACGCCCAGCATGGAGGCCCAGGCCCACGCGTCACGCAACCGGCGCGCCGACTGCTTCATGCATGCAACTGCACCGCCACTTGCGCCACCACCGCGCCTCCTCGATTGCGGAATCAATACCGCGACTCGAGGCGACCCAGCGCACGACCCAGCAGCGCCAGCCTGGCGCGGCGGTCAATGCGGTCAAAAGTGGGCCGGCAGTAATGACGGTGGCAGGCGGGCGGGAGCCGCGGTCACGTCGTCAGCCAAGCTCACGTCCCATCCGGGGGCAGCAAGAGAACCCCCTCTCACGGCGTGAAGACAACGCGCCCGTGATCCGTTCCTCGAACGGCTCGCGCACGCGCAACGGCCGCCCCGTCAACCACTCGCCCCGTCGCATTAACTCCACGGCAGGACAGGCGGCGCCTCTGGCAGGAGAAGCGGGCGACGCTTCGCCTTCGCCGTAATAACCACGCCAAAAAAGGTACGCCGCGTCGTTCGATTTCGTATCCTTTTCCTTTTTTCCTCTTTCTCTCTCTCTCTTGCAACAGGGACCGGGAAAGGGGGATACCCCGAAAAGGATCCTTCCCCGTGAAGGAACCGGGCTCCGAGCCTCCCTACTGATCAGAGGTTCGAAGGCTGGCCCCCCGAAGGGTTCGACAGCCGCCTCAGATCGCGTGGGCCCTACACCCACTACTGGTCAGAGGTTCGAAGGCCGGCCCCCCGAAGGGTTCCACGGCTGCCTCAGGCTACTCGGGCTCCACGCCCATTACTGATCAGGGGTTCGAAGGCTGGCCCCTGAAGGGTTCACAGCCGCCTCAGACGCCGAGCGAGGGATGACCAGGGGTACGTTCGATACATAACCAAGGCTCGGGCTGCGCTCCCGAGGTACCCTAGGACATTTCCGAGACCAGCGGGAGCGATCTTGTAACGGAATCCCATCGGAGGGAGGCATCGAGCCCTCGGACCCCGTCGCCAGGGGACCGGGTCCGGCAGATCACCCGCAGGTACTTTTGGGCGTGCCTCTGGGCCCCTAGCCGACCCCTAACGAACGGGGCACGGACGTCCACTCGGATTACCCCGCTTGCAGCTCACCGGAGACACCATGTTCGGCGCCCATCGAGGGCAACATGGCGCTTTCCCCCCCTCCTCCTTGCGAAAAGGCGACGCAGGGGCGTATGTAAAAAAGCCGAGTCTGTCCCTGATCGCCCTCTCGCCCTGTGCAGAGGCTCGGGGGCTGCTCTCGCAAACCTGGCTCCGGCCGAACCGTTGACAGCGTCAACATACCAGCCCGAGAACTTGGGACCCGACCGTACACCCGGGCTACGGCCAGCTCGCATGAGGGAACAACCAGACTAGCCGAAGCATTACGCGAGGCATTAAGACCTCGAAGGAGTGAAACCACTCCTCCGAGGCCTCGGGGGCTACACCCGGCGGGTGCGCTCGCGCGCACCCACCGGAACAAAATGCAACCGAGAAAGGCTGGTCCCCTTGCAAAAAAGTGCGACGAAAGCCTCCAAGCGAGTGCTAACACTCCCTTCGAGGCTCGGGGGCTACTGTCGGGGACCATAATTAGGGGTACCCTCAAGGCTCCTAATTCTCAGCTGGTAACCCCCATCAGCATAAAGCTGCTAAGGCCTGATGGGTGCGATTAAGTCAGGGATCAGTCCGTTCGAGCGACTCGATCATGCCTCGCCCGAGCCTAGCCTTGGACAAGGGCAGCCGACCCTGGAGGATTCCCGTCTCGCCTGAGGCCCCCCTCCGACGGCGAACATATTTCCGGCTTGCCCGAGGCCCTCCCTTCGCTAAGAAGCAACCCTGACCAAATCGCCGCACCGACCGACCAAATCGCAGGAGCATTTAATGCAAAGGTGGCCTGACACCCTTATCCTGGCATGCGCCCCCCGGCAGAGCCGAAGTGACCGCCGTCACTTCGCCGCTCCACTAACCGGCCTGACAGAAGGACAGCGCCGCCTGCGCCGCGCCGACTGCAGTGCCACTTGACAGAGTGAGGCTGACAGGCAGTCAGGTCCTGCAGAAGGCACCACAGGAAACTCCGCTCCGCCCGACCCAGGGCTCGGACTCGGGCTAAGTCCCGGAAGACGGCGAACTCCGCTCCGCCCGACCCAGGGCTCGGACTCGGGCTAAGTCCCGGAAGACGGCGAACTCCGCTCCGCCCGACCCAGGGCTCGGACTCGGGCTAAGTCCCGGAAGACGGCGAACTCCGCTCCGCCCGACCCAGGGCTCGGACTCGGGCTAAGTCCCGGAAGACGGCGAACTCCGCTCCGCCCGCCCTAGGGCTCAGACTCGGGCTAAGTCCCGGAAGACGGCGAACTCCGCTCCGCCCGACCCCAGGGCTTGGACTCCGCCCTGGCCTCAGACGACGACCTCCGCCTCGCCCGACCAGGGGCTCAGACTCGGCCTCGGCCACGGAAGACAGACTCGACCTCAGCTTCGGAGGAGCTTCCACCTCGCCCAACCTAGGGCGCAGACCAGCCACGTCAACGGGAGGCGTCATCATCACCCTACCCCGAGCTGACTCGGGCCGCGGGAAACAAGACCGGCGTCCCATCTGGCTAGCTCCGCCGGATAGACAATGATGGCGTCTCGCATGCTCTGTGACGACGGCAGCTCTCAGCCCCCTTACGGAAGCAAGAGGACGTCAGCAAGGACCCAACCGCTCCGACAGCTGTCCCTCTGCCAGGCTCCATCGCTCCTCCGACGGCCACGACATCACACCAGCTGGGTGCCAAAACCTCTCCGGCTGCCACGACGGCATGTACTCAGGGTGCTAGCTCTCCCCCGCTAGACACGTAGCACTCTGCTACACTCCCATTGTACGCCTGGATCCTCTCCTTACGCCTATAAAAGGAAGGACCGGGGCCCTCTTAGAGAAGGTTGGCCGCGCGGGGACGAGGACGAGACAGACGCTCTCTTGGGGCCGCTCGCTTCCCTCTCCCGCGCGGACGCTTGTAACCCCCTACTGCAAGCGCACCCGACCTGGGCGCGGGACGAACACGAAGGCCGCGGGATTCCCACCTCTCTCACGCCGGTCTCTGGCCGCCTCGCTCCTCCCCCCTTCGCGCTCGCCCTCGCGCTCGACCCATCTGGGCTGGGGCACGCGGCGACACTCACTCGTCGGCCCGAGGGACCCCCCCCCCCGGTCTCGAAACGCCGACAGATTGGGAATTGAAACATTACAAACATTTGAATCAACCTTAGCTAACAAATTAGCATTTTCATTTCTAAGGTTGTCAATAGTCTCATGGCATGTGCTTAGCTCACTAGATAATTTTTCACATTTTTCTACTTCTAGAGCGTAAGCATTCTTAACCTTAACATGCTTTTTGTTTTCTTTAATAAGGAAGTCCTCTTGAGAGTCCAAGAGGTCATCCTTCTCATGGATAGCACTAATCAATTCATTTAATTTTTCTTTTTGTTTCATGTTTAAGTTGGCAAAAAGAGTGCGCAAATTATCTTCCTCATCACTAGCATTATCATCACCAGAGGACTCATATTTAGTGGAGGATTTAGATTTAACCTTCTTCTTTTTGCCGTCCTTTGCCATGAGGCACTTGTGGCCGACGTTGGGAAAGAGAAGTCCCTTGGTGACGGCGATGTTGGCGGCGTCCTCGTCGGAGGAGGAGTCGCTAGAGCTTTCGTCGGAGTCCCACTCGCGACAAACATGGGCATCGACGCCCTTCTTCTTGTAGTACATTTTCTTCTCCTTTCTTCTCCCCTTCTTGTCGTCGCCCCTGTCACTATCACTAGATAATGGACATTTTGCGATAAAATGACTGGGCTTACCACATTTGTAGCATACTTTCTTGGAGCGGGGCTTGTAATCTTTCCCTCTCCTTTGCTTGAGGATTTGGCGGAAGCTCTTGATGACGAGCGCCATTTCCTCGTTGTCGAGCTTTGAGGCATCGATTGGTTGTCTACTTGGTGTAGACTCCTCCTTCTTCTCCTCCGTCGCCTTAAATGCCACCGGTTGTGCTTCGGACGTGGAGGGATCATCTAGCTTGTTGATTTTCTTTGAGCCCTTGATCATATACTCAAAGCTCACAAAATTCCCGATTACTTCCTCGGGAGTCATTAGTGTATATCTAGGATTACCACGAATTAATTGAACTTGAGTAGGGTTAAGGAAAATAAGTGATCTAAGAATAAGCTTAACCATCTCGTGGTCATCCCACTTTTTGCTCCCGAGGTTGCGCACTTGGTTCACCAAGGTTTTGAGGCGGTTGTACATGTCTTGTGGCTCTTCCCCTTTGCGAAGCCAGAAGCGACCGAGCTCCCCCTCGATCGTTTCCCGCTTGGTGATCTTGGTTAGCTCATCTCCCTCGTGCGCGGTCTTGAGCACGTCCCAAACTTCCTTGGCGCTCTTCAACCCTTGTACCTTGTTGTACTCCTCTCTACTTAGAGAAGCGAGGAGTATGGTTGTGGCTTGGGAGTTGAAGTGCTCGATTTGGGCTACCTCATCCTCATCATAATCCTCATCCCCTACGGATGGTACCTGTGCTCCAAACTCAACAACATTCCATATACTTTTGTGGAGTGAGGTTAGATGAAATTTCATTAAATCACTCCACCTAGCATAATCTTCACCGTCAAAGGTTGGCGGTTTTCCTAATGGAACAGAAAGTAATGGAGTATGTCTAGAAATGCGAGGGTAGTGTAAGGGGATCTTACTAAACTTCTTGCGCTCATGGCGCTTAGAAGTTATGGAGGGCGCGTCGGAGCCGGAGGTAGAAGGTGATGAAGTATCGGTCTCGTAGTAGACCACCTTCCTCATCTTCTTTTTCTTGTCGCCATTCTGATGTGACTTGTGGGAAGAGGATTTCTTTTCCTTCCCTTTCTTTTTGTTGCGGGACTCTTCCGATGAAGCCTTCCCGTGACTTGTAGTGGGCTTGTCGCCGATGGGCTTATCGCCGGTCTCCATCTCCCTCTTGGCGTGTTCTCCCGACATTACTTCGAGCGATTAAGCTCTAATGAAGCACCGGGCTCTGATACCAATTGAAAGTCGCCTAGAGGGGGGTGAATAGGGCGAAACTGAAATTTACAAAGTTAATCACAACTACAAGTCGGGTTAGCGTTAGAAATATAATCGAGTCTGCGAGAGAGGGTGCAAAACAAATCGCAAGTGAATAAAGAGTGTGACACGCGGATTTGTTTTACCGAGGTTCGGTTCTCACAAACCTACTCCCCGTTGAGGTGGTCACAAAGACCGGGTCTCTTTCAACCCTTTCCCTCTCTCAAACGGTCCCTCGGACCGAGTGAGCTTCTTCTTCTCAATCAAACGGGAACAAACTTCCCCCGCAAGGACCACCACACAATTGGTGTCTCTTGCCTTGGTTACAATTGAGTTGATCGCAAGAAAGATCGAAAGAAAGCACGATTGCAAAAGCCAAGCGATAAGAGCGGCAAATAACACACGGATCTTTCTCTCTTTCAAGTCACTAATCACTAATGATCACTTGTCTCAACTTTGGAACTTGGAGAGATTGGAGGCTTTGAATGTGTCTTGGAATGGATTGCTAGCTCTTGTATTGAATGTTGAAGGTTGGAATGCTTGGGTAAAGTGAATGGAGGTGGTTGGGGTTGTATTTATAGCCACCAACCACTTCCTAGCCGTTGCTCCATTCTGCCGACCGCGGACGGTCCGCCCGCCTGGTCCGGACGGTCCGCCCCTGTAGATCAACGGCTGAAAACACAACGGTCAGCAGTAACGGCTATATCAACGGCTATATTGCATTTAATGCGTCGTCAGATGTCAGATAAAGCCAGTCGCGGACGATCCGGTCGAGCACCCCGGACGGTCCGCGAGGACGCTATAATTCATTTTTCTGAACCCGTCACCTTCGGGTTTTTCGGTTCCTCACCTACCGGACGGTCCGCGCCTGAGGCCGGACGGTCCGCGCAAGGTCACGGACGGTCCTTGCTTTTCCTCCGGACGGTCCATAGTGTAGACTTGTATTTTTGCATTGGTTCTGTCCAAGGGTCATCCTGGTGTTGCGGACGGTCCGCCGCAAGGGCCCGGACGGTCTGCGCTTGGCCTGTTTTTCCAAAAAGCTTCTCCTGTCCGGAATAATCTACGGTATTCCGGACAGTCGATTTAGTATAGTTGTAGATGAACCTTTGGCACCTGTAGAATATATAATCTAGAGCAAACTAGTTAGTCCAGTTATTTGTGTTGGGCAATTCAACCACCAAAATCAATTAGGAACTAGGTGTAACCCTAATTCCCTTTCAAATACAAATATGTGCACCAAGCAAAACCAATTAATCAAAACCATACTAAGCAATATACGTAACAAACGAATCGGTGAGACACCATACCTTGGTCTTCAAGCTATATGGATCAAATCAAAGTTTTCCAACTCAAATATGAAGATTTGAGCACCTCTCGACAGTGTGGATGCAGATGGAAACGAGGGAGACAAATAATGGCCAGGGGTAGCTCTCGGCTAGGAAACGACCGATTTATAGGACTTCCTAGCTTGGCGCCAAGATTTGTGACGCCGAGCTAGGGAGCCATGTCGACGCTGCATCAGCCCTCAATAGCCAGCACAACACATATGTCACACCCGATTTTAGAAGGCAAACCTAATGCGAACCATGTACGTGTCAGGATCGGAAACTCACGTACACAGCGATTACATAATTGGACATCATCACACATTGCTCAAAGTAAATAGCGGAAATAGTACTTTATTACATCAAGATGTTCAAGACATCCACATAGTCATTACTTAACATAGTCATTAACATTATCAAGGTGCGGAAAAGCGAGCGTAGCAGATAAGGCCTTCACAGGCAGCTGACTGGGGGTTGCCACTAACATAGCTAGAACTCGTCGTATTCCTGCAATTCCTCAAAGTCCTCCATGTTGCCTGTATCTCCTCCTGAGCACTGAATACAGTGGGGACAACCTAGGGTGGGGTGGTTTTTAAAAGCAAGAGTGAGTATACATCAACATACTCAACAAATGTCCTGTTTGGCTAAAGTGGACTAGCTGTATATGGAGTTAAGGTTAAGCAATTGCTTTTAGTTGGTCAAGTATTTATTACTAATTGTATAGCCAAGTTTTAGTAATAAACCCAGTTATTACCCAAAAGTACTCCCTCTAAGCGGAAATACTAGATATCAGAATCATAATCATTAATAATAATTATCATCATAAAAGTATCTAGAGTTCTTCTAATCAAAGAGGATCCAATGCTGCTCTTAACCGTGAGCACGGGTGATATACCAGTTTCTAACACTCTGTAGTGGTTGCACACTGAAAGGGAAATAGGGTTAACCATTTTCTATAATTAATTTTGGTGGTTAATAGTCAACACAAACACATGGACTAACTAGTTTGTCTAGAATTCATGTATTACAGGTGCATAAGGCTCAACACAAACCAAGAAAGAAATCAAGTTAGGGACTCAATTTGAAACGGAGCAAAGAACTTGAGTGTGCTGAAAAATGGTGCATCGAACGGGCGGTCAGCGCTAAAGCGCGGGGCCTGCGGGATAGAGATAGAGGAGGGCGCACGCGAGGTGAGTTGGCGCCGATAGCTCGATCCCACGGGGCAGCGAGAAGGAGAGAGGGGACCGCGCGGGCGCGGGCTGGCGCCGACAGGGCCCGGCTACCAGAGGGAGGAAGGGCGCGAGCGAGGACAGGCGGTTAGCTGGGACGGTTTGGGCTAGTTGGGCCGAAATGGTCTTTTCTTTTTCTCCTTAATTTCTAATCCCTTTTCTTTTTATTTTCTCTATGGTTTTCAAATCAAATTCAATCATCAATCCAGATTCAATTAATTTCAAACATGTACATCAAACAAAAGAATAATTTAGGCTCCACATGATGCAACAATTCATGACACATAGTTTTGACAAAATAAATAATTAATCCCTCACTTGATTAACCTAATTCTACTCAAAAGGAAAATAGAGAGGGAGTCTAGAGAGAGACAAGAAGTAACACCTGAATTTGGTAAGCATTTAGAGAAGAAATTTTATACCCTAAATTCAGGGTATTACAACGTACGTCGGCCATAGACTATGTCGTCGAGACGTGTTATCTCGTGCCACAGCCTATGGCGCCGAGCAAAGGGTCCAAAACAACATTAAGTCATCCAAAAATCTAAACATGATTTTTTCAAAATAAGGGCTAAAATACAAAAAAATCAGGTGTCTAATCCACTACAGCGTCAAGATTCAACGACAGAGTATAATGTATAGACCTTTTCATTGGTATAGAATTAACCCATGAACCTGTTTCAAAGAGTTACACATTAATGACAGCGAGTCAGGTATCTCGACGCCACAGCATATGATGCCGAGTAGTATTACTCCGTGCGCCAAAAAGGAAATAAAGTCGTCCGGAGATCTAAACGTGAAAATGTTTCAAAGAAAGGGCCAAAATACAAATACTTCGGTGTGGCCGTGAGCTATACATTATTTTTAGGGGCAATTGTGTTCCTGTACCTGGATGAAAGTGCAACTGTGATTTTGCCCCTCAAAATTCGACTTTGTGATTTCGGGTCTCTTTTTTGAAAACGGAAAACACGTTTGCCCCTGTTTCTGTTACCGTTACTGCAAATTGGATTAAAGCCATTTTAAAAAATAAAGGAAAATATGAAATGACCATACTACCCTCTATCTATTACAGCACACTAATCCGCTCGAGTCCGTCCTGAAGCTCTCGTCTCTGCTCTATCCCAACTTCCCAAGAACCCTAGGCAGCAAATCTTGAAGCGGCTGGTCCACCGACGGCGCGGCACGGAGAGGGAGCACGCCCTCGGCGATAGCTGGCTCGGCGGCGCCGGTCGGGCGGACGCGCTCGGTGGCGCTGGACGCCTGGACGCGGGTGCACGCGTTCGGCAACGCCTGGACGAGGGCGCTCGTGCTCGGCGGCGCTTGGAGAGGCGGCTCGGCAGCGCCTGGTTGGGCGCGCGCTCGCTAGCGCCTGGAGAGGTGGCTCGGCATTGGCTGGTCGAGCGCACGCTCGTCGGTGCCTGGAGACGTCGGTCCGACGCACGGTTTGGGCTGGAGAAGCGACGCGAGCTGCTCTGCAGGAGAGGCGACGCCAACAGCTTCTACTTGCAGTATGGACTCCCAAAATGACTTGAGGTTAGACTAATTGATGTTACATTTGTTGGTTTACTGGTAATGGCGAATTAGGTTGTGATAGGTTTCAAGAAATTGTTCTTTGTAGGTCCAGTGATTTGCAAGTTGTTGTTAGAGTTGGTTCTTATGCTGCTTTACCGGATGGGGAACCACAGCGCTATTGTCAAGCTAAAACTTTGTCACCATTTCGTTTAGAAAGACAAAAATGTGGTCTGCTCACTCTGGTAGATTACATAGGTGACAATTTCATATGGGGCTCGAAGCAGTACATAAGCTTATGGCGTTCAACCTTTGATGATATTGCTGTAGAGATAAAAACTGATGAACATCTTCTACAATGGTTTGATCTTAATCTTGAGAATGGGATTATGTATATTGATGCTGAAATCAAAGATTTTGATGGGCCTTTGCAAATTTCACCTACCAAACGTCGGTGTCATCCTAGAGTGAGGAAGAGATTGACAAATGAGAAATGTGTAGACCATCCTGCTGATCCGCACCAAGCCACAAATGAGAGCACCAAAATGGCTAAAGCTGTTAATAAGAGCAAAAAATCTAAAATTAAGGGTTCACATCATGATGACGAGGGTGCATATTCTAATACCGATTCACTTAGAGCGTTCAGTGATAGCAGCTATGACAGTGAAATGGCTGCATCATCGAACTCTGACTTTGATTCTGATCCTGAATTTGATCCTGACACTGAAATAGTGGATGAGGATGATGACGATGATGTCCCTAATTTTGTTTATGATGTTGATGACCCATGTATAGATGTTGGTGTGGTATTCCCAAATACTAAGCAGTGCAAGTCAGCAGTATTACACCATGCCATCTTGAATGACCATGGTTTTCAGACTGTGAAGAGAGATGCTATAAGATTTACAGCCAAATGCAAGAGGGCGGACAAGGGATGCAAATGGCGCTTTCATGCTTCTACTAGTACCAAAAAATATGTCGGTTGCAAGGTAATCTAGATACTTACATAGTAGATGTTTTCTGCAGGTTTCAGCTATTGGGAATACTAATGTTTTGATTCTATGTCTGCAGGTTAAGACAAATGGACCAAAGCACACATGTGGTTCGTACAACAATTGTGCAGATAATATGGCTACAAATAGATGGGTTGCTGATAGAGTGGTCAATTTGTTGAGGGATGATCCAACAACTGGACCAAAGTTCCTGCAGGACGAATTGAAGAAGAAGTACAAGATAGTAGTTCCATACGATAGAGTCTTTAGAGGCAGGGAGAGGGCGCTTGACATGATAAACGGAAAGTGGGATGATAGCTATGATTTGCTGCCTACCTATCAAGTTGAGCTATTGAGATCTATCCCTAGTAGTGTTGTTGAGCTAGACACTGAAACATGTCAAGGTGATATCTGTTTTAGGAGGTTCTTTATAGCTCTTAAGCCATGCATTGATGGTTTTGTTGAAGGTTGTAGACCCTATATTGCCATGGATAGTACTCACTTAACAGGAAGGTCAAGAGGTCAATTGGCGTCAGCTGTTGCAGTTGATGGAAATAACCGACTGTTTCCAGTGGCTTATGGAGTAATAGAGACAGAGTCTAAGGAAAGTTGGATTTGGTTCATTCAGAACTTGAAGAAAGCTATTGGTTATCCGACAGGTATGGCATCCAACAATACTTCTATTTTAACTTGCTTTCTGAAATTCAAATGCTAACATAGTACTATTGTGAGATATAGGTCTGGTTATCAGTACGGATGCGTGCAAAGGACTTGAGGAAGCTGTCCATATTGTGTATTCTGGTGTGGAGCATAGAGAGTGTATGAGGCATTTATGGAAGAATATGAAGAAGAAGCAGTACAAAGGGGCACTTTTCTCTCAAAATATGTGGGCAGCTGCAAAAAGTTGGACCGTTGAGAAGTACAATTACCATATGAGGAAGATAGAAGAGAAGGCTCCAGATGCCATTGCATGGTTGGATGATAATCATCCATTTGTGTGGACAAGAAGTAAGTTCAGTGAACTATCTAAGGTAGATTACATCAATAACAACCTCTCTGAATGTTTTAATAGTTGGGTGGTAAAAACCAAGGACAAACATATTGTGGACATGCTTGATCAGATAAGGCAGATGATCATCAATAAGTTTGTTGAAAGAGAAAAGATAGCTAGAAACATGCAGGGCACAATAATCCCATCTATCATTCAGGATTTAAATGCTAAAAGCAAGGCTATAAAGGATCATGAAGTCTTAATATGTGGAGGTTTTACTGCTGAAGTTACTGTGTCCACAATAAGGCATTCAGTCAACATGGATCAAAAGACTTGCAGTTGTAGGGTTTGGCAAGTAACTGGGAAGCCGTGTAACCATGCTTTGAGTGTTATTGCGAAGCTTAGTAGAGATGTTCAGATGGAAGAATTTGTTCATGAATACTTCTCTGTTGATCGGTTGAGAAAGACATATGCGGGTGTCTTCCTTGCAATTACATCCAAGCATCAGTGGGCTCGTGTTGATTTAGGCTATAAAATCTGCAAGCCTAAACTAAGGAGGAAACCAGGGAGGCCAAGAAAGAGTAGAATCAAAGCATCTGATGAGATTGGCACAAAGAAGAGGAGGAGATGCACTGAATGTAATGAACTAGGTCATTTAGCAAAGACATGTCAAGGAGGTCCTACAGCAAAAGAGAGAAGGGTGACGCTCTCATCTTCAGTAAATGCATCAGCAGTGGGTAGTAATGATCCAAATGTGGCTCACACATCTAAGTAAGTCATTTCTGCTATGCTATACTAATTTTAGAGATGATTACCATACAAATATCAGTTAACTAATTTTTATTCTCCTATATGAAGTGCTTCTGAAAGTGGAAGTGGAAGGGGAAGTGGTACTGGAAGTGGGGGAAGTGCTTCTAGAAGTGGAAGTGGAAGTGCTCCAAGCACAAGTGCTCTTGCATGCGCTCCTAGAAGTGGAAGCACAAGTGCTCCAAGCACAAGTGCTGCAAGTGCAAGTGAAAGTGGAAGGGGAAGTGTAGGAAGAAGAGGAAGAGGGGGGAGGCTTGCACAATGGTTTGGAATTTAATGATCAAGATAGCATCATGAGGTGCTGTTTCTTTTGTATGAGATGTTGCTTTTGTATGACAATGTAATGGATTCATGGTACTTTGTCATGCTTTTGTGAGACTTTTGTTGAACTCCATATGTACTACTTTGTTGGATTTGTTATGTGACATTGTGTTATTCTATATCTATCTGTGTTGTTGAAAATACTATCGAAATTCTGTTGCAATACAGTCAAAATATTGTCAAAAAGCTCTTGAAATACTGCTAAGCTGTTGTGTGAAAATCAGGGGTAAAATCACAATTACAGAACAGTCCAATTCAAAAGGAGGGACAAAATCACAATTATGACTGAAGGGTAAATTTGTCTTTTGATGTCCTAATTCACACAGTTACTGCATCTAACAGAAACAGGGGCAGACTTGTATTTCGTTTTCAAAAAAGAGGCCCGAAATCACAAAGTCGAATTTTGAGGGGCAAAATCACAGTTGCACTTTCATCCAGGGACAGGAACACAATTGCCCCTTATTTTTATTAGTCAGTAGTCTTTGTTTTTTTTTCGGTCTCAAAGTTAGGTTTACCTGCTCTAGTGGAGTTTGGTTTCAACTTTAGCCCATCTAGACATCTGAATTGGGCCCAAGTTTTCCGTGTCTTCGGCGGCCTACTCCTCGACTGCTGCGTGTGTCCAGTTTTCTAGCTAACATGTCTTCTCCTCGATTGCGGCTGGACTGGAAGAACAATTTGCTAATCCCACCGTTCTAAAATATATGGAATCGAAAGTTCAAAATCTAAATATAAGATACAAAAACTGCTATGCAAATTCAACACTTTCCTTCTAAAGTAGACCATACGTTTTCTCTCTAATTCATGGCATGCAATAATAACACGTAATCCATGGCATTTTCGTCTATGTTATCCACTCTTGTGCCGAATTTGTGTCTGCTTGTTACCCACGGAACGAGAACAGTGATAGTGACTAATGCCTGGTAGTGACTAAAGTTTAATCACTAAAGTATTCCGTTTGATTACAGTGACTAAATCTAACTAAAAAGTATTAATTGGTGCAATAATAACTGCATTATCCCTATTAATTAGTGGATGACTGCTGCACTAAGAAAGAGAAAATGGCAATAGAAATAAAAATCCTACTTTAGTCCCTTTTAGTACACCCCTTGGTGACTAAAGAACTTAATTTTAGTCACTCCACTTTAGTCACCATGTTTGCTTCTTTAGGAACTAAGAGTGACTAAAGTTTAGTCACTCCAAACCAAAAGGGGCCTAACACTATCTCCAGTAAATTCTCTATCTCATCCCATATTTCAAACTTCTCTCTACAGATAATGTCATCTACAGTTCGTGTCCCCTGTTTTTCATACTTTATTGAAGATAGCCTAAGACCACCTCTAAGATCCACTGGACACCTCCCCCACCCCACAACGTGAGTTTTAGGGTGAAAATCGGCTCCAACGGCTTCCCTCATACCTCACCCCATACAAGGGAGATAAGAAACTCCTCCATATATAAAGTGAGTTCTAATATCCTATACTTTAATCACTTTATTTCTTTGTGATATTAGCACTTTTTAAGTATGTTAACCTAAAAAATGTAAATAATGTGTATTATGGTAGTACAAATAGTCTATTTTTTAAAACTTTAAAAAACTGATGAAAAAAGTATGAAATAACTGAATTATAATATATAGAGGGGAGCTGAATATGGTGAATGTTTAGAGCTGCTCCAACTAGGCTTCTTTCTCCGCTTGCGTGCTCTCCCTATATATCTAGCGGCATACTACCTATGTCGCGTCCAAATGCCCAGGTCTTTCTCGTGTCCTTCTCTGGCAACGAACAGGTATGTCCGTCTCTTCCCTTCCCCTCCTGCTCTACGAAACCTTGGAAGTTGGGGAGGCGAGGGATGGTGGCCTATGGTACCCGTGCAGTGCCGGCCCTGGAGGGGGGCGAGCAGGGCGGCCGCCATGGGCCCCCGGTTCCAAGGGGCCCCACTCCGGTATACCATATGCGGCCTTAGAGTATGTGTTTGGTGTTTGGTGGTGCGATTCCGACGATGAAAACAAGACCCAACGGCAAATCAGCATATTGCAACATGATTTGCTAATTGGTGAAGGTTTGATTTTATTGACTATTTGTGAGTGCCACATAATGGGTATAATTTTTAATTTATTTAATTTGGTGTACCTAAAGAGCATCACCAAGAAGGGTCTTAAATATAGTTATATTTTACAATATAGGACTTTGACACCAAAACATTGCTCCAACATAGGTTCTATTTTACAAAAAAAAAATCATCAAATAATTATAGGACTCGGTCTCTCGGATCCCAAATATAAGACCTCATTGCGGAGCTCTATCCTTATTTTGTATGCTATTTTTTATTTTTTATTTCCTAAATAATTGATCTTTTCTAATAACATGATATGGGACTCAACTGTTGGAGCCGTAAATGTTTGTGTGACTTTAACAATTTAAATCATGTTATATTTTAATTGTTAGGACTCGAATATAGGATTTATTGTTGGGGTGCTCTTGTCGATGGTTTCAATTCACAATTATTTTTTAAAATTTGCAGCATATATATAATCATGAAATCTAGAAGGACCCTCAATTTGTATCTTGCTCTGGCCCCCTGATTTCTCAGGACTGCCGTGCATTCATAAAAAATATCATGCAAAAAGTGTAGACAACCAATAAAAAATCTTGAGATATTTTTTTGTGGACAATTTACGTAGGTATTGTTGTGAGCCGTTGCAACGGACGATTAACCGACTAGTGTACATTAAAAGCACTGCCAAACCTTTTTTTTAACCTGCCCTAATTTTTTTGGGAATATTTTTAGCATGCTTTTGGAGATGAGAGGTGGCAAACGACGACGCGGGTCAATGCAGACGGTGGAGTGAGTGACTCTATGCAGTTTTGCATAATTATATATATTCTATCCGCTGGCTTGATGCGTGAACGACCTTTGGTTGGTTGTCTAGCTAGTAATAATAAATAGTAGATGAGCAAGTGCCGCGTAATTGTGTTAAGTTCTTCCGAAAGCCGTTATTATATATACTGTGGTACTGACGAGTGACGAGGATGTGACCCGAACTGATATGCATGGATCACCTCACCAGTTTCTTCCCCAAGACACGCACGTTTCTTCCCCAAGGGGAAGCACACCGTGCAGCACTGCCGCGTCGAATTAATTACCTGCTCTTTGCTCTCCCTGCTGACTGACTGGCTTGCTCTTGTGTGATGAGTCGTCTGGGCCGGTCTCCAGTCTCAGGTCAATGCATATATCTCTAGCTAGTATCTGAAGAGTCAGTTCCACACGTACGTACGTAGATGTAGACGATGCGTGCGTATCGGCAACTGCAGTCTGCAGTCTCGGTCTTCTTCTTCAGTTGTTTCATCGATCAGTACGTGCGCACGTCACCAAACTAGGAACCATATGACGATCGCATTGCTGACACACATGGTGATCCTGTTACCGCGGGTGACAATGCATGGAAATCTCATTGCATTGCGCGCATGCATCTACATCTACATAGACAGAGATGACGACAGCAGAGTACTCGCGATACTACTGATGCACGTGCGTTCGGCAGCAGATAGATTAGATTAAATGTCTCGAGTAAACTGTTGGTGAGCTTAATAACCACCATGAACAGGGGCTAAGCAACTTGAAGAATAAGCAACCTAGCTCTCTCTCTCAAGTCTTGCTTGGGTCGTCGTAGCTAGAATCGTTAATTTTGCGTGTGGAAAGACTACTCGGCTATACTTATACTCTATGAGCGAGAGCGCCATCAAAAGTATCCGATAAAGTCTCTCGAACTATAATTTTTAGCAGGATTAAAACAAAACCATCTTTAACAATTCTTAATTATTTCACATTCACTACCGGAATTTGGCTCTTTGCCGAGTATCAAATATTTTGCTGAGTGTTTTTTTTATTCGGACACTCGGTAAAGAAGCTCTTTGCCGAGTGCCACGCAAAAAACCATCGGTAAAAAGGAAACACTCGGCGAAGAAGCTCTTTGCCGAGTGTTTTATTTTTGACACTCGGCGCATAAAACAAGGCATATATTTTTTTTGGCAAAGTCTTAAGGGTGAAAATTTGACCACTAATTTCTTTCAAAGTATGACATCAACAAATACAAATTAAGCATTATATTAAAGTTTTTTTTGAATACAAATTCTAGTATATAGCATGCATGCATACACTAAAAGTATATGTGTTTTTTTTTGCTGAATTGTTGATAAAAGTTTTAAAACGTTGAATTTTCTGAAAACATGCACGCCTTATTTTATGGGAGAGAGGGAGTAATGTTTAGTAGGTACTATAAATATGAATGATTTGTTATGTATATTTGGTCAAAGTTAAGAACAGGTGATTTCTCGAGAAGTGGAAATAACACATATTTTGGAACTGAGTTTTGGGCCTGAGGCCGGGAGTACATTGCCCATCTAGCTGCATCCAAACAATGCAAAATGCAGCGCGTGCAACACATTTACCAACTATATATAACCAGCTGGCATGCATGCATGTAAACGCAACCTGTGGCGAAGGGAAAACTGTTTTGGGAGAGCATATAATTCATGTGCTAAAGTCACGGTCATAATCAATAAACCAATGTAATATAGGGGGTGTTTGGTTTCTAGGGACTAATGTTTAGTCCCTAGATTTTATTCCATTTTAGTTCCAAAATTACTAAATATAGAAACTAAAACTTTATTTTAGTTTCTATATTTAGCGATTTATACACTAAAAAGGAATAAAATGAAGGGACTAAACATTAGTCCCTATAAACCAAACACCCCCATAGTATATCGCTATTTTAGTGTGGCGTGCATCACACACACACGCACGCACGCACATATATATATCCAACCAATAATGCAACAATAAACAGGCATTAGCAACGTGCAATAATACTACTAGTCTACTACTAATATTTTTCTTATCATAATATAAATAAAAGTAAACAAAACGACGAGGAGAATTAGCACACACCGGAGAAAGCATCAGAAACTGCACCTCCTCGTCCACACTGGTCTTACTACAAGATCGTCGATGACTCGATGGAACCCTCCGATCCGCCGGATCTCACCGCAGAACCCTCCGTACCGCGTACGTGACGCCACGCGTACGCGCGACTTGACACGCGCTTCCCCACTTCAATGTTGAATCTTAAGCAAACTGTCGTACGTGGTGGCGTGTCAGTCTGCCATTGATCATGCTGCTCGATCAGTTCGGTGGCCGAGCTTGACGTTGACTTCAAGTCAATGCAGTGAGCTAGCTCCTGGCGCGCCTATAAATACGCTGCCACTGCTTTGCATCGAAACATTCGGTAGAACACAGCACAGCAGTACTATCCATATAAACAGCACCGACTTATTGCAGATACAGTGTTACATTAGGCACGTGCTAATAATATATAGTACTTGTTCGACTATATGGCCGCCGCCACAGCCACCGAACGACCGACGGCGGCGAGCAGCAATAACAATAACGACCTGCTGCGGCGACTGGTCCTGTCGCTGTCGCTGTCGACGGCGAGCAAGGTGATCGCGAAGCAGCATGCCCAGCACAAGCAGCACCAGCAGGCAGCTGCCGGCGCGTTCCGGTGCCGGACGTGCGGGCGCGCGTTCCCGACGTTCCAGGCGCTCGGCGGGCACCGGACGAGCCACAAGCGGTCGCTGGTGCGCGCGCGCGGCCTCGACCTCCTCCTCGGCGCGCGCCCCGGGAAGGGCGCGGCCGCGGCCAGAGACGTGCACCGGTGCACCACCTGCGGCGCCGCGTTCCCCACAGGGCAGGCGCTCGGCGGCCACATGCGCCGGCACAGAGCGGCCGCGCACGACGACGAGGGCGAGGCGGCGGCGGCGGCGAGGGCCGTTATTGTCAATAATGCCTTGTCGTCTGGAGAGCAGCAGGGCGAGAGGGAGGTCGACGATGGCGCGCGGTCGTCCATTAGGTTTTTCCAGTTCATATGACCGGTAGCTAGATACTTTGTTGGAAGAAGTGGTCGCATACAATAATAATGCCAGATTAATTAAACGTCTCTTCATGGCCTCGTGTGTTTATACATAACGAGAGGTCTAGTTTCGTTTAGTTTAGTTTATTACCCAACTGCTACTGCAATAAAAATACAGATTTGGAAAACAATGTATAAGGTTTAAAGTTTCTGACCTTTTTATTACATGTATAGTATATATAGCATCATCAATACAATTTACAGGAAAAAAGAAAGTAAGAATCACTATGTAATTTTGTGAAATAATTGTATTGAATCACTCTGCAATTCTTAGCCAGTACAAAAGAAAAAAATAAAAACTTAAAGCCTAAAATCCTAAACCTGACCCTACTCTACAATCACCTTGTTTCAACTAAGAGGATTCTCGAGCACACATGTAATTTATTTTTTTGGTTGTTTCATGATTCACTCATTGTATATGGATATGGATATATAAGCATAAACATGTTAAGTAATCAGTAAGATTTAAAGTACTACAAAATACTACCTCTGTTTGTTTATATTTGTCGTTGCTTAGTTTAATTTTGAACTGCACATCAGCGTCAAGTAAAAAAACCGGAGGGAGTACTGTGTTGTATAAATCTCTATTACAAAATCTCACGCAACTCTGGTAAAATTTTGACAATGCGATTGCAATAGTAAAACCTACAGTGAAATCACAGTACACATACTCATACGCGTGGGCGTGGAATCGTCATTGTGTATTGTCCAATTCACATGCCTTTTCCTTGCCACGCATAAAGTCCAATGATATATAGTGAACCTATATCCTAATCCTAGCATGAGTAAACCCCGAGTGTAAAGCATTATCTAGGGCTTCATCACCGTACTACTTACCAAACACAGTTGTGGTGCACTAAAATATTGAAGGGAATGAAATGATAAAAGTTTTAGTAGAGTTTTAACTTTTAAATGAAAAAATACATTAACATTGTTGGGAACATGTTTATTGTCATGGTAAATAATACACGATCGACATTATCGGTGTCCGAGAGAAATCAGACACTCGAATACTGGTAGGACGTTGTCTGGAACTTCATCAACAAAAGATAGACCCATAGTCAACCTAATTTGGTGCTATTCCAAAACATCCTAGGACCCTGTGCCTAGGTGGCCAATCCTCGTATCGGTCATGTCTCAAGACACTACAAACCATATTTTTACATAAGTACGCCTCCAACGCTCCCCAGGTCACTCTAGTGCACGACAAACCTAACACCACATGCGTCTCTGACTAGATCAGTCGTGTGCCGTCAAGTGATTGAGATAAGGTTTTCACCCTTAGCATTTATCGTGAGGGGAGACAATACCATCAGAAGACATCAATGTAGTTATGTATGAGGCTACATACATACCTACAAATACTACACAGTGCCCATGGCTACAATGGTTACCAATTACGTACGTCATACTCGATGGTGGTGTGAATCGTCAATGTAGGCACGCCTGATGACGCACGTGTACCGACAAACATTGGGCAATGTGTGTGGCTGTGATTACAAAGCCACCAACTATATTGTACTCAATGGCACCGGCTCTCGTACCTAACACTATAGCATGTGGTACCTATGGTGTAATCCATCATGAAATATTGTAAATGTTTACATTTCTTTTGTATATGCTTTTTTTTGTCAAAGTTACGGAAAACGAGCTACATATTGCAACATAGGAGGAGGCCGATTCTGACACTTGTGAAAGGTTATTATATTGCTCTTGCATTGATCGAGTATAAGACTTATAATTGTATGTTAATAATGTTTCTTAATGAACCATTGATCCTGAGTCTATCTACATATCTTTTGACACGCAGAACACACACGCACATTCACACTGACCTCTAGCTAGAGTGTAGAACTGTAGATGGTAGACCGACCTACAAACAAACTGTACGCATATACGCGCACACTAGGCGTTCAATTAAGAATTTCCGAGGGGATTATCCACGAAACCACTTGCTTAGTACACTAGTACTCCTGCTAGTCGATCTGCGCTGCGGCTCACAAGCAGACTCCATATCGGTGTAGTCGTCAGTAGTGGATTCATTTCGGTGCCGGTTGTTGCACCAAACAAACAACAACGAAAGCCAGCAGCATCAGCTCAGCTGAGTTTCCCTGAAACTTCGGAGGTGTCACTCGACAGCGACAGCCGTACGTACGCAGCGGTACATGAGTTCCAAGTTCGGAGAAACTTCCAAAAGGATTTTTTTTGGCGACAACGAACATAGAACATGATGCTTGTCAGCAAGGTTATATATATATGCTACCTTCTTGACAAGGTACATCTTGGATGCCTTTGTTTCCATGCACGACTTGCTAGCTTGACCTATGCAAGAGACTAGGTCTGAAGCTAGCTATATATCAAGCTATGCATGTATGCACTCCAGCATGGTCCATGGAGCTCATGCGCGTTGGTTATTACCTTTTATCTTATCTAAAAGAAAGAAAAGAATCATTCCATTATCTCAGTTGCGTAGAGGCTGTTTGATTTCATACTTTCAGCCCGTCATCGATTCACAAACGTATTGTTTGATATACTAAACGTAGGGGGTGTTTGAATACACCGTAGCTAATGGTTTTAACTGCTAAAATTAGTTAAAAACATCCGAACAGTCTAATTATAGTTTAATTATTAGATACTTTTAGCAAATTATCTAATACTTAGCTAGCTATTTGTAAGCTAATTTTACTAGTAATTTTTTAGCTAACTAACTACTAACTTTACGCCTCGTTTGGATCATTGGAATTGAATTCTATTCTAATAATAGTAATTTAGGCATATATCAATTAAGCTAATTCAATTTTATACAAAATATATTTGTAGATTATTATTAGCAAGATGTCGGAGATATTTATGTGCTATATTTTTACTATATAAGAGTGAGACGAAGAGTGTCATGTAAGTTACAGAGTAGAAACAAATTCTACTACTGTATAAAATCAATTCCCATCCCCCACCCCATGAATTTGAGATAGGCTTATATCTGAACTTTGGAAGTGGTGGAATGTCAAATTCCAAACTAAATAAGTTACTTTATTGAGTGAATTCCAATTCCTCTAAAATGAAGGGATCCAAACGCCCCGTTAGTGTATTTAAATACCTCCTAGTAGAGATAGACAGTGTCCACGTGGCGCGTGAATAATCGAACAGAACTCAAAGACGTACGTTGACACGTAGTGGAGATTGATCCGGAAACGGCTTTGTTTGCACGCTTCATGCAACTGCTCGCTCGATAATAGTAACAGTTCAGTACTCACCTCCTGCCAACGAGGCTCTTTTAGGCCCATTCCTCCAGTACGAAGGTTCCAGGCCCGGCCCGCATCTATTTTTCGCCTCGTCCCGTCACTGGCAACCGACGTGAGCTTCCCTTTGCATAGGGCCTGCTGAGTGCATCCACCCCTACAGCACCAGACGTGCAGGTAAAAATCTATTGTACAATACATATCATATATTTTGACCGCAACAAACATAAACACCTAAGTTGGTCACCTGCACTGGCGCGTGCAGCTACGCAGCATGCACAACAGCAACAGCAACACCAAACGCAGGGTGGTAAGAGCCCCGTGGCGCGGAAGATGCCGCCTCTTCTTCCATCGGGAAGTTCCCGAGGACGAGTCGTGGTGCTCGACGATCTGTACCATCATGTCGAGCAAGGAGAACATACAAGAAATCTAAGCCTAGCCCCCTAACTGGCGCGACAAATATCGGAGAGAAAACTCCAGCGGGGTGGCGGGATGCACCCGCCTAATCATGTGAACTAGGGGAGCCTAGGGATTAACCTGATTAGTTGGATGAACGCGATAACACAAGGGTTAGAGTGGTTCGGACCGGCAAAACGTAATCCCCTACATCCATTGTGAGTTTTATTGCATGGGGGACGAAAGTCTATGTGTTTCCAAGTGTCTTGCCCCTTGAAACGTTATGTGCCCTCCCTTTTATAGCCAAGGGGCACATACAAGAAAGTTGAGCCCCGACAGGCAAGCCCAGGAATACAGTAATAAAAACATACTATATGAAATAATTAATGTCCTCGACGTACATAGATCTTCTCTTGGTCGTCGTGCGAATTTCTTCACCAGCCTCTCCTTCGCCCTGTCTTGTCATTGCATGGGCGAAGGCTCTAGTAAGGGTTGCAGCGTAGACTGGTACGTCGACGTGCATAGGAGCGTGCGAAGTGGCCGGTCACTGCAACATACACATTACCTGACCGAACGCCGCTTCATGGTGGTGTCTTCCACGCGTGTGGCACAGTGGCCTCAGTAATGCGCGAAGCTCTGAGCGTGCATTTAATGCGTGCGGCGCTGCCATGCTAAAGTGCGCATCGATAACATGCGGGGCGGCTACAGAGACCTATCACAAGCCTGTCAATGCCCTGCGCTTGGTCAGAGCACGCCTTTGACGCCTTGCATTTAATGTGGGTTGAGGCCTTGTTTCCATGCGTCTAGCGACCACGTGGCGTCACCGGACCCTTGCCTGGGTCCGGAGTAGGGCCTGGGGGCAAGTTCTGCCTTGGAGTACTGGGAGCCCTTGTTGGCGACCCGAACCCTATATGGGGAGGGGGTCCGAATCCCTATTCGGGGGTCTGGTTTGTATACGTGGAGGTCCTGGACCTTTCAGGGAGTCTGGATTGCGTACATGGGGTCCAGACTCGTTAGTGAAAGTACTGAGCATATCGCCTCACTAGACACGTGGCATCACAGGACCTACCCATAAGGTGCGGACAAGTGTCCTTCTGGAACTGAAGTGGTTTACCGAGGCGGGTAGCTCTCGAAGCGTCGCTTGAGACGCCCTTGAGCGAATCAAAAATGTGTTCCGGCCCGAGGCTGGCCTCAGACGAGTCGTGACCGCGTCTCCCATTCGGGGTTGGCCTCGGGTGAGTTGTGACTTAGGTCCCTCGCTCGGGGTTGACCTCGAACGAGTCGTGACTTAGGTCCCTCGCTCGAGGTTGGCCTCAGATGAGTCGTGACTTGGGTCCCTGAATCGGGGTTAGCCTCGGGCGAGTCGTAACTTGAATCGAGTTGCTCAGTTCCTTAGCACACAATTAGAGATAATCGTGTAGTTCCTTAGCACACAATTAGAGATAATCGTGTAGGTACTACGTTTTGATACAGTAGTAAGGGGTACCCCAGTCCTATGGTACCGGCAATATTTAAGAAACGAATATTATAAAAGGCCAGAAAATGTTGGACAGCAGTAGTATTTAAGAAACAAATATTATAAAATTGATAGTTCTTTGTTTCTCAACGTGCAACATATCTACTATATTCAATCTGGATTGCATGAAGATAGGGTATCATGCATTGATACTATAGACGTGTATAGCATAGTGAAAGAACGTACCAATGTAGTAAAGATACCCGAACGTCCTCAGCATATTCACTCGTCCTTCTCAAGTTTGTCGATAATCGTTACATGGGTGCAATTTTTTCTAAAAGAGTTTAATATTCCTAGTCCCAAGGTAGCAATACTATAGTGTGATAATATTAGAATAAAATATTTATTATATAATCCCATATTCTATACTAGAACAAAAGTAGTGTAAGGGCTCTAGCCTAGTGGTTAAAGGTTTCGAGTAACCCCTCTAAGTTCTGGGTTCGATTTATATCGAGAACGAATTTTTTGGTTTGGTTAAAAAATCCTCTCAATGTGCCTCATCGCTCTCGAGTTACGATGTCATGTGTGCCATCCTTCAGTTGGATCGTTGCACAGTGAACGATTGATGTCGATCTGTTAGTGATGGGAGGCCAGGGGTCGAGAACTTTCTTGGTTGGGACCAATATTTCGGACTCTTCTAAACCATCAATGGGTTATGTGCATTCTTGAGTGCTGACCAGGCATTAATACCAAGAGGATGGTCTTTTTCTTTGACGAGTTTATACTACAACAAAGTATATAAAAGTTGATTATCATTTTGTTCAATAAAGAGCTTTTAGAAGAATATTTGAGATTGATTTTGTTTCTTTGAAGGATCAGGTGGCTCACAAATTTCTAAAAGCTTTGCTATATGACTACTAGAGAATTTTAAGCATAATCTAAACCCAAAGAATGTTAAGATTGAAAAATACTGAATTCTCCACTTGACCTAAAGAATGTCTCTTTACTTTTACCACTTGACCACTGATTTCTCCAAACTTACAGCTTGACCACTGAATTCTCCAAACTTACCCTGGTGCGACCGTGTTTTAGGGTCAAAGCTTTATTCTGATCCTTGAAATTACTAGTGTCATGAATGAACAGATGTGGAGTTACAGCACAAGTTTCCTTCTTGTTGTTAACTCTCTTCATGGGTTGTGTTCCCTTGTAGGTGTATAGTAATTGACTCTGCTGATGCTGTCTTCTATTGTAGTGCTTGTTAAGTCTGCTATAGGCTATAGTGCATTACAACCTCTGCAAATTACTCTTTGAAAAAAAACTAAAGCTTGGTGAATATTGGCATTTCAAGTTTCAACCCCTGAAATCTTGGTGATACATGGTTTTGTACTATTAATTAATACTGCCCTGCTAATTTTCAAACAAAAAGGAAAGGTGAAGCCTAAAAAAAATTAAGTTACTATTGCAGTAACAGAGGAAAATAAAGGGGAAGCCTAAAAATTTAAGTTACTATTGCAGTAACAGAGGAAAATAAAGGGGAAGCCTGCGTGCCAGGCTGTCAGCTGGGTTACTGAACTGTGTCATCTTGCCTTCGGTCCTCATCGGTTGCCATTTCCTAAGCTGTCCTAGAAAGCCAAAAGAAACGTTAGCATACAGCAACTGAGCAGCAGAACCACTAAAAATGGCATTTTAGGTAAGGAAGTAAACGAGCTACCGCATACTTTATTCTTTTAATCTAACTCGCCAACTGTAGCAATCAGATCATTATAAATACTACTACAGAATGTATGCAAAGTTTTACATTATGGAGCTGCCGCATTTAGCTCAATTATCTGATGGAATATGCCATGTACGGTATGTGTCGAATCCATTGAAGAAATGGACTTTATATTTGCAAGTATAATAAACACTTGTTTATTTCATTCTAAATATCACATCAGTTTTTTTGAGGAAGAATGGAAGATGTCACATCAATTTCACCATCGAACTTATTATAAAAAATAAATCGATGACCCAGGCTTGAAATATTGCCAGTTTTCATGTTTTAACAAAACAAGGGCAATAGTCTAACTTCATAGTTCAGAAAGGTCATCAGAATAATATTATACCACGATCACCCATTTTAAACCTGACCACGGTAGGGTTCACATGTTGCTTCAGTCTTCGGACATGAAATAAGAAGTTTACCTGAACTTGTCATGCATTTTGTGGCACATATCTCGTAGTCACTCTTTGCTATGTGAGCAACCATCAAACTGATCAGCTTTTACAGTGGATGATTCTTGCCTAATGGGGTTCATACCAATTCCTATAAGGGGTCAAAAGGGAAATGTCAGCAAAATGCCAAGGACAAGAAGAGAAAAGTGTGGTGTGCGACCAATGGAAGTAAATTGTCACATACCTGGCATACTAACTCTTCCTTGAATTGAAGTTAGCTGGTGCTTTGCCACTACCTCACCTGGAAGCATCATCTTGCAAAGAAAATTCTAAGTTAGGGAAGTTCCTGTGAAACAACAAAGTGATACTTAAGGCTTTGTTCGGTTATATGGGATGAAATCCTATCATGGATTTAATCTAGGTATAGATTGGGTGAATCCATATCTCACACCAAATCCCATGGTAGGATTAAATTCATCAACTAATCCATGTGTCTTTTAAAGCTAGTTATTCTTTTAATCCATGGGTTCTAATGTAAACTTGTGCAATATCTCATGGATTTGTTCCATACCTAATGAGCTATGGATAGAATCCATGTCTTCCATAGTTTAAAAAATTCCCAAACCTTTGGGTTATATTCCATGATGGGTTTAACCGAATAAAAAATTTTAAGTAGTCATGGATTATTTTGGGGCATGGATTGTGGCATGGATTTAATTCCAATCCATGCTAATCCAGAGCGGGATTGGTGTAAACGAACAAAGCCTAAGGTGGTAAGGCTATGAATAAAGATTTATATCTACTCCCAATAAAATGATTACCTCAGAAGATTCAGGCATTCGAAATGGTCGAGGGTGGAACTGCGATGATTCCAAGTGAAAGGGAGCTTCTTGAATGGTTTTGTCTACATTTGGTAATACAAAAGACAGTGGTTGGTCTCGTGGAGGATTTAATGGATCAAATACTTGAAGTCCTGAACTTTGGTTTACTGGTGGCATCACTGCCCCAGAGCTTGACGCTGTAATGTTGCCCCCACCAACTGCAGCAAACATTTGTGATGCTTGTGCAGGCTCAATTGTGCCAGACAAATATGGAGGGTTCAAGTAAACACCATTTCTCATAGACAGCATCTATAACAAAATAATAGGTAAAAGTTACACTCTATAGTTGCAGTTCAGCAATTAACATTGTTCATTAAAATATAACTTAGAATAGTATGTAACTGACACGTGTACTATGGAAATGCATTCACTGAACATAGCAATATTTGGTTCCAAACTAGGCCCTCACTGTCAAAAACAGCATAGCATTTCTGTGAAGCAAGTAAATAGGCAGTATTTTTGGTTAACACTAACCACATACATAGTCAGCCTATCACTAGCCACTACATTCCAGAAATTCTTGTGTGTCTCCATTATTTAGCACCTCAGGCTACATGCAAATTGCAAACCATCTTTGCCACCACCTTTCCTGTTCATGTATCATAGCATATAAGGATTTGTGCATAACGTTGCACTTCTTACAGTTCACTAGCCATATCTTTATCTTGAGGTCACACACGTTGATGAGATTATGTTTTAAAACAAAGTATAAACCTTGACAAGTACTCAGTGCCCAAATTGCCATCCAACATATAAACAGGGACACCTGTCGGCGGGACATGCTTTTACTTAACAAAACAACATGCAAGCTTGGCATCGATCAATAGTTTAGCCACAGTGGTGTCTCGGCAAACCTAAATTTTAAACAAATGAAAATGGAAGGTATCGGCAAACTAATGAAGCTGTCTCTGTCTCTTCAAAAATAATAAAAACGAAGCACCCATCACAGGATCACACATAATGCGAAGGCCCTTGCTGGTTATAATAAGGCAAGTGGCCTCAACTCAAGAGTCATGCAAGTCTGTCGTCACGGATTTGATGAAGAATCATTATGGCCGGGTACTTTCTATTGTACCAATTCTACGTCAATGTTTTGTACCAGAAAGATGCATCGGCACCATGTGGACGTGTCCTATTTGCTCACCTGCACTTGGAGCTGCAGTTGCTTCAGATACTCAATGGCCTCGTCAAGCATGGATGCCTTGTCGGTCTGCACTCCCAAAAACCATCACAGCAGAAACACATTACGGTCAAGTCCAGGACTAACAACTGAACAACCTTTGCAAGCGAACGAGAGAGTGAGAAAGAGCTCTTGTCAGTTTCCACTCACCTTGTTGGAGTTGGGTATCAGGCTCTGCAGCGCTTTCATCTTCTCGTTGATCTTGCTCCTCCTCCTCTGCGCCAAAAAAACATAAAAACCCAAACAACGATCTTTACTCTTCAGCGCGGGGAGAAAGAACTCGGATTTCAAGAAATGACAACGGCACCACCTTCTCGGAGAGGTTGTGCACCTCGGCAGCGCGGCTCCGCTTGCCGCCGCCGCCGCCGGACCCCCCGCGCGTCCGCTCCGGCGGTGGCTCGGGCTCCGACCCGCCCGCGTCGCTGTCCCCGAGCCCGCCGGCGTCCTCCCCGTAGTCCACCTGCTGGCCGTGGCCCAGCGCTGCCGGGAACGCCGCCACCCCGCCGAACATCTGGCGCCGCACCTCATCCTCCTCCTCCAGCTGCCGCCGTTGCTGTTGAAGCTGCTGGTGCTGCAAGAGCGCCATCGCCTCCCGCCCGTGCCCCTGCACGGCCCCGCGGCCCCCGCCGAGACCACCGAGCCCCTGCTCGTTCATCTCGTCCGCGCCTCACCACACAGCCTCGCGGGAGGCGAGAGAGCTCCGGGCTCCGATGGGACTCGGGAGAGAAGGCGAAGGGGGGGACTAGGAGGCGAGGTGGGTTTGGGGTGGAGGCGCGGCCGCTCCCTTCTTTTTAGTGTTTGCGCCCATGCCGTGCTGCTGCGGCCTGCGGTGCTGCCGCTGAGCGGAGCCGAGCTAGGTGGGTGGCCGGTTGCTTGCCCGCGGCCGCGCACTCGCCCGCTTTGGGCTTGTTTTTTCCTGGACTTTTTACGGGGTTTTGGCGGTTTCCCCCGGGCGCGGCTGTGCTGCAGCGGACGGATTCCGCCCCGGCTCCTCGGTGTCAGCTAGCCAGCCAGCGCCTTGCGGTTCGTGCAGAGCGGGTGTGCATTTATGTTGCCTTTCAGTTGTGTGTGGGTTTGGGTTTCTCAGTTCAACGATCGGCGCTGCGGGTTTGGCCCCGTTTGTTTTAGTTTTTCTCTTTTCTGAGCCTGTCTTCACTGATTACCAAATATTTAGCTTTTCAGCTAGTTTTATATAAAATAAAAGTCATCCAAAATCTGAAATATGTAATCAGTCGAGTCCTCGCGATATTAGAAATCCGCCAGTTTCTATATCATAAAACCTATGGATCTTTTATCTTCAGCCGCATATAATCCCTACAATACTTAAATTCTTCTAACAACCAGATTTTTTAAAAAACTAATTGAAAAAATCTGAAATGAACAGGTGTGTGCGCTTGCCAATGGCAACACGACGGATTCGAGTCCAAACCTAAAACTCGAACGGAAATCCAAAACCACCCTAAATACTAAATTAGGTGATAATTCAAATTCAGAACAAAATTTGACGAGTCCTCAAAACCTAAATACTACCTTTGTTCGTAAATATATGTCGTTTAACGTTTGACTTTTTTAGTCTCGACTTTGACCACTTGTCTTGATTTTTAAAAAATCCAAAATAATTTATAGCTACATTTAAGGCTTATTATATACTAAACCAAGATGCAGTGAAAATCAATAAAATTTCTAGACTTTTTTAATAACACAATTGGTCAAAATTAAGACAAAAAAGTCAAATGTCATAGTAGTTATTTAAAACCTAAGATCCATCGCTGCGTGGCAATACCGGAAAACAATACAAACATTCTACGAGCACATATATGATATATATTCCATACTCACATATACACATAAAAGATACTCACATATACACATAAAAGGTGAAAAAAAAACATCAAGCAAATTCATGACTTAACTATTTCGAACCTTCACCGGACATCGGGACATCAATGGGTAAAAATTGTAAACCAAAATTGAAACCGATAAGTTTCTAATCCCAAACCCAAAAAACATTGGAGAAAAATCGAATCTAACCTGAACACGCTAAACCCAAAATCTACGGAGCTGCGATCTCACACTGTTATGTGGTGTTGATTTAGTTACGAGCGTGTTCTACTTTACTCACTCCGTCTCAAATTAAATTTATTTTACCTTATTATTGAAGTCATACAATAATTAATATATATGTTATATATATGTTATTTGCAATCGTCTATATGAATATGGACATGAAAATCTATAGCTAAAACAACGAAGATACTATAATATATAGTGCATCGTATTAAAAAAACTTCCTTTTATTATTAAAGATGTGTTTAGGATTCACGCTCTTATGATATAGAATTATTAAAGAACAAACTTTTTTCAATCTTACCAACCAAACATTTAGATGGAGATTGAATTTCGGAAACTCTTCAAAGTGCTCTTAGCGACTCTAAAAGACCCTCTATATTCTTTTTAATTAATGTGAATAGAGATATTTGTAAAAGCATACAATTTAACATCTTATTTAAATGATTGTCTAAATATAGACATCTTCTATTTTTGGTTTATCGCTAGTCAAAAATAGAAAACGAAAATGACTCTATAGTGCAAACAGTATATAGAAAAGTGGTTGAAGACTGAAAAGATATATAAAGTGGGTTTATACAAACGACTCTCAAACGATAACTTAAAGGATGAAATTTAGAAAGACCCCTAGTTTTGTTTTAGCCTTTTCAGGTTTTGGCCACCATAAAATAATGCAGACTGCCAAATGTCTAATTTTTTAGTCAGTTTTTATGAGAATCACTTTAACAGAAAACTGTTCAAAATCAACGTGAACATAGAATAGACCGAGTCGTTGAGATAGTAGAAAACCATCAATTCCACATCTTAAACTATATGAACTCTTTTATATTTCTCTATATATAATCTTCACGATGCTCTGCCATCGGATTCTTCCTAACCAGATTCTCATAAAAATTTATTTAAAAAAGCTGAACTAAACAGACCCAACATGGGTGCGGATACGTCCACGTGAAGAAATACGATGATTATGATCAATGGTAAAATTATACCTTTATTATTATACTTTTGAAAAAAAAAGGAGCAAACACGTGAACTTCCAACAGCTTTGATGCATCATCCATGGAGCGGGCTGACGTCGACCCCCAAAACCAGCTCGACTGTAGTGCGGCGCCGCCTCTAATTTTCAACTAGAGCAGGCTGACGTCGGCCCAGCCCAAACCCAACTCGACCGAAGTATCCAAGCGCTACGCTAGTCCAAATTAAACGCAACAATCCCATAAACCACCGACTTCCAGGAGTACTTCCAGCGACCCAGCACCCCACCACAAAGGCACAAATCCACAATCCCCTCTTCGGTACCTTTCTCCGAGTCGTCTTCCCGTTGATCGGCAAAGAGACTTTAGGGTTTTAGCGGCTTCTATTTCTGAGCGAGGGTTTATCCGCCAGGGGCGGCGCGACGCGGCGGCAGTTGAGCTGGGATTTCCTTCCCATCCCGTTCCCTTCCAGGCGAGGCGATGGACGAGGCGGCGGTCGACGACCTCATCCGGCGGCTCCTCGAGGCCCGCGGCGGGCGCACCCCGCGCAACGCGCAGGTGACCGACGCTGAGATCCGGCGCCTCTGCGCCGCCGCCAAGGATGTGTTCCTCTCCCAGCCCAACCTCCTGGAGCTCGAGGCCCCCATCAAGATATGCGGTAAGAGCGCCATCCCGACAACCATGATACGTGACTAAGCATGTGCTAACCTGTTGGGGGCCTCGTCTTTTTCGTCTGTTCCGCGCAAACTTTTTTGACAGACGCAGCCGTATCGGGTTGTGCTTCTCTCGTGGCTTTTGTTATTGGGATGGCCTCGCCAAGATTAGTTGTTACTAGTAAATGATGAACGCCCTGCGCGCAATATCAAATACACGTTTGTGACCATAAATAGAAGCATGTTCTTTTTCGAGTATGCTGGTAATATAACTCTTGCAGAACTGTAGTAACAGTCAAAAAATAAGATCATAGAAAATTATGTTAACAGTGTTTGTAAACATTTATACATCTTAGGGTCAGGGTTTGGGACCGGAAAATGGGGATGCCGGTTGGGGTTTCTTTCTCCTCTTCTACTTGTTTTAATTGGGTAGGAACACAAATCCAATACTTGAGAAGGGCTTTACTCGGATTTGTCCCAAAATCGAAGGGAAATTAGCATCTAGGGTTAGGATCCGAGCCCAAAACCTTAGCTCTGGTACCACTGTTAGATTTTTACGACCTTAGTTTGTAACCCTAGCCACTAAAAACTGTACAATATAAGAGTATAGCTTTGGGATTGGGGTTAGATGCCATCAGGGTAGCAGTTCGAAGATCGGAGTCGATGACCAGACCTTCCCGTCACTACCTGCGTAGAGATTAGATCGGATCATGGTGTGTGTATGGCGAGAGGGGTACGACAAACGTTGGTTCACGTGCTTTTTGTGGTTGCCAAGTAAAAGTGAGGTAGTGATTTAGCGAAGAAAATAAGGGCATGTTTGGTTCGTTACCCCAATTGCCACACTTTGCCTAACTTTTCTGCCTAAGGTTAGTTATTCAATTCGAACGACTAACCTTAGGCAAAGTGGGGCACAGTTAGCCACAAACCAAACAAGCCCTAAATATCAGGGAGATTATGACTTGGAAGAAAAAATGTGGTGTTGTGAACACATAGTTTGTCTACCTTTATAGGTCACATATAGGAACTATCCCTTGACTTTGATATTGTGTACATTTATAATTTCTGCAGTGTAGCATCATGCATTTCAGGATTGATAAAAATGGCTTACCTTGCCAACCCAACAAGTATTCATAATGTTGCCTCAAGATGAAATTGTTTGAGTGCTATGCTATTTACCCACTATACTAGACAGAAATATGTCAAAACTCAATCAGAGGGTCATCACCCCTAGTCAGTAATCATGGTGCATGTTTAATATTTGCCAGCCAACCAACAACAACAACAAAGCCTTTTGGTCTTAAGGAAATTGGGGCAGTCTAGAACCACAAATCAGAGGTTAGACACATGGATAGATGTTTTCCATGCGCTCTTATCATTGTTTTCAGATCGTCTGATCGATGCCACTGCGCGATCAGACGATTAGTCACGAGTAGGCGACGATCAGTGCGATTAGTCGCCCCTGATCAACTCTAATCGTCCCCCCTGGTCGCCCTGTGTATTTCCAGGACATATATAACACTATCTATAGATATGTACTTATATAGTATAGAGACTTGCTCAGGACAAGCACAAGTATAGACAAGGCAGC
Organism: Zea mays; assembly: GCF_902167145.1. Taxonomy (NCBI): domain Eukaryota; kingdom Viridiplantae; phylum Streptophyta; class Magnoliopsida; order Poales; family Poaceae; genus Zea; species Zea mays. Next base: position 18,134,424 of record NC_050104.1, read on the forward strand.
AGTATAAATAGTCCAAAACAGCAGCATGAATACTTCAATAGTCCAAGACAGCAGTACATCTCCAGCAACAAGTCTATATGAAACTATGAAACTGCAATTACAACTTCACCATGACCAAGAAGGCAACACCTATATGAGTTCATACATCTGAAGTCTGAAGTCTTAACTGAAGTCTGAAACTATGAACTGAAGTCTGAACTGAACAGCAGTATGAACTGAAGTCTGAACCCTGAGTAATTAACGCGACTGATCGCTAACCAGACGACTAATCGCTACATATCGCTGACTAGTCGAACGATATGGACGATCAGATCACCTGATCAAATCAAACCCCCTTATTGAGCACTGAGTACCGATCAGCCCGACTAATCGCGATTAGTCGGACAATCTGAAAACAATGGCTCTTATTCAAGGCTAAATGTTTGGGTATATTTCATTCTTTCAAATCTCCTTTAATTGTCTCTTCACATTTCAACTTCGACCTTCCCTCCTCTCTTACCAAGTTACCATTGCTATTGCTATCGTGGTTTAGGATCATTGGTGCCTCTAGAGGTCTCCATTGAACATGTTCAAACCATCTCAACCGGTGTGGCGCTTTTCTGTTAACACCATGTGGAACTATTCTGTCTTGTGAAACTTGTGTAAAGTTCTTTTAACAACTTAACTACAAATTTTATATTTGGTTCTTTGTTGGGACAGCTGAGGCTCGCTGTCCAAAGAACATCCTTTCATAATTTTGTTTTGCTATTTGAATTGCCTTCGATCTAGTTTATGGTGGTATTGGTCTCCCTCCATCCTGAAATATAGCGTATTTTAACCTGTCCTAAGTCAACCGACATCATGTTTGACTAAAATTATAGGGAAACACATTACTTTCTTCCACATCAAAAAGATAAGTTATAAAAATAAATTCTGTAATGTTCCTAATGGGACTTAGATGATGTGAAAAATATTTTCCTTTTTTATAAATTTGGTCAAACTTGAGATGGGTTGACTTAAGACAAATGGAAATACAGTATATTTCAGGCCGGAGGGAGTGAATACTAGCTACCTTTGCATTGGTATCTGGTATCAGTAATAGATTACAAAGATTACTTTGTGTGCTAAGTCGACTAGCAGATACTCCCTCCGTTTTTAAAAATATGACACCGTTGACTAAAACTTTGACCACTCGTCTTATTTGAAAATCTAAAATTTCAAGTCACGCTCAAACTACCTTAAGTGATAAAACAAATTATAACAAAATAAATAATATTTCAGTTTTTGTTGAATAAGACGAGTGATCAAAGTTTTCAAAAAAAGTCAACGGCGTCATATATTTAAGAACGGAGGTAGTATTTCATTGTCTTATAGTTAGGTGCATTGCAGTAACCTTGATGTTAGTGCATGCTTTGTAAACTCGTCAATTAACAAAATGGATGCATTAATGTGGATAATGATAATCATTTAACTTCTTTACTATGCAGGGGATGTCCATGGTCAGTATTCAGACCTTCTTCGATTATTTGAGTATGGTGGCTATCCACCAGATGCAAATTATCTGTTCCTCGGTGACTATGTTGATAGGGGGAAACAGAGCATAGAAACAATATGCCTTCTCTTGGCATACAAGATAAAGTACCCAGAAAACTTCTTTCTTCTCAGGGGAAACCATGAATGCGCCTCAATCAACCGAATATATGGGTTTTTTGATGAGTGTAAGAGGAGATTCAATGTTCGTATCTGGAAGATATTCACCGAGTGTTTTAACTGCCTCCCAGTGGCTGCGCTTATTGATGACAAGATCTTTTGCATGCATGGAGGGTTGTCTCCTGAGCTAAAGAGCATGGACCAAATACGTAACATTTCTCGTCCTGTGGATGTTCCTGATGTTGGTCTCCTATGTGATCTGTTATGGTCGGACCCTGATAAGGAGATTGATAGGTGGGGTGAGAATGACAGGGGTGTTTCCTACACCTTTGGAGCTGACGTAGTTGCCGAGTTTCTTCAGAAACATGATCTAGATTTGATCTGCAGGGCCCACCAGGTATTCATTATCTTATACACCTTTATTGTAAGAACAGTTCTTCATGGCTGTGATAATTGTTAGTTGATATTATTCCAACAAGTAATGAATATCATGCTGAAAATAGATGGCCATCGACCTGTCACTCAAAATAAAAAAGGAATTGAAATCTTTATCTAAGATAAGATGGTATGATTGTATAATTTGGTGTCTTCTTCTGAAGAGTCTATTGCTTCTGGTCTATATTGGACTCTACTTACTTAAAAGAAAGTACAGTATCTGTTTCACAGTATCAACATGCTTGCACTGTTACCTACCATTTTGTAATAACAGTACATAACCCTCCTGTTGAGTAAGCAAAACTGTGCATATGCCCTTTTGCAGGGTGAGCTTGTCATTTGTATGATAATATATAAGCTAAGGTTCTGGATATTTGCATTTTTTTTACTTTGCTTGAAGGACTGGCCTGGTGCAGTTGAGAGAGTTATCTCACTGAATCACTAGGTCTAGGGTTCGGAGCAGCCTCTCTGCAGTTGCGGGGGAATGTGGGGGTGGGTCGGTCTCTTCTTTTTTAGACAATCAGACCTTGAACTGGTTATGGTCAAGACTAGCTGTCCAATTTTCGCTAGCTTGAATGCTTAAGGTCAACCTAAAGCTCTTTACATTATTAGCCCTTCTGAAATATTATGAAGACTAAATTATCTTTTGTTCTGAAACATTTTAGGGAAATAACTAAAACATCTAGAGTGCTCATCTGTTGAGCTGTGAAATACTATTTTGGTTGTGCATTGCCTTGATTACCATTGACTTCTCTTCAACTGAATCTACTTCACAGGTCGTAGAGGATGGTTATGAATTTTTCGCAAAACGCCAGCTTGTAACAATATTCTCAGCACCGAACTACTGTGGAGAGTTCGACAATGCTGGTGCACTGATGAGCATTGACAACTCCCTAGTATGCTCGTTCCAGATACTCAAGCCTTCTGAGAAGAAAGGAAAAGCAGGAAATGGGAACATGCCAAAGCCCGGTACACCTCCCAGGAAGATAAAAATAAGTGTTACCCATATTTAGCCAGGTTCTCGCTATCAATCTGCATTTGCGAAGTTGTGATTAAGTGCTCCCCCAAACTTGTGGTAAGTTTTTTTTTGGTGAGCTTAACACGATTTTAAACTGTGGACCATCGTGCCTCATGTCTTTCTGATCTGAAGTCTGATGCAAATGTATCCTGACATTTTGCCAACCAAGAGAGATCATGCTGACAGAAACTTCAGGATTTTTTTTTATTGTGGACTTATGTTCTTACTCCCCGACAAATGCAACATGTTTATGAATGGGTAGGGGAAATGCTAACAAGCAACTAATGCTCTTTACTTATTTTGATGCACGACTGAAATCACTGGAAGTATCCCATTTTCTAAGAACAAAGGACATTCTCTTTGCTGGATGATGGTTTTTTGTCATTATTGTGGTCTACATATACTCCGGCTGAAACACAGCGCCAATCGACCGCCCATTGCAATGTCGCAAGATAAACTGTATTGTCTTAACGAGTCCCTAGCAAAATGCTCTGCCACTGCGGATTCAGTTTGGGAAGGAACAGGCAGTGGAGTATGTAATGCGGTCCACACAGCCACGTTGGCAAGTGGTATGCTGGATCTAGGTGGCACTGAATCATGATTCAAATGCTAATTCATAAAATAGTAGGACACTAAATAAATGTTAGTTTAAAAATAAATAGAGATATAGTTCGATTCAATTCTTAAATTTTATAGTGGAAAATTTAGAGCTCATTATAATGCCCAGTTTTGCTTGCACGGAACAGTAAAAGTTCGAGCACTCATTGCTGGTTTCTGAGAGTTGTGTGATTTGTTACAAAATAACATATTACAAAGTTATATGTGATATAGTGAACAATGACATATTACAAAGTTATATGTGATAAAAGGGAGCGCGGGCCTCGACGTCTCCGGGCGCACGAGCCTCGACGGCTCACGGGCGGGCGCGCGACCCCGACCATGCCGGCTGCGGGCGCTGCCCGGTTGCGGCCGGCGCACGGCGCGGACGTCGCCGGAACGTGCGGCCCTGGCGCAGACGCGGCTTGGCCTCGCCGGCTGTGGGCGCTCGGCTTGGTTTGGCGGCTTCGGCAAGTGGTGGCTGGTGGCGCGAGGACCGAGATGGCGGCGACGACTTGAATGGGACCCTAACTGCCTCCCTTTTATAATGGATGCGTGGGGCGCGGGCTGCCCCAGCCTGGTGGCGCCTGGGCCGCTCCGGCCTGCTGGCTGGCCACGCGGGCTGCCCCGGTGGGCCGTCTCGACCAGATTGGACTATGTGGCCTATTTATTATTTATAATTTCTGAATTTTAGTATAAAACCCTGTTTTATATGTACATTTAGTTCTAACTTGAGTTAGGGCGTCTAAATTCGAATATTTAGACTCCTACAAATATATGTAATTGTACATATTTGTCTTTTTTATATACAGACTTGATAGTGAATTATATTTTATTTACATTTATAATTCACATATTTTCGACTTGCTTTTGTTTTTGCATTCTTTTATGTTTGCATGGAAAACATAGCACATTAATAAGTCGAAACTGAATGGTCTACATGCAAAATAAAATTACATTATTTTGGATTAAGAGCGTAGGGAGATAGAGTCCTAAGCATTGGCTGCACTAAATTCTTTTATAGAGTTTAGTAGCCGAGAGACCGTGCTTGAGACAACATTCGAAATGCCTATCTCTATGAGGTCTACATCTCTCGGTATGATTACCTATACGTGCTATCCAAAATAATAGGATATGGAGTTCTTGAATTTTACTTTGATAGTTAGTCGAGTATGGGTAGTGGAGACCTAAGCATTGGTTGCGGTTTGTTCATCCATGAACTTATCAGCCCAGAGACCGTGCTTTTAAGCAGCAAATTTCTTGCCCACTACTAGGAGATCTACCTCATTAATTTGATGATTATCTATACAATGCTCACTAATATTCAAAGTATTTATTCGATTGGAAGGTTTGGAACCTTCAGGCAAGCCAGACTGGACGTTCCTGTCATGCTGGCAACTCAAAGAATTCTTTTAATTAAGTTCTACTTAATTAAATGATGAATTCTTGCAAAATATGAGGCATATATATTTGACTTGGGATTATTCAACACATGATGGAGATCTAGGCTTTGGCTGTATTAAGTTCTTGGAATTTATTTGCCCTGAGACCAAGCTTTTAGACAACAAAAAGTTATTTACCCATCAATATGAGGTCTACATCATAAGATGATGATGATTACCTATATGTGTTTTTCTCAAGTAGATATGTTGGAGATGTGATGTTGGTTATTCACCTTTATGGTGATTTCCATTTTATTTTTGAAATTTTGGTCAGGCACAGGGTAGTGGAGTCCTAAGCATTGGCTGCAGTATGTTCCTTGAATATACCAGCCCAGAGACCATGCTTTCAGGCAGCAAAAATTTTACCCACTACTAGGAGATCTACTCCATTATTTCATGACATGGAGATTATCTACGTTGTGTCCAATTTTTCAAAAATCTGTTGGTAAACTTTATGTGATACCAAAATTTCTCCAACATATGAATATATGATATATTTTGCAGCAACATAAAATGGTTAAGCCATTTGAAGGATAATAATTTAATAGAGTTTGATGAACTCGCCTAATGGGCTTAATTATCCTTAATGTTCATTGGATATGATCATTTTATTTTTGCATGATATGGGAATTCGCCTCTCATTTTGGAGGAAATGAGATGCTCGCTTTCTCTTACGGTTCTTATGAAAAGAACTTATGTGCTTTTGCGGCTTGATGTACAAGCGCAAAATGAATAGCAAGGGAAATCATAAGACATGTGGACTTATGAGTAAATGTCTACATTATGTTGTAGACTAACACTTTGTATTCATATATTTTGCTTGAAAGCAAATATATAAGCACATTAAAAAGGGAAGGGCAATGAGTATGACAAACTCTTTTTTTTCATTACACTATACGTGATATAGTGTTGTATGCCCAGGCATCTAATCTTGTATATGAAATCCCAATAGATGCATACTACTCATGAAAGCTAAGATATGAAGTGTACTTCAATCTTCCATCTGACATGATAACAGTGGTTAGTTGTGTAAATCGTGATTTGGACTAATCATGTAACAACACTTCTTTTCTAAGAGAAGACCACTTTGTTAGATAATTTTCTTTTGAGTACTATTTAAATGATGCATGAGACTTGGTATAATCTCATAATTGATGTTGTGATAGGTTCAACTCATGTGATGTGAGTTAAACACACTCATGTGATTTGAGTGTAAAAACTCATATGGATTTGAGTTGAACAAACTCATCGATTAGAGTTGAACGAACTCTTCAAGGGAGTTGAAGACTCATTGATTTGAGTTGTGCAAACTTGTACAGGGATTCTTCCAATTGAGGAAGAAACATGTGTCGGAGAGTGGATCTCCGGCCGGGTGGCGGAGTGCACCTGCCTTAAGTCCTGAGATGAGGAGGGGCTTAGGCGTTTCGCTTTATTGTTGGAGAGAAGGGGCAGAACACAGGAACACACAAGGGTTTAGAGTGGTTCGGGCCGCCGGAGCGTAATACCCTACTCCACTGTGAGATGTATTGCTTGAGAGCTTGTATGAGCTAGCGAGTCTGAGATTGCGTGTGTGTGTAACGTCGCATGCCTCCCCTTTTATAGCTGAAGGGGCATGCACAAATAGACTGGGCCCCGACATGTAGGCCCAGGTACATAAAGAATATAGCACTTGGAGCGACTAATGCATGTTGCCGAGACAATCTTCTCTTCCCTGACGCCCGAGATCTGTGTATCCTTGGCGTACAGTGGAAGCTTCTTGCGGAAGAGAAGATGAGTATAGCGCGCCGCTCGGCACAGGCGTACTGTTTGCCAAGTGACCCAGCAGGCACGCCGACTGCTGGATGACCTTGACGCTGCCTGCTAGCGGATGGGACGGGACGCATTAAATGTTGAGAGGGCACGTCGCCCGTCAGCGCAGTGGCAGGCGACGCGTCTTTTCCTCAATAAATGCAGGGGCTGCACGACTTCTCGTCAGGTTCGGCCCGGTAGCTTATGTCATGGGCCACAAGCAGCGGGTCTCCGCCTGTGCGGTAAATGGAGAGCAAGGCCCGCACACGTGTCAGCATCGGACCCCTGCACACACCAAGGTCCTTCTCGTCCAAGAACCCTGCCGGGGTTTGGACCTACCTGGGGGCTCCGGACCCATATGTATATAGGGGCCCGGTGTCCTTCTGTGGGGGTCCGGACTTACTGAGGCGTGGTGCCTTTTCTTGCCACGTGGCGCCCTTTGACCCGCCCATCCAGTGGGGTCAAGCGCGGTCCTCCGCGAGGCTAGGAGACGTCACATGGGTGCGATGTCTTCATGCTGTAGGAGAGGGTACCCCTGATTTAGGGTACCGACAGTGGCCCCCGGTCCTGCCTCAGGGGAGGATGCGAGCCTGCATGTGGGACCAGAGTCTGATTGACGGTTGGACCGCTGCTTCCGTGCGCCTGTTGCTGCAATTACTGTCGGCCCGACTATGACCACGCCAACTGTCGTGCCTATTCCCACGACTGACTGACCCGTGACCGTCGTACTTAATGGCACTATTGGGCCATGCGCGGGGCTGCCTCGAGTCGCTGCACTGGTTCTGAAAAATTTACCTTTTCAGAAACCTGTGACAGTCCCGAGAAGACATGGCATTGGCGCAGGCGGCGGTGCAGTTTCTTTGCACACGGTAACCGGCGCGCCGGTTACATGGCGTGTGGGCCTAGGCCCCTGAGTTGGACCACCAGTTGCGGCGGAGCTGAGGGAGCGCACAGCCGTGGGACGGTTGTACGCTTCTTGCGCGGCGATTCACCTCTTTGACCGCTGGGTGCGGTGAAGACGAAGGGGCGCCTAACCGTGGGGCAGTTGCATGCCCTATGTGCGGCGGTTCGCCTTCCTGACCGCTGGTTACCCCGAAAATGGAGGAGCACGTAACTGCAGGGCAGTTGCACGTTCCTTCTCAGGGTTGGTCTGTATGACATGTGGGGCCTGGCCCCCGTGTCATAAGGTGGGTGTCGGGGACCATAATTAGGGGTACCCTCAAGACGCCTAATTCTCAGCTGGTAACCCCCATCAGCATAAAGCTGCAAAGGCCTGATGGGTACGATTAAGTCAGGGATCAGTCCACACGAGTGACTCGATCACGCTTCGCCCGAGCCTAGCCTCAGCCAAGGGCAGCCGACCTCGAGAGACTTCCGTCTCGCCCGAGGCCCCCCTTTTAATGGCGGACACACCTCCGGCTCGCCCGAGGCCTTGGCTTCGCTTAGAAGCAACCCTGACTAAATCGCCGTGCCGACTGACCAGGTTGCAGGAGCATTTAACGCGAAGGTGGCCTGACACCTTTATCCTGACACGCGCCCCCCGGCAGAGCCGAAGTGACCGCCGTCACTCCACCGCTCTACTGACCAGTCTGACAGAAGGACAGCGCCGCCTGCGCCACTCCGACTGCAGTGCCACTCGACAGAGTGAGTCTGACAGGCAGTCAGGCCTTGCCAAAGGCGCCATAGGAAACTCCGCTCCGCCCGACCCCAGGGCTCGGACTCGGGCTAAGACCCGGAAGACGGCGAACTTCGCTCCGCCCGACCCCAGGGCTCGGACTCGGGCTAAGACCCGGAAGACGGCGAACTCTGCTCCGCCCGACCCCAGGGCTCGGACTCGGGCTAAGACCCGGAAGACGGCGAACTCCGCTCCGCCCGACCTCAGGGCTCGGACTCGGGCTAAGACCCAGAAGACGACGAACTCCGCTCCGCCCGACCCAGGGCTCAGACTCGGGCTCAGCCCCAGAAGACGAAGAAACTCCGCCTCGCCCGACCCCAGGGCTCGGACTCCGCCCTGGCCTCGGCCGAACGATCTCCGCCTCGCCCGACCCGGGGGCTCGGGCTCGGCCTCGGCCACGGAAGACAGACTCGACCTCGGCTTCGGAGGAGCCCCCACGTCGCCCGACCTAGGGCACAGGCCCGCCACGTCAACAGGAAGCGCCATCATCATCCTACCCCGAGCCGACTCGGGTCACGGAGAACAAGACCGGCGTCCCATCTGGCCAGCTCCGCCAGATGGGCAATGATGGCGCCCCACAAGCTCTGTAACGACGGCGGCTCTCAGCTCTCTTACGGAAGCAGGGCGACGTCAGCAAGGACTCGACCGCTCCTACAGCTGTCCCTCTGCCAGGCTCCGTTGCTCCTCCGACAGCCACGACATCACGCCAGCAGGGTGCCAAGATCTCTCCGGCTGCCACATTGGCATGTACTTAGGGCGCTAGCTCTCTCTCCGCTAGACACGTAGCACTCTGCTACACCCCCATTGTACACCTGGATCCTCTCCTTACGCCTATAAAAGGAAGGACCAGGGCCTTCTCAGAGAGGGTTGGCCGCGCGGGGACGAGGACGAGACAGGCGCTCTCTTGGGGCCGCTCGCTTCCCTCACCCGCGTGGACGCTTGTAACCCCCCTACTGCAAGCGCACCCGACCTGGGCGCGGGACGAACACGAAGGCCGCGGGATCTCCACCTCTCTCACGCCCGTCTCCGGCCACCTCGCCTCTCCCCCCTTCGCGCTCGCCCACGCGCTCGACCCATCTGGGCTGGGGCACGCAGCACACTCACTCGTCGGCTTAGGGACCCCCCGGTCTCGAAACGCCGACAGTTGGCGCGCCAGGTAGGGGCCTGCTGCGTGCTGACGAACAGCTTCCCGTCAAGCTCCAGATGGGCAGTCTCCAGCAACCTCTCCGGCCCGGGACGGTGCTCCGTTTCGGGAGTCTTGAGTTCATGTCCTTCGACGGCAGCTACGACATGATACTCCTTCCACCGTCGCGCGACAACGACAATGGCGGCCGACGACCCGCCCACCGGCGGCGGAACCGACGACATCTTCCCCGCGTGGTGGAAGAACAACATTCGAGCTCGCTCCGTCCTCTCCCCCACCAACGGAGGAGGAGGCGGGGCAACCAAGGCCAAGCGGGAGGCCGCGCTTCGTCAGCCGTCGAGCGAATCGACGCCCCCGACGCCCCGACGGAAGGCACGCTGGGCGTCGACCTCGCGTTCGAGACGAAGGCAAGCGCCGTCCCCCCGCGACACGCCAATCCCGAGCAAGAAGACGACGCCAGCGCGCTCGCGGAAAGCCTGCAGGACGTCGCCCTCGTACCTGGGACGACGGTGCAACCAGTCCCCGATGTGACTACGTCGCTCCTCGTCGACCAAAAGGTACTGACTAACTCCCATCTTACGTCATTTCGACTCGGCCTCAACCCGCCAAGCGACCTCGCCTTGGCGGGCGCTCTCATTGAGGCGAGTGCAACCCCACTGGGGTTTCGTATGCGGTCGCCTTGGGACCGGTTGACGGACGTCTCAACCTACGGGCCCTCTGGGTCCGAGGAAGATGACGATCCCAGCATCTGTTGGGATTTCTCTGGACTTGGCAACCCCAGTGCCATGCGGGACTTCATGACCGCATGTGACTACTGCTTCTCCGACTGTACCGATGGAAGCCGCAACCTCGACGACGAGGGCTGCGGCCCAAGCCGCGAATGTTTCCACGTTGAGCTGGGGGATCCCTTCGAAGGCAACCATCTTGGCATGCCGGAGGACGGTGATTTCCCTAGGCCCGTGCCTCGCGCCGACATCCCGCGGGAGCTAGCTGTGGTCCCCGTTTCGGCGGGGGGACACAACCCACAGCTCGAGCAAGTCCGCGGGGCGCAGACCAGGCTCGACGAGGGAACGGGAGCGCTTGAGACGATCCGTCGGGACGTCGGGCAGGTATGGGCGGGCCAACCCCCGGCCGGAGAAATACGTCACCTGCCCCAGGGTCTCCAGCACCGCGTCGCCAACGATGTCAGGGTCAGGCCGCCGCCCGCATCCAGCGGGGTTGGTCAGAACCTGGCAGCCGCAGCGATGCTCCTCCACGCGATGCCGGAGCCATCAACCACCGAGGGTCGGCGAATCCAGGGAGAGCTCAAGAATCTCCTGGAAGGCGCTGCGGCCCGACGGGCCGAGAGCACTGCCTCCCGAAGGCAGGGATACCCCTCGGAACCTCATGCCGCGACTTCCCGATTCATGCGGGAAGCCTCGGTCTACACCGGGCGCACGTGCAACACCGCGCCTGCGGCCCCGGGCCACCTCGGCAACGAGCACCATCGACGCGACCGTCGGGCCCACCTCGACGAAAGGGTGCGCCGAGGCTACCACCCCAGGCGTGGGGGACGCTACGACAGCGGGGAGGATCGGAGTCCCTCGCCCGAACCACCCGGTCCGCAGGCCTTCAGTCGGGCCATCCGACGGGCGCCATTCCCGACCCGGTTCCGACCCCGACTACTATCGCGAAGTACTCGGGGGAAACGAGACCGGAACTGTGGCTCGCGGACTACCGCCTGGCCTGCCAACTGGGAGGAACGGACGACGACAACCTCATCATCCGTAACCTCCCCCTGTTCCTCTCCGACACTGCTCGCGCCTGGTTGGAACACCTGCCTCCGGGGCAGATCTCCAACTGGGACGACTTGGTCCAAGCCTTCGCCGGCAATTTCCAGGGCACATACGTGCGCCCCGGGAACTCCTGGGATCTTCGAAGCTGCCGGCAACAGCCGGGAGAGTCGCTCCGGGACTACATCCGGCGATTCTCGAAGCAGCGCACCGAGCTGCCCAACATCACCGACTCGGATGTCATCAGCGCGTTCCTTGGCGGCACCACCTGCCGTGACCTGGTGAGCAAGCTGGGTCGCAAGACCCCCACCAGGGCGAGCGAGCTGATGGACATCGCCACCAAGATCGCCTCTGGCCAGGAGGCGGTTGAGGCTATCTTCCGAAAGGACAAGCAGCCCCAGGGCCGCCCATCGGAAGAGGCTCCCGAGACGTCTACTCCGCGCGGCGCCAAGAAGAAGGGCAAGAAGAAGTCGCAATCGAAACGCGACGCCGCTGACGCGGACCTTGTCGCCGCCGCCGAGTACAAGAACCCTCGGAAGCCCCCCGGAGGTGCTAACCTCTTCGACAAGATGCTCAAGGAGCCGTGCCCCTACCATCAGGGGCCCGTCAAGCACACCCTCGAGGAGTGCGTCATGCTTCGGCGTCACTTCCACAGGGCCGGGCCACCCGCCGAGGGTGGCAGGGCCCGCGACGACGACAAAAAAGAAGATCACCAAGCAGGAGAATACCCCGAGGTCCGCGACTGCTTCATGATCTACGGTGGGCATGCGGCGAACGCCTCGGCTCGGCATCGCAAGCAAGAGCGGCGGGAGGTCTGCTCGGCGAAGGTGGCGGCGCCAGTCTACCTAGACTGGTCCGACAAGCCCATCACCTTCGACCAGGCCGACCACCCCGACCATGTGCCGAGCCCGGGGAAATACCCGCTCACCGTCGACCCCGTCGCCGGCGACGTCAGGCTCACCAAGGTCCTGATGGATGGGGGCAGCTGCCTCAACATCATCTACGCCGAGACCCTCAAGCTCCTGCGCGTCGATCTGTCCTCCGTCCGGGCAGGCGCTGCGCCCTTCCACGGGATTGTACCTGGGAAGCGCGTCCAGCCCCTCGGACGACTCGACCTCCCCGTCTGCTTCGGAACGCCCTCCAACTTCCGAAGGGAGACCCTGACGTTCGAGGTGGTCGGGTTCCGAGGAACCTACCACGCGGTACTGGGGAGGCCATGCTACGCGAAGTTCATGGCCGTCCCCAACTACACCTACTTGAAGCTCAAGGTGCCGGGCCCCAACGGGGTCATCACCGTCGGCCCCACGTACAAACACGCGTTCGAATGCGACGTGGAGTGCGTGGAGTACGCCGAGGCCCTCATCGCCGACCTAGAGAACCTCTCCAAAGAGGTGCCAGATGTGAAGCGTCATGCCGGCAACTTCGAGCCAGCGGAGACGGTTAAGGCCGTCCCACTCGACCCCAGTGGCGACACCTCCAAGCAGATCCGGATCGGTTCCGGGCTCGACCCCAAATAGGAAGCAGTGCTCGACTTTCTCCGCGCAAACGCCGACGTCTTTGCGTGGAGTCCCTCGGACATGCCCGACATACCGAGGGATGTCGCCGAGCACTCGCTGGATATTCGGGCCGGAGCCCGACCCATCAGGCAGCCTCTGCGCCGATTCGACGAGGAGAAGCGCAGAGTGATTGGCGAAGAGATCCACAAGCTAATGGCAGCAGGGTTCATCAAAGAGGTATTCCATCCCGAATGGCTTGCCAACCCTGTGCTTGTGAGGAAGAAAGGGGGGAAATGGCGGATGTGTGTAGACTACACTGGTCTCAACAAAGCATGTCCGAAGGTTCCCTACCCTCTGCCTCGCATCGATCAAATCGTGGATTCCACTGCTGGGTGCGAAACCCTGTCCTTCCTCGATGCCTACTCAGGGTATCACCAAATCCGGATGAAAGAGTCCGACCAGCTCGCGACTTCTTTCATCACGCCGTTCGGCATGTACTGCTATGTCACCATGCCGTTCGGTTTGAGGAATGCGGGCGCGACGTACCAGCGGTGCATGAACCATGTGTTCGGCGAACACATCGGTCGCACAGTCGAGGCCTACGTCGATGACATCGTAGTCAAGACAAGGAAGGCTTCCGACCTCCTCTCCGACCTTGAAGTGACATTCCGATGTCTCAAGGCGAAAGGAGTCAAGCTCAATCCTGAGAAGTGTGTCTTCGGGGTACCCCGGGGCATGCTCCTGGGGTTCATCGTCTCCGAGCGAGGCATCGAAGCCAACCCGGAGAAGATCGCAGCCATCACCAGCATGGGACCCATCAAGGACTTAAAAGGCGTACAGAGGGTCATGGGATGCCTCGCGGCCCTGAGCCGCTTCATCTCACGCCTCGGCGAAAGAGGTCTGCCTCTGTACCGCCTCTTAAGGAAGACCGAGTGTTTCGCTTGGACCCCTGAGGCCGAGGAAGCCCTCGGGAACCTGAAGGCGCTCCTTACAAAGGCGCCTGTCTTGGTGCCCCCAGCTGATGGAGAAGCCCTCTTGGTCTACGTCGCCGCTACCACTCAGGTGGTTAGCGCCGCGATTGTGGTCGAGAGGCAAGAGGAAGGGCATGCACTGCCCGTTCAGAGGCCAGTCTACTTCATCAGCGAGGTACTGTCCGAGACCAAGATCTGCTACCCACAAGTTCAGAAGCTGCTGTATGCTGTGATCCTGACAAGGCGGAAGTTACGACACTACTTCGAGTCTCATCCGGTAACTGTGGTGTCATCCTTCCCCCTGGGGGAGATCATCCAGTGCCGAGAGGCCTCGGGCAGGATCGCAAAGTGGGCGGTGGAAATCATGGGCGAAACAATCTCGTTCGCCCCTCGGAAGGCCATCAAGTCCCAGGTGTTGGCGGACTTCGTGGCCGAATGGGTCGACACCCAGCTGCCGACGGCTCCGATCCAACCGGAGCTCTGGACCATGTTTTTCGACGGGTCGCTGATGAAGACGGGAGCCGGCGCGGGCCTGCTCTTCATCTCGCCCCTCGGGAAGCACCTACGCTACGTGCTCCGCCTCCATTTCCCGGCGTCCAACAATATGGCCGAGTACGAGGCTCTGGTCAACGGGTTGCGGATCGCCATCGAGCTAGGGGTCAGACGCCTCGACGCCCGCGGTGATTCGCAGCTCGTCATCGACCAAGTCATGAAGAACTCCCACTGCCGTGACCCGAAGATGGAGGCCTACTGCGATGAGGTTCGGCGCCTGGAAGACAAGTTCTACGGGCTCGAGCTCAACCACATCGCTCGGCGCTACAACGAGACTGCAGACGAGCTGGCTAAAATAGCCTCGGGGCGAACGACGGTCCCCCCGGACGTCTTCTCCCGGGATCTGCATCAACCCTCCGTCAAGATCGACGACGCGCCCGAGCCCGAGGCACCCTCGGCTCGGCCCGAGGCGCCCTCGGCTCGGCCCGAGGCGCCCTCGGCTCGGCCCGAGGTACCCTCGGCCCCCGAAGCCGAAGCACTGAACGTCGAGGAGGAGCAGAGCGGGGCCACACCTGATCGAAATTGGCAGGCCCCGTACCTGCGATATCTCCGCCAGGGAGAGCTACCCCTCGACCAAGCCGAGGCTCGACGGGTAGCGCGACGCGCCAAGTCATTCGTCTTGCTGGGCGATGAGGAGGAGCTCTACCACCGGAGCCCCTCGGGCATCCTCCAGCGATGCATCTCCATCGCCGAAGGTCAGGAACTCCTGCAAGAAATACACTCGGGGGCTTGCGGCCATCATGCAGCGCCTCGAGCCCTTGTCGGGAATGCCTTCCGGCAAGGCTTCTACTGGCCAACAGCGGTGGCTGACGCCACTAGAATTGTCCGCACCTGCGAAGGGTGCCAATTCTATGCGAAGCAGACCCACCTACCCGCTCAGGCTCTGCAGACGATACCCATCACCTGGCCCTTTGCTGTATGGGGTCTGGACCTCGTCGGTCCCTTGCAGAAGGCGCCCGGGGGCTACACGCACCTGCTGGTCGCCATCGACAAATTCTCCAAGTGGATCGAGGTCCGACCCCTGAACAGCATCAGGTCCGAGCAGGCGGTGGCGTTCTTCACCAACATCATCCATCGCTTCGGGGTCCCAAACTCCATCATCACCGACAACGGTACCCAGTTCACCGGCAAAAAATTCTTGGATTTTTGCGAGGATCACCACATCCGGATGGACTGGGCCGCCGTGGCTCATCCCATGTCGAATGGGCAAGTAGAGCGTGCCAACGGCATGATTCTACAAGGGCTCAAGCCTCGGATCTACAACGGCCTCAACAAGTTCGGCAAGCGATGGATGAAGGAACTCCCCTCGGTGGTCTGGAGCCTAAGGACGACGCCGAGTCGTGCCACGGGTTTCACGCCGTTCTTCCTGGTCTACGGGGCCGAGGCTATCTTGCCCACTGACCTGGAATACGGCTCCCCGAGGACGAGGGCCTACACCGATTCAAGCAACCAAGCTAGCCGAGAAGAATCGCTGGACCAGCTGGAGGAGGCTCGGGACAGGGCCTTACTACACTCGGCGCGGTACCAGCAGTCCCTGCGACGCTACCACGCCCGAGGGGTCCGACCCCGAGACTTCCAGGTGGGCGACCTGGTGCTTCGGCTGCGGCAAGACGCCCGGGGAAGGCACAAACTCACGCCCCCCTGGGAGGGGCCATTCGTCATCGCCAAAGTTCTGAAGCCCGGAACATACAAGCTGGCCAACAATCAAGGCGAGATCTACGGCAACGCTTGGAACATCAAACAGCTACGCCGCTTCTACCCTTAAGATGTTTTCAAGTTGTTCATATACCTCGCACCCACGCAAAGTTTAGTCGTCAAGGAAGGGTCGGCCTCGCCTCGGCAAAGCCCGACCCTCCCTCGGGGGCTAAAAGGGGGGAGACCCCCTCTGCGTCGAAATTTTCCTCGAAAAAGGATCTCTTTTTAGCAGAATTTCTTTCGTGCTTTTTGACTACTTCGAAAAGCGGATCCTGGAAACGACGGAGTACACGTAAGCAACCAAGGCTGACCGAGCCGAGGGACTCCTACGCCTCCGAGATACGGATACCTCACTCATCACCTTCTGCGATAAGTAACTCACGATCGGATAAAGCGACTCCGTGGACCGAACAAGTCTTCACGTTCGGAAGCTCTTCTGCCAAAGCGGTCCTTCAAGCTTTCTCGACTAGGTCGGGGACAGGGCCTCATGGACGGGTGAAAGTACGCGTAAGCGGCAAGGCCGACCGAGCCGAGGGACTCCCACGCCTCTGGGATACGGATACCTCACTCATCACCTTCCGCGAGAAGCAACTCTCGCCCACACAAACATCCCTGTTACCGACGGAAAGTCCAGATGCTCGAAATAAGAGGAAAGAAGACGCGGCTTTACAACGGAGCGAGGGTGTGTTTTCTGGCCTCGGCGGCCGCAGAAGGCACACGCTACAAGACAATCTGATCCTGCAGGCTCGGGTCTTCACGCTGAAGGGGGCCGCAACACCCTCGGCATCGACGACGTCTTCAGCAAGGTCCGACCCAGCCTCGGACGGCGACGCGGTCCGGGGACTTCTCCCGGAATCCGGCCCGAGCAGGCGGCTCGACCGGTTACCCCTGGGGCCTCGGCCAAGCATCTTCCAAGGGCGCCAGCCCGACCCGAGGCCTCGGCTGATCGACTCCGACGTCGACCCCCGCTGACGGGCAACCCGGCTAGGCTCCGGCCAACCAGGTTCCCATTTTCGAGCCAACTCCACCTCTGTTCGTACTGATATCGCTACCCCTGGCCTCGGCTCATCGAAGAGCGACCGAGGGGTCCCTTTAACTAAGCTAGAGGAGCCTCAGACAACAAGGCCGATCGAGCCGAGGGATTCCTACGCCTTCGGGATACGGATACCGCACTCGTCACCTTGACACGGGGCGACTCATGCTTGGTGAAGCGCTTCAGATAATCAACAGGCGAGACTTAGTGCTCGAAAAAGAGGAAAAAACACGGCTCCGTGCCGAAATTACATACATGTTCAGGCCTCGACAGCCGCAATGAACAAAAACACTGGCATTCGAAGTGCCGCTACAAACGGAACTCCGGTTCCCCCTCCGCAGGTACGAACGACCCCACTCCATGGGGAAGGCCTGCGGAGCGACAGAAGACCGACGAGCGGCTCGCCGCCGCCCGCTCCGACTACGGCGACGACCACCCCCGCCCCAGGCGGCGAAGCGGCTTCGGCAGCAGTCACGTCGTCAGCCAGGCTCACGTCCCATCCTGGGACAGCAAGAGGGCCTCCTCCCACGGCGTGAAGACGGAGCACCCGTGATCCGTTCCTCGAACGGCTCGCGCACGCGTAACGGCCGCCCCGCCAACCACTCGCCCCGTCGCATTAACTCCGTGGCGGGACAGGCGGCGCCTCTGGCAGGAGAAGCGGACGACGCTTCGCCTTCGCCGTAATAACCGCGTCAAAAAAGGTACGCTACGTCGTTCGATTTCGTATCCTTTTCCTTTTTCCTCTTTCTCTATCTCTTGCAACAGGGACCGGGAAAGGGGGATACCCCGAAAAGGATCCTTCCCTGTGAAGGAACCGGGCTCCGAGCCCCCCCTACTGATCAGAGGTTCGAAGGCTGGCCCTCCGAAGGGTTCAACAGTCGCCTCAGATCGGGTGGGCCCGACACCCACTACTGGTCAGGGGTTCGAAGGCCAGCCCCCCGAAGGGCTCCACGGTCGCCTCAGGCTACTCGGGCTCCGCGCCCATTACTGATCAGGGGTTCGAAGGCTGGCCCCCGAAGGGTTCACAGTCGCCTCAGACACCGAGCGAGGGATGACCAGGGGTACGTTCGATACATAACCGAGGCTCGGGCTGCGCTCCCGAGGTACCCTAGGACATTTCCGAGACCAGCGGGAGCGATCTTGTAACGGAATCCCATCGGAGGGAGGCATCGAGCCCTCGGACCCCGTCGCCAGGGGACCGGGTCCGGCAGATCACCCGCAGGTACTTTTGGGCGTGCCTCTGGGCCCCTAGCCGACCCCCAACGAACGGGGCACGGACGTCCACTCGGATTACCCGCTCGCAGCTCACCGGAGACACCATGTTCGGTGCCCGTCGAGGGTAACATGGCGCACTCCCCCCCTCCTCCTTGCGGAAAGGCGACGTAGGGGCGTATGTAAAAAGTCGAGTCTGTCCCTGATCGCCCTCTCGCCCTGTGCGGAGGCTCGGGGGCTGCTCTCGCAAACCCGGCTCCGGCCGAACCGTTGACAGCGTCAACATACCAGCCCGAGAGCTTGGGCCCCGACCGTGCACCCGGGCTACGACCAGTTCGCATGAGGGAACGACCAGACCAGCCGAAGCATTACGCAAGGCATTAAGACCTCGAAGGAGTGAAACCACTCCTCCGAGGCCTCGGTTGCTACACCCGGCGGGTGCGCTCGCGCGCACCCACCGGAACAAAATGCAACCGAGAAAGGCTGGTCCCCTTGCAAAAAAGTGCGACAAAAGCCTCCAAGCGAGTGCTAACACTCCCTTCGAGGCTCGGGGGCTACTGTCGGGGACCATAATTAGGTGTACCCGCAAGACGCCTAATTCTCAGCTGGTAACCCCCATCAGCATAAAGCTGCAAAGGCCTGATGGGTACGATTAAGTCAGGGATCAGTCCACACGAGTGACTCGATCACGCTTCGCCCGAGCCTAGCCTCGGCCAAGGGCAGCCGACCTCGAGAGACTTCCGTCTCGCCCGAGGCCCCCCTTTTAACGGCGGACACACCTCCGGCTCGCCCGAGGCCTTGGCTTCGCTTAGAAGCAACCCTGACTAAATCGCCGCGCCGACTGACCAGGTTGCAGGGGCATTTAACGCAAAGGTGGCCTGACACCTTTATCCTGACACGCGCCCCCCGGCAGAGCCGAAGTGACCACCGTCACTCCACCGCTCCACTGACCAGTCTGACGGAAGGACAGCGCCGCCTGCGCCACTCCGACTGCAGTGCCACTCGACAGAGTGAGTCTGACCGGCAGTCAGGCCTTGCCAATGGCGCCATAGCGAACTCCGCTCCGCCTGACCCCAGGGCTCGGACTCGGGCTAAGACCCGGAAGACGGCGAACTCCGCTCCGCCCGACCCCAGGGCTCGGACTCGCGCTAAGACCCGGAAGACGGCGAACTCCGCTCCGCCCGACCCCAGGGCTCGGACTTGGGCTAAGACCCGGAAGACGGCGAACTCCGCTCCGCCCGACCCCAGGGCTCGGACTCGGGCTAAGACCCGGAAGACGACGAACTCCGCTCCGCCCGACCCAGGGCTCGGACTCGGGCTCAGCCCCAGAAGACGACAAAACTCCGCCTCGCCCGACCCAGGGCTCGGACTCCGCCCTGGCCTCGGCCGAACGACCTCCGCCTCACCCGACCCGATGGCTCGGACTCGGCCTCGGCAACAGAAGACAGACTCAACCTCGGCTTCGGAGGAGCCCCCACGTCGCCCGACCTAGGGCGCAGGCCCACCACGTCAACAAGGAGCGCCATCATCATCCTACCCCGAGCCGACTCGGGTCACGGAGAACAGGACCGGCGTCCCATCTGGCCAGCTCCGCCAGATGGACAATGATGGCGCCCCACAAGCTCTGTGACGACGGCGGCTCTCAGCTCTCTTACGGAAGCAGGGCGACGTCAGCAAGGACTCGACCGCTCCAACAGTTGTCCCTCCGCCAGGCTCCGTTGCTCCTCCGACAGCCACGACATCACGCCAGCAAGGTGCCAAGACCTCTCCGGCTGCCACATTGGCATGTACCTAGGGCGCTAGCTCCCTCTCCGCTAGACACATAGCACTCTGCTACACCCCCCATTGTACACCTGGATCCTCTCCTTACGACTATAAAAGGAAGGACCAGGGCCTTCTTAGAGAAGGTTGGCCGCGCGGGGACGAGGACGAGACAGGCGCTCTCTTGGGGCCGCTCGCTTCCCTCACCCGCGTGGACGCTTGTAACCCCCCTACTGCAAGCGCACCCGACCTGGGCGCGGGACGAACACAAAGGCCGCGGGATCTCCACCTCTCTCACGCCCGTCTCCGGCCACCTCGCCTCTCCCCCCTTCGCGCTCGCCCACGCGCTCGACCCATCTGGGCTGGGGCACGCAGCACACTCACTCGTCGGCTCGGGGACCCCCCGGTCTCGAAACGCCGACACTTAAGCATATTGTTGAGGCCGAAGGGGTACCAGGCAAGGTCGGCCGTCCGATCCGATTCAACGGCCCAGACTAAAAGCCGGCTACAACGAACCGGTATGCATCTGTGGCCGCACGCTCTGCGATCAGCGGTCCAGATCAATTCGCACGAAGAGGTATCCTTAGTTTCTAATCTGGCGCGCTAGCATAAGATCCAACGGCGGCTGCTCAACTCCCCTCATCTCTCATGCCTAACCGAATCTGGATCGCCCATCTCACTCTCAACGGTCCACCAGGCTTCTTCTTGCCCCCGACCAAAAAGAACAGCGGCCAGGGATCCACGGCGGCGCCATGGCTGGACCACGCCAGAACCTAATTCCTACGCACAATACTTCCGTAAAATGGGCTCTACTCGTATAGCGGTGGACGGCAAACCCATGGGAGGGCAACTTACCGGCGAACGTCGAGGCGCAGGTACCCATCCACGGTCATGGCGGATCTGCGGCGTTGGGGTTGCTCCGGTGAGCGATTCCAGAGCCACGAACAGCCCAATCCACCAGCAGGGGCCACATAAACGTTCCCTGCGCCATGGCTAAGCTTCTCGGCAAAGCTTGGAGGCCCTCACGATGACCGAACACCGATTTCCCATGGCGGCTAGCCTTCTCTCCCTCTCGGTCTCTTCTTCTGTTCCCGGCTATCAGCATGGCGAGGAAGGGGGTCGCGGCTTCCATTTATAGCCAGAGAGGGAGCCTCGGCCAGGCCACAACCAACTGAAACGCGAGGTCCGCGGGGGATCTGAACGACCCACGCGCATGCCACCCGGTGAGCACGGTGCATGATTTGGATCGGATTCGAGGTGGAAGACAACCTCTTACAACCCGAGCCCACAGATCGGTGACAGAAATCTTCTGCGGAAAACGGGTCAGCTGACGGGGGAGGCCCACACGTCGGCGCCGGTACTGGGCTGCACAGGGGCAAATGGATGATGGGCCACGCGAGGGGGAGCGCGGGTGGGCCGAGAGATGGGCCGAGGCCAGCAAATGTTGGCCCAAGCGCAGGGTATTATCTTTTCTTTTCATCTATTTTCTTATTTCTTTTCTAACTTCTAAATTTCAAATTAGATTCAAATTTGATTTTTGAACTTGCACTCAAATTTTAATGAACAAACAGAAGAGCTCAGCATGAATGCAAATCCATAATTTTATTTATTTATTATTTTACCATGTCTATGAAAAAAAATGATTTTGAATACACCAATTATGCTCACATAATGTACATTAAGAAACTAATCTCTAATCTTTACTATTTATATAAAAAATACCTTAGCTTAAATATTTTAGAAGATATTTATAAATGTTTTATTCAATAAATTAACTCATATAAGGATTATATATATATATTCTCCTATTTGAAAACATATTTATTCAAGTTACAAAATAAACTTTCCTAAAACACTACATAATTATATTTTTTTATACATGTCATTATTATTATTATTATTTTTCTAATACAAACTTTGGGCTTTACAAATCCTACCCCCCTTAACAGAAATCTCGTCCTCGAGATTTGTAAGAAAGAGGATATAAGAAGAGTGTTTTGGAATTTTAACTTTTAGTTTCTAATTAGTCCAAAAATCAAGAGTCCTTTTTTCATTAGTGAGTGATTAGGAGAGCATGGATATATGTAGGCATAATCACTTTATTATGTAGGATAAAAGATATCTTTAAAGCATTTATAGGTTTAGATAAGAAAGAGCAGGGTAAGGAAAGACTCCATCCAAGATTGTGGCTCTTGATTCTTTTGAAGATTTGGCTTGAACCTTATCCTTTCTTGATTCGATGAGGTCGATCATCTTCGATCTTCATTCTTGAAGTTGTTATCTGAATTAGGGACATGTAGTTAAGATAAAGTAGTAAGTGGAGCAGCTAGTTTAGTAGGTGGCTATGAGTTAAATGAGATTAGTTAGAATATGGTTTGGTTGTTTTGTTTCTGAATGGTTTGGATCGGTTACATAACCTATTATGTAGGTCAAGTTGTTGGGTATGGTCGAGTTGATCTAAGTCACCAATTTAGGCTTAGGTGAATTAGGAGTATGATCTTATCCTTTGTACCAGTATTGAGTAGCTCACACTAAATTAGATCATAATAGATTAGATAAAATCTAGATTAGATTGGTATGACTAGCTTGACTAGATAAGATCTAATTAATTTGCTTTAGATCATGGTTGTTAAACTAGGGTGGATAAGTATGCTTATTAGGATAAGATGGATCCATAAAGATAAGATGGAATCTTTTGAGGTTAGTAAGATCTATTAGGATAAGGATAAAATCTTTTCTAGATAAGATGTATCTATTAAGGTAATAGAGTATCTTTTAAGATAAGATGGATCTATGAGTGTAGGATAGAATCTTTCAAGATGAGATGGTTATTGTTAGGCTAGATACTTTAATGAGGGATAATCTAGTTTGTCTAGTTATTTTTATAAGTATTTTTTTATTCATGTATGTATATGTAGGTGCAATTGTGGATATTATTCCACAACTAATCACACTCAATCAAAGATCCAAATCAAACAAGTATCATAAGAACAAGCATTCATGTGCGTAGATATCTATAAAAAATAGTTTTGTTTTTGTTCCTAAGAGTAGGTCTCATATTCCTATAGGTCACTTTTAGGTACAGGATTTCAAAGTGTGAAATCCATTTTTGTCTTTAGAATGAAAAGGTAAGAATAATCAGAGTAAAGCGGAAATAGATGAGAAATGATCAAGATAAGCTTAGGAAAGAATCAGAGTAAGGTAAGTAGGTAAGGATTGTCCAGTTCTATCTAGGTTTCGTCCTACAGTCAACATTCCTCTGATACCACTTCTGTCACACCCGGATTTCGGGGGCACCAAGACCCGGGCACGGACATAATCACCAGGTGTGCTGGGACCAAGTCTCACACATATGATGAATCATGGCACAGGATCGAATGTCACAACTTTACTATATAATAGGAGTTCTATACAAAATAAATAAATAATTACATTATAAGGAGATAGCGGTCCAGCAACCCAAAGTTGACTGGGAGACGACGGCCTAGATCTCTCACGAACTCATCACAGCATCCTCCATGCGCCTCATCCTGCGGTACCTGTTCTTGACCTGTGGGGGGGTGTGAGACAGCAAGAGTGAGCTCACATACGTTCATCGCTCAACAAGTTGTGGGGAATAATGTGCATGAACTCGCCAAAGGTGGGAGCTCATGTGAAGTGTAAGGCTTACCAAAGAGGATGGTTAGAGCTGAGCATTGCTTTTAAAGTTGGTCAAAATTTTATTAGCAATTACTAAGTATAAGTAAATACCAACCCAATTAAGTAGTAGAACAAAAGTAACAACATCACCTGCGATGCAATGCATATGACAAATTGAATTTAGTTCCATAAGTTAATCATCAGAGAGTCCTGAGCTGCTCATGACCGTGAGCTCGGCTAGTATACCAGTTTTACACTCTCCAGAGGTGGTACCCTTTACCCACAAGTCATGTTACCCATCTGCCAAGGGATCGCGACTTCCCATACACCTCTACCGAGGAGGCGAGGCAGGGTAACACTACGAGGCCTTTACAAAGTTCCACTAGCTTCAGAAAACCCGCTACAGTTTATAGGAAGCTCCAATGCAGGAATCCCTTGCAGGACCGCCATCGCAGCAAAATCCTCCCGAGGGCCTCCCTACACTGACCACTCCCCTACTGCCCTTGCCCCTTTCGGGTAAGGTAGTCCTCCACTAGCTTTCCTAATTAATCAGCCAAGGGCGTCCATAAACCCTTGTGGTGGCACGTGTTTCTCAAGTTAAGCTCTATGTTCCAATTAACATTTAATGATCTTGTCATGAACATAAATGAAATAACAACATAATTGGAACATAGATATAATGAAATATTAACCCAAAACCATATAAAGCAGTAGCAGAACTACCCAAGTGATTCAGGGGTAAACAAGGCATAAAGATAGACAAACTAGGGTGACCTATTGGGTCTCATCAAAATTAACCTATGCAGATCATTATGATTAATTAGAACATGAGTGGGTAAAAGAAGTGATCAAGGGCACAACTTGCCTGGCACTTGAGATTCCAGGTACCAACTTGCCTTTCAGATGACACGTGTCCTCGCGCTAGTCGTAGCAATACAAACAAATATGGTATAGATAAAATTAACATCACACCAAGCATAAGATTAAACTGTGTATTAATAATCTACGCGTCGTAACGAGATCGTAGAAACAAGAACCACTAAATTCGGAGCTACGGTTACCGAGTTATGAATTTCCGAAGATCCACGTGGTTAAATATAGAATAGACTAAGTGCAATATTTTAACCTATATTTCATGACAAAACAAAGTTACCAGATGATAATAAATATTATTGTGAGACTAATGCAACTAGAATGGATCAAAACGGAGTTAAAATGAATTAGTTATAATTTTCTGAAGTTCGTATATGCTTGGTACGAAATTAATTGAGTAATCAATTCTAGTATGGGTTTCATGTTAAAAAAAATGTTACCAAGTAATATACAAAATTAATACAAAGTTATAGGAACTGGAACGGACTAAAAAGGATTTACCATGAATTTTCTATGAATTAAATGGGTTTTTGCAATTATTTTTATACTCAAAATCGATTTCTAAATCTCTTTTTACTGTTTTCTTTAATTCTTGGACTGCACACACGATTCCAGAGTAGTTCAGGGTTTTATTCATAAATTCTAGGGCTTCTGTGTAACGGTTTTATAAAGAACCAGGACTGCGGGTGGATAAAAGGATTTTCTGGGGTCTCTTATGCATATTGTTGAGGCCGAAGGGGTAGCAGGCAAGGTCGGCCGTCCGATCCGATTCAACGGCCCAGATTAAAAGCCGGCTACAACGAACCGGTATGCATCTGTGGCCGCACGCTCTGCGATCAGCGGTCCAGATCAATTCGCACGAAGAGGTATCCTCAGTTTCTAATCTGGCGCGCTAGCATAAGATCCAACGGCGGCTGCTCAACTCCCCTCATCTCTCATGCCTAACCGAATCTGGATCGCCCATCTCACTCTCAACAGTCCACCAGGCTTCTTCTTGCCCCCGACCAAAAAGAACAGCGGCCAGGGATCCACGGCGGCGCCATGGCTGGACCACGCCAGAACCTAATTCCTACGCACAATACTTCCGTAAAATGGGCTCTACTCGTATAGCGGTGGACGGCAAACCCATGGGAGGGCAACTTACCGGCGAACGTCGAGGCGCAGGTACCCATCCACGGTCATGGCGGATCTGCGGCGTTGGGGTTGCTCCGGTGAGCGATTCCAGAGCCACGAACAGCCCAATCCGCCAGCAGGGGCCACATAAACGTTCCCTGCGCCATGGCTAAGCTTCTCGGCAAAGCTTGGAGGCCCTCACGATGACCGAACACCGATTTCCCATGGCGGCTAGCCTTCTCTCCCTCTCGGTCTCTTCTTCTGTTCCCGGCTATCAGCATGGCGAGGAAGGGGGTCGCGACTTCCATTTATAGCTAGAGAGGGAGCCTCGGCCAGGCCACAACCAACTGAAACGCGAGGTCCGCGGGGGATCTGAACGACCCACGCGCATGCCACCCGGTGAGCACGGTGCATGATTTGGATCGGATTCGAGGTGGAAGACAACCTCTTACAACCCGAGCCCACAGATCGGTGACAGAAATCTTCTGCGGAAAACGGGTCAGCTGACGGGGGAGGCCCACACGTCGGCGCCGGTACTAGGCCGCACAGGGGCAAATGGATGATGGGCCACGCGAGGGGGAGCGCGGGTGGGCTGAGAGATGGGCCGAGGCCAGCAAATGTTGGCCCAAGCGCAGGGTATTATCTTTTCTTTTCTTCTATTTTCTTATTTCTTTTCTAACTTATAAATTTCAAATTGGATTCAAATTTGATTTTTGAACTTGCACTCAAATTTTAATGAACAAACAGAAGAGCTCAGCATGAATGCAAATCCATAATTTTATTTATTTATTATTTTACCATGTCTATGAAAAAAATGATTTTGAATACACCAATTATGCTCACATAATGTACATTAAGAAACTAATCTCTAATCTTTACTATTTATATAAAAAATACCTTAGCTTAAATATTTTAGAAGATATTTATAAATGTTTTATTCAATAAATTAACTCATATAAGGATTATATATATATTCTCCTATTTGAAAACATATTTATTCAAGTTACAAAATAAAATTTCCTAAAACACTACATAATTATATTTTTTTATACATGTCATTATTATTATTATTATTTTTCTAATACAAACTTTGGGCTTTACATCCTCCGGTCGTAGCTAGATGGTTCCCCTTGGGTCGGTGTACTCCCGTTACCTTGAAGGGTCCTTCCCAGTTGGGGGAGAGTTGGAGAGCCCCTCTTGGTATGGTATCTGCCGTGGGGCTAAGCCCCGACCCAGGGTTCCCATCTGTATTTGACACGGGAGCCATCATCTCTGGCTGTGATCACTTCTGCATATATCTGTCTGCAGCTCGGACCCGTGGGGGTCCGGAAGGGCCTCTGGAGGAAAGGCGTGCTTCAGCTCCGTAGACCGGGGAACACGGGGTCCGTCTAGTTGTCTTCACCGGAGTAGGAGCCTCCGGTGAAGATATCTTTCAGGTCCCCTCGGGCGACTGGTACCCGAGGTCCCGCTCAGCCGCGGCTACCTCGCCGTCGTCCACCTTCTCTTTGCTGGGCCGACGGCGAGGCGGTGAGCCGTCTTTGGAAGACTGCTCGCGCCGCTCGCTGACGCGCTTTGCGAGGTCAATGATCTGGCGACACTCCGATGCATTGTGGTGACCATGCGGGTGCACAGGGCATGGACCGCTGCTACCCTTCTGCGGTCGTGGGCGCTTGTTGCGGTCGCCCTGGCCTCTGGTCACTGTTGTGGCCACCAGAGCAGTGGACCGCGACTTCTGGTAGTCGCGGTCCTTCTTCTTTTTCTTCTTTCCGTCCCGGAGGATGGCCCCCGAGCCACCTGACTGGGCAGCCCCAGTTTGCGGGGCTGAGTGCCATGCACAGCCCTCGGCGGCTCTGGCGCATTTGTCGGCTAGGGCGAAGAGCATAGGGACAATTTCCACGTCATGTGTGGCCAACTTCTCCAATATTTTTCCATCACGTACTCCCTGTCAGAAAGCCGTGATGATATAAGCATCAGAAATACGATGTATCGTACCTCGTACCTTGGTGAAGCGGGAGATGAACTTCCGGAGGGTTTCCCGGGCTCCTGCCTCACTGCATGGAGGTGGGCTTCCACACCGTGCTGCTGGTAAGCACTAGCGAAGTTCGCTACGAACCGCGCACAGAGTTCTTCCCAGGAATAGACTGATCCCGGGGTGAGGTTCATGAGCCAGGTCCGGGCAGGTCCAGACAAGGCCACATCAAAGTATGTTGCCATCACAGTGGTGTTTCCACATGCTGTCGTGATGGCGGTAACGTACACCTGCAGGAACTCCGACGGGTTTGATGTTCCGTCGTATTTTTCCGGCAGGTGTGGCCGGAACTTGGGTGGCCAGGATGCCGCACGGAGATGATCTGCCAGTGCGGCGCAGCCCACTCCAGCCAAGGGGACACCCGTCTGGGACCGGGTGCCCATTGGTGTCTGCGGTGCAACCGCAGCGAAGTCTTGATCGAGGTCACGTCCATTGATGTTTTGGTAGCGCTCGCGCGCCCTTTCCAAAGATACCCAGGCATCCTCTCTCGCACGCCTGTGGTTGAGTTCTGCCCGGAGGTCATTGGTCTGCGCGCCCCTCACTGAGGGCGAGCGCACCGATGCTGATGCCTCGTGTTGGCGCCGTGATGACCGTGCCTTCGACCGGGTCGAGGTAGAATGCGCCATACTGAGCAGTCGGTCGACGTCGTCTCGCCACTGCTTCATGGCTCCTGGTGATGCCGTGGAGTTTGGAGGGTGTCGCAACAACTCCCTGGCTGCTGACAACGCCCCCGGAGACGCTCTTGATGGAGTCCTGGATGTTTGCACTACCGTGTGCTGCCGTGCGGCATGCACAGCAGGAGTGACTTGTGCCGGGCGACTGGGAGCCTGCGGTGTGGAGGAAGCAGCTTCTCCCTCCACCGCAAAGTCTACCGAAGTCTTGGCGCGGTGCTCTACGATCTGCACCATCATGCTTGGGCAAGGAATCTGGCGAAAACCTAATGCCTAGGCCCCTACCTGGCGCGCCAAATGTCGGAGAGTGGATCTCCGGCCGGGTGGCGGAGTGCACCCGCCCTAAGTCCTGAGATGAGAAGGGGCTTAGGCGTTTCGCTTGATTGTTGGAGAGAAGGGGCAGAACACAAGAACACACAAGGGTTTAGAGTGGTTTGGGCCGCCGAAGCGTAATACCCTACTCCACTGTGAGATGTATTGCTTGAGAGATTGTATGAGCTAGCGAGTCTGATATTGCGTGTGTGTGTAACGTCGCATGCCTCCCCTTTTATAGCTGAAGGGAGGCATGCACAAAGGGACTGGGCCCCGACATGTAGGCCTAGGTACATAAAAAATATAACACTTGGAGCGACTAATGCCAGTTGTCGAGACAATCTTCTCTTCCCTGACGCCCGAGATCTGCGTATCCTTGGCGTACAGAGGAAGCTTCTTGCGGAAGAGAAGATGAGTATAGCGCGCCGCTCGGCACAGGTGTACTGTTTGCCAGCAGACCCAGCAGGCGCGCCGCCTGCTGGATGACCTTGACGCCGCCTGCCAGCGGATGGGACGGGACGCATTAAATGCTGAGAGGGCACGTCGCCCGTCAGCGCAGTGGCAGGCGACACGTCTTTTCCTCAATAAATGCAGGGGCTGCACGACTTCTCATCAGGTTCGGCCTGGTAGCTTATGTCATGGGCCACAAGCAGTGGGTCTCCGCCTGTGCGGGAAGTGGAGAGCAAGGCCCGCACACGTGTCAGCACCGGACCCCTGCACACACCAAGGTCCTTCTCGTCCCGGAACCCTGCCGGGGTTCGGATCTACCCGGGGGCTCCGGACCTGTATGTATATAGGGGCCCGATGTCCTTCTATGGGGGTCCGGACTTACTGAGACGTGGTGCCTTTTCTTGCCACATGGCGCCCTTTGGCCCGCCCATCCGGTGGGGTCAGGCGCGGTCCTCAGCGTGGCTAGGAGACGTCGCATGGGTGCGATGTCTTCATGCTATAGGAGAGGGTACCCCTGATTTAGGGTACCAACAACATGCAATGTGGAGAATTGAGCCACAAACTCTACAACTGGGGAAACAAAATATTCTCATATTCCTTTGGAAAGAGGAAAGAATATTTTAGCCATCGCTTTGTGCGATATCATGATATGTTAATATCTAGTCCCCTTTTGGTAATGGAAGTATCAAGGATGTGTTGATATATCCTAATTTTATCTTACCAAATTATAGAGATATCCATAAAATTTCTATCATGTGGAAACACAAAGTGATAGTGATGGATATTGCATTTGTTTCTCGGAAACATTTCTTATGGATTGTATTCTACATACATCCTCCCATACAATGTGTTGCATTTCTTATAAATTTTCATGTGATGATCCTTACCATGCTGGGTAAGACTGAATTAGTAATTCCATTATTGGGATGAAATGAAAAGTTATGGACAATTATATTGGTCATTTTTCCCATAGGATGGATACTTGATGAGTATCATCGAAATTGAGATTTTAAGTCCCTCTTATCTTAAAATCTAATCTGAATTGGTTAAGTTCTTTGAATTGCTTCAAAAGAACGAGTGTGGTCCATTACAAAGATGGTATGGACATTGAAGTCTTTATATGGTTCTTTGGTGCATCTATATGATGACCTCAAGTGTGTCCTTCGGACAACACATGACCATTAAGTAATAATGTCTCAAGCTTGAGCACATTAGCCTCCACACTACTGAATTTACCAAATGTGCTTACAATGATGATTGTTTGTCTTGGTATTCAGAATGATATCCATAAAGGATATGATGAATATGTGATAGATTCGAAAATTTCAGATCATTAATGACCATCAGTAAGAATTGTCATTTCCAACTAGTTATGGTTGGAGTCAGGAAGTTTTGTACGCTCCTGACTTGTGATTAACTACGTGTACTGCATGTACAAGTTCCCCTATGTTTTTAGTACGTGGGAATCCATGAAAGATTTCCCATGCGTACATTAGGTATGTTCCCAATCTCACCACCGCAGCGTACATATATGGGCACATAGAAAGTTGGGATCTATGTGAGAATTCATTCTCCGTCGATCGTTAAGTTTTAGAATCTCTTCATGAGAATCTATTTACGGCCCATACGCTTGCTTGAATCATGAGTTTTTCCAGGCATTAGGGGGAGATTTCGAGTACCAAAAATAATGCCAGGAAATTATAATGAATGTAGAAAGCATTTAGGCTCAGGATCACGTACTAAAACTGAACCTCTAGGTTCGAATGATTTGCAAGAAGTTGCAAATTAACTGCCATGTGCATTTACTATGAGGTGTCACTCAAATTAATCCTATGTGGAAGTGCCAGAAAGAGTGGTTAAATGGAACACCACTCAACTCCCTATTACAATGATGTTGTAAATAAGAGGGGAGAAGTATGGTCACAAACTCTAGGATTAAGATGCTTGCAAGCGGCTGAAGGCTAGACCTTCTGAGATAGTAAATGTAGACCAACTATTCGTTGGTAACCAACCTAGCGTTGGTGGACACCTAAATGATATTGATTATCCTGTGAATGGAGGACATTCACAACCTAGCTCAGTGTGCACTGATGAGGCTAGGTTATGAGAAGCCCTTGATTCTCGTTTTGGGATTTCACGAGGAATCATAAGGGTACATAAAAAATGACTTTATGTCAGCTGGAGAATTGTGTTATTTAAAAGCTACAAGTGTCGACACATACATCTCAGCAATTGTATATGCACTCCAAGTGATCCAAAAGACTATGGCCATAGCAGAGCACGAGCATGCTCAAACTGGATCTTGTTGAGTGATACAATGTCGCAGAGATAGCCTTGCTCACCGGAAAGAAGTGTTAACTTATTTTCACTTCAAGGTATTGAAAGGGAAATGTGCCCTTGGGCCATTTCTAAGTATTTTGGTGATTGAGTGTCAACACAAGTGCTTAAATGTGAGTTTATGCCCATGGATGAACAAAGTGCAAATCATGAGTAAAGGTATGTTTCTAAGCCTTAGTACATTGGTTTTGTGTACTAATATACTTGTCTAAGTGTTTGAAACAGGAGAAATCAAATAAGAGAAAAGTTGGCTGTGTACAGCCAAAAGGCTGTTCGGTCTGGAGCACCGGACAGTGTCCGGTGCGCCAGACTGACTCGGGCAAACTGGCCGCTCTCGGGAATTCGCCGACGGCGTACGGCTAAAATTCACCGGACTGTCCGGTGTGCACCGGACTGTCCGGTGAGCCAACGGTCGGCCGAAGCCAACGGTCGGCAGCGGAATCTGCGCGCGACACGTGGCCAGGCCAATGGTCGGAAGGGGGCACCGGACTGTCCGGTGTGCACCGGACATGTCCGGTGCGCCAACGGCTCCCAGATCTGCAACGGTCGGCTGCGCTGTTTAAGGAAAGAAATCGGGCACCGGACAGTGTCCGGTGTGCACCGGACTGTCCGGTGCACCCGACGACAGAAGGCAAGGATGGCCTTCCAGTTTTGCTCTCAACGGCTCCTAGCTGCCTTGGGGCTATAAAAGGGACCCCTAGGCGCATGGAGGAGACACACAAGCAACCTTAGAGCATTCTTGATCATCCACACTCAGTCTTTGCGCATTCGGTTGTCATTCTAAGTGATTCGAGCTTCGTTCTAGTGAGAACTTTGAGATAGTCTTTTGAGCTCGATTCTTGGCCGTGTGTGTGCGCATTTTGCTGTGGATTTGTGTGTGTTGCTTCCCTCCCTTACTCTGTGCTTCTTTGTGAAATTCAATTGTAAGGGCGAGAGACTCCAAGTTGTGGAGATTCCTCGCAAACGGGAAAAGATCAAAGTAAAGAAGAACACTGTGGTATTCAAGTTGATCATTGGATCACTTGAGAGGAGTTGAGTGCAACTCTCGTCCGTTGGGACGCCACAACGTGGAGTAGGCAAGTTTTGTACTTGGCCGAACCACGGGATAACCACCGTGTCATCTCTGTGATTGATTTCTTGTGGTTATTGTGTTTTGGCTCCTCTCTAGCCACTTGGCAATTATTGTGCTAACGATTAACCAAGTTTTTGTGGCTATAAGTTTAAGTTTTACAGGATCACCTATTCACCCCCCCCCTCTAGGTGCTCTCAATTGGTATCAGAGCCGTTCTCTTCAAGAAGGGACTAATCGCCCGAAGAGATGGATCCTAAGGGAAAGGGGATGGTGGTCGACAACAACGAGAAGGAGTCTATCTTCAACGAGCCGAAGAATGACAAGTCTACCGACTTGGGCTCAAGCCACAAGCGCAAAGATGGGAAGAAGAAGAAGACAAGGCGCATCAAGGAGATCGTCTACTACGACAGCGACGAATCCTCTTCTTCCCAAAAGGACGACGACAACGACTACAGGAAGACGGTCAATTCGAACTTTTCATTTGATTATTCTCGCATTCCACATAGTTCGAATTCGCATTTGCTTTCCATTCCTCTTGGCAAACCTCCACACTTCGATGGGGAGGACTACGGATTTTGGAGTCACAAAATGCGTAGTCATTTATTCTCTCTCCATCCAAGCATATGGGAGATTGTAGAGAATGGAATGAAATTTGATAGCTCGGATAGCCCTATGTTTATTAATGAACAGATTCATAAAAATGCACAAGCTACTACTGTGTTGCTAGCCTCCTTGTGCAGGGACGAGTACAACAAGGTGAGCGGCTTGGACAATGCCAAGCAGATATGGGACACCCTCAAGATTTCTCATGAGGGAAATGACGTTACCTTGCTCACCAAAACGGAGTTGGTGGAGGGCGAGCTTGGACTGTTCGCGATGATAAGGGGCGAGGAGCCAACTCAAACCTACAACCGGCTCAAGACCCTTATTAACAAAATAAGGAGCTACGGAAGCACGCGATGGACGGACCACGACGTCGTCCGACTAATGCTAAGGTCCTTTACCGTTCTTGATCCTCATTTGGTGAATAATATTCGTGAGAATCCCAGGTACACCAAAATGTCGCCCGAAGAAGTCCTAGGAAAATTCGTCAGCGGGCGAATGATGATCAAGGAGGCGAGGTACGTGGACGACGCCTTGAATGGACCGATCAACGAGCCGCAACCTCTTGCTCTCAAAGCAACAAGAAGCAAGGAGGCGCTACCTATCAAGGTGGCACAGATTGAAGCGGCCGGACTTAATGATGAAGAGATGGCCCTCATCATCAAAAGATTCAAGACGGCGCTTAAGGGTCGCAAGGGACAGCCAAGCAAGACCAAAGCCAAAGGGAAGCGCTCATGCTTCAAATGCGGTAAGCTTGGTCATTTTATTGCTAACTGTCCCGACAATGATAGTGATCAGGACCAAGGGAACAAAAGGGAGAAGAAGAAGCATTACAAGAAGGCCAAGGGCGAGGCACATATCGGAAAGGAGTGGGATTCGAATTGCTCCTCCTCCGACTCCGACAATGAAGGACTTGCCGCCACAGCTTTCAACAAATCAACCCTCTTCCCCAACGAGCGTCACACATGCCTTATGGCAAGGGAGAAGAAGGTGAGTACTCGAGACACCACTTATGTCTCTTCTAGTGATGATGAGTCTAGTGATGAGGAAATAGATTACTCTAGCTTGTTCAAGGGATTGGATAGAAATAAGATTGATAAAATCAATGAATTGATTGATGCCTTGAATGAGAAGGATAGACTCTTAGAGAAACAAGAGGATTTATTGTATGAAGAACATGATAAATTTATAGAAGCACAAAAATCCTATGCTTTAGAAGTTAAAAGAAATGAAATGCTTTCTTTTGAACTATCTACTTGTCATGAAACCATTTCTACTTTAAAAGGTGTCAACAATGATTTAAATGCTAAATTAGAAGTAGCAAATAAATCCAATTCTTGTGTAGAACATGTTGTAATTTGTACTAGGTGTAAAGATTTTGACATTGATGCTTGTAGTGAACACCTAGTTTCAATTTCCAAGCTTAATGATGAATTGGCTAGTCTTAATGCTCAACTTAAGACTAGCAAGAATGATTTCGATAAACTAAAATTTGCAAGGGATGCCTACACAATTGGTAGACACCCCTCAATTAAGGATGGACTTGGCTTCAAGAGAGAAGCCAAGAACTTAACAAGCCATAAGGCTCCCATTCCCGCCAAGGAGAAAGGGAAGGCCCCTATGGCTAGTAGTGTGCAAAAGAACCATGCGTTTATGTACCATGATAAGAGACAAACTAGAAATGCTTATAGGAGTTACAATGCTTATGATGATTTTGATTCTCATCACATGTTTGCTTCTAGTTCTTCCTATATGCATGGTAGAAATATGTCTAGGAAAAATGCTATTCATCATATGCCTAGAAAGAATGTTATTCATGCTCCTAGGAAAGTAGTGAATGAACCTTCTACAATTTATTGTGCTTTAAATGCTTCCTTTGCTATTTATAGAAAGGATAGGAAAGTAGTTGCTAGGAAGTTAGGGGCAAAATGCAAGGGAGACAAAACTTGCATTTGGGTCCCTAAGGATATTTGCGCTAACCTTGTAGGACCCAACATGAGTTGGGTACCTAAAACCCAAGCCTAAATTTGCCTTGCAGGTTTATGCATCCGGGGGTTCAAGCTGGATTATCGACAGCGGATGCACAAACCATATGACGGGGGAGAAGAAGATGTTCACCTCCTACGTCAAGAATAAGGATTCCCAAGATTCAATTATATTCGGTGATGGGAATCAAGGCAAGGTAAAAGGGTTAGGTAAAATTGCAATATCAAATGAGCACTCAATTTCTAATGTGTTTTTAGTTGAGTCTCTTGGATATAATTTGCTATCGGTTAGTCAATTATGCAATATGGGATATAACTGTCTATTTACAAATATAGATGTGTCTGTCTTTAGAAGAAGTGATGGTTCACTAGCTTTTAAGGGTGTATTAGACGACAAACTCTACTTAGTTGATTTTGCAAAAGAAGAGGCCGGTCTAGATGCATGCTTAATAGCTAAGACTAGCATGGGCTGGCTGTGGCATCGCCGCTTAGCACATGTGGGGATGAAGAACCTTCACAAGCTTCTTAAGGGAGAACACGTGATAGGTTTGACTAACGTGCAATTCGAAAAAGATAGACCTTGTGCAGCTTGTCAAGCAGGTAAACAAGTGGGAGGAGCACATCACAGCAAGAATGTGATGACCACCTCAAGACCTCTGGAGCTGCTGCATATGGACCTCTTCGGACCCGTCGCCTATCTGAGTATAGGAGGAAGTAAGTATGGTCTAGTTATTGTTGATGACTTTTCCCGCTTCACTTGGGTATTCTTTTTGCAGGATAAGTCTGAAACCCAAGGGACCCTCAAGCGCTTCCTCAGGAGAGCTCAAAATGAGTTTGAGCTCAAAGTGAAGAAGATAAGGAGCGACAACGGGTCAGAGTTCAAGAACCTTCAAGTGGAGGAGTTTCTTGAAGAGGAAGGGATCAAGCATGAGTTCTCCGCTCCCTACACACCACAGCAAAATGGTGTGGTAGAGAGGAAGAACAGGACACTCATCGATATGGCAAGGACGATGCTAGGAGAGTTCAAGACCCCAGAGTGCTTTTGGACGGAAGCCGTGAACACGGCTTGCCACGCCATCAACAGGGTCTACCTTCATCGCCTCCTCAAGAA
Source organism: Zea mays (assembly GCF_902167145.1). Classification (NCBI taxonomy): domain Eukaryota; kingdom Viridiplantae; phylum Streptophyta; class Magnoliopsida; order Poales; family Poaceae; genus Zea; species Zea mays. The sequence goes on from NC_050104.1 coordinate 18,170,839, forward strand.
GACGTCATATGAGCTACTAACCGGTAACAAACCCAATGTATCTTACTTTCGTGTGTTTGGGAGCAAGTGCTACATTCTAGTGAAGAAGGGTAGAAATTCTAAGTTTGCTCCCAAAGCTGTAGAAGGGTTTTTGTTAGGTTATGACTCAAATACAAAGGCGTATAGAGTCTTCAACAAATCATCGGGTTTGGTTGAAGTCTCTAGCGACGTTGTATTTGATGAGACTAATGGCTCTCCAAGAGAGCAAGTTGTCGATTGTGATGATGTAGATGAAGAAGATGTTCCGACGGCCGCTATACGAACCATGGCGATTGGAGAAGTTCGGCCATAGGAACAAGACAAGCAAGATCAACCTTCTTCCTCAACAATGGTGCATCCCCCAACTCAAGACGATGAACAGGTTCATCAACAGGAGGCGTGTGATCAAGGGGGAGCACAAGATGATCATGTGATGGAGGAAGAAGCGGAACCGGCACCTCCAACCCAAGTTCGAGCGATGATTCAAAGGAATCATCCCGTCGATCAAATTCTGGGTGACATTAGCAAGGGAGTAACTACTCGGTCTCGATTAGTTAATTTTTGTGAACATTACTCCTTTGTCTCTTCTATTGAGCCTTTCAGGGTAGAAGAGGCCTTGCTAGATCCGGACTGGGTGTTGGCCATGCAGGAAGAGCTCAACAACTTCAAGAGGAATGAAGTTTGGACGTTGGTGCCTCGTCCTAAGCAAAATGTTGTGGGAACCAAGTGGGTGTTCCGCAACAAACAAGACGAGCACGGAGTGGTGACAAGGAACAAGGCTCGACTTGTGGCAAAAGGTTATGCCCAAGTCGCAGGTTTGGACTTTGAGGAGACTTTTGCTCCTGTGGCTAGGCTAGAGTCCATTCGTATCTTGCTAGCATATGCCACTCACCATTCTTTCAGGTTGTTCCAAATGGATGTGAAGAGCGCTTTCCTCAACGGGCCAATCAAGGAGGAGGTGTACGTGGAGCAACCCCCTGGCTTCGAGGATGAACGGTACCCCGACCACGTGTGTAAGCTCTCTAAGGCGCTCTATGGACTTAAGCAAGCCCCAAGAGCATGGTATGAATGCCTTAGAGATTTCTTAATTGCTAATGCTTTCAAGGTTGGGAAAGCCGATCCAACTCTTTTCACTAAGACATGTGATGGTGATTTGTTTGTGTGCCAAATTTATGTCGATGACATAATATTTGGTTCTACTAATAAAAAGTCTTGTGAAGAGTTTAGCAGGGTGATGACGCAGAAATTCGAGATGTCAATGATGGGCGAGTTGAACTACTTCCTTGGGTTCCAAGTGAAGCAACTCAAGGACGACACCTTCATCTCTCAAACGAAGTACACGCAAGATCTGCTAAAGCGGTTTGGGATGAAAGACGCCAAGCCCGCAAAGACTCCGATGGGAACCGACGGACACACCGACCTCAACAAAGGAGGTAAGTCTGTTGATCAAAAGGCATACCGGTCAATGATAGGGTCATTACTTTACTTATGTGCTAGTAGACCGGATATTATGCTTAGCGTATGCATGTGTGCTAGATTTCAATCCGATCCTAAGGAATGTCACTTAGTGGCAGTGAAGCGAATCCTTAGATATTTAGTGGCTACGCCTTGCTTCGGGCTCTGGTATCCAAAGGGGTCTACCTTTGACTTGATTGGATATTCAGATTCCGACTATGCTGGATGTAAGGTCGATAGGAAGAGTACATGGGGGACGTGCCAATTCTTAGGAAGGTCCCTGGTGTCATGGAACTCTAAGAAACAAACCTCCGTTGCCCTATCCACCACTGAGGCCGAGTATGTTGCCGCAGGACAGTGTTGCGCGCAACTACTTTGGATGAGGCAAACCCTCAGGGACTTTGGCTACAATCTGAGCAAAGTCCCACTCCTATGTGATAATGAGAGTGCTATCCGCATGGCGGAAAATCCTGTTGAGCACAGCCGCACAAAGCACATAGACATCCGGCATCACTTTCTGAGAGACCACCAGCAAAAGGGAGATATCAAAGTGTTTCATGTTAGCACCGAGAACCAGCTAGTCGATATCTTTACCAAGCCTCTAGATGAGAAGACCTTTTGCAGGCTGCGTAGTGAGCTAAATGTCTTAGATTCGCGGAACTTGGATTGAATTGTAGCATACATGTGTTTATGCCTTTGATCATGTTCATTCTGCATTTTGTTGCTTATTGTGGTGCTCAAGTTGTACAAACACTCCCTGGACCTCACAAGTCCTTGTGTAAGTGATGCACATATTTAGGGGGAGTTGTGTTACAACTTGAACCTTTGAGACTAACCATATGCTTGAGTTTGCTTGATTTAGTCTCGAAGGAGAATTGAAAGGGAAAAGGTGGACTTGGACCATGAAAGACTTCCACTGCACTCCGATGAGAGGGTAACTTATTCCAAGTTCATCTCATGAACTCTTATTGCCATTTGCTCTTAATTGAAGATTTTGGTGAGGCAATGGGGTTATGGGGCCAAGATTGATCCCGTTTTGGTGCTTGATGCCAAAGGGGGAGAAAATAAAGGCCAAAGCAATAAATGGATCAGCTACCACTTGAGAGATTTGAAAATAGAAGAGTAGAGCTTTTGGTCTGTCAAAACTCTTTCATTGTCTCTTTTGTCAAAAGTTGGCTTCTGGTGGGGAGAAGTAGTGATTATAGGAAAAAGGGGGAGTTTTTGAAATCGGTGATCAATCTCTTTTGGAATGACTCTCTTTATGCTTCAACATGTGTGTTTGACTTAGAGATAGAGATTTGAGTTTGATTTACAAAAACAAACCATGTGGTGGAAAAGGATGATCCATATATGCCAAAATTGAATAAAACTCAAATTTATTTTTATTTGAAGTGATTTTGCACTTGTTCTAGTTGCCTTATGTTGTGTTGGCATAAATCACCAAAAAGGGGGAGATTGAAAGGGAAATGTGCCCTTGGGCCATTTCTAAGTATTTTGGTGATTGAGTGTCAACACAAGTGCTTAAATGTGAGTTTATGCCCATGGATGAACAAAGTGCAAATCATGAGTAAAGGTATGTTTCTAAGCCTTAGTACATTGGTTTTGTGTACTAATATACTTGTCTAAGTGTTTGAAACAGGAGAAATCAAATAAGAGAAAAGTTGGCTGTGTACAGCCAAAAGGCTGTTCGGTCTGGAGCACCGGACTGTCCGGTGGTGCACCGGACAGTGTCCGGTGTGCCAGACTGACTCGGGCAAACTGGCCGCTCTCGGGAATTCGCCGACGGCGTACGGCTAAAATTCACCGGACTGTCCGGTGAGCCAACGGTCGGCCGAAGCCAACGGTCGGCAGCGGAATCTACGCGCGACACGTGGCCAGGCCAACGGTCGGAAGGGGGCACCGGACTGTCCGGTGTGCACCGGACATGTCCGGTGCGCCAACGGCTCCCAGATCTGCAACGGTCGGCTGCGCTGTTTAAGGAAAGAAATCGGGCACCGGACAGTATCCGGTGTGCACCGGACTGTCCGGTGCACCCGACGACAGAAGGCAAGGATGGCCTTCCAGTTTTGCTCTCAACGGCTCCTAGCTGCCTTGTGGCTATAAAAGGGACCCCTAGGCGCATGGAGGAGACACACAAGCAACCTTAGAGCATTCTTGATCATCCACACTCAGTCTTTGCGCATTCAGTTGTCATTCTAAGTGATTCGAGCTTCGTTCTAGTGAGAACTTTGAGATAGTCTTTTGAGCTCGATTCTTGGCCGTGTGTGTGCGCATTTTGCTGTGGATTTGTGTGTGTTGCTTCCCTCCCTTACTCCGTGCTTCTTTGTGAAATTCAATTGTAAGGGCGAGAGACTCCAAGTTGTGGAGATTCCTCGCAAACGGGAAAAGATCAAAGTAAAGAAGAACACCGTGGTATTCAAGTTGATCATTGGATCACTTGAGAGGAGTTGAGTGCAACTCTCGTCCGTTGGGACGCCACAACGTGGAGTAGGCAAGTTTTGTACTTGGCCGAACCACGGGATAACCACCGTGTCATCTCTGTGATTGATTTCTTGTGGTTATTGTGTTTTGGCTCCTCTCTAGCCACTTGGCAATTATTGTGCTAACGATTAACCAAGTTTTAATGGCTATAAGTTTAAGTTTTACAGGATCACCTATTCACCCCCCCCTCTAGGTGCTCTCAGGTATCTTACTGTGGATACAAGTTTGTTTTCATGGACTTGGAAACAATGAGGTGGTGATAAAGCATGGCTAGTAGCAACTGAGTTTATACGCAAACCCAAGCATTATATTAATGCTATAAATTCTCTTCTACCGTGAGTAGTAAAATTCTGATACAATACAAAGGGCAGTAAATCATCTATCTATGCAGTTGATAGATGTAGTGACAACATGTGCATATGTGGTCACTGGATTATGGTATTTATGGAGTCTTGAAGGATTCCAAATACATAATCACCAATCACAAATTTGCAATGCTTGGAAAGTCTTTGTGACTTAGAGCATCCTGGTCAAATATGGTACATTCGACCTGGTGAATCCTTCCTTCTGAAAGGATACACAAAGAATGGTATGTTCAGTGTAAATATGTGCAACATATTTTAAACATACATTACTTATCGACGGAGTTCGAGATAGAGGATATGAATTGAAAGAGATTTTCAATTCAAAATAAACTATCTTGAGTATCTTGGATACAAAATTGTCTATATCCAACACATATTGAAGAAATTCAATATGAGAGAATCATTGTTATTTGATTCTTTCGGATCATGAGATGTGCTATTGTATCTTGCAAGAGCATCTGGCTGGATATTGCTTTGCAATGATTTGCTAGCTAACAGCACATGAGATCGAGTTATGATCTCCAGGTGTACTCATGCTCTCCTTATGTTTGGATATACTGATCTTGGACATCTATAGAAGATCCCCAGGTACAAGATCAATGACATACTTCTGGTAAGTTGGACCTCCTGTTTGAAAAATATCGATCAACAGAGATTAATGGTCACTTACACTAATCATTCTGTAGCACACTTTGTGGGATTGTATAGAATGATATACTACATACTGAGTGTATGTGGTGGTCATGATTTTATATCATTGACCTTATTATCTATGGAGATAATATTACTTTGTGTTGTTTAGATGAAAAACAAGTTTCGAACTAAGTCTCTACCTTACTCCACATTTTAAGTGTGTTTGAGAGTAGGTATGGGATGACTTAGTGTTTTGCAAAGATCAGGGAGAGTTTTCTCTTGATCGGAAGAACTTGTTTCTACATCATGCTGTGCTCTTTTCTTTGCATGAGTTTTTTCCCTGTTTGGGTTTCTCATTCAAAGTTTTTAACGAGGCAACATCAACACAAAGCCTATGTCGTATCATCTATTTTTCCCGTTGAGGTTTTCAAGGATGATATATTATGACATAACTATTGTTGTATTTGAACTAGGTTATGAGTTTATCTCTCTCAAAGTTCAAATGTATCAACAATAAAGTATGACTACTCTCCTTATTTTTTCCACTGGGTTTTTAAGGAGACTCGGCTGATATGTTAATTTCTCAGATTTTCTGACTAGATTATCTTAAAGAAATATTAGCCTGAGTTATATGTCTCATCATTTATTTTCCCCACGGGGTTTTTGAGATGATGGCTATAGACATATTATTGTTCTTTGGGCTAGAGGTCCATAAGAGAACAATGGCATTGTCGGGGACCATAATTAGGGGTACCCTCAAGACGCCTAATTCTCAGCTGGTAACCCCCATCAGCATAAAGCTGCAAAGGCCTGATGGGTACGATTAAGTCAGGGATCAGTCCACACGAGTGACTCGATCACGCTTCGCCCGAGCCTAGCCTCGGCCAAGGGCAGCCGACCTCGAGAGACTTCCGTCTCGCCCGAGGCCCCCCTTTTAACGGCGGACACACCTCCGGCTCGCCCGAGGCCTTGGCTTCGCTTAGAAGCAACCCTGACTAAATCACCGTGCCGACTGACCAGGTTGCAGGAGCATTTAACGCAAAGGTGGCCTGACACCTTTATCCTGACACGCGCCCCCCGGCAGAGCCGAAGTGACCGTCGTCACTCCACCGCTCTACTGACCAGTCTGACAGAAGGACAGCGCCGCCTGCGCCACTCCGACTGCAGTGCCACTCGACAGAGTGAGTCTAACAGGCAGTCAGGCCTTGCCAAAGGCGCCATAGGAAACTCCGCTCCGCCCGACCCCAGGGCTCGGACTCGGGCTAAGACCCGGAAGACGGCGAACTCCGCTCCGCCCGACCCCAGGGCTCGGACTCGGGCTAAGACCCGGAAGACGGCGAACTCCGCTCCGCCCGACCCCAGGGCTCGGACTCGGGCTAAGACCCGAAAGACGGCGAACTCCGCTCCGCCCGACCCCAGGGCTCGGACTCGGGCTAAGACCCGGAAGACGGCGAACTCTGCTCCGCCCGACCCCAGGGCTCGGACTCGAGCTAAGACCCGGAAGACAGCGAACTCCGCTCCGCCCGACCCCAGGGCTCGGACTCGGGCTAAGACCCGGAAGACGGCGAACTCCGCTCCGCCCGACCCAGGGCTCGGACTCGGGCTCAGCCCCAGAAGACGACGAAACTCCGCCTCGCCCGACCCCAGGGCTCGGACTCCGCCCTGGCCTCGGCCGAACAATCTTCGCCTCGCCCGACCCGGGGGCTCGGGCTCGGCCTCGGCCACGGAAGACAGACTCGACCTCGGCTTCGGAGGAGCCCCCACGTCGCCCGACCTAGGGCACAGGCCCGCCACGTCAACAGGAAGCGCCATCATCATCCTACCCTGAGCCGACTCGGGTCACGGAGAACAAGACCGGCGTCCCATCTGGCCAGCTCCGCCAGATGGGCAATGATGGCGCCCCACAAGCTCTGTAACGACGGCGGCTCTCAGCTCTCTTACGAAAGCAGGGCGACGTCAGCAAGGACTCGACCGCTCCTACAGCTGTCCCTCCGCCAGGCTCCGTTGCTCCTCCGACAGCCACGACATCACGCCAGTAGGGTGCCAAGATCTCTCCGGCTGCCACATTGGCATGTACTTAGGGCACTAGCTCTCTCTCCGCTAGACACGTAGCACTCTGCTACACCCCCATTGTACACCTGGATCCTCTCCTTACGCCTATAAAAGGAAGGACCAGGGCCTTCTCAGAGAAGGTTGGCCGCGCGGGGACGAGGACGAGACAGGCGCTCTCTTGGGGCCGCTCGCTTCCCTCACCCGCGTGGACGCTTGTAACCCCCCTACTGCAAGCGCACCCGACCTGGGCGCGGGACGAACACGAAGGCCGCGGGATCTCCACCTCTCTCACGCCCGTCTCCGGCCACCTCGCCTCTCCCCCCCTTCGCGCTCGCCCACGCGCTCGACCCATCTGGGCTGGGGCACGCAGCACACTCACTCGTCGGCTTGGGGACCCCCCGGTCTCGAAACGCCGACAGGCATACCATGGCTCAATTGAACCACCGACAATTATCTATAAGGATAATTGAGCATGTGTTGTTCAGATGAAAACGTGTTATATTATGAGCAATATTAATAAAGATATTGCTCCTAAATTGTTTATCCCCATAAACTTCAAGAAAATGGAGATATAAACATCTTGCAAACAAAGTCTTGTGATAATCATACTGATTTATTCACAAATCTCTACCATACTCCACGTTTCATAAATGTGTTGAGGGGGTTGGTTGAGAAGGCATAAAGACTTGCAAGGATCAGGGGGAGAAATTCTCCGTGATGTTTAAACATGTTTTGTGCCATCATATTACACTCTTTTCTTTGTATGAGTTTTGCCTTGTTAAGGTTTTCTCATCCAAAATTTTTAACGAGGTAATATCAACTAAGCTATATGCTTCATCATTGATTTTTCCCTACAGGGGTTTTTACGAATGATGATTACAAGCATATTCTATTTTGGAGTTCAATATGAGTTTTACTCATAATCCAAAAGCATTGTGTACTCCTTATTTTTCCCACAGGGTTTTTGAGGAGATAATATCTTGGGAGACAGCTTGCAGATGATCAAATGGACTTGGATTGATCAAGGGGGAGTGTTACAAAATAACATATTACAAAGTTATATGTGATATAGTGACCAATCCAAGGGGCTCGACAAACACATCCCCAAGGGACACACCCCTTGGGGATGACCCCTGTCACATGTATATAAGGACTACTCTCCCTGCAATAAACAACGTTTCTGTCATTTGTCTCTCTCTCAATCTCGTTACCACTGAGTATACTTCAACATGATCTATGACACCTCGAGGTTTCAATATCTTGAATGACATCGGTTGCTTTGCCTACCAAAGGATGATCATGAGCTCATGACGGGTTGACTGCCATTTGTCTCGAGGTGTTATTAGAATGTAAAATACTGGCAAACATTTAAGATCATTTACGTTGATGATCGAGGTGTTATTAGAATGTAAAATATATATTACTACTTAATGAATCTAGTATCTAATTGATTGTTCTCTGATAGAATATTTAGAATTGTTCTACTGCGGCTGCTATAGATAGAGACAAAGGCTCTCTTCAACAACAGACGCTAAAACATTCTGTACTCTAAATATACTGAAAGTAGACGTCCGGTATGCGTCCAGCAGCAACCACTAAACTGTCAGGTAAAATATATCGGGTCTTTCTCGTCCGCTACATATGACAACCAGTCTCTCGCTCGCTATACACTGTTCAGTCACGCGCGCCACCACTATCCGTTCTCTCCCGCGCTTTACCTCCTGGAGTCGTACATTTTGTTAGGAAAAAACAATTAGTAATGCAGGTTAGAAAATGTAATTATCTAAACTAGTTCCTAAATCATTTTTGGCATGCTATAAATGATTTTTTGTATTGCGTAGACGAATAACAAAAACTTATAATGCAGACCTATGGTAATTATTTGCCTCAATATGAACTAATATTGTTTTCCCAATAAAATCAATATGTAATTTGAACTATTTTTTAGTTTGATTAAAAACAGTGTGTATTGTGAAATCTGATAACACTATAGATATAGACGATCGATTTTAGATGATGTTGCTATATGTTGAAAATATAGATGATGAAATCTTTTAGAGTGTGCCATAAAGGACAAAATATTTTTTCGAGGATGAAATTTAGAGAAGGTTGCTGGAGACAGCCTAAATCAATAATGTTGATCTTTCCTTCGTCGGCCATGATAGGACTATTTTTATCACATGTAGATACAATTACATGTCCTCCTATAGGAGGTAGAACGCTTCCTAGTCTTGATGGTTTTTATATATGGTTATTAGAGCTACCTTCCTACAACAATGCCTTTAGATATATCCTACCGACATCTGAAGCTATCGAAGTCGACCTCTTTTTCTCGACAAACTCTATCGTTGTTCCTCCTATTGGTGTCATCGTCGCCGAGAAGCTCTCCAAATTCAATTACCCTTTGTGGAGGGCACAAGTCCCACTTGAGCTCCGTGGTGCGTAGCTCGTCGGCTTCATTGACGGGACTAGTGTTGCCCCCGCCCCTGAGATCATCAATCTCTACTAACTATTAAGGGGACAGTGTAGACTGCCCCCGTCGCATCCCCTCTCGCCTGCGGATAACGCACACGCCCGCACCCCCCCACCGTGATTCCCCTCACGCCCCCACGCCGGATTCCCCAACCGCCCGCGGATCACGCGCACAACCGCCCCCTCCCGCCGCGAAATCCAAGGGCACGAGCACACCACGCTGCCGGCCCGGCCGCGCTGCTCCTCCTCCGAGTCCGAGATCTGAAGGCGCAGGAGGATGGAAACGGGCGAAAGGATCCAGCAGCACCCCATGCGCGCGGCAGTTAACTCGTCCCAGATCTCGACGCGGCGTGGCGCCTCCCTCCTGGCCCTGCCGGCGAGAGCGCGGTCCGATGAGGCGGCGACCGTTCCTGGACCAGCAACGGTCGTCGTTCAAGCACCGGTGGCAGCAGCGGCCGTGGTGGGCGCGCCTCTTGCTCTCCCTCCTCCTCGCCCTCGCATGCGTCCTCCTCCTCGCTGTCCTCCTCAGCTCCCCCGACCCTGACACCTCGCCGTCCACCTCCGCCGCGTCCTCCGAATGGTGGCCGAGTATCACCAACCCTTGGTGAAGATCGAGGGCACCAGCCTCAGCATCGCGCAGGTGGCCGCCGTGGCCACCGGCGCTGGCGAGGCCCGGGTCGAGTTGGACGAGTCCGCCCGTAGCCGAGTCAAGGCAAGCAGCGACTGGGTCATGAACAGCATGATGAACGGAACCGACAGCATGATGCGGGGCGGGAGCCACGAGTGGGATCCGTGTCCGCTCGCTTCGGCTCCTCCGTTCCCAAACCTCCTCAACCAGCATCTCTAGGGTTTTCGCAGCCACCGCCCATGGCTACCACTCCGGACCGCGTCAATGCCGACCTTCGTCGTCGCCTCGCCGTCGACACCCCATCGCCACCCTAGGTAGCCAGAGGTAACCTCTCCCACCCCTTCTCGATCCGACGAAACCCTAGCTTAGGCCTGCTTCTCGGTTTGGTCTCAATTTGGTTCTCGGTTAGCTCTTCAATCCGTGACGTAGTTTTAGGATTTGCGAGGCATTTTGGCGGGTGTTTGATGTCGCCACCCCATGGGCTTTCATCTTGTTGTTGCCGGTGATGGGTTTAGGATTTTATAAGATTTGGTCCCCCAATAAAGCGTTTTAGAAGACGATTTACCTAGCATGATTTGCAATTTTTATTTTGCAAAGAATTGGTAGTTTACTGCTGTGTACATCTAGATTCTAGACGCGGAAGGTTATAATGTGTATTCGATGTATCTATGGTTACCCCTTATGTTTTCTTGTGAGACATTACAGTTTGGGGTTCTTATATGGGCCCAGTGCTAAAGTATATTTCGGAGCTGCAAGACGTGCTTGGTTACAGTATCCTTTGATTTGACTGGATGGAATCTGTATAGACTTATTAGAGTTGTTTTAAGAATGGTGTAGCCTGTTGAGAGCAGTTTTGAAAAATCTGGAGAAACCAACTCGTGAATAAGAATGGTGTGGTTTCCAGTTCTTTGCAGCTCTTTCAACATGTATTTGTTTATTAGAATTACTTCTATTGACTTATCCATTCTTATCCCTTAGTCCGATTACATAGATTTTGCTTTATATACTGCATATGTTTTCATTTTTTACAGATGCTATGCTACATGAATCGGTTGTCCAGCTACTTGGCATGGTTTAAAATGTATATTTAGAATTATGATATCAGAGATCTACAAATTATTCATATCTGTGATATAAACTTGTTGAAGGTTTTTACCTTGTGATTTCTTTCACTTGGTGTGTGAGAGCTCTAAGGTTTGATTGCTCATCTTCTCTTTTCCTACATAACAGTGTTCTTGTCACATGTAAATGTTTTTTAATCCCACACGTAGGATGAACAAGGGATAAAAATGGGTCGATGTCCCATCTCTTGGCATGTGTGTGCAGGCCCCTGGTACGGTTCCGAGCTCTCCGGCATTGTCTTGATGTCGTCGTCTCTGGAGGAAGCGTGTTGGTAGGGCTCTGAGCTCTTCGGCATCGTCTTGACGTCGTTGTCGTCTCTAGAGGAGGCGACTACTGCGCCAGCATCGTCACCTCCTTCGCTCTGCCGTCTCAGGTACATTGTAAGGTCCTCAAGAGCCTGGTCTGTTAAGAGTCCTCTATGTTTATAAACAACCTATAGTTGGTCTAGAATTTTATTGGCTCCACTGCTTACGAAATTGTCATTACTGCTTTGTGTCTTAATCACACATTACATTACTTTGGATCTGATCAATGTTATTCCGATTACTATGATCCTATCTACCAATGTGGACATGTAAATGCCAAACTGATGTGGCTGTATATAGGGCCTTAATATGAGCATGTTCCACTTAAGAAAGGTTGCTACGGAATCAGTTATAAGCACGTTTTCTTAAAACTAGCTCTGATGTATTCCTGCACCTCTATTGTAGTCCTCTACTGAATCCAATTTAAACAAATAGAGTGGTGTGGGAATTAAAAAATGAACAAATTAGCTCATAAATCTAAAAAACATTTAACAGGGAGAAAAACTATAGTCGTACATCTGAAACTCGGCACACTCAGTTTATGAATTCAATCTAGAACTGGTCAAACAAATGATGTCCCAGTTTAACTTTAAACTGATGTATTTCAATTCAAACAGTAATGGCATTTTAAAAGTGAAATGTGTATATCAAATGCTCTCATACCTACCAGTTTCTTTGTCCTTCACCTGGGCTAGGATACTGACCAGAACCTCTTTGCTAGTTATCTCCACCATATGCTGGTCTAGCCCCCTGTCTGCCATCCCCACCATAACTAGGATTCACACCAGGAACTATGTTACCACCAGGATTCACTGATGAACGTACATGCCCATAGTTACCAGGTGTATTAGGTTGACCATAAGATCCAGGTGTTGATGGTTGGCCATAAGACCCAGGTGCTGAAGGAGCAATAGATGTTCTCCTGCCTGCCCTTGCGAGAAGTTGCTATGCTCTTGGGGGTTGTTGTAACCTTGACCTTGCCCAGCTGGATTTACATGCCCTTGGTACTGACTTTGACTTCGAAAATCAGGTGGCCCATTGTAGCCTGAACGGTCTGTGTAATCATTCCTTCCAAAACCTCTACCATCCTGACCATCTTGTGCATAATTCTGCTGTGGGGCATAGCCTCTTCCATCTTGCTACGAGTGGTATGTCTGGTAGTTTCCTTGCTGCAGCGGGTTGTTCTGGTAACCACCTTGTGGTGGAGGACGGTTGTTCTGGTAATTTTCCTTGTTGTGGGGGGCCATCCTGGTAGTTTCCTCGGTAGTTACGGTTCCTGTCAGTTCTTGATGATTTGCTATAATGAACAGGTGGTGGTCTTGCTTTTCTTATGCTTCCTCTAATGTAAATTTGATTTTTTGAATAATTTCCCAGCTTGTCGACAATTAGAGGCTCTCCCACTCTTGGATCCACCGAAGCATTTTAGAGGTGCTCTGTTCTACTATCAAAGGTTAGCATGACTGTTTCTGCATTAGATCCCAAATGGCGGCCATGGTGTGGCGGCCTGAGGCAAATGGCGGCATGAAGAAGAAGCTGGAGAAGGAGTCGTCGCTGGACTGGGAGCTTTTCAATCTCAGGAGACGGCCATGTCAGATGCCTGGTACGAGGTGCTGTCGGTGCTGCACTTGATGGCCATGGTCTGCTTGCTGTAGGCCAACACCCTGTTTCTCCCAAGGTCATACGGCGATGGCTACGCCCTAAGAGTTTCTGAAGGTACTACAGCTGTGAGCTGTAGATGAATCCAAAGCATTGTCGGCCTGGAGACTGTTGTGTCCAAGTTTCCTTTATTTAAATTAGGCCACTGAAAGATGCTAACAATTTGTCGTGCGTTCAAGTACTTCTGTCTATAGTGCTCATGCGCTGACAAGGCCACATATTTCCAATGTGCTACAAAGAGTAAACGGGCCACTGTTGATGTCTTCTTGAAGGCAGCTGGATACCTAGACTGCGCAATTCGGCATGTACTTCCGAAGATGCCACTGGAACTAAGGTTTTGTTACTCTTGAGCAACTTCCTAGCATTGTCAGGCTTCGATTCAAATTTGAAGACAACTACTGAAACATCCCCTTTGACATGTGGATTACAGGAGACAACTTCTAGTCGACCTGGCTGAAGGAAATCTAAGGCTTTAAGCTGCAAGCCTTGGGTCAGGTACTGTCTTCTCAACTCTGCAAACTGGATTACCTAATTTTCATAACTTCTCAAATGGTGTCATAGTTTTAATCAACATTTCACTTGATTTGACGATTTTCCCCCTAAGAGAACACACAATACTTGCTTATAACTCATTTTTAACAATATATATTACGTATTACTGTTGAAGCAACAAATGTAGGTTTCAATTTTGAACAACACACACTTTGTCTCAAGAAACGCTATGCTAAGAAGGCGCAGATGAAGAAGACGTAAGTGCTTGTTTGCTGCTCCTGTTTATGTGTTGATATTTGTGTAATACTCCATAGATATGAGCAACTTGAAGTTAATGTATGGATACATTGTAGATAACGCGAGCTAATAACTTTTAACCATGACTGCTTTACTGGTGTATCATACCCTGAGTAGCGGTTGTGAGCATGAAAAATTGCTTACGCCCCATAGAGGTTATGACTCAGCTTGTCAGCCATCACCAACTAAGTTTTCTTTTGAGCCATGCTACTTTGTTCTTTACTGCAACCTGCATTCGTTGATGCGAACAAACTGATTATGTATTCCTCTGATCATTACTTAGATGAGGAACAATCCCTTTGTATTATGTGTTCCGACTATCGGGGTGGAATTTTTTTGGTTTGTATAATTTGTCGTTACACATGATTGTCTTGCACTAGGCTAAAGAAAACTTAAATCTTCCTCCATACACGAGTGATGTATGCCTTTTATTTCCGAACGCATTACTATGCGTAAATCCTGTTATACATGTGTGTCGGAGAGGGAATTTGTGACACCCCAGTGTCACCTAGGGTTTCTCTTAAAAAGCCAAACCAAGAACCATCATTTTATGTGAACCAAAGTAAGCATGAGCATCAAAACAATTTAAGTGAGAAAGAATTCACCAAGTATATACTTAAAAGTGTCATGATCAAAACAATTGAGTCCTTGAAAAGGGTAGAATGTGCAACCCTAATTCAAAACCCTAAGTAAACCCCATGAACAAAATTCAAGAAGATGTGAAAAGAGGATGAAAAGTTTAAAATTTTGAGTTGAGCCAATTATATAAGTTAAAGTATATTTGTTAAGCAACACGAAAGATCAAGAAGGCTTAGCCAAAATAACTCAATTAAATCCCCAAAACAGCCCTTGATCAATGAACCCTTAGAGAAATTCAGATTTCTGAATTTCTGAATTTCAGACCTCTCCTCAAAGATCATCTGTGTTCTCTGCTTTTCCAAACTCAAAGCCAGAAGATCCAAATATCAAAGTCGTGCCAAATTACCTTGAACACATTCTGGGAAAATTTGAACTCAAACCAAATCCATTTGACACGGTTTTGGCGCAGCTCAACCTCGGGACCAGGCATTCTGACACTGGCACCTTGGTGACGCTACAACTCCCTGTCCCTAGCCTAAAACCGCACGTCGTCCATACACAAAAGACAAAGCTTGGTCCGGTGAACAAATCCCTTGCAGTGATCTTGCCCAAATTCGCGAAGATTTGCTCCCAATCGGCGCTTGAACAGGGGCAGAGGCAACGGGAACACGTGTTCGACCGCAGCTGACACCCCTGGTTCACGCCCGTTCGCGCACCGCGCCTTCCCAGTGCACGCCCGCGCGCACTCGCCGGTCCACGACCGCCCGTGCACCGCGCCGTGCCTATAAAGCCTCCCCAGGCGCGCCCCACTTCGCCCCGCACTCACCCTCACCGGCCAGCCACCGTTCCTTAGCTCCGGCGAGCTTATTTCCGCCCGCCATTGCCGCCAGAGCTTCGGCCGCCGAGGCCAGCTCACTCCAGCCACCCTCCAGCCCAACCAGTGCTTCGGCTAGCTCCGCCAGTAGCCCGTGAAGCTTGCCAAGCCCTCGGACCCGACCGGACTTCACCGGAGGCCCGAGATCACCCTCACCGGACTTCGGTCTTCCGCCGCCGCGCGTGGACCGAGCTATCCAGTGAGTCTCCGCCCAATTCCTTTCGCTCATAGCTTCTCTGGCATCCCGTGAACCTCCCTGACCTATTTGATTGAACTATCTCGCCGTGACCAGGCCGGTCTCCTCGCCGCCGACGAGCATCCCCGCCTGCGCGCGTGGACCGACCAACTCCGGCCATCTCCGTCGACGTTCCGCACACCGTTGTGATCCCCGCGACCTCCCCTTCACCCTCGACCACTTCACCGGAACAGTCTCGCCGCCGGTAAGCCCCTCCGCCCTTTTCTTCGCCGCGGCTACTGTTTGAGGTAGAAGAAGGACCTCGGGTTAGGTTTTGTAGAACCCGAGGGGTTTTCTGTAATGTCAGCGACTCATGTGAATAGTAACCTAAGGACTGATTCGCGAAGGAAAACTTAGAAAAACCGCCAGGGACCCCAGTGCAAAGTGGTTTTCCATTTAGTCAGTTCTGTTATTCTTTTAAAATAACCAGAGAACTTAGAAAATCCATAACTTGATGAAATCTTAATGAAAAGCTGTCAAACCAATTTTGCTAACTCTGGAATATTATGATCCTTCATTTAAAAATAGTGAACCATATGCTTTCTGTTCTAAATTTTAGAGTTTAAAATTAAAAACAGAAACCCCCTAAACCTTGTTTAATTAAGGAAAATTAGTTTTTCTTTTGTGCTGAGCTTAAGAAAATTTGTAGATGCTTATACCTTAATTAGACACTGTTTAAAAATAGTAGGAGCCCCAGCATTAGAGATTATGATGTAGTTATTCATTTAAAGCCATTTTGTCCAAAACTTAGAGAAAATCAGAAAAGCATTAGAAAATGTTGAACAATGATTAGTAATATTTTTCCTAGTTTACTTATGCAACAAAGAACCTAGGAAAAATGCAGAGACCATTAATTAGGACCAGTTTCTAATTAAGATGCTTTAATTAGCCTTATGTAGACTGAAAATCAATTATTAGAATTGCAAAACTATAACCAAAGTGGTTAACAAAAATCCAGTGAACTTATAACCACCAGAGCCCCACTACAAAAATACAGAGCACCCCAGCCTAACTTTTTAAGTAGGGAAAATAAATACAGAATGATAATAAGGCATTTTCCCAATAAATCATGAACAACCCCAAATAATGTGATAATGGGCAACCAAAATTTTACTAAGTCCATGATGAGACAAACCACCAGAGAAAAATGCAAACCCATGAAAAAGAAGTGAACCCATGCCTTTTGCTAGTAATTTGTGAGAAAAGCCATTTAACTCAAATAATGCAAACCACCCCTTCCCTTAAGCAAAAGGAAGCCAAACTCCAGAATGATTGCTCTTGCACAAAATACTAGCTAAGAAAAATAAGAACTCTGTTGTTTGATGTTTTTCAAATATAGTGGTAGTAGAAAGCACCTATTTGGCTAGAAACTTGAGAAAACCATAAGAAAAGAATTAAAGGGTATTAATGACTAGAAATTTGTATCAAGTCATGTTATAACACCTAAAAGCCAGCAAAAATAAGTTTTAGAGAATTACCCACTATTAAATAGTAGTTGTAGTTCAAAGTACCCCTTCTGCCCTAAAATTTGGTAATTTTGTCCAGAGAAAACCATTCACTTTCTGAACCCCAAATTTTGTGACAGAGAATCATACACCAGTAACAAGCCACAGTAATTTTTGCAGAATTTTTGGAATTTTATAAAAGCAACTTGTAGTTCAAACCTACTCCAAAACATTAAAGAGAATAAAAGAAAAGAGAAGAAGGAATAAACCTCATCCCATTAAAACTAGCCCAATTTACCAAGTATACCACTGAAAGGTTTTACATAGGTAAGGTTAACTTGATTAAATTCAAAAAGACCATACATCTTTAAAGTTGTAAATTCTAAAGCACATATCATATCATGCATATATCTTACGCATTGCATTCATTAGATTGTAATCTTGACGACGGAGAGTACGTGCTCATCCCCGAGCAAGGACCTGTCCAAGAGGAGGACCACGAGCAGGCTCCAGAGGCTGTTATTGAGGATCTCCCCGCAGCCCCAGCAATTGAAGGCAAGCCCCGGTTTTATGCATAACCATGTTAATATATGCTACTTTACTACACTTAATACTTGTAGGACTGTAATGTGCACTTAAGTGTAGGAGTTGCTTGAAACCTCTAGTTACATGAACTTAGGATTCCTTTTTGAGATGAATACTAGTATGCTAGGTCGAGTAGCTGCTTGCTAATCAGGATCTCGGTAGAAGTCGAGTGATTTTTCTAGCACTCGCGCGAGGTCAGGAATTGATTGTATTCATCTTGATCATGGGATATATATATATTGGTCTATGGACTTGGATCCAGGGAGGATGCCTTATCCATGAGACGGAAAAAAAGAATTAAGGATTAATGTGTGGATACCTGAGTCAAGCTTTTGAACGTACTAAGCACATGCCGGGAAAAATGGTAACCGGTAAACCTAGTACCTGAGTGAAGCCGGACGCGGACTTTATCCCTCATGCGACCTGAGACAGGGTCTCCCATGCTAGCTATGGTGGGTACAAGTGCGGTCACTGCACGGCGGCAGCCGGGGTCAGTGGAGCATTGTATGCCAAGGCGGTGAGGCCTGGACGCGAACGGGGAATCGATGGGGACGGTTGTCATGTGTGGGGTCGGAGTACCCTGACATGCCCTGTGTTTAGGTTTACCTTGCAAGGTTAAAACTCGATTCGAATCGTCTGCTTCTCGCAGCTAATGAGACTGCTTGATTCCTTGTACCGCATCGAGTAAGAAGTGAAATGTGGATTATATGAGATAACTTGTTGGTTGAACTAATTGATTGTTACCATGTATGCTTAGAAGGAGCAAATCTAGCTAAGTTAATGATGGTAGAATTTGAAAAGCTAAAAGTTGATTTTAGAAACAGCTAGTGCTTTTGGGCAAACCAAACCCCTCAGCCAAACAGCTGCATAGTCTAGAGGTAGAGGAGTAGACTCCTCACACCGCTTAAGTCTAGCTGAGTATTAGTATACTCAGCCTTGCTTGTGGCACCATTTTTGCAGGTACCATGCAGGATGTAGTTGATGGTGTGACTTGGCCTACCACCCTGCCACCGGGTTGGACGGTCGAGTGGGATGTTGCTCCGGCAGGAGAGGAGCATGAGGAGTAGTGGGCTAGGCCTTGCCCATTTCCTGGTTACCGACGACATCGATTATCCGCTGCACTTTAATTTGTGAACTTATTTGCTACTCAAAAACTTCGATTATGTAATAACTCCGTACTTAATTTGAGGTTTCCTGTTTTATTGTATTTCTTCTGTGACTCACCTTCGAGTGAGATTGTGGAATTTGATCCTGGTTAAGTGGCTCTATCAGACTAGATCTGAAGGACTGACGGGTTATTCCGATTTAAGTGTGTTACGGCCCCTGAGGCGTGACTTAGGCACTTAAGCTGGAATAATTCGGGCTGTTCTGCCACAGCTGGTATCGGAGCAAATTCCACCACAGAGGAGGACAATAAACCATGAATACCAATTTTCAAAATCTAAAACTTGCCTAGAAACTGTTACGGATCGTCAGGACTAGACCGCTAGACCTAGGACGAAAGGCCTTAGGCATAAAGGGAGAAATAGGTGGCTAATTAATTAGGCCCTGTGGGCCAATACTTATATTTTAGGATGCCCTAAAAAGGCACCCTATTTTCCTTTTGAGAGGCAACGTTTCTTTCCGCATGCATGCATTATAAAACACAAAGAGGAATTAAAATTGGAGCTAACCCCCCTTTTTTTCTTCAAAATCATCCGGGCTCTCTTTTTCTTTTTCCTTCCACCATAATCTTTATCTTTGATTCCCTTCCGCAGATGAATTCACCCACCCCCGCCAGTGGAGGAGACTCTCGTTTCAGTTCTGACTTCCTTTCTCGCGATGGCTTTCCTTCCATCTTGTGGGAAGTGCTCAACTTCGCCGGTTACCCTACGCCCCCTTTGTACACAGTGCAGTTGTATGAGGAGCATCGGGTACCTCGTTGTCGGGTCTGGCTAACTTTGGAGGCTCATCCCCTTCAGCCGGGTTGGCGTTCTCTTGACTCTGAGACGATTGGACTCAGGACGGACGACACCGTTGAGGCAGTAGCCATGAAGACTCTGACGACTTTCTGTGGCTACCATCCCCTGGAGATGGTGATGCACCCCTTGGGACTCTTCCCTGCTGAGAAGAAGGATGATCCCATGTGGTGTAACCGCGTGAGCCATGTGAAGGATGTGTGGGCAATGTATCCTGACTTGGTTGGGAGGGTCACTGTTCAGTGCATGAGTGCGCTGTACCGCCTTCAGGCCCTTCAGAGCTATGCTATGACACTTCTTGCTAACACCGCTCAGGCTGCCAAGCTCACTCTCGACAGTCGGGAAGATTTTGTGGTCGACCTATCCACAGAGTTGGTGGAAAAGGATCTGCAGGTGGAGAGGCTGAACCAGCGTATTACCACCCTGGAGCAGCAAGTGGAGATCCGAGACAACACTATTGATGTCTTGGAGAACCAGCTTCACGACGTGCAGAGGGAACTTGAGGAAGCCAATGACCACTTGGACATGCACCACCTGGAGATGGAGGCCAATGAAGCAGGAAGCGAGGGAGAAGAGGCTCCCGAGGAGCTAGGACCAGCCCCTGGTGCCAATGGGACTACCTCCGCGATGCCTCCTTCACCCGTATCCAGTGTCGCTTCCACCGCTCAGGGTTAAGCAGTCGCTTTGACATTTTTAGGCGGATAGAAACCTATGCGAGCTTAGTAGTATCACATTTTGGACTAGGCTTATGGGTACTTTCCCCTGATTAATGTAACCCTGTAAACTTTTGATATCTGTGGGATCCTTGTCACCATGTTATCTTCATTTCGAACCTAATATTATGATTATGGCATTTTCCTTCCATATGAGATGATATCTTGTCGTTCGGAAATGTGAATTGGGATAACACTGGCGACAATCTCTGTTTTCAGATGGCAGCGAGGCAGCGTCGCGGGCAAAATGAGCAAGCTCCCCCGCCACCTCCTCCAGCTCCCACAGTGCAGGAGCTGATGGCCCAGCAGAATGAAGTTCTGCGACAGCTCTTGCAGCGCCAGCCCCACCCTCAGCATCATGGTGGAGGCCAGCATCAGCGACCTCCGGCTATGGCAACATACCAGGAGTTTCTGAGCACGCAGCCGCCCTTGTTCACCAAGGCAGAGGATCCATTGGACGCCGACGTGTGGCTTCGCGTCGTCGAGTCCAAGTTTCCCCTCCTCACGGGAGACTGCCCTGATGAGGCCAAGGCTCGCTTCGCCGCACAGCAGCTTCGCGGCCCAGCTCGGACTTGGTGGGACCACTTCCGTGCTATGCTCCCCGCTGATCGTGAAGTATCTTGGGAGGAATTCAAGACTGCCTTCAGAGGGCACCACATTCCAGCTGGCATTCTTGATCGGAAGTTGAACGAATTCCTGGCCCTCAATCAAGGAACCCGCACGGTACTGCAGTATGCGCAAGCCTTCAACGACTTATGCCAGTATGCAGGGTATCATGCTGATTCTGATGAAAAGAAGAGGGATCGCTTCCGCAGGGGTCTCAATACCAAGCTGCGGGAACGACTCAACACTGTCCGGGCCGATAGCTTCAATGAGCTGGTCAACATGGCCATCTCTCAGGAGGATTGCATTGTTGCTCACCGGGCAGAGAAGAAGAGGAAGGCACCAATGGCAGCGCCATCCGCTCAGGCTCAGAGGTTCCGGATTGTTTCTCACAATCAGAGCAGGGGTTTTCAGCAGCAGGCAGGCAGATGGGTGATCAGGCCACCTCAGCAGCAGCAGCAGCCGGCACCCAACCGCTATCCAGCTCCCGCCCCAAGGAACAATCAGCCTCAGCAGCAGTTCCGCCAGGGCAATGGGAACAAGTGTTTCACTTGTGGCAATGTGGGCCACTATGCCAAGAACTGTCCCAGGAACCAGCAGAGGCAGATGCCAGCACCAAATCAAGACAAGGGAAGAAAGCAGAAGGTGCAAGTCAGGCAAGGGAAGCTCAACTTCACTGCTCTAGAAGAAGTGCCAGAAGGAGCTCCTATCATGACCGGTACCTTTTCAGTTTATAATCAACCTGCTTTAATTCTGTTTGATTCTGGTGCATCTCATAGTTTCATTAGCCAAAAGTTCAGTGCTAATTGCAAACTGCCATTCTCTCACTCAAAAGGGTCATTCATGATAGTCACACCTGGGGGTAAAATTGCAACTAATCAATTAAACCAAAGTGTGCCTATTCAACTGGGAAGCCACATTATCAAAACCACTCTTCTTGTATTGGGATTGGAAAATGTGGACATTATTCTAGGAGCAAATTGGATGACCTTGCACCAAGTTGTGCTTGATGTAGCCAGTCGTACCGTGGAAGTTAATTCTCCTTTCTGCGGGAATTTCTCTTTGATTCTGCCTAGTCAGGGTTCTTCTCAGTCATGTGCTTTCTCTATGACAGAGTTACCCCTGAAGAAGATCCCAGTGGTCTGTGAGTATGCAGATGTCTTTCCTGATGAATTGCCAGGAATGCCACCGGACCGGGATATTGAATTCGCCATCGAGTTGCAACCGGGAACGGCCCCAATTTCCAAGAGGCCCTACCGAATGCCACCCGCTGAGTTGGCAGAGTTGAAGAAGCAGTTGCAAGAGTTGCTGGATAAGGGATTCATTCGCCCAAGCACTTCGCCTTGGGGATGTCCAGCACTGTTTGTGAAGAAGAAGGATGAAAGCTTGAGGCTGTGTATAGATTACCGCCCTCTTAATGCGGTAACTATCAAGAACAAGTATCCTTTGCCTCGTATTGATGTTCTCTTTGACCAGTTGGTCGGGGCTAAGGTGTTTTCCAAAATAGACCTTCGCTCTGGCTACCATCAGATCAAAATACGAGCAAGTGATATTCCGAAGACGACATTCTCAACCAGATATGGGCTATATGAATTCTTGGTGATGTCATTCGGGCTGACAAATGCACCAGCATACTTCATGTATATGATGAATTCTGTTTTCATGCCGGAATTGGACAAGTTCGTGGTGGTTTTCATCGATGATATTCTGGTGTACTCAAAGAACGAAGAAGAACATGTCGGGCATTTGCATGTAGTGCTTCAACGTCTGCGAGAGCACCACCTTTATGCCAAGTTATCCAAGTGTGATTTTTGGCTAAAGGAAATCAAATTCTTGGGTCACACTATCTCTCAGGATGGAATAGCTGTTGATCCTGATAAAGTGCAAGAGGTGATGAACTGGAGGCCACCAACGACTGTTCGCCAGATTCGGAGTTTTCTGGGATTGGCTGGTTATTACCGAAGATTTATTCCGGACTTCTCTCGAATTGCGAAGCCTATTACTGAGTTGCTGAAAAAAGAGGTCAAGTTTGTGTGGAATCAGAAGTGCGAAGATGCCTTCCATGCATTAAGGCAGCATCTGACCACAGCACCAGTTTTGGCGCAACCCGACAGCAGCAAGCCTTTTGATGTATATTGCGATGCCTCTGGCACCGGGCTAGGTTGTGTCTTGATGCAAGACAACCGAGTCATTGCTTATGCCTCAAGAGCACTCAGGCCTCATGAGCAAAATTATCCCACTCATGACCTTGAGTTAGCAGCAGTGGTTCATGCATTGAAGATGTGGAGGCACTATCTGATGGGAACCCACTGCAACATCTTCACTGATCATAAGAGCCTTAAGTACATTTTTACTCAGGCTGATCTCAACATGAGGCAGAGAAGATGGCTAGAGCTGATCAAGGATTATGACCTGGAGGTACATTATCACCCAGGGAAAGCTAATGTGGTAGCTGATGCCTTGAGTCGGAAGTTGCAATGCAACTGTATTCTGATGGATTCTCATGTTAACACCTTGTGCGATGAGTTGAGCAAGATGCAGATTGAAGTGATTCCTTCTGGTTCTTTGTCTCACATTTCTGTTGAGCCAACTTTGCAAGACCAGATTATCATGGCCCAGCTCAGTGACAAGGGAGTGCAGATTATCAAGAAGAATCTCCATCAGAAGGTTGAGAAGTATAATTGTTTCCGCCAGGATGAGAAGGGTGTGTTATGGTTCAAAAGCAGATTGGTAATTCCTAAGGACCAGGATCTCAAGAGGAAAATTTTGGATGAGGCTCATCTCTCCAAATTCTCTATGCATCCGGGAAGCACCAAGATGTACCATGATTTGAAGCTTTTGTACTGGTGGACCAGAATGAAGAGGGAGATAGCCCAGTATGTATCAGAGTGTGACACCTGTCAGAGGATAAAGGCAAGCCACTTGAAGTCCGCTGGAGCCTTGCAACCACTGTCCGTACCTTCGTGGAAGTGGGACGACATCAGCATGGATTTCATTGTGGGTCTACCCAACACCTCTCGTCATCATGATTCGATTTGGGTTATTGTGGACCGATTGACGAAAGTGGCACATTTTCTTCCTGTGCACACCACTGATAAGGCTCAGAGATATGCAGAATTGTATATTGACCGGATCGTGTGTTTGCATGGATTACCTCGGACCATTGTTTCTGACCGAGGAGCCCAATTTGTTGCCAGATTTTGGGAACGATTGCAAGAGTCTTTGGGAACCAAGCTAATCAGGAGTTCAGCTTACCACCCACAGACTGATGGTCAGACGGAAAGGGTAAACCAGATTCTGGAGGATATGCTGAGAGCTTGTGCGATCGATTGTGGCAAGAACTGGGATAAGCACCTCTCCTTGGCAGAGTTTGCTTATAACAATAGTTATCAATCCAGCCTAAAGATGGCACCTTTTGAAGCTCTCTATGGAAGAAGGTGCAGGACACCACTCAATTGGTCTCAGCCTGGTGAAAGAGAAGTTTTTGGACCTGATTTGGTGACTGAAGCCGAAAGGAAGGTCAAGCTAATCAGGAAGAATCTAGAAGCTGCTCAGGCCAGGCAGAAGAGCTATCATGATAGAAGAAGGAAACCTCTCCAGTTCGAGGTGGGAAGTTTTGTATACCTCAAGGTATCACCCACCATGGGAGTGCAGAGGTTTGGAATCAAAGGCAAGCTAGCCCCTCGTTACATTGGACCTTATGAGATCATTGAAGCATGTGGACCCGTGGCATACAAGCTGAAGTTACCTTCAAAGATGTCTGCCATTCACAGTGTATTCCATGTATCTCAGCTAAAGAAGTGTGTTCGATTGCCGACTGAGATTCTAGCAGAGCCAGAATTGGAGATAGAGCCAGATCTCTCGTACCAAGAGTACCCCTCCAAGATTCTGGATTGCAAGGAAAGATCAACTCGGGCTAAATCGATCAAGATGTTCAAGGTCCAGTGGAGTAATCACTCAGAGGAGGAAGCTACTTGGGAAACCGAGGAATTCTTAAGATCCAACTTCCCCGATTGCCTACCTAAGGAAGCTGGTAAGTAATCACCCCCAACCCCTCCTCCTGCCTTTC
Organism: Zea mays; assembly: GCF_902167145.1. NCBI lineage: Eukaryota > Viridiplantae > Streptophyta > Magnoliopsida > Poales > Poaceae > Zea > Zea mays. The sequence continues at coordinate 18,195,876 of NC_050104.1, forward strand.
GAATCTAATTTCTAAAAATATGATCTTAATTCAGAATGAAGTGACTATAAAGTAAAACTTAAAAGGACTTCCTTCTGAAGTTGCAAAGAGAATGACATTCGAAGAGCAGTTTTGCCCTAATAATAACAATCCCCACCCTTTTCCTATCAGTCTCACCCTTCGCTTCACCCCGGGAGGACTCTGGCCCGAATCTCGGGATGAGATTCCTTTAAGGGGGGGAGGCTGTGACACCCCAGTGTCACCTAGGGTTTCTCTTAAAAAGCCAAACCAAGAACCATCATTTTATGTGAACCAAAGTAAGCATGAGCATCAAAACAATTTAAGTGAGAAAGAATTCACCAAGTATATACTTAAAAGTGTCATGATCAAAACAATTGAGTCCTTGAAAAGGGTAGAATGTGCAACCCTAATTCAAAACCCTAAGTAAACCCCATGAACAAAATTCAAGAAGATGTGAAAAGAGGATGAAAAGTTTAAAATTTTGAGTTGAGCCAATTATATAAGTTAAAGTATATTTGTTAAGCAACACGAAAGATCAAGAAGGCTTAGCCAAAATAACTCAATTAAATCCCCAAAACAGCCCTTGATCAATGAACCCTTAGAGAAATTCAGATTTCTGAATTTCTGAATTTCAGACCTCTCCTCAAAGATCATCTGTGTTCTCTGCTTTTCCAAACTCAAAGCCAGAAGATCCAAATATCAAAGTCGTGCCAAATTACCTTGAACACATTCTGGGAAAATTTGAACTCAAACCAAATCCATTTGACACGGTTTTGGCGCAGCTCAACCTCGGGACCAGGCATTCTGACACTGGCACCTTGGTGACGCTACAACTCCCTGTCCCTAGCCTAAAACCGCACGTCGTCCATACACAAAAGACAAAGCTTGGTCCGGTGAACAAATCCCTTGCAGTGATCTTGCCCAAATTCGCGAAGATTTGCTCCCAATCGGCGCTTGAACAGGGGCAGAGGCAACGGGAACACGTGTTCGACCGCGGCTGACACCCCTGGTTCACGCCCGTTCGCGCACCGCGCCTTCCCAGTGCACGCCCGCGCGCACTCGCCGGTCCACGACCGCCCGTGCACCGCGCCGTGCCTATAAAGCCTCCCCAGGCGCGCCCCACTTTGCCCCGCACTCACCCTCACCGGCCAGCCACCGTTCCTTAGCTCCGGCGAGCTTATTTCCGCCCGCCATTGCCGCCAGAGCTTCGGCCGCCGAGGCCAGCTCACTCCAGCCACCCTCCAGCCCAACCAGTGCTTCGGCTAGCTCCGCCAGTAGCCCGTGAAGCTTGCCAAGCCCTCGGACCCGACCGGACTTCACCGGAGGCCCGAGATCACCCTCACCGGACTTCGGTCTTCCGCCGCCGCGCGTGGACCCAGCTATCCAGTGAGTCTCCGCCCAATTCCTTTCGCTCATAGCTTCTCTGGCATCCCGTGAACCTCCCTGACCTATTTGATTGAACTATCTCGCCGTGACCAGGCCGGTCTCCTCGCCGCCGACGAGCATCCCCGCCTGCGCGCGTGGACCGACCAACTCCGGCCATCTCCGTCGACGTTCCGCACACCGTTGTGATCCCCGCGACCTCCCCTTCACCCTCGACCACTTCACCGGAACAGTCTCGCCGCCGGTAAGCCCCTCCGCCCTTTTCTTCGCCGCGGCTACTGTTTGAGGTAGAAGAAGGACCTCGGGTTAGGTTTTGTAGAACCCGAGGGGTTTTCTGTAATGTCAGCGACTCATGTGAATAGTAACCTAAGGACTGATTCGCGAAGGAAAACTTAGAAAAACCGCCAGGGACCCCAGTGCAAAGTGGTTTTCCATTTAATCAGTTCTGTTATTCTTTTAAAATAACCAGAGAACTTAGAAAATCCATAACTTGATGAAATCTTAATGAAAAGCTGTCAAACCAATTTTGCTAACTCTGGAATATTATGATCCTTCATTTAAAAATAGTGAACCATATGCTTTCTGTTCTAAATTTTAGAGTTTAAAATTAAAAACAGAAACCCCCTAAACCTTGTTTAATTAAGGAAAATTAGTTTTTCTTTTGTGCTGAGCTTAAGAAAATTTGTAGATGCTTATACCTTAATTAGACACTGTTTAAAAATAGTAGGAGCCCCAGCATTAGAGATTATGATGTAGTTATTCATTTAAAGCCATTTTGTCCAAAACTTAGAGAAAATCAGAAAAGCATTAGAAAATGTTGAACAATGATTAGTAATATTTTTCCTAGTTTACTTATGCAACAAAGAACCTAGGAAAAATGCAGAGACCATTAATTAGGACCAGTTTCTAATTAAGATACTTTAATTAGCCTTATGTAGACTGAAAATCAATTATTAGAATTGCAAAACTATAACCAAAGTGGTTAACAAAAATCCAGTGAACTTATAACCACCAGAGCCCCACTACAAAAATACAGAGCACCCCAGCCTAACTTTTTAAGTAGGGAAAATAAATACAGAATGATAATAAGGCATTTTCCCAATAAATCATGAACAACCCCAAATAATGTGATAATGGGCAACCAAAATTTTGCTAAGTCCATGATGAGACAAACCACCAGAGAAAAATGCAAACCCATGAAAAAGAAGTGAACCCATGCCTTTTGCTAGTAATTTGTGAGAAAAGCCATTTAACTCAAATAATGCAAACCACCCCTTCCCTTAAGCAAAAGGAAGCCAAACTACAGAATGATTGCTCTTGCACAAAATACTAGCTAAGAAAAATAAGAACTCTGTTGTTTGATGTTTTTCAAATATAGTGGTAGTAGAAAGCACCTATTTGGCTAGAAACTTGAGAAAACCATAAGAAAAGAATTAAAGGGTATTAATGACTAGAAATTTGTATCAAGTCATGTTATAACACCTAAAAGCCAGCAAAAATAAGTTTTAGAGAATTACCCACTATTAAATAGTAGTTGTAGTTCAAAGTACCCCTTCTGCCCTAAAATTTGGTAATTTTGTCCAGAGAAAACCATTCACTTTCTGAACCCCAAATTTTGTGACAGAGAATCATACACCAGTAACAAGCCACAGTAATTTTTGCAGAATTTTTGGAATTTTATAAAAGCAACTTGTAGTTCAAACCTACTCCAAAACATTAAAGAGAATAAAAGAAAAGAGAAGAAGGAATAAACCTCATCCCATTAAAACTAGCCCAATTTACCAAGTATACCACTGAAAGGTTTTACATAGGTAAGGTTAACTTGATTAAATTCAAAAAGACCATACATCTTTAAAGTTGTAAATTCTAAAGCACATATCATATCATGCATATATCTTACGCATTGCATTCATTAGATTGTAATCTTGCCGACGGAGAGTACGTGCTCATCCCCGAGCAAGGACCTGTCCAAGAGGAGGACCACGAGCAGGCTCCAGAGGCTGTTATTGAGGATCTCCCCGCAGCCCCAGCAATTGAAGGCAAGCCCCGGTTTTATGCATAACCATGTTAATATATGCTACTTTACTACACTTAATACTTGTAGGACTGTAATGTGCACTTAAGTGTAGGAGTTGCTTGAAACCTCTAGTTGCATGAACTTAGGATTCCTTTTTGAGATGAATACTAGTATGCTAGGTCGAGTAGCTGCTTGCTAATCAGGATCTCGGTAGAAGTCGAGTGATTTTTCTAGCACTCGCGCGAGGTCAGGAATTGATTGTATTCATCTTGATCATGGGATATATATATATTGGTCTATGGACTTGGATCCAGGGAGGATGCCTTATCCATGAGACGGAAAAAAAGAATTAAGGATTAATGTGTGGATACCTGAGTCAAGCTTTTGAACGTACTAAGCACATGCCGGGAAAAATGGTAATCGGTAAACCTAGTACCTGAGTGAAGCCGGACGCGGACTTTATCCCTCATGCGACCTGAGACAGGGTCTCCCATGCTAGCTATGGTGGGTACAAGTGCGGTCACTGCATGGCGGCAGCCGGGGTCAGTGGAGCATTGTATGCCAAGGCGGTGAGGCCTGGACGCGAACGGGGAATCGATGGGGACGGTTGTCATGTGTGGGGTCGGAGTACCCTGACATGCCGTGTGTTTAGGTTTACCTTGCAAGGTTAAAACTCGATTCGAATCGTCAGGCTCCGCCCGCTGGCTTACATCACGGGCAACGAGCCACGTGGCAGCATCGGGTCTCCGCCTGAGCGGGGAGCGCAAGTGCACAAGATAAAGCCTGGTCACGTGTCAGTACCGGACCCTTGCTTTGGCCAGGGTATCCCCTGTCCCGGGACCTCGTTATGGGTGGTCCGGACCTTACTCGGAGGGATCCGAGTAACACCACCTAGAGTGCATTCACTAGGCAAAAATTTCAAACAAGTTGTGTTGATATGACATTTTGTGAATCAAACCTTAGAGTAGGGAACTCAACCCTAGATTAGGTTTAATAGAGCAGACAAGGCCTAAACAAGAGAAAACTTCAAAATTCAATTGAAGAAGTCATAAAGTGTCACCATGGATGAACTTAAGTAGGATTCAAACCCTAAGAGTGCAAGAAACCCTAAGTGGAACTGTGGAAAACCCTAAACCTAAACCCTAGGGGGCTTAGTGCAAAATTAGTGCACTTTTGGACTAAAGTGTAAAAACCATGATAATAAGGTGTCCTTAGTCATTTGGTTTACAATCATGAAGATTTACAAGCTAAACCCTGAATTTTGGACGTATTTGCAAAAAGACCCTATTGGTGTTCTAAAGGCTAAGTCTGAAATTCAGTATTTGAGCTCATCTTTGAGGCTTTGTAACTTTCAAATTATAAGGTTTTTGCCCTAGGCCACCACATCAATTTTGTAGATCTATCAAAGGTGAACAATTTTGTTTAAGGGGTTAAACATTGTTGTTATGAAGAATTTGGAGATAAATCAGCTCAAATTCGGGCTGTCAGGCTGTTTGCAGTCTGAAATTCAGACTAACAGTGATACTGAGTCAACTTTGAACTGGAAATCAACCCTGATCTAATGAGAATTTGGCCATGGTTGCTATAGCAAGATTGTTGTTGGATCATCAGACAACAACTTTGTTACTGGCCGATCCACTGGTTGCCATAGAAATTTGAGAGAGATTTGAGCCCAAACTTTGACTGTCGGGTGCACTGAAAGGAACTCGCGATGGTACAGTAACCTGAAACAGATCAGATTTACAGCTCAGCTCGCCGCCGATGATCTCCACCGTGATTCGTGTTGTCGCCGTCTTGATTTGTGCTCGGGTTGATTGGATAACGCTCGGAGCACGCCGCCGTGGATAAGCCCCGGCCAGTAAACAATTCCGGCCGCCGTACCAGGCTCGCCGCGGTGGAATTAGATGAGATCGCCGGTGACCGTCGTCTCGCGGCCTTACGCCACGTATCGGGACACGTCCGTCGTGTCGCCGTGACTCACTATAACCATCTGATCATCGCCAGTGAGCGCTGCCGCGATTGTTGCCACGAATCCACTGCGCCAGTAATCCTCCCACTCTCCGGTCGCCAGCACTTCTCGGCCAAATTGAGCGCCACCGCTGTTGCGCTCTATAAATTGAATCCTCCCAGAGCTCCGTAGGATCATCACGCACCCAGCCACCAAGTATTGTCCTCGGGTGATCACCAGTGAGCTCCAATTTCTAACTTCCCCCAAAATGGTTCGAATACACCGCAAGAACACCTCACCGCGGCCAGCTTGTTCTAGGTTAGTTCAAGCTCCTCAATCATTTGTCCTAGCATCCTTAAGTTCTCCTCAAGCTCCTCGATCCCTTTAATTGAACTATACCGCCATAGATCGTCGGGAACGCATTGTTCCTTTGATTCTCCGCACTGTCACCGTGGACAGAGCAGGGTAGACCACCATTCATGAAATTAGGTTGGGGGAAATGCACGGGTGAGGTTCAATTCGGTGTCTGCCACTCGGGAACGCCAGTCCTTGCCCCATTTAGCCGGTCTATGAGCTCGCCGGAGCTCTGCCGCGCTCGTCGTCGTCGGGGACCTTAGCGTGGAAGGGAATAGAACTTGGGGTGTCTCTTTAGAAACCGTCAGTGACTCAGGGCAACAGTAAACGAACCCACCTTGAGTTAGCCAGAACGCCGAGGGCTTTTTCGCAAAGCTGCCAGCGCGGGCGCGGGCGCGCGCGCTTTCCTGTGCAGGTTGGGCCGCCTGGGCCAGATTCGGCCCAACACTGTTTCATCTTTTCTCTTTTCTTTTTCTGTCCAACTTTATAAATTTGTAGAAAATTGCAGAAAAATGGCAAAAATGTCAAACCAAATTTCCTAGATTCCTAATTTTCCATAGTATTTAACAAAAATAGTTCCATGATTTTTAGATCAAATAGGAAATTTTGGAGCATTTAAAATAGCTTAAAACATTGGTTCTGGATTTTTAGAAAATAGATAATAATTCCAAAATTTCCCAAACTTTTTATTTGAACTCTAAAGATTATTTAGAAGCCTTGGTTAGAATTTGGTTTGATTTGGACCTTGTTTGATGCTTAGAACCCAAAACCCTACCCCCTGCCCTTTGAATTCCTTTACTAACTCCGGAAATCCTAAGTTCTCGGAGATCCGTGAAGGATAATTGTATTCAAGACTTTAGATTATAAACCTTTATTATCTTTGCACTCTCATGAGCATTACATGAGCATTCATTATTATGTATGGTTATATTTAGAAAACGAGGAAGAAGTTGAAGTAGAAGAAGAGAAGACTTCACCACCACCACCTGATGGACATCAGGCAGGCAACTATTTTTATTTTGACATCTGCGGGACCGAGCCTGATTCACCTGTAAACCAAGGCAAGCCTCGGTGCATGCAACCCCTTCCTTGTGTTTTTAAATAATTTTTGCACACTTTAAGTCTAGTGAAATGTGCATTAGATTTATAGGAGTTGCTTGGAAACCCTTTGATGCATTGACTTCCTTGATATCCATACCTTTATAGATACTTCTGATGAAGTATCAAAATATGATTCACAAAAATGCTTAGCCCTGCTTAGATCTTGTGGATAGAGGTTGTCTTTTGCAATAATGCCTAGCTCTGGGGTTATTCTGAGGAAGGATGACTTCTACCTGCAATAATATTTTCATCGGGAGCATGGTGGGATCTTACTGCAAAGTTCTCTATAATGCTCTTTTCATCCTAAGGAACACAAACAATCCTAAGGATGGAAGTACTTAATTCGGGACTTGGGCTAGGAATAGGTGATGTTCTACCCAGGTTAGTTAAGGATTGGATGCATATGTAGGCCTGTTGATCAAGGACTATCTTAACTAGCCACATGCCCTGGAAATGGGACAGGGTAAGCTTGAACCCAGCTATTCCATACATGAAAAGACAATCGCGCACTGGGAGTGGAGAGATGGCGAGAGTGGCACGTACCCTCCTGGCAACGGACCGCCTAAAAGGGGTGGTGTGCTCTCGGGTGGCGCAGACCTGTTCATGCAGTGGAGGATCCGTGGGAATGGTAGACATATGCAAGAGTTACGAGAAACATATGTCGTGTGGTTAGAGATCCTCAGCTGAGTAAACCGATTCGGATTGTCGTTATATCTCTGGAGAGTGGAGACTTGATCTCCGACCTACAACCTAAGTCAGGATGTGAACCTCATGAATAAAAATGATGTTGTATTGATGAGATGGTGAAATTAGACTAGATGCAAACAAGGTCTATTAATACTTAATCTAGCATTAAAATGTTGAAAGTAAGGACTCACTTTAGTAAGGTATTTCTGCAAAAGTATCTAAGTTGATTCTTGCTAAAGCCTCTCCTTGATTCCCTAATCCAGCATATCCTTGAGAGTCTTTTACTTTGTCGGGTAAGTCTTGCGAAAGTACACTTCGTACTCAGGGCTTTGTCCCATGTTGTTTTAGGTGAAGAAGCGACAAACTTTTGTTGCTTCTATTCAAAGGTGGTACCCAAAGAGGAGAACCAAGACTAGAGCTGCGGGAGGGAGGGCCCTTCGTTAAAGCTTTTTACTGTCTATTTGGGGAGAAGTTTTTGCCCCCCCCCATGGTATGTATAATAATACTCAACACTCATATAGTATGTTCTGATCTGTAAATATTTAACACTATCTTACTTTTCAATAAAAGTAAATTATTGTAACTGCTTCCGCATTTCCGTATCTCCGATGAATTGTAATGTCTGCGTGACGGGTGAAACACTCTTGGGAAAGGTAAAGAAGTTCAGATACCGAACTTGTCAAGTGGTCAGGTGCACCTGCAGGGTTGTCTGAGGTCCGTTGGACAAGGACAACTGTAGGTGGGCCTAATTACTTGGGAGGTTCCGTCACAGCTGGTATCGGAGCAAAGCCCATCTCTGCTGATATTATGAGACATCTTCAAAAATAATTTTCCAAGACTTATCTAGAAAATTTCTTCTCTTCTTACCTAAGTATCTCTAAAGAGTTTATTTTAAAGACCAAGTAGTAAGAGTGCAACGTATAGAAGGTGTGAATCAACTAAGGTTGATTCATTAATTACACATGCATCATGCTAAAAACTATACTAATAAGATTTCTTATTGGTTACATCTGGTAATGGTGTTATGACTAAAGCCGATGGTGCCGCGACGAAACCAAGGGCCTTCGGTGGGTGATCAACACATGGTTGCGCCACTTGGCACGCGTTGGTATCACCGTTAGCAGTCATAATCCATTATGAGATTATATCAATATGTTATCTCTGCACAAATTGTTCCTCCATGTGAGATTCGTTATTGGTGTTGTTTGGTAATGGTGTCACGATTAATGACTTATGGTGCCGCAGCGAAACTGAGAGCCTCCTGTGAATGCGCACACAGGACCGTGCTACTCGTCGGATGCTGGTATCAAGGTCTCTGGTCATGATCCATTATGGAACTACACTGATGTGTTAACTCCTGTAGATCTTTTCCTTGAAACAATTTCTATGTTGTTTGTCAAATGATCGAGCAACATCTGTCATCTCTGTCGGATCAAAAGGGCATACCACTTTCATGTGTGGCCTTATTTCTTTTGATCTTGGTAAGTGACTACTCATACAAGTTCCCTTTACATCCTTGTGTAAAGGTGAAGCCTTGAAGCTTTTTAGTGTCGAGAGACAACTGATTAGCTCTCAAAATGGAGATTGGTTTTCCCTGCTGTTGAAATGCAGGAGTTTGTTCATTCGCTCTCTTATTAATCCATGTATTCCCTAACCAAGTCAGTCCATCTCGCATGAAGAAACAGATGAACAACCTGACCAAATGGATTTCTATTCAAATACATGATCTCTTGTTAACAAAAGTGAACTCTCGACCATCGGATTGTCGATGGATAATAGGAGTACTTGCTCCATGTCATGGGTAGTTCAACAAGTTGGTTTTACTAACTTGTAACTGCTCTATGAACAAAGGTTGAGTTTAGAGATCGTTTTGTCGAGTTGTCTAAACTCACTTTTGTACAACCCATCTTAAGGAAGTGTTTATAAGAACCGAGATTAAGTCGACCAATAACCACCTAATTATCGCTCTAGTCATGCCTCGGTCGCCACACGTATGGTTTTCCGACTTGTGTGATCAAGTCGAGCCATGATTAACGTTGGATACAACGGACTGGTTGCAAAGTCCGCATCTACAGATCCCTCCGCTGGTGATTTTCTTGAATCTATATCACCTTTCATGGACTTGGATTCCCTGGCTAACACGAGTTGACTGTGATGTTAGTCGACATTCACACCCGTCTCGTGTGCTATGAACTTACTGTAACCACTTGTTGGTAAACCTCTTTCTGAGTGTTTTACCCAAGATGGTGCATCTGCTTCTGTTTGGGTAAAATTGCGTAATTGTCGCTCGCCCAACGGACTCAGATAGTACAGTGCCATCAGAAGAAGCAAATTGCACACATGGAACCTTACGTGTTCTTCTGGCTGACATTGTCTCTATTGGTGGGCAAAGATAAAGATTGAAATCGCACGCTATGTGGCGAGATGTGACACTTGTAGACGTGTCAAGTCCATACACATGAAAGCTGCTGGGCCATTGCAATCGTTACCTATTCCAACATGGAAATGGGAGGATATTAGTATGGACTTATTATGGGATTGCCCAGGACCGCTAAAGGGTATGATTCTATCTGGGTTATCGTTGATCGACTTACAAAGATCGCCCACTTCCTTCCGGTCAGGGTAAAATATACAATGGCCATGTATGCAGAATTATACATTGCCTGTATTCTCAGTTTGCACGGTATTCCGAAGACTATAGTGTTGGATCGTGGACCTCAATTTGTAGCCAAGTTTTGGGAAGCACTTCACAAATCCTTGGGTACTAAGTTGCTCCATAGTTCGGCCTATCATCCGCAAACCAGTGGGCAAACTGAGAGGGTAAATCAAATACTTGAAGATATGTTACAGGCTTGTGCTTTTGACTTCCCACATAAATGGGATGATTGTTTACCATTAGCAGAGTTTTCATATAATAATAGCTATCAAGAAAGCATTAAGGTGGCACCCTTCGAAGCTTTATATGGACGACGATGCTGTACTCCGTTAAACTGGCCTGAACTAGGTGAAAGAAATTTCTTCAGGCCTGATATGGTAAAAGAGACCGAAGAAAAGGTTTAGAGAATAATTCATAATTTGAAGAAAGCTCAAGCTCGTCAGAAGAGTTATGCAGACAAGCGACGACAACCCTTGTACTTTCTCGTGGGAGATTATGTCTACCTGAAAGTTTCACCGATGAAGGGTGTATCACGTTTCGGGGTTAAAGGGAAGCTTGCACCACGATATATTGGTCCTTTTCTCATTCTTGAAAGATCTGGGCCAGGGGCGTATCGACTTCAACTACCCGAAACCTTGTCTGCAGTACATAATGTGTTCCATGTGTCACAATTGAAGAAGTGTCTTCGGGTTCCCGATCGAACCGTTGACATAACGGATGTTGCCCTAGAACCAGACTTGACATATTCTGAGCACCCTATTCGAGTCTTGGATCAAAAGGACAGAATTACCTGAAGACAAACTCTCAAGTTTTACAAGATACAGTGGAACCAACATTCAGAAGATGAGGCTACATGGGAAACTCAGGACTTTTTAGAAAAGAATTTCCCAGGCTTTTTAGCCTCATGTAATTTGTAAAGTGTATATAATCATTGTAATAAAGAAGTGAGCCCCAAACCACCCCTGTCATGTACCAAGAATAAGGAATTAAAGACATGTCGTGTTTCCTTTTCCATTACTTACCCTAGGACTTTTAATCCCGGGACGAGATTCTTTTATGGGGGGAAGGATGTAACACCCCTGTGTTACTGTCACTAAAACTTGAGCATAACATCATAAGCATTGGCATTGCATATGTTTGACACACCTAGAGTGCATTCACTAGGCAAAAATTTCAAACAAGTTGTGTTGATATGACATTTTGTGAATCAAACCTTAGAGTAGGGAACTCAACCCTGGATTGGGTTTAATAGAGAAAATAAGGCCTAAACAAGAGAAAACTTCAAAATTCAATTGAAGAAGTCATAAAGTGTCACCATGGATGAACTTAAGTAGGATTCAAACCCTAAGAGTGCAAGAAACCCTAAGTGGAACTGTGGAAAACCCTAAACCTAAACCCTAGGGGGCTTAGTGCAAAATTAGTGCGCTTTTGGACTAAAGTGTAAAAACCATGATAATAAGGTGTCCTTAGTCATATGGTTTACAATCATGAAGATTTACAAGCTAAACCCTGAATTTTGGACCTATTTGCAAAAAGACCCTATTGGTGTTCTAAAGGCAAAGTCTGAAATTCAGTATTTGAGCTCATCTTTGAGGCTTTGTAACTTTCAAATTATAAGGTTTTTGCCCTAGGCCACCACATCAATTTTGTAGATCTATCAAAGGTGAACAATTTTGTTTAAGGGGTTAAACATTGTTGTTATGCAGAATTTAGAGATAATTCAGCTCAAAGTCGGGCTGTCAGGCTGTTTGCAGTCTGAAATTCAGACTAACAGTGATACTGAGTCAACTTTGAACTGGAAATCAACCCTGATCTAATGAGAATTTGGCCATGGTTGCTATAGCAAGATTGTTGTTGGATCATCAGACAACAACTTTGTTACTGGCCGATCCACTGGTTGCCATAGAAATTTGAGAGAGATTTGAGCCCAAACTTTGACTGTCAGGTGCACTGAAAGGAACTCGCGATGGTACAGTAACCTGAAACAGATCAGATTTACAGCTCAGCTCGCCGCCGATGATCTCCGCCGTGATTCGTGTTGTCGCCGTCTTGATTTGTGCTCGGGTTGATCGGATAACGCTCGGAGCACGCCGTCGTGGATAAGCCCCGGCCAGTAAACAATTCCGGTCGCCGTACTAGGGTCGCCGCGGTGGAATTAGATGAGATCGCCGGTGACCGTCGTCTCACGGCCTTACGCCACGTATCGGGACACGTCCGTCGTGTTGCCATGACTCACTATAACCATCTGATCATCGCCGGTGAGCGCTGCCATGATTGTTGCCACGAATCCACTACGCCAGTGATCCTCCCACTCTCCGGTCGCCAGCACTTCTCAGCCAAATTGAGCGCCACCGTTGTTGCGCTCTATAAATTGAAGCCTCCCAGAGCTCTGTAGGATCATCACGCACCCAGCCACCAAGTATTGTCCTCGGGTGATCAACAGTGAGCTCCAATTTCTAACTTCCCCCAAATCGGTTCGAATACACCGCAAGAACACCTCACTGCGGCCAGCTTGTTCCAGGTTAGTTCAAGCTCCTCAATCATTTGTCCTAGCATCCTTAAGTTCTCCTCAAGCTCCTCGATCCCTTTAATTGAACTATACCGCCATAGATCGTCGGGAACACGTTGTTCCTTTGATTCTCTGCACTGTCACCGTGGACAGAGCAGGGTAGACCACCATTCATGAAATTAGGTTGGGGGAAATGCACGGGTGAGGTTCAATTTGGTGTCTGCCACTCGGGAGCGCCAGTCCTTGCCCCATTTGGTCGGTCTATGAGCTCGCCGGAGCTCTGCCGCGCTCGTCGTCGTCGGGGACCTTAGCGTGGAAGGGAATAGAACTTGGGGGGTCTCTTTAGAAACCGTCAGTGACTCAGGGCAACAGTAAACGAACCCACCTTGAGTTAGCCAGAACGCCGAGGGCTTTTTCGCAAAGCTGCCAGCGCGGGAGCGGGCGCACGCGCTTTCCTGTGCAGGTTGGGCCGCCTGGGCCAGATTCGGCCCAACACTGTTTCATCTTTTCTCTTTTCTTTTTCTGTCCAACTTTAGAAATTTGTAGAAAATTGCAGAAAATGGCAAAAATGTCAAACCAATTTTCCTAGATTTCGAATTTTCCATAGTATTTAATAAAAATAGCTCCATGATTTTTAAATCAAATAGGGAATTTTGGAGCATTTAAAATAGCTTAAAACATTGGTTCTAGATTTTTAGAAAATAGATAATAATTCCAAAATTGCCCAAACTTTTTATTTGAACTCTAAACATTATTTAGAATCCTTGGGTATAATTTGGTTTGATTTGGACCTTGTTTGATGCTTAGAATCCAAAACCCTACCCCGTGCCCTTTGAATTCCTTTACTAACTCCGGAAACCCTAAGTTCTCGGAGATCCGTGAAGGAAAATTGTATTCAAGACTTTAGATAATAAACCTTTATTATCTTTGCACTCTCATGAGCATTACATGAGCATTCATTATTATGTATGGTTATTGTTGGAACTTGCTCTCCCGAGCAAGATGATCCAACGGGGGAGCAAGTTCCTACAGTTATATTTAGAAAATGAGGAAGAAGTTGAAGTAGAAGAAGAGAAGACTTCACCACCACCACCTGATGGACATCAGGCAGGCAACTGTTTTTATTTTGACATCTGCGGGACCGAGCCTGATTCACCTGTAAACCAAGGCAAGCCCCGGTGCATGCAACCCCTTCATTGTGTTTTTAAATAATTTTTGCACACTTTAAGTCTAGTGAAATGTGCATTAGGTTTATAGGAGTTGCTTGGATAACACTTTGATGCATTGACTTCCTTGATATCCATACCTTTATAGATACTGTCGGGTACCGTAATTAGGGGTACCCCCAATACTCCTAAACACGGCCGAAAAACATCTTCAGAACAAACCATACACGACTGATAAAGCGTGGTTCAAGTCAGGGCCTCGTCTGCCGAGGGACACGACCTCATCCAAGCCCAGCCTCGGGCGGGAACAGTAGTCCCGGACGGATTCACGTCTCGCCCGAGGGTCCCCTCAGTCAGCAGACGCACCCTCGGCTCGCCCAAGGCCCAGCTTGGGCAGACTTTGCATGCAGCGACCTTGGCCAAATCGCCTTACCAGCCGACCGTATCGCATGCGCATTTAATGCGGGGATCGGCTGACACCTTATCCTGACACGCGTGCCTCAATCGGCAAGGACGAAGTGACCGCAGTCACTTCGCCCCTTTACTGACCGATCTGACAGGAAAACAGCGATGTTCGCCCCGCTCCGGCTACTGTGCCAACAACCAGGGTAAAACTGAGTCGTGATCTCCCACGAGTCCAGCCTCGGGCGCAACAGGGAGCTCCGCCTCGCCCGACCTCAGGCCTCGGCCTCGGGAGGAGTCACATCGTCGCTTGAGCCCAGCCTCGGCCTCGGAAGAAGATCTCCGCCTCGCCCGACCCCAGGCCTCGGCCTCTGGCTCGGCCTCGGGAAGAGACACAACCTCGCCCGAGCCCAGCCTCGGCCTCAGGAGAAGTCTCCGCCTCATCCGACCTTGACCTCGGACCGACTACGCTACAAGGGATACATCATTACCCTACTCCTAGCTAGTTGCCCCAGGCTATGAAGGAACAAGACCGGTGTCCCATCTAAGGTTACTCCGGTAACAGGTAATGATGGTTCCCTGCGTGCGCCCATGACGTCGGATTGCTCTCAACCTCCTACGAAAGCAAGACAACGTCAGCAGGATCCATGCCACGCCGATAACTGTGCTTCTACAAGGCTCAAGGCACTTCTCCGACGGCCACGCTAGCTCGCAGCTACACCCCATTGTACAGCTGGGCATCTCCTTGTATCTATAAAAGGGGATGTCCAGGGCCTTCCTAAGGCACGTGGTGGAACACACAACACACCACGCGAAGTCGTGGACAGACGTGGCAACACCGCCAACGTTGGCCAGCGCCCTCTCGCTCTTGCCCTCACTGTCTCGCGACGCTTGTAACCACTACTACGAGCACCCTGGTGTGAGATAACACAAGCCACATTTCCCTCTTGTATTCCATCTTGCATCAACCCATCTGGGCAGGGACACGCAGCAACAAATTCACTGGTTGGCTGACGGACCTCGCGGGTCCGAAACGCCGACAGTTGGCGCACCAGGTAGGGGCTCGCTGCGTGTTAACGAACACTTTCCCATTGGGTTCCAGATGGGTAGCCTCCAACAGCCTCTTCAGTCGGGGACGCTGCTCCGCTTTGGGAGTCTCGAGTTCATGTCCCTCGACGGCAGCTACGACATGGTACTCCTCCCCCCCCCCCCCCCCGCAGCGCGACAGCAACAACGACAGTCGGCTCGCCCGGCAGCAGCGAACCCGACGACGACTTCCCACCGTGGAAGAAGAGGAACACCCGGGTTTGTCCCGCCACCCTCCTCGCCGAAGGAGGAGGAGACGGGGCAACCGTGGCCATGCAGGAGGCGGCACCTCGTCGGCTGTCAGGCTAGAGCGAGTCGACGACGCCGGCACCCCTGCGGGGGCCATGTCGGGCGTTGTCCTCACACCTGAGACAACGACGGGTGTCGCTTCCCCGCAACGTGTCAACCTCGAGCGGACTGATGACGCCAGCACCCTCGCAAAGGACTTGCTGAGCGTTAGCCTCGTACCTGAGATAACGGTGCAGTCTGTCCCCGACGCGACTTCCCCACTGTCCATCGACTAAGAGGTACCGTCTGTTTTCCACCCTATCCCTTTTAGATTCAACTTCGATCCACCAAGCGACCCCGCTTCGGTGAGCACCTTCGTAAAGGCATATCCTAACCTTCCAGGGTACCATATGTGGTCATCTTGGGACCGACTGACGGTCGTCTCAACCTCCGGACTCGCGAGTTCCGAGGAAGACGACGACTCTGACTTCGGTTGGGATTTCTCCAGACTCAGTGATCCTAGTGCCATGCGAGACTTCATGTCCGCATGTGACTACTGCGTCTCCGGCTGCTCTGACGATGGCCACAGCCTCGGCGACGAGGGTTGCGACCCGAGTCGCGAGTGTTTCCACATCGATCAGGGGGATCACGGCGAGGACAACCACCTCGGCATGCCGCAAGTTGACAACGCCCTCGTGCCTGCGTCTCGCGTTGACATCCCGCGGGAGCTAGCTGTGGTCCCAGTCCCTGCGGGGGGTCAGGACACACAGCTCGAGCAATTCCGCGAGATGTAGGCCAAGCTCGACGAAGAAGCAGGGCGGCTTGTGCAGCTCCGACAAAACATCGAGCAGGAATGGGCAGGCCGAAGACTAGCCGGAGGAGCGCGTCATCGGGCCCGTGACGTCCAGCGCCATATCGTTGACAATGCGAGGGCAGGGCTGCCCTGGCTTTCAGCGGTGTCGGCCAGAATCTAGCTGCAGCAGCGATGCTACTCCGAGCAATGCCGGAGCCATCAACCACCGAGGGGCGGCGTATCTAGGGCGAACTCAAGGGTCTCTTGGAAGATGCAGCGGTCCAACGAGCCGAGGGCTCTGCCTCCTGAAGGTAGGGGTGCCCCTTGGAGCATCGTGCAACGTCCTCCCGACTCATGCGGGAGGCCTTGGTCCGCACCGGACGCACGCGGGACGGGACGCCTGCTGCCCCGGATCGCCTCGGCGACGAGCACCACCGCCGCGACCGTCGAGCCCGCCTCGACGAGAAGGTGCACCGAGGCTACCACCCCAGGCGCGGAGGACGCTACGTCAGTGAGGAGGACCGGAGCCCCTCGCCCGAACCGCCGGGTCCGAGGGTCTTCAGTCGGGCCATACGACGGGTGTTGTTCCCGGCCCGGTTCCGAGCCCCGACTACCATCACCAAGTACTCAAGTGAGACAAGGCCGGAGTTGTGGCTTGTGGATTACCGGCTGGCCTGCCAGCTGGGAGGGACGGACGACGACAACCTCATCATCCGCAACCTCCCCCTTTTCCTCTCCGACGCTGCCAGAGCATGGCTGGAGCATCTACCTCCTGCGCAAATCTCCGACTGGGACGACCTGGTCAAGGCATTCGTGGGAAACTTCCAAGGTACGTACGTGTGCCCTGGGAACTCATGGGACCTCCCAAGCTGCCGCCAGCAGCCAAGGGAATCCCTGCGAGAGTACATATGGCGGTTTTCTAAGCAGCGCACCGAGCTGCCCAATATCACCGACTCGGACGTCATCGGGGCATTCCTCACCGGTACCACGTGCCGGGACCTGGTGAGCAAACTAGGGCGCAAGACTCCCACCAAGGCGAGCGAATTGATGGACATCGCCACCAAGTTTGCCTCTGGTCAGGAGGCGGTTGAAGCCATCTTCCGGAAGGACAAGCAGCCTCAAGGAAGATAGAAGGACGATGCCCTCGAGGCGTCCGTCTAGCGTGGCTCGAAAAAGAAGGCCAAGAAGAAGGTGCAAGCAAAGCGCGACACCGTTGACGCGGATCTCATCGCCGCTGCTGAGCATAGGAATCCTCGGAAGCCTCCCGGAGGAGTCAACACGTTTGACAAGATGCTCAAGGAGTCGTGCCCCTATCACAGGGGTCCCATCAAGCACACCCTTGAGGAGTATGACATGCTCCGGCGCTACTTCATCAAAGCGGGACCCTCGGCGGAAGGTGGCAAGGACCAAGGCAACAACAAGGAGGGGGCGACAAGGATGAGGAGTTCCCGGAGGTCCGTGACTGCTTCATGATCTATGGCGGACAGGTGGCGAACGCCTCGGCTCGGCACCGCAAGCAGGACCGCCGGGAGGTCTGCTCGGTGAAGGTAGCGGCGCCGGTCTACCTAGACTGGTCCGACAAGCCCATCACCTTCGACCAAGGCGACCACCCCGACTATGTGCCGAGCCCAGGAAGGTACCCGCTCGTCGTCGACCCTGTCATCGGCAACGCTAGGCTCACCAAGGTCCTCATGGACGGAGGCAGCAACCTCAACATCATCTACGCCGAGACCCTAGGGCTCTTGGGGATAGATTTGTCCATGATCCGGGGCGGTGCAGCACCCTTTCACGGGATCGTCCCCGGTAAGCGTGTCCTGCCCCTTGGGCAACTTGATTTGCCTGTCTGCTTCGGAACTCCCTCCAACTTCCGCAGGGAAACCCTCACGTTCGAGGTGGTCGGGTTCCGAGGAACCTATCACGCGGTGCTGGGGAGACCGTGCTACGCCAAGTTCATGGCCGTCCCCAACTACACGTACCTCAAGCTCAAGATGTCGGGCCCCAAGGGAATCATCACCGTTGGATCCACGTACCGCCACGCTTACGAGTGCGACGTGGAATGCGTGGAGTACGCTGAGGCCATCGCCGAGTCCGAGGCCCTCATCGCCGACCTGGATTGCCTCTCCAGAGAGGCGCCTGATGCAAAGCGCCACGCCGGCAACTTCGAACCAGCTGAGGCGGTTAAGACCATCGCCCTCGACCCCAGCAACGACGCCTGCAAGCAAGTTAGGATCGGCTCCGAGCTCGACTCCAAATAGGAAGTAGTGCTCGTCGACTTTCTCCGTGCAAATGCTGAAATTTTTGGGTGGAGTCCCTCGGACATTCCAGGCATACCGAGGGATGTCGTCGAGCACTCGCTGGATATCCGAGCCGGTGCCCGACCCGTGAAGCAGCACCTGCGCCGCTTTGATGAAGAGAAGCGCAGGGTCATAAGCGAGGAGGTCCACAAGCTGATGGCTGCAGGGTTCATCAAAGAGGTATTCCATCCCGAATGGCTAGCTAACCCTCTGCTTGTGAAGAAAAAAGGTGGGAAATGGAGGATGTGCGTAGACTACACTGGTCTAAACAAAGCATGTCCGAAGGTTCCCTACCCTCTGCCTCGCATCGATCAAATTGTGGACTCCACTGCTGGGTGCGAAATCCTGTCATTCCTCGACGCTTATTCAGGTTATCACCAAATCGAGATGAAAGAATCCGACCAGCTCGCGACTTCATTCATCACACCTTTTGGCATGTATTGTTATACTACTATGCCATTTGGCTTGAGGAATGCTGGTGCCACCTACCAAAGGTGCATGAACCATGTGTTCGGAGAACACATCGGCAGAACGGTCGAGGCTTACGTCGATGACATTGTTGTCAAGACCAGGAAAGCCTCCGACCTCCTCTCCGACCTCGAAGTGACTTTTGGGTGCCTGTGCGCAAAAGGCGTAAAACTCAATCCCGAGAAGTGTGTCTTCGGAGTCCCCCGAGGCATGCTCCTGGGGTTCATCATCTCCGAAAGAGGCATCGAGGCCAACCCGAAGAAAATCACAGCCATCACCAACATGGGACCCATCAAGGATTTGAAAGGAGTACAAAGGGTCATGGGATGCCTTGCGGCCCTAAGCCGCTTCATCTCGCGCCTCGACGAGAAAGGATTACCCTTGTACCGCCTCTTAAGGAAAGCCGAGCGCTTCACTTGGACCCCCGAGGCCGAGGAAGCCCTCGGAAACTTAAAGGCACTCCTTACAAACGCGCCCATCTTGGTGCCCCCCGCTGCGGGAGAAGCCCTCTTGATCTACGTAGCCACAACCACTCAGGTGGTCAGCGCCGTGATCATAGTCGAGAGACGAGAAGAGGGGCATACACTGCTCGTCCAGAGGCCGGTCTACTTCATCAGTGAGGTGCTATCCGAGACCAAGATCCGCTACCCGCAAATCCAGAAGCTACTGTACGCAGTAATTCTGACACGGTGAAAGTTGCGACACTACTTCGAGTCTCATCTGGTGACTGTGGTGTCATCCTTCCCCCTGGGAGAGATCATCTAGTGCTGAGAGGCCTCGGGTAGGATAGCAAAATGGGCAGTGGAACTCATGGGCGAAACGATTTCATTCGCTCCTCGGAAGGCCATAAAATCCCAAGTCTTGGCGGACTTCGTGGCTGAATGGGTCGACACCCAGTTGCCGACGGCTCCAATCCAGCCCGAACTTTGGACCATGTACTTCGATGGGTCGCTGATGAAAATAGGAGCAGGTGCTGGCCTGCTCTTCATCTCACCCCTCGGGAAACATGTGCGCTACGTGCTGCGCCTCCATTTTCTGGCATCAAACAACGTGGCCGAGTACGAGGCTTTGGTCAACGGGTTGCGCATCGCCGTCGAGCTAGGGGTTCGGCGCCTCGACGTTCGGGGCGACTCGCAGCTTGTCATTGACCAAGTCATGAAGAACTCCCACTGTCGCGATCAAAAAATGAAGGCCTACTGCGACGAAGTTCGGCGCTTGGAGGATAAGTTCCATGGGCTGGAACTCAGCCATATTGCTCGACGGTACAACGAGACATCGAACAAGCTAGCTAAAATAGCCTCGGGGCGAACGACAGTTCCCCCGGACGTCTTCTCCAGGGACATATATTGACCATCCGTGATACTCGACGACGCGCTCGAGCCCGACGAGACCTCCGCCTAGCCCGAGGTACCCTCGGCCGCCGAGGGTGAGGCCTTACGCATTAAGGGAGAGCGGAATGGGGTTGCGCCAAACCAAAACTGGCAGACCCCGTACCTGTAATATCTCCTCCGAGGAGAGCTACCCCTCGACAAGGCCGAAGCTCGGCGACTGGTTTGGCGTGCCAAGTCGTTCATTTTAATGGGTGATAAAAAAGAGTTGTACCACCGCAGCCCCTCAGGCATTCTCCAACGATGCATATCCGTCGCCCAAGGATAAGAGCTGTTACAAGAAATACACTCGGGGGCTTGCTGTCACCATGCAGCACCTCGGACCCTCGTCGGAAACGCTTTCCGACAAGGTTTCTACTGGCCGGCCGTGGTGGCCGACGCCACTGGGATTGTACGCTCCTGCCGAGGGTGTCAATTCTACGCGAGATAGACGCACCTGCCCGCTCAGACCCTGCAAACAATACTCATCACTTGGTCGTTTGCCGTATGGGGTCTGGACCTCGTCGAACCCTTGCAGAAGGCACCCGGGGGCTTCAAGCACCTGCTGGTCGCCATCGACAAATTCTCCAAGTGGATCGAGGTCCGACCCCTAACCAGCATCGGGTCCGAGCAGGCGGTGGCGTTCTTCACAAACATTATCCATCGCTTTGGGGTCCCGAACTCCATCATCACCGACAATGGCACGCAGTTCACTGGAAAAAAGTTCCTGGACTTCTGTGAAGACCACCACATCCGTGTGGACTGGGCCGCCATAGCTCACCCCATGACAAATGGGCAGGTGGAGCGCGCCAACGGAATGATTTTGCAGGAACTAAAGCTGAGGATCTACAACGACCTCAATAAGTTTGGCAAGCGGTGGATAAAGGAACTACCCTCGGTGGTTTGGAGTATGAGTACGACGCCGAGCCGGGCGACGGGGTTCTCGCCGTTCTTTCTAGTCTATGGGGCCGAGGCCATCCTACCCACTGACTTAGAATACGGTTCCCCGAGGACAAAGGCTTACGACGACCAAAGCAACCAGACCAACCGAGAAGACTCGTTGGACCAGCTGGAAGAGGCTCGGGACGTGGCCTTACTACACTCGGCGCGGTATCAGCAGTCCTTGCGACGCTACCACGCCCAAAGGGTTCGGCCCCGGGGCTTCCAAGTGGGAGACTTGGTACATCGGCGGCGACAAGACGCCCGAGGGCGCCACAAGCTTACTCCTCCATGGGAAGGGCCCTTCATCATCGCCAAGATTTTGAAGCCCGGAACATACAAGCTGGCCAACGATCAAGGCGAGGTCTACATCAACGCTTGGAACATCCAACAGCTATGTCGCTTTTACCCTTAAAATGTTTCAAGTCATTTATGTACCTCGCTTTCTTTACATGCATAAATAAAGTCTAACCATCAAGGAAGGATCAGCCTTGCCTCGGCAAAGCTCGACCCTCCCTCAGGGGCTAGAAGGGGGGAACCCCCTCTGCGTCAAAATTTTCCTCGGAAAAGTCTTTTGCCAGAACGTCTTTCGCGCTTTTCGACTGCTTCGATAACAGAATCCTAAAAACGAGCGAGAGAGACCTTGAACGGCAAGGCCGATCGAGCCGAGGGACTCCTACTCCTCCGGGATACGGATACCTCACTCATCACCTTCCGCGAAAAGTAACCCACGCTCGGATAAGCGATTCTGCTACCGAACAAGTCCTAACGCTCGAAAACTTTTCTGCCAGAACGATTTTCGTGCCGTTTCGACCGCGTCGATGACAGAATCCTGAAAACGACGAGGGACCACGTAAGCGGCAAGGCCAACTGAGCTGAGGGACTCCTACGCCTCCGGGATACGGATACCTCACTCATCACCTTCTGCGAAAAGTGACTCACGCTCAGACGGGGGATTCTGCTACCGAACAAGTCTTAACACACGAAACGAGAGGAAAGAAAACGCGGCTTTACAATCCAACGATTAAAATGTTTTGGCCTCAGCGGCCGCAAAAAAACATACGCATACTTCAAAGCAAACTGTTCTTGCAGGCTCAGATAGCGGCAGGGGGAGGAGCGGCACCCTCGGCGTCGTTGGCAGAATCTGGCCCGGCCCCAGGCGGTGACACGGGCGGAAGGACCTCCACCTCGAAGGAGGAAGCCAGCGCCGCACTTGGACCCTCGATAGCCGCGTCAAGCCTCTGAACCTTGGCTAAGGCAGCCTCCTCATCGTCGGGTAAGCAGTACCCCTCGCTAACCCGCTCCAGATCCACATCGTAGTGGGAAGCGAGCACGGCGAAGGCCCGCCTGACGCCATGGTGCAGCACCCCGCGGAGTCTGTTGCGCACATGGCCGCCCAAGGCCCGCAGATGACTCTGGGGGAGCTACCCGAGGGGACGCCGTCGAGGCCAAAGGCCTGGCAGAAAGCCGAGATGGCCTCGGATATGGCCACACGCTCGGCCTCCTTCTGCTCAGCCACCTCGACAAGCGCCTTGCAGTTCTTGACGGACTCGTCAAGAGCCATCTCAAACCCTGCAGATAGTAGGACAACATTCTTAAGACGCAAGGAGAAGAATGGAGACAAAAACAAAGTCACAGAGCGGGCAAAACATACCCTCGGCACGGGCACGCTGCTATGAGGCCATGCCTCGGGCAGACCGGGCAGACCCGACGACCACGGCCAGACCCTCCACAAGGGTCCCGGCCCGAGCGGTCGCCTCGGGTTTAGAAGAGGGAAGCCCCCTCTGCGTCAAAACTTTCCTCGGAAATGTTTTCCGCCAAAACGACTTTTGAGCCTTTCGACTGCGTCGATAACGGAATCCTAAAAACGACGGGAGACCACGTAAGCGACAAGGCCGACCGAGCCGAGGGACTCCTACGCCTCCGGGATACGGATACCTCACTCGTCACCTTCCGCGAAAAGTGACTCACGCTCGGACAAGGGATTCTGCTACCGAACAAGTCATAATGCTTGAAACAAGAGGAAAGAAACACAGCTTTATACCCAAGTGTTCAGGCCTCAGCAGCCACAAAGAACAAACACACGCACTTGGGGTAACAATGGTACCTAGACTTAGACGTCGGCAGTGCCCTCGGCGGTTGTCCCGACCTACGGCAGATGTCTTAGTACTTAAAGCTATTACATCTTGCCCTCATAAAGGGTACCATTACAAACAGGACTCCGGGTCCATTCCCGCAAGAATGAACAACCTCCACACCGGAAGGCCTGCGGGATAACAAACTCCATGTGGCTCGTCGGCGACCACTGCACCAGCAGCGCGACAACGACCTCCGTCTCGGGCGGCTAGACAGCAGCAGCGATGGCCTCAGGGCAAACGCTACCGCTGGAAGGCCCTCGTTCACATCCCCTCACGGGGGACAAGAACCAGCCATTAAAGCCAAAGAGCCGGAGGCCCCGAGCGCAGGTGGCACTGACGGTCTCGTCGGCGGAGGCAACCGCTTCGGCAGAGGAAGCCTCACCTATGGCGACACCACCTCAGCACCAACGACAGCGGCCACCTACCCACCAACACCGCACCAGCGAGCGGCGGCCGCCCCAAAGCACACCAGCAGGTCCTCATCCCCGTCCTCGCCACAAGAACGAGAACTGGACCGTCCCAGAACACGAGTACCGCCCTCACGGCGTACAACGTGTTATGCAACCCCCCGGCGCGGCCGACAGCGCAAGGAGGACCTGGACGTGGCCGGCCCGCACACGGCGCGACTGACATCCAAGCAGCGGACGGGCAGCTCGTTCCGCCCCAGCGGTAGGAAGTGGCACCGGAAGCAGCGCCAGAGCCGCTCAGGCCAGAGAGCCAGACACGCGGCAGCTGCCAGCGCCGCGGACGGCGGACGCTCTTCTCCCTTGATCACTGAGGGAAGGAGCGACCCGCTGCCCACGCGAAGGCAGACCCCGACTCGGCGCACCCCCTCCCTAGCACGGACGATGAACGTCCTTGAAGCCGAGGACAGGGGGAGGCCACGACCCGGCTCGCTCTTCCCCACCACAAGGCCTACGGTCATCATCCTGGGTGACCGCCTGCGGGGGAATGCAGCCAGGCTGCGTGATGAAAATCCTTGAAGCCGAGCAGTGACTGAAGAGCGCCAACCCCCACAGGGTCGCGCTCCTCAAACAGCAGCAAAAAGAAGGCAACGCAGGTGCACCCCATCTGAGGGCTCGAAAGGTGGAAGGGCACGACGAATGCGAGAAGTGTGAAGGCATGGCTACTGCCCGGGGGATCGACCCCTTTTTAAAGGCAGATCTCCTCACTCGCACCCCCAAGCGTCATGGGCAAAGTCTCCACCGACGTGTCCTAGGGTTCTCACCCTCCGATGCAGGGGCTGGGTCCCACACGTCATGCGAGCTGACCCGAAACGGAAGAAGCCAAATCACCGCACACAATGCATGTAACTGCCCCGCGGTTATAAGCGTTCCCCCATCCTCGCCAAAACCAGCGGTCAAAAGGACAGATCGTCACGCAGGAAGCATGCAACCGCACCGCGGTTGTGCACCCTTTCGGCTCCGTCGCATCCAGTGGACCAGCATGGAGGCCCGGGCCCACATGTCATGTAACCGGCGCAACGGTTACTGCGTGCAAGGAAACCGCACCGCCACTCACGCCAATGCCGCGTCTTCTCGACTGCGGAACCAGTGCCGCGACTCGAGGCAGCCCTGTGTGTGACCCAACAGTGACAATGGAGTGCAACGATCACGAGTCAGTCAGCCGCGGGGAGAGGCGCGACGATCGATATGGCCAAAAGCGGACCAGCAGTAATTGCAGCAGCAGACGGGCGGAAGCAGCGGTCCAATCACCTACAGGCTCGCACCCTCTTCTGAAACAGCAGGGGAGCCCTCTCCCACGAAGGCCAAGCGACATCTCCGGCAGGAGAAGCGGGTGCCATTTTGTCTCCGTCATAATGACCGCGTCAAAAAAGGTGCGCCACCTCATTTAAATTCATGTCCTTTTTCTTTCCCTCTCTCTCTCTCTCTTGCCACAGGGACCGGGAAAGGGGGTATTTCGAAAAAGGACCCTTCCCAGTGAAGGAAACGGGCCCCGAGCCCTCCTACTAATCAGGGGTTCGAAGGTTGCGCCCTCTGGGGTTCGGCGACCGCCCCAGAGCACTCGGGCTCCGTGCCCTTTACTGATCAGGGGTTCGAAGGCTGGCCCCTCGGAAGGGTTCGACATCTGCCCAAGAGCACGCAGAGTCAGGGATGACCCTGGGTACGTCCGTTACATGGCCGAGGCTCGGGCTACGCTCCCGAGGTACCCTAGGACATTTCTGAGACCAGCAGGAGTGATTTTGTAACGGAATCCCACCGGAGGGAGGCATCGAGCCCTCAGACCCTATCGAATGGGTCCGGGTCCGGCAAATCACCTGCAGGTACTTTTGGAGCGTGCCTCTGGGCCACTAGCCGACCCTTATCGAATGGGGCTCGGGCGTCCACTCGGATCACCCGCTAGCAACTCACCGGAAACACCATGTTCGGTGCCCTCCGAGGGTAACATGGCGCTTTCCCCCCTTACTCCTTGTGGAAAGGCGACGAAGGGGCGTACGATAAAAGTCGAGATGGTCCTTGATCGTCCTCTCGCTCCGTGCAGAGGCTCGGGGGCTGCTCTCGCACCAGGCTACGGGCGAACCGTTGACCACGTCAACAAACTAGCGTGAAAACTCGGAGCCTGACCGTGCACCCGGACTACGGCCAGGCCGCACGAGGAAACAACAAGGCCGCCCGAGGCATCGCAAAAAAATCAAGACCTCAAAGGAGTCAAACCACTCCTCTGAGGCCTTGGGGGCTACACCCGACGGGTGCGCTTGCGCGCACCCACCGAAACAAAATGCAACCGAGAAGGGCCGGTCCCCTCGCAAAAATCCGGCAGAACCTCCAAGCGAGTGCCCACACTCCCTTTGAAGCTCGGGGGCTACTGTCAGGTACCGTAATTACGGGTACCCCCAGTACTCCTAAACACGGCCGAAAAACATCTTCAGAACAAACCATACACGGCTGATAAAGCGTGGTTCAAGTCAGGGCCTCGTCTGTCGAGGGACACGGCCTCATCCGAGCCCAGCCTCAGGCGGGAACAGTAGTCTCGGACGGATTCACGTCTCGCCTGAGGGTCCCCTCAGTCAGCAGACACACCCTCGGCTCGCCCAAGGCCCAGCTTGGGCAGACTTTATCGAGCAGCGACCTTGGCCAAATCGCCTTACCAGCCGACCGTATCGCATGCGCATTTAATGCGGGAATCGTCTGACACCTTATCCTGACACGCGTGCCTCAGTCGGCAAGGACGAAGTGACCGCAGTCACTTCGCCCCTTTACTGACCGATCTGACAGGAAAACAGTGATGTTCGCCCTGCTCCGGCTACTGTGCCAACCACCAGGGTAAAACTGAGTCGCGATCTCCCACGAGTCTAGCCTCGGGCGCAACAGGGAGCTCTGCCTCGCCCGACCTCAGGCCTCAGCCTCGGAAGGAGTCACATCCTTGCCCGAGCCTAGCCTCGACCTCGGAAGAAGATCTCCGCCTCGCCCGACCCCAGGCCTCGGCCTCGGCCTTAGGAAGAGACACAACCTCGCCTGAGCCCAGCCTCGGCCTCAGGAGAAGTCTCCGCCTCGCCCGACCTGGGCCTCGGACCGACTACGCTATAGGGGATACATCATTACCCTACTCCTAGCTAGCTGCCCCAGGCTATGAAGGAACAAGACCGGTGTCCCATCTAAGGTTACTCCGGTAACAGGTAATGATGGTTCCCTGTGTGCGCCCATGACGTCGCATTGCTCTCAACCTCCTATGGAAGCAAGATAACGTCAGCAGGATCCATGCCACGCCGACAGCTGTGCTTCTACAGGGCTCAAGGCACTTCTCCGACGGCCACGCTAGCTCGCCGCTACACCCCATTGTACAGCTGGGCATCTCCTTGTATCTATAAAAGGGGATGTCCAGGGCCTTCCTAAGGCACGTGGTGGAACACACAACACACCACGCGAAGTCGCGGATAGACGTGGCAACACCGCCAACGTTGGTCGGCGTCCTCTCGCTCTCGCTCTCGCCCTCGCTGTCTCGTGACACTTGTAACCCCTACTACGAGCACCCCGGTGTAAGATAACACAAGCCACATTTCCCTCTTGTGTTCCATCTTGCATCAACCCATCTGGGCAGG
Organism: Zea mays; assembly: GCF_902167145.1. Lineage (NCBI taxonomy): Eukaryota > Viridiplantae > Streptophyta > Magnoliopsida > Poales > Poaceae > Zea > Zea mays. Next base: position 18,223,472 of record NC_050104.1, read on the forward strand.
GACACGCAGCAACAAATTCACTGGTTGGCTGATGGACCTCGCGGGTCCGAAACGCCGACAGATACTTCTGATGAAGTATCAAAATATGATTTACAAAAATGCTTAGCCCTGCTTAGATCTTGTGGATACAGGTTGTCTTTTGCAATAATGCCTAGCTCAAGGGTTATCCTGAGGAAGGATGGCTTCTACCTGCAAGAATATTTTCATCGGGAGCATGGTGGGATCTTACTGCAAAGTTCCCTATAATGCTCTTTTCATCCTAAGGAACACAAACAATCCTAAGGATGGAAGTACTTAAATCGGGACTTGGGCTAGGAACAGGTGATGTTCTACCCAGGTTAGTTAAGGATTGGATGTGTATGTAGGCATGTTGATCAAGGACTATCTTAACTAGCCACATGCCCTGGAAATGGGACAGGGTAAGCTTGAACCCGGCTATTCCATACATAAAAAGACAATCGTGCACTGGGAGTGGAGAGATGGCGAGAGTGGCACGTACCCTCCTGGCAACGGACCGCCTAAAAGGGGTGGTGTGCTCTCGGGTGGCGCGGACCTGTTCATGCAGTGGAGGATTCGTGGAAATGGTAGACATATGCAAGAGTTACGAGAAACATATGTCGTGTGGTTAGAGATCCTCAGCTGAGTAAATCGATTCGGATCGCTGTTATATCCCTGGAGAGTGGAGACTTGATCTCCGACCTACAACCTAAGTCAGGACGTGAACCTCATGAATAAAAATGATGTTGTATTGATGAGATGGTGAAATTAGACTAGATGCAAACAAGGTCTATTAATACTTAATCTAGCATTAAAATGTTGAAAGTAAGGACTCACTTTAGTAAGCTATTTCTGCAAAAGTATCTAAGTTGATTCTTGCTAAAGCCTCTCCTTGATTCCCTAATCCAGCATATCCTTGAGAGTCTTTTACTTTGTCGGGTAAGTCTTGCGAAAGTACACTTCATACTCAGGGCTTTGTCCCATGTTGTTTTAGGTGAAGAAGCGACAAACTTTTGTTGCTTCTGTTCAAAGGTGGTACCCAAAGAGGAGAACCAAGACTAGAGCTGCGGGAGGGAAGGCCCTCCGTTAAAGCTTTTTACTGTCTATTTGGGGAGAAGTTTTTGCCCCCCATGGTATGTATAATAATACTCAACACTCATATAGTATGTTCTGGTCTGTAAATATTTAACATTATCTTACTTTTCAATAAAAGTAAATTATTGTAAATGCTTCTGCATTTCTGTATCTCCGATGAATTGTAATGTCTGCGTGACGGGTGAAACGCTCTTGGGAAAGGTAAAGAAGTTCAGATACCGAACTTGTCAAGTGGTCAGGTGCACCTGCAGGGTTGTCTGAGGTCCGTTGGACAAGGACAACTGTAGGTGGGCCTAATTACTTGGGAGGTTCCGTCATAATCCGAACCCCATCCAAGGGACCCAGCACGCTATTTGGGAGTCCTGGACCGTATTCGGGGGTCCGGGTTGTGCGTACAGGGTTCCGGTGCTTCCTCGTGGAGGTCCGGTCCAACTGATTGCATTCTGGGATATATCATCTTTTTCTGGTCACGTGGCGCCCCTTGAGCCGTCCACGTGGTGGGGTCGGGTGCTGTTCGCCGCGCGGCTAGAGATCGCCGCACGGGCACCGTGTTCATACCTCAGTAAGGGGTACCCCTGATTCAGGGTACCGATAGTGGCCCCCAAGCCCACCTCAGGGGAGGATACGAGCCTGCAGGTGGGGCCAAAGTTTGGCTAGTGATTGGCTCGTTGCTTCTGTGCGCCCGTTGGTGCAATTACTGTCGGTCCGCCATTGGTCACGTTGACTGCCACGCCTGTCCCCGCAGCTGACTGACCCGTGACCTCCGCACTGAATGGCTTTGTTGGGCCATGCGCGGGGTGCCTCGAGACGCTGCACGCATTTTTGAAAATTTAACTTCTTCGTCTTCTGCGGTGGCTTCGTGGAGGCGCGGTACTGGAGTGAGTGGTGGTTCGACTTTTCTGTACCCAGGAACTGGCACCCAAGGAGGATAACTCGTGGGCCCAGGCCCCCGTGCCAGAGACTAGGCTGTCGGTTTCGGCGGGGGCGAAGAGGCGCTCCACCGCAGGCGATGGTGCGCTCTTCACGCGTCGGTTCACCTTCTCCGCACACAGAAACCGGCGGGCCAGGTGCATGCATGTGGGCCTAGGCCCTCATGCCGGAGGTTGGTCCGTTGGTTGTGGCAAAGCCGAGGGGGCGCACTATCGTGGAGCGGTAGCACACTCCTTGTGCAACGGTTCGCCTTCTTGACCGTTGGACGCAGCAAAGATGAAGGGGTGCACTACCGCGGAGCGGTGGCATGCTCCTTGTGCGGCGGTTCACCTTCTTCGCACTTCGGGCCAGCTGTATGACATGTGAGGCATGGCCCCCATGTCATAGGATGGGAACCCTAGTGCGCATCGGGGGAGACTTTGCCCGTGACGCTTCGGGGGGCGAGCGGGGAAATCTGCCTTTAAAAAGGGGTTCATCCCTCAAGTAGTAGCCATGCCTTGCTTCTCTCCCACTCGCGGTGCCCTTTCGCCTTCGAGCTCTCTGCGTCCCTTTGCCTTCAAGGTTTCTGCTTTGTGTCGCCATAGTTTACCATGGCCTTGTAACTTCATCTCGAGCATGCCCAGACTAAGTGGGTGCTCGACATGGTGTGCCGCCTACTTGGACGGGATGCGCTGGCGTTCGGCGGAAAAATTTGCGCCAGCGCCATCCTCCCCGGTGAACTTGTCGCCAGAGAGTTCATGCCTTTTGTCCTCCCCAGCGGGTTGGTGCTGTCGGTCTTGTCTCTCCTCTACTGGAGGTGTGTGGCCTTGTGGGAGCAGCGCTCTTCCATCGATGCTTGGCTTCAAGGATGTTCATCAGCCTTGCGATGGTGGAGAGCGAGCTGAGCCGCGGCTCCGCCTCCCACATGGGTTGGTGACCTACCTCTTCCTCCAGCATTCGGAGGAAAAGGATGATCACTAGCCTTGTGAAGGAGGCAAACTTCGGCTATGCGGTCTCGGCCAGACCGCAAGCACCGCCTTCTGCCGTGCCCCTAGCTCCATGGTTTGGATGGTCTTGTCCTCACCCCCATAGGGGGGCGGGGGCGAGGGCCTCTTCGCCATGGCGCATGTGCTGAGGTGGCCACCGTCGCTAGCAAGCCGCCGGTGCAGAGGTGGTTGCCTCCGCTGGTGAGCCGCTCGGAGCAGAGGTGGCCGCCGCCGTTGGCGAGCCGCCGGTGCAGAAATGGTTGCCTCCGCTGGCGAGTCGTCGGTGCAGAGGTGGTCGCCGCCACTGGTGAGGATGCCCGGTGCCGAGGTGGTCGTCGCCACTGGCGAGCCGCTCGGAGCTAACCCACGCGACCCTACTGGTGTGGAGGTAGTTCATACCTGTAGAGTAGAGATGGAGCTAGGACTTCGCTTGAAGCCGGATGTAATACTTTTACTTTTTGTAAGGTGCTTTTGAGTACTATTTATCAAGCAGTATTAGCACTTATCTGTGTACCACATGTCCCTGTTGTGTGTGGTGTAATCGATTCCTCCTTGGTACCTGGCCCCCCTGGGATGTAGGCTCGATTTGTCGAGGTTGCAGACCAGCATACCTAAGAAAGAGTTGGCAATGGCCCCCAGGAGGTAGCCTTGATTGGGACCTGGGCCTGCACACGGCTTTGGCTAGGGAGCATTAGTAGTACACCCACAGGACCCGCCATCTGACACTAGCCATCCTTTGATACATGCTCGGGACCTGCAGGGTCTAGTCTGGGAAGCCAAGTTGTGCGTCCGGACCCCTGGATGGTGGTTCTAGATTCTAGGACACCCGTCGCAGAGTGGTGGAGCGTGCAGGCCCACAGTACGGAACCAGGCTGAGCGGCTACACGGCTCTGGACCACCCCAAGAGACAAGTGTCCATTCTCTAGTTCCGGACCCTAGGTTGCCGGACCCACAGGACTTATAACTCCAAATACTAGGGTACCCATCATGGAGTGGTGGAGTGTGCAGGCTTTCGGGTACGGGACCAGGCTAAGCGGCCACACAGGCTCTGTACCACCCCATGGAACGGGCTCCCGCTCTTTAGAGCCGGCCACCAGGCTGTCGGGCCCTCCTGCTTTCGCAGAGAGGTCCTAAACTGCAATCCTGGCTGTTCAATTCAGATGTCATCATGTCTGATGGGGTGGGAACTGTTTGGGTGGGTTAGATAAAATAACATCTGGAAAACTACAAGGTGAGACCATGGAGCAGTAGGATAAAACTATCATAGAGGCACATCTGAGGGGGTAAATCTTTTCCTTATAACATGTCATGCATGGGTGCAGACCAACAGGCCAGGCTTATGAGGGCGGACCTCACCGGGTTGGTGTACACGTGTGCATTACCTAGTTACAAAAGGGAGAAGAATTCGACCCCCTAGACTTGCTCTCTATGGATAGAACTTACAGAGATGCTCCAGTGGTCGGGAAGAGGTACTCCTTCAGTCGTAGCAAGATAGTCACCCCCGGGTCGGCGTATTCCTGTCACCTTGAAGGGTCCTTCCTAGCTGGAGGAGAGTTGCGGAGCCCTTCTTGGTTTGGTACTTGTCGTAGGACTAGGTCCCGACCCTGGGTTCCCATCTGCCTTTGATGACGGAGTCCTCATCCTCGTGTTGTAGCCATTTCTGCATGGACTTGTCAGAAGCCTGGACCCGTGGGGAGTCCAGAATGGTTTCCGGGGTAAGGTAGGCTTCAGCCCCGTAGACCGGGGAGTACTGGGTCCCTCCGGGGGTCCATCTAGTTGTCACCACCGGAGTAGGAGTCTCTGGCGAAGATATCCTTCAGGTCCCCCTCGGGTGATTGATACCCGAGGTCCCGTTCAGCCGCGACCACCTCGTCATCGTCGATCCTTTCCTTGCCAGGTCGGCGATGAGGTGGGGAGTCGTCCTTGGAAGACTGCTTGCGCCGCTCGCTGACGCATTTCGCGAGGTCAATGATCTCGCGACACTCTGCGGCACTGTGGCGACCGTTGGGGTGCACAGGGCATGAGCCGCTGTTACCCCTCTGCGGTCGTGGGTGTTTGTTGCGGTCACCCCGGCCCCCGGTCGCTGCTACAACGACTAGAGCGGTGGACCGCAGCTCCTGGTGGTCACGGTCCTTCTTCTTTTTCTTCTTACCATCCTGGGGGACGGCACCCGAGCCACCCGACTGGGCAAACCCGGTTTGTGGGGCTAAGTGCCATGCACGGCCCTCGGCGGCTCTAGCGCATTTGTCGGCCAGAGCGAAGAGTGTGGGGACAGTTTCCACGTCGTGTGTGGCTAACTTCTCCAACATCTTTTCATCACGTACTCCCTAGCGGAAGGCCGTGATGATGGAAGCATCGGAAATGCGAGGTATAGTACCTCGCACCTTAGTGAAGCGGGAGATGAACATCCGAAGAGTCTCCTCGGGCTTCTGCCTCACTGCGTGGAGGTGGGCCTCCACACCGTGTTGCTGGTAAGCACTGGCGAAGTTCGCAACGAACCGCGTGCAAAGCTCTTCCCAGGAGTAGATTGACCCTGGGGCGAGGTTCATGAGCCAAGTCCGGGCAGGCCCATACAAGGCGACATGAAAATATGTCGCCATCACAATAGTGTTTCCACCTGCTGCTGTGATAGCGGTGACGTACACCTGCAGGAACTCCGACGGGTTTGACGTTCTGTCGTACTTTTCCAGCAGGTGCAGCCGGAACTTGGATGGCCATGACGCCGCGTGGAGATGATCCGCAAGAGCGGCGCAGCCCACGCCGGCCAAGGGGACACCCACTTGGGACTGGGTGCCCATTGGGGCCTGCGGTGCTACCACAGCGAAGTCTTGATTGAGGTTGCGACCCTTGATGTTTTGCCAGCGCTCGCGCGCCCTCTCTAAAGAGATCCTGGCGTCATCTCCCGCACGCCTGCAGTTGAATTCTGTCCGGAGGTCGTTGGTCTATGTTCCCTTCACTGAGGGTGAGCGCACGGACGCCGACGCTTCATGTTGGCGCCAAGATGACCGTGGCCTCGACCTGGTCGAGGTAGAGTGTGCCATGCTGAGCAGTCGGTCGACATCGTCCTGCCACTGCTTCATGGCCCCCGGTGAGGCCGTGGAGCTTAGAGGGTGACGCAACAACTCCCTGGCTGCTGACAATGCTCCCGGAGCCGTCCTCGACGGAGTCCGAGATGTCTGCACAGTTGTATGCTGCCACGCAGCGTGCACCGCAGCAGTGCTCGGCACTGGGCGGTTGGGAACCTGTGACATGGAAGAAACAGCTTCTTCCTCCACTAGGAAATCTGTTGAAGTCTCGGCGCGGTGCTCAACGATATGCACCATCATGCTGAGCGAGAAAACAAGCAAAAACCTAATGCCTAGCTTCCTACCTGGCGCGCCAAATGTCGGAGAGGGAATTCTCCGACCGGGTGGCGGAGTGCACCCGCCCTAAATCCTAAGATGAGGAAGGGGCTTAAGCGTTTTGCATGTCTTGCTAAGCGATGACCGAACGCAAGAACACGCGAGGATTTAGAGTGGTTCGGGCCGCCGGAGCGTAATACCCTACTCCACTGTGTTGGATTCTTGTGGAAGCTCGAGAGCTAAGAGTCTAAGTCTAAGTTTGGTCTGTGTGTGAGTGTCGGAGTGTGTCCTCCCCTGTAACGTTGCATGCCTCCCCTTTTATAACTAAGGGGGGCACGTACAAGGGTACTGAGCCCCGACATGTGGGCCCAGGAACATAACGGATGTAGTACTTGGAGCTACTGATGTTCGCTGCTCAAGCAATCTTCTTGCGTCCTGACATCCGAGATCTGCGTAGTATCGGCGTGCAGGGGAAGCTTCTCGTATAAGTGATGATGGGCACAGTGCACCCTGCAGCACGGGCGCACTGTTTGACAATGGACTGGACAGGCACGCTGTCTGCAGGATGGCCCTGGCGCCGCCTGCTAGCGGAGTGGACAGGACGCATTAAATGTTGAGGGGGCACATCGCCTGCCAGCAGGGTGGACAGGCGGCGCGTCCCTTCCGTAATAAATGCAGAGACCGCGCGGCCCAGAGGCCTTACGTCAGGCTCCGCCCGCTGGCTTACGTCACGGGCAACGAGCCACGTGGCAGCATCGGGTCTCCGCCTGAGCGGGGAGCGCAAGTGCATAGGATAAAGCCTGGTCACGTGTTAGTACCGGACCCTTGCTTTGGCCAGGGTATCCCCTATCCCGGGACCTCGTTATGGGTGGTCCGGACCTTACTCGGAGGGATCCGGACCCCATCCAAGGGACCCGACACGCTATTTGGGAGACCCGGACCGTATTCGGGGGTCCGGGTTGTGCGTACAGGGGTCCGGTGCTTCCTCGTGGAGGTCCGGTCCAACTAATTGCATCCTGGGATATATCATCTTTTTCTGGTCACGTGGCGCCCCTTGAGCCGTCCACGTGGTAGGGTCGGGTGCTGTTCGCCGCGCGGCTAGAGATCGTCGCACGGGCACCGTGTCTTCATACCTCAGCAAGGGGTACCACTGATTCAGGGTACCGACAATGTGTTTCTTCTTGGAGTTCTCATGTTTCCACCTTCACTTCCAGATTATAAGGCATTTGTTACTGAAGCAGAGGAAGGACTATGACAAAGCTTCTAAGGCATATACTGAAAGGGAAATGTGCCCCTGGGCCATTTCTATAACGTTTTGGTGATTAAGTGCCCAACACGGTTGATTAAGTTCTTATGTGCCAAATAAAGTGAGAAGTACAAATCAAGGCACAAGGTATGTTTCTAGACTTAGTACATTGTTTTGTCTAATAATGTGTTTGTCTAAGTGCAAGAAACATTGACAAAAGAACAAGAAAAGAAAAGGAAAAAGACTTGGCTCTGTGCAGCCAAACTTCAGCTCGGTCTGGCACACCGGACTGTCCGGTGGTGCACCGGACAGTGTCCGGTGCGCCAGGCTGGTCCGCGGTGAACTCGCTGCTCTCGGGATTCAACGGCGGCGTACGACTAAAATTCATCGGACTGTCCGGTGAGCCAACGGTTGCTAGTGCAACGGTCGACCGCGCAATCCGCGGGCGACGCGTGGCCCGCAGCAACGGTCGGTTAGGCACACCAGACTGTCTGGTGCGCCAATTGACCCCAAGGACCAACGGTCGGATGCGCCTGATTTGGAAGGCGATCACGCACCGGACACCTACAGTGACTATCCGGTGGTCCACCGGACTGTCGGGTGCACCACCCGACAGAAGGCAAGTTTGGCCTTCCAAGTTGGCCTCCAACGGCTCTTAGCTGCCTTGAGGCTATAAAAGGGACCCCTAGGCGCATGGAGGAGCCACCCAAGCATTCACTAAGCATTCTAAGACTCCCACACTCTGTCTCCTCGCATCTGATCGATTGTGTTAGTGATTTGAGCTCCGTTCGAGTTGTGAACTCTCTGTGCTACGTTTCGAGCTCAAGTCTTGACTTGTGTGTGTGTGCTACGGATTTGTGTTGTGTGTGAGTTGCTTCTCCCAACCTTACTCTGTGCTTTCTTTGTGATCTCTATTATAAGGGCGAGAGACTCCAAGTTGTGGAGATTCCTCGCAAACGGGATAAGACTCTAAAGGAAAAGAACGTGGTATTCAAGTTGATCATCGGATCACTTGAAAGGGGTTGAGTGCAACCCTCGTCCATTGGGACACCACAACGTGGAAGTAGGCAAGCGTTACTTGGCTGAACCACGGGATAAAATCACGTGTCTCTTGTGTTGCATTCTCTGTGATTGGTTTGTCCACAAGAACTCGTCTCAAAACTACTTAGTCGCACTAACACTTGTATAACTAAGTTTTGTGGCTATTTAGTGTTTGATTTTACAGGATCACCTATTCACCCCCCCCCCTCTAGGTGCTCTCAATTGGTATCGGAGTCGTACTCTTCATCTAAGGGACTAATCGCCCGAAGAGATGGATCCTAAGGGAAAGGGGATGGTGGTCAACGACAAGGAGAAGGAGTCCATCCAAGAGAGCAAGTTGATCTTGATGACATAGATGAAGATGATGTTCCAATGGCCGCAATGCGCATGATGGCGATCGGTGATGTGCGGCCACAGGAACAACAGGAGCAAGATCAGCCATCTTCCTCCACAATGGTGCATCCTTCAACTCAAGACGGTGAACATGTACCTCAAGAAGAGGGACACGATCAAGGGGAGCACAGGAAGAACAAGTGATGGAGGAAGAAGCACCACGTGCCTCATCAACTCAAGTACGAGCAACGATCCAACGACATCACCCCGTTGACCAGATTCTAGGTGACATAAGCAAGGGAGTAACTACTTGCTCAAGATTAGCTAACTTTTGTGAGCATTACTCGTTTGTCTCTTCTATTGAGACTTTCAGGGTAGAAGAGGCCTTGCAGGATCCGGATTGGGTGTTGGCCATGCAGGAAGAGCTCAACAACTTCAAGAGAAATGAAGTTTGGAGCCTGGTGCCACGTCCAAAGCAAAATGTTGTGGGAACCAAGTGGGTGTTCCGCAACAAGCAAGACGAACACGGGGTGGTGACAAGAAACAAGGCTCAACTTGTGGCAAAAGGTTATGCCCAAGTTGCAGGTTTGGATTTCGAGGAGACTTTTGCTCCTGTGGCTAGGCTAGAGTCTATTCGAATTTTATTAGCCTATGCCGCTCACCACTCTTTCAGGCTTTTTCAAATGGATGTGAAGAGCGCTTTCCTCAATGGGCCAATAAAGGAGGAGGTATACGTGGAACAACCCCTGGCTTTGAGGATGACAGGTACCCCGACCATGTGTTCAAGCTCTCTAAGGCGCTCTATGGACTTAAGCAAGCTCCAAGAGCATGGTATGAATGCCTTAGAGATTTCTTAATTGCTAATGCCTTCAAGGTTGGGAAAGCCGATCCCAATCTTTTTACAAAGACTTGTGATGGTGATCTTTTTGTGTGCCAAATTTATGTCGATGACATAATATTTGGTTCTACTAATCAAAAGTCTTGTGAGAAGTTTAGCAGGGTGATGACACAAAAGTTCGAGATGTCGATGATGGGCGAGTTGACCTACTTCCTTGGGTTCCAAGTGAAGCAACTCAAGGACGGCACCTTCCTCTCCCAAACGAAGTACACACAAGATCTTCTCAAGAGGTTTGGGATGAAGGACACCAAGCTCGCGAAGACACCGATGGGAACCGACGGGCATGTCAACCTCAACAAAGGAGGTAAGTCCGTTGATCAAAAGGCATACCGGTCTATGATAGGTTCCTTGCTTTATTTATGTGCTAGTAGACTGGACATTATGCTAAGTGTATGCATGTGTGCTAGATATCAATCCGACCCCAAGGAATGTCACCTTGTGGCCGTTAAGCGAATTCTTAGATATTTAGTTTCTACGCCTTGCTTCAGAATCTGGTATCCAAAGGGGTCTACCTTTGACTTGATTGGATACTCAGACTCCGATTATGTCGGGTGCAAAGTTGATAGGAAGAGCACATCAGGGATGTGCCAATTTCTAGGAAGGTCCCTGGTGTCCTGGAGTTCAAAGAAACAAACATCTGTTGCCCTATCCACCGCTGAGGCCGAGTATGTTGCCGCAGGACAATGGTGCGCGCAACTACTTTGGATGAGGCAAACCCTCCGGGACTTTGGCTACAATCTGAGCAAAGTCCCACTCCTATGTGACAATGAGAGTGCTATCCGCATGGCGGATAATCCTGTTGAACACAGCCGCACTAAGCACATAGACATCCGGCATCACTTCCTGAGAGACCACCAGCAAGGGAGATATCGAGGTGTACCATATTAGCACCGAGAACCAGCTAGCCGATATCTTTACCAAGCCGGTTGATGAGAAAACTTTTTGCAGGTTGCGTAGTGAGCTAAATGTCTTAGATTTGCGTAACTTGGATTGATTTATAGCATACATGTGTTCTATGCCCTTGATCATGTTACTTTATGCATTTAAATCCAGTATTGTTTATTTGTGGTGCTCAAGTTGTACACGTGATCCCCGGACCTCACAAGTCCATATGCAAGTGTTGCACATATTAAGGGGGAGATGTGTTACAACTTGACCCTTTTAGACTAACATTTGTGTTTGAGTATACTTGATGTAGTCTCAAAAGTGCATTGAAAGGGAAAGGTGAACTTGGACGATGCAAAAACTTCTACTGCACTCTGGTATTGGTGTATTTAATTCCAAGTTCATTCTTATGCTCTCTTTGTCTTTTTGCTCTTAATTGACATTTTTGGTGAGGCAATGGGGTTAAAGGGCCAAAAATGATCCTCTTTTGGTGCTTCATCTTAAGGGGGAGAAATTAAGGCCAAAGCAAATGGATCAGCTACCACTTGTGAATTTCAAAAGTAATAGAGTTAGAATTTTTGATTTATCCAAAATGCTCTTATTGCAAAATTTAGTCTCTTGTGGGGGAGAATTTTGATTATGAGAAAAAGGGGGAGTTTTTGACACTTGATCAATTTCACTCTTGGATTATCTCTCTTTGTGCCCAAACAAGCGTGTTTGACTTAGAGATAGGAAAATGAATTTGATTTGCAAAAACAAACCAAGTGGTGGCAAAGAATGATCCAAATATGTCAAATCTTGTGCAAAAATGATTTGGTCATCATTTACATTGATATTGAACTTATTTTGGTTGCTTTTTGAGGTATTGTCATAAATCACCAAAAAGGGGGGGATTGAAAGGGAAATGTGCCCTTGGGCAATTTCTATAATGTTTTGGTGATTAAGTGCCCAACACGTTTAATTAAGTTCTTATGTGCCAAATAAAGTGAGAAGTGCAAATCAAGGCAAAATGTATGTTTCTAGACTTGGTAAATTGTTTTATGTACTAACATGGTTATCCAAGTGCTAGAAACAGTGACTAAAGAAGAACAGAGGAAAAGGGAAAGCTTCAGCTCGGTCTGGCACACCGGACTGTCCAGTGGTGCACCGGACAGTGTCCGGTGTGCCAGGCTGGTTCGCGGTGAACTCGCCGCCCTCGGGATTCGACGGCGACGTACGACTATAATTCACCGGACTGTCTGTTGGTGCACCGGACTGTCCGGTGAGCCAACGGTCGCCAGCGCCAACGGTCGGCCGCGAAATTTGCGGGCAACACGTGGCAGCTCCAACGGTCGGTGGGGGGCACCGGACTGTCCGGTGTGCATCGGACAGTGTCCGGTGCGCCAACGGGCCCGGAGCTCCAACGGTCGTCTGTGCCCAATTTGGAAGGAAACCGCGCACCTGACTGTCTGGTGCGCCACTCGACAGAAGGCAAGGATGGCCTTCCAAGTTTGTCTCCAACGGCTCCTAGCTGCCTTGGGGCTATAAAAGGGACCCCTAGGCGCATGGAGGAGACATTCAAGCATTCACTAAGCATTCTAAGACTCCCACACTCCGTCTCCGCGCATTTGGTCGATTGTGTTAGTGATTTGAGCTCCGTTCTAGTTGTGAACTCTTTGTGCTACGTTTAGAGCTCAAGTATTGGCTTGTGTGCGTGTGTGTGCTGTGGATTTGTGTGTGCTACTCCCCAACCTTACTCTCGTGCATTCTTTGTGATCAATATTGTAAGGGTGAAAGGCGCCAACTTGTGGAGATTCCTCGCAAACAGGAAGAAAACTATAAGGAAGAAAGTCGTGGTATTCAAGTTGATCATTGGATCACTTGAAAGGGGTTGACTGCAACCCTCGTCCATTGGGACGCCACAACATGGAAGTAGGCAAGTGTTACTTGGCCGAACCACGGGATAAAAATCGCGTGTCTCTTGTGTTACTTTCTCTGTGATTGTTTTGTTCATAATAACTCGCCTCAAAGCTACTTAGTCGCACTAACTCTTTCAAAACTAAGTTTTGTGGCTATTTAGTGTTTGATTTTACAGGATCACCTATTCACCCCACCTCTAGGTGCTCTCAATGTATCTGTCTTTAGAAGGAGTGATGGTTCATTAGCTTTTAAGGGTGTATTAGACGACAAACTCTACTTAGTTGATTTTTCGAAAGAGGAGGCCGATCTAGATGCATGCTTAATAGCTAAGACTAGTATGGGCTAGCTGTGGCATCGCCGTCTAGCACATGTTGGGATGAAGAACCTTCATAAACTTCTAACGGGAGAACATGTGTTAGGACTAACCAATGTTTGTTTCGAGAAAGATAGGCCTTGTGCAGCATGTCAGGCAGGGAAACAGGTGGGAAGCACTCATCATAGCAAGAATGTGATGACAACATCAAGACCACTAGAGCTTCTTCACATGGACCTCTTCGGACCCGTTGCCTACCTTAGCATCGAGGGAAGTAAGTATGGTCTAGTAATTGTTGATGTTTTTCCCCGCTTCACTTGGGTATTCTTTTTGCAGGATAAATCAGAAACCCAAGGGACCCTAAAGCGCTTTCTAAGGAGGGCTCAAAACGAATTTGGGCTAAAGGTGAAAAAGATAAGGAACGACAACGGGTCCGAGTTCAAGAATCTGCAAGTTGAGGAGTATCTTGAGGAGGAAGGCGTCAAGCATGAATTCTTCGCTCCCTACACACCACAACAAAACGGTGTGGTAGAGAGGAAGAACATGACGCTTATCGACATGGCGAGAACGATGCTTGGAGAGTTCAGGATGCCCGAGCGGTTTTGGTCAGAAGCTGTGGACAGAGCTTGCCACGCTATAAACTAGCTCTATCTGCATCGCCTTCTCAAGAAGACCTCCTACGAACTCTTTACCGGTAACAAACCCAACGTCTCCTACTTTCGTGTATTTGGGAGCAAATGTTACATTCTGGTGAAGAAAGGTAGACATTCTAAATTTGCTCCCAAGGTAGTAGACGGGATTTTACTAGGGTATGACTCAAATACAAAGGCGTATAGAGTCTTCAACAAATCATCGGGTTTGGTTGAAGTCTCTAGCAACGTTGTATTTGATGAGACTAATGGCTCTCCAAGAGAGCAAGTTGATCTTGATGACATAGATGAAGATGATGTTCCAACGGCCGTAATGCGCACGATGGTGATTGGTGATGTGCGACCATAGGAACAACAGGAGCAAGATCAGCCATCTTCCTCAACAATGGTGCATCCTCCAACTCAAGACGGTGAACAGGTACCTCAAGAAGAGGGACAGGATCAAGGGGGAGCACAGGAAGAACAAGTGATGGAGGAAGAAGCACCACATGCCCCTCCAACTCAAGTCCGAGCAATGATCCAACGACATCACCCCGTTGACCAGATTCTGGGTGAAATAAGCAAGGGAGTAACTACTCTCTCAAGATTAGCTAACTTTTGTGAGCATTACTCGTTTGTCTCTTCTATTGAGCCTTTCAGGGTAGAAGAGGCCTTGCAGGATCCGGATTGGGTGTTGGCCATGCAGGAAGAGCTCAACAACTTCAAGAGAAATAAAGTTTGGAGCCTGGTGCCACGTTCAAAGCAAAATGTTGTGGGAACCAAGTGGATGTTCCGCAACAAGCAAGACGAGCACGAGGTGGTGACAAGAAACAAGGCTCGACTTGTGGCAAAAGGTTATGCCCAAGTCGCAGGTTTGGATTTCGAGGAGACTTTTGCTCCTGTGGCTAGTCTAGAGTCTATTCGAATTTTATTAACCTATGCCGCTCACCACTCTTTCAGGCTATTTCAAATGGATGTGAAGAGCGATTTCCTCAATGGGCCAATAAAGGAGGAGGTATACGTGGAATAACCCCCTGGCTTTGAGGATGACACGTACCCCGACCATGTGTTCAAGCTCTCTAAGGCGCTCTATGGACTTAAGCAAGCCCCAAGAGCATGGTATGAATGCCTTAGAGATTTCTTAATTGCTAATGCCTTCAAGGTTGGGAAAGCTGATCCCACTCTTTTTACAAAGACTTGTGATGGTGATCTTTTTGTGTGCCAAATTTATGTCGATGACATAATATTTGGTTCTACTAATCAAAAGTCTTGTGAGGTGTTTAGCAGGGTAATGACACAAAAGTTCGAGATGTCGATGATGGGCGAGTTGACCTACTTCCTTGGGTTCCAAGTAAAGCAACTCAAGGACGGCACCTTCATCTCCCAAACGAAGTACACACAAGATCTTCTCGAGCGGTTTGGGATGAAGGACGCCAAGCCCGCGAAGACACCGATGGGAACCGACGGGCATGTTGACCTCAACAAAGGAGGTAAGTCCGTTGATCAAAAGGAATACCGGTCCATAATAGGTTCATTGCTTTATTTATGTGCTAGTAGACCGGACATCATGCTAAGTGTATGCATGTGTGCTAGATATCAATCCGACCCCAAGGATTGTCACCTTGTGGCCATTAAGCGAATTCTTAGATATTTAGTTTCTACGCCTTGCTTTGGGATCTGGTATCCAAAGGGGTCTACCTTTGACTTGATTGGATACTCAGACTCCGATTATGCCGGGTGCAAGGTTGATAGGAAAAGCACATCGGGGATGTGCCAATTTTTAGGAAGGTCCCTGGTGTCTTGGAGCTCCAAGAAACAAACATATGTTGCCCTATCCACCGCCGAGGCCGAGTATGTTGCCGCAGGATAGTGTTGCGCGCAACTACTTTGGATGAGGCAAACTCTCCGGGACTTTGGCTACAATCTGAGCTAAGTCCCACTCCTATGTGACAATGAGAGTGCTATCCACATGGCGGATAATCCTATTGAACACAGCCGCACTAAGCACATAGACATCCGGCATCACTTCCTGAGAGACCACCAGCAAAAGGGAGATATCGAGGTGTACCATATTAGCACCGAGAACTAGCTAGCCGATATCTTTACCAAGCCGTTGGATGAGAAAACTTTTTGCAGGTTGCGTAGTGAGCTAAATGTCTTAGATTCGCGTAACTTGGATTGATCTATAACATACATGTGCGCTATGCCTTTGATCGTATTACTTTGAAGCATTTACATTACTCGTTGTATATTTGTGGTGCTCAAGTTGTACAAGACCTCCCCGGACCTCACAAGTCCATATGCAAATGGTGCACATATTTAGGGGGAGATATGCTACAACTTGACCCTTTGAGACCAACCTTTGTGTTTGAAAATACTTGATGTAGTCTCAAAAGTGCATTGAAAGGGAAAAGTGAACTTGGACGATTCAAAGACTTTCACTGCACTCCGGTATTAGTGTACTCACTTCAAAGTTCATACTTATGCTCTCCTTGCCTATTTACTCTTAATTGACATTTTTGGTGAGGCAATGGGGTTAAAGGGCCAAAAATGATCCCATTTTGGTGCTTAATGCCAAAGGGGGAGAAATTAAGGCCAAAGCAACTGGATCAGCCAACCACTTGAGAATTCTGAAAATACTAGAGTTAGAATTTTTTATTTGTCCAAAATACTCTTATTACTAAATTTGGTCTCTTGTGGGGGAGAATTTTGATTATGGAAAAAGGGAGAGTTTTTGGCACTTGATCAATTTTACTCTTGGATTAACTCTCTATGTGACCAAACAAGTGTGTTCGACTTAGAGAAAGGAAAATGAATTTGATTTGCAAAAAAAAACCAAGTGGTGGCAAAGAGCGATCCAAATATGCCAAATTATAGTCAAAAACAATTTGGTCTTCAATTGCATTGATTTTGCACTTCTTTTGTTGCTTTTTGATGTGTTGGCATAAATCACCAAAAAGGGGGAGATTGAAAGGGAAATGTGCCCTTGGGCCATTTCTATAATGTTTTGGTGATTAAGTGCCCAACACGGTTGATTAAGTTCTTATGTGCCAAATAAAGTGAGAAGTACAAATCAAGGCACAAGGTATGTTTCTAGACTTAGTACATTGTTTTGTCTACTAATGTGTTTGTCTAAGTGCAAGAAACAGTGACAAAAGAATAGGAAAAGAAAAGGAAAAAGACTTGGCTCTATGCAGCCAAACTTCAGCTCGGTCTGGCACACCAGACTGTCCGGTGCGCCAGGTTGGTCCGCGGTGAACTCGTCGCTCTCGGGATTCGACGGCGGCGTACGGCTAAAATTCACCCGACTGTCCGGTGAGCCAACGGTCGCCAGTGCAACGGTCGACCGTGCAACCCGCGGGCGACGCGTGGCCCGCAGCAACAGTCGGTTGGGCACACCGGACTGTCCGGTGTGCACCGAACAGTGTCCGGTGCGCCAATCGACCCTGAGGACCAACGGTCGGATGCGCCTGATTTGGAAGGTGATCGCGCACCGGACAGCTACAGTGAATGTCCGGTGGTGCACCGGACTGTCCGGTGCACCAACCGACAGAAGACAAGTTTGGCCTTCCAAGTTGGCCTCCAACGGACCCCTAGGCGCATGGAGGAGCCACCCAAGCATTCACTAATCATTCTAAGACTCCCACACTCTGTCTCCACGTATTTGATCGATTGTGTTAGTGAGTTGAGCTCCGTTCGAGTTGCGAACTCTCTGTGCTACGTTTCGAGCTCAAGTCTTGACTTGTGTGCGTGTGTGTGCTACGGATTTGTGTTGTGTGTGTGTTGCTTCTCCCAACCTTACTCTGTGCTTTCTTTGTGATCTCTTTTGTAAGGGCGAGAGACTCCAAGTTGTAGAGATTCCTCGCAAACGGGATAGGACTCTAAAGGAAAAGACCGTGGTATTCAAGTTGATCATTGGATCACTTGAAAGGGGTTGAGTGCAACCCTCGTCCATTGGGACACCACAACGTGGAAGTAGGCAAGTGTTACTTAGCCGAACCACGGGATAAAATCACGTGTCTCTTGTGTTGCATTCTCTGTGATTGGTTTGTCCACAATAACTCGTCTCAAAACTACTTAGTCACACTAACACTTTTATAACTAAGTTTTGTGGCTATTTAGTGTTTGATTTTACAGGATCACCTATTCACCCCCCTCTAGGTGCTCTCACATACGCAGATTTTTGCTTGAATCAGTCTGAAATAGAAATTGAGTTGAACCTTTACGTTGTCGACCTCCTAACCAGCTCTCTTGGTTGTAACTCGGATGTAGGTTGGTTCTTATAGAGAGCAATGATTCTAAAGTTCCAGTTGGTTGTTGTACTGGTATTTGTTACTTTGTGATGACTGAATTTGACCATGCATTCTTATTTATCAGACTGAAGTATATTATTAAATAATACGAATAATGAAAGCTTTTGTCTTAGGGTTATGTATACGTTGCAGTCGGCTAAAGTTATGTCTATTTTATTTTAAGGAATTTCTATAGAAATAAAATAAAAATCATCTTTCAATGTAGTTAAGGGTGCTTGCCAATTAACTTATTTTTGCCTAAGTCCAGCGGTTCTTTAGGATTGATTGCAGATCATTGATTTGTGTTATTAATGGGATGTTTTGTGTTATTAATGGGATGTACTGGTTGAGTATCAGTTTGAACCGTAAGACATTGCAATATTTTCTAAAGATTTGTTAATGTTTGTAATTTATTGTAATAGTCTTAGCATTAATGATGCCGTTGACTTTACATTATTAAATTAAAATTATATATATATAGAAGTTTGTATGGTATTGCAAATGGAACGAAATATATTTCAAAAAAAAGTATAGCACACATTTGTACGTAAGTTATCGTGGTATTATATATTTCTGTTGCAAAGCACGGGCACTCACCTAGTTCATCATCAAGATCGGTCATATAGAAGTCAAACAGGCCAATCCCAACTACTATATATATATATATGTGTTTGGTTTAAAGTTAAAGTAGGATGAGATGGGGTGATACTGTTCCCTTGATTTTTTTGAATCACGCCGTCACAAAATAATTACTCTAGTGTTCACCTTACCCCCACGTGACTCTCATTAAAAAACTATGAAAATTGTGGTTCGCCCCTACTAACCCCGTCCATGGGCTTTTGGTTTCCTCCATTTTTTATTCATCATTCTCAATGCCACTACTCAGGGTTTCTTATGTTTAGAGACTAAAGTTTAGCTAAAGGAATAAAGTTTAGTCACTACCATCTTTAGTTACAGAAACTAAAAATATTCAGAACACATTGAATAAATCACAAAAAAACCAAAATACCTGTTAGCATTCTCCTGTCATTAGTTCAACTCAAATAGAGAGGCAAAAGTTTCTCACTGTCACTACTCAGGTCATTTGGTTTCTAAGTCTAGGGACTAAGTTTTAGTTAGGGGCCTAAAGTTTAGTCTCTACACTGCTTGGTTATAGAGACTAAAAATATTCAGAACACATTGAATGAATCACAAGAGGACCAAAATACCCCCTAGCATTTTCGAGTTATTAGTGCAACTGAAATAAATGAGAGAAAAAAGTGGAACTAATATGATTTAGTCCCTTTTAAGGGGTGTTTGGCTTATAGAGACTAATTTTTAGTCCATTCATTTTATTTTATTTTAGTACATAATTTATCAAATACGGAAACTAAAATTCTTAGTTTTTGTATTTAATAATTTATGAACTAAAATAGAATATAAATGAAAAGACTAAAAAATAGTCTCTGAAAGGTGTTTGGTTTTTAGGGACTAATTTCTAGTCCCTTCATTTTATTCAATTTTAGTCCCAAATTGACAAATACGGGAAGCTATTTTAGTTTCTGTATTTGACAATTTAGGAACTAAAATAGAATAAAATAGAGTGACTAAAAATTAGTCATTAGAAACCAAACATCCCTGTAGGCTCTATTTGGAAGCAATTCAGTTTTTAACAAACCAGTTTTATCTTTTAGCTAGGAGAGACTAGCTTCTTGGTTTTTAAGAAAAAATGATAATATAATTTCTATAAACTGAGTCATAAACTGTTATGTTTGGAACCACCTCAATTTCTGTAAAATAGTTTCTTAAAAACTTGGTGCTTCCAAAAGAGCCTTGGTCACATCTTGAGGGATTAGACACTAAAACACTTTAGTTACGTCGTTTGGTAATTTAGAGACTAAATAAGGGTGTTTGGTTTATAGGGACTAATTTGTAGTCAGTTCATTTTATTCCATTTTAGTCTGTAAATTTCCAAATATGGAAGCTGAAATAAAACAAAATAGAGAGACTAAAAATTAGTCACTAGAAACAAACACCCCCTAAGAGGTTGTTTGGTTTCATGGGACTAAACTTTAGTCCCTCCCTTTTAGTCCCTAAATTACTAAATATAGGAAATAAAAGGGAATAAATCAGATCTCCTCCCCTCTCTTTAGTCCTATTTTTTGGTAATTTAGGGACTAAAAAGAGGGACTAAAGTTTAGTCTCATGGAACCAAACATGCCCTAAGACTAAGGCATGTTTGGTTTCTTTAGTATAGGGACTAAATTTTAGTTGGAGGACTAAAGATTAGTCTTTGCCCTGTTTGATTCCATAGAATAAAAGAATTCAAAACGTAATAAATGATTCGTAAGAAGACTAAAATGTCCCTTAACATTTTTCCGGTATTAGTACAACTGAAATAAATGATGGACAAAAGGTGGAATTAACATGATTTAGTCCATTTTAGTTACCCTGGGAGGGACTAGGGACTAAAGCAATTTAGTCCCTGTTTTATTTTCACCATTGGGTAAAGTAGGATGAGGCGGGGGCGACACCGTCCCCTCAATTTTTTAGATCATGCCGCCACCAAAAATCAATTTAGTATTTACCTTGCTCCTACTTGACTACCATCCGAACACTATACAAATTATGGCCGCTCCATTTCATCTCTCCTTGTACCATCAACCAAACACACGGACTAACAGCATCTGGAAGTGAGAGCTCTAAAAATAGGTAAAAATAAAAATAGGACCTGATTTAATTTATTTAGGACTCAATAAATTTGTTTAACTTCAACAGCGGGTTCTATAATCACGTCATCGGTTTTGGCGGGCGTTTTTTCTAGCGCTTTCACACGCGCGGCAGTCGGCGTCGCTGCATGCGCCTTTTCTCCCTCCACGACATCGGTCACATCCATCTGCCCGCAGCGACGCCGGCGTCCATCTGCGATCCTCCATGTTGGGTTGATGGGCAGTGCCGCATATACATGTCCAAACCGGGTCGGCCCGATATGTAGCCCATGGCCCGGCACGCCTTGACACGGCCCAGACCCGGCCCGGCACGCAGGCCGCCGTGCCTGTGCCGGCCCGGTGCGCGTGTCGTGCTTGGGCAAGCGGCCTGGCACGCGGTGATGGCACGGGCCCGGCCCGGTTAAGGCGCTGGCACGGCACCGGCCCGGGTAAAAAACGCGTCCGTCCCCGACTCCCCGCGGACACGCAGTCGCATTCTCCAAATTTCAGAACCTGCTGCCTACTCTGCTCCTTTCTCCTCTCTCGCGGTCGCGGGCGACTCAGCTTGGAGATTTAGGGTTAGCACTTGCTGGGGGCCGGCGCCGGTGGAGAACTCCGGTCTCCGGCCGACGACCGACGGCCCGACGCTAATCTTCCTCTTCCTCTCTCGGTCCGTCCTATCCTCTTCCTTTCTCGCTCCGCTTGTTCGGTGCACCCTAACCCTAAACGGCTAAACCTCGATCTGCGCCAAGCTCGCTCCTCTACCTCTGTCGTCTGCCTTCTCGTTGGTGGATCCGGTGCTCCGGTGTTGCAGGTAACCCTAAATCTCGTTCTCTCGGTCCTTTCTTCCTTTCTCGCTCCGTCGTCGTGAGTCGTTTGTGTGTGTGTCGTCTTCCTTTCTCGGTCTCTAGGTGTCGTCTTCCTTTCTCGTTCTCTCAATCTGCCGCCGTGTGAGCCGTCTTCTTTCTCGTTCTCTCGCTCCACCGCCGTGAGCACGTAACCTTAATCATAAGCTTGATTTGTTCAGGTATGCGCCTTGTGTGTGCGCCGCGCACCGTGAGGAGCCGGAGAAGCCGACTAAGGCGATGGCCATGTCCATGGACTCGGCTGACGATGAGCTCAATATCGATGTCGTGGTCGAGGAGCGGTGGCTTGAAGCACATAATGAGGCAGAGGATGCTCGGTGCCTCCTCCTTGGTCCCGCTACCATCGATCTGGACGGCACCGGGACCCAACCGACCCGAACATACACGGGGTCCACAAGCCCAACGGCCGACGTGAGCACCTCTGTCCCTGTGCGTGATACACGTTCTAGGAGGAGAGCTCCGACCTCTAAGGTATGGCTGCACTTTGAAGAGGTAACTGCGATGCAAAATGGTAAGGAGGTAAGAGTATCTGTCACTTGTCTTCACTGCAAGAATAGCATGTCTGCTAAATCTTCATCTGGAACTGGCCATTGGATCAGACACTTGGATCTTTGCCCTGCTAAGAAAGAGAAGGATAGATCTGGAAATCTCAGTCTTTGCTTAAATATAATCTAGCTGGATCTATTAATCATTGGGAGTATTCCCCTTCTGTTGCTAGAACTAAGCTTTGTCGCTTAATTGCTAGGCTAGACCTGCCACTTTGTTTTGGTGAATCTAGTGCTTTTCAGGAGTATATTACTCGTGCCCATAATCCAAGGTTTATTAAATCTTCTAGGCAAACTGCTGCTAGAGACTTGATTCGACTATTTAATGATCGTGTTGAAGTACTTATTGAAGTCCTTAAACATGTTTCATTTGTTGCTTTGACATTTGATATATGGTCTGGTAAAGCTAAAGAGGACTATATTAGTGTTGTTGCTCATTTTGTGAACTCTGATTGGTGTTTAGAAAAGAGATTGCTTGGTCTTAGACCTATAGAGGTTGCTCATACAGGTCTTAACATTGCTGAGCGTGTTGAAATGGTTGCAAATGACTATAACATTACTGATAAGATTTTTGCTATTGTGCTTGATAATGCCTCATCTAACAAAACTGCAATTGATGTTCTGAAACCTGTCTTTTCTAGTTATATTGGCCATTTGATACCTGCACCTAGTAGGAATGAGAGTGATTTGAGTACTATCTTTTTGCATCAGCGTTGCGCTTGCCATATTATTAATCTGATTGTTAAAAGCTGTTTGAAACGTTTGCAACCATATCTTGAAGACTTTAGGACAACTATAACATTTTTAAACTCTTCAAATCAAAGAATTGCTTCTTATAAACAGTACTGCATGAGTGTTGGTGTTAGACCACGTAAATTTGGAGTAGATATGGATGTTAGGTGGAATTCAACATTCCTGATGCTTAAACATTTAGTTCCTTATCATAGCACTTTCTCTGTGTGGATTAGAACTAATTTGTCGGGGACCATAATTAGGGGTACCCTCAAGGCTCCTAATTCTCAGCTGGTAACCCCCATCAGCACAAAGCTGCAAAGGCCTGATGGGTGCGACTAAGTCAAGGATCGGTCCATTCGAGGGACCCGATCACGCCTCGCCCGAGCCCAGCCTCGGGCAAGGGCAGCCGACCCCGGAGGATCTACGTCTCGCCCGAGGCCCCCTCCAGCAATGGGCACACCTTCGGCTCGCCCGAGGCCCAGTCTTCGCCAAGAAGCAACCTAGGCCAAATCGCCATGCCAACCGACCAAATCGCAGGAGCATTTAATGCAAAGGTGGCCTGACATCTTTATCCTGACGCACGCCCTCCAGTCGACAGAGCCGAAGTGACCGCAGTCACTTCACCGCTCCACTGACCGGCCTGACAAGAGGACAGCGCCGCCTGCGCCGCTCCGACTGTTGTGCCACTCGACAGAGTGAGGCTGACAGCAGCCAGGCCCGGCCTCAGGCGCCATAGGAAACTCCGCTTCGCCCGACCCCAGGGGTCGGACTCGGGCTCAGCCCCGGAAGACGACGAACTCCGCTTCGCCCGACCCCAGGGCTCGGACTCGGGCTCAGCCCCGGAAGACGACGAACTCCGCTTTGCCCGACCCCAGGGCTCGGACTCGGGCTCAGCCCCAGAAGACGACGAACTCCGCTTCGCCCGACCCCAGGGCTCGGACTCGGGCTCAGCCCCAGAAGACGACGAACTCCGCTTCGCCCGACCCCAGGGCTCGGACTCGGGCTCAGCCCCGGAAGACGATGAACTCCGCTTCGCCCGACCCCAGGGCTCGGACTCGGGCTCAGCCCCGGAAGACGACGAACTCCGCTTCGCCCGACCCCAGGGCTCGGACTCGGGCTCAGCCCCAGAAGACGACGAACTCCTCTCCGCCCGACCCAGGGCTCGGACTGAGCCCTGGCCTCAGCCGACGGTCTCCGACTCGCCCGACCCAGGGGCTCGGACTCGACCTCGACCTCGGAAGACAGACTCGACCTCGACCTCAAAGGAGCCTCTACATCGCCCAACCTAGGGCACCACGGACCGACCACGTCGACAGGAGGCGCCATCATTACCCTACCCCAAGCTGACTCAGGCTACGGGGAACAAGACCGACGTCCCATCTGGCTCGCTCCGCCAGACAAGTAATGATGGCGCCCCGCACGCTCTATGACGACGGCGGCTCTCAGCCCCCTTACGGAAGCAAGAGGACGTCAGCAAGGACTCGATAGCCCTGACAGTTGTCCTTCCGCCAGGCTCCAGCGCTCCTCCGACGGCCACGACACCACACGAACCGGGTGCCAAAACCTCTCCGGCTGCCACGATGGCATGTACTTAGGGCGCTAGCTCTCCTCCGCTAGACACGTTAGCACACTGCTACACCCCCCATTGTACACCTGGATCCTCTCCTTGCGCCTATAAAAGGAAGGACCAGGGCCCTCTTACAGAGGGTTGGCCGCGCGGGGAAAGGACGGGACAGGCGCTCGCGTGAGGCCGCTCGCTCCCTCCCGCGTGGACGCTTGTAACCCCCTACTGCAAGCGCACCCGACCTGGGCGCGGGACAAACACGAAGGCCGCGGGATTCCCACCTCTCACGCCCGTCTCCCTCCGGCTGCCTTCCCCCCTTCGCGCTCCGTCTCACGCCGACCCATCTGGGCTGGGGCACGCGGCGATAGTTTACTCGTCGGCCCAGGGACCCCCCGGTCTCGAAACGCCGACAGTTGGCGCGCCAGGTAGGGGCCTGCTGCGTGTTGACGAATAGCTTCCCGTCAAGCTCCAGATGGGCAGTCTCCAGCAACCTTTCTAGCCCAGGACGGTGCTCCGTTTCGGGAGTCTTGAGTTCATGTCTCTCGACGGCAACTACGACATGATACTCCTTCCCCCGCCGTGCGACAGCGACAATGGCGGCCGACAGCCCGCCCGCCGGCGACGGAATCGACGACGTCTTCCCCGCGTGGTGGAAGAACAACATTCGAGCTCACCTCGTCCCCTCCCCCGCCGACGGAGGAGGAGGCAGGGCAACCAAGGCCAAGCAGGAGGCGGCACCTCATCGGCTGTCAAGCGAGTCGACGACGTCGGCGCCCCAACGGGGGGGCACGTCGGGCATCGACCTCGCGTCTGAGACGAAGACGAGCACCGTCTCCCCGCAACACGCCAATCCCAAGCAAACGGACAACACCAGCACGCTCACGAAAGGCTTGCTGGGCATCACCCTCGTACCTAAGACGACAGTGCAGTCAGTCCCTGATGTGACTTCGTCACCGCCCGTCGACCAAGAGGTACCCACTGATTCCCATCTCATGCCTTTTGGATTCAGCCTCGACCCGCCAAGCGACTTCGCTTTGGCGGACGCTCTCGTAGAGGCGAGTCCCAACCCTCTGGGGTATCATATGCGGTCACCCTGGGACCGGCTGACGGACGTCTTGACCTACGGGCCCTCGGGGTTCGAGGAAGATGACGAGCCCGACTTCTGTTGGGATTTCTCCGGACTTGGTAACCCCAGTGCCATGCGGGACTTCATGACCGCATGCGACTACTGCCTTTCCGACTGTTCCGACGGTAGCCGCAGCCTCGGCGACGAGGACTGCGGCCCAAGTCATGAATGTTTCCACGTCGATCTAGGGGGTCCCTCCGAAGGCAACCATCTTGGTATGCCGGAGAACGGTGATCTCCCTAGGCCTGTGCCTCGCGTTGACATCCTACGGGAGCTAGCTGTGGTCCCCGTTCCGGTGGGGGGTCATGACCCACAGCTCGAGCAAATCCGTGGGGTGCAGGCCAGGCTCGACGAGGGAGCAGGAACACTTGAGCCGATCCGCCGGGACGTCGGGTAGGAATGGGTGGGCCAACCTCCAGCCGGAGAAGTGCGTCACCTACCCCAGGGTATCCAGCACCGCATCGCCGACGATGTCAGGGTAAGGCCACCACCCACTTCCAGTGGAGTCGGCCAGAACCTGGCTGCAGCGGCAATGCTTCTCCGCGTGATGCCGGAGCCGTCAACCACCGAGGGGCGGCGAATTCAGGGAGAGCTCAAGAACCTCCTGGAGGACGTCGCGGTTCGACGGGCCGAAAGCTCCGCCTCCCGAAGGCAGGGGTACCCCTCGGAACATCACGCTGCGACTTCCCGATTCATGCGGGAAGCCTCGGTCCACACCGGGCGCACGCGCAACACAGCGCCTGCGGCCCCGGGTCGCCTCGGCAACGAGCACCATCACCGCAACCGTCGGGCCCACCTCGACGAGAGGGTGCGTCGAGGCTACCACCCTAGGCGTGGGGGACGCTGCGACAGCGAGGAGGATCGGAGTCCCTCGCCCGAACCACCCGGTCCGCAGGCTTTCAGACGCGCCATACGACGGGCGCCGTTCCCGACCCGGTTCCGAACCCCGACTACTATCACAAAGTACTCGGGGGAGACGAGACCGAAACTGTGGCTCGCGGACTACCGGCTGGCCTGCCAACTGGGTGGAACGGGCGATGACAACCTCATCATCCACAACCTCCCCCTGTTCCTCTCCGACACCGCTCGCGCCTGGTTGGAGCACCTGCCTCCGGGGCAGATCTCCAACTGGGACGACCTGGTCCAAGCCTTCGCCGGCAATTTCCAGGGCACGTACGTGCGCCCTGGAAACTCCTGGGATCTCCGAAGCTGCCGACAGCAGCCGGGAGAGTCTCTCCGGGACTACATCCGACGATTCTCGAAGCAGCGCACCGAGCTGCCCAACATCACCGATTCAGATGTCATCGGTGCGTTCCTCGCCGGCACCACCTGCCGCGACCTGGTGAGCAAGCTGGGTCGAAAGACCCCCACCAGGGCGAGCGAGCTGATGGACATTGCCACCAAGTTCGCCTCTGGCCAGGAGGCGGTTGAGGCTATCTTCCGGAAGGACAAGCAGCCCCAGGGCCGCCCACCGGAAGATGCCCCCGAGGCGTCAACTCAGCGCGGCGCCAAGAAGAAAGACAAGAAGAAGTCGCAAGCGAAACGTGACGCCGCCGACGCGGACCTTGTCGCCGCCGCCGAGTACAAGAACCCTCGGAAACCCCCCGGAGGTGCCAACCTCTTCGACAAGATGCTCAAGGAGTCGTGCCCCTATCATCAGGGGCCCGTTAAGCACACCCTTGAGGAGTGCGCCATGCTTCGGCGTCACTTCCACAGGGCCGGGCCACCTGCGGAGGGTGGCAGGGCTCGCAACGACGACAAGAAGGAAGATCACCAGGCAGGAGAGTTCCCCGAGGTCCGCGACTGCTTCATGATCTACGATGGGCAAGCAGCGAACGCCTCGGCTCGGCACCGCAAGCAAGAGCGTCGGGAGGTCTGTTCGGCAAAGGTGGCGGCGCCAGTCTACCTAGACTGGTCCGACAAGCCCATCACCTTCGACCAAGCCGACCACCCCGACCGCGTGCCGAGCCCGGGGAAATACCCGCTCGTCGTCGACCCCGTCATCGGCGACGTCAGGCTCACCAAGGTCCTCATGGACGGAGGCAGCAGCCTCAACATCATCTACGCCGAGACCCTCGGGCTCCTGCGTGTTGATCTGTCCTCGGTCCGGGCAGGCGCTGCGCCTTTCCACGGGATCATTCCCGGGAAGCGCGTCCAGCCCCTCGGACAACTCAATCTTCCCGTATGCTTTGGGATGCCCTCCAACTTCCGAAGGGAGACCCTCACGTTCGAGGTGGTCGGGTTCCGAGGAACCTACCACGCAGTACTGGGGAGGCCATGCTACGCGAAGTTCATGGCTGTCCCCAACTACACCTACCTCAAGCTCAAGATGTCGGGCCCCAACGAGGTCATCACCGTCGGCCCCACGTACCGACACGCGTTCGAATGCGACGTGGAGTGCGTGGAGTACGCCGAGGCCCTCGCCGAATCCGAGGCCCTTATCGCCGACCTGGAGAGCCTCTCTAAGGAGGTGCCAGACATGAAACGCCACGCCGGCAACTTCGAGCCAGCGGAGACGGTTAAGTCCGTCCCCCTCGACCCCAGCAGCGACGCCTCCAAGCAGATCTGGATCGGCTCCGAGCTCGATCCCAAATAGGAAGCAGTGCTCGTCGACTTTCTCCGTGCAAACGCCGACGTTTTCGCGTGGAGTCCCTCGGACATGCCCGACATACCGACGGATGTCGCCGAGCACTCGCTGGATATCCGAGCTGGAGCCCGACCCGTGAAGCAGCCTCTGCGCCGATTCGACGAAGAAAAGCGCAGAGCCATAGGCGAGGAGATCCACAAGCTAATGGCGGCAGGGTTCATCAAAGAGGTATTCCATCCCGAATGGCTTGCCAACCCTGTGCTTGTGAGAAAGAAAGGAGGGAAATGGCGGATGTGTGTAGACTACACTGGTCTAAACAAAGCATGTCCGAAGGTTCCCTACCCTCTGCCTCGCATCGACCAAATTGTGGACTCCACTGCTGGGTGCGAAACCCTGTCTTTCCTTGATGCCTACTCAGGGTATCACCAAATCAGGATGAAAGAGTCCGACCAGCTCGCGACTTCTTTCATCACACCCTTCGGCATGTACTGCTATGTCACCATGCCGTTCGGCTTGAGGAATGCGGGTGCGACGTACCAACGATGCATGAACCATGTGTTCGGCGAACACATTGGCCGGACGGTCGAGGCCAACGTCGATGACATCGTAGTCAAGACGAGGAAAGCCTCTGACCTCCTTTCCGACCTTGAAATGACATTCCGATGTCTCAAGGCGAAAGGCGTGAAGCTTAATCCCAAGAAGTGTGTCTTCGGGGTTCCCCGAGGCATGCTCTTGGGGTTCATCGTCTCCGAGCGGGGCATCGAAGCCAACCCGGAGAAGATCGCGGCCATCACCAACATGGGGCCCATCAAGGACTTAAAAGGCGTACAGAGGGTCATGGGATGCCTTGCGGCTCTAAGCCGCTTCATCTCGCGCCTCGGCGAAAGAGGCCTGCCTCTGTACCGCCTCCTAAGGAAGGCCGAGTGCTTCACTTGGACCCCTGAGGCCGAGGAAGCCCTCGGGAACCTGAAGGCGCTCCTTACAAACACACCCATCTTGGTGCCTCCCGCTGCTGGAGAAGCCCTCTTGATCTACGTCGCCGCGACCACTCAGGTGGTTAGCGCCGCGATTGTGGTTGAGAGACGAGAAGAGGGGCATGCATTGCCCGTCCAGAGGCCAGTCTATTTCATTAGCGAGGTACTGTTCGAGACCAAGATCCGCTACCCACAAATTCAGAAGCTGCTATACGCGGTGATCCTGACGCGGCGAAAGTTGCGACACTACTTTGAGTCTCATCCGGTAACTGTGGTGTCATCCTTCCCCCTGGGGGAGATCATCTAGTGCTGAGAGGCCTCGGGTAGAATTGCAAAGTGGGCGGTGGAAATCATGGGCGAAGCGATCTCGTTCGCCCCTCGGAAGGCCATCAAGTCCCAGGTCTTGGCGGACTTCGTGGCTGAATGGGTCGACACCCAGCTCCCAACAGCTCCGATCCAACCGGAACTCTGGACCATGTTCTTTGATGGGTCGCTGATGAAGACAAGAGCAGGCGCATGCCTGCTCTTCATCTCGCCCCTCGGAAAGCACCTACACTACGTGCTACGCCTCCACTTCCCGGCGTCCAACAATGTGGCCGAGTACGAGGCTCTGGTCAACGGTTTGCGCATCGCCATCGAGCTAGGGGTCCGACGCCTCGACGCTCGCGGCGACTCGCAGCTCGTCATCGACCAAGTCATGAAGAACTCCCACTGCCGCGACCCGAAGATGGAAGCCTACTGCGATGAGGTTCGGCGCCTGGAAGACAAGTTCTATGGGCTCGAGCTCAACCACATCGCCCGACGCTACAATGAGACTGCGGACGAGCTGGCTAAAATAGCCTCGGGGCGAACAACGGTTCCCCCGGACGTCTTCTCCTGAGACCTGCATCAACCCTCTGTCAAGACTGACGACACGCCCGAGCCCGAGGAGGCCTCGGCCGAGCCAGAAGCGCCCTCGGCTCAGCCCGAGGCACCCTCGGCCCAGCCCGAGGCACCCTCGGTTCGGCCTGAGGTACCCTCAGCCCCCGAGGGTGAGGCACTACGCATCGAGGAGGAGCGAAGCGGGGTCACGCCTAATCGAAACTGGCAGACCCCGTACCTGCAATATCTCCACCGAGGAGAGCTACCCCTCGACCGAGCCGAAGCTCGGCGGTTGGCGCGGCGCGCCAAGTCGTTTGTCTTGCTGGGGGACGGGAAGGAACTCTACCACCGCAGCCCCTCAGGCATCCTCCAGCGATGCATTTCCATCGCCGAAGGCCAGGAGCTCCTACAAGAGATACACTCGGGGGCTTGCGGCCATCACGCAGCACCACGAGCCCTTGTTGGAAACGCCTTCCGACAAGGTTTCTACTGGCCAACGGTGGTGGCCGACGCCACTAGAATTGTCCGCACCTGCGAAGGGTGTCAGTTCTACGCAAGGCAGACCCACCTGCCCGCTCAGGCCCTGTAGACGATACCCATCACTTGGGCTTTTGCTGTGTGGGGTCTGGACCTCGTCGGCCCCTTGCAGAAGGCACCCGGGGGCTACACGCACCTGTTGGTCGCCATCGACAAATTCTCCAAGTGGATCGAGGTTCGACCCCTAAACAGCATCAGGTCCGAACAGGAGGTGGCGTTCTTCACCAACATCATCCATCGCTTTGGGGTCCCGAACTCCATCATCACCGACAACGGCACCCAGTTCACCGGCAGAAAGTTCCTGGACTTCTGCGAGGATCACCACATTCGGGTGGACTGGGCCGTCGTGGCTCACCCCATGACGAATGGGCAAGTAGAGTGTGCCAACGGCATGATTCTACAAGGACTCAAGCCTCGGATCTACAACGACCTCAACAAGTTCGGCAAGCGATGGATGAAGGAACTCTCCTCGGTGGTCTGGAGTCTGAGGACAACGCCGAGCCGAGCCACGGGCTTCACACCGTTCTTTCTAGTCTATGGGA
The DNA here is from genome assembly GCF_902167145.1 of Zea mays. Classification (NCBI taxonomy): domain Eukaryota; kingdom Viridiplantae; phylum Streptophyta; class Magnoliopsida; order Poales; family Poaceae; genus Zea; species Zea mays. Next base: position 18,254,360 of record NC_050104.1, read on the forward strand.
CCAAGGCCATCTTGCCCACAGACTTAGAATACGGTTCCCCGAGGACGAGGGCCTACGCCGACCGAAGCAATCAAGCTAGTTGAGAAGACTCATTGGACCAGCTGGAAGAGGCTCGAGACATGGCCTTACTACACTCGGCGCGGTACCAGCAGTCCCTGCGACGCTACCACGCCCGAGGGGTTCAGTCCCGAGACCTCCAGGTGGGCGACCTGGTGCTTCGGCTGCGACAAGACGCCCGAGGGCGGCACAAGCTCACGCCTCCCTGGGAAGGGCCGTTCGTCGTCGCCAAAGTTCTGAAGCCCGGAACGTACAAGCTGGCCAACAGTCAAGGCAAGGTCTACAGCAACGCTTGAAACATCCAACAGCTACGTCGCTTCTACCCTTAAGATGCTTTCAACTTGTTCGTATACCTCGTTCCCACACAAAGTTTAGTCATCAAAGAAGGGTCAGCCTTGCCTCGGCAAAGCCCGACCCTCCCTCGGGGGCTAAAAGGGGGGAACCCCCTCTGCATCGAAATTTTCCTCGAAAAAAAAATCCTTTCTGCCAGAATGTCTTTCGTGCTTTTCGGCTACTTCAAAAGTGGATCCAGAAAACGACGGAGTACACGTAAGCAGCCAAGGCTGACCGAGCCGAGGGACTCCTACGCCTCCGGGATACGGATACCTCACTCATCACCTTCTGCGATAAGTAACTCACGTTCGGATAAGTGATTCCGCGGACCGAACAAGTCTTCACGCTCGAAAGCTCCTCTGCCAAAGTGATTCTTCGGGCCTTCTCGACTGCGTCGGTGACAGAACCCTATGGACGAGCAAGAGTGCGTGTAAGCGGCAAGGCCGACCGAGCCGAGGGATTCCTACGCCTCCGGGATACGGATACCTCACTCATCACCTTCCGTGAAAAGCAACTCTCGCTCGCACAGACAATTCGGTTACCGACGAAAAAGTCCAGATACTCGAAACAAGAGGAAAAGAAGCACAGCTTTACAACACGACGATGGTGTGTTTGGGCCTCGGCGGCCGCAGAAAGCACACGCTACAAGATAATCCGATCCTACAGGCTCGGATCTTGACAGTTGAAGGGAGCAGCAGCACCCTCGGCGTCAACTACACCTTCGGTGAGGTCCGACCTAGCCTCGGACGGCGAAGCAGTCGGAGAATCTCCACTCTGAAGGACGACATCATCACCGCGCCCGGGCCATCGCCGCCAGGGTCTTCTCCAGGAATCTGGCTCGAGCAGATGGCTCGGCCGGTCACTCCGAGGCCTCGGCAACTCAATTCCGGCATCGGTCCCGCCGGTGGACGACCCGGCCAGGCTCTAGCCGACCAAGTCTTCTTTTCGAGCCAACTCTGCCTCTGTCCGTGCTGACACCGCTACCCCTGGCTTTGGCTCATTGAAGAGCGGCCGAGGGGTCCCTTTGACTAAGCAAGAGAAGCCTCGGACAGCAAGGCCGACCGAGCCGAGGGACTCCTACGCCTCCGGGATACGGATACCTCACTTGTCACCTTTGCACGGGGCGACTCACGCTTGGTGAAGCGGTTTAGATAACCAACAGGCGAGTCTTAGTGCTCGAGAATGAGGAAGAAACACGGCTCCGCGCCAAAAATACATACATGTTCAGGCCCCGACAGCCGCAATGAACAAAACACCGGCATTCAAGATGCCATTACAAACGAAACCCCGGTTCCACCTCCGCAGGTACGAACAGCCCCACACGATTGGGGGGGCCTGCGGAGCAACAGAAGACCGACGGGTGGCTCGCTGTCGCCCGCTCCGGCAGCAGCGACAATGAACCCGCGCGGGAGGTAGAGCTCCGGCTCAGCCCGGCCTCCGCCCCAGCGAGGATGATGAACATCCTTGAAGCTGAGGGCGGGACCAAGATCGCAGCCCGGCTTGCTTCTCCCCACCCAGGGGCTGGTGGTCACCGTCTTGGGTGACCACCGGCGAGGGGGTGCAGCCGGGCCGCGTGATGAAAATCCTTGAAGCCGAACGATGGCTGAAAGGTACCAACTTCCACGAAGTTGCGTTCCTCCAACGACGAGGCGGAAGGATTGCGGGTGTTCCCCATCCGGGGGCTCGGAAGGTGGAAAGACACGATGCACAAGGGAGCGCGAAGACATGGTCGCCTTTCAAGGGGGCCGCCCTCCTTTTAAAGGCGACTCTCCCTACTTGCGTCCCCAGCTGTCGTGGGCTGAGTCTTCTCCAACACGCTCCAAGATCCTCCCCCTACGGCGCGGGGGCTGGGTCCCACGCGTCATGCAAACTGGCCCAGGGCAGAAGAAGCCAAACCGCCGCGTGCGATGCATGCAACCGTCCAGCGGTTACAAGCGTCCCTCCACTTTCGCCCAGACCAGCGGGTGAAAGGGCGGACAGCCGTGCAGGCGGCATGCAACTGCGCCAAGTGGGTGCGCCCCTTCGACTTCCAACGCACCCAACATGGAGGCCCAGGCCCACGCATCATGCAACCGGCGCGCCGGTTGCTACGTGCAAGCAACTGCACCGCCACTCGCACCACTACCACGCCTCCTCGACGGCGGAACCAGTACCGCGACTCGAGGCAACCCTGCGTACGACCCAGCAGTGCCAGCCAGGCGCGACGGTCAATACGACCAAAAATGGGCCGGCAGTAATGGCGGTGGCAGGCGGGCAGGAGCAGCGGTCACGTCGTCAGCCAAGCTCACGTCACCTCGTGGGACAGTGAGAGAACCCTCTCTCACAGCGTGAAGACGGCGCGCCCGTGATCCGTTCCTCGAACGGCTCGCACACGCGCAACGGCCGCCCCGCGAACCACTCGCCCCGTCGCATTAACTCTGCGGCGGGACAGGCGGCGCCTCTGGCAGGGGAAGCGAGCGACGCTTCGCCTTCGCCATAATGAACGCGTCGAAAAATGTACGCCACGTCATTCGATTTCGTATCCTTTTCCTTTTCCTCTTTCTCTCTCTTACAACAGGGACCGGGAAAGGGGGATACCCCGAAAAGGATCCTTCTCTGTGAAGGAAACAGGCTCCGAGCCTCCCTACTGACCAGAGGTTCAAAGGCTGGCCCCTCGGAGGGGTTTAACAGCCGCCTCAGAGCGCGTGGGCTCCACACCCACTACTGGTCAGAGGTTCGAAGGTCGACCCCTCGGAAGGGTTCAACGGCCGCCTCAGGCCACTCGGGCTCCACGCCCACTACTGATCAGGGGTTCGTAGGTTGGCCCTCGAAGGGTTCACAGTCGCCTCAGACACAGAGCGAGGGATGACCCTGGGTACGTTCGATACATAACCAAGGCTCGGGCTATGCTCCCGAGGTACCCTAGGACATTTCCGAGACCAGCGGGAATGATCTTGTAACGGAATCCCATCAGAGGGAGGCATCGAGCCCTCGGACCCCGTCGACAGGGGACCGGGTCCGGCAGATCACCCGCAGGTACTTTTGAGCGCGCCTCCGGGCCTCTAGCCGACCCCTAACAAATGGGGCACGGGCGTCCACTCGGATTACCCGCCAGCAGCTCACCGGAGACACCATGTTCGGCGCCCTCCGAGGGCAACATGGCGCTTTCCCCCCTCCACCTTGCGGAAAGGCGACGCAGGGGCGTATGTAAAAAAGTCGAGTCTGTCCTCGACCGTCCTCTCGCCCTGTGCAGAGGCTCGGGGGCTGCTCTCGCAAATCCGGCTCCGGCCAAACCGTTGACAGCATCAACATACCAGCCCGAGAACTTGGGACCCGACCGTGCATCCGGGCTACGGCCAGCTCGCACGAGGGAACGACCAGACCAGCTGAAGCATTGCGCGAGGCATTAAGACCTCGGAGGAGTCAAACCACTCCTCCGAGGCCTCGGGGGATACACCCGGCGGGTGCGCTCGCGCGCACCCACCGGAACAAAACGCAACCGAGAAAGGCTGGTCCCCTTGCAAAAAAGTGCGACAAAAGCCTCCAAGCGAGTATTAACACTCCCTTCGAGGCTCGGGGGCTACTGTCGGGGACCATAATTAGGGGTACCCTCAAGGCTCCTAATTCTCAGCTGGTAACCCCCATCAGCACAAAGCTTCAAAGGCCTGATGGGTGCGACTAAGTCAAGGATCGGTCCATTCGAGGGACCCGATCACGCCTCGCCCGAGGCCCCCCTCCAGCAACGGGCACACCTTTGGCTCGCCTGAGGCCCAGTCTTCGCCAAGAAGCAACCTAGGCCAAATCGCCACGCCAACCGACCAAATCGCAGGAGCATTTAATGCAAAGGTGGCCTGACACCTTTATCCTGACGCACGCCCTCCAGTCGACAGAGCCGAAGTGACCGCAGTCACTTCGCCGCTCCACTGACCGGCCTGACAAGAGGACAGCGCCGCCTGCGCCGCTCCGACTGCTGTGCCACTCGACAGAGTGAGGCTGACAGCAACCAGGCCCGGCCTCAGGCGCCATAGGAAACTCCGCTTCGCCCGACCCCAGGGGTCGGACTCGGGCTCAGCCCCGGAAGACGACGAACTCCGCTTCGCCCGACCCTAGGGCTCGGACTCGGGCTCAGCCCCGGAAGACGACGAACTCCACTTCGCCCGACCCCAGGGCTCGGACTCGGTCTCAGTCCCGGAAGACGACGAACTCCGCTTCGCCCAACCCCAGGGCTCGGACTCGGGCTCAGCCCCGGAAGACGACGAACTCCGCTTCGCCTGACCCCAGGGCTCGGACTCGGGCTCAGCCCCGGAAGACGACGAACTCCGCTTCGCCCGACCCCAAGGCTCGGACTCGGGCTCAGCCCCGGAAGACGACAAACTCCGCTTCGCCCGACCCCAGGGCTCGGACTCGGGCTCAGCCCCGGAAGACGACGAACTCCTCTCCGCCCGACCCAGGGCTCGGACTGAGCCCTGGCCTCAGCCGACGGTCTCCGCCTCGCCCGACCCAGGGGCTCGGACTCGACCTCGACCTCGGAAGACAGACTCAACCTCGACCTCAAAGGAGCCTCTACATCGCCCAACCTAGGGCACCACAGATCGACCACGTCGACAGGAGGCGCCATCATTACCCTACCCCAAGCTGACTCAGGCTACGGGGAACAAGACCGGCGTCCCATCTGGCTCGCTCCGCCAGACAAGTAATGATGGCGCCCCGCACGCTCTGTGACGATGGCGGCTCTCAGCCCCCTTATGGAAGCAAGAGGACGTCAGCAAGGACTCGACAGCCCCAACACCTGTCCTTCCGCCAGGCTCCAGCGCTCCTCCGACAGCCACGACACCACCCGAACCGGGTGCCAAAACCTCTCCGGCTGCCACGATGGCATGTACTTAGGGCGCTAGCTCTCCTCCGCTAGACACGTTAGCACACTGCTACACCCCCCATTGTACACCTGGATCCTCTCCTTGCGCCTATAAAAGGAAGGACCATGGCCCTCTTACAGAGGGTTGGCCGCGCGGGGAAAGGACGGGACAGGCGCTCGCGTGAGGCCGCTCGCTCCCTCCCGCGTGGACGCTTGTAACCCCCTACTGCAAGCGCACCCGACCTGGGCGCGGGACAAACACGAAGGCCGCGGGATTCCCACCTCTCACGCTCGTCTCCCTCCGGCTGCCTTCCCCCCTTCGCGCTCCGTCTCGCACCGACCCATCTGGGTTGGGGCACGCAACGACAGTTTACTCGTCGGCCCAGGGACCCCCCGGTCTCGAAACGTCGACATAATTATACTTGCAAATAGGATGGCTCTTTTTTATTGAGTGATAATCATTGGGTTGTTGCTAAAAAATTGTTGTGTTTCCTTCAATTATTCTATGACTCAACTGTTGCACTTTCTGGGATATATTACCCTACATCACCTTTAATGTTGCATCATATTTTGAAAATTGCTAGACATCTAAATGCATATGAGAATCATGAACTTTTAAGAAATGTTGTTGTACCTATGAAAACAAAATTTCTAAAATATTGGAGGGAAATACCCATTCTTTATGCATTTGCTTTCATTCTTCATCCTCGAGCAAAGATGAGGGGCTTTCATAAAGTTCTTCAAAGATTATCTTCTCTTAATGGCACTGACTATAGTAGATATCCTTCATGTGTTAGATGCAAGTTAACTAAGATGTATCAAATTTATGAGGCCAAATGTCGGCGTTTCGAGACCGGGGGGTCCCTGGGCCGACGAGTGAATGTCGCCGCGTGCCCCAGCCCAGATGGGTCGAGCGCGAGGGCGAGCGCGAAGGGGGGAGAGCGAGGCGGCCGGAGACCAGCGTGAGAGAGGTGGGAATCCCGCAGCCTTCGTGTTCGTCCCGCGCCCAGGTCGGGTGCGCTTGCAGTAGGGGGTTACAAGCGTCCACGCGGGAGAGGGAGCGAGCGGCTCCCAAGCGAGCGCCTGTCTCGTCCTCGTCCCCGCGCGGCCAACCCTCTCTAAGAGGGCCCTGGTCCTTCCTTTTATAGGCGTAAGGAGAGGATCCAGGTGTACAATGGGGATGTAGCAGGGTGCTACGTGTCTAGCGGAGGAGAGCTAGCGCCCTAAGTACATGCCGTTGTGGCAGCCGGAGAGATTTTGGCACCTAGCTGGTGTGATGTCGTGGCCGTCGGAGGAGCGATGGAGCCTGGCGGAGGGACAGCTGTCGGAGCGGTTGAGTCCTTGTTGACGTCCTCTTGCTTTCGTAAGGGGGCTGAGAGCCGCCGTCGTCACAGAGTATGCAGGGCGCCATCATTGCCTATCTGGCGGAGCGAGCCAGATGGGACACCGGTCTTGTTCCCTGCGGCCCGAGTCAGCTCGGGGTAGGGTGATGATGGCGCCTCCTGTTGACGTGGCTGGTCTGCGCCCTAGGTTGGGCGATGTGGAAGCTCTTCCGAAGCCGAGGTCGAGTCTGTCTTTCGTGGCCGAGGTCGAGTCCGAGCCCCTGGGTCGGGCGAGGCGGAGTTCGTCGTCTTCTAGGGCTGAGCCCAAGTCCGAGCCCTGGGTCGGGCGGAGCGGAGTTCATCGTCTTCTGGGGCTGAGCCCAAGTCCGAGCCCTGGGTCGGGCGGAGCGGAGTTCGCCGTCTTCCGGGACTTTGCCCGTGTCCGAGCCCTGGGTCGGGCGGAGCGGAGTTCGTCGTCTTCTGGGGCTGAGCCCGAGTCCGAGCCCTGGGTCGGGCGGAGCGGAGTTCGCCGTTTTCTGGGGTTGAGCCCGAGTCCGAGCCCTAGGTCGGGCGGAGCGGAGTTCACCGTCTTCTGGGGCTGAGCCCGAGTCCGAGCCCTAGGTCGGGCGGAGCGGAGTTTCCTATAGTGCCTTCGGTAGGGCCTGACTGCCTGTCAGTCTCACTCTGTCAAGTGGCACCGCAGTCGAAGTGTCGCAGGCGGCGCTGTCCTTTTGTCAGGCCGGTCAGTGGAGCGGCGAAGTGACGGCGGTCACTTCGGCTCTGCCGGCCGGGGGGCGCGCGTCAGGATAAAGGTGTCAGGCCACCTTTGCATTAAATGCTCCTGCGATTTGGTCGGTCGGTGCGGCGATTTAGTCAGGGTTGCTTCTTGGCGAAGGCAGGGCCTTGGGCGAGCCGGAAATATGTTCGCCGCTGGAGGGGGGCCTCGGGCGAGACGGAAATCCTCCGGGGTCGGCTGCCCTTGTCCGAGGCTAGGCTCGGGCGAGGCGTGATCGAGTCCTTCGAATGGACTGATCCCTGACTTAATCGCGCCCATCAGGCCTTTGCAGCTTTATGCTGATGGGGGTTACCAGCTGAGAATTAGGAGCCTTGAGGGTACCCCTAATTATGGTCCCCGACAGTAGCCCCCGAGCCTCGAAGGGAGTGTTAGCACTCGCTTGGAGGCTTTCGTCGCACTTTTTTGCAAGGGGACCAGCCTTTCTCGGTTGCGTTCTGTTCCGGTGGGTGCACGCGAGCGCACCCGCCGGGTGTAGCCCCCGAGGCCTCGGAGGAGTGGTTTCACTCCTTCGAGGTCTTAATGCATTGCGTAATGCTTCGGCTGGTCTGGTTATTCCCTCATGCGAGCTGGCCGTAGCCCGGGTGTACGGTCGGGTCCCAAGTTCTCGGGCTGGTATGTTGACGCTGTCAACGGTTCAGCCAGAGCCGGGTTTGCGAGAGCAGCCCCCGAGCCTCTGCACAGGGCGAGAGGGCGATCAGGGGCAGACTCGGCTTTTTTACATACGCCCCTGCGTCGCCTTTCCGCAAGGAGAAGGGGGGGAAAGCGCCATGTTGCCCTCGATGGGCGCCGAACATGGTGTCTCCGGTGAGCTGCAAGCGGGTAATCCGAGTGGACGTCCGTGCCCCGTTCGTTAGGGGTCGGCTAGGGGCCCAGAGGCACGCCCAAAAGTACCTGCGGGTGATCTGCCGGACCCGGTCCCCTGGCGACGGGGTTCGAGGGCTCGATGCCTCCCTCTGATGGGATTCCGTTACAAGATCGCTCCCGCTGGTCTCGGAAATGTCCTAGGGTACCTCGGGAGCGCAGCCCGAGCCTTGGTTATGTATCGAATGTACCCATGGTCATCCCTCGCTCGGCGTCTGAGGCGGTTGTGAACCCTTCGGGGGCCAGCCTTCGAACCCCTGATCAGTAATGGGCGCGGAGCCCGAGTAGCCTGAGGCGGCCGTGGAACCCTTCCGAGAGGCCGGCCTTCGAACCTCTGACCAGTAGTGGGTGTAGGGCCCACGCGATCTGAGGCGGTTGTCGAACCCTTCCGGGGGGCCAGCCTTCGAACCTCTGATCAGTAGGGAGGCTCGGAGCCTGGTTCCTTCACGGGGAAGGATCCTTTTCGGGGTATCCCCCTTTCCCGGTCCCTGTTGCAAGAGAGAGAAAGAGGAAAAAGGAAAAGGATACAAAATCGAACGACGCGGCGTACCTTTACTGACACGGTCATTATGGCGAAGGCGAAGCGTCGCCCGCTTCTCCTGCCAAAGGCGCCGCCTGTCCCACCGCGGAGTTAATGCGACGGGGCGAGTGGTTGGCGGGGCGGCCGTTGCGCATGCGCGAGCCGTTCGAGGAACGGAACACGGGCGCGTTGTCTTCACGCCGTGAGAGAGGGTTCTCTCGCTGCCCCCGGATGGGACGTGAGCTTGGCTGACGACGCGACTGCTGCTCCTGCCCGCCTGCCACCGTCATTACTGCCGGCCAATTTTTGGCCGCACTGACCGCCGCGCCAGGCTGGCGCTGCTGGGTCGTGCGCTGGGTCGCCTCGAGTCGCGGTATTGGTTCCGCAGTCGAGGAGACGCGGTGGTGGCGTAAGTGGCGGTGCAGTTGCATGCACGAAGCGTTCAGCGCGCCGGTTGCATGACGCGTGGGCCTGGGCCTCCATGCTGGGCGTGCTGGGAGTCGGAGAACCGCGCCCACTTGGCGCGGTTGCATGCCGCCTGCATGGCTGCCCGCCCCTTTCGCCCGTTGGTCTGGGCCAAAGTGGAGGGTCACTTGTAACCGCTGGGCGGTTGTGCGCACCGCGCATGGCGGTTTGGCTTCTTCTGCTCTGAGCCGGTTTGCATGACGTGTGGGACCCAGCCCCCGCGCCGCAAGGGAGGACCTTGGAGTGTGTTGGAGAAGACTCAGCCCGCGACGGTCGGGGGCGCAAGTAGGGAGAGTCGCCTTTAAAAGGAGGGTGACCCCCTTCGGAAGGCAACCATGTCTTCGCGCTCCCTTATGCATCGTGTCTTTCCACCTTCCAAGCCCCAGATGGGGGATACCCGCCGTCTTTCCGCCTCATCGTTGGAGGAACGTAACTCTGTGGGAGTTGGTACCTTTCAGCCATCGTTCGGCTTCAAGGATTTTCATCACACAGCCCGGCTGCTCCCCTCCGCTGGTGGTCACCCAAAACGGTGACCTCCAGCCCCTGGATGGGGAGAGGCAAGCCGGGCTGTGATCTTGGTCCCGCCCTCAGCCTCGAGGGTGTTCGTCATCCTCGCTGGGGCGGGGAGCGAGGCGAGCCGGGGCTCTACCTCCCGCGCGGACCGGCGGGCCACCTCTTCTTCCAGCTTCTGGTGGTGGCAATCATCCTCCAGCTCTGCGGAGGAGACGTCCTCCAGCCATGCCGGGGAAGGCGAACTGTTGTTGCCTAGCTAGGATGCAACATTCCGCCCTCTTCCTCGCTTTCGTGGCGAGGACGGGAGCGAGGACCTGCCGGTGCGCTTTGGAGCGGCCCGCTCTTTGGCTTTAATAGCTGGTTCGCGCCCCTTGAGCGGGAACGCGAACGAGAGCCTTCCAGCGGCCGCGTCCACCCTGGGACCATGGCTGCTGCTGCAGAGGTCGCTGGCGGGTCCCCCGGTGTTCGTCGCCCCGCAGGCTCGAGGTTGTTTATACCCGCGGGGACGGAACCAGAGTTCCGTTTGTAATGGCACTTTGAATGCCAGTGTTTTTGTTCATTGTGGCTGTCGATGCCTGAACATGTATGTAATTTTGGCACGGAGCCGTGTTTTTTCCTCATTTTCGAGCACTAAGACTCGCCTGTTGGTTGTCTGAACCGCTTCACCAAGTGTGAGTCGCCCCGTGTAAAGGTGACGAGTGAGGTATCCGTATCCCGGAGGCGTAGGAGTCCCTCGGCTCGGTCGGCCTTGTTGTCCGAGGCTCCTCTAGCTCAGTTAAGGGAACCCCTCGGCCGCTCTTCGATGAGCCGAGGCCAGGGGTAGCGGTGTCAGCATGAACAGGGGCAGAGTTGGCTCGAAAATGAAACCTGGTTGGCCGGAGCCTAGCCGGGTCGTCCGTTAGCGAGACCGACGCCGGAGTTGACCAGCCGAGGCCTCGGATCGGGCTGACGTCCTTGGAGGACGGCTGGCCAAGGCCTCGGGGTGACCGGCCGAGCCGCCTGCTCGGGCCGGATTCCCGGAGAAGACCCTGGCAGCGATGGCCCGGGCGTGGCGATGACGTCGTCCTTCAGAGTGGAGATCCTCGGACCGCGTCGCCGTCCGAGGCTAGGTCGGACCTCGCCGAAGGTGTCGTCGATGCCGAGGGTGCTGCTGCCCCCTTCCAGCGTCAAGACCCGAGCCTGCAGGATCGGATTGTCTTGTAGCGTGTGTCTCCTGCGGCCGCCGAGGCCAGAACACACCCTCGCCGTGTTGTAAAGCTGCATCTCTTTTCCTCTTGTTACGAGTATCTGGACTTTTTTGTCGGTAGCAGGGATGTTTGTGCGAGCGAGAGTTGCTTCTCGCGGAAGGTGATGAGTGAGGTATCCGTATCCCGGAGGCGTAGGAGTCCCTCAGCTCGGTCAGCCTTGCCGCTTACGCGCACTCTTACCCGTCCATGGGGCTCTGCCACCGACTCAGTCGAGAAGGCTCGAAGGATCGCTTCGGTAGAAGAGCTTCCGAACGTGGAGACTTGTTCGGTCCGCGGAATCACTTATCCGAACGTGAGTTACTTATCGCAGAAGGTGATGAGTGAGGTATCCGTATCCAGGAGGCGTAGGAGTTCCTCGGCTCGGTCAGCCTTGGCTGCTTACGTGTACTCCGTCGTTTTCAGGATCCACTTTTCGAAGTAGTCAAAAAGCACGAAAGACATTCTGGCAGGAGAGATCTTTTTTCGAGGAAAATTTCGATGCAGAGGGGGTTCCCCCCCTTTTAGCCCCCGAGGGAGGGTCGGGCTTTGCCGAGGCGAGGTCGACACTTCCTTGATGACTAAACTTTGCGTGGGTGCGAGGTATATGAACAACTTGAAAACATCTTAAGGGTAGAAGCGACGTAGCTGTTGGATGTTCCAAGCGTTGCTGTAGACCTCGCCTTGACTGTTGGCCAGCTTGTACGTTCCGGGCTGTAGCACCTCGGCGATGACGAACGGTCCCTCCCAGGGGGGCGTGAGCTTGTGCCTCCCTCGGGCGTCTTGTCGCAGCCGAAGCACCAGGTCGCCCACCTGGAGGACTCGGGACCGGACCCCTCGGGCGTGGTAGTGTCGCAGGGACTGCTGGTACCGCGCCGAGTGTAGTAAGGCCTTGTCCCGAGCCTCCTCCAGTTGGTCCAGCGAGTCTTCTCGGCTAGCTTGGTTGCTTTGATCGTTGTAGGCCCTCGTCCTCGGGGAGCCGTATTCCAGGTCTGTGGGCAAGACGGCCTCGGCCCCGTAGACTAGGAAGAACGGCGTGAAGCCCGTGGCTCGGCTCGGCGTTGTCCTCAGGCTCCAGACCACCGAGGGGAGTTCCTTCATCCATCGCTTGCCGAACTTGTTGAGGTCGTTGTAGATCCGAGGCTTGAGCCCTTGTAGAATCATGACGTTGGCACGCTCTACTTGCCCATTTGACATGGGATGAGCCACGGCGGCCCAGTCCACCCGGATGTGGTGATCCTCGCAGAAGTCCAAGAACTTTCTGCCGGTGAACTGGGTGCCGTTGTCGGTGATGATGGAGTTCGGGACCCCGAAGCGATGGATGATGTTGGTGAAGAACGCCACCGCCTACTCGGACCTGATGCTGTTCAGAGGTCGGACCTCGATCCACTTGGAGAATTTGTCGATGGCGACCAGCAGGTGCGTGTAGCCCCCGGGTGCCTTCTGCAAGGGGCCGACGAGGTCCAGACCCCACACAGCGAAGGGCCAGGTGATGGGTATCGTCTGCAGAGCCTGAGCGGGCAGGTGGGTCTGCTTCGCATAGAATTGACACCCTTCGCAGGTGCGGACAATTCTAGTGGCGTCGGCCACCGCCGTCGACCAGTCGAAGCCTTGTCGGAAGGCATTCCCGACAAGGGCTCGAGGTGCTGCGTGATGGCCGCAAGCCCCCGAGTGTATCTCTCGCAGGAGTTCCTGACCTTCGGCGACGGAGATGCATCGCTGGAGGATGCCAGAGGGGCTGCGGTGGTAGAGCTCCTTCTCATCGCCCAGCAAGACGAACGACTTGGCGCGCCGCGCCATCCGCCGAGCCTCGGCTCGGTCGAGGGGTAGCTCTCCTTGGTGGAGATATTGCAGGTACGGGGTCTGCCAGTTTCGATCAGGCATGGCCCCGCTTCGTTCCTCCTCGACGCGCAGTGCCTCACCCTCGGGGGCCGAGGGTACCTCGGGCTGAACCGAGGGCGCCTCGGGCCGAGCTGAGGGTACCTCGGGCTGTGCCGAGGGTACCTCGGGCTGGGCCAAGGGTACCTCGGACTGGGCCGAGGGCGCCTCAGGCTTGGGCGTGTCGTCGATCTTGACGGAGGGTTGATGCAGATCCCGGGAGAAGACGTCCGGGGGAACCGTTGTTCACCCCGAGGCTATTTTAGCCAGCTCGTCCGCAGTCTCGTTGTAGCGCCGAGCGATGTGGTTAAGCTCGAGCCCGTAGAACTTGTCTTCCAAGCGCCGAACCTCATCGCAGTAGGCCTCCATCTTCGGGTCGCGGCAGTGGGAGTTCTTCATGACTTGGTCGATGACGAGCTGCGAGTCACCGCGGGCGTCGAGGCGCCGGACCCCTAGCTCGATGGCGATCCGCAACCCGTTGACCAGAGCCTCATACTCAGCCACATTGTTGGACGCCGGGAAATGGAGGCGTAGCACATAGCGTATGTGTTTCCCGAGGGGCGAGATGAAGAGTAGGCCTGCGCCGGTTCCCGTCTTCATCAACAACCCATCGAAAAACATGGTCCAGAGCTCCGGTTGGATCGGAGCCGTCGGTAGCTGGGTGTCGACCCATTCGACCACGAAGTCCGCCAAGACCTGGGACTTGATGGCCTTCCGAGGGGCGAACGAGATTGTCTCGCCCATGATTTCCACCGCCCACTTTGCAATCCTACCTGAGGCCTTTCGGCACTGGATGATCTCCCTCAGGGGGAAGGATGACACCACAGTTACCGGATGAGACTCGAGGTAGTGTCGCAACTTACGCCGTGTCAGGATCACTGTATACAGCAGCTTCTGAACTTGTGGATAGCGGATCTTGGTTTCGGACAGTACCTCGCTGACGAAGTAAACTGGCCTCTGAACGGGCAATGCATGCCCCTCTTCTTGCCTCTCGACCACAATCGCGGCGCTAACCACCTGAGTGGTCGCGGCGACGTAGACCAAGAGGGCTTCTCCGGCAGCTGGAGGCACCAAGATAGGCGCCTTTGTGAGGAGCGCCTTCAGGTTTCCGAGAGCTTCCTCAGCCTCAGGGGTCCAAGTGAAGTGTTCGGCCTTCCTTAAGAGGCGGTACAGAGGCAGACCTCTTTCGCCGAGGCGTGAGATGAAGCGGCTCAGAGCCGCGAGACATCCCATGACCCTCTGTATGCCTTTCAAGTCCTTGATGGGCCCCATGCTGGTGATGGCTGCGATCTTCTCCGGGTTGGCTTCGATGCCCCACTCGGAGACGATGAACCCCAAGAGCATGCCTCGGGGCACCCCGAAGACACACTTCTCGGGATTGAGCTTGACGCCTTTCGCCTTGAGGCATCGGAATGTCACTTCAAGGTCGGAAAGGAGGTCGGAAGCTTTCCTCGTCTTGACTACGATGTCATCGACGTAGGCCTCGACCGTGCGGCCAATGTGTTCGCCGAGCACATGGTTCATGCACCGCTGGTACGTCGCGCCCGCATTCCTCAAGCCAAACGGCATGGTGACATAGCAGTACATGCCGAAGGGTGTGATGAAAGAAGTCGCGAGCTGGTCGGACTCTTTCATCCTGATTTGATGATACCCTGAGTAGGCATCGAGGAAAGACAGGGTTTCGCACCCAGCAGTGGAATCCACGATTTGATCGATGCGAGGCAGAGGGTAGGGAACCTTCGGACATGCTTTGTTGAGACCAGCGTAGTCTACACACATCCGCCATTTCCCCCCTTTCTTTCTCACAAGCACAGGGTTGGCAAGCCATTCGGGATGGAATACCTCTTTGATGAACCCTGCCGCCATTAGCTTGTGGATCTCCTCGCCTATCGCTCTGCGCTTCTCCTCGTCGAATCGGCGTAGAGGCTGCTTGACGGGTCGGGCTCCGGCCCGAATATCCAGCGAGTGCTCGGCGACATCCCTCGGTATGCCGGGCATGTCCGAGGGACTCCACACGAAGACGTCGACGTTCGCGCGGAGAAAGTCGACGAGCACTGCTTCCTATTTGGGATCGAGCCCGGAGCCGATCTGGATCTGCTTAGAGGCGTCGCCGCTGGGGTCGAGGGGGACGGCCTTAACCGTCTCCACTGGCTCGAAGTTGCCGGCATGGCGTTTCACATCTGGCACCTCCTTAGAGAGGCTTTCCAGGTCGGCGATGAGGGTCTCGGACTCGGCGAGGGCCTCGGCGTACTCCACGCACTCCACGTCGCATTCGAACGCGTGTTTATACGTGGGGCCGACGGTGATGACCCCGTTGGGGCCCGACATCTTGAGCTCCAGGTAGGTGTAGTTGGGGACGGCCATGAACTTCGCGTAGCATGGTCTTCCCAGTACCGCGTGGAAGGTCCCTCGGAACCCGACCACCTCAAACGTCAGGGTCTCCCTTCGGAAGTTGGAGGGCGTTCTGAAGCAGACGGGAAGGTCGAGTTGTCCGAGGGGCTGGACGCGCTTCCCGGGAATAATCCCATGGAAGGGCACAGCGCCTGCTCGGACGGAGGACAGATCGACACGCAGGAGCTCGAGGGTCTCGGTGTAGATGATGTTGAGGCTGCCGCCTCCGTCCATAAGGACCTTGGTGAGCCTGACGTCGCCGATGACGGGGTCGACGACGAGCGGGTATTTTCCCGGGCTCGGCACATGGTCGGGGTGGTCGGCTTGGTCGAAGGTGATGGGCTTGTCGGACCAGTCTAGGTAGACTGGCGCCGCCACCTTCACCGAGCAGACCTCCCGGCGCTCTTGCTTGCGGTGCCGAGCCGAGGCATTCGCCGCTTGCCCACCGTAGATCATGAAGCAGTCGCGGACCTCGGGGAACTTTCCTGCTTGGTGATCTTCCTTCTTGTCGTCGTCGCGGGCCCTGCCACCCTCCGCGGGCAGCCCGGCCCTCCGGGGGGTTTCCGAGGGTTCTTGTACTCGGCGGCGGCGACAAGGTCCGCGTCGGCGGCGTCGCGTTTCGCTTGCGACTTCTTCTTGCCTTTCTTCTTGGCGCCGCGCTGAGTCGACACCTCGGGAGCATCTTCCGATGGGCGGCCCTGGGGCTGCTTGTCCTTTCGGAAGATAGCCTCGACCGCCTCCTGGCCGGAGGCGAACTTGGTGGCGATGTCCATCAGCTCGCTCACCCTGGTGGGGGTCTTGCGACCCAACTTGCTCACCAGGTCGCGGCAGGTGGTGCCGGCGAGGAACGCGCCGATGACATCCGAGTCGGTGATGTTGGGCAGCTCGTTGCGCTGCTTCGAGAATCGCCGGATGTAGTCCCAGAGAGACTCTCCCGGCTGCTGCCGGCAGCTTCGGAGGTCCCAGGAATTCCCGGGGCGCACGTACGTGCCCTGGAAATTGCCGGCGAAAGCTTGGACTAGGTCGTCCCAGTTGGAGATCTGCCCCGGAGGCAGGTGCTCCAACCAGGCGCGAGCGGTGTCGGAGAGAAACAGGGGGAGGTTGCGGATGATGAGGTTGTCATCGTCCGTTCCACCCAGTTGGCAGGCCAGACGGTAGTCCGCGAGCCACAGTTCCGGTCTCGTCTCCCCCGAGTACTTTGTGATAGTAGTCGGGGGTCGGAACCGAGTCGGGAACGGTGCCCGTCGGATGGCCCGGCTGAAGGCCTGCGGACCGGGTGGCTCGGGCGAGGGACTCCGATCCTCCCCGCTGTCGTAGCGTCCCCCACGCCTGGAGTGGTAGCCTCGGTGCACCCTCTCGTCGAGGTGGGCCCGACGGTCGCGGTGATGGTGCTTGTTGCCGAGGCAGCCCGGGGCCGCAGGCGCGGTGTTGCGCGTGCGCCCGGTGGAGACCGAGGCTTCCCGCATGAATCGGGAAGTCGCGGCATGAGGTTCCGAGGGATACCCCTGCCTTCGAGAGGCAGAGCTCTCGGCCCGTCGGACCGCGGCGCCTTCCAGGAGATTCTTGAGCTCCCCCTGGATTCGCCGGCCCTCGGTGGTTGATGGCTCCAGCATCGCGCGGAGAAGCATCGCTGCTGCAGCCAGGTTCTGGCCGACCCCACTAGATGCGGGTGGTGGCCTGAACCTGACGTCGTCGGCGACGCGGTGCTGGAAGCCCTGGGGCAGATGACGTATTTCTCCGGCCGGGGGTTGGCCCGCCCATGCCTGTCCGACGTCCCGGCGGATCGGCTCAAGCGCTCCTGCTCCCTCGTCGAGCCTGGCCTACACCCCGCGGATTTGCTCGAGCTGTGGGTCATGGCCCCCCGCCTGAACGGGGACCACAGCTAGCTCCCGTGGGATGTCAACGAGGGGCGCCGGCCTAGGGAGATCACCGTCCTCCGGCATGCCGAGATGATTGCCTTTGGGGGGACCCCCTAGATCGACGTGGAAACATTCGCGGCTTGGGCCACAGTCCTCGTCGCCGAGGCTGCGGCTACCGTCGGAGCAGTCGGAGAGGCAGTAGTCACATGCGGTCATGAAGTCCCGCATGGCACTGGGGTTGCCAAGTCCAGAGAAATCCCAGCAGATGCTGGGCTCGTCGTCTTCCTCGGACCCAGAGGGCCTGTAGGTCGAGACGTCCGTCAGCCGGTCCCAAGGCGACCGCATGCGAAACCCCAGAGGGTTTGGACTCGCCTCTACGAGAGCGCCCGCCAAAGCGAGGTCGCTAGGCGGGTTGAGGCTGAATCCAAATGACGTGGGAGGGGAATCGGTCGGTACCTCTTGGTCGACGAGCGGCGATAAAGTCACGTCGGGGACTGACTGCACCGTAGTCTCAGGTACGAGGGTGACGTCCAGCAAGCTTTTCACGAGCGCGCTGGCGTCGTCCGCTTGCTCGGGATTGGCGTGTTGCGAGGAGACGGCGCTCGTCTTCGTCTCAAGCGCGAAGTCGATACCCGGTGCGCCCCACGTTGGGGTGCCGGCGCTGTCGACTCGCTCGACAGCCAACGAGGCGCTGCCTCCTGCTTGGCCTTGGTCGCCCTGCCTTCCCCTCCGTCGGCGGGGAAAAGGGCGGGATGAGCTCGAAGGTTGTTCTTCCACCACGCGGGGAAGACGTCGTCGATTCCGCCGCCGGCGGGCGGGCTGTCGGCCACCATTGTCGTTGTCGCGCGGCGGTGGAAGGAGTATCATGTTGTAGCCGCCGTCGAGGGACATGAACTCAAGATTCCCGAAATGGAGCACCGTTCCGGGTTGGAGAGGTTGCTGGAGACTGCCCATCTGGAGCTTGACGGGAAGCTGTTCGTCAACACGCAGCAGGCCTGTTGGGGACTTGTTCTCAAATGCTATGAGTTAAGAACAAGGCAACACAGAAAATGTTAAACGGTAAAGTCCTTCGTCCTTCGAAGCATTATTTCCCTTAGGATATAATGATTTTCGGACGAAGGTTATGAAGGGCGCACCTTCATAAACACAACATACGATGATGAAGAATGAACCATATCAAATATGAAGGATAACATAGACAATTATATATTATTATCAACTTATTTTTGCATTATTATTATGAAGAAATAGAAATGACATCAAATTACAAATGTACCTTCGGCTTGGAAGGAGATGAAAGTACAAGTGTGACGCAAAAGCAAATGTCAAGTCAGCGTGAACAGTACGGGGATACTGTTCACCTATTTATAGGCACGGGACACAGCCCATATAAAATTACATTCATGCCCTTTACATTTGGTAGTAATTCTATAGTAATCCACCGAGGTCTGAATAGCCTTTTCATCTTTAAGTCGGTTTCCTTTTCTGCTACCACGCTGAAGCTTTCCCGCTCACATCTTTGGCGCTGTATCAACCTTCGTATTATTTTGGGCTTCTCCTACTGTGATATCGACTCGAGTCCGAAGATACCTGTTCACACATTATACTCCAGAAACACTGTTAAATCCTGTTTTTGAGGACCTTCGGAAGCCGAAGGCCCCCAACAGTAGCCCCTCGCAATATTAATTTGTTAAAATAATAAATTTAGATTGCGACATGGACGAAGGCTTTAAGCCGAAGGTCCGAAAAAACACCTTCCCTTTGCTAGAATAGCAACATTCACTGACAGGCGGGGTCTTTCAATTTTCAACGCACTGGGCGTATAAATAAGGGCATACCGTGAGCTCATTTGGTACGCTTTTTTGCCATCTGCTCTCGCTCACTCAATTTTTAGCTCTTGCGCACCAAGATTTGCTTAGCTTTTTAAGTTTTGAAGCTTCGGCGTTGAAAACAGTTTTTTATTGTTTCCGAAGATGTCTGAAGATAAGAAGGCTGCTGCCGAGATGAAGCTGAGTCTCTCTGAAGAGAAGAATCTGGGGTTTCTTATAGCAATGTCGAAGACCAATACAGAAAAAATCACCAAAGAGATTTTAGAAGGTTTGTCTGAAGATACTGATGACAGCGACAGTTATGATGTGGATAGTGGTGGTGAAGACTCCGAAGATCGCCCTTGGCGACCAAGCCATGCGGTTTTCGGCAAATCAAGTATCAAAGAAAATCATCTTGTCAACATGAGAGGAAGATATTTCCGGGACTTGTCCGTTGTGAGGGCCGACGAAGGAGAAAAGACTTGTCCGAACCCTGAAGAAAATGAAGTCGTAGTGTACCGAAGCTTTTGAAAGCTGGACTTCGATTTCCCCTGAGCAACTTTGTCGTAGAGGTGCTGAAAATATTTGAAGTCTATCTTCACCAACTTACCCCCGAAGCAATCATAAGGCTGAATATCTTCGTGTGGGCCGTGAGAAGCCAAGGTCTGGAACCTGATGCAAAAAGTTTCTGCAACATACACGAATTATCATACGAGACAAAACCTTGGGGTAAGGAACAGTATCACAATAATTTTGGCTGCTACAGTTTCGTTTCTCGGTCTGGGTCAAGCTGTCCCGTGCCAACCTTTCGGAAGAGATGGCCCGACGACTGGATGACAGAATGGTTTTATGTGAAGAATGACCTGAAAACACGGGAAAATATTAAAGGTATAATTATGCGCCCTATTTGGCAAAGCTTCGGCCTGCGGAGGCCGAAGGTTGAAATGAATGAAGCTGCCGAAGAATGCCAGAGAGCCTTCGAAGTTATTTGTTCTTTTATTGGAACGAGAGATTTGGTCCAAGAGCATATTGCCTTCAGAGTATGGCCGCTCGCGGAAAAATGGTAAATGTCGCAAGAGACCATAAAGGAGGCTGACGAAGGTGGACTTATCAGGCTGAAGTATACTTTCAAGTTCGGAGATAAATTCGTTGAGCCAGATGATGACTGGCTAAAAAGCATTGAAAATTTAAGTGATGAACTACTTGGGGCTTACTCGAAGGCCGAAGATACTGCATTGTCAGCAGCCTTCAGAGGCCGGAAAAAGAAAAGACTGAACCGAGTGTTTGACGCAATCGGGTTCGTCTACCCTGACTATCGTTATCCCATTCGAGGGCAGAAAAGAAAAGGCACGACCTCTGCGAAAGAAGAAGCTGCAGCTGCTCCTAGTGAGCCAGCACCGAAAAGAAAAAGGATAAAGGTCCTCACACATCGGCCACGCTATATTGAACCAGCCTCGGTGCCTGAGTTCACCGGAGAGACCTCTTCGGCCACCGAGGCTGAACAACCAACCTTGCTGCCAGAAATCGCAGAAATGACCGAAGCGCCAACAAGAACAGAATTGGAAGAACCAAAGATTTTGTTATCAGAAACCAAAGAGATGGCCGAAGCGCCATCGACAGAAAAAATGGAAGAAGCAAAAGGATCAACCGAGGGATCAAAAATATCAGAAGTTTTAAGTCCTTCAGCAAATGTTGAGACAATAAAAAACCAAAAGGGGCCAGCGGTAACTCCGAAAAGAAAAAGAATGGCCAATGTGCTAGATGTTCTGGAGACAATTAAGTCCTCAAGCACAACTCCGAAGAAGACTGTTGAAACTTCCGAAGCGAAAACTGAGATTTTTGATACTAAGGCTCCAGAGCAAGAAACTGAGGCTGAAGCTGGGCCCTCAGAGCCCACGAAGGTAAAATCCTTGGAAACCGAGGAAGAAAAAATGACGGAGCCAATTCTTGTTGAAGAAATCAGTGCTGTTGCCCCCGAAGCATCCCCCAAAGTCCTTGATTATATTGTTCGACATGCTTCAGGGAAAAAATTATCAGAAAAAGAAAAGCAAGAGACCCAGCTTTACGCCCAAAAACTGAAGTATCCAAAGGGGGCGTTAATATTCAACGGCAGCGGAGAAGAAGACTTCCTGTATTGTCTCCCTTACAGCAAGGAGATTTCTGTCTGTCGGGAGATGAGCAAGAGCTTCGGATTCCCAACACTAGAAGACGGGCTCTCGGTGCTGTCGAAAAACGAACTGGCCGACAGCCTGGCATACAATAGCTTAAAGGTGCAAAAAATGAGATCTTTGTATTTTTTCTTGAGACCAAAATTTTTCGTTTGCTTAAATTTATTGACGCACACACATTTTTCTTTGCAGGGCCTTATACTTAGCAATGCCCTCAGGGCCCAAAAAGATGCTGAAGACGAAGGATGCGCTATAGCCCTGAGCAACCTTCGTTCTGAAGTAATTGAACTAAGGAACGAAGGTCTCGAAAAAGATAAAATATTACATTCATTGATAAATAGAATAAAAGAAGACAAAGCTACTTTTAAAGGTCAAGCTGAGGCTCAGAAGCGTGAAATTGAAGATCTTCGAAAACAACTGGCCAAAGCTAAAGAGGAACGCATACTTGAAGAAACGAAGCGAGAACTTAGCGACCAATGGGCAAATCATTTAGAAGGAACTGTTGAAGAGCTTCGTTCGTCCAAGAAAAGATGCTATGATAAATCTATGGAGTGTGTTAAGAAGATGAAAGCTAGCTTCGCCAGCGTCGGCGCATTCTCAAGCGAAGAAAACTTTACAAGAGGCAACCCCGAAGGTCCCATCGAATGGATCAATCACGAAGCTGAGGCCTTTGAGGAAATTTTAAATAGTCGCGGAGACATATGTGCTTTCTCGGGTGCCAGGGGGATTGCCACCATTTTGGAGAAAAAGGGCTGCGAGCATGTAAAGATTTTAGCGCAATTCGAAGCTGTCTTGCCCTTCGAAGATGCAAAAGATCCTTCAGCCGAAGCTAGCATGGTTGGTGGAAAATTTTTCACCGATGTCTGGGATAATGGTGGTCGAGAAATGGCCCGAGAAATTATCCAAAAAAGCGAAAAGGGTATTCACGATGCTAGAAAAGTAGCAGAGGCTGCTGAGAAAAGCGCAGAGCCCGAAGGGCAAATAGGTATTAACTAATGGTTTTTATTGTGTTGTAATTTTTTGTTTTAAACTTCGTTCGCAATTTGTAATAGCAATGTAGCCGTATCCTGTCCTCCTTCAGATCCTACTAAAGCGTCTCCGGGCCCTCACCCGAAAGGAGACGACGAAATTAAAAAGATGGCTGAAGTTATCATGGATGAAGTTGTTAATCGGCTCCTGAACGAAGCTGCAGAAGTTGTACTTAGAGAAGATTAAGTGCTATTGTAAAAACTTCTGAAATGTAATATGTGTAACATCTTGTAATCCTGAATATAATATACTTGTTTTTATGGTTCAATTCTTTACGATGCATGAAATTTTACATACGTACCGTTTTTGAGTCTTTGACGAAAAAAACACCTTCCCTTCTTTTCATGCTTCGTGAAGAAAAATTATAACAATATCCGTAGTGTTCTGATGAAGAATATCCAAGCTTCGTGAAGATATTTTCCGAAGCTACACTTCCGAAGATCAATAGTGTATCCCCCTCTTGTGCCATATGCAGCATGATGTATGATGCTTATGCCATGCGAAATGATGTGATGATGTTATGCTATGTAAGATGGTATTTATTCCGAAGATACACGCACATCCCTGTAATAAAACACATAATCTTTTTAAATCAGCGTTGACTTTTCGCTATAAGCCTCCCTTAGGAGCTTCTTCGCCTTTTACTTCAGCGGAATCAGCGTTTATTTTTCGCTGTAAGCCTCCCTTGGGAGCTTCTTCGCCTTTTACTTTCGGCGGTATTCGCGTTGACTTTTCGCGCTTTGCCTTTTACTTAGGCGGTATCAGCGTTGACTTTTCGCTGTAAGCTCTGCATTCCTTTTGGAACGACTTTGGAGCAGAAAACTTACACTGCGCTCCCTTTGGAACGGCTTTTTGTAGCTTCAGCAAACTTACTCTACGTTCCTTAGAACGACTTTTTGTTGCTTCGAAGAATTCATACCGTGTCTTTTTAAAATAATTTTTTGATAATTCGAAGGTCCTCCTTGCTATTGCAAATCTTCAAGCTCCGACAACTTAAACCTGTGGAGAAGATATATTTTCCTTATGGCAGACAACAAAACTATTACTTGAAATTTAAAAAATGTCCTTTATTACACAGAAAATAAAACTGAAATGAAGAAAACTGCTATCAAAATAGGATATTTGTCAATAGATGTGCTTCGACTCTGGCACAGTGCTATTGATTGTGCGAGCTTCGGATTGTTCTCTGAAGTCCCTTTGGTGTGGAGCATATTGGCTCCCTTCTGGCTGTTGGCCTTGTTGCAGCGGTGGTGGAGGCGGAGGCTGTTGCCAGGAAGCTTGAGGTTGACTCGCCGAAGCAACAGAAACTGCAGGGTGGTTGCCTACATATTCTGGGATGTAAGGCGAATGATACGAAGCAGTGTGCATGACCTGCTTCGGCTGAGCCTGTTGTGCTGCAGCTTCGGCTATTTCCTTTTGCTTCTGGATGGTAACATGGCACATCCTGGTGGTATGGCCCTTGTTCTCACCACAGAACAAGCAAAAAATTCTTCTTGGTTGATCTCCAAATCTTCCGCCGAAGCCCCTAGCGCCTCTACCTCTTGGAGCTGGCGGTCGGAAGGAGCTTTGTTGTTGCCCCGAAGCCTGTGAGGAGCACTGTGGCCTTTGCTGCTGGCTCCCCCTATCATCATTTTGAGTAGAGTTGTGAATTGACCTAACGTGCCTTGGATAGAATCTTCCTCCGAAGCCCCTGGTCATTTCAGAAAACCTGAAAGCCTCCTCCCTTCTTTGACGAAAATCATTATCGGCCCGAATATACTCGTCCATCTTCTGGAGCAGCTTCTCCAAAGTTTGAGGAGGCTTCCTAGCAAAGTACTGAGCTGAAGGTCCTGGCCGAAGCCCCTTGATCATGGCCTCAATGACAATTTCGTTGGGCACTGTTGGTGCCTTTGCCCTCAAACGCAAGAACCTCCGGACATACGCCTGAAGGTATTCTTCGTGATCCTGGGTGCACTGGAATAGAGCTTGAGCAGTGACCGGCTTCGTCTGAAACCCTTGGAAGCTGGTTAACAACAAGTCCTTCAGCTTTTGCCATGAAGTGATCGTTCCTGGTCGAAGGGAGGAATACCAGGTTTGAGCAACACTCCTGACAGCCATAACAAAAGATTTTGCCATGACTGCAGTATTGCCACCATACGAAGATATTGTTGCTTCGTAGCTCATCAAAAACTGCTTCGGGTCTGAATGGCCGTCGAATATGGGAAGCTGAGGCGGCTTGTAGGACGGAGGCCAAGGTGTAGCCTGCAGCTCAGCGGACAGAGGAGAAGCATCATCAAAAGCAAAATTTCCATGATGGAAATTGTCATACCAGTCATCTTCGTTGAGGAAACCCTCCTGATGAAGGTCTTGGTGCTGAGGCCTTCGGTTTTGCTCATCCTGAGTAAGATGACGAACTTCTTCAGAGGCTTCGTCTATCTGCCTTTGCAATTCAGCTAGCCTGGCCATCTTTTCCTTCTTCCTCTGCACCTGTTGATGAAGCATCTCCATGTCTCTGATTTCTTGGTCTATCTCATCCTCTGGCGGTGTCGGGCTGACAGCCTTCCTTTTCTGGCTTCGGGCCTCCCGAAGGGAGACAGTCTCCTGATTGGGGTCCAGCGGTTGTAGAGCTGCAGCCCCAGTTGCTGAAGCTTTCTTCGGCGCCATAGCGAAGGTTTGTGATCGCCGAAGGTGTTCAAAAACTCAAAGAGTGGAAGTGAGTTCACCGGAGGTGGGCGCCAATGTTGGGGACTTGTTCTCAAATGCTATGAGTTAAGAACAAGGCAACACAGAAAATGTTAAACGGTAAAGTCCTTCGTCCTTCGAAGCATTATTTCCCTTAGGATATAATGATTTTCGGACGAAGGTTATGAAGGGCGCACCTTCATAAACACAACATACGATGATGAAGAATGAACCATATCAAATATGAAGGATAACATAGACAATTATATATTATTATCAACTTATTTTTGCATTATTATTATGAAGAAATAGAAATGACATCAAATTACAAATGTACCTTCGGCTTGGAAGGAGATGAAAGTACAAGTGTGACGCAAAAGCAAATGCCAAGTCAGCGTGAATAGTACGGGGGTACTGTTCACCTATTTATAGGCACGGGACACAGCCCATATAAAATTACATTCATGCCCTTTACATTTGGTAGTAATTCTATAGTAATCCACCGAGGTCTGAATAGCCTTTTCATCTTTAAGTCGGTTTCCTTTTCTGCTACCACGCCGAAGCTTTCCTGCTCACATCTTTGGCGTTGTATCAACCTTCGTATTATTTTGGGCTTCTCCTACTGTGATATCGACTTGAGTCCGAAGATACCTGTTCACACATTATACTCCAGAAACACTGTTAAATCTTGTTTTTGAGGACCTTCGGAAGCCGAAGGCCCCCAACAAGGCCCCTACCTGGCGCGCCAACTGTCGGCGTTTCGAGACCGGGGGGTCCCTGGGCCGACGAGTGAATGTCGCCGTGTGCCCCAGCCCAGATGGGTCGAGCGCGAGGGCGAGCGCGAAGGGGGGAGAGCGAGGCGACCGGAGACCGGCGTGAGAGAGGTGGGAATCCCGCGGCCTTCGTGTTCGTCCCGCGCCCAGGTCGGGTGCGCTTGCAGTAGGGGGTTACAAGCGTCCACGCGGGAGAGGGAGCGAGCGGCTCCCAAGCGAGCGCCTGTCTCGTCCTCGTCCCCGCGCGGCCAACCCTCTCTAAGAGGGCTCTGGTCCTTCCTTTTATAGGCGTAAGGAGAGGATCCAGGTGTACAATGGGGGGTGTAGCAGGGTGCTACGTGTCTAGCGGAGGAGAGCTAGCGCCCTAAGTACATGCCGTTGTGGCAGCCGGAGAGATTTTGGCACCTAGCTGGTGTGATGTCGTGGCCGTCGGAGGAGCGATGGAGCCTGGCGGAGGGACAGCTGTCGGAGCGGTTAAGTCCTTGCTGACGTCCTCTTGCTTTCGTAAGGGGGCTGAGAGCCGCCGTCGTCACAGAGTATGCGGGGCGCCATCATTGCCTATCTGGCGGAGCGAGCCAGATGGGACACTAGTCTTGTTCCCTGCGGCCCGAGTCAGCTCGGGGTAGGGTGATGATGACGCCTCCTGTTGACGTGGCTGGTCTGCGCCCTAGGTTGGGCGATGTGGAAGCTCCTCCGAAGCCGAGGTTGAATTTGTCTTCCGTGGCCGAGGTCGAGTCCGAGCCCCTGGGTCGGGCGAGGCGGAGTTCGTCGTCTTCTAGGGCTGAGCCCAAGTCCGAGCCCTGGGTCGGGCGGATCGGAGTTCGCCGTCTTCCGGGACTTTGCCCGTGTCCGAGCCCTGGGTCGGGCGGAGCGGAGTTCGTCGTCTTCTGGGGCTGAGCCCGAGTCCGAGCCCTGGGTCGGGCGGAGCGGAGTTCGCCGTTTTCTGGGGCTGAGCCCGAGTCCGAGCCCTGGGTCGGGCGGAGGGAGTTCACCGTCTTCTGGGGCTGAGCCCGAGTCCGAGCCCTGGGTCGGGCGGAGCAGAGTTTCCTATAGTGCCTTCGGTAGGGCCTGACTGCCTGTCAGTCTCACTCTGTCAAGTGGCACCGCAGTCGGAGTGGCGCAGGCGGCGCTGTCCTTTTGTCAGGCCAGTCAGTGGAGCGGCGAAGTGACGGCGGTCACTTCGGCTCTGCCGGCCGGGGGGCGCGCGTCAGGATAAAGGTGTCAGGCCACCTTTGCATTAAATGCTCCTGCGATTTGGTCGGTCGGTGCGGCGATTTAGTCAGGGTTGCTTCTTGGCGAAGGCAGGGCCTCGGGCGAGCCAGAAATATGTTCGCCGCTGGAGGGGGGCCTCGGGCGAGACGGAAATCCTCCGGGGTCGGCTGCCCTTGTCCGAGGCTAGGCTCGGGCGAGGCGTGATCGAGTCCTTCGAATGGACTGGTCCCTGACTTAATCGCGCCCATCAGGCCTTTGCAGCTTTATGCTGATGGGGGTTACCAGCTGAGAATTAGGAGCCTTGAGGGTACGCCTAATTATGGTCCCCGACACCAAATTTGGAGGAGTTTGCTTGACTCCTCAACCACAATCAGGTAGTGGTTCTAGTAAGGCCACAGATGCATGGGATGATATATATGGTGATGATGAAAATTACAGCAATACTGGTATAGCTGGTACATCTACTGGTTTATCTGAATTAACTTCTTACCTTGATAGTGACACTGAAACTAAATTTGGGTCTGATTTCAACATTCTTATGTGGTGGCAACGCCACAATCAAGCTTACCATATTCTTTCTATACTAGCTAAAGATGTTATGACTGTCCCTATTTCTACAATATCTTCAGAATCTACTTTCAGTCTAGCTAGCAGGGTGCTCGAGGAGCGGCGACAACGGTTGACGACAGACATGGTGGAAGTGCTCTCATGTATCAAGGACTGGGAGTTGGTTGACCAGCACAAGCAACATACTGTGGACAAGGAAACCAAAGAACTTGAAGCAACCTTTGAAGATATGTACCTAGATGATGAGCAACGAGTATCACCAAGGAGCAAAAGAAAGGAACATGAAGGAGGAGGAGATGCGAGAAAGGAAGCAGCACCAAAGAGTTCTAAAAGCAAACAACCTTAAACTTATTCTCTATTTCTTTGTCTACCTATTTATGTTCTCTTATTTGTAATATGCTCATATAGACTGTGGACTGAACTATGAACCTATAAATAATTTAAGGAGTTGGCCGTATTCTTTTCCTTCCTAGGGTTTTCTCACGAGGTGTGAGTTTTTACCTAGGAAGGTTTTTAATGAGACAACATTGCACTAAGGCTCCACAAGTATTTCTGTTAAATTTGATGTACTCTGTGTACATGTATGGTTTAATGTGATGTTTTATGTGCATTTCTATTAAATCTGTTATATTATGTATATTTGGTTACTGGGCCCGAGCCCAGCCCGGCACTAACGGGCTAAACGTGCCCCCGGCCCGGCCCGGCCCGTTTAACCTTGGCCGTGCCGTGCCTGGGCAGCATAAATGGCCCGCGTGTCAGCCCAGTCCGGCCCGTATAACTGGCGTGCCGTGCCCAATCGTGCCTGTGCCGGGCCAGCCCGGCACGTCCATTTGGACATGTATAATGCCGCACAACATAGCTTCACGAGATCCTGCAGTTCTAGCAGGAGGCAGGCCGGCCAGTGATTCTAACTAACGCATCACCCTCTGCAAGTTTACGTACGTGCCCTGGTACGCTTCTCCCTTTTATCTAATGGCTATCATTGTTAGATTAATTATAGATTTAGTAGTGCTACCCCCTTCCTCTAATTATCGTGATGCTACAATAATTTAGATTCGTCACCTTGAGATCAATAAATACAAAACACTCGCATCCAAAAGCTGCTTGCAGGGTTCAAGCTCTTCCCACATTCATACACAAGGTCGCCACTATTTTGGGAATTGCTCCTGTAAGAAGATCAAACTCCACCTGCACTTTTTAGAAGATTTTGAATAGAAAAGCATCACCTATAAGATTTTGAACTGCAATTGAACTTTACTTGAACTGTTTAGAAGATTTTGAACTGCACTTGAACTGTAAACTACTTTCTGGACACCCGCATCTGACTAGTTTGTCTGAAACATTTAACAGCTGGTAGTGGAACCGAAACATTGACAAGCAAACTTGTGGGTTCAAGCTCTTCTCATAATCAAAAGAATAGATGCTGGCTACACATAAAGAAATATTTCTTCCATGAGAATAAGAAATATTTACATTATACCATAATCTCCTGATAGAGACTAGGAAACAAGAAGCAGACGAATCACTTGAAGAGGAAACGGGACGGATGACAAGCGTGGTGCGTCGGTGGCTGGGTAGAGGAGCGGCTAACGCCGACGGTATGAGGCTGTCCGCGGGTGGGGAGCTGGCCGCGTCGGTGATTGGGGAGCTGGCCACGCCGGCGGGGGTGGATGGAGGCGCGCCAGTGACTGCCCAGCAGGGATCGCCGTGCGGCTCGGCCGCTCGGGATCATCAGCGTTTGGGGAGGGAGGCAGCTGGCAGGTGGAGGAGGCGGCGCGATGGAAGATTCGTTGCCTCGTTGGTGATCGCGAATAGGTTCGCTCAACCGAGGCCTCATATTTACGTCCTCTACGTTGGAGTCCTATGTTGATTTGGTTCAAACTTATAAAATAACAGCTCTTTTTGAATGATCCATAAGCAAGTGAGGATGTGCTTATTTCAGATTATTTTTTTCCCACTTCCCCACTACCCTTTCAAGTTTCCTAGAAATTACCCACCATTGCCATTATAATCCAACGAATCGCTTTTGCGCCTATTGGATCGGAGAAGCCCGCCGCCCAACAGAAACACGCCGCCCAGCCCCCACCCTCCGCGCGATCCCGCCCGCGGCACAGGATCTCGCCGCCTGGCACTGCCGACGGGACTCACGCCTGGCACTGCCCGCGGCACAGGATCCCGCCCGTCGCTCCGACGCGTCCCGCGCGGTCGACGTACGACGGGGGGCAGCCGAATCCCGCCGCAGATCAGCTGGGGCGCCATGCAGGGTGAGGGCTCCCATGCGCCGCCCGGTGGTCAGATCAGGGGCGCCATGCACGATGAGGGCTCCCATGCGCCGCGCGGGTCAGCATCACGAGATCAAGGACGCGCAAGTCAGGAACTGGACAACGCAGCGCAGGGACACGCCGGTCGTGGCACTAGTTCTGTGAAACGTGGTGTGATACGCGGTAGTAGGAGTGCCGGAAGGAGCATTCGTGGTGGTCGAAGTGTTGGTATTGACATCGATTTAAATGCTCAAGGTCAGGAAGATGATGAACCAATTGAAGTTGAAGCTGAAATTACTGCAAATAATTCGGTGAGTAATTTTCTAACACATGGCCATTGCTAATTTGTAGACATTTGTAATGTTCATATGTGATATGCTTGTACATATATTTTCGTATAGAACGAGAAATATGACAAGGCAGATTGGTCATCCATGAATACTAGAACTTTTTGTGAAATATGTGTTGAAGAGGTTGAAGCTGGTAACAGACCAAATGGAACACTAACTACTGTAGCGTATAAAAATATTTGTGTTAAGTATCGACAAAGAACTGGTTTGCTTCACAACAAAACTCAATTGAAGAATAAGTGGGATTTACTGAAAGGGCTTTACAGTTTTTGGCTTGGTCTAAACAAAGATACAGGACTTGGATGAGATTCTTGTCTTCCTCATACAAAAGAATCCTATTAACAACTCAAATAATCTAGGTAAACAAACAGAACTACTCAGATTATATAATCCTCCAGAAATAATCCAGATTATATAATCCATGAGGGTAAACAAACAGGCCCTAAAACATAGAACTAATCTTTATCCCTCAAAGCAAATGGAGACTAAAATGGAGGGACTATCCTCAAACCAAACGGGACCTCTAATTGATGCGCCAACCGGCAACCACCCACGTGATATTTTTATTAGCCGTGGGAATTCACAAAACAACACTACTTTGAGACAATGTTTAGTAAATAGCACTCGTTTTCAAATAATTTAAAGAACAACGTTAGTTTCATCAAACAAATTCAGAAAACAACACTCTATATTTTCATTCTTTTATTTATCATCTCACAATAAAATATACTAAATTACCTCTGTCATTTCCCAACTTTATTTTTTTATCTATTCAGTCCACAATAACAACATAAATACATACATATATATGAGCATTTTTTATATTATTAAGAATAGTATTAAACATACAAATAAACACAGATGTTCTGTAAATTAGGAAGTTTAAATTTAACTATTGAACTTTATAACTATATTTTGAAATGGAGGGAGTAGTTTTTATAGAGCATATTTTTTAATAAGATAGATGATCTAAGTTTTTTGAAAAAAACAACGACGTAAAATAAAAAGGAACAAAGAAAGTACATTCAAAGACCTTTAGATGAACCAAATATGTCTAAATTTTAATAGCTCGATGTTGAAACTACCTAGGATTGAAGTTCAACAGTTAAATCTAAATTTATTCCTTCATAAAAATATACATCTATTTGTATATTTAACACTATAGAAATAGAGCTTATATATTTTATCTATTTATGTTTTTCTTATGGATATAAGAGATAAAAATGGGCTGTGAAATGGATAGCTTTATCTATATGTGGTGTAAGCAATAAAAGAATCTAATATATAGATGAAATGTTGTTTTTCGAAATAACTTGGTAAAACCGCTGCTATTCTACAAATTGCTTGAAAATAAATGTTATTTTCTGAACATTTTCTCGAATCATGGATACCCTTTCTCAGCCAATAGCATTTTTTTTTTGCCGTGGCAAGTTCGTTTTGGTAACAGTCGCTAGCGAAAAAGCATCCGCCCACCTCCCCTCGTCTCTCTCGCGCTCCGCCGCCGCGCAAAACTGTCTGGTGATGACGAACGCCGCCGGTACGGCCCCTCACCCGACTCCGCCGACGCCGCTCCAACAACAACAGCATCAGCCACCCAAGGACCAGCAGCAGAAGGCGCTGGCCTTGAACGCATTCCGCCTGAAGGGGATCGGCGACCGCATCAGGTTCCACCTGAAGGGCATGAGCGTGCCCCCAGTCGCCGAGTTGGCCCACCTCATCTACGCGTTCGCCAGGTGCGCGTCCACTCCGCCTCTTGCGATTCCGAGCTTCCTAGGGTCCGCGCTGCCGCGCGCCCCGCCCCCTTCGAGTCCCCTTGCGGTTAGGGTTTATGCCCGCCGCGCCGTTCGTCTACGGCGTACTCACATTTCGTGTTGCGCGCATGCAGAGGGATTGACTTCGCGGTCTCAGCTGGTGATATTCCTCTGACAGCCGGTGACATACCCGAGATTCTGAGAAAGGTAATGTTGTTTCCTCTCATCTTGTATCAGTCCTTCAAGATTTAAATTAGTGGTATAGCGGTTACGATAAATTGATAAATTTATGTGCTGAGAAGCTAAAAGTACGGCCTGATTTTTTCTAGGACGAGCGTTTGAATGAATTAGTATCAATGCAGCATAGAAGAGGAACATTTATCTGATGCATATAAGGGCAGTCCTAACCCGGAAACTGCTATGCTACCCAGTTTCTATACCTTCCACGTCAATTAAAAATCTTCTAGTTCTAGGAAACTTATCTCACAACACATCGTTTCATAGCAGTGAGTCCATAATGAATTTCTAGCATTTTCTCGTCCCGCATTCTTCTCTCTTTGCCTTTCTCGTGTCCAACAAGAAAAACAGATCTCTCTCTCTCTCTCTCTCCCCCTCTCTCTCTCTCTCTCTCCCTCTCCCTCCCTCCCTCCCTCCTGTTCTTGTCTCCAAGAAGAGTGGGAGCGGCGGCCTATAGGCGTGGGCACTGGCCACGGGCTGTGGCGCAGACGACGGCAGAAGCAACATGTGGCACACAGCTGTGTGGATGCAGCGACAGTGACAACACGTGCGTTGGCACAGTGACATGCCTTGTCAACGACGGCGAGCGCGCGTCCAAGGTGGCAGGGGCAAGCCTAGTTCTTCCACCTTGGACATCGGAGCACAAGGCAATGCCATGGCCGCGTGAGTAGCACGGCACGGCATTGCTGGTATGTGATCTGCAGGTGTAGATCCGTCTTGACCGGTGAGGATCTACGCAAGGCTGTACAACCGTCTAGGCTGGTGAGAATTCATGGCAAGCTACAAGTCACTGATGGGGTCAACACTGGGCCCCACAAGATGGAAACGACATCTCGCCCAACGCAAAACGAGCGATTTCTTTGCAGTTTGGAGTGCAAACTGACACCATTTCTCATATGAGAAATGGTTTCTTCTTGCTTTTCTCTCTTTCTTCATTAAATTGGTTGTCACATCAGATTTTTCGCTTATGTGGCAAAGTATTTAATCAATGCCATGGAAACTATCCTAATTTCAGTTTTGAGATTGCCCTTAGAGCTTCTTGATTTCAGTAGAAGTAGCTATCTTGTCCTTTCCCTTTCCTTCCAAAAGCAGATTGTATCAATGCATGAGAAAATTGGATTTTTGGGACTCCAAACAATGTGCTTCACATTTTTTCCATTCGTAACATTAACTTCACAAAAATAGGACCTAAACCATGTCACATTCGGTTTTGATGCCATTTTTGTCATTTTCCCCTTCAGTGCGTACGTATAGATGCAAAAGACACAGAAGGGCACAGAAGGGCAAAAATGTCCAAAATTGCATCAAAACCAAGTGTGACATGTTTTGAGTTCTATTTTTGTGAAGTCAATGTTATGAATGGCAAAATTGCGAAGCACATTGTGTGGAGTCCCAAAAATCCAATTTTCTCATTAATGCATCATTAGTAGTGTTTTAATGAATGGATGGTAGGTTTTAATAGTTTACACTAGGTTTTTTTTGCAGCAAAAAATAACATAATTTACCAATAAATCGGCTGCATGCACATAGATATAAAAATATTCAACAACAACGTACAAAGACTTTTGTGCCAAGCGGTGGTGTATGTGGAGATTCTAACATGTTAAGTGAAATTAAATCACAACTGTATTCTCACAGCCCCCATCCTTGGTTTTTAGGTCTGAGGGGGTCGTGTTTGGTGTTTCTCAGGATTTTATGGATGTGTTTGTGTATTTTCGCTTTTGGCCTCCTTAAGTTGGCCTTATGTCTGTATTGTTCTAGTCCATTCTGGACTAAACTCCTTTTCTTCTTAATATAATGATGCACAGTTCTCCTGCGCATTCGAGAAAAAACCTTGAAGGCTTGAACTGACTCATGTTATGGGGGATTTAATTTGTTCACAAATTGAGGTATGACTGCCAATTGTTTGATGTTGATCTGAAATCTACCATTGTTGGGCAGGTATATGAGCTGAGGAAAGAAACAATTATACAATCTTCGCTTATGATACTAGCGATCTCTTGCAAGGTAAAGTTTATTTCCTTGTCAGTTTTATATGAGATGTCTCATAGTTGCTATTGTTCAACTGGAACCATTAACTTTTTAAAAGTCATATTTTTTTCTATTCAGAGTTCCAAACATATACATACTTATATAGAATTGGTAAGGAATAATCTATTACATAACAGTACATTTTCAGTAACTTACTATTTTAATCCTGGTGGGCTTGTGGTTGTCAAGTCAACGATGCACCAGCATTCATGTCAATATTCTGTTCGTTGTTTCACACCGAAGTTTCTGGAACAAAGGACAGGGAGTTGTTCCATTCACAGGCTCTTTAGCATATAAATATATAATTATATCCAAGCTATATGATCAGCTTTTTAGGTTAATCTACCGACAATGTCAAAGGTAGTAATTTACACTGGCTGTTTTGCAGAATGCTTGCTCCAATAAATGGTTTCAACCTGCAGATTCCAGAGACATTCTTAGAATGGTCAATGAGGTGTGCATGTAATATCTTTTATATTTTTAGTTATTTTCCCATGATCAGTTTTTCATATTTTTGGACCCATTCTTGTGGTGGGACGTCCCTCAGACATTAACTCGACTATTTGTGTTCCCCCTTGCTATGCAGCTCTCTGGCAACTTCTGCACGTCCACAGGCCAGGCAGCTAGTGACAGCACTGTGCTTGAAATTATATCACAAATAATGCCAAGGCACGTACCTATTAATACCATGAAATGTATACAGATTAAAATTTGTATGGAGTTTTTTGTTACCGTGGAAAAATATTTTAGTCAAAAGTGGCTGTGAACCTCAGTATCTGATTTTAAATGTGCTTGCTCAAAATGAGATGAAAACTTGCCGCCAGCATCGCATAGTTTTTTTATAATACACAATTGGGAATAAAGACATGATATAAAACCCAACTAGAGCTCAAATATAGTGATATTAACTATAGTAAAGATGCTTTCCTAGATCATGGATGGTCATGTGGATTTCTATCCTCGTTTCAGTCCAAAGACATTTCGATAAAACTAGAATACCATATTCATGTTTACCATATATGAAAGTTGAGTTGTAATAACTCTTGATTAAATCATGTAAGCAACTCAGCAGGTTGAAATCCTGAATCATACATTAGACATATAACACAAGCTATCTATTCAAACACCCTGTTGTTTATTTATGCTTATATTTTATAGGTATTACCCTCGGTTGAAGTTTGAGCGCCTAATCACTTCTATTGAAGCAAAGGTAGTTACTCTTTTAACTTGAAGTTGAATTTTATAATTATACCTAGTAAAAGTTGATCATTCATTATGTCAGCTTTTATCTAATTTGAAAATCATCATATGCTGTGGCATTCTTGATGAATGATAAAAGTTCCTTTTTTTAATCTTCGGATACTTGATTTTGATATTTTTGTCTACCCTATGTAGGTTGGCTATGATATATTAATGGCTGACTTCTTTATTGAGAGGAGCCTATCTCGAGATGAAAAGATTGTAAGTGTAGTCAGGGGCTTTGGAAACAAATGTTATGGCATGCATATTCAACATGCAAAATTTGATTGTTAGCTAATGGGTGTTTTTAACAAGTTACAATTGTTTTAATTGTTTGTGTATTGATGCTAGTATTTCAGTTGTTAACTTTTGAACTTTATTGTCTTTTTTAACAAACACGATTTGAACAAACCACAACGCTATCAAGTCTATGCATGGTGTTCACATGATAACTTCGCGTAGCATAACTTTTTTTTGAATGTTTAATTTCATGAGACTGTAATTGACACTATTTTCACAACGCACTCTGCACTGATCTCTTGTAAAGTTATTGCATACTCGAGCTCATAATCTTGGTGTTGGAATAGTTGAAAACCCTAACCCTTGAGTGGGCTAAGTGTGTACATATATATGGGGTACATGGGCTGTGCTTAACGTCCATAATACATAGATAGAAACCAATATTCTAACACCCCTGTAGTTGAAACTCTAGCCACGATAGATGTTGAGACTGGACCAAAACTCCGAGAACGAGGATGGAAGACCCTTAGTGAAGATGTCGGCAAACTGCGAGCTCGTTGGGACGTGATGAACGCGTACGTCCTCGATCCTCGACAACAATGTGTTCACAGACGAAGTGAAGGTCGATCTCGACATGTTTTGTGCGCTGTTGTTGGATGGGGTTGACGGAGAGGTAGACGACGCTGACGTTGTCACAGTCGATAGTACCTTGAAGGTATCGAAGGATTCATTTGACCATGCTCAAGTGCGGCTCATGGGGATCATGCACGTAGAGACAAACTTGTTGGACAACATACACTATTTTGGGTCTGGTGAAGGTGAGATACTGAAGAGCACTGGCTGGTAGGTAGTGGGGTTGCTAGAGAGCTTAGCCCGCGTGTCCACCGGTGTCACATGGCTTGCAGTCCAACATGCCAATGCGTTCGAGGATATTCAGGATGTACTGTCGTTGTTGGAGAAACAAGCCATCAAAGTGACCCTCAACAACAATCCCCAGAAATTGATGAAGGGGACCAAATCCTTCATTTGCGAGCTCATGTTGAAGGACGATGATGATCCAGTGCAGGAGGCTCGAAGAGGAGGCAATGAGCACAATGTCATCAACATACAGGAGGTGTCGAGGGGGTACACAGTGTCACTGCCACGCCAGTAGATAAATAGAGATGTGTCTGACTTAGCCTCAACCAAGCCAAGTTAGAGAAGATAGGTGACAAACCGGCTGTGCCAAGCGCGAGGGGCTTGCTTCAGACCATTGAGGGACTTGTTGAGCTTGTAGATCATGCCAGAGTGAGTAGCTTCAACAAAGTCGGTAGTAGACAATTTCAGTGAGAGTTCCATGGACAAAGGCATTCTTGACATCTAGCTGATGTGCTGGTCAAGAACGGGAGATGGCTAATGTGAGAATGACACGGATAATTGTGGGCCTTACGACATGATTGAACGTCTTATCATAGTCAACCCCAGGACGTTGCATGGATAATTGTGGGCCTTGTACCGGTCTAGAGAACCATCCGTCTTCCGATATGTCCTGACCCACTTGCTAGTCATCACATTGCTGCCTGGGGGACGTGACACCAAATCCGAGGTGTGATTGGCAAGAAGGGCCTAATACTCATTCTCCATAGTGTAATGCCAGTGAGGATCGACAAGGGCGCTATGGACAGGAGACGACACGAGAGATCGACGATGAGGTCACGGAGAGGATGGGACGATCAATAGGGCGAAGGACCCCAACAGCCTGTCGAGTCAACATTGGGTCGATATGGTGAGGGCCACAGTGAATAAAGAGGGAATGGTGCACCATCGGTTTGGCGCGGGAGCAAGGCAATGTACCCACTCAGACAGCTAATAGACATGCACTAGTTGGGCATAGCGCCAAGGAGCCGGCTCGGGCGAGGCAAAGGTGGGGCCATGGGGGCCACCAGGGGTTTGGTGGGGGTCGACGGGTGGGCACACGAGTCGACCGGGGCGTCAAGGTAGCCTGAAGGGAGTCCAAGTGCACAGGGACCGCCAGTGCCACAAATGAGAGTGGTGGGGATGAACCTACAGGGGAAAGAATAAAGGGTGGTTTGCAGAGGGAGCCACGAGGCCAAGAAGAAAATCCTACTTAGGAAGGGAGTCAGTGGTGGAGCTAAAGGGGCTCGAGATGTGGAAGTATATCTTGTCGAAGACAACATGATGGGAGATCAAGAGACAATTAGTAGCGAGGTCAAGACATCGATACCCTTTGTGACCAGGAGAGTAACTGAGGAAGACACAATGGGTGGAGCGAGGGGCGAGCTTATGAGGAATGGTGAAAGACGTGAATATGGTTGTAGGATGAAGCGATGCCAAAAAGAGCAAAATGGGGTGTCAAGGTGTGAATCACAATTATAAGAAGGTGATTAAGGAGGTAGGTGGTGGTGTGAGGCTCTCAACCTAGTACTGAGCAGGAATAGAGGCCTAAAATAGCAAGGAGCGCATGATGTTGTTAGTGGTGCGAATCATGCGCTCAGCCTTGCTATTATGAGAAGTGTAGGGAAAGGACATTCAGAGCTGCACACCATGGGATGAGAAGGGCTGAGAGGAGTTGTCAAGCTCATGGCCATTGTCACACATTACAACCCTTAACGGTGCGACCAAACTGAGTGGGAACCCACGCAAAGAAGTGCAGAATAGTCGCAAAAGTATCTGACTTCGAGCACAAGGGAAAAACCCACAAATAATGAGAGCAACGATCAAGAACTACAAGATTATATGTATAACCTGAAACACTAATAACAAGAGAGCTCCACAAATCATGGTGTATGATATCAAAATTTTGCGCAGCCTGGGAGGAGCTAGTGAAAGGGAGTCGAACATGATGACCTAGTTGACAGGCATTTCATAGAATGCTCAGAGGTGCCCCAAGTACAAGAAACGACTGAACTACTACACAACTTGGACAACACGACAAGGCTAGGATGATCGAGGCGTCGATGCCAAGTGCTAGAGGTAGTGGAAGTAGTCGATGCGTGCGGTTGCGGCGAAGACGAATGCGACGATGTAGTGGAAGCAGTAGGTGGATAAGGGGACACAGGCGAGAAGGCCCCGGGTAGCGAGATCCTTCACGGACAAGCCAAAAGGATCAAACTCAATAGAGCAAGAGTTATCAATGATAAACTGGCGAACATATACAAAGTTTTGAATAATATGGGGGCGACAAGGACATTGCGAAGATGAGAGGGCTTGAGAAGGATCACCTACTAAGATGACTCAGAGAATGTTCCCATTGCCCAACAATGATAAATGAAGGATGATATGGGAGAGGTGGGTGGGAAGGAAAAAGTATAATCACGTCTAGAGTGGTGTGGTAGGAAGCATCGGAATCAGCAACCCAGTCGGTGAGGGCAGGAGGGTTAGGGTCATTGTGCTGAAGGAACTAGCAAGAGACTATCGATCCCACTATCCAAGCCATAGGTTCTAGGGTCGGACAGAGGGTGGTGGCATGGGAAGTAGTGGTGGCTAAGGTGCTAGAGGCGCGGAGGGGAGTGGGTCAGGAAGTAGGAAGCGTTAGGTGTGGCTAGGGTGGAGGTAGGTGCGAAGGAGGTTCCGTTGGTGACGGGTTGGACCACATGGAGGTGTGGCCTATCCACGAGTTGTAGAGAGGGCCAAGGAGCTTCGCCTCTGTAAGTAGAGGGACTCTAACTCTCATCAAGAGGATGACACTATGAGTTGGGGCAATTTTCTGTTTATTTCCTCAAACACTACACAATGCCATACCTTTAGAGGGGTTGGGGACACATATTTATAGCCCTAGGGGCTGCACTACCACACCTTCTCACACACACTACACAACAGGATTGTCCTCTAGATGCTAAAGAGACTACAGAGGACAGTCAAAAGCGACTGTTGTCCTCTAGATGCTAAAGCGACTACAGAGGACAGTCAAAAAGCGACTGCTGTCCTCTAGATGCTAAAGAGACTACAGAGGACAGTCAAGCTGTCCTCTAGATGCTAAAGGACTACAAAGGACAGTCAAAAGCAGGCTGTCCTCTAGATGCTCAAGACTTATTCCATCATTCTCCCCCTAAGTCTTGGGCGTCGTCTTGTGAGAAAGTTGGGCCATCCCGGACCTGGAGCAAAGCTCAACAAACTTGATCTTCCCAAGGGGCTTGGTGAGCAGGTCTGCAAGCTGATCCTTGGTGTTGATGTAGCGCGCCTTGATGCTCCCTTCTGCCAAGCAGTCTCGGATGAAGTGGTATCTCAGCCGGATGTGCTTGCTCCGTTCATGGAACACGGGGTTCTTGGCCAATGCCAGAGCGGACTGGCTGTCCACCCTGAGTTCCACCGCTCCAGTGTCTCTCCCGAGGAGATCACCGAGCAGTCGAGCCAGCCAGAGAGCCTGAGTCGAAGCAGTGGACGCCGCTATGTACTCGGCCTCGCAGCTGGACATGGCCACCACCTGCTGCTTGACCGACTGCCAGCTGATGGGGCACTTGCCGAGGAAGAAGAGAATCCCGCTTGTGCTCTTGCTGGTGTCGATGTCGCTGGCGTGGTCGCTATCGCTGTACCCGACAAGGTGTGCCTCCCCAGGGCACCTCGGGTAGTAGAGACCGTGGTCGAGAGTCCCCGCAACATAGCGGATGATCCTCTTCACAGCCTGCTCATGCTCCGTCGTCGGTCGCTGCAGAAACCGACTAACGTAGCCGACGGAGTATGCCAAGTCAGGCCGTGTGTGGACGAGGTAGCGAAGGCTCCCCACAAGACGCCGGTACTGTGTAGCATCCACCTCCTCCGTCGTGCTGTCGCGACTCAGCTTCAGCCTCTCCTCCATCGGAGTGAGAGCTGGGTTGCAGTCGGTGAGCCCAGCCAGCTCAACAATGCGCTTGGCGTAGGCGGTCTGGCGAAGTGTGATCCCGGAGTCTCCCTGATGCACCTCAATCCCCAGGTAGAAGGAGAGATGCCCCAGGTCACTCATTTGGAAGGTGGCCTTCATCTCTTCCTTGAACGCTGCCACCTCTGCATCCTTGGCGCCGGTGATCACCAAGTCGTCGACGTAGACACCCACCAGCAGGGCATTTTCTCCATTGCCCCGCCGATAGATGGCCGCCTCGTGTGGGCTTGGCATGAAGCCCATCCTCTTGAGCGTGGAATCCAGCTTGACATTCCACGCCCTTGGTGCCTGTCGCAAGCCGTAGAGGGCCTTGCGCAGGCGCAACACCTTGCCCTCCTTGCCAGGGATCGCAAAACCTGGCGGCTGGTGTACATAGACCTCCTCCTTTAAGTCGCCGTTAAGAAACGCTGACTTGACATCCATGTGATGAACATGCCAGCCCTTCAGGGCTGCCAACGCGAGGAGTTGCACGGATTCCATCCGTGCTACAGGGGCGAAGGCATCGTCGAAGTCGATCCCCTCCTGCTGCAAGAAACCGCGTGCCACCAAGCGAGCCTTATGCTTGACGATGGCGCCGGCTTCATCCCTCTTCAGTTTGAACACCCACTTAAGGGTGATCGCGCGATGACCATGAGGGAGATCAGCGAGCTCCCAAGTGCGGTTCGTCTCAACCGTGTCCATCTCCGACTGCATCGCGGCACGCTAAGCCGCATGTTTCTCGGCCTCCGCGAAAGACCGAGGCTCACCATCGTCGCATGCAAGATGCAACTCTCCTGCCAGAATGCGAGATGCAGGGCCTGGCACCGACGGGTCGATGAGAAGGCCCTCCACCCTTCGATACCGCAACGGCTCGCCGTCGTAGCACGCGTCGACGCGCTCCTCGTCGCGGGACAGAGGGGTCACGAGCTCCACTGGGTCGTGCTCGACACGAGCTGGTGTCGGAGAGGACGTTCCCGGAGGGGGTACCGTCGGTGCTGGAGTACGTGGTGGCGAAGAGCTCGCTGTAGCCGGAGTCGTGGCTGGAGTGCGTGGTGGTGAAGAGCTCGTTGTAGCAGGAGCTGGAGAGTGTGGCGCGGGAGTCGGTGGAGACTTGGGGGCTGGGGTAGACCTGCTCGGAGAAGAGTTTCCTACTCCCCCAGCTCCCTCAAAGTGGACGTACTCGATGGTGAAGTCGTACGTCGGAGTCGTGCCGTCGTCCACCGCCTTGTCCCACGCCCATCCTCGCCCTTCGTCGAACACTACGTCGCGTGCCGTGCGCACACGCTGTGTTCTTGGGTCAAGGATGCGGTAGGCCTTCGAGCCCTCCGCGTAGCCAATGAACACCCCCGGGGTGCTCCTATCGTCGAGCTTGCTGATGTGGCCAAGCTCCTTGGTGAACGCGAGGCAACCGAAGACCCGTAGGTGAGAGACCGCCGGCTTGCGCCCATGCCAAGCCTCGTACGGTGTCATCCCGTTGAGAGCCTTGGTGGGCGAGCGGTTGAGGATGTAAACCGCTGTCACCACCGCCTCTCCCCAGAAGACAGCTGGCATTCCTCTCTGCTTGAGGAGAGCCCGAGCCATCCCCACAACCGTCTGGTTGCGCCGCTCGACGACGCCGTTCTGTTGCGGGCTGTACGACGCGGAGTAGTGGCGCTGAACGCCCTCATCCGCGCAGTACGACGCGAACTCAGCCGCCGTGAATTCGCCGCCGTTGTCGGTGCGCAGCACGCGCAGCTTGCGGCCGCACTCCGCCTCCGCAGCGACCTGCACACGCCTGATGGCGTTCGCAACCTCTCCCTTGCTGCCAAGGATCATCACCCACATGTAGCGGGAGAGATCGTCGACGAGCAGCAAGAAGTAGCGTCGTCCTCCTGGTGTGGCTGGTGTCACCGGGCCACACAAGTCCCCATGCACGAGCTCGAGCCTCTCCTTGGCTCGGAAGCT
Organism: Zea mays; assembly: GCF_902167145.1. NCBI lineage: Eukaryota > Viridiplantae > Streptophyta > Magnoliopsida > Poales > Poaceae > Zea > Zea mays. Next base: position 18,296,517 of record NC_050104.1, read on the forward strand.
CGACTGCTGGGGAAAGGGGAGTCGTCTCTGCTTTGTCAACACGCAGACATCGCAGAATTGCTCCACATGGTCAAGGCACCGCAGGCCTCGTACCATCTCCTTGGCACTGAGCCGCTTCAGGGCCTCGAAGTTAAGGTGCCCGAAGCGCTCGTGCCACTGCCATGCCCCGTCGTCTCGACGAGCAGCAAGGCAGCAAGGTTGTGCCACCTTCACATTGAGGATGTATAGCCGATTTGGACACCTGTGTACCTTGGCAAGAAGGCGACGAGAGGGATCCCAGATCCTCATGACTCCGTGCTCGACCTCCACGCGCGAACCGTTCTCATCCAGCTGTCCCAAGCTGATGATAGAGTTCCTCAACGCGGGGATGTAGTAGACTCCGGTGAGCAGCCTGTGCTCACCATACGCGGCGGTGAAGACGACTGAGCCGGCGCCCTTGATCTCTACGCCGGAGGCGTCCCCAAACTTGACGGAGCCTCGGACGCTAGAGTCAAGCTCGGTGAAGAACTCCCGTCGGCCGGTCATGTGATGAGTGGCGCCGGTGTCGAGGCACCATCCTTCGATCATGTCCTTGTTGGAGCCGTCGCCGAGGAAAGCGCGTGCTTTCGACTCATCAAGGTGGAGGAGTGCCGCTGCGGCCGGTGCCGCTGGAGATGGCTCGATGCTTGCATGTGCCAGGAGCAGGGCCTCCTCCTCCGCCTCCGCCTGTGCGACGTTGGCCTGGCCACGTCGTGGCTGCCGACAATCCCTGGCCCAGTGGCCAAGCTTGCCGCAGTTGTGGCAGCCGTCGTCTCGTGCCGGCTTCTTGTTGCGGACGGCGCCGCCTTGGGCACCTCCACGTGCACCACCCTCAGCATGTCCTCGCGCCTCGGCCTGGGCGCCCCCACGCGCCTTGCGCGGCTTGCCGCGTTTGCGGCCTCGTGTCGAGGACTCCCCCTTCTTCTTGTCACCCTGGCAGGCCTCCCACTGCTCCCGAGTGAGATGTAGCTTCCCGCCGATAGTGATAGGCCCAGAGAGAGCCTGTGGTTCGTCGCCGTCGACCACCTTGAGGCGACCAATCGCCTCTTCGATCGTCATCGTGGAGAGGTCTAGCAGAGACTCGATCGAGCGAGCAATCTGCCTGTACTTCTCGGGGATACAACGGAAGAGCTTCTCAACAGCTCTCTCCTCATCGTAGGTGTCGTCGCCGAACTGCACCATCTTCTGCAACATAGTGTTGAGGCGGAGAGCAAAGTCATCAACATCCTCACCTGGCTTGAAGGCCAGGTTCTCCCACTCCTTGCGAAGTGCCTGCAGTGTGGTCTTGCGGGCCCGATCGCTGCCGATGCGGGTCGCAGCGATGGCGTCCCAGGCCTCCTTGGCAGTCCGCTTCTGGGAAAGCGAAAACTGCATCTCGGGCGGGACTGCAGCAATGAGGGCATCCAGCGCCCGCCGATCCTCGTGGTAGTCGACGTCGTCGTAACGAACTGCTTCCCACATGTGGCGAACCTGAAGCCGTACCCTCATCACCGCGGCCCACTCGACGTAGTTGGTCTTGGTGAGGGTAGGCCACCCACCGCCGGGACCGATGTCCCTGACAATGGCTTGGGCCATGCGGCGACCATGGTACCGATCCGGGGAGGGAGAACCGCGCCGCCTGTAGAGGCCGCGATCTCCGTCAACTCGGTCGCCGCCGCCGGGAGCACCGCCGGCGCGTCTATGCCCGTCTGGGCTGCCGCCGCGTGCGCCCCCGCCTGGAGCGCCGTCAGCGTGTCGACGCCTATCCGGGCTGCCGCCACGCGCGCCCCCATGGGGATGCGCGACTGCCCACTGTGCCGCCTGCTCTCGCGCTGCTTCCCTCGCCAGCCTAAGCTCTTCGTCGGTGTTGTCGTCGACAGAAGCAGAGCTGCCAGCTCTACTGCCGCGCAGAACCTCGAGCTCTGTTGCCGCCGCACGTGCAGCATCCGCCGCCTCCGCTGCTTCTACTTCCGCTCTCGCCGCTGCCAGTTCCGCCGCTGCCAACCGTGCTGCCCTCGCCGCTGTCGCTGCAGCCGCTGCTGCTGCTCGCTCGCGTTCTTGTGCCGCGGCGACCTCGGCCTCCTGCTGGCGCCGCACACTCGAAGTGGCCGAGCGTAGGGACATGGTGGGCTAGTGAGGGGTCGCTGCGTGTGGAAGAGGCTGTCTCGGACGAAAGGCTGCTCGTCTGAGCAGGGGAGGAAGGAACAGTTGGAGCTCTTGCTGCCGACTGAGTGTGGGGAGAGGAGAGGCGCGGGAAGGAGATGAGCACGAGATGTTTAGGCTGCAGGATAGTTTGGCTTTGATACCAATTGTAAGTAGAGGGACTCTAACTCTCATCAAGAGGATGACACTATGAGTTGGGGCAATTTTCTGTTTATTTCCTCAAACACTACACAATGTCATACCCTTAGAGGGGTTGGGGACACATATTTATAGCCCTAGGGGCTGCACTACCACACCTTCTCACACACACTACACAACAGGATTGTCCTCTAGATGCTAAAGAGACTACAGAGGACAGTCAAAAGCGACTGTTGTCCTCTAGATGCTAAAGCGACTACAGAGGACAGTCAAAAAGCGACTGCTGTCCTCTAGATGCTAAAGAGACTACAGAGGACAGTCAAGCTGTCCTCTAGATGCTAAAGGACTACAGAGGACAGTCAAAAGCAGGCTGTCCTCTAGATGCTCAAGACTTATTCCATCAGCCTCAGCTACTCCCACCCATGCAACCACCTTTCCGTCGAAGGCGCAACCACCCTGAGACCCCACACCCCTCGGTGTGAGGGAGCATGCGAGGAGCCAGGCGCGGAGGGGTGCGTGGTAGGTCAGTGCAACGACGAGCGTCCCAAGGCAGGAGTGGAGGAGGGCGGGCGTGAGGGATGGCTCTTGGAGTTGTAGAGGGCGGTAACGGCGTCAGAGCGAGGAGGCGACCCCTTGGTCAGTTCCTCGAGGATGAGGTCATTTTGGCCCTTATGGAAGGACAGGAACATGACCGAGCGAGTGATCCAAGTGCGAGGTGGTTGTTGTGCCCATTGAGGCAATAGAGAAGGTTGAAGCCAAGCATACGGTCGAGATCATAAAGAGAGGCTACCATGTCTTTCATGTGGCGGTAGTACTCGGTGACAGAGAAGTCCCTAGACAAAGGTCCATAAGGCGACATCAAGGTGAAGAGCATGAGTCCCGTAATTGCCGAGGAACTGCTTCTTGATGGCAACCTAGGCCTAACGGGTAGTGCCACACCGCTCGCGAATGACGTCTTGCAGCTCAACAGTGACCATGCCGAGTATCCAGGAGAGGACCACACTACCCATCCGCCGCCAGGAGGGTTGAGGGACATCATGTCGGTGAGAACGTGGTTGTCCATGGTGCAGTGTGAGGAGGACGAGGTCGCGCCAACGGGGTAGGTGGAGGAAGCCGGGTCGAGGAGGATGGGGACCCAAGAACAGATGTTCTAAACACCCGCTGCCTAGGCATGAAGGTTGGCGACGGTGGCAACCTCGTATGCCATGGAGGGTCGACGACTGGGGGCTCCCGCGGAGGGTCGATGCAGGTAGAGCCAAGCAGATGACGCTTAGCGCTGGCCAGCTGACGAGTGAAAGCATCCTGTGTAGTGTGTTCGTGCTCTCATGCAAGAGCGGCGACATGTTCGCGCTCCCGTGCAATAGGCACAACAGTCGTGGCAGCAGTGAGGGCTATGGCCAAGGTAGAGTGAGCCGCTACAACATCAGGGGGCATGACTGGCGGATTTGCGAAGGGTGGAGAGGACTTAAGGAGGACACCATGGCCGCCGCCGCCGGTAAACGGGCCTAGACAAGGTAGACCCAAACCGGGAAACGTCAGGATCAGTTGGCGCCTAGGTCAAGGGCGGCTGGGCCAAGGCCGGCTGGAGCAGGGGCGGCGAAACCATGGCCGGCCGGATCCCCACCTACAGGGGGAGACAAGCAGACCAACAGGAAGCAGAGGGGCTAGGGCGGGTGGAGCAGGGCCCATGCGAGAGGCCGCGACGGCCTGCTGCCTGCAGCAGCCTAGCACTGGTAAGGGAGGACGACACACCTAGTGCCGGTCTTGAGGGTGGGGCCCAGGGGTGGCCGCCCCGGGCCCCCAAGCTTATAGGACCCTATGCTAGATGTATATTTAGAAGAAACTTTTAATATAATAATGTAATGTGTATCTTCTTTTTGTTTGATATGAATATTTTTAGACATATATTGATTATTTATATTGGAAACATATATATATATATATATATATATATATATATATATATATATATATATATATATATATATATATATATATATAGAAGGCCTCTATTTTAAATCTGCCTCGGGCCCCTAAAATCTCAGGACCGCCCGCTGCCCACACCGGCTGGAGAGGAGGGGAGCTTAGGTGCGCGGCCGCGGCCATCGCCACCTAGTGGCGAGGGAGTAGAGGTGGGGAAGAGGGAGGCGGCGGCACATCAGCCATGGCTATTGCGCGGGCGGCGGGAAGGCTAGGTGGCGGTGACTGGGGCAGGGAAGGAGAGAGAGAGGCTGGCTGGATACCATGTTGGAATAGTTGAAAACCCTAACCCTTGAGTGGGTTGATGGTGTACATATACATGAGGTACATGGACTGGGCTCAAGGCCCATAATACATAGACAGAAAACAATAGTCTAGCACACTTGGGTACATCTGATGTTTCTGTATGCTACCCACTTCCTTTCCCTTGTAGTACAAAAGAAAAGATCTAGCTTGTTTACGTATCTTCTTAATTGGAATGTATTAGATACCTATACCATCTGTTTCAAGCTACAGAGGCCAGAAGCATGTTGACTACCTGCACTAGTTTGAACACTACCAGTGGCATAGAGTTTGCCTCTATGCTAACTAATGCAAGGACTATCTATGAGCCCTTAGCCCACACTCGTCCTGTCCAAGCATATGGTTGTATTTGTACAGATTGCAGTTAGGGGCATACTTGTGACTGGAGTTCAGGGGTGTCTATTTAGTTTTTTTACATGTAGGCTCTGTAAGTAACTTAACCAACATTTTTCCAGAGACTAATTGTCGTACAAAAGGAAAATTTAGATGCCTCATCATGTGTCTCAAGTCCACCACATGTGAGGTTCGTTTCTCTCAGCTTTGATGTCCATCACCTACTAATGTTAACCCAAGAAATATGAGTGATTCCTTTTTTCTGTTCAGCTTTTTGGTCAATGGGAAGGGTGTGGACAAGAGGACTAATGTTTCAATGGTTAGTGGTTTCCATGCCTTCTGTAACCTCTGGTTAAACTTCATCTTTTTTATTGGAAAATTTAACTCAGCATTTCAAACAGGAACAAGGACCCCAGTTACCTACTGATATCACCAAAATGCTCAAATATGGGGCTAACATTATCCAAGGTGTTGGATATTTTAATGGTATGCTCGGTCACCATGCTATGCTCTGAGTTGTACTTTTTATTATACACCGATCTGGCGAATTGTTTATTTACGCCTTTTGATTTTAACTTTGCAGCTAATTATATCATAGCTGTAGCAGTTGTGAACGATTTGACATCCTTCAGTGCTCCAAAACTGGATGACTATGCACAACCTATCACTGTTTATCCTGCAGGTAGGTGAAATCCATTTTAGTTCTTTTAGTTGCAGAGTGAACTCAGTGCTGGCTGTTCCCACATGAGTGGGGTTTGGGGGAAGCCATAACCGAGGCAAGCCTTACCCCTGCATTTTTGCAGAGAGGCTGCGTTGAACCCAGGACCTTTGGCTTTGGCTCAGTGGGAAGGCTTCTCACCACTGAAAGTTCAGTATATTTTATGCTATGCGTCCAGTTTGTTGTTGTTGTTGTTGTTGTCGTCGAGTTTCTTGACTGGGACTGAAGTGTGTTTTAAATGACATTTTGTAATCTCTCGATTGAAATATCCATGTAGGTTCATTTAAATTTGTGTCTGATTCTTCATACCCACTGACATTATAGTTTTTTATGTTATTTTTTGTTTTTTTAGAAATGGACTATCAGTTTTACTCGTAATTATTCAATTCAATTCTTGCTACACCTTTTGAGTTTTTTCACCATCGTCAATCTGCTCTTGTCTCTGTTTGGCCTTATGTTGGAAAATGGAAATAACTGATTGCTACCTCCATCCCCAAAAACTTTATGTTCGTAAATCAAACTATCTTAAGTTTGACTAAATTTATAGATAAAGTTGTCAACTTATGATACAAATAGTTATGCTATGAAAACATGTTCAGATCTAATGATACTTATATTTGGTAATATATACATTAATATTCTATTGTATAAAATTGGTCAAACTTTAGATAGTTTGACTTAGAATAAAATAGAAAGAGTAAAATGCATCAACGGTCCTCGAACTTGGCATACTGTGTCAATTGGGTCCCCTGGGTCCCCGTACACTCTTGAAACTAGGAAAACAGGTGTTATAACTTTGCCAGCCCATTCAAAATCAGGTTTGCTCAAACCGTTTGCCGACGTGGAGTGCCACGTTAGAGTCACTTGGATCCCCGAACTTTCATTAGTGCGCTCCAACGTGGCTCGCTATGTCAGCATCCGGTTTGAACAAACCCGGTTTTGAATGGTGCAGACAAGTTATAGCACCTGTTTTTCTGGTTCTGAGAGTTCGGAGACCCAATTGACACAATATATCAAGTTCGAGGACTGCTGATGCATTTTAATCAAACGGAAACATCAAGCTTTTGGGGATAGAAGTAGTACCGAAGATTGATTGTGGTGTTATGCATGATCATGGACATGGAGCATGTAAAGTGAACCTGTTGTCTGGAACTGGATTCAGTTTCTCTGTAAAGTGATAGGAGCTGGGACTCAGTATGTAGGTGGACAGTTACTTGTATAGTTTCCCTCTTTTAAACTGACTATATATATTTTTGGCTGTAAACATGAATTCCTGTCTGTTTGTGATAACATGCAGCTTTTTAAAGACTTGGTTTTTTTTTGCTCTGCACAAAATAGACTTGTGTTTTCCCCTAGTTCTTCCCATGGGCAAATGAAACCTGTAAGTTCAGTTTTATTGATCCATAAAAGTGAAATACCTAGCTGTACTTGAACAATCAGTTTATATTGGAAGAGACCATACTTGTAAGCAAATGAACCTATGAACAACATAGAAAGGTGACACAAATGCCGGATCATCTGCTAGCAGCCCATGCGGGGCTTATTTGCATAGTTATTGAAGCTGGATGGGCAATTGACCTGCTCAGGCAGGTTCAACAGTTTTCCTCTCCAACAACTAGTCCTCTTAGTAGCAACTACCGAGTATATTTGCCTTGGTGATGTGATCAGCGTGGTTGTATCTAAGTACCTAAACCCCAATTGTATGCTGATCGTTTCAGTTGGTTCGTGCAAAGTCAGATGGCTCAGTGATAATTTGCATCTATCTGATGACTTGAATCATGCTGAACCAGGCTTTAGTTCTGCTAGCAGTCTGTCCAGTTTCAATAACTACGTTTATTTGTTGATAGCATTTCCATTCATTTTTCGGTATCATGCCTTGGTTTCTTGTTCAAAATAATATGGTTTGCTTGCATGAAGTACATGTAGTGACAGTAACTAGTAAGAGTTAAACCATGTGAGTATTTTTTTATTGTAGTTCTAATTGCCAGATTAGCAAAAGTTGATTGCCCTCTTTGGTTCCCCTGCATTCATTGTCTTTATGTAGTGTGGCCATAATTTGAGTTTTAAGGCTGTCCGCAGCAGATCGTGTAAAATAGGGGATTTACACTGTAGATTACATTGTTTACAGAGTGAAGTTTGAAATAGGGGATGCAATAGAATAGTTGCTGGAGACAGCCTAAGTAATACAGTATATGCATTTTCTTAGTGATGGCTTATTTTTTAATAATTTCTTCCATTACAGTTAACGATGTGTACTGGTCTCTTGTAGATTCTGATGTACTTGAGGGACCATCAAGAGTTTCCCTAAATTGTCCTATAAGGTACTGTACTACTGTGCTGCACTTTTCATGGAATATGCTCACTGTACCATTTTCAAACATTGTACATTGTCAAATCTTACGCATATAAACATATATGTATGTAGAGGAACTATTTATGACTGACCAGGTGTCCAGGAGGAGGGGGGGGGGGGAGTAATACAGCCCTCAGGCATTTTGCTTAAGCAAAAGACCTTAACATGCAGGTCGAGAAAACCACCGAACAGTTGCCCCACCCATACACAACAGCGTTGTAGCCCATGTGTGAGTGGCCACAACCAGGGCAGAATCTTAGGCATGGAACAGACAGGGGAATTTTTTTAACCCCTGCCTGAAATTTGCTTCCATGGGAGCCACCTAACTAGCTCAGCTAGATGCCCTTTCAATATGGACCTTGAGGATAAATAATAGTTGTTTTAGTGAACAACTAATCTTAGTGTCTACTTAGTTGGGAATAAAAAAAATACTGCACATGGATGGTGATGGAAAGAGTGCAAAAGAAATAATCGTATCTTGAATCCATATGATCGCAATTCGCTATGACTATGACTACACACAGCCTCCTATTGAATTGGACCATACATTCAGAATGTAACAACTTTCTGGCTGCGTCTGCAATTTCTCACTCAATAACTTTTAGATAGTTGGGTAACATTTTGAAAATTTGATATCTGCTTGACATATACTAATCAATTTAATATATTTGGTTGTAAAAACACTAGATCTGCCTTTTGATGTTGAACTTATTTCCCCCTCTCCTGTCGTAGTTTTAGGCGCATAAAAACTCCTATCAAAGGCCGTCTTTGCAAACACTATCAGGTATTTATTTAATCTTGCCTTGTTTATATTGATTCTGTGATTTTTTTTATTACAAAATGGTAACATGACTGTATTGTTTAGTGTTTTGATTATGATAATTACATGGAGATGAACTCAAGAAAACCAAACTGGCGCTGTCCATATTGTAACACCTCCTCAAGCTTCACTGACCTACGTATTGACCAAAAGATGATGAAGGCAAGTTACATTTTGCTTATATTTGTATCTCATTTTTTTTCTATCTGACCTCCTTTTTTCCTTTTAACTCAGATACTAGAAGAGACTGGAGATGATGTCACTGATGTCCTTGTATTTGCTGATGGATCTTGGAAAGTTGTTCCAGCTCAGGATGAAAAATCTGATAGACATAGAGGTGACACAATTCAGCAGGCTGGAGATGCTGTAGAAACTGGTTCACCTTCTCGAGATGTCATAGATCTGATAAATGGCAATGATGATGGTGATATGCAAATGGATTGGGCATCGGCTCCAGAAGATTCAAAGCCTGTGTTGAATAGTCAAGATTTGTCTGTATCAGACTATCTTACAGATTTCCCTATGACAGCTCAGACAGAAGATCTGAATCGAGGGGATGGAAATAATGGGGGAAGCAACATGGCTTCCACTTCACGTCAAAATTTGTTACTACCTCCTACTAGTGGGCTGGGCTCAAGTTCATTAGGGACCTTGGAATCTATTCTACCTCAAAATGTTCTGCACCCTGTTATCACAGATGCAGTCTCTCCTTCTCTTGAAACCTCTTCAGCATCTGGCATGCAACATGTTTCACAGGAAACACATTGTGGAACTGTACAGCTGCAGCCACAAATAGGTCCAGTACATGGGTCCGAAGTGAGAAGGCTTCCTATACCTAGAAATCCCAGGAGAGAGCCAATAGGAGTACAGGGGTTGACGGTTCCACCACAGAATCCTGGGTCATCAACAAGGTTGCAGCCAAATATTCTCAATTGTCCACCTCCTATCCCGCTATCTAGTCCATCCTCTTCAACTTACCAAGCACATCAAGTGAAGAATCCAGACAGTGTCATTGCTTCAAGGAACAGTGGTAGTGGGCCATTACCAAGGACTCCTAGCGTCGCTGCTGCATCATTGCACCTACAGTCGACAGCACGGGTAATCATCTTTTCAAGTCTTTGTATTATCATCTGTTCTAGCTTCAAACATAAGATACTATAACTTTTCCAGTAGTCAACTTGAAAGTCGCAATCAGTATATTCTGTGAAAAGTGAAAAGGCTATCATCAGAACTAGGATAGTGAATAAAGGAAAATCGTATGGCACCCAGGGGGGTGGTGCCCTTGTTAGCTAAAGGACTGAAATATAAAATACCGTGTTACAATGTTTCAAAAATCATCACAAAAATCATGTTTGATGCTGAGATTTAAGAAAACAGAAGTGTCATTGTTGTTAGAGTGGACTCACTAACCAGTTCAACCCAAAGCTTAAGCTCACAGGAGAAGGTACTCAATCCACTTATACACTTCAACACCCCCACTCACGTGCAGCAAGAGAGAAAAGGTGAACACACACCAGAGAGAAAGGCGCAAACGTGGAAATAAATGGGTGGAGGCACAAATAAAGCCTCTGCCAGGATTCGAACTCGAGACCTCTGACTTCGATACCATGTTAGAGTGGACGCACTAATCAGTTCAACCCAAAAGCTTGGTTAGTGTGTCCACTAACACTAACAATTGTCAGCACATGATATACAGCGCCAGGTTGATTGCTTGTCTACTTTGGTTCTTGCCTTCTTGGCATCTTAAGATGAATTTGAAACTGAGTTGTTGTGGCTAGCAAAAGGGCCTCTAGCCGAGTTGGTTAGGTGGTCTGAGTAGCACTTTCGACTTAGGAGAAACTAGGTGGCATTTTATTAAGAAGAAAATAGGCACCCGAATTCGACTCGACGAGGACTTAAACCTAGGTGGTCATGGTATACATTCACACCCTCGACCAACTGAACTAGCTCAGCTTCCTCAATCCTCATACATGTATGTCAGACCACCTTGCAATTAGCTTGAATTGTTTTATCCTTTCTTTTTGAAAAAAAGTCTGCATAACACCTGAAATATTAGCATAACAACTACAGGTTGCACATACTATTTTTAATGAAACCCCACAGGAAGTGAATGGAACCCGTAAGTTACCTGGCCTAATTCAACTGGAATCTAGTGATACTAATCACAAAGTCCTTACTGACCAAAGGAACTGTTGCAGCAGTGGTGGTATATGGACTGTTGTATCTCTACAACTGCAGGCCTTCCTAATGCAATGACAGCTTTGTTTCATATTCGAGAAAAAATGTGTCAAAGGAACCATAGAAACTGGTAACAACTAATAAGAATCAGTGAATCACATACTAGTTTGCTGTATTGCTGTCAGTATATACTGGGTGACAGGTTGATTGCTGTACTAGCAAGGTTTTTGGTGGCGCTAGGACCTGAAACTTGATGTAGTGAAAGCATTTATGTCTGTTGCCGAGTCCAGCACCAGCAGACAGTGACAGTTCTATGGCACTGAAAGGGTCTTCACTATTATCTTACTTATACTCCCTCTGTCCCAAAATATAGTTCTTTCTAGCCTTCTTTTTTCTGTCTACATTTGAATGGATGATAATGAATATAGACATACATACAAAATATATTCATAGGTTAATTAGTGAATGTATATTTTATCTAAAACGAATTATATTTTGGGATGGAGTACTATATATCACAATAGCAAACATGCATTGACATAATCACAATTATTGGCAGGATATTCGCAACACATCGAGCCATCTACCCAGTCGAGTTGTTGGTCTGCCTGCGCCACACCTCATGGGTGCACGACCACCACCAGGAATTTCAGTGCAGGCTGGAGGAGCGAACGCCTACAGAACTATGCAACAGACTCCAACTATGGATCCACTGAGGCACACACGGATGAGCATGAACCAAACAGCACTGGCTGCTGCCGGCCAAACCACCGCTGCCGCGTATGTCCGACCAACCCAAGCAGACATCCAAAACCATCTCTTTCCTGTGCAGCAAAGCCAGGCACCACGATCGCAACAAGTGCCACGAACAACAACCCCGCCTCTACAGCGGGCGCCACCGCACCTGCAACCTCCCAGTGTACCACCGACTGTTCCAAGCACACCTCAGGCTGGACCTTCGCATGGTCTTCCACCGGAGCTCCCTGTGGATGATAGCTGGCGCCCCACGGGACAGATGAGAGGGAGTCTGACAGGCAATGCTTACAGTTCTGCAATTAGGCACTATCGGGGCCATTCTGAGCAGCAGCAGGGCGAGCCTCGGCCTCCCAACACTTCAGGTGCGCGAAGGCCTCAGTAACTGCCAGACATTGCGGCGTTGCCCTGATTATCAAGCAGGGCTTGGGCAGCTAATTTACCAAGAGATTTTAATTTATTATCATAGCTAATTTGGCGCTATGATGATCTATGTTAGTGTAGGTAGGGGAGCCTAGTGAGTAGTGATAGTGCTCTGCTTGTCTACAACGCACTCTGATGTTAAATTAGTAGTATCAGGTGAACCATTTGTGTACCCAATATGGAACGTGGATTTTTTATGCTAATGTTTTGCCTGTGTAATTGGACCGATTTTCATGTGAAATTCCTGAACGATTCCCATGAAAATGAACAGGTAACTTGCATATGAACAATGTAGTGTAGTACAGTATATACTTCTGTTCCTGTGTTCGTATGCTGGTGTTGTTGAAATATAAGCCGAAATCTAACGTGGGTCTTACGGGAACGTTTAAGGCTTGTTTGGTTATTTTCAATCCATATGGATTGGAGGGGATTTATACAGATTGGGAGGAATTTTGACTTACTAAGGATTGAAACCCCTCAATCCCCTTCAATCCATATGGATTGGGGTAAAACCGAATAAGCCCTTAGAGGGTTCGTGATTCGGGATATGTCAATTAACGGATTTGTTTTGGTATTGAACTATAGTCTCTCTGGATGCGTGTTATATATATACGGGAAGAGATATAACTTATTTTATTTTTTATGTTTTGTAAACTCTCATTATATAGTGAAATTTGCTAGTTGGCGCGCTTATCATTTTTAGGTGAAGTTATGTGTCTTGTGTTTAATCCATGTTTGCATTATTTGCTAACGAGTGAACTAGAGTTAGACATAAGATTGAAAAATAAATCTAGTGTTTTGATTGCTCTGTAAGTTTGTTGTGTCGTCGTGTGCGATTGGGTCTACTATTCGCCGTTTTTTAGATAGAGTTAATCTTCATGTTGTTGTCGATCGATGGTGGTACCTATTCATTTGCAAAAACTATTGTTAAGAGGCAGATTACCACAAGGAGGTTATAGCTAGAGTTACACTAATTTTTTTTTTGCAGATTATATTTTTTTTCTAGTTATTTTTGTTATTTCTCTGTCATGTCAATGAAGTATGATCTTCTCTATCTTTGGATCAAGGCACAAGGTTCGCTCTATGGCAAATCAAGATGAGGGACATTCTTACTCAAACTGAAGTCGATGACACTCTTGATAAGTTCAGTAAAAAAGATCCAAAATCTTGGACCCATGAGGAGAAGATTGTAAGGCCGTGACTCAAATTCAATTTCATCTTTCAAATAATATTTTGCAAGGTTGTTTACAAGAGAAAAATACATCTATTTTATGGCTCAAGCTAGAGTTGATTTGCATGTCTAAGGATTTGACAAGAAAAATGCATATGAAGATGAATTTATAAACGCACAAGATGCAAGAGGATGGTTTTGTGCTTAACCATCTTTCAGTTTTTAAGAAGATCGTTTCATATCGACATTTTATGGAGGTAGATTATGATGATGATGGTTTAGATATTATTCTTTTGTGCTCGTTGCCTAGTTCTACAACACATGGTGTATTTTCATATTGAATAACTGTGTCGCATGGTGTATTTTCATATTGAATATCATATGTATAGTTGTATACATAGGTTTCTCTAGTCCTATGTGGGGCTATGCTTTCAGCTGTAACTTTTTTTTGTCAAAGTAATACATGGATATGTACATCTTGAAAATGGATTGACTAACAAGTTCCCTGAATTATGACCATGTGCTTCAAAAACTGTGTCTAACTTTTGAAAAGAAAACTGTGTGTCCCTTTGTTCGTGTTAACTGCTGATGCAATTGTTTGCTACTAGACAACCTTGAAATGTTGAACGATTTGCATAACCTTGCAACTGAAGGTTGGATGGTGGAAATTCAAACGTTGAACGATTTGCTATTAGTCACTACCTGCCGGTGCTGGATATTGTAGGTTACAACAATACAAGGTGATTATTTTTCCCATCATTAGTTTGTTAACATGACGATCCGAGCTGGTGTAATATGTACCTAATATGAAGCCTAGAGTATCTGGATCTCAAAAATATTCTCTTTGAAAGCGAGATTTTTCTATGGTTTCAAAGTTTCAGAACGATACAACAGAACTTATATACCAGTGTTTTCCTTAATTAGATCTTAACGTGATTATGTAGTTATCAAATCATGTCTAATAAGCATTGAACAATTTCATTTTTTGAGCCATTGTAGAGCATCCGATTGACGCCTAGTCGTTCTGAAGACGGACGCTGCTACGGTTCCTGTATATATTTATTATATTTGTCTTAAATCTGTCCTGTCGGTTCTCCCGTTCTGTGTTGTCATGGATTTCCATTCCGAATTATTAAGTTTGGCGGAACGGTGAAGATGGAACTCACTAAAAATTAGAGTCTTTTTAGCAGGGTTTGGGATTCCTTACAGAAAGCCAGGAAATTTCATGTCTTAATGCCTTCCCCTCCACCGCTGCTCTTTGTTTTACAAGGGCATGTACACCGTAAACTTAAAATCAGGTTTTTAAGTATAAAAGACAACTAATAGACCGTATGCTATAACATTGACCTAAGAAGTAATATATATAGAGAGATGTATAAATGACTTTTTTTATTGGAACCTATCGTAAAGACTTTTTAGTTAGGAATGAATTGAAGGAGATTAAATCTTTACTAGTCAAATTTTGATAGAAAGGAATTTAATCACTTCAATCCCTCGCTGAGATCTAAAGAGTTGTACATGCTCTGAGTTGTTCTCAAATGTAGAATTTGTTTCGCAGACCTTTTAAATTTTAATTAAGCTGGTGAAAAGTTCTCCCTAAATGCGGACTTTAATGCTCGGCATGAAAACTCGTGTGAGTTATGACGTCAGTGTCAGTCAAATAATTAAAGCTGCCTCCGATGCTGGCATCCGCCTAATCCCATCCGCTATATATCGGATCGACGGTCTCCCCGCATGGACGCAGCGAGACTCCGTTGCGCCGCCGCCATCGCCACCGCCACAGCTGTCCCCGCCGCCCGGGCGCTCCCGATTCGCCGCCACCCGGCCTTTTTCCGCGTCCCCGCCGCCGTTGGCCTCCGGTTCTCGTCGTGCCGGATCCCGGTGCCGAGGAGAGCGGCCGCGGCCATGTCGTCGTCAGCGGCGGCGCAGGGGACGGAGCACGAGGCTGACGCGTGGTACGCGGTACCGGGCCTCAGCCTCCGCGACCACCGGTTCGCCGTCCCGCTTGACCACTCCAGTCCCGAGCGCGGGGACACCATCACCGTCTTCGCGCGCGAGGTCGTCGCCGGTAGGTCGCGCTTACCAGCTTCCGCTCACCCGATTGCGATCCGCGCAGTGTTAATGTGGGTGTGTTACGTTGGTTACGTTATGTTTCGCTGGAAGAAATTGGAACGATGTGTAGGTGTGTTATTTGGGAAGTACAGACATAATCCACTGGGTTTGGACATGATCACATGAATCAAGAATCTTAGCAGTGGCTCATCTGTGCTACTGCATCGGGCCAGCCTGCTTAGCTTAATTCTAGGTATATGTTTCTGGCAAACTAGGAGCAAATTTGTTTGGAGAACTGACTAGTTCTTTGTCACCACCAATATAATTGTGTAAACGATGTCGCAGCTTGCAAATGTAAAAGGTAAGAAAGATTTTGGTGAAGTCGCTTCGTGCAACAATTTACATTTAACTGATGTGAGGTATCTACTGGTTTAGGCTTGTATGTCTTCTATGTATGTGAATTGACCCTATCATATTGGACGCTTAGGCTTGAAGTAATGGATCACGATCCAAATGTTTCTTCACAATTCATTTGAGTCCTTAATTAATTTTATTTCAAAAAATGAATATAATAGAGCCTGATCCTAATTTGATCCAGTCCTTAAATTTTATAGTGTAAAATTTAGAGCTCATTACCCTCCTAAATGTATGTGAATTGACCCTTATCATATTGGGAGAGCTAGAACCACTACGTGCTTTAGTGCTTCTGTAGTTATTAAAAATATCAATGACCCTCATGTTTGAACTGTTTCAGCTGGGAAAGAATACATATCTCTGCCTTATTTATTGTACCTACAAGGAGGGCCTGGATTTGAGAGTCCCCGTCCCACGGAAGCAGGTGGGTGGTTAAAGAAAGCTTGTGAAGACCACCGCGTTGTCCTGCTAGATCAGGTAAGAATGCACGGTCGAATTTCTTGGTTAGATCCTGAGTTCTCTCTGTCCTTGTTCTCCCCTTCCCCTTGGATTGGACTGTGTTGACACCCTTCTTGTTTTCAGCGGGGAACAGGATTATCCACACCGTTGACTCCATCATCTCTTTCGCAAATTAAATCTCCTGCAAATCAGGTGGAGTACCTGAAGCATTTCAGGGCAGATAATATAGTTAAGGATGCAGAATTTATTCGTGTACGTCTTGTACCAGATGCTAAGCCTTGGACAGTCCTAGGACAGGTATGCTATCTGGCATGCACTTAGTAGAAATGGTACCATCATAAGCTTTAAGGATATGTTCATATATAGCTCAATTAAATATTTCAACAACATAAGTATTTGTACTGAAGGGCAGGCTGGTGCAGTGGTGAGAGATGCCTTACTTAGTCACTAGGTCGTGGGTTCGAAGCAGCCTCTCTACATTTGCGGGGAAATGATTGCCTCAGTTTATCCCTTCCCTAAACCCCACTCATTCGGGAGCCTCCAGCACTGGGTCTTTCCCCAAAAGTATTTGTGCCATGTGGGACAACGCTCCTCACTTGCTCAGCTTGATTATGAACTTCTACTAGTGGAATTAAGGTTGAAGATCTCTTGTTAGTTGTTAACATCAATTAAGTATGTGAAAAGTCACAGGGTCATGCAAGCTAACTCAGTAATCAACAGAAGGCTAACTAATCTGTATCTTGCTCTCTGGAGATAAAGCTTAAAAATATACGAACCTCCCTTGCAGTTTTTAGTTATTGTCCTTCATTCACAAAGTCATGCATTCTTTTGGGGTAGTAGCACTCTGCTTATGCCATCATCGACCTGTTCGTAATTGCAGAGTTATGGTGGATTTTGTGCCGTTACATATTTGAGTTTTGCTCCAGAAGGCCTGAAATCTGTTCTTTTGACTGGAGGGCTCCCACCACTAGGAGAACCTTGCACTGCAGATACGGTGTACAGAGCTTGCTTTAAACAGGTCCAGCAGCAAAACGAGAAGTACTATAAGAGGTACCCCCAAGATATACAGGTCGTTCATGAGGTTATAAGATACTTAAGTGAATCTGAAGGGGGAGGGGTAAGTCACTTTAACAGTGAATATATCAGTGATGTTGGAAACTTGTTCTTATGCAGCACTTTTTTTTGCAGGTTCTTCTTCCATCTGGTGGCCGGTTAACCCCTAAGATGCTGCAGTGTCTTGGATTATCAGGTCTAGGTTTTGGTGGTGGATTTGAAAGGCTGCATTATCTGTAAGAAACACGTTTGATCTTCTAATTCAAAATTAGAGGGAAGAACACGATATATCTGATTTCTGATCTGCACCATTTCTTGCTATTTTGTCCAGTGCAGGCTTGAGAGGGTGTGGGATCCTGTACTTGTCGCTGGAGCTAAAAAGAGGATAAGCTATTACTTCTTAAAAGAGGTGAAACCTCTATTACTTTATGTACAGCGTTAACGTTTTTAGATCTCCAATGCGGATAACCTAACATTATATTCTCTAGTTCGAAATGTGGCTAGATTTTGATCAAAATCCTCTTTATGCCCTCTTGCACGAGTCTATCTACTGTGAGGTAACTTGTGAACCTTAGGCTAGTACTTACTATGTTTATGGTCCTACTAGCACTCCTGAAGTCCTATTTTGTTTATGGTCTTGGATTCAGGGCTCTTCATCAAAATGGTCTGCTGAAAAGATTCATGGCGAATATGGGAGTTTGTTTGACCCTATTAAAGCTACAGAAGAAGGCCGAGCTGTGTACTTTACTGGAGAGGTACTCGTTTGGACATCTTGCTGGACCCTTGGGTAAAATCAAATTAAAAAAGGAGCTTGTGTAATGTCAATAACCTTCCATGTGTGTGTTTATTCTTTCATCTTGAGACAAAACTATAGGCAGAAGCTGTCAACTATCCTACTACATTTTTTTCAACATACGCTTCCCTAAAATTCGATATAATTAATGTATTCATTTTTTTTTGTTACGCAGATGGTGTTCCCTTGCATGTTCGATGACATCCCTGCTCTACGAGACCTAAAGGAGGCTGCCTGTTTGTTAGCTGAGAAGGAAGACTGGCCTCCGCTCTATGATGTCAGCGTGTTGAACAACAATAAGGTGCGTTGTTCATAAGGGTCGTACCATAATTCATACTGTAAGGGCTAGTTTGGGAACCACATTTTCCTAAGGGATTTTTATTTTTCCAAGGAAAATTAGTTCATTTTCACATGGAAAAATGTAGTTCCCAAACTAGCCCTAAAAGAAGTTTCCATCTATTTATTCACATACTATACATGATCAGAGTCCAGGGAAAAAAATAATTCGGTATTTCCAGCTGACTCCGGTCTGGATGGCAGTCATGTATTAGTTCGCTGATCGCAGTGGCATCCTGCAGGTTCCGGTAGCGGCTGCGGTGTACTACGAGGACATGTTCGTTAACTTCAACATCGCCAAGGAGACCGCCTCCCAGATTGCTGGGATCCGGCTCTGGGTGACCAACGAGTACATGCACTCGGGCATCCGCGACGGCGGCTCGCACGTCTTTGAGTATCTCATGGCTCTTCTGAACGGCAAGAAGCCTTTGTTTTAGCTGTTTCAGAAGCCCTGCTATCTAGGTTCGAGTGTCAGTTGAGCTGAACCTACTATGATTGAAACGAGCAAATAATGAGGTCCGTTTGGTTTCATGAACAAACGAATAATGTTTACCTTGTAGAAATTTCACGGATAATGTATAACGTTTTGAAATTTGGTCCGCAGCTACATCATAGAAATGGAATTGGTCTGCTCGCAAGACACGTTCCGAGCAGTACTATGAAACAAATGTTTGTGTTCTTCGTCGACATTTGTGTCCAAAGTCCAAACAGATCCAGAAGCCAGAGGTGCCATTGTTTCAAACAGGCCTGGTTCTTTTTTTTAAATTAACAATACAAAATTTACTTTACAAAGTTCCCAATAAGCCTAAGCCTCCTTTGTACCTGCCAAGCTCATGCCGAGTCCCCCTGCCCCTTATTGCTCATGGATCTACAGAGAAGCTCAAATCTCCTTCACATATTCCAAGGAGATGACAAATGACTAGCTCTAGCTTCTACCCTAGATATTGGCTCTTAGGGTTGATTTAGTGACAAAGGGGATCACGGAAGATTGGGAGAGATTGGAAGAGATTGATGAGAAATGAACTAATTTTGCTCTCAATCCCTTCCGATCTCCATGATCTAAGGGCTAATTTGGTGGCCAGGGATGACGAGGAGATCCATGTCAGAGGAATCCCATTGCTATTTATGGATCCTCTCGTGATCTCTGGTCATCAAACTAGCCCTTAGCAGCGATTTTTGTGGCTACAACTACGTGTGGCGAAGAACAAAATTGTGAGCGACTACAAGCAACAGCAGTAGATGCCACGAATGGCTGAATCTGGGAAGACAAGCTGCTTTCCATGTGACCACAGAAGTGACGAGCCAGCTTTCTCTCAAGTTCAGCCTCTAGTTGCCGAGTTAAAATGTGTCTTCACTACCAGGGATTTCTGGCTACTAAAATTCTGTCATGCTGCGCAGATGGCGCTTCCTGGTTATCCATCATGGCTGGAGGCCTGAAACTTAGATACGCTAAAAAAACCTTTTCAGCACCACCGCGCGAATGACGAATTATACCATACTTGTTAGCCGATTAGCACTAGCCACCGACCCCTTCCTTCGTCTGCGGCGTTTTTGTTGCACTCTACAACTAAGATACAACATAAGGCCTGCATGTTGGAGAAAGGAATAAGGAAAGAAATAACACAGCATGTATTCATAACTTAGTTAGTGTTTGTTACTGACAAGCAGTGGCAGCGAAGCAAGGTATCATCCATTGGCTTGCCATTAACATTCCTATGTCAACCTGCAAACAAAAAATCAGCATATCCAGCACTGTCCAGTGGATAAATTGCTAGTGACTGCTCCCCTCTTATAAGAAAAGTTAGTATCTAATTCTGTTCACTAAATATATGTCATGAACTAATAATACATCGTAACTAAAGAAGGCAAGGCATCATTATTGAATGCATAAACTTCTACACAGCTCTGTAACCTACACTCCTACAAAAAAACAACACTTGAACTTCTTTCTATCATATATATTGGCATCCTACATAAAGGGAAATATTGTTCACTACAATCTATTTTTACATTACACTAGAAATATTATAGTTAATCCTATCTAATGGCTCCATGTTATCATATGGAGCTAAAAGCATGATCTGCTACTGTGTACAAATTATACTCCAGTATAACAACAGGAAGATACTAGTCAAGTTCTATCAGTAAAAACTGTTGGATTAGTGCATATAGTGCACACTATGATGGTTAAACTCAAACTGGTATCATAAAGTTACAGTTATTCTTTCAGTAAAATAAGCAAGTCAATTATTTTGTTATGTATTGTAATCCAGCCAAAGAAGTCAAGATTCATACCTCCTCATGACCAATAAATCCAAAATAATCTCTTTTATCATCAAATTTAGCAGCATTTGGTATCGAAAGATTTCTTTGAAGCCTTTCAACTTTATCTTGTCTACTGCCAGCAATTTGTATTGTTACATTGGGAGAACTAGAACTTTCATGCATCTGGTACTCTGGAAGCTTTCTTGATGTGCCTATTGGTTGGACACCATAGCCTTTCGTTCCCCAAACCTCAAACCGGGAATCTTGGTGGCAGATTAATTCCTTGCCAACAACTGTTGAGTATGTTGAAAAGTTTACATCCGTTCTACGTGATGGATGATGGATATTCTCAAAAACAGGAAACTTTAACTGTGCTGCCTCTGAGAAAAGGACATTATCTTTCACTCTGTTTCCAGTGAACTCCAATATTTTTCTCAAAAGCCAATAGCAGTTTGTTACCATGTGACTACTGTCAAGACAATTTGAATCACCATACACTGCAATCCTCCCTTCCCCTGCTTCTATTACTCCAAGAATTGAGGAGAGCTAACAAGAGAGAAACCAATAAGCCTTACATATTAATACATACGGCAATATAATATAATATATTTATATAATAATGTAAAACAGTACCACCAGACAAGAATATTTAGTCATACAATGTGACCAAAGCATGTTTAATCCACTAGAAGAATTGAACAACGAATGGCTAACTGTGCTCATTAGCATTCAATCTATTTTTTGAATGATATGTTTTTTATCAATTCTCATCACTAAAAAAATAGCTCTGATGGGTGCTCCATTTCCATACTTGTCAAATTTAAATTGTAGAAACTAAGTACTTCCATAACAGCAAAAGCTTACATTACAATTTTCTTTTTAGAATTTTGAAATAATAAATTTTAGTTAACTGATACGTGGAGTAATCTAAACAACCGGAATTTTTATTTAGCCAACAGAGTTTAAAAAATGCAAATGCCAAGTTAGTGCAGATCTTCATCATTTAGTTTAGAACCTTGCACTCGCAGATACAGAGATGGTCTCAGAAGTGCTGAACCTTAGTAACCAGGTTCCCGGATCGAGGAACGGGAACGTGGTACGCGGTACGCTACAAAAACTAGGATTTAACACTACTGGAACGAGATTGTTCCCACGTTTCCGGAACGAATGTTCCCGAAACGAGGAACGTGGCCAAGTTCCCGGTTACTAAGTGCTGAACTAAAAGGCCATATCTACTAACCTTGCCTTTCCCCTGGGTGCTTTCTGTATCCAGTGTTCCTATGTGATCTTGCACCGTCTTTGAGTTTTCTTGGAGCTGGAAGCTATGCAAGAAACCTCCCGCAGGAAATTGCACTATATCAGTTCCAGAAGCATAGTGGGTCTGCTCACCATTGATTGAGAAGTCACCAGTAAGAATTTTGTCCCCCAAAGCAATGCCAAATGGTGCCAGAAGTTCATTAATTGCAGGAATATTTGCACCCCCAGTAATTGGAGTCCACCAACTCCGGGTGTTCTCATCAAAGAATGTCATCTTAACCATTGTATCAACATGGTACCACTCAGCAAAAACAGCAATACCAAGTCCCTTGTGTATAACATCATCCCTAAGTTTCTGAATCTCTTCATCAAAGTATTCGTCCTCAAGATCAACCATAAGCAATGTCCCATAATTGCTAGCATCAAAGCAAGTAAGTGGTGATCCAAGTGTCTCAATATAGTACTCTGCATCTCTTAGCATGTTGAACAGAATGTGGAAGTTTGTGTGCAAGTGGTCACCATGCCAGTCAAGGATATCATTATGAACATTAAGGGAATCCCTTGGAACATATCCTGAAGGATACTTAATATTATGATATTGGTCCCACAGTATCCTTTTTGACCTAACAGGTGTTGGAACAACCTTGACCTTCATGTGAAGAATACATGTACTACTCCGTGGGCTGCTTTCTCCATGAGCTGCTGGGGTATAAATAGTCAGAGTAACATTGCCACTAATTATGCCTGAAAACTGAGAACCCTCATCTTTAACTTGCAAATGTAGAGCAAGGTATCCCGTCCAGGGCCAGATGACATCTGAGTAGGTGAAGTGAACACTAAGAAGATTGCCAATATCCTCAGAAGGTTGCCATAAAGGTTGATCCTTTACATAACCAATCACCCCCATCCCGTTCAGGATTGTAGCATTGAAGATTACTGGCATAGCTCCAGCATACATAGGTTGACGACAAAAAGGCCAGAAATATGGACAGTCGGTGAAGTCAAGCATAGTAGGAAATATGCTTGCACGTGGTTGGTAATTTTTTAAGATTTCATATGACTGCCAGCTGAAAAAAAAATGGTACAGTAAATGAGTATGATGTTGAGCAATGCAAAGGAAAGCAAAGATCAATATGATTCTATCTCTGGATCCTAAACAGATAAACCCTTAATGTCGTAAAACAATGGAGATGTGGAAAAAGATAAATCTGAAAGCACTAATCCGAAGTTCTTGCACTGCAGCTGCGGTAAGCACTCATGCAGCTACTGTTCTTCACAGAAGAAAACAAACGTCGGCAGCTGCAGAAGCACAATCATGCAGGCACGAAATATCCAACAACAGGAAACAGACCTTGTAATTGATGATTTTGTAATTTATTGAAAATGTATCCAAAAAGGGGATAAGGAACTCACAGATCAAGCCTGCCAGCACCTTGTTCATACATGTTTGGTCCTGAAAGTTTAGAAGCACCCTCCACAAGGGCCTGTTTCATAGCAGCAGGGTTGAGGATCAATTTCCGCTTGTCTTCAGGTATAACACTAACAAGCAAACATACTACACCAGCAACCACCGGGCTTGCTACACTGGTGCCTGAAAGGGTCTTACAGCCTGTGCTGATCTTTGATCCAATTATATCTCGACTGTATGCAACAACATCAGGTTTCACACGACCATAACTGCAGAATAGAATACATACTTCTGTGAGAATGCTATTTTTTCAATGAGTGACATGAAGCATGTGTAAAAGAAAATGGTTACTCTCAAAAGGTCAAACTTTTTACAACTATACAATATGTATTCACCTTTTCATTGTAAAGTTAATTAGTCCTCCAATTTTTCCAACAATAACACAAACTTGTCAAGGCTATGTCTACAAGTTGGAATCAAAGAAACAGCTTCTCATCATGCACTAGAAAATCTCAAAATTAAATTCTTATAAAGCAAAACTCTCATAAAAACATGCACAAATAGAAGTAATTGCTGAATCATGCTTCATCAATTAATACTATTCCCATGAAGTATCATAAGATGAGAGCAAAGAAGCACACCCACAAAAGACAATATTAAGACATCATATGTTACTTCAAGCATGAGAAATAGCACAGGACCATCTTATGTGCTAATGCGGAGACTGCAGATAGTCAAGTTTGGTAAGAATGAACCTGAAAAGTACCTCTTATATGTGGGAGGATAGTAGGATACCATAAAACATAACTTAAAAACACCCATGACGAAGACTATATGCATGAGACCGTACACAATCATGATACCAGTTTCATATGCTTTGCACATTGGTGAGACATGTGAGTAGCAGTAATGAAAGCTATTTTTTTAATAAAATTCCAATCACTATTGCCTCTACAGAAAAACCAGACCAAGATAAAATAAAATAAAAAAGAAACAGCAGTGAGATACTAAGAAAACTGTACCACCAAGATAGAGAATGTACCCATGAGGAAGCTCCCACGTAGTCATGCCTCTAGAGGAAAATGAAGCTATATGGTTATTGTAATCAATACCACCAACACCAATAACATCGCTTTGATCAGCTGGGTTGTTTAATGTGCCATATAGAGGCCCATCATTTCCAATAGCTGATACCATAATAATGTTGTTTGCTGTGAGCTCCCAGACCTACAGAACCAGTACATAATAAAAAATCCAACTTTCACTAGACCCTGTTTAAAATACTGTCAACAAAGGAAATTTTCACTCATTTAGCAGGATAATAGTTTTTATGTTGGTTTTACAGGGCCCCTTTTTGCGCTCAACAACTGAAAGTATGGATATCAAGGAAAATTCATAGAAACTACAAATACAAAACCAAAACAAACGTCCATCATATTTTATAAGGAGTATCAGAACAATCAGGTAGCTACAATAAACAGTTGAGATTGTTGAGGTGTATAAGTGGATTGCCTACGTTCTTCCAATAGCTTAGACTCAGGAAGAAAAAAAACCTTTTTTTACAGTATGGGAATTTGGCCCAATAGTCCCTCCAATTTGAAGTGATCAAGCCACCACTGGTACCAGTAGGGAACTGGTACTACCACCTCCTCCAGCTCTAGCTGAGCTCTCCAGTTCTTCTCCATCAGTGAGTTGCAATGGGAGCATCTCAACATCCTCTGGTAGAATCTGTGTAATCCAAGCCTTCTGGGACATCATCCACCCGCAACTGCTTTCTCTCTTGCAGCTCTTTCATAGCAATGGCCTTTATGTTTGGAGGCTAACCCAGGCATCCATCACTCTCCTCCCAAAGAAAAAAGATGCCAACATCGTCGAGGATTTCAGGCCAATCAGTATCATTTCGAGATTCATCAAAATCGTTTCAAAGAAGAGGAACAAACATTGTCTTTAACAACACTCATCCACTTATTGACATCGACACGTATCAATCGGCGTGGGTCGCTCACTCATAGAAACTTTATTGGTTGTGACAGAACCACTTATCTTTCGCCACAAACATAAGATCCCTATGGTCCTACTCAAGGTAGACTATCGCAAGTCATTTGACCGAGAAAGAGAAGAGTTGTGTCTTAAAGTAAAGACGAGGATGTAGAAATCCACACACACTTGTCTTTCAGGCCCAGCCCACCAGGGATTTCCAAATCGTTAGGTTAGCGGCGGGTCTTTCTTCTTCTGGCTGAGCTGCGGAGCTACTTTTTCTTTCTTCATTCCATCTGTCTCTGTATGCTTGGGTGAATGGCATAAGCGGATTTATATGCCCCGGTTCCCAGGGTGTGTCTATTCTAACATGGTATCAGAGTCAGAGGTCTCAAATTCGATTCCTGGCAGAGGCTTAATTTGTGCCTCCGCCCCTTTATTTTCCACGTTTGCGCCTTTCTCTCTGGCTGCACGTGAGTGGTGATGTTGAAGTGTATAAGTGGATTGCCTACGTTCTCCCAATAGCTTAAACTTTTAGGTTGAACTAGTTAGTGTGTTCACGCTAAACAGAGATGTGTCAAAGCATAATGAAAAATAGTAAAATCACCACCAGGCTGTACCTTTTCCACAAAGGGGAGATCCAGGTAATCAGGTCCACCGATGCTCAAGTTTAAAACATCCATACCGGTAGCTATCGCGTAGTTAAATGCATCCAAGAACCATGATGTGTAAGATATCTGCACTGAGAACAAGATGAAATTCTCAAAATTTTACCAGTAAGGCTATCTCCAGCAGCTTACTCATCCTCAACTATCATTTCAAACCTCACTTTGTAAACAGTGCAAAACAGTGTTTTGCACGGCTATATGCACAATCTGCTAGCCATAGATTAATCACTCCAATGGGAATGATACTATGTAGATTTGTCAAAAAATATAATATGATCAGAATACTGTAAGTTTACTATGATTCATGAAAACATGTTAGAGTTGGAATTCTTTTCCTTTTGTGATGGAAGTTGTTGAAAGTTGTGTTTTAGAGACCTTCTAGATATCCAAAGTGTCACTTTATGAGAAGGTAGTAGGATTGGACAATACCAAAAGTTTCATGTTCAGTCTAATCCAGTACCTGAGCATCTGTGAAGACTCGAAAAGCATATATCTCAGTATCAGGTGCAAATCCAGGGCATTCTGCATCTTGGCCAGCAATAACTCCTGCTACAAATGTTCCATGCCCAAGGTTGTCGTTTAGTGTGTCTTCATTTGTCCAATTTGTGCGCTCCTACAAAAAAATTAGCCTCTTAAGTAATGTTTTCCACCTTGCTGCAAGAAAAGAATTTGGGGATGCAATTTCAAAAAACAATGTGGCATCAAGATTTTCTGCAATATTGTCTAATCTGGCAGAAAGTTTGGTTTATTTTTCCATGAGGGAATTATATAGTAGGTTTGCTCCTACAGTTCCAATACATGACTATTTGTATTTGACATGAATCAATGCAACAGATAAATTGCTAATGTGGTCAGGAAAACGGAAGGAAATGATACCAAACAGTGGTATGATATTACACATTATTCAGGCCCTGTTTTGGCACAACTTAAACTTATGTATAACTACACTAGCTTATGAACAGCTGCTGTGAAAGCAGGTTTCTGAAGAAGCTATGAGCCTAAAAGGCTCCAAAAGCTGTATATTTGGCATTGACAGCCTACCTTTCTCCAGGTTTTTCATGGATCCTCTCATGTGGGACCCAGGTGTCATTGAGAACTCAGCATCATTCGTCCCTCTGAGCCGATTGGAGCAGTGGTTGCCGGCGGTCGTATTGGACCACCCTGGATCAGTCATCAGCTCCCAAGGCAAGAGCTCAGCAAGTAGGAATTGGAACATGGCCACAGAATCGGCTTTGACAACTTGCTTCGAGCGACTCAAGTTGTGATTGGAGAGGAGCACCCACATAGAGCCATAAAGGGAATGGGTGCCTCGGGAAAGCAAACAAATCTCGCTAGAGAAGTGGCCTTAGACGAAACATATCTCAACAACGGGTGGCATAGGCATCAAGCGAGCAAGCCGAGAATCTTGATTCTAGCTCAGGCAGCGGTGAAGGATCTTGTCGTAGCAAAGACACCAGGGTACCAATAGTACCAGGGAAAGAATTGCTTATAGGAGCGGGGAGCAAGTCATGACACCGTAGAGTATGTCTACAAGGTCATGACATCAAGAGCATAATAGACATGGTTTGTAGAGGTTGGGGCCGCAGTGTGTAATGCATTACGTCCTCTTGCTGATCATAAATTGTTGTAAGCAGATGAAACAAGGTACAAGTACTAGCCCAATGAGCAACAACTCCTCTTAGTTTAGGAGTGTAACTCTAACTGTCGTTGCCTTGACCAGATCGAATAAAACTCCATTGGCTAAGGTTTGGTAGAGCTTTGAGTAATTTCTTATGGTGTGTCCAACCTGAATTGAATGCTGCTCTACCACCTCATTTATAGTCCAAAGGAGTGGCAAAATTACATGTACATACTTTTTGGGGCGCTGCTTGTCATCGGGCCAACCGTCTTTGGCCTCGATATCATGTAGCACGTGATGGTGTAATCATACTCCTTGAGGTGACTAACCGAATGTCGGGTCAGAGTGAGGACGGCGTGTTAATGGTACCCCATACTATCTCAGGGAAGATGGGCCCTAAGGCTTACATCGTTAGATGTCCTGGGGCATGAGAACCTGAGGGCTGACACCATCAAGTGTCCCGAAGCGTGCGGGGCACTGGAGGCTTACAATGTCAGGTGCCTCAGGGCGCGAGGGGCCATAGAGGCTTATGTTTGCATGTTAGAGGATGTGTCCCTAAAGGCCTAGTTTAGAGGATACCTCGTATAAACTAGTTTAGAGTGGGGGGGCTAATAGGGGCCAAAGGAGGTCCCCAAGCCATGGGGCCCATGAGTAGTAGCCCCTTCATGGTGGGCCTTGAAGTCAGCCTCCTGAGTCAGGATACTTGAGCACGTCTTGGTGACAACCGAGGATGTGGCCTTCCCCGGACGCTGACATATCTCGTCAAGGGAGGGCACAATGCACACAAGGGAAATATTATAATAAATGGTGCCAAACAGGGCTTCAAGGTCAAGACCAAACCAATAACATGCACTTAATTCAAGGTCAACTCTTATGCATGTATGTTAAAATCACTATCGATGGAAACAAATGCAACAATATACCTTAATATTGCGAAAATGTGGATGATCGGCCCGAATACCAGTGTCAAAAATGGCCATTTTGACTTTCTTGCCAGTGAAGCCTCTTCCCCATAACCGTTCAGCTCCAAAAAGGGATGTAACTTGTGATCTCTGTCAAATGACAAATATATTATATAACATCAAAACATGAAAGCATGGATCCATGTCAACTGACAAATTATGGATAGTTGACGGTGGAGATTTATCAGAGATATCATTGTACCAAAGAATCCAATCGAGTTTGGTTGTTAATATTGTGATTGGATATATCCTTTGATTATATCCATGAAAAAAGACAAATATAATGGTCAAGAAGCTCGGTCAAGCGAACATTTTCAACTGTTATATTACCATAAAACTACCATTAAATCACAATGGATAAGATATCAGAAAAGCAACAATCCCCAGATAGACTGCACAACTAAAAGATAGTTGCTATTTGCTTTGTCTTTTAAGATATTCACAAGAAATGCTTGGAAGAACACAATAGTGATTACACTGATATTTGACACAAAGACAATATATCTTCCACATAAACCTGGCAATGTGATGAACATAAATTTCCCATTTCCAGAGATAAAAAGAAGGGGTGTACCCAGTGCCGTAGACTTCCCGCGTTGTGCGGGTTCTGGGGAAGTGTATATTTAAGCGTCAAGCCTTACCCGCATAATATGCAGAGGCTGGGGTTCGAACCCGGGACCTTCCGGTTACAGACGGTAGGCTCTACAGCTGTACCAGGCCCACCCTTCTCCCATTTCCATAGATAATGCCAAAAAAATAGGTAAAATGTTGATCTTCTACACACAATGCAGGCAACAGTCTAATCCAAAACTTTGCAACACAGCAGGTTTCATACCGCCTGATTGGATGACGGCGCCCACGCGTACAATCTCGCGCGAGCCTGATCGGCCGTGTACATCCGTTTTGGGCGTACATGTGGATGCAGCCAACATAACTTATTTTGTGTCTGTCCATGCAGCTTACGCTTCACACGTGCAGGCAACCAAACACAAACTCAGATAAAGTCAACGCACGTGGTGACGCGGGACGAGACGGTGCAGCTAACCAATCACACAGATACTGATCCATATGGTTCTGGCAGCTTTCCATATATCACAATCAAGTGCTGATAGCATTGATGAACTGGGTTGGATCACAGTGCCATAGAACTATGCTGTTTCAGAAATGTCCTAATTTCAGAGCTGATTGTACACCACACTCATTTTAGACTCTAAAAATTATATCTGAGACAATATCACTAAATCAAGAAGCTATATGGAATACCTCCACTCTTCTTCCAATACCAAAGTCTGAAGGTACCAACACATGAGTATCAAAACAATGAAAAACATCATTTCAATCAACAGGCCCAATGCTCTTCACTGGCAGACAAAACGATTATCCATTTGTCATTCAAAGCCACAATACAAAGACGTGCTCAACACCAAACAAAAAAAAACATTGCACCAATCTTTGCCGTTTGTAACATGAGCAGAGGTCGTGTACCTGCAGAAGAAGCTTCCGCCCCCAGGCAGCAGAAGACGAATTGCCGGTCTCTCCGCCACCCTCCTCCTCGCCCTCGAACGACATGGCGGTGAACAGCTTCCCCCGCCGGGGAGGACGCGACCGATCCGGCGCCGCCGAAAGGGCGGAGCGCGAGTAGGTGGCGTCGGCGTGCACGTCCCGCACGCGGCCGAGCGCCCGCACCGCCGCCACGACGGCCTCGCGGTGCGCGTCGCGGATCTCGAGCACCGCGAAGTCGGTAGGGAACGCGGCCGCGGGGTTCCGCCGCTCCACCCAGCGCCACGCCGCCGCGGGGGCGCCGTCACGGAGCCCCGCGTCCAGGTACTCCCGGTGCTCCTCCGCGCGGCGGTACTCCAGGAACCGCACCACGTGCCTGGACGCGGGCGGGGTTTCCCCCTCGCCGCCGCTGCAGTTGGGGGAGCCGGAGGGCAGGGGGAGGATGCGGAGCGTGAGGAGGAGCAGTGGGAGCAAGGCCGCGTACGCTAGCCGCTTCTCCATCACGGGAAGCGGCGGCGGCTAGATGGATAGCCGCCGGAAATGGGCGGCTGGTCGCCGGCAACGCGTGGGTGCGGGACCGCGGGCAGGGGAGGAGACAGGAGAGGCAGAATCGGCAACTACTCCGGACTCCGGAGACGTTTTTCGTTTTTGCCACTCGGTAATAGAAGTCGTTAGCCAGTGGGCTTTATTTGTCCCTCCCATTCTGAGTTGATCACTGTATTTGTGAAAGCTCGGGCCCATTATGACTGGCTGAGGGAAGCTGGGAACAGTGCGTCTGCGGATTGGGCCCATAAAGAAATACAGCGCGAGGTGAGCCCAGGTTGCAGAGCTAGGTGTCCGGTTAGTCCCACCTCGGAATATGAGAGACGGAGACGCAGGGGGAGGCGAGTACAAGAGGTGGGGGTGGGCAACGTGCACAAACCATCTTTGCGCTTGGGGCAATGACGCAGCTTATGAGGTCATACCGAGGCGCGTCAATTGCTGGTTGAAAACTATTTCCAAACCCCCTCTTTGGCCCACTGGGCCACTGAGAATTTCTGGAAGGGCTCCCTCTCTTCGGAGAGGGTAAAGCCCTACAAATCAATGTAAAGTATTTTCTTATCTGTGCTTACATGTCGACATGTTGGTGTAATTAGATTCCTGGGTTAATGCCTTTTGAGGGATGGAAGCCCTGTGTTTCTAGTGCAAAAAAGCAAAGTCGTTTGTAATATTCCACAAAATCCGGGAATCGAATCGGCTGACATAAATTTTACAACTATAATATTCCACAAAAGCCGGTAGAAGGAAAGTTTGCTTATGTAAAAAAACCTAGTCGTCTGGTTCGAATGCAAAATGGACGTAATTTTTACCATTGTAATATTACATAGATAACAAAAGAAATAACTTAGAAAAATTACTATATAAACAAAAAAGTCCTAGTTAAAAGCTAAGTATGCCATTATAATATTTCATACTTATAGATAACTAGAAAATAACTTTAAAACAAGTAAATAATTGAAAATTTAAATTAGATAAAGAACACCTATACTTACAAGATAGCCGTTGTTTAGGACCTCCAAGCCACAGTCCTCCGCAACACCCTTGTCACCTTCGCTAAGTGCACCCTCTCCAAAAAAAAATTGCTATTTAGTTGTGTGTACATAATTTTATAACGGTAAAAACTATGTAGGTTATAAAAAATGTTGCCACAGACAATTTGCATATAAACAGTATTTCAACATATCATATAAAATCTAGAGTTCAAATGTAGTTCGAACCAGGTAGCTTTTTGTTTTTTCACAGCAAACAACTCGTGGTCGCGAAAGCAATTTTTTCTTCTAGTTCGAACCTTCTTTTTTTTCGAACCACGACAGTCGCGGGAGCTTGAGTTTTTTTTTTTCAGAAGCGCAATGGATGATGGAACTGTTCGCAAATATGCAACTGTTCTCACACAGAGAATATAAATGTGCATTTGCCCCAAGCTTATCAAGTTTGAGTTTTTTTTCATACAAACGTAATAAATGCTCAAGATTCAACTATTCTCATTGTCTGTGAGACCCTTCTTTTTCCTAATCTTTGATTGCATTGCCACTTATGACCTCTTTAAGGAATTTCAGAGAAATTATACATAAATCTTATAGAATTCAGCAGAAAACAGAAAAAAAAAATTCTCACATTCACAATCCAAAAGAGCCTTACTTTAGGACATAGTGAGTGAGTAACATTAAATATATAACACCGTAACCATTTCCAGCCAGAGATGATTTGTTATTTGGTTAAAAGTCAGTGAAACTCTTCTCAATGATCAGACTCATCATCAGGACCGTTCCTGACTTTTTAGGGGTCCGAGGCAAAATCCGAAATGGAGGCCCCATCCATACATAATATATATAATATTTAACATATACAAATTATTATGCACTATTTTTAAATTTATAAGATGACAAATATAAAATATAGCCAAAAACACATACTTATTATCCGATGTCATTAAAAATATCTTCTAACATTTTATGATACAAATCATCGCTTATACTATTAAGACCAATCCATCCAACAACTTCTTTTAGATATATATAATCGCCAAACCATTTAACCTCTCTTAAGAAATTGTTGGCCTTAAATAGTCCAAAAAATATTTCAATTTTAAAAATCTTCTCTCCGTCGATGCAACCATCATGTGTATAGTAAGGGCCCCTTTGGTAGAGCTTATTTTTCAGCTTCGGCTCTGGCTCATGCAAAAGTTGTGCCAAACACCTCTTTTTCAAATGGCTTCACCAGTGAAGTGCTTTTCCAAAATGAACTAGAGGGCATGAGCCAAAAAAAGTGGCTCACCCGGCTTCAGCTCACGTCATTTTTGCACAATAGCCCTCCCACCAGTCCAAATTATTTTTTTGGTCCTACCCTCAATCCCTAGCCACGTACAAGAGAGATCTATAAAAAGTAAACTTATCGGGGACCATAATTAGGGGTACCCTCAAGACGCCTAATTCTCAGCTAGTAACTCCCATCAGCATAAAGCTGCAGAGGCCTGATGGGTATGATTAAGTCAGGGATCAGTCCATACGAGTGACTCGATCACGCTTCACCCGAGCCTAGCCTCGGACTCGGGCAGCCGACCTCGAGGGACTTCCGTCTCACCCGAGGCCCCCCTTTTAACGGCGGACACATCTCCGGCTCGCCCGAGGCCTTGGCTTCGCTAAGAAGCAACCCTGACTAAATCGCCGCACCGACTGACCGAGTTGCAGGGGCATTTAACGCAAAGGTGGCCTGACACCTCTATCCTGACGCGCGCCCCCCGGCAGAGCCGAAGTGACCGTCGTCACTCCGCTGCTCCACTGACCGGTCTGACAGAAGGACAGCGCCGCCTGCGCCACTCCGACTGCAGTGCCGCTCGATAGAGTGAGTCTGACAGGCAGTCAGGCCTCGCCAGGGGCGCCATAGCGAACTCCGCTCCGCCCGACCCCAGGGCTCGGACTCGGGCTAAGACCCGGAAGACGGCGAACTCCGCTCCGCCCGACCCCAGGGCTCGGACTCGGGCTAAGACCCGGAAGACGGCGAACTCCGCTCCGCCCGACCCCAGGGCTCGGACTCGGGCTAAGACCCGGAAGACGGCGAACTCCGCTCCGCCCGACCCCAGGGCTCGGACTCGGGCTAAGACCCGGAAGACGGCGAACTCCGCTCCGCCCGACCCCAGGGCTCGGACTCGGGCTAAGACCCGGAAGACGACGAACTCCGCTCCGCCCGACCCCAGGGCTCGGACTCGGGCTCGGCCCCGGAAGACGACGAACTCCGCCTCGCCCGACCCCAGGGCTCGGACTCCGCCCTGGCCTCTGCTGAACGACTTCCGCCTCGCCCGACCCGGAGGCACGGACTCGGCCTCGGCAACGGAAGACAGATTCGACCCCAGCTTCGGAGGAGCCCCCACGTCGCCCGGCCTCGGGCGCGGGCCCGCCACGTCAATAGGGAGCGCCATCACCACTCTACCCCGAGCCGACTCGGGCCGCAGAGAACAAGACCGGTGTCCCATCTGACCAGCTCCGCCAGATAGGCAATGATGGCGCCTCCCAAGCTCCATGACGGCGGCGGCTCTCAGCTCTCTTACGGAAGCAGGTGGACGTCAGCAAGGACTCGACCGCTCCGACAGCTGTCCTTCCGCCAAAGCTCCGTTGCTCCTCCGACAGCCACGACATCACGCCAGCAGGGTGCCAAGATCTCTCCGGCTGCCACATTGGCATGTACTTAGGGCGCTAGCTCTCCCTCCGCTAGACACGTAGCACTCTGCTACACCCCTCATTGTACACCTGGATCCTCTCCTTACGACTATAAAAGGAAGGACCAGGGCCTTCTTAGATAAGGTTGGCCGCGCGGGATCGAGGACGGGACAGGCGCTCTCTTGGGGCCGCTCGCTTCCCTCATCCGCGTGGACGCTTGTAACCCCCCTACTGCAAGCGCACCCGACCTGGGCGCGGGACGAACACGAAGGCCGCGGGACTTCCACCTCTCTCACGCCCGTCTCCGGCCACCTCGCCTCTCCCCCCTTCGTGCTCGCCCACGCGCTCGACCCATCTGGGCTGGGGCACGCAGCACACTCACTCGTCGGCTTAGGGACCCCCCGGTCTCGAAACGCCGACAGTTGGCGCGCCAGGTAGGGGCCTGCCGCGTGCTGACGAACAGCTTCCCGTCAAGCTCCAGATGGGCAGTCTCCAGCAACCTCTCCGGCCCGGGACGGTGCTCCGTTTCGGGAGTCTTGAGTTCATGTCCTTCGACGGCAGCTACGACATGATACTCCTTCCACCGCCGTGCGACAACGACAATGGTGGCCGACAACCCGCCCGCCGGCGGCGGAATCGACGACATCTTCCCCGCGTGGTGGAAGAACAACATTCGAGCTCGCTCCGTCCTCTCCCCCGCCAACGAAGGAGGAGGCGGCGCAACCAAGGCCAAGCGGGAGGCCGCGCTTCGTCGGCCGTCGAGCGAATCGACGCCCCCGACGCCCAGACGGAAGGCACGCCGGGCGTCGACCTCGCGTTCGAGACGAAGGCAAGCGCCGTCCCCCCGCGACACGCTGATCCCGAGCAA
Source organism: Zea mays (assembly GCF_902167145.1). Classification (NCBI taxonomy): domain Eukaryota; kingdom Viridiplantae; phylum Streptophyta; class Magnoliopsida; order Poales; family Poaceae; genus Zea; species Zea mays. Next base: position 18,331,670 of record NC_050104.1, read on the forward strand.
GAAGACGACGCCAGCGCGCTCGCGGAGAGCTTGCAGGACGTCGCCCTTGTACCTGAGATGACGACGCAACCAGTCCCCGATGTGACTACGTCGCTCCGCGTCGACGAAAAGGTACTGACTAATCCCCATCTTACGTCATTTCGACTCGGCCTCAACCCGCCTAGCAACCTTGCTTTGGCGAGCGCTCTCATTGAGGCGAGTGCAACCCCACTGGGGTTTCGTATGCGGTCGCCTTGGGACCGGTTGACGGACATCTCAACCTACGGGCCCTCTGGGTCCGAGGAAGATGACGATCCCAGCATCTGTTGGGATTTCTCTGGACTTGGCAACCCCAGTGCCATGCGGGACTTCATGACCGCATGTAACAACTGCCTCTCCGACTGTTCCGACGGAAGCCGCAGCCTTAACGACGAGGGCTGCGGCCCAAGCCGCGAATGTTTCCACATCGAGCTAGGGGATCCCTCCGAAGGCAACCATCTCGGCATGCCGGAGGACGGTGATCTTCCTAGGCCGGTGCCTCGCGCCGACATCCCGCGGGAGCTAGCTGTGGTCCCCGTTCCGGCGGGGGGTCACGACCCACAACTCGAGCAAGTCCGCGGGGCGCAGGCCAGGCTCAACAAGGGAACAGGAGCGCTTGAGCCGATCCGTCAGGACGTCGGACAGGTATGGGCGGGCCAACCCCCGGCCGGAGAAATACGTCACCTGCCCCAAGGTCTCCAGCACTGCGTCACCAACGATGTCAGGGTCAGGCCGCCGCCCGCATCCAGCGGGGTTGGTCAGAACCTGGCAGCCGCAGCGATGCTCCTCCGCGCGATGCCGGAGCCATCAACTACCGAGGGTCGGCGGATCCAGGGAGAGCTCAAGAATCTCCTGGAAGGCGCTGCGGCCCGACGGGCCGAGAGCACTGCCTCCCGAAGGCAGGGATACCTCTCGGAACCTCATGCCGCGACTTCCCGATTCATGTGGGAAGCCTCGGTCTACACCGGACGCACGCGCAACACCGCGCCTGCGGCCCCGGGCCACCTCGGCAACGAGCACCATCGACGTGACCGTCGGGCCCACCTCGACGAAAGGGTGTGCCGAGGCTACCACCCCAGGCATGGGGGGCGCTACGACAGCGGGGAGGATCGGAGTCCCTCGCCCGAACCACCCGGTCCGCAGGCCTTCAGTCGGGCCATCCGACGGGCGTCGTTCCTGACCCGGTTCTGACCCCCGACTACTATCACGAAGTACTCGGGGGAAACGAGACCGGAACTGTGGCTTGCGGACTACCGCCTGGCCTGCCAACTGGGTGGAACGGACGACGACAACCTCATCATCCGAAACCTCCCCCTGTTCCTCTCCGACACTGCCCGCGCCTGGTTGGAGCACCTGCCTCCGGGGCAGATCTCCAGCTGGGACGACTTGGTCCAAGCCTTCGCCGGCAATTTCCAGGGCACATACGTGCGCCCCGGGAATTCCTGGGACCTTCGAAGCTGCCGGCAACAGCCGGGAGAGTCGCTCCGGGACTACATCCGGCGGTTCTCGAAGCAGCGCACCGAGCTGCCCAACATCACCGACTCGGATGTCATCGGCGCGTTCCTTGTCGGCACTACTTGCCGTGACCTGGTGAGCAAGTTGGGTCGCAAGACCCCCACCAGGGCGAGCGAGCTGATGGACATCGCCACCAAGTTCGCCTCTGGCCAGGAGGCGGTCGAGGCTATCTTCCGAAAGGACAAGCAGCCCCAGGGCCGCCCATCGGAAGAGGCTCCCGAGGCGTCTACTCCGCGCGGCGCCAAGAAGAAGGGCAAGAAGAAGTCGCAATCGAAACGCGACGCCGCCGACGCGGACCTTGTCGCCGCCGCCGAGTACAAGAACCCTCGGAAGCCCCCCGGAGGTGCAAACCTCTTCGACAAGATGCTCAAGGAGCTGTGCCCCTACCATCAGGGGCCCGTCAAGCACACTCTCGAGGAGTGCGCCATGCTCCGGCGCCACTTCCACAGGGTCAGGCCACCCGCGGAGGGTGGCAGGGCCCACGACGACGACAAGAAAGAAGATCACCAAGCAGGAGAATACCCCGAGGTCCGCGACTGCTTCATGATCTACGGTGGGCATGCGGCGAATGCCTCGGCTCGGCATCGCAAGCAAGAGCGCCGGGAGGTCTGCTCGGTGAAGGTGGCGGCGCCAGTCTACCTAGACTGGTCCGACAAGCCCATCACCTTCGACCAGGCTGACCACCCCGACCACGTGCCGAGCCCGGGGAAATACCCGCTCGTCGTCGACCCCGTCATCGGCAACGTCAGACTCACCAAGGTCCTGATGGATGGGGGCAGCTGCCTCAACATCATCTACGCCGAGACCCTCAAGCTCCTGCGCGTCGATCTGTCCTCCATCCGAGCAGGCGCTGCGCCCTTCCACGGGATCATCCCTGGGAAGCGCGTCCAGCCCCTCGGACGACTCGACCTCCCCATCTGCTTCGGAACGCCCTCCAACTTCCGAAGGGAGACCTTGACGTTCGAGGTGGTCGGGTTCCAAGGAGCCTACCACGCGGTACTGGGAAGGCCATGCTACGCGAAGTTCATGGCCGTCCCCAACTACACCTACCTGAAGCTCAAGATGCCGGGCCCCAACGGGGTCATCACCGTCGGTCCCACGTACAAACACGCATTCGAATGCGACGTGGAGTGCGTGGAGTACGCCGAGGCCCTCGCCGAGTCCGAGGCCCTCATCGCCGACCTGGAGAACCTCTCCAAAGAGGTGCCAGATGTGAAGCGTCATGCCGGCAACTTCGAGCCAGCGGAGACGGTTAAGGCCGTCCCTCTCGACCCCCGTGGCGACACCTCCAAGCAGATTCGGATCGGTTCCGGGCTCGACCCCAAATAGGAAGCAGTGCTCATCGACTTTCTCCGCGCAAACGCCGACGTCTTTGCGTGGAGTCCCTCGGACATGCCCGGCATACCGAGGGATGTCGCCGAGCACTCGCTGGATATTCGGGCCGGAGCCCGACCCGTCAGACAGCCTCTGCGCCGATTCGACGAGGAGAAGCGCAGAGCGATAGGCGAGGAGATCCACAAGCTAATGGCAGCAGGGTTCATCAAAGAGGTATTCCATCCCGAATGGCTTGCCAACCCTGTGCTTGTGAGGAAGAAAGGGGGGAAATGGCGGATGTGCGTAGACTACACTGGTCTCAACAAAGCATGTCCGAAGGTTCCCTACCCTCTGCCTCGCATCGATCAAATCGTGGATTCCACTGCTGGGTGCGAAACCCTGTCCTTCCTCGATGCCTACTCAGGGTATCACCAAATCCGGATGAAAGAGTCCAACCAGCTCGCGACTTCTTTCATCACGCCGTTCGGCATGTACTGCTATGTCACCATGCCGTTCGGTTTGAGGAATGCGGGCGCGACGTACCAGCGGTGCATGAACCATGTGTTCGGCGAACACATCGGTCGCACAGTCGAGGCCTACGTCGATGACATCGTAGTCAAGACAAGGAAGGCTTCCGACCTCCTCTCCGACCTTGAAGTGACATTCCGATGTCTCAAGGCGAAAGGAGTCAAGCTCAATCCTGAGAAGTGTGTCTTCGGGGTGCCCCGAGGCATGCTCCTGGGGTTCATCGTCTCCGAGCGAGGCATCGAAGCCAACCCGGAGAAGATCGCAGCCATCACCAGCATGGGACCCATCAAGGACTTAAAAGGCGTACAGAGGGTCATGGGATGTCTTGCGGCCCTGAGCCGCTTCATCTCACGCCTCGGCGAAAGAGGTCTGCCTCTGTACCGCCTCTTAAGGAAGGCCGAGTGTTTCGCTTGGACCCTTGAGGCCGAGGAAGCCCTCGGGAACCTGAAGGCGCTCCTTACAAAGGCGCCTGTCTTGGTGCCCCCAGCTGATGGAGAAGCCCTCTTGGTCTACGTCGCCGCTACCACTCAGGTGGTTAGCGCCGCGATTGTAGTCGAGAGGCAAGAAGAAGGGCATGCATTGCCCGTTCAGAGGCCAGTCTACTTCGTCAGCGAAGTACTGTCCGAGACCAAGATCCGCTACCCACAAGTTCAGAAGCTGTTGTATGCTGTGATCCTGACAAGGCGGAAGTTACGACACTACTTCGAGTCTCATCCGGTAACTGTGGTGTCATCCTTCCCCCTGGGGGAGATCATCCAGTGCCGAGAAGCCTCGGGCAGGATCGCAAAGTGGGCGGTGGAAATCATGGGCGAAACAATCTCGTTCGCCCCTCGGAAGGCCATCAAGTCCCAGGTGTTGGCGGACTTCGTGGCCGAATGGGTCGACACCCAGCTGCCGACGGCTCCGATCCAACCGGAGCTCTGGACCATGTTTTTCGACGGGTCGCTGATGAAGACGGGAGCCAGCGCGGGCCTGCTCTTCATCTCGCCCCTTGGGAAGCAACTACGCTACGTGCTCCGCCTCCATTTCCCGGCGTCCAACAATGTGGCCGAGTACGAGGCTCTGGTCAACGGGTTGCGGATCGCCATCGAGCTAGGGGTCAGACGCCTCGACGCCCGCGGTGACTCGCAGCTCGTCATCGACCAAGTCATGAAGAACTCCCACTGCCGCGACCCGAAGATGGAGGCCTACTGCGATGAGGTTCGGCGCCTGGAAGACAAGTTCTTCGGGCTCGAGCTCAACCACATCGCTCGGCGCTACAACGAGACTGCAGACGAGCTGGCTAAAATAGCCTCGGGGCGAACGACGGTCCCCCCGGACGTCTTCTCCCGGGATCTGCATCAACCCTCCGTCAAGATCGACGACGCTCCCGAGCCCGAGGCACCCTCGGCACAGCCCGAGGTACCCTCGGCCCCCGAGGGCGAGGCATTGGACGTCGAGGAAGGGCAGAGCGGGGCCACGCCTGATCAAGATTGATAGGCCTCGTACCTGCAATATCTCCGCCGAGGAGAGCTACCCCTCGACCAAGCCGAGGCTCGGCGGGTAGCGCGACGCGCCAAGTCGTTCGTCTTGCTGGGCGATGAGGGGGAGCTCTACCACCGCAGCCCCTCGGGCGTCCTCCAGCGATGCATCTCCATCGCCGAAGGTCAGGAACTCCTGCAAGAAATACACTCGGGGGCTTGCGACCATCATGCAGCACCCCGAGCCCTTGTCGGGAATGCTTTCCGGCAAGGCTTCTACTGGCCAACGGTGGTGGCTGACGCCACTAGAATTGTCCGCACCTGCGAAGGGTGCCAATTCTATGCGAAGCAGACCCACCTGCCCGCTCAGGCTCTGCAGACGATAACCATCACCTGGCCCTTTGCTGTATGGGGTCTGGACCTCGTCGGTCCCTTGCAGAAGGCGCCCGGGGGCTACACGCACCTGCTGGTCGCCATCGACAAATTCTCCAAGTGGATCGAGGTCCGACCCCTGAACAGCATCAGGTCCGAGCAGGCGGTGGCGTTCTTCACCAACATCATCCATCGCTTCGGGGTCCCAAACTCCATCATCACCGACAACGGTACCCAGTTCACCGGCAAAAAATTCTTGGATTTTTGCGAAGATCACCACATCCGGGTGGACTGGGCCGTCGTGGCTCATCCCATGTCGAATGGGCAAGTGGAGCGTGCCAACGGCATGATTCTACAAGGGCTCAAGCCCCGGATCTACAACGGCCTCAACAAGTTCGGCAAGAGATGGATGAAGGAACTCCCCTCGGTGGTCTGGAGCCTGAGGACAACGCCAAGCCGAGCCACGGGTTTCACGCCGTTCTTCCTGGTCTATGGGGCCGAGGCCATCTTACCCACTGACCTGGAATACGGCTCCCCGAGGGCGAGGGCCTACAACGAACAAAGCAACCAAGCTAGCCGAGAAGACTCGCTGGACCAGCTGGAGGAGGCTCGGGACAAGGCCTTACTACACTCGGCGCGGTACCAGCAGTCCCTGCGACGCTACCACGCCCGAGGGGTCTGGTCCCGAGACCTCCAGGTGGGCGATCTGGTGCTTCGGCTGCGGCAAGACGCCCGAGGGAGGCACAAGCTCACGCCCCCTGGGAGGGGCCATTCGTCATCTCCAAAGTCCTGAAGCCCGGAACATACAAGCTGGCCAATAATCAAGGCGAGATCTACGGCAACGCTTGGAACATCAAACAGCTACGTCGCTTCTACCCTTAAGATGTTTTCAAGTTGTTCATATACCTCGCACCCACGCAAAAGTTTAGTCATCAAGGAAGGGTCGGCCTCGCCTCGGCAAAGCCCGACCCTCCCTCGGGGGCTAAAAGGGGGGAGACCCCCTCTGCGTCGAATTTTTCCCTCGAAAAAAGATCTCTTTTTAGCAGAATTTCTTCCGTGCTTTTTGACTACTTCGAAAAGCGGATCCTGGAAACGACGGAGTACACGTAAGCAGCCAAGGCTGACCGAGCTGAGGGACTCCTACGCCTCCGGGATACGGATACCTCACTCATCACCTTCTGCGATAAGTAACTCGCGTTCGGATAAAGTGACTCTGTGGACCGAACAAGTCTTCACGTTCGGAAGCCCTTCTGCCAAAGTGGTCCTTCAAGCTTTCTCGACTAAGTCGGAGACAGGGCCTCATGGACGGGCGAAGGCACGCGTAAGCGGCAAGGCCGACCGAGCCGAGGGACTCCTACGCCTCCGGGATACGGATACCTCACTCATCACCTTCCGCGAGAAGCAACTCTTGCCCGCACAAACATCCCTGTTACCGACGAAAAGTCCAGATGCTCGGAATAAGGGGAAAAGAGACGCAGCTTTGCAAGCGCAGCGAGGGTGTGTTTTCTGGCCTCAGCGGCCGCAGAAGGCACACGCTACAAGACGATCTGATCCTGCAGGCTCAGGTCTTCACGCTGAAGGGGGCCGTAGCACCCTCGGCGTCGACGACGTCTTCAGCAAGGTCCGACCCAGCCTCGGACGGCGACGCGATCCGAGGACTTCTCCGGGAATCCGGCCCGAGCAGGCGGCTCGGCCGGCTACCCCCGGGGCCTCGGCCAACCATCTTCCAAGGGCGCTAGCCCGACCCGAGGCCTCGGCTGATCGACTCCGGCGTCGGATCCGCTGACGGACAACCCGACTAGGCTCCGGCCAACCAGGTTCCCATTTTCGAGCCAACTCCGCCCCTGTTCGTACTAATACCGCTACCCCTGGCCTCGGCTCGTCGAAGAGCGGCCGAGGGGTCTCTTTAACTAAGCTAGAGGAGCCTCAGACAACAAGGCCGATCGAGCCGAGGGATTCCTACGCCTCCGGGATACGGATACCTCACTCGTCACCTTGACACGGGGCGACTCATGCTTGGTGAAGCGGTACAGATAATCAACAGGCGAGACTTAGTGCTCGAAAATGAGGAAAAAACACGGCTCCGTGCCGAAATTACATACATGTTCAGGCCTCGACAGCCACAATGAACAAAAACCCTGGCAATCGAAATGCCATTACAAACGGAACTCCGGTTCCCCCTCCGCAGGCACGAACAACCCCACTCCATGGGGAAAGGCCTGCGGAGCAACAGAAGACTGACGAGCGGCTCGCCGCCGCCCGTTCTGACTGCGACAACAACCACTCGTCCCGTCGCATTAACTCCGCGGCAGGACAGGCGGCGCTTCTGGCAGGGGAAGCGGACGACGCTTCGCCTTCGCCGTAATAACCGCGCCAAAAAAGGTACGCCACGTCGTTCGATTTCATATCCTTTTCCCTTTTTCCTCTTTCTCTATCTCTTGCAACAGGGACCGGGAAAGGGGGATACCCCGAAAAGGATCCTTCCCTGTGAAGGAACCGGGCTCCGAGCCCCCCTACTGATCAGAGGTTCGAAGGCTGGCCCTCCGAAGGGTTCAATAGTCGCCTCAGATCGCGTGGGCCCGACACCCACTACTGGTCAGGGGTTCGAAGGCCGGCCCCCCGAAGGGCTCCATGGCCGCCTCAGGCTACTCGGGCTCCGCGCCCATTACTGATCAGAGGTTCGAAGGCTGGCCCCCGAAGGGTTCACAGTCGCCTCAGACGCCGAGCGAGGGATGACCAGGGGTACGTTCGATACATAACCGAGGCTCGGGCTGCGCTCCCGAGGTACCCTAGGACATTTCCGAGACCAGCGGGAGCGATCTTGTAACGGAATCCCATCGGAGGGAGGCATCGAGCCCTCGGACCCCGTCGCCAGGGGACCGGGTCCGGCAGATCACCCGCAGGTACTTTTGGGCGTGCCTCTGGGCCCCTAGCCAACCCCCAACGAACGGGGCACGAACGTCCACTCGGATTACCCGCTTGCAGCTCACCGGAGACACCATGTTCGGTGCCCATCGAGGGTAACATGGCGCACTCCCCCCTCCTCCTTGCGGAAAGGCGACGCAGGGGCGTATGTAAAAAGTCGAGTCTGTCCCTGATCGTCCTCTCGCCCTGTGCGGAGGCTCGGGGGCTGCTCTCGCAAACCCGGCTCCGGCCGAACCGTTGACAGCGTCAACATACCAGCCCGAGAACTTGGGCCCCGACCGTGCACCCGGGCTACGGCCAGTTCGCATGAGGGAACGACCAGACCAGCCGAAGCGTTACGCAAGGCATTAAGACCTCGAAGGAGTGAAACCACTCCTCCGAGGCCTCGGGGGCTACACCCGGCGGGTGCGCTCGCGCGCACCCACCGGAATAAAATGCAACCGAGGAAGGCTGGTCCCCTTGCAAAAAAGTGCGACGAAAGCCTCCAAGCGAGTGCTAACACTCCCTTCGAGGCTCGGGGGCTACTGTCGGGGACCATAATTAGGGGTACCCTCAAGACGCCTAATTCTCAACTGGTAACCCCCATCAGCATAAAGCTGCAGAGGCCTGATGGGTATGATTAAGTCAGGGATCAGTCCATACGAGTGACTCGATCACGCTTCACCCGAGCCTAGCCTCGGACTCGGGCAGCCGACCTCGAGGGACTTCGTCTCACCCGAGCCCCCCCTTTTAACGGCGGACACATCTCCGGCTCGCCCGAGGCCTTGGCTTCGCTAAGAAGCAACCCTGACTAAATCGCCGCACCGACTGACCGAGTTGCAGGGGCATTTAACGCAAAGGTGGCCTGACACCTCTATCCTGACGCGCGCCCCCCGGCAGAGCCGAAGTGACCGTCGTCACTCCGCTGCTCCACTGACCGGTTTGACAGAAGGACAGCGCCGCCTGCGCCACTCCGACTGCAGTGCCGCTTGAAAGTCGCCTAGAGGGGGGGTGAATAGGCGGAACCTGAAAATTAAAACTTTATCCCCCAACTAGATCCCTTGATTAGTGGTTAGAACAAGATATACAAATATCGGAGAATAGAAACTAAGTTCTTGCTTGAAAGGAGTATTGCTAAATAATGCGGGAGAGATAAATCAATACAACTAATAAGTTATAGAATAACAAAGCAAGTACCCTTAGATGAGAGGAGCACTAGAACAAGTTCTTTCTTGCAACGAGTTGCTTCACTAAATGGAAATTTAGCTTGAAGCAATACCAAATGAAATTAGCAAATAATGGTGCAAGAAAACTTAGAGCAAGGGAAAGCAAACAAATCACAAGCAATAAACACAATAGACACGGGTGATTTGTTTTACCGAGGTTCGGCCCTCGAAGGCCTAGTCCTCGTTGAGGAGTCCACTTAAGGACGAGTCTTTTTCAACCCTTTCCCTCTCTCCCCTGATCACACAAGGATCGGTGAGCTCTTCTTCTTCTCAAGGATCACTCTCGATCCCACAAGGACCACCACAATCTTTGGTGTCTCTTGCTAGCTTTTACAAGCCTCCAAAACTTTGGAGGAAGTTCAATGGGAGTCAAAACTCCACGCGCAAATGAACACAAAGATGAAGCACACACTATCTCTCAATGAATCTCACAAGGCACTAGTGCTAAACTCAAATGAGTAGCTCTCTTTTGTTTGCTCTCTCTTTTGTGGCACTTGTGTTGGTTGTAGTGGTCTAAATCTTGTGTATAGGATGGATCAATGAATATATGTGGTTGGGAGGGCTTGAGTATGTCAACTAGATGACTTGGAATGTTGCTTGGGCTCCCACGCCTTGAAGTGGCCGGTTGGGGTGGTATTTATAGCCACCAATCAAAATGTAGCCGTTGGAGAAGACTGCCTGTCGTATGGTGCACCGGACAGTCCGGTGCACACCGGACATGTCCGGTGCGACAGCCACGTCACCCGACCGTTAGGGTTCCGACCGTTGGAGAGCTGACTTCTGGGCCCGCCTGGATGTCCGGTGGCGCACCGGACATGTACTGTGGAGTGTCCGGTGCGCCATGCCACGCGTGCTTGACTTCTGCGCGCTCTGTCACGCATTAAATGCGCTGGCAGGTGACCGTTGGCGCCGAAGTAGCCGTTGCCCCGCTGTCACACCGGACAGTCCGGTGTACACCGGACAGTCCGGTGAATTATAGCGGAGCAGCCGAAGTGAATTCCCGAGGCTGCCGAGTTCGCGAGGCCGCTCATCCTTGGAGCACCGGACACTGTCCGGTGTACATCGGACAGTCCGGTGTACATCGGACAGTCCGGTGAATTATAGCGCGCCGGCTTCCGAGAATTCCCGAAGGTGAAGAGTTTAAAGTCGACCTTCCCTGGTGCACCGGACACTGTCCGGTGGTGCACCGGACAGTCCGGTGCACCAGACCAGGGTGCCTTCGGTTGGCCCTTTGCTCCTTTGTTTGAACCCAATACTTGGTCTTTTTATTGGCTAAGTGTGAACCTTTGGCACCTGTATAACTTATACACTAGAGCAAACTAGTTAGTCCAAATATTTGTGTTGGGCAATTCAACCACCAAAATTAATTAGGGACTAGGTGTAAGCCTAATTCGCTTTCAATCTCCCCCTTTTTGGTGATTGATGCCAACACAAACCAAAGCAAATGTAAAAGTGCATAATTGAACTCGTTTGCATAATGTAAGTGTAAAGGTTGCTTGGAATTGAGCCAATATAACTACTTACAAGGTATGCATGGATTGTTTCTTTCTTATTTAACATTTTGGACCACGCTTGCACCACATGTTTTGTTTTTGCAAACTCTTTTGTAAATCCTTTTCAAAGTTCTTTTGCAAATGGTCAAAGGTAAATGAATAGGATTTTGCAAAGCATTTTCAAGATTTGAAATTTTCTCCCCCTGTTTCAAATGCTTTTCCTTTGACTAAACAAAACTCCCCCTAAAGGAGATCCTCCTCTTAGTGTTCAAGAGGGTTTTGATATATCATTTTTGAAATACTACTTTCTCCCTTTTTTGAACACAATAGGATACCAATTGATAAATACTCTTGGAAAACACTAAGTTTTGGAAATTGGTGGTGGTGCAGTCCTTTTGCTTTGGGCTCATACTCTCTCCCCCTTTGGCATGAATCGCCAAAAACGGAATTATTAGAGCCCTAATCCTAACTACTTGCTCTCCTTTGGCAAAGAAAACATATGAGTGAAGATTATACCAAAGATGGAGGGGCATTGTGGAGTGATGGCGAAGGGTAGATAATATCGATAGAGTAGAGTGGAAGCTTTGTCTTTGCCGAAGACTCCAATTCCCTTTCAATTGTACCTATGACTTGGTTTGAAATTCACTTGAAAACACATTAGTCATAGCATATAAAAGGGATATGATCAAGAGGATATTTTAAATTAAGCATGATCATAGTTCTATATAACATAGATTGCTCCCCCTAAATATGTGCGAGAGGAAAACATATGTTTGGCCTCAAATGCCAATTGCACATAATTAGATAAATGAGAACATATCTATATCATACAGAATGTGAAGTGCATTGTGTCATAGTATAAGTGTAATGCTCATGACAGTTTATGCACTTATGAAAGCATGTTGTAAATATTTCAAGCTTTTCCCTTAAGGATTTCAAAGAGGCTTAAGGACCATCCACCTTTGGAATAAAGGCAGCTTATCCTCGTTACAAGGTTAAGCTTTAAGCTCTTTGACAAATAAATCACTTCATCTAGTTTCAACAAAGATGCACTAAAGCATGAATGAATTTTTGAGAAGTTAAACTAGATATGAAGCAGGGATATGCATGGACATGCTTTCTCTTCCTTTTATACAAGATATGCAAGGAATGTATAGAAAAGGAAGATTTAGGTACAAGTTTAAATGAAAGGAGATAGTTTTACCTTTATGTACCTTTACATAGGGACACTCTCTTCATTGTGCTTTGTCCTTGGTCTTAGATGCTTAAGACCTATTCTTAATGACAATATATGGAAATATTTTGCACAAGAGAGAGTTCTACAACTAGTGATCTTTTCAAGTTATTGTTAGCATATATCAAATGGATCACAAGTTGCATAAATGTATCATGAATTCCCCTTCTAACTTAGTGCATATCAAGAGAGATATCGGTTGATAGTATATACGGCACTAAGAAGCATGATTGTTGATTGAAGTCATTCAATGATCAAACAAATAACAGATGTGATCAAATGAACAACATACACATTAGATTACCAATTAAGCTTAGAGTAGGAGAATCCAGCAAATATGCTACTTTGGAGTGAAAGACAAGAATTTAAAAAATAGTAGCATATTTCATGAGAAACTTATTCTCAGGCAAGAGACTATATGAAATTACTGAGATAAAGCAATAGTCTCAACAAAATCAAGATATATGAATAGACTCCCCCTAAAGATATGCATGGATGATTTACTTTAAAAACAAATAGGGAGAAGCATTATACATCTTGATCAAGGCTCATTAAATTTTGCAATAACAACTTAAGCCTAGTAATCTCATAATGAAAGTATTTAGAATACTCACAACCACACCATTTATTGTTTTGAAGACCTTATTATCCAAGTAGGTGTTGTTGTTCTTGATGTCCTCCTCTTTCATTTGAGAGTCCTCCCTTTGTAGTTGTTTCCTTTTCCTTTCAAACTTATTGAAAATACTCAAGAAAGATGTTAATAGCACAAGGGAGTATATGATAAAAGATGATTTCTTTAGATAGAAAATATAGACAGTTCATCATTCATAAGTCACACAGACATGAAGTAAAATCCTTAACATTAGTACACATTAACAGAAACGAGGAATGAGCACCTTTTTAATCATTTTTGATCAATCAAAGGAATTTTACTTTTTCATATTGAATTTATTATCATGACTTAGAAGCGCATCAATATGAGAATGGATATAGCAAAGGCATGAATTAGATTCTAATGGACAAGCGCATTTATGAAAATGATATTGAATGCATACTTAGTTAATTTCGGTCCAATAAAGAATCTATTCCTCACAAGGGTAGAATATGATAATTTAGATTAAATACCCATTGAGATGGGAACCAAACTTAAGAAGAGGAGTTCCCATACCTTTGCTTTTTACCTTTCTTCCTTTGGGTGAAGATCAACCCATGAGGCTTGTGCACTTTCTTTCTTGTAGATTTTCATAATTGAACTCAAGAGAAATGTTAGTAGCAACACAAGCACTAGTTTCCATTTTTGTAATCATTTTGATAAGGAATGGGAAGCTAGATTACTAAAACATGGAAACTTCATAGCATGAACTAGATTATCCATAGATGATGTTATGCTCAATTTTAACTTATAAAACAAGCATAAATAATCCTTTAAGATTATGGGAATAAATTTAGTTCATGATATGGAAAGCGATAAATGTGAAAGAATCAAATCCAATTTAAGTAAGTAGAAACACATCATAAACATTTGGATTTATATTTTTTTTTCTTTTCATGTTAGATTACACGCTTCTAAAGAGAAACTTATTCTCTACATGTGAGACTACTTGGGTTACTTAGATAAAAATCATTAGTCTCACTATTTTAGTTATAGAGAGAGTTTTCCTTTTACAAGTGTCCTAAGGATTTGAATTCCTTACATGACACCTTATTCTTTTAAGAACATTAAATATCTCTCTATATCTAGAATCATGGCAATAACAAGATAATTAGAGGAAGAATATGCCATGACATACTTGCAACAAATTAAAGCATGTAGATTGCCATAGAATGGAAATGATGAATGTGCAAACTACCATATGAGAGGAAATTCTTCAAAGAATGGTAATATCAATTTAAAGACATTTAAAGTGCTTCAAATTTTCTATGTGACTACACAAGACACATAAGAAATGATATTTTAAATACTTGCACTTAAAAGATAAGTGTTACCACCCTTTGGCTTTCCTCCATGTTGTAGGCCTTGATTTTTTCGCATAAGATAATTCTTTATTTCCTACAACATCAATAACTTCCTCGAGATGATATGAGTTTAAGATGTAGTAGTTTGAAGAATAACCTTGGGTCAATCACGGATATAGATTATTGAAGATTGATAGCTTGAATGGACTCTCTCAAGCACCCCAAGGCTTCATATCATCTCCTTCTCCTACAAATGTTGTCAAGCATATTTTGGTACCCATCGCTTGATGGGTCCATCATGGTTAGTCAACAAAGATCTAGGAACCCAAAAGTCCTTTGTGTTAGCACTAGGTAAACTCATTACCTTTCTAGCACAAGTTGCAATTTTGGGTTGCCTAGTTACATGAGAATCAATTGACAAGTTAGGAGTGAAATTGTTACCAATGGGACAATCCTTGCATTGATGTCCCTTCTTACGGCATGTGTAGCAAAGGCGTTTTCCAAGATTTGACGTTTTCTTCTTTCCTTGTTTGTTGCCTGCTACATGGTTAGTAAAAACTTTCTTTTCTAACCCTATGCCTTTTTGTTTTAAATGGGGACAAGATCTAAGCAAGTGTCCCTTCTTGGAGCATTTAAAACAAAGTCTATCATCCTTGTTAATAATCAAGCCATTTTTAATGTAGGGACATGACCTAATCAAGTGCCCCTCTTCAAAGCATTCACTACACCTCTTGATGTGAAGTGTGGTTTGATCATTACCTTGGATGTTACCTTTTGTGGAGGTGTGGTTGAGGCTTTTGGAGGAGGTGTTGAATTTCATCTTTTGTTTCTTCCTCTTGGCAATCCTCAAATCCTTGACATTTTCTTCAAGGGATGTAGTACATGCCACGGTTGTTCCCGTCTCAAGCTTCTTCACCATGTGATCATGGTTATCTTGAGAAGGTTGGGCAATGCATTTCCCTTTTAGTTGTGTCAAGCTCTTCTTTAGCCTCTCATTTTCTTCTTTGAGCTTTTGATATGAATCATCATTTGTTCCTGCAAATTCTAGCTCAAAGGAAGATTTGCTTGTTGACAAACAACAAGCATTAGCACATGGTAATATAGTATCAATTTGAATACATGTGCATGAGTGAGGTTGTTGGGATTTTAAGTTTTCTATCACGACCTCATGAGCAATGTTTGATATGATATGATCATCCATAAGATTTTCATGAGAACATAGAAGCATATCATATTTATCTTGAAAAGCTAGATTTTCAACTTTTAGCTTTTCTACTTGGTCCTTAAGCAAGGTATTCCTATTTACTAATTGAGCGATACAATGTAAAGCGTTATCATGCTCAATTGAAACAGTTTCATACCTTTGGACCAAATCAACATGAGAGCACTTTAGCTCCTCATGTTCTTTAGTCAACTCGTCAAAGTGTTGCATCTTCATGGAGAGAATACTTTCTAGCCTTTGACGAGCTTCGCCTTGCTCTCTCGCTCTTTCTATAAGTTTGAGCATGACCGCCTTATCTTCTTGGCTTAAGCGAGCGTAGAGTTGCACAAAGCTTCTTTCTTCCTCCTCATCCTCATTTGTGCTTCCTCTATCATTTGCATTAGCCACACAACACATGTGGGAATCGAAATGGGAAGACAAACCTTTTGGAGAGGTGGATTCATCGTTTGGTCTCCATCGTTCATTCTCTTCTTCTTCCTTGCAAGGGTTAGCATCACAAATACTAAAGGAAGTAGAGACACAAAATGAACTATCATGTTTGGACTCATCAAATTTGCTTCTAATTCTAGTCCAAATATCATGCGCATCATGGACGGATTCGTCATAGTTTGATATGAAGGCATGATAATCTTCTTTGCTAAGAGAATTAGTTAAGATGTCAAAAGCTAGATAGTTTAAGCGATAACATCTTTGATCCTCCTCGGAATTAATTTTTCCATTGAAATTAGAGGGAAAAATACTCTTGTCTATAATTTGTTCTAATCGAGGATCTATGGTTCTAAAAGCATTTATCACACTAGATGACCATGAATCATAGTTAGAGCAATCATCAAATAAAATCTCAAGAGTTACCTCCTTCCGAGTTGGGTTCTCCTGGGTCTTCTTGTTCTTTTGGGATCTTCTACGAGCCATCACTTCGAGTTGTTAGACTCAAGATGAAGTGCCTAGCTCTGATACCAATTGAAAGTCGCCTAGAGGGGGGGGGGTGAATAGGCGGAACCTGAAAATTAAAACTTTATCCCCCAACTAGATCCCTTGATTAGTGGTTAGAACAAGATATACAAATATCGGAGAATAGAAACTAAGTTCTTGCTTGAAAGGAGTATTGCTAAATAATGCGGGAGAGATAAATCAATACAACTAATAAGTTATAGAATAACAAAGCAAGTACCCTTAGATGAGAGGAGCACTAGAACGAGTTCTTTCTTGCAACGAGTTGCTTCACTAAATGGAAATTTAGCTTGAAGCAATACCAAATGAAATTAGCAAATAATGGTGCAAGAAAACTTAGAGCAAGGGAAAGCAAACAAATCACAAGCAATAAACACAATAGACACGGGTGATTTGTTTTACCGAGGTTCGGCCCTCGAAGGCCTAGTCCTCGTTGAGGAGTCCACTTAAGGACGAGTCTTTTTCAACCCTTTCCCTCTCTCCCCTGATCACACAAGGATCGGTGAGCTCTTCTTCTTCTCAAGGATCACTCTCGATCCCACAAGGACCACCACAATCTTTGGTGTCTCTTGCTAGCTTTTACAAGCCTCCAAAACTTTGGAGGAAGTTCAATGGGAGTCAAAACTCCACGCGCAAATGAACACAAAGATGAAGCACACACTATCTCTCAATGAATCTCACAAGGCACTAGTGCTAAACTCAAATGAGTAGCTCTCTTTTGTTTGCTCTCTCTTTTGTGACACTTGTGTTGGTTGTAGTGGTCTAAATCTTGTGTATAGGATGGATCAATGAATATATGTGGTTGGGAGGGCTTGAGTATGTCAACTAGATGACTTGGAATGTTGCTTGGGCTCCCACGCCTTGAAGTGGCCGGTTGGGGTGGTATTTATAGCCACCAATCAAAATGTAGCCGTTGGAGAAGACTGCCTGTCGTATGGTGCACCGGACAGTCCGGTGCACACCGGACATGTCCGGTGCGACAGCCACGTCACCCGACCGTTAGGGTTCCGACCGTTGGAGAGCTGACTTCTGGGCCCGCCTGGATGTCCGGTGGCGCACCGGACATGTACTGTGGAGTGTCCGGTGCGCCATGCCACGCGTGCTTGACTTCTGCGCGCTCTGTCGTGCATTAAATGCGCTAGCAGGTGACCGTTGGCGCCGAAGTAGCCGTTGGCCCGCTGTCACACCGGACAGTCCGGTGTACACCGGACAGTCCGGTGAATTATAGTGGAGCAGCCGAAGTGAATTCCCGAGGCTGCCGAGTTCGCGAGGCCGCTCATCCTTGGAGCACCGGACACTGTCCGGTGTACATCGGACAGTCCGGTGTACATCGGACAGTCCGGTGAATTATAGCGCGCCGGCTTCCGAGAATTCCCGAAGGTGAAGAGTTTAAAGTCGACCTTCCCTGGTGCACCGGACACTGTCCGGTGGTGCACCGGACAGTCCGGTGCACCAGACCAGGGTGCCTTCGGTTGGCCCTTTGCTCCTTTGTTTGAACCCAATACTTGGTCTTTTTATTGGCTAAGTGTGAACCTTTGACACCTGTATAACTTATACACTAGAGCAAACTAGTTAGTCCAAATATTTGTGTTGGGCAATTCAACCACCAAAATTAATTAGGGACTAGGTGTAAGCCTAATTCGCTTTCACCGCTCGATAGAGTGAGTCTGACAGGCAGTCAGGCCTCGCCAGGGGCGCCATAGCGAACTCCGCTCCGCCCGACCCCAGGGCTCGGACTCGGGCTAAGACCCGGAAGACGGCGAACTCCGCTCCACCCGACCCCAGGGCTCGGACTCGGGCTAAGACCCGGAAGACGGCGAACTCCGCTCCGCCCGACCCCAGGGCTCGGACTCGGGCTAAGACCCGGAAGACGATGAACTCCGCTCCGCCCAACCCCAGGGCTCGGACTCGGGCTCGGCCCCGGAAGACGACGAACTCCGCCTCGCCCGACCCCAGGGCTCGGACTCCGCCCTGGCCTCTGCCGAACGACTTCCGCCTCGCCCGACCCGGAGGCTCGGACTCGGCCTCGGCAACGGAAGACAGATTCGACCCCAGCTTCGGAGGAGCCCCCACGTCGCCCGGCCTCGGGCGCGGGCCCGCCACGTCAACAGGGAGCGCCATCACCACTCTACCCCGAGCCGACTCGGGCCGCAGAGAACAAGACCGGGTCCCATCTGACCAGCTCCGCCAGATAGGCAATGATGGCGCCTCCCAAGCTCCATGACGGCGGCGGCTCTCAGCTCTCTTACGGAAGCAGGTGGACGTCAGCAAGGACTCGACCGCTCCGACAGCTGTCCTTCCGCCAAAGCTCCGTTGCTCCTCCGACAGCCACGACATCACGCCAGCAGGGTGCCAAGATCTCTCCGGCTGCCACATTGGCATGTACTTAGGGCGCTAGCTCTCCCTCCGCTAGACACGTAGCACTCTGCTACACCCCTCATTGTACACCTGGATCCTCTCCTTACGACTATAAAAGGAAGGACCAGGGCCTTCTTAGAGAAGGTTGGCCGCGCGGGACCGAGGACGGGACAGGCGCTCTCTTGGGGCCGCTCGCTTCCCTCATCCGCGTGGACGCTTGTAACCCCCCTACTGCAAGCGCACCCGACCTGGGCGCGGGACGAACACGAAGGCCGCGGGACTTCCACCTCTCTCACGCCCGTCTCCGCCACCTCGCCTCTCCCCCCTTCGCGCTCGCCCACGCGCTCGACCCATCTGGGCTGGGACACGCAGCACACTCACTCGTCGGCTTAGGGACCCCCCGGTCTCGAAACGCCGACAAAACTATACAAGAGTCTTTCTGAAAAACAACCTATAAGCCGTTTTGCCAAATGATTTTTCAGAATGGCTTTGGCTCATCTAAAGAAGTGGCTTCACCTCGTGAGTCAGAGCCAAAGCCGTTTTTGGAGAAGCCAGAGCCCTGCCAAAGGGGCCCTAAATAATACCCTCTGTATCAAAATATAATTTATTTTGCTTCTCTAGTGGATTCCTCATCTAGTTGCATATAGACATAAAAATTAAGAGTTAAAACAAATACTATTTTGGAACGAAGTGAATATTAGATAAGTAATTGAGATATTAGTTTAACAATCTAAACGGAACTGATCGATAGCGCATCGCTCTTGCGTATTTATGTCTAGGGTAGATATGCTTAGCGGAGAAAAAGTGCTAACGTTTAGTGGTCAGAAGAGCCCTCTATTTTAGGGGCCCCGGTGCGGCCGCACCCTCCGCATCCCCCTCATGGCCGGCCCTGCTCACCATTTGCCAATCCGGCGCGATCTTTTGTTACAAATGGGACATAAATGTTGGGATCAATAGAAGCAATTCGACCTGGATCTGAATCTCAATCCCTTTTGCGGCTTTGACTTGCGTCCGTCCGAAGAGGAAGTGCTGACCTTCTCGCCACACTCTAATCTAATCGTAATCACATGCAGATGCCGCTCCGTCACTCTCCTTGGCTTATGGGTCGCCGTCGGCCACCGCAAGCCCATGTGTCCTCCCTCTCGCCGACACGTCCTCCGCACGCGGCCCGCCCTATAATCCACTGACACCACCAGGCCCACCGCCAGCTAGGCCCACCCGTCATCTCTGTGCTGCAGCTCCCCACGACCCCACCTCGTGCTACTGCAGCCTGCTCCGGTAGTCGCGGCGCACGCCTCCCGTCCGCCTTGCCGTTTGAACACTCGAGCTCGAGAGCAATTTACGGCACCATCGCATCGCGCACTCGTGCCACCCCACCCCCCGATTCCTTCGATCCCCTCGTGGCGGTGGCGCGTCGTGCGGGCTCTACTGGAGCTAGATCTCGGAGGAGTGGAAGGGAGACAGCCAGGGAGGGAAGGGAGACCGCGGCGCCGCGCATTTCGTCGAGCACGATGAGGGCGCGGTGGGCTGTGACGCTTCTGCTGCTCGCGGTCCTAGCGCTCACCGCGTCGGCGGCGCGGCTGGACCTGGACGACGACGACGACTCGGGCGTGCTGGACGAGCTCCTGGCCATCGACGAGGAGGCCGAACGGGGCGGGCTGCTGGACGCGGAGGGCGCCGGGGAGGCGGTGCGGCGGGCGCAGTCGATGGTGCTGGCGCTCGACAATGACAACGCGCGCCGCGCCGTGGAGGACCACGCGGAGCTGCTGCTGCTCGGGTACGCGCCGTGGTGTGAGCGCAGCGCGCAGCTCATGCCGCGGTTCGCCGAGGCCGCCGCCGCGCTGCGCGCCATGGGCAGCGCCGTCGCCTTCGCGAAGCTCGACGGGGAGCGCTACCCCAAGGCGGCTGCCGCCGTCGGGGTCAAGGGCTTCCCCACCGTGCTCCTCTTCGTCAATGGCACCGAGCACGCCTACCATGGCCTCCACACCAAGTGAGGACGCTGCTTTGCTTTCTCTTGTCTCTTTTCGTTATGTTATTACCAATCTATCGTCTGCTGGAGTGCCCTTTCATGTGTCTGACCAATTGACTGGGAATTATATGCATCTCATGTTGATAGGGACGCCATAGTTACTTGGGTAAGAAAGAAGACTGGCGTGCCAATCATTAGGCTTCAGTCTAAGGATTCAGCTGAGGAGTTCCTCAAAAAGGACATGACCTTTGTTATTGGTCTATTCAAGAATTTTGAGGTACTGGTGCGTTATGAAATGCTGGATGCGGAAAAAATGTATCGTTTTCAAGTTTTAGTTTGCTCGAAATGTAAAAACTTGTGGAATAAACTTTGGCATCTGTTCAATTTGTGCTCACTCATATCCAGTCCTCACTCATATCCATATTTTTGGCAGGGAGCAGACCATGAAGAATTTGTGAAGGCAGCAACCACAGACAACGAGGTACAGTTTGTAGAAACCAGTGATACAAGTGTTGCCAAAGTTCTATTTCCAGGTATTACGTCCGAGGAGAAATTTGTGGGCCTCGTTAAAAGCGAGCCAGAGAAGTTTGAAAAGTTCGGTAAGTATTTTGTAAAGTTTACTGGAGAAAAGACACAGATTACTGAAGCAAATATGCTGGGTTAAATTGCAATTCTTGTTCCATATGCAGTAACTCATACAGTGGGATTTTGCAGATGGGAAATTTGAAGAAAAGGAAATTTTGCGGTTTGTGGAGCTCAACAAGTTTCCTCTAATTACTGTATTCACTGAGCTCAATTCTGGTAAAGTATATTCAAGCCCTATTGAGCTACAGGTTGGCACTCTCTGCCTTTTCTCTACTTTGCTGATCAATCACATGTATGTTTCATTCAACTGCAATAAACCATTAACTGTATAATGACCAAAAGAAAACTATAGTACACTTACAATCCTTACAAAAGGACAGTTAAATTTATTCTCTTGCAAATTTGTTCTAGGTCTTCACCTTTGCAGAGGCTTATGATTTTGAAGATCTGGAATCTATGGTTGAAGAAATAGCCAGAGCATTCAAGACAAAGGTGCCAACATATTGGTGCTTTTTATTTTGTTTCTTACCATAATCACATCACCTGGATGACTATTTTGGTTAAACATGTTTTTTCCACGGCATTGCAGATAATGTTTATATATGTTGACACTGCTGAAGAAAACCTTGCAAAACCATTCCTCACTCTTTATGGCCTTGAATCAGAAAAAAAGCCTACTGTAAGTCTCATGTTGGACTCCTAATTAGTATGCATATTGTTTTTTTTCATGAATGCACGAGGGCACTTGTGTTCTACCGCTGACGTCTTGTGACTTATGAGTGGGTATGGGTGGAGTCGGATTGGTTACTGACTTGGATAATTGATTCCTTAAAGGTAGTGGGTGATAATAATAGCAGTTATTACTCTGGGACCTGAGCTGACAATCGTCAATTTTTTTCTATGTTGTTTAAGTCCAAGATTTTTTATTTACTAAAATTAGAAAGATTCACCAGGTTACAGCATTTGATACAAGCAATGGAGCCAAGTATCTGATGGAGGCAGATATCAATGCAAACAACCTGAGGGTATGTAGATTTTTATTTTGATATTATGTTGAATTTTACTTGACCACTCGAGGCAGTTACTTAACTGTATTGTGTTGCTGGACAACAGGAGTTCTGCTTAAGTCTTCTGGATGGCACGCTCCCGCCATACCACAAATCAGAACCATTGCCTCAAGAGGTAAGTTTTATTTATTTGCTAAAACTTGTATGGTGTATGTAGTACTGAGATTGAATTCCTGAAGCATTCTAATTTTGAAATAATCACAGGTTAAGGGTACATAATTACAACTTACTATTTCTGAAATATGTAGTTCTGATTCTCGGTAACAATCTCCTCTTGTCATTTAATAAAATTTGCGTAGTAAAGGTGCAAGGATGTCTAAAATTGGAACGAGATCCAATGGGGGTTCACGGGTGTAGCGTGTGTGAAAACCAACTTACATGGTCTTTATGTTGGTACTGAGCTGTTCGTTTCGAAATGTTTTGGGTATTTTCCTTTTGTGAAATTTGTGTAACCACTAAGCAGTATGTTTGACCCTACATTGTGCAGAAGGGACTTATTGAAAAGGTTGTTGGTCGTACATTTGATTCTTCTGTGCTGGAAAGTCATCAAAACGTCTTCCTTGAGGTATATCACGAATTTATTTGTTATACCTCTTCTCGTTTTTAATGTACATTATTTGTTCTTTAAATGGTCTTACAATCCTTTTTGAAATGAAAGGTTCATACACCTTGGTGTGTTGACTGTGAAGCGATAAGTAAAAATGTTGAGAAGCTGGCGAAGCATTTTAGTGGTTCGGACAATCTTAAATTTGCGCGCATAGATGCTTCTGTGAATGAACATCCCAAATTGAAGGTGAGTCAATCTTTGCATTACCATCCAAGAAAAGGCATGGGATTATTAATAGTTGACACTTTCTCTACCATGTTCATGCATCACAGGTTGCCGGCTTGCAGTGCAAATTTCTATCTAGTATCAATATTCTGTGCTATATCTTGATTAATTTTCAAGGGCATTTCACCCACCTAAGGGCTTGTTTGGATATACTTGTATCCATCTCAATTCATGTGTGCTGTAGCGAATTGAGATGAAAAGTAAATTTTCACTCAGATTCACTCCAACACTGTATGGGATAACTGAATCGACCATGTCCATCCAACGCTAGCAAATATCATGAGAATATGATATAATATCTGTAAACTCTTGGTTAGAGGCACATTGCTTTGGCTACTGGAAGCACAGTTTAATGCATCTGCATGCTTACATCTCCAAGTGGATTTGTCAAATTTTAAACTTTGCATTACAATCTTCCATGTTTATGAGCAGGTGAATAATTACCCGACGCTATTCCTTTATCTTGCTGAAGACAAAAGCAACCCGGTATGTCTACAGAAACATAGGGATCCATGCTATTAAGCTGATCCTGTTTGGACACACGTTAGTGCTGTGCTGACTCTGTCTTTTGGAATGCAGATCAAGCTTTCAAAGAAATCGAGTGTCAAGGACATGGCCAAACTGATCAAGGAGAAGCTGCAAATACCAGACGTGGAGACAGTAGCGGCCCCTGACAACGTCAAGGATGAGCTATAACCTGTAGTAGACAAACTAAGGTCCAGTGAAGGAAAAATTGCAGCATGTTTGCGTGTTTTGCGCCAACCTGATCACAGAGCTCAGCTTTATTCGCGTGCCGTGTTAAGTTGACTAAAGACAATGGTATATAATATAGGTACCTAAATCAAAGAGGCTTCGGACCCTAGCATTAGGGATGGCAATGGGTACCCGAAACCCGAAACCCGATGGGTAAAAACCCTATTAGGGCACGGGTATGGCGGATTTTGATACCCATGGGTATTTTATTGGGTCATTTGTTATGCCCATCGGGTATGGTGGGCGTGGGTATGTTCTCTGTTGCCCCATACCCGCTACCCGATGGGTAACCCGCTAATATATGACACGTGGGTCCGGATTTATGTATCTCATATAAAATGAATGCTATGTTTTGTCCATAGTTTTGTAGAATCAATGCTATGTTTTGTGTGATTTGAAAGCATGATATTGCCATTTAATGTTTAATACTGTTGAATCTGTGATAAAATTATGTTGGGTTCGATACATTTGTTATGCTGGTACTTATTTTTGCGATTCAAATGATCATGTCTATCATAATGTTAATGGGTATGGGTACCCGATGGGTACCCGCTACCCATGGTGGGTATGGGTATGGCGTAATTTTGTACCCATGATGGGTAGTGGGTATGGGTATGGGTCAATTTTTTCCTAGTGGGTATGGGTATGGCTTCGTGTGCCCACTGGGTACCTTACCCACTGCCATCCCTACCTAGCATTGGTATCGATTGAGTTATTGACAAGTATTCTGCTGTAAAATTCGGAGCATTGGACATGTATGTGTGAGACTATAGCATGCTTTGGGGTCAGTAGACTCGTCACTAATAACTATACTCAATTCATCAGTGATGTGTTCGGGGAATACCGTGTCAATATAGGCACCAAGCTATGCTTTGTCTCACCACATCACACCCGAAGCAACAAGCAAGTGAAGAGGGCGAATGTGGAAATTCTCCTGAGCCAAGACTAGAGCATAGTGTGTTTGGTTGAGGAGTGAAGGAGATTGGAGTGGTTCCATTCCTCTTTTTATGTTTAGTTTCCAATAAAA
Source organism: Zea mays (assembly GCF_902167145.1). NCBI lineage: Eukaryota > Viridiplantae > Streptophyta > Magnoliopsida > Poales > Poaceae > Zea > Zea mays. The sequence goes on from NC_050104.1 coordinate 18,356,454, forward strand.
GAATGTTTGGTTTTCAATAAAAGAGGAGCAGAGCGGCTCCTAAAATCTCCATATAGAAATTTATCATAAATAGCTGAAACGCTCCCGCGTCACAAAAATGATTGGATGTGAGCACTCCCTTAGATGCGAGCGCTCTCCTCCCCTCTATATTCATATGGTATTCTAACCATACCAAGAACGGAGCAGATTCGCTCTATTCTACTCCTCAACCAAAAAATAGAGTGGCTTAGTTCTGTTAGCCAAACACAAAATAGATTTGCTTTATTCTCAAAAACTGGAATGGAGCCGCTCCATTCTAGTTGACTCTCCAACCAAATGCATCATAATTGCCTCAAGAAGCATGGTGTCGAGTGGACCTATGAGCCACTTTAGGAAAATCATTCCACTTCTACCATTGGAGATCACTAAGGGACCTTGGGTCAATGTGTACGATGATCTTTTGTAGGAATAACTCTGCCCTAAGGAGTTCGACCTCCACAACGAGCGCAAACTACAAGCTCTCCTTTGTGCAGTGGATTATTAGCAAACTATACGCCGCCGCCACCTATGCCATGTCGGGGAATAAGCAATCATTAAGAGCTTGTTCGGATAGGGGTGGATTGAGAGGGATTGGAGGGGGTGAATTTGTATAGGAGGAGATTTAATCCCCTTTCCCTCCAATCCCCCTCAATCCACCTCAAACCGAATAAGGCTAGGGGGCCTCCTTCCCTAGCGTATGCTCAACTAGGTCAGGATGAACAAGTTGTATTGATGAAACATATAGTACCTTTGTAAGTTTTACCCATAAGTGTTTGTTCGGTTAAGGGTGGATTGAAGGGGATTGGAGGGGATTAAACCCCCTCTATTTCAAATTTGAATGGGAGGGGATTTAATCCCCTCCAATCTCCCTTAATCCACTTCAAACAGAACAAAGCCTAAGGCCTAGTTTGGATACTTTGGGATTGAAGTGTTTAGAAGGGATTGGAGAGTGTGTAAATCCCCAATAGATCAAATATCGCCTCAATACATCTCAATCCACTCTAATCCCACTCATTACTAGACTAGTACCCAAACTAAATGGTTACCTAGGCTAACACAATTGAGGCCTAGTCTCCCTAGCCCGCTTGCCCAAGGCCACCATCATGTACATTACTTTGTTCATTAATGTAATGTGCCACTACTATGAGTTGCTTCCATTGTGACCTATGCACACAAAAAACTATCCCTTTGTTCTTGTTCAAATATACTCGACGTCCCACCGCTATGAGTTGCTTCTACAATGTTTTTGTCTATGTGGATTGCAGCTGCAACAGTCTAAACAACAACCTTTAATGCGAAGCGAACAACCCAACATCATTGGTTGTGGCCTTTCTTCATATAGTGTATATAAATAAGGGGGTGAGGCTAGCACACTAATCATTGTTTGTCATACCACCTCATCCCAACAAACACACATACCCTGATCTACTATAACATTGTTAGTAAGGGAAAGGCCACCATCTTTGCACCCTCACTACTGCCACCACCGACCTCACCATAGCTACCACATACCACAATGCTATTGTACATCCATGACTTAAGGACAAATCCCGCACCTTACGTGGGCATATGGACTTCATCATGTTGATTTAGGCTAAACCTACAACCAAAGCTAATATAATGTGATCTATGTGTTCTAGTGGACATGGCCAAACTCATTAAGGAGATGTAAATATCATATGTGGAGATAGTAGCGGGTCCCAACAATGTCGAGGATGAGCTATAACCTACACTAGATAAGCTAGAGTCTAGTAAAGGAATTGCAACCGGTACTAAAGGCTCTATTAAAATTAAAATAAAAGAAAAAATCATTTTCTTCGTAACCTTGAATAAGCTCTATAGCAGAGTGGCAAAGAGGAAACATAAGAGACCTAGACCTTGGGATCGAATCATAGCATCACACACGCTCATATTTTGCTCGAAAATCTCTTGACTTGTGGCTTGGACATGTATGTGTGAGACTATAGATTTTTTTACTTTTTTATATATTTAAATATCAGTTAGAGCCATTAACTGGTACTAACAGTTGAGATTGTACAATAAAGTTTTTAGATCTGGTTGAAAAATCTAATACTATAGACAATTTTTAGCTGGTACTAAAGCATATTTATATTGTAGAGAAATTGACATGTAAATCAATCTTAACGGGGTTCAGTCCATACATGAATATCTAGGATAGTACAAGGTTTTCATTTCTGATGCAACATGTACAAAACAAAGAAGAAGACTTGAAAGTCTTGAAGGCTACTGCCGCCGATGAGGTCCTTGTAAACCTAGCACGCTGTTGGGTCAGCTCATGTTGGCTCACTGACCTACGGGTGAAACTGTAAGTCGCCTAGAGGGGGGGGGTGAATAGGGCGAAACTGAAATTTACAAAATTAATCACAACTACAAGCCGAGTTAGCGTTAGAAATAGAAACGAGTCCGAGAGAGAGGGCGCAAAACAAATCGCAAGCGAATAAAGAGTGTGACACACGGATTTGTTTTACTGAGGTTCGGTTCTCGCAAACCTACTCCCCGTTGAGGTGGTCACAAAGACCGGGTCTCTTTCAACCCTTTCCCTCTCTCAAACAGTCCCTCGGACCGAGTGAGCTTTTCTTCTCAATCAATTGGAACACAAAGTTCCCACAAGGACCACCACACGATTGATGTCTCTTGCCTCAATTATAAGTGAGTTTGATCTCAAGAAAGAATGAAAAAGAAAGCAATCCAAGCGCAAGAGCTCAAAAGAACACAACAAATCTCTCTCACTAATCACTAAAGCCTTGTGTGGAATTGGGAGATGATTTGATCACTTTGGTGTGTCTTGTATTGAATGCTTAGCTCTTGTAAGTAGTTGGAATGTGGAAAAACTTGGATCACTTGAATGTGGGGTGGTTGGGGGTATTTATAACCCCAACCACCAAACTAGCCGTTTGGTGGAGGCTGCTGTCGCAAGTGTCCGGTGCGCCAGCCACGTCACCTGGCCGTTGGGTTTCGACCGTTGGAGCTCTGACGTGTGGGGCCGCCTGGCTGTCCGGTGGTGCACCGGACAAGTCCTGTAGACTGTCCGGTGCGCCACCCGCGCGTGCTCTGTCCTCTGCGCGCGCTGCGCGCGCATTAAATGCGTTGCAGACGACCGTTGCGCGCGAAGTAGCCGTTGCTCCGCTGGCTCACCGGACAGTCCGGTGTGTACCGGGCATGTCCGGTGAATTATAGTGGAGCGCATTCCCGAAGCTGGCGAGTTCAGAGTCGCTCTCCTCTGGAGCACCGGACACTGTCCGGTGGTGCACCGGACAGTCCGGTGAATTATAGCGGAGCGCCTCTGAGATTTCCCGAAGATGAGGAGTTCGTCTTGGAGACCTCTGGTGCACCGAACACTGTCCGGTGGTGCACCGGACACTGTCCGGTGCGCCAGACTAGGGTGCCTTCGGTTATCCCTTGCTCTCTTTGTTTGAACCCTTTTCTTGGTCTTTTTATTGGCTTATTGTGAACCTTTGGCACCTGTATAACTTATAGACTAGGACAAACTAGTTAGTCCAATTATTTGTGTTGGGCAATTCAACCACCAAAATCAATTAGGAAATAGGTGTAAGCCTAATTCCCTTTCAGAAACTCCGTGTGTTATATACTCTAATTCGACTAGGAGTGACAATGAATTTTAAATTTTATATTGTAAGATTTAAGAATTAGAACGAATTACGATTGAACCATATTTTTATTCATTTTTAAACTAAAATTTATTTATAGTCCTACCATTTTGTGAATTTTGTGAAGAAGCATTTAGATCGTGATCCATTACCACGCCTCGACTCGCTCTCCTCATAACATGGGAAGTCCTGACTCCTTAGCAGAAACACGTAGCGTGTATCCGTAATTGTAACTAACTCATGTAAACAAATACTTGTAAGGGTTGATTTGATGATAAGGGGTCACGGGAGGATTGGAGAAGATTAAGGGGAAAATTAATCCCCTCCGATCTCCCCGTGATCTCTGGTCACTAAATCAGCTCTAAGTGACTTGGCAGCACAAAGCTAATAGTAGTCGGTCCATCACAAAACTACCTGGCTCTTCGCATGCAATGGACTGACTCGTTCAGTCTCTCTCGGCCAAGAAGACTCAACAAACCTCCCGCTCCCTCTTGCGACACTCAATAGTATCGTCAGATCGAGACATCCCCGTCGATCGACCGGACGCACCCGGCCGCCATGATCTCGTGGCACGACCTGTACACGGTGCTGTGCGCGGTGGTGCCGCTGTACGTGGCGATGATCCTGGCGTACGGCTCCGTGCAGTGGTGGGGCGTGCTGACGCCGGACCAGTGCTCCGGCATCAACCGCTTCGTCGCCGTCTTCGCCGTGCCGCTCCTCTCCTTCCACTGCATCTCCGCCAGCAACCCGTACGTGATGAACCTCCGCTTCATCGCCGCCGACACGCTGCAGAAGGTCCTCGTCCTCGCCGCGCTCGCCGTCTGGTCGCACCTCCCGCCCGCGCGCGGCTGCGGCGGCGGCACGAAGCTGCGGGAGCCGTTCGACTGGTCCATCACGCTCTTCTCCCTGTCCACCCTGCCCAACACGCTCATCATGGGGATACCGCTCGTCGTGGCCATGTACGGGCGGTACTCGGGCGACCTCCTGGTGCAGGTGGTGGTGCTCCAGTGCATCGTGTGGTACACGCTCCTGCTCGTCCTCTACGAGTTCCGCGCCGCGCGGGTGCTCATCGCGGGGCAGTGCCCGGACGGCGCCGCGGCGCGCATCGCCGACGTGCGCGTGGACCCGGACGTCGTGTCCCTGTGCGGCAGCCAGGCGGAGGCGGAGGCCGAGGTGGCGCCGGACGGCCGGGTGCGCCTCGTCGTGCGTCGGTCCACGTCGGCGTCGCGGCGGTCGCTGGCGACGCCGCGCCCGTCCAACCTGGCGGGCGTGGAGATCTACTCGGTGAGCTCGTCGCGCAATGCCACGCCCAGGGGGTCCAGCGGCATCGCGCACGCGGACGCCATCTGCGCCGCCGCGCCGCCGCCGCACGGCGCGTCGTCGCTGCGCATGTCGAGCTTCGGCGCGGCGGACCTCTTCTCCCTGCACCCGACGCCGCGGCCGTCCAGCTTCGAGGAGCAGGCGGTGCGGGCCAGGTCTGCCGCCGCGGTGGCGCCCAGCAACGACCCCAGGGACGCGCACATGTTCGAGTGGAGCTCCGGTGCGTCCGCGACGTCGGAGGTGCGCGGCTTGCCGGTGTTCCACGGCGGCGACATCCACCGCGGCATGGATCCCCGCCGGCTCGTCCCCTCCGAGGCGCCTCCGAGAGGTCAGTGATCCATAAACGTGCAAGCACTGGTGTGATGGTCGTCAGCGCCTGCACGCACCGTACGTACGCGGGTTCTGTTTGTTTCAGCGATGCGGCCGGGGGAGCGCGTCGTTACGGGGTACCCGGCGGACGCCGGGCAGGACATCGTTCTGGCCAAGCTGGAATCCGGCTCGACGGAGGCCGAGCGGAAGGACGCCTGCGGAAGAGATGGCGGCGCCGGAGAGCAGCAGGCGGCGGCGCCGGCCGGCGTGATGATGCGGCTGATCGTGACGATGGTATGGCGGCGGCTGATCCGCAACCCCAACACGTACGCCAGCGTCGTCGGCCTCACCTGGTCTCTCATCTCGTTCCGGTAAAATCAAGCTGCCAGTCGCCTAGTGCATTATTTGCGTTTTCTGCATCAGAAGTGAACATATCTTGTGCTTAAAGGGGTACATTTTAAATCTGGTGCATCCATCTTGCATTCAAATAACTCCATCTTTGCAGGGCTAGGCATGGCCATGTTTAGCTTACAAAGATGTTGCATTGTCTGCAGATTCCACTTCGCGATGCCAGCCATAGTGAAGAACTCCATCACGATACTCTCCGATGCAGGGCTAGGCATGGCCATGTTTAGCTTAGGTGAGTTCTTCTCTTCCCAGTGCAACATGTCTATATTTAAGCTTACTTCAGCGTGTAGTGCTGTCCTGCAACAATTCTTGTGCTGCGGCGCAGGGCTCTTCATGGCCTTGCAGCCCAAGATCATCGCCTGCGGGAACACCGTCGCGGCCGTCACCATGGCAATCCGCTTCTTCCTCGGCCCCGCCGTCATGGCCGCCACGTCCGCCGCCGTCGGCCTCCGCGGCACGCTCCTGCGCGTCGCCGTCGTTCAGGTAAGGACTAGGGGACCTTGAAGCATTCGGTTTTTTTACACACACGCATTGGGCCGCCAGCCAAAAAGCAAAATAATGAATGCCATTACCACCACCATGCATGCGCGCGATGGGCAGGCTGCTCTGCCGCAGGGGATCGTGCCCTTCGTGTTCGCCAGAGAGTACAGCCTGCACGCCACCATTCTTTCCACCGGGTAAGACTGGACACAAGCAGCTCCCCTTTCTTCAGTTGGTTTGCAGGGTTGCTTGCTCCATTAAACGTAGCTGTGGTTCACATGTTTCCATCCTTTTTTTTCCTTCTTCTTCCTCAGGGTCATATTTGGCATGCTAATCGCTCTTCCCATCGGCTTGGTCTACTACGTTGTTCTGGGACTACTGTGAACGGTGTCACTCCAACCGCGCCAAAAGCCAGCTGAAGCTGACATGATCATCGGCCGGTGATGGATAACGGTGGTGCATGCCCTCACGACGCTATGTCTAGTTGGAGAGAGTCGCTGGAGTACTTGCAGTTTTTTGTATATTATTGTGATAGGTTTGTCTGCTAAGAATAACAGCCCTGAATAAAAAAATTTGAAGTTATAAAGGTATAGGAAAATTGTCATGGTAAGTCATCTTCCATCTCTACGATCATGCCCTGAAAAAGGGATACACACACAAGAACAACAGGCCTTTACAGCGCGATATATCGACAAGACCATACGTGTGCGCTTATTGTTCTTCACCATCAACACAATAGCTACATCTTTGCAAGAACACGCATTGCTAACGCTCGGTCGATCACAGGTTTCACGAGCTCTCAAGCTCAGGCCTTGTACACGGCGCACGCCTTCTTGGAGAACCTGACAGGCTTGGTCCTCCTGGCGTCCACGACGACGGGGCACGTCACGTGCGCCCTGTGCGTCACCCGCACGAGCCTGCCGATCACGTAGCCCCGGGAGGTGAGGTCGAAGTCCAGCGTCAGGGGCACCGCCCCCCCGCCCGCGCTCGTGGACAGCGTCAGGCCGCCCCCGGCGCCGTACAGCGGCACCTTCTCGCCGTGGATCACCGCCGTCACCGTCCGGTGGCTCTTCCTCGGCTGGTAGTACCTGCGGACCTGCGTGGTCACAGGAGGTAGCCATGTCAGATTCGATGGCTGTCATAGAAACTAGCAGCAAGCTGTTATCATGTTTCTTTCACTCGCAGCTAGAAGGGGTGAAACTAACGCAGGCAGCAAAGTGAGGCAACGATGCATGGATGCTGGACAATACCTGGCCGACTGCTATTGAGATCTCTGAATAGATCAGACGGATGGGGCCGGAGGTGACATGGATCCCAAACATTGTGGCAGGGTTGTACACCGATACGTGCAGCGAACAGTTCGTCGTGACCAATTTGGTCGGAACGCCGCTGTGGTCTGTGCCTTCACCAGCGTAGAAGTCGTCCATCACCAGGCTCTGCACCCAAAAAAAGAAGCGAGAGAGGTTCGTTGGTTTTAAAAGACGGATTTGTAGCAAACACCATTTATTCTCATTTCAGATTCTACCAGAAGTAAAATAAACGATTGGCTTAATTTTCAGATGAACTGGGAAGTGTTAGCACAAATTAACCAGTCTGTTATTTTCAGTAGAAAGCATCAGTTGAACTTCTATAACTTGAAGCCTTGAACCAATCTACTCTAGTAACCAATATGTGACTAATATGTGAGCAAGATTAGGTTCCTGATTTACAATTTACTTGTAACCACATGTAACCAATATGTGAGCAGCAACAAAACTAAAACAACCCAGCTATGCAATTTTAAATTTCCAACATTTCACTGTCTAACTGAACCACCTTTCCCCAACTGGATGATGTCTCGCCTACCGCTGGAACCGTGGGAGACATGAGTCAAATTTAGTAACTATAGGCGTCAGTTACTCGATCTACAGATGGGAATGGAGATGGACGCGTAACTAATCGTGTACTATAGTACAAATACCTTGACGACGACCTCGGGCTCGTACGGGCGGGCGGCGCCCCAGATGACGAGGCAGAAGACGGTGAAGAGGAGGACGAAGGTGAGGAAGCCGAGCACGATCTGGCAGCGGCGGGAGAGGCCGCTGTCCCCGGCGCCGAGGCCCTCGTAGGGCCCTTCCTCCTCGATGACGCTGCACTCGGGCCAGCCCTTGTCGTTGAGCACCTTGCGCCCGCCGCCGCCGCCCCCGCGGAGGCCGCCGGAGAAGCGGCTGACGGAGGAGGAGCGGGAGTGGCGGCCGTAGGAGGGGTGCGACGGCGACTCGCTGGGGCTGTTGTTGTACACCGGCGTGGCCTGCATCGACGACGACTTGTACCCGCCGCCGCCGCCGTCGTGCGACTCCCGCGACGGGCTCTGCACGTAGTAGCCGCCGCCGCCGCCGCCGGTGCCGGCCGCGGCAACGCCCCGCTTCGGCGACCGCGGCGGCGACGACGCCGCCAGGCTCGTCACGTCCGACTCCGACTTGGCGTGCATCATCCTCCTCCTCCCTCCGCTCGCTCGCTCGCGCGCCTCGCTCCCGCGGGTTCCCCCCCTGCCCTGCTGGCCAGAAGACCAAAACTGACAGCAGCAACACGGTCAGAAGCAGAACGGCGCCGGCGCTCGCGGGCGGAGCTGCGGAGACAGAAATGGAAGGCCTCCAGTGATCTGCACGTACCTGCGCGAACGAGCGGCGTCAGTGGCGCAGGGGGGGGGGGGGGGGGGCGGTGGAGTGGAGCAGAGCACGCGCCTCCTCCGTGCCTGGCTCGCTGGGCACCGCATCGGCAGCGCAGCACTAAAAGAGGCGGAAGGGGAGAGCGAGAGCGAGCAGTAACGAGCACAGAAAGGCCGGGGGGCAACCTCCCTCCGGATCCGCTGCGGCCCGGAGACACCCGTGGTCCGGTAGAGAGCGGACGCGTGGCGTGGGGAGCCGCGCCGGGGTGGCGCCCGGTTAGAGATGGCAATGGGTACCCGCGACCCGATACCCGATGGGTATTTACTCCATTAGGGTATGTATGTGGGCTAAATATTCTACCTGTGGGTCTGTTATTGGGCAAAAATCTTCACCCAATGGGTAAACGGGTATTAGAACGTTCCGCCTTCACTCATACCCGTTAACCCATGGGTATAAAATACCCAATATAAACTTAGCCCAAGCATGAACTTGTACTTTAGTAATCCATCTTTTTTACTATTTGACAACCTTTTAGACCATAATGTCATAGAAGGCTTAACGACAATTTAATGGCTATATAATGGAACATGTAATGTGCTATGTAGTACTATCCTAGTGTTACTACTTTATCCAATTATCTTTGGTGTGTTGAATGGATGGTTAAATGATGCTAGAAAATTTTGTAATGGTATTTATATCATTATATGGATATACTTGACATTTGTATAGTATAATATTTTGATAGATGTTTAATTTTTGTGGGTACGGGTGACCCGATGGGTGACCCATACCCACATGGGTATGGGTATGGGGGTAAATCCATACCCATCAGGGTATATGGGTGACCCGGTGGGGTTATTTTTGTGTCGCGGGTATGGGTATGAGGTAGTAATACCCGGTAGGTATTTACCCATTGCCATCTCTACGCCCGGTAGTTGGGAGTGGGAGGCGGAGCAGCGGATCGGGCCAGTTGCTAGGGGAGCACGGCAGCGCGGGTGCGGTGGGCGACTGGAGTGGAGTGTCGGCAGCGACGGGGGAAGGGCCAAGGGAGGGAATGTGTGTGCGCGCGGAGCTGGGGGATTATGCTTTCTGTCTGTCTGTCTGTAATTCTGTAGTATGTACGTATACTCCGTTGCACGCCCATGTCACGTATTCTTCTCGCAGCTTGAAATCAGACAAAATTTCGTTAAGATTTTGAACGAATGGAGATGGACCTATAGATCTCTGCGTCTGGTTCGAATCCTCGATGGCTTCTTTTTCGCGCACTTGCACTCATCGGTTCGGCATGTGTAGTGTAGGTACAAGGGTTGTACTACCCTACTAAAATGCCAGTGCCGAGCACGGCCGTCCTGAGGCTTGCGTTGCGTCTCCGTACGCGCGCTAGTACATCGCCCAGAAGGGCCAGAACGTGTGTTTTCGTAAAGAGTTGGGGCAAACGGGGGGTGCGCGGTTGTTTGTAAAGAGAGTCTAGCCGCTACTAGCTAAAACTACGGGCGACATGGGTTTCGTTTTGGCCACAAGCTTGTCTCGTTCCGGAAGACCGCACACGGAAACTTGGAGGATTTGCCATTAACCGATCGTTATGACGATCTCGGCGTCGTTTGTGGCAAAGCAAGGAGCGGATTTTCTCTTGCACGGGTGATTGGATCGGCTGGCATGGCAGGAATCAATCAGAGGTACGCGCGAGCGCGAGCGCGACCAGTCCTGTGGTGGATCCGCACTGGACGGATGGGGTTCCTTCTGGTAAGGCTAACCCATCGGCGTGTGTCGGTCGTGTCAGCTTGTGCCACTGCCTCCTTTGCCCCCATGGAATGGATGCCATCTCTCTCTCTCTCTCTCTCTCTCCTCTTCTTTTTTTTCCTTTTTCTTTGTTTAAAGCTTTCTCCAGCTTCTTTAATCCTTGCCTCCCATCTTCAATGCTACCATTCATGTTAGTGGAGGGAACAAAGGGGGGATATATGTAACGCTTATCCACATGAATGCGACTGCAGCGGCCAAACCTGCCTTTTCTTCTCTCTCTCTCTATTTCTCTTCCCCGCTGGAATGGGATGGTTAAGCGCTGTAGCCGGAGAACGACTTGGCAACCAACCTGCTGCGTTGCGTTGCGTTGCGTTTGCGTCGAGGCCGGCCGTTGCCCCCGCGGAGGACGCTCGAGCTTAGAATTGACACGCCGCCTACTGCAGGGCAGCAGGGGCGCCGCAGCTGCTGCAGGCTGCAGCGCGCGCGGGGAGACGAGTCGGTGAGGCCGACGCGCCAACGCCAACAACGAACGCCTCCTCCTCCTCCTCACGTGTCGGTTCTTCGGAAACGTAAACGTGACGGCAGTAATGCTCGCAGCAGGTCACAGATGGCCGGCGACTTGCGGGCGGCAGGAGACGCTCCGCAGGTCCACGTCACCAGATCAGTGGACCGTCACCGTCGCCGTACCTTTTTTTTTTAAAAAAAAATCTGATGAGAGACCGGTGTGGAACATCTCTACCAGCAGAAATTATTCTTTATTAGCTGCTGGGAACTTAGGGACTCTACTGCCCTAGCTAGCTAGCTAGCCGCACCTAGTTCCACACCCAGTTGTTCATGGTGGTCTGAAGCCAGCAAACATCCTTCTATCTGCTCGATGCTAGCTTAGTCAGGTGCTGTTTGGGTTAAGAAATGTAACGCAAATTACCCAAATGGTAATGGTTTACGTTCGATTACTGGCGGTAACAATTTGAATAGGCTGGTATCACTTTTTAGTGTGGTATCTAATTACGGTTGTACTAAAACAAACATGATTTAACGTTATCAGTTACCTATTATGTTACAAATTTATGAACCAAACAGCACATAAGCTTTGGTGACTTGGGCTTCTCTCGCCACACTGTGTCCACTGGAGAGCTGACATGTCAGTGCGGTATCTATCCTTCTGGGGTTGCCGTCGTCTTGCACCTTTCGACATGAAAACCTCCTGTTGCCCTGCCCTGTTGGGTTTGGGTAAACAAGACTACACCTAGAGATGGCAACGGGTACAAACCCGTCGGGTTTTGCTATCCCAAACCCGTACCCGTGAAAAATATTTACACCCATTAAAAAACTCGTACCCGTGACGGGTTTAAAATTTTGCCCAAACCCGTACCCATCGGGTTAGCGGGTACCCACGGGTTACCCGTGGGTTTTATCTCCAATATACTTATTCTTTTTATAATCAATAAGTATCGTAATGATTAATGAGATCATGGTCTAAAATTTATGTAATGAACAACAAGTTCATGATTTGGTATAAAAATATTAGTAAAGAGAATTAAATACAAATAATAAGTTGTATAATCAAGTTACCTTGCACTAAGTTATATATCCACCACATATATAACGCTAGTAATAACTATAATAGTAAGCAAGCAACACACTCACCAACTACTTATTACATTCACTATTTGATAAAAAAAATAGGAAGTAAATAGGTAGATAACAAGTTTGTTGTTCGTTTATAAAATAAAATGACAATATACACTAGGTTTGGTCGGGTTTAAAAAACCCACGGGTTCACGGTTTTGGGTACTGTAGGAATAAACCCGTACCCATGAACCCGTCGGATATACATTTATGCCCATTAACAAACCCATGAGTATGAAAATTGACTCAAACCCGTACCCTAGCGGGGTAAAAACCCATCGGGTTTCAGTTTTCGGGTACCAATTGCCATCTCTATACACCCTCCACCGTGGAGAAGTGGCTGAGGCAACGCTGCTGCACAGCGGCTACACCCACGTCTCTGCCTCATCTTGTAGATGAATTCCAGACAGAAAACTGCACTCCATCGTGTTTCATCATATCTGCCGGCCCTATATCTCAGGTGAGGATAAAGGCGGCTGATTTATGCCTTCATCGAATTAATACTGAGCTGAAGCTGAATGCGTCATCTGCTTTAATTTAATTCTCTCTGAGAAAAAAATTAAGCAGCTAGCGCATGAATTTCCTATATATGAAACGCGGTTCAAAACAACCTCCCTCGCGATGTCCACGTCAGCGTAAATTCTCCTCCTCGCTCGATCTCCAACCAACGGCTCACGTTCATGTCTCCTCGCCTCCTTCTCTCTTTTTCGGCTCTCGATGCTTCTGACCAACGCTTTCTCTCTCCTCGCCTCTCTTCACCCGCGTCGTGGTGTTTCTCATCCTCCTCGCTCTCTCCGCCTCTTCCCTATCCAAATTCGATTTGTCTCCCATCGATTTCGTCCTGACTGCAGCGTGCGCTTTGGTTGTTGCTGATGTCGCTCTCCTGTGGTTGCACGTGTCGCCCTCTCGTGGCTCCACCTCTCTCTCCCTTCTCCCTCCCACCGTAACCCCTGTCTGTCCATCCGTTACCTTCGCCTTCGGTTACTGCAGATTGTGACCATGTGAATGTGCGGCGTCGCCCTGGCTCTCCTCGCGACTCTGCTGCTCCAGGCCGTCGTCCCTAAGTCGGCGGCGGAGGGCCTTGTGCGGGTCGCGGCTAAGTCGGCGGCGGAGGGCCTTGTGCGGGTCGCGGAGAAGGAGCCCGCCGACTAGATCGACCATGTCGCCACGCGTCTCCTCCGCGTTGCCAGCGCCCTAGACTCGGGCCGCAATGACGACTTCGATGCTTGCATCTCAGCTTTGAGCCATGCTAGGAGCATAGGAGTTCCTCTACTGCTGAATAGTCAATCTTCGTTACCAAGATCTGAACCTTCATTTTCTATGAAAACCGGATTGCAGGTAACGAACATATCTCTACTCTTGTCTTTTTTTTCTCAGCTTTGTTGATTTTTTATTCGTATCTGACCGGGAGAGCTTAGTAACCTAGTGAAGAGGTGAATGCTTGAGAACAGGCAAAGCAAATACTTGGATTTTTGAAGGACGACATGCTGTAGAGCTTCTGGTAGGCAAACAACATATTCTTATATATGTAATGAAATGGCTAATAAACATGTCATGTGTTCGCCATATAAAAGACAGGAAAACGATCACCTACTGACATCTAAAGCTATTCTATATTCATTATTCAACTCTTACTTATTTCTTTTACTTATTTCCTTTCTCCCACTTTATTTCTGCTTGCTCAAGTGGATTTGATTTATTTAGCCCCACTGTTCATTAACTTGAGTTATTTGCGTTAGTAGTTATACATGTTCTCATTACCTCGCTCAAAATCCACATCTTGAGTCGCATTTGCGTCAGGCCCCCGATATCGCCAGCTGTCGTTGGCCACGCGCTTGCGCCGCTGTGGTAGAGAGGGCAAATTAGTAGACGTTCAATTGAAGTCCTGTGTTCCCAGCTCTCAGCATAGCAACATATTCGTCCTACTTTTTTTGCAACTGAAGCAGAAAAACTGCTATTTCATTTAAGATTGTAAAGGATCAAAGTCTGAAATGGTACTGAAATTTCTTCGGTTGGCGTTCCATCCTTCTTCTTGCAGGTCTGTAGAATTATGTACCACAATGCTGATTTATGCGTGAGTAAGACCCTCTACTTGCAGCTTTCTTCTATTAAAGATGACAACCATTTTGTTTGTTCATCGAAGTTTCCATATCAAATAGTCTGCTGTTGTGTTCAGGTAGTTATGGCTTTATTTCTTAATGCCTGTAGAATTATGCATTCATTCCTTTGCTGCTTGCATTGTCAGGGATGGTTTCTTTGATTAACTTGAACAATAAAATCGGCGTGGTACTTTTATCTATTTGTCTTTGACCATGGGTTTTGTTTTCTCTGACATATCTACGTGTGATATCTTGCATGCAAATTTATTATCCTACATCTCCACTTATGCTTCATTTTCTTGTTAAGATTGCTATACATCTAAAGAACTATGCTAATGACACTCACATCAGAGGTGTCATTCAACCTATGATAGATAAATATAATAAATATTGGAGGAACATCCCTTTACTTTACTCTTTTGCATTCATCTTGGACCCTAGAGCTAAAATGAAAGGTTTTAGTAGAGTGCTTAGAAGATTAATGAACCTGACAAGTACAGATTATGCTGTTTATCAGGTTACCACTAGAGCTAAGCTTACTGATGTTTATAATAAATATGAAGAGAAATATGGATCTGTTAGATTGAACAGGGTTGTCCCTCCTAACTTGTCTGGTAAGAAACGGTCTGCTTGGGATGAAATTTATGATGATGCTGATGATGTGGGTACTTCTGTTGGTATGCATTCTTTTGCTTCTACTCTAAACATTGCTAGAGATACCTCTGCAACTGCTCTACTGCATGCTGCAAGCTCTTCAGCTTCTACTGCTTCTGAACTCATTTCTTACTTAGATTGTGACACTGTCAACCAGTTAACTGATGATTTCAATATCTTGCACTGGTGGCATCAGCACAAACTCACTTATCCAGTACTGTCAATTATGGCTAAAGATATTTTAACTGTTCCTGTGTCTACCATCTCTTCAGAATCCACTTTTAGTTTAACTGGCAGGATCATCGACGAGCGGAGGAGGAGATTGAAGTCTGATGTGGTTGAGATGTTGACATGCATTAAAGATTGGGAGGATGCTGAAGCAAGGATGCAACACATGGTGGATGACAAAGAGCTTGAAGAAACATTTGAAGATCTTTATCTTGATTAGTCTTACTCTCTTTGTGACCATTTCTGTAATGGGACTGTAATATTATGCACCTGGACTGGACTGGACTGTAAACATTTGAAAAACATTTTAATGAGCTGGACTGTACTCTTTTTTCCTGTCTAGGGTTTCTCACAAGGGTGAGTTTTACCTAGACAGGTTTTTAACGAGGCAGCCATTGCACTACAGCTCAAAATAAAATTATTGTTTGATTAGTCTATTCCTCTCTTTGTGACCATTCTCTTTGCTGGTATATCAGTTTGCTTGCTGTTGCTGGTATGTCTCATAATAAAATTATCTTATGTCTATTTGATGGCTGTTGATTACTTGCTGGTATTCTAAGTATAGTGCCCGTGCTGGCACTAGCACTGGCGTGCTGCCGTGCCTGGTGGCACGACACGGCACGGCACGGCTAGGCGATCACTAGTACAAAAAGGCTCAAAGCCTGCGGCACCCATATATTTTTACAGGCGGATCCGGTTATCCACCGACTGTGCTATTTTTAGTGGCGGTTCCTTAAGAAAACCGCCACTAGAAATCGTATTTCTACTGGCGGTTCCTTAAGAAAACCGCCAGTAGAAATCCATGATTTGTAGTGGCGGTTTTCTTAAGGAACCGCCAGTAAAAATACGATTTCTAGTGGCGGTTTTCTTAAGGAACCGCCACTAGAAATCATTTTTATCCTTAATTTTTCGAGTTTTTCAAACGACCTCGTATGATAAAACCACCAAAATAAAAGTTGTAGATCTCTAAAAGTTATGAAACTTTGTAGTTGACAACTTTTTTATTTGAACTCATTTCGGTTCTCAAAAATTGAATCTAAGTATGTCAAATTTAAAATTCAAATTTTGCAAACTACCTCGGATGAAAAAAGTGTCAAAATAAAAGTTGTAGAACTTCAAAAGTTATTTATGTTTGTAGTTGACAACTTTTTTATTTGAATTCGTTTAGGGTCTCAAATAAGCAATTTACACTCAAATGGTTGTAATATGTGGAGAAAACAACTACAAACTAGACACAAGTCATGTCATAGACGGAGTGGTAGTGGAGGGTACGCGCGAGGGTGAGGTCTACGGTTCGATTCCTAACAAACGCGTAGCACGCGAAAAATGCCGCGACTTGGCGGGTGGGGTGGGCCTAATAAAAAATTTTTTTTACTATTTTTAAAATCTGTTTTATATTTTCTGGAAACGATTTGCACTGGCGGTTTTATTATGTCGACCGCCAGTGAAAATCGATTTTCACTGGCGGTTTTATTACGTCGACCGCCAGTGAAAATCGATTTTCACTGGCGGTCTTCAGTTACCCGCCTGTAAAAATGATGATTTCTACTGACCTCTAGCACTGGCGGTTACGAAAAACGTCACTGTAAATATGTTTAGGACCGTCAGTATAGAGCTTCTCTGTACTAGTGGATGATAGTGCCGTGCCTGGGCCGAGGGCCCAGCACGGTGGCACTACCAGGCACGGCACGGATCCTTTATCGTGCCTAACCGTGTCGTGCCGTGCCTGGTCGTGCTAGTGCCAGTGTCGTGCCGTGCCGTGCGGCCCGGTTGACCATCTATACAAACGATAACATCGAACGACATAGGGCAATACACACACTGTTTCGTTGAGTTGTAGTTTATTTAATTCCATGCATCCTTCTCCAAGCATACTAGCTTGTTTAGGATCAGGAGGCAGCCGGTAACTAGTACGGAGATATCACATCACTGGGTAGTAGGGCTCTATGGCGATGGCGCACATGCCCTCCCGAGCCCTGACACGCCTCGCCATCCGCACGTAGCCATTCTCTCCCCATCCCTGACCCCACGAGTTCTTGACGATCCAGTACTTGCGTCCGCCGCTGTCGCTGCCGGTTGATCCGTACCCGACCACCGTGACGACGTGGTTGACGGTGGTGGTGTCGCAGGGGCCCGAGAAGACCCCGCTCTTGTAGAACTGGAAGGCCCTGCTCGCGTCGACGAACACGGCGACCGGCTGTCCCGCCACGGCGCGCTCCAGCTCGGCCTCGTTATTGCGCTGCACCGCCTGGTAGCCACGGATCCTGGCCGCGTGGTGACCAAGCTTGCCGCTCATGCATTGTCTCTGGCTGCCCACGTACGGGTAGTCCGACTCGGTGGTCAGGCCGCCGTTGCGGGTGACCCACTCCATGGCGGATCTAGGGGAACCGCCACGGCAGCCGTTGTCGTTGCCCCCACGGTCGCAGTCCACGATCTCTTGCTCCGACAGCGACACCAGACGACCTGTCTTTATCTGGTGCACACCTTCGATGGACGCCACCGTTGCAAACGCCCAGCAAGAGCCTGCACGCACCAAATCTTTGTCAGGCATGGGTCATAAATACATGCATGGCATTCGCATTCCCTCCGTTTATATTATTTCTAAGACAGAAACACGCATCAAGACGCAAACTTTACCACATTGTTGCTGGTCCTTGACCCGCGTCACTGCTCCCTTGGTCCTCCAGTCCACACTGTTGGGAGCCTCGCCGGTGTTGTTGCCGTTGGACATGCCTGCTGTGCTCATGGTGCCGACGGTCGGTGGCATGGCCTCAGCTGCAGGGGGCTGCTCGTCGAGCTTCATAAGATATGTGTCCTTGAACTCCTCCTCGGTGAGGTCGGTGAACTGGTTCTCACCGAGCTCATATGAGCTCCCGGTCGACAGCTGGTTCATGGTCTTGATGAACCGGACGTTCTCGCTGTAGATCATGAAGCGTTGCTGGAATTCCTCTGGGGTCGCATAGGTGCGGTTGTATTCAGCCTGCCAGGCTTTGAACCGCTCCAACAAGGGTATGGCTATGGTATCATCACTGAACGCCGTGCCTGCAAGGAGAAGGCTGCAGGCGAACATGAGAGCTAGCGAAGCTGAGGCGGTAGCCATGGTCATGTTATGGTGGATGTGATAACTAGTGCCTCTGCTGTCTTGTGAGCTAGCTAGTAGTGTGGCTGGGTTTATATAATGCATGGTGATGCACGGATGTAGTACTAGTACCGATGCTGCATGATATGACTAGCTAGCTAGGTGTGTACCGGTGTATGAGGAAGGGAAAAACAATAGCGTACCTTCCATGTACTTGGTATTTATTAGACAAAGGTTCTTTTCTTCATAGAAAATACGGGAGCAAATAAAGGAAATCAGGAGAATAAGGAGCTCTCTACTGGCTGCTTGTTAGGCAAGTGACCTAACGTCGTTCGTCCTTCGTCTGGGTGTTATCTCAATCATCACGTGCATGAGTGTGAATGCATGCATGGTGAGACAGGAGAGTTTGCCAAGTGCCTCATCAAGTATCAACTCATACACATAGTAAGGGCCCTGTTTTTTATAGTTTTTTTTCAGCTTCTAGCCACCAGAAACTATTGCAGACTGTGAAACGTCTAGCTTTTCAGCCCGCTTCTATGCAATTCAATTTAGTCAATACTATCTGAAATCAACGTGAACACAAAATCAGCCGAGTCGTTGCGATAGCAGGAAACCGTCACTTTCTACATCCTAAACCCTATGGACTCTTATTTTTCTCAACACGTAATCTCCACGATACTCAGATTCTCTGCACAACCAAACTCTCCCCACACAGCCAGATTCTCAGAAAAGCTCCTCAGAAAAAAACTGAATCAAACAGGCCCAAGGTAAAGCCATCCTACCCTGTAGTGTTGGATCGGGCAATAATCCGTTTATTTTGTTCGGTTATTTTGGTACGAATACTACCGGAATCATGTTCTTTGCCGAGTGTCTAGACCGCCGAGTACCTTTTTTCGGACACTCGATAAACCGAGTACATTTTTTCGGACACTACCCATTACCATACCCACCGCCCTATCATTTTTTATCGCGCATACACTTATCTACAACTACACTACTACATCAATTATGTTTATACTACGTTTTCATTTCTCATATACTATAACAAACCGAGAGTTATTTGATTATTTGAGACACTAAATGAATTCATTTGAAAATGTGACCAACTATAAAGTTGCATAACTTTTCAAGATCTACAAGTTATATTTTGATAGTTTCTACATCCGATGTCGTTTACAAAATTTGAATTTCAAATTTGAAAACTTCACACGAATTTTTCAATGATAAGATGATTTCAAATAAAAAATTATCAATTATAAAGTTTCATTATATTTAAAGACCTACAACTTTTATTTTGGTGGGTTTTCCCTTCGAGGTAGTTTCAAAAAATCAAATTTTAAAATTCAAACATAATTTTGCATGACAAAACGATTTCAAACCAAAATATTGTCAACTACAAAGTTTCATAACTCTTCAATACCTACAACTTTCATGTTGGTGGTTTTTTCTTTAGAGATTGTTTTCAAAATTCAAATTTTAAAATTTTAAAATTCATACGTAGTTTTAGGTGACAAGATTACTTCAAATGAAAAAGTTGCCAACTACAAAATTCTATAACTTTTCAAGCTCTACAAAGTTTATTTTGTTTGTTTGATCATTTGTTCATCTAACATGATGATTCTAACAATATGCACAAATCTAATACATCTCTCTCGTAGTTTCATAAACTTTTTTGAAAGTGTAGTTTCTTAAACTACGAGAGAGATATAGGTTTTATGAATAAATTTACTTTTATTTTGTCATATGAAGAAATGTTCAAAATATAAATTGTACATCACGATGAGTTATACAATTTTGTAGTTGAAAACCTTTTCATTTGAATTAATTTAATGCTTTAAAATGTGATTTTTAAATTGTCTTTGCCTTGTATTAAAAAAAGCACTCGGCAAAGGAACCCTTTGCCGAGTGTCAAAAATAAAACACTCGACATAAAGCTTCTTTGGCGATTGATTTCTTTTACCGAGGATTTTTTGCTTGGCACTCGAGCTTCTTTGCCGAGTGTCCGGAAAAAAACACTCGGCAAAGAGCCGAATTCCGGTAGTGGAAGAAACTTCGGTATACAAATTAAAAGGATGTTTGTTTGTGAAATCACTCCATTTAAGATAAGGTGTTGCATCATGAGTCCATTTCTTAAATTTGGTGGGATGATATCAATCCTCATGTTAGTACTAACTAACTATTGGTAATGAGGTGATGATGGATCAACTAATTTCATTCCATGAACCAAAAAAGTGAGAAAATGATTGACTAGCTTATTTTTTTAAACCAAACACCCTATAACAGAACCGTTCGGTGCGTTGTTTCATGAAATCAAGGAATAAAAATCTATATTGATACCGAAAATCAAAGAAATGGGAGGTATAGTTTGGTTTTGGCGTGGTTCGGTTTGTGGTATAAAGATTAGGCTGCAAACCGTATATAGGACATGAAACACAAGCATAGGATTTCAACCGAGGTGATTTGGTTCCATCACAAGAATATATATGTAGTGATCGATCGATATCGTTCCTAGTTATTTGGTCCTTCTTCAGTCGAGAAAAATACGAGAGCAAAGAAAATAACTGGTGATGTACAACTGTACAAATGCTGATGAACTGTATGTACTGTGAGCAAGGAAAACCATGTTGAGATCGAGAGTACTTGCCTATACTTGGTACCTGGGCTAATAAAGATTCTTCAAGAAAAATACGAGAGCAAAGAAAATAAAAGCAGTCTTGGAAACTATTTGTCAATCACCATGCAAGGACTCAATTGCAGTAGGACCAAGTCGGTACACAGTTCAAGATCTATTTGAATCATTTCAGTTTATCTGAAATCAGTGGCGGAGCTAGCCTCAAACTTCACCGACGTTGGCATTCTTAGGATTGGGGTCAACTACAATGGTGAACTGTAGCTTTTCAAAGGATTTGTTGAATTTCATCAGTTCATTGACCCCAACGCTAAGGGCAGATTTAGTGACATGGAAATTGAAAGGATCCATGAGGAGGATATCTCTTTCTATTCAAAATAGCGAGCGAATTCGTGTCCCGTGGATCCCAATTTTATTGTCACCAAACCAGCCCTAAAGGGTAGCTCTACCCTGTTTGGCATGCTTCCTTTTTGTTTTGCTCCATGCGCACCTAGGGCCAGTAAAGGGTCCTCTAATTTAGCCTAGCAAATTTAAGCATGGTGTTGTTATTAAAGGCCGAGCCAAAATACTATACAATTTTGAACTAAAAATAATTAGGACTTAGTTGGATTGGGAAGGAAGCATTAGGGGCCATGATTCATTAGTCATTATCACCACTATATGCACCATAATGCTTAACTAGCTAATTACCTGTTATTTGCTAGGGTTTTTATATCAGAGATATTAAAACCTCACTCGGTTTGGAGCTCTGTCTGCGTTCCGCGTGTTCTCCGGCTATCTCGATGCCGACGCGTGGCCGCGTCCTCGGACCCGAGTTGTCATTCGCTTTGTTTGAGCCGTGCGCTGCGTCTCGTCCTCCCCGGCAGCCGCCGCTAGCGCCGCCCCCCACCCAGCCATCTTCCTTCTCGGCTACCCCGCGAGCTTCTCCTCGCACTCCACAGACGTCACAACCGCCACCTAGCCTGCCCCCTCCTCCGTGCCACCCTACAACCACTCATGTCGTCATGCCGCTGGCGTAGGCGCTTCCTCCTCCTCCTCCGCCCACTCCTAAGCCAGCGCCACCGGTCGTCACTTCACCGATGCCCATGCACACTCGTCCTCTTCCACAACCCCCTCCATCGGGATCCATACCCCTTCTTCCCAACAGCAAACTCGCTGCCGCCAACCCAGCCACTGAGACCCAGTCCTCCTCCTCCAGTGATGGCAGCCTCTCGACGTTCCTGGCCAACATCTCCACCCTCATAACGCGACCCCGCATGCCGCTGACTCCTGCGGCTTCCTCGTTCGAGTAATTTCCATCGCTGAAACCAAGCAGCTAGTGCTTCTTTTCAAAGGCCAGATACTGCTCAACAGGAGGAAACATCCAAGGAACATGCACCAATCTAAGGGCCTGTTTGTTTCAGCTTATAGATTATATAATCTAGATTATAATCTAAATTATATAATCCAGATTATAATCTAGATATATTATAATCTACATGTAGTTTTGTTTGGTAGTTTAGATTATACAAATGTAGATTATTCACAAAGACAACAATACCCTTGTTTGTTTATTTGAGGTGAGAAAAGAAGTATGACATATATTGTAATTTCTATTTACATAACCATGAGTAGTGGGTCTTTTACCAAAATAATCTCAAATAAGGTACTCTTGGGGAGATTATGAGATTATCATAATATGAGTTTTAAATTATATAATCTAAACCCATAATCTAGTTGTTTGTTTACCTAATGAATTATTTGCGCTAGATTATATAATCTGAAGATATTATAATCTGAAACCCCAACAGGGCCATAATAAGCCTCCGCCTCTATGCTCACCTAGGATCTAGGGCGAAATACGACGGAGTGCAGTTTTTTGTCTGATATAGGGTAAATGAAATACGCGTTTAGCTATTTTATGCATCTGGAAGATGTTATTGGACGAGATTGATATTGAAAGCATCATCAATGATTTTGCATCTCGACATGTTATAACTTTATAAGACACTTTTAAGGTAAGATTATACTATGTATTCATTCGTTTACGGTGAACTTTTTATATATGTATGGAGTATTGCTTATATATAATAATGTCAATTATTAAAAAGGCCTCTCTTTTAAGTATCGATCTGGGCCTATGAAATCTCAGGAGGACCACCACTGATCGGATAAAGATTATATATATGACAAGAGAATGGAAGCCCAGGGCTTCCATCAGTACCAGAAAGCTCCAGCCAGGTATAGCCACGTCCCGTACCAGCGTGCGTCCCATCGGGGATGGGTTCTTACTCTACAGATTTTAGTGTAAAACATGAACCAAAACAACGTAAATGATTACGAATTTTAGCGTAAATCGTAGATCTGTTTCGAAACGGCGAATGCGGCCCGAAAAATACGGCGTAAAAATCTCGCGCGTCCCATCTGGCACGGGTTCTTCCTCGGACAGATTTTAGCGTAAAACATGAACCAAAACAACGTAAATGATTACGAATTTTAGCGTAAATCGTATATCTATTTCGTAACGGCGAATGGCGCCCGGAAATTACGATGTGAAAATCTCGCGCGTCGTACACGGGTTCTGACTCGGGTAGATTTCAACGTAAAACGTGAACCAAAATAGCATAAATCATCGATCTGTTTCGTAACGACGAATGGGGCCTAAATTACTGCGTGAAAATCGCACGCGTACAATCATGCGCAAGTTCTGGCTCGGGCGGATTTAAACGTAAAACATGAATCAAAACAACACAGCGTAAATGGGTATGAATTTTAGCGAAATCGTCGATCTATTTCATAATGGCAAATGCCACACATGAGGTTGTCGCAAAACACGTAAATAAATGTCATAAATTGGCGTAAAACATATCAATAGATGTCATAAATTGGTGAAAAAGGCAACACGTGATTTGAGGTAATTATAGCATAAAATGCAAACTAACCATCTACAGAACAGATGTTTCAGATTTTACAATAAGATACAAGAGATAATTATTCTTGTACTCAACAATGAGAAGGACATCTTCTTTTGGCAAGGCTTCATAAAAGAGTATGTAGTCATCATCAGTGTTATCACTAACTTCTACGGTGAACTCCTATGTTCAGTGCTCCGAATTAATGCAATAAAACAGAATTAATAAGGCGTCTTTGAGGTGGTATATGTATGAGTACATGATGAACTGCACAGTCCAAATACTCAGCTGAGTTCAAGAAGAGATCGATAATGGCTTCCCTACTCCCTGCATGCAACCACAGGTTTTATGTTGTTATCAGTCGTCACAGTGCACCAGCTGTAAAATATTTAGATCCAAGCCACTACTGCTAATGAATGCATATGACAATCTAGAGCCGTTATTTTATACCTCAATTATTAGCTCTACACTTGTACAACAAGCTTATCCATCTAAATGCTAGAGTCTATGACCACTTATTACTGCAAACTTATGCGAAGTATGGCCATTAGGAAAGCTCTTGCGCCCATCCTGTAAGAAGTTTTTCTCACCATGGCAAATCACATCACCAGTCACTTGATCGTATAACTGCACCCAATATATCGTAGAGGCACTATGTTAATTTAAGGATGAAAATCATCTCTAGGAAAGAACTATCTACACGCAAATGAATACAAGTATACCTGCTTTCCATCAGGAAAGCATCGCCAGAAGTCTAGCCTTGGTCTCCCTACTGCAGTCTTTATTAAATCAGTAAAGGCCACAGTTATCAACACAACAAAAAGAACACCTGGAGGATTTATATGAATTATTCAGCGACATGTGAATCAACAACTCAGCACAATGAAGAAGTAAACAAACAGAAGATAGCAGAGACATTTAAAAAAACATAGTGCTGCCGGATGCAGATCATAAATGGCTCTCGTGGAAACATATATGGATATGAAAATGAGCCAGGGACAGAGTATAGAGACCATCTAGCAAAAGGTTGAACACCCCACATCAGTGCTGAATAGAGTGAGTTCGAGCTTGCATCAGAGAACATAATTGTAAGGTAGTGTCATAAACATACAACGGAGCCCAAAAACTTCACTGCATGTATCACACAGTAATATTACTTACTTGTTGAGGGAGTTGTGGACATATAGTGCACACAAATGTCAACATGACAATAGCAGATCAATGATGCATCATAAGTTATTTATGACAATATAAAATAATCCCTATTTAACAGTAAAAGTATGTGGATGTTAACTTTAGAGAATTGATTAAATAAGAACAGAAAAAGTAAACTAGGTTAGGTAATATTTTATTTTTCTTGTCACATACTTAACCAGATGAATAAAAATATTAGTTGCAACAGACCTCATCAACCAAATAATAAAATTAATATCTGCATTATTTTAGGTAGAACCTATATTGTGAACATTTGTAGTTTTGTTAGTAGAGGAAATGATAGCTAACAATTCACTACGGAACCTATATGTTGAGAGTAGGAACTCCTGCAAACTCGCTGGATACAAAATCACTGGACATTAACGATCCTATGCAATACTAATAAAAACAAATCTTGAACAATCAACCCTAGGCCTATGTTTTGACGGATGATGCCACATATGGGGACCAGATGGGAAGACGACACAGATGAACCACTCTGAACAACAGATCGAATCACTAGAATCATGGATCTATACCTCCAGGTGACATACGAAGCAGTTGGAGCTGAAAAACGGCGGTGAGCCCGTTGGCGGTGTGGATCTGGTCAGTGGAGGGGAGGCCAAGTCGCCGCAGACACAGCGGTTGGCACGCGAGGGGCGTCCTCACAGGGGACGATGCGGTTGGCGTCGCCTGGAGAGTCGAAGTAGAGCGTGTTCCTATGATCGTCGATTTCGCTGTCGCGCCGCGGAACGCTACCGGCGCTAGGAACAACAGTCGTGCAGTCGCCGCTAGGAAGATGAAGATAGGGGAAGAAGAAACTGGCAACGACTACGTGCCTTCGGGAGATAAAGATGGGAGCAGTTAGGGTAAAGAAATGTGTGGGTAAAATGGGCCATCAAAAAAGTTCACGTGGGGACTAGTATGGATGCCCAGATTGTGGGAGCATAATCTTCTCGTGGGCCCAGAAAGCTAAATCGTGCACAAACTATATTTGCATAAATGGCAATACACATCATCGTAACTCATATGTTAATTTGGCGTAAGCAGTCGGGGATAGTAAACCAAAAACGGTCTGGTGCGGTCTGCACACCTAGTTGGTCGGCCCGGGCGGTAGGTGGTCGGGCTTCCTGTAGTTAAAGAGAGCCCAGGGCTCTAAATACATACATATATATATATATATATAGTTGACTATTTATATCATTGTTAATATATATAAATGCTAAGGTATATACACATGATGGGTGTACACCATTTGTACATGTTCGTGCGGAAGTAATGAAAAACGTTGATTTTTATGCTAAACATAATGTAGGGAGGTGCATGCGATACAAAATGAAAAGGCATGAATATGAATAAAAAAATGTATAGAGTAGTCACTAATTAAAAAACAATCAAAATGAGAGAGTAGTAGGTAAGTTGTTTTGCTAACTAGTTAAAAGTCTAGCTTCTAAATAATTTTCAAATACAATAGCCTTTCAAAATAGTAGCCCATGCGGAAGCACAGGTTGATGGACTACTAGTGTACTCTATTGTAATATGTTTGGATAGTACATTTACTTTGGTATTGTAAGTCTTGATACAATTTTTTCAATAACTAGGTTAAGTTGGCTAGGATAAATGCAAAAAGAATGACGGAAAAAATACATACAAACATAAGAGAATTCGGAACAGAGGAAACACCGACAAGAGGGTAAGGGATAGATCGGGACCTGCGTCATCCAAATCAATATCTATATCTATATCTCTACTACTCTATATGATGGTAGAGTGGGCGTCCACCTTTTTTTGGTGAAGCACGCCAAGCGCCCCTGCCCGCAATCCTAGCTCTCTCTCCTGCATCCCCCGCTCACACCACGCGTAATCCCCGCCTGCAATCCCACGCCCGCGTAGTCGCATTCTCCGCTCTCCCCGCCCACAATCCCCACCCACGCCGTTGATGGCTCTCCCCAGATGATACTGCCCCAGGAAATCTCACGTCCATGAAATCCCGCGACGTTTGATGCCTCGCTCCAGGAAATCTCGCGTCCACCACCTCCTCCTCGTCGATTATTATACCACGGCACCGCCCTCGTGTTCGTGTTGCCCGCCCCAATCGTGCGGCTGCCACGCCCGCCGCTGCCACACTGCTTCTGTAACACCCCGGGCTTTAAGGGACAAAGCCGGGTGCATCTCATACATGCGCCAAAGAAGACAACATATATAATAACAGAGTGTATAGAGATAAATGTCACAATATAATCAGAGTATTTATTACAATATAAGTTGGTCAAAATTTTATTAGCAATTACTAAGTATAAGTAAATACCAAACCTTAGTAAATAATAAGTAAAAGTAATAATAGAATAATCCTAATGCGATGCAAATGACAAATTGAGTTTTAATTTCATAGATTAATCATGTGAAGGTCCGAGCCGCTCATGGTCGTGAGCACGACTAGTATACCAGTTTTACGCTCTATAGAGGTTGCGCATCTTTACGCACAAGCCGTGTTACCCATCTGCCACGGGGTCATAAATCCCATACACCTCTACCAAGGAAGCGAGGCAGGGTAACACTACGAGGCATTTACAAAGTTCCACTAGCTTTAGAAAACCCGCTACAGTTTATAAGAAGCTCCAGTGCAGGAATCCCTCGCCTGATCGCCATCGCAGCAAAATCAACCCAAGGACCTCCCTACACTGACCACTCCCCTACTGCCCTTGCCCCTTTCGGGTAAGGTAGTCATCCACTAGCTTTCCTAGTTAATCAGCCAAGGGCGTCCCATTAAACCCTTGTGGTAGCACTGTTTTCCCGGGTGGTCGCTCCATGTTCCAATTAACATAATGATCTTATCATGAACATAAATTACATAACATAATAATTGGAACATGGATATAATAAAATATTAATCCCAAAACCATATAGAGCAATAACATAACTACCCAAGTGATTCAGGGGTAAAACAAGGTAAAAAGAATAAACAGACTAGGGTAACCTATTGGGTCCCATCAAAATTAAACCTATGCATTGAATAATGATAATAAAGAACATTATTGGGTAACAAAAGTGGATCAAGGGCACAACTTGCCTGGCACTTGAGATTCCAGTTACCAGGGTGATTCTTCGGATCCTCGAAACCTCACTGCTAGTCGCAGCAATGCAAACAAACATGGTATAGATAAAATTAACATCACACCAAACATACGTACAAACTGAATAATAATGATCTACGTGAAGCTACGAGATCGCGGGAACGAGAACCACTAAAATCGTAGTTACGGTTAAGGAGTTATAATTTTATAGATGATTTATGTGACTAAAATATTAAACTATATTATAAATTGGTTAATATAAATCATGTAAGAGGTTATTCTACAAATAATTATCTCAAATTTAATTTAAGTTATAAATTAACCATAGATCATATTCTAGTAATTTAGATTGATATGCAGTTTAACCAACTTATATTAAATAAAGATCTAATTATAAAAGAATGAGCCATGGTATAATAAATGTTGTTAATGCGTAGTAAATATTCATATGAGACTAACGCAACTTGAACGGATCAAAACGGAGTCAAAACAGGGGAGTTATGAATTTCCTAAGGTTTTATGTATTAGATACGAGATTAATTAAAAGATAAGTTTTAATATGTTTTTCATGTCAAAACAGAGGCAATAGGTGATAAACAACATTATTATAAAATTATAGAAACTGGAATGAACTGAAAAGGAGCTAGTATGAATTTCTTATGAATTATACAAGTTTTTCCAATTAATTTCATACTAGAAATCAATTTCCATATTTATTTATTTATTACACTGATTTCTGGACTGCGCGCGTAATAAACAGAGAGCGCAGGGGCTTCCTTATAAATAAGCCGAGACTCAACCAACAGTGATATTGGATGGCGGGTTCTATTCTAAAGGAAGGTGGGGTTTCTTTTGCGAAACCGGCACACTGAAAGGGTATCCACCAATTCTGGCCGCACGATCAAAATCCGATGGCTAACAATAGATCATGAACCGGTACGTGGCAGTCGCTACCGGATCAGGATCCGACGGCTCAAATTTTATAAGGTTTGATCCGATCCAACCCCTCGGATCAAAAGCATACGGCTGCTATCAACCGAGCGAAGGGGTATGAAGGCTTCTAATCCTAGCCGTTGAATACCAGATCGACGATCAGGGCGCCCCTTCACGCTTTCCTCTCTTCCCTGCTCACTCCGGCTGGTGGTGAACCCAATCTTGCGGCGGCGCCATTGACTGTGTCACGCAAACAGGCTAACCCGCGCACATCCCCGAATACCGAACGATCCTACACGAAGTATAGCGTATGGCAAATCTAATGGCGGGTTGTTTACCTGATGGGGTGGTGGCAGATTGGCTAGCCACGGCGGGAGGCGGACCCGCGGCGACGAAGGAGCGACCGCGAGAAATTCGACAGGTTATGGCGACGCCCACACCCGATTGCCAGCTTGCGCAGGATCCCCGGTCGCTGGTGAACGTCCCTGACCCCTCCTCGGTCCCCGATCGGCGGCACAGAGGGTGATAGGCAACGGCGGAATCCGACAACGCAGCGCAGATGCCCCGGCTTCCTCTCCCGCTAGACAATGGAGGCGATGGCGGTGGCGATTAGGGTTCCCCCCCGTTGATGGGTTGCAGCAGGATTTCAAGGCCGACTAAATAGCTGGGCGAGGCTAGCCACGACCGAGCAAGAAACAGAGATCATCACAGCACCGACTGCTGGTGAATGGATTTCCCGGTATACGCGGCCAGGAGGATGCGAGCTTCGGCCTTTATACTCCAAGCGGAGAGGGAAAAACGGAGGGTCCGGTTGGACGAACTACCGGAGCGAGCTTGTAGAGGGCGGCGAGATCCCCGGCGGAAACGACAGAGTCCGCTGCGAATCCTCCGCGAGGTGGGTGACGAACCCGACTGATGGGTCCCACCAAGTTTCCACCGCGCGCTTGATGAGTGGCTATCCAGTGGCCCCAGGCCGCCAGCGGCACCGCGAAGGGGCGATGTTTGCCGCGCGCGCAGAGTTAACGGGTGCTGGTGGGCTGACTCAATGGCCCCACAAGACAGTGGCGCCCCGCGCGTAGTGTGGCTGGCCCGTGAGCCCACCATGTCGGCGCAATATCTCTGCTGATAGGGGCATGCACGAGTTGGGCCGCGCAGGAGTCAGGCTGGCGTGGAGGGGATTTTGGGCCGAACGAATGGTGGCCCAATAGCGCAAGTAACTATTTTTTCCTTTTTCTTTTCTATTTCTTTTCCTTTCTTATTTCAAATTCAAATTTTTGTGCCCAAATTTGTATTCAGATCAAGTATGAAGTTTGAACACCCTAGTATGGGATGAATCCATTATTTAAATTTATTTTTCTGCCTTTGTGTAGTATTTTTCTCCTATTTTGATTTCTTTCAAATTTTCAAAATCAAACCTGTTTCAACTTTATGTTTGGATTTCAGATTCCCATTTCTCAAATATAAACCAAATGTGAATATATACTCTATTGTTTAATATTTTTTTATTTATGGGAGGAATAAATGGTTTCATGATAAATCCCTTTTCTCATTTTATATGTTTTCCTTTAAAATTGGAGATCTAATTACATGTTTTCAATAAAATGCATCACCACAAAATCAACAACAAATCAACCTTTCTTAACTATTTATTGGTCCCTTAATCTTCTATTACTTTTTGATGATGAGGAGAGAGAGTCCTAATAGATTTTCAAAGGTCTTCAAAATTCTCACAACCCTATTATATATACTCTTATTTCCTTATTCTATTATTTTATAATATATGTATTTATTTATCTATTTATTTTTATTTTTATTTTTTCCAATTTCAGGTCTTACAGCTGCCTCCCCCACCGCGACAACGCCCCCATACCCTAACGCATCTCCTCCACCGCGCCGCTAGCCTCACCACAGCGGAGTTCCTCCGCCTATTCCTCAACGTGGGACCTTCGCCCGGCCACATTGGGTGAGTCTTCACGTGCCACACCACAACGTTGTGATCTTTCTTCAGCGGGATCCATGTCGATTTTGGTCACGCGCCAGTCAATCGGTGGAGGCTATTGGAATCTAATGGCTGAGTCCTACACCGTCCTTGTTCCTTCCCGCGACAGCCACCCAGATCCTCCTCGCCTGACCTCTCCTTTCTCATTTTTAGGCCTTCCACTATATCTGCAATAAAGAGAAGGATCCAAGGATACTCCGTTCGGAGGAGCAAGGTAAGTCGACTGGCTCTATTCGGACCAAATGCTTTAAGGGCTACTCCGTTCGGAGGATCTGGTGGTTATTGTGGTCGTCACTAACAGTGTTCTACCTTGGACCAACTAGGAATGAGGTTAATTAAGGAACTTAAAGGGCAAACTCTGAGAGCATGTGCATAGATCCATAAAAGTGCTAGCATATGAAACAAAAATAGTGTATAGTCTACTTTACCTTTTTAAGACTGGTCGTCGATGAGAGATTAAATGGGTAGTATCTTATTGATGTATGTCAAACCTTGGTGCATGTAGTTCCAGAAAATTTGTGGCCTTGTGGACATGCTTCCGTTGTCAACAAAATATTTTGTCTCTCGGTTACTCAGTAGTATCATTGGTAGGAGTATTAATAAACCTGAGCGTAGATCAATGATTCTCATAGCCACATTTGCATAGGTCTCACTATCATGGCAAAACATGAGCGTGACTAACCACATTTGCATAGCCACAATTCCACTTCAAGACTCTATGTGATTATATCATGGCAATCCAAGACAATACGACACTAGAGTAAGTGCTCATTGATTTATCTATTTTAGGGTTTACCAACTACTTAGATTATTGATATAGACTTTCGTCATGCTATATTACAGGATGAAATGGGTGCGAAGTTTCAATCCTTTTAAGATAGAAATATTTGCCAAAGTCCTGCAAAACATATTAATGATAAATCAAGATATGACTCTAAAATGTTTTGACATGGTCGTTCGGCTGCTTGCTAATAAAGAGTCACGTAGGCCAAAAGGAGAAATCATAAAGAATATAAAGCATTATATGGACATGCGTTTCCGGGTAAGTTTGTTTCCAATCAATAATGTACTAATATATAGTATCTATATCTAATCCTAGCTCATGTGAAAATATATATACATATCCAGAGAATGGTTAGTTTTGATAAACTTTCAAAGTACCATCAGGACCCTACAGCTGAAGAGTTAACCAAAACACTCGATTGTTGGCCATCAATGAATTATTATATCACGGGATGTAGATATGTAAGTATGTGTTCATTTTGAATGTATTTATAAAGGGCACTTCTTTGCAATCCTAATGACTGATATTTTGCAGGTTCTTATGCCATGGAAATTCAACGGATGTTACGCCCTTTTCATAATAGATCATGTTAAATAGCATGTGACTTTTATCGACTTTACACCGACTCAAGATTGGTATAAGCACATGCCGTACAAGAGGTTTGCGGAAGCGATTATCATGGCCTCAAAAAATATAAGATTGCATACAACAAGAAACGTTCTGGATGGGCATATGATTTTTTAAGTGGGAACATACAATTCAGACTGGTGTTCCAATTGACTTAAGAGGATATTTTCTTCATACCACCTTCTCAGCAGTTTAAATTTTTTCTATGATAATCATTGTATATAACATAGTTGGCCAAACATTATTCTATAGGCTTAATAACAGCTACCTCGTTTTACAAGCTATGACCATGTGGGGGAATGACAGACGAATGGAATTTATTAGGGTGAGTGTAGTACCTTCGTTTCATGTTCAAACATACATTCCGGTTACATAATACAAATTTAATGTTTTGTTCTCTTATGTTTTTGTATGTAGGATGCAAAGATTCTTTGAAGGAAATTTGTGATTGATCTGTTAAGTTATTAGGACAATTCGTGCCGATATGTCATCCCTGCAAACTTACAACAATGACTTATCGATATCGCTAAAAAGAATTAGATTAGTGCATGGTTGTCGACACATTTGTATGTCATTACAAAATTCTAAATTGACTCTTTAGAAATAATTTGTTTGATATTGATAATGTTTACCACACGAATTTTGCAAATCATAGTGATGTTTGTCGTTACATTTCTATGTTTCATACAATTTTTTTACTTTCGTCGCAACGCACGGGCACTCACCTAGTTACTGTATTAAGAACCTAATGTGGGCACCTAGTGCTACCACGACTTCACCGTCCGCACTGACACTCTAGGCCCGCTCCACACGTCCCGACTGGTTCTCCCGCCCCGTGGTGCCATGTGAGCCCCATACCCAGCGCCTGCAGCGCTTTTTTAGCTACTGCCCTGTGGACCTCTAGCGCCTACCCATCACCCTACACTGTCCATGCAAAAAATAGTGAAGAGCGAGCACTCGAGCCCACGCTCTCCTACTCCAAAAATTTAGTGCGGCTAACCACCAAAGCACACATACCTTAGTGTTTAGAAATAAACAATAATTATATTTGAATAAATATTCTAATACATATTTATATGATATATAAAAACCGTAGCAAAGCATGGACAACTAGCTAGTTAAGCATTATGGTGTATATAGTGGTGGTAATGACTAATGAATCATGGGAGGGCCCTTAATGCTTCTTAAACCCTAAAACCCTAATGCTTCCTTCCAAATCCAACTAAGTCCTAATTATTCTTAGTTCAAAATTGTATAGTATTTTAGCTTGCCCTTAATAACAACATCAATCCTTAAATTTGCTAGGCTAAATTAGAGGACCCTTTATTGGCCCTAGGTGCGCATGGAGCAAAACGACACTAGTACAAAGAAGCTCTATAGTGACGGTTGTAAACCTATTTTCATTGGCGTTTTTTAAACCGTCGATGCTAGAGACCAGTAAAAATCATCATTTTTACAGGCGGGTAACTGAGGACCGCCAGTGAAAATCGATTTCCACTGGCGGTTGAGTTAAGAAAACCGCCAGTGGAAATTGATTTTCACTGGCGGTCGACATAATAAATCCGCCAGTGAAAATTATTGTCAGAAACATTAAACGAGTTTTAAAAATAGCAAAAAAAAATATTTAAGGAGCCCATCCCACCCGTCTCCGTCGCAAGTTGCGGCATTTTTCGCGCAAAATTCGCACGCGCGCGGTTATTAAGGAATTGAACTGCCGACCTCAACCTCGCGCATTCCCTCCGCTACCACTCCGCCTATGGTATGCTTTGTATCTAATTTGTAGTTATTTTGTCCACATATTACAACCAACTGAGTGTAAATTGTTTTTTGAGACCATAAATAAATTCAAATAAAAACGTTATTAACTACAAAGTTGAATAACTTTTGAAGTTCTACAACTTTTATTTTGACACTTTTTTCATCTGAGGTAGTTTACAAAATTTGAATTTTAAATTTGACATACTTAGATTCAATTTTTTAGAACCGAAATGAGTTCAAATAAAAAAGTTGTCAACTACAAAGTTGAATAACTTTTTGATATCTACAACTTTTATTTTAGTGGTTTTGTCATACGAGGTCATTTGAAAAACTAAAAAAATTAAGGATAAAAATGATTTCTAGTGGCGGTTCCTTAAGAAAACCGCCACTAGAAATCGATTTCTACAGACGGTTCCTTAAGAAAATCACCAGTAGAAATAATGAATTTTTATAGGCGGTTTTCTTAAAGAATTGCCTATAGAAATACAATTTCTAGTGGCGGTTTTCTTAAGGAACCACCACTAAAAATAGCACAGACGGTTGATAACCGAATCCATCTGTAAAAATATATCGCTCCGAAGGCTTTGAGCATTTTTGTACTAGTGCAAAAAGAAGCATGCCAAACAGGGTAGAGCTACCCTTTAGGGCAGGTTTGGTGACAAGAAAAATGTGATTCACACGAGAGGAAACCCTCGCTATTTTGAATAGCAAGAGATATCCTCCTCGTGGATCCTTTCGATTTCCCTATCTCCAAATCAACCCTTAGCGTTGGGGTCAGTGGACCAATGAAATTCAACAAATCTTATGAAAAGCTACAGTTCACCATTGTAGTTGACCCCAATCCTAATAATGCCAACGTCGATGAAGTTTGAGGCTGGCTCCGCCCCTGATTGACAGATAATGTCACACCCGGTTTTAAGGAACAAAGCCGGGTGCATCTCATACATGCGCCAAAGAAGACAACATATATAATAACAGAGTGTATAGAGATAAATGTCATAAAATAATCAGAGTATTTATTACATAGCGGAAGTCTTACAAAATAAAAGATGAATATAGCAGGAACTAAAATCTATCCTTGGCGCCAGAAAGCTGACTGGGAGACGCTACCTAGATTAAATCGAATGCCTCAGAGTTAGGCGGCTCCTCTTCGACCACCTGTTCTTCTCCTGTGGGGGGGGG
Organism: Zea mays; assembly: GCF_902167145.1. NCBI lineage: Eukaryota > Viridiplantae > Streptophyta > Magnoliopsida > Poales > Poaceae > Zea > Zea mays. The sequence continues at coordinate 18,391,766 of NC_050104.1, forward strand.
GGGTGTGAGACAGCAAGAGTGAGCTCACATACGTTCATAGCTCAACAAGTCATGGGGAATAATGTGCATGAACTCACCAAAGGTGGGAGTTCATGTGAAGTGTAAGGCTGATCAACAAAATAGAGGCTGAGGCTGAGCATTGCTTTTATAAGTTGGTCAAAATTTTATCTGAGTGCCGGTGTGGGGAACAGTTCGACCTGGTGCGGTTCGTGAAGGTTGTTACACACGCCAGGTTGTTCTTGATCCTACGCATTGGGTCTTATGTGGCCACTGGTTGGAATCGTGGGTCACCTTCCTTTCTTCACTGTTACGTGATTAGTTGTAATTTTTAAGAGTTTTTTGGGTTTACCTGGCCATCAATATACCCATTGTCTATGGAGTTGCAGAAGCGTGCCGGTGTGGTTGCACTACATGCCAGGAATGATTTTCAGGACAAACAACGAGCCATTGAAGGTGCGTTGGACAATATGAATTTTATCTGAGTGTCTCTATTGATTATTAGTTTGGTTCTAATTGTAGTTGAAAGGGAAATAGGGTCAAACCTTTTCCTAAATAATTTTGGTGGTTGAATTTCCCAATATAAATAATTGGACTAACTAGTTTGCTCTAGATTATAAGTTCTACACGTGCCAAAGGTTCAACACAAACCAATAAAAAGTCCAAGATAGGGTTCAAAAGAAAGGAGCAAAAGAAAACCGAAGGCTGCCCTGGTCTGGCGCACCGGACTGTCCAGTGTGCCACCGGACAGTGTCCGGTGCACCAGGGTGGATCAACTCCAACTCGCTACCTTCGGGTTTCTGGAAAAAGCCCTCCGCTATAATTCACCGGACTGTCCGGTGTGCCAGCGGAGCAATGGCTACAGCGCAACGGTCGACTCCAACGGAAACCTAAAAAGCGCTACAGTGCGCGGACAGTGCACGCAGAGTCGGTGCAGGCGCCAGAAGGCGCACCGGACAGTGAACAGTACCTGTCCGGTGCACCACCGGACTGTCCGGTGGCCCCAGCTATCAGAGCTCCAACGATCGAACCCTAACGGCTGGGTGACATGGCTGACGCACCGGAGCGTGTCCGATGGCGCACCGGACTGTCCGGTGCGCCCATCGACAGCAGCCCAACCCCAACAGTTGGTTTGGTGGTTGGGGCTATAAATACCCCCAACCACCACCACTTCAAGGCATCCAAGTTTTCAGACTTCACATTCAATACAAGACACAAATCCAATAGAATCAAAGCCTCTCCAAGTCTCATTTCCACTCCAAGCAAATAGTGACTAGAGAGAGAGTTTTTGCTCATGTTCTTTGAGCTCTTGTTCTTGGATCGCTTTTCTTCTTCCCCATTTCTTGTTCTCAACTCCTTTGTAATCAAAGCAAGAGACACCAAGTTGTGGTGGTCCTTGTGTGGTCTAAGTGACCCATTTGATTGAGGAGAAAAGCTCACTCGGTCTAGGTGACCGTTTGAGAGAGGGAAAGGGTTGAAAGAGACCCGGTCTTTGTGACCACCTCAACGGGGAGTAGGTTTGCAAGAACCAAACCTCGGTAAAACAAATCACTGTGTCATCCACTTTATTTGCTTGTGATTTGTTTTCGCCCTCTCTTTCGGACTCGACTTTATTTCTATCGCTAACCCCGACTTGTAGTTGTGCTTAAAGTTTATAAATTTCAGATTTGCCTATTCACCCCCCTCTAGGCGACTTTCAGTAGTGTTTTTTCTGAATGTTGTACCATATGAAGAGTTTCACAACATACATCGTGAATATGATGAAGAAAGATGAGCTCTTCACTTCTTAGGGAGGGAATATTATCCTAGCTCGGGTCATAATGATGCATTCTTATTATTTTTTGTTGTTTTTGCAGGCCGTGGTGGGTGTGATCCTTGTCCTCAAGTTTGGAAAAGGCGAGGAACTGAGCAAGGGCGTGAGCACAGTGCTGGTGGTGTCCATCTGCCTCTTCGTGGTGGCCTACAAATGATGTCGCGTTGTGCCACCTCCGGTAGCTGTCTTCGTGCTCTTCACCTCGTTCATTATCGCCATGTCCATCTTCATCATCCTCTTGCTGATGGAGACCAAACATGTGCCCATCGAGGATATCTGGATGCTCTTTGATAGGCACTGAAACTGGAAGCGCATCTTCTGTAGGGACACAAATTAAGGCAACCTCCACCAGCAGCAGGAGACATCCAGAGCATGAACATGGTATGCAATGTGGTTTGATAAGTTTTCTACTCCTAAACATATAGGACGATTACTACTTGATGCAATCGAAATAGACTCATAGTTTAAGACGAAGTGCATAGTTTAGAGCGAAATAAGACTCACATATAACTAACACTACACATTGTGACATGATTGCAGCATGTCATACAAATACAATGTTATCATTTAGTTTCCAAAGAACGTTTCCATAAACCACCAATATCGTAGCTCCAGTTCATAGATCAGTTCTATTGTAGTATAAATTTAAAACAAGGACAATTCTTTAACAGAATATGATGACCATACCTTGACCTCGCCATACAGTTTCCTCTCCCAGAAATAGAGCTTCTCGGTGTTTCAAAAGTCTTTTACTCAAAAGTTGTTCCAATGGTGTTACCGTATTGTATCTTAGGTTACTATTGGATCATCACATTTCATTTCTAACATGTTCAAGCTAACATCCATGCTTCTTCGCTTTCAGACATGGACATGGTCCTCTTCTCCCTTTATGTTTAAGCCTCTGCAACTTGGTCTATTTGTGCCAAAAACTTGGGCTGTTTGTGCAAAAAAACTTCATGTTTATACTGTTCTGCACTATTGCAGTCGACAATACCAGCCTGCTTAGTTGCCACCATAGCTTCATCAAGATCCTGGACCCTGACACCATGCTGCACTGATCTGAATTCTGTTTTTTGTGTGCTAAGCTCCTTTGTCCAAACCTTTATGTAATTTGGTCATTTGGTCTATTGTCACTATATTTTTGGTATTATGCATCCTCAGGACAGGTTGTTGTGCTGCCATAACATGATTAGTAAGTTTTACTGTTCCTTCTTCTTGCTTAAGAGATCTTCTAATGATAGAAACTATTATGCATCTTCACATAATAGTTGGGTTGTATTATCTTGTGATCTAATATTAGATGAAGAATTTAAAACCTATAAATGATGGTATATTGCCACGTAAGACCTATTTGTTTGTGTATCTTTGTGTTATGCACTACATGTTTAGCTGAAAAATGCGAGCATGATGATTCTTTCATAGGGGTGAGTGTGCGTGTGTTGTGAAGCATTCTATAAGGTGTAATTCTTTTATAGAAAAACAGTTGTAATTAGGAAGAAACACACATTTTGTTGAACTTACTAAGAGCACAATAAAAAGCTTTAAAGAGGGGCTTTGTTATCCTTAAACCCAAGAGAAAATAAAAAAAATCAATTTTGTCTCATAGAAATCAAGTTTTAGCCACCATGATAGCCTTCTCATGTTATTTTACCCTAAAATTGTTACCCATTTGGAAATTTGATCATCACGTCTGCATCTCTTTTTTTCAAGTGGAGAGTGGTGGTTCTATATGCCTCTATCTACAAGGATGTCCCCATATTGGTTAACCTTTATGGTCGGTTTCATTTGGATAAAGGCATTGAAGAGCGCTAAGGGGACATGTCTAGCCTATATTGAGCGCTACTCTACATAAACCATATCTTCTATCTATAATTTTTTTACCTTTCCTATAAATAAGTTCTTTTATTTATTTCAGCTTACTCATCCTCATGTAGCTTCAATCCATCTGTCATAGGTCTCCAGCAAGCAACTTCGTGATGATTTGATGACCATGCTCATTGCTGGTCATGAGACTTCTGTAGCAGTCTTGGCATGGACATTTTATCTTCTATCCAATGCATGCTATATCAGTATCCAAAGCCCGCTCTGTAGTAACTTATAATATCCAATGCAGTGGTGTTCTTTTATATTGTCTTCGTAACTTACAGGTAGCTTAATATTTGTGTATTTGATTCGATTTCACCATCTTATAGTAGATGATGATGAGAAACCTCAGCATATAGACACACTTCCTAGATTAATATTGAGTTTTATGGTTAGTTGTAGTAACCTTTTAAACCATAGTTCCTGGACTTATCTTGATCAATACTTGTGACGTTTAGAAGACACTGATTGATTTTGGAATATGTAGCAACAATGAATAGAGGATAAGTAGTCACTTTTAGACACGGTGTATGAAAAGTAATATGTTTGTGCTCAGGTACCTAAATTTAAGGCACCTGAATTTTAACAACTTCAAGGGGCAGGGAATTCCAAAGGTCTTCCCAAGTACTTCCAAGTAAGTATTTTTTTCATTTTCAGTGTTTCCATTTTCTCTCACTACTGCTTCAGTCACCTTTCCTACCTATCTCATACCAGCTTTACATTACTACAATTTTTTCTTCATCAAATCCTTTTTGGGAGGCTTGGAAAGGTAATTTAGTACATAAATGTTGTGCTTTAAAAATGATTGATGCAGATTTATGTTGTGGTTTTTTTCTAGACTTCAGTTAATCATTTTATATGAGTCATTTAAAAGCATAGTAAAAGCCTCCATAGGTTTAATCCTATGAAATAATCTATTTTAGACTAGCATCTTACTTCCTTTGATCATTAAAGAATGGACAAAAAATTCTGGTCTTCTCATCCTTCACAAAGTGTAGACCAACTTCTAGGAAACCTTTTTGTTATAAATAAGGAATCATAGCCACATCTAGGAGTTCTTAGGCCTTTGAGATAGTAGAAATAATATAGGATACCTACCGTCACTTCGTTCAGGAAAATAAACGTAAGAGTGTGGTACAGTTCAATTGGTTGTTTATGTTCCCTAAATTAAAGACAATAGGATGTCTACTAGGTGAAGTTTATGTGGTAGGCTATAGTACACATGATGAGTTAGTTGACTGTATCATATCAGAATCCGATGGATTCGCTTTTCTCTTAAGTTTGATGTTTGCTATTAGTGTTGAACATAGTTCTACTGTGCAAGTACTTCACCTACATTGCACTCCTTTAGGTCCATTTTTGGGAACACTGGGATGGTTACTGAGAATAGTATAGAACCAAGGACACTTCAATTTTGAATGTATGTGTGAATTAGAAGTTCTTTGTTAAGGTAGGCTACTGGCTATTGCTATATATGTGCCAGTGTCTAAAATTGATAGCGAGGAAGTGTTTAAGAAATAGCAAATAGAGCTGATTTTGGTGGACCTGGAGCACTTGCAGTTGTCTTAAACAAGTCTTACACCATAGCATAACATAATAGCTAACTAATAGATGCAGATGAAAGTACAATAAAACATTTGAGACATCAATATTAGTAAAGAAAATTGAAGTTTTTTATGTTTAGAGTTCTCATTGAATTAGCAAACAACAATAACTTGTGTTTGCTCGCTGCTTGTATGTCTAATGTTGCAGATCCATCATGGGTTTTATTCTACATATAATAATACAACTCTGCTATATGAGATCCTGAAGTCTATTATATGGGCAAGAAAAACATATGGAAATCTACCTGTAAATGTTGTGGGACACTCCACGGGAGGGGATCTAGCTTCATTTTGTGCCCTTGATCTATTTGTAAGTATTTTTAATGTACTTGATTTATTACATCCAATTTCAATATATGCACTACAAATAACATGTACTTGTTTTGTGATACCATCGCATGTATTGTTAATATATCAAATGGTTGGCTTTATTGATATCTCTACATTGTGTACATGTTAAATTTGGATCACAGGACGTTGAGCTCATGACTTTTGGACAGCCTCGGATAGGCAATCCTGCTTTTGTTGTATGCTTTGGCGAACAAGTCCCAAGAACAATCCATGTGACCCATCAGAACGATATTGTGGCGCAATTACCACCATATTATTATTACCTAAGTGAATGGACATACCACCACTTCGCTAGAGAGGTACGTATTTGATTATAGTCGAGAAGAAGTTACAGAGACGCGTACTTTTCCTAGATTACCGTCCATCCATTTTTTGCATTTATTTATCTTCAGGTTTGGCTTCATGAGAGCATAGATGGAAATGTAGTTGACACAAATGAGACGGTATGTGATGATTCTGGTGAGGACCCGACCTATAGCAGGTACATATCAGTCTATCTATTTTGGACATTTATTTCTTATGTGTGTTTCATATTATTTGTGTTTTCTTGAAAAAGTGGGTCTATGGAATGAGTGTAGCAGATCATCTTGAGTACTACAGTTTCACACTACATGCTGATTCAAGGGGAACCTATCAGTTCATGATTGGTACAGCCAACCAAGTATACAACTACATTCATGAAGTTGATGGATCCATCATCTTGTTAAGATATATGCAAGAACCACGGGCTCTAGAATCAATGTGACTTTGTATGCCACGAAATGCACCCTTGTACGGTATTTTTATTTCATTTTGTGTACAGCTCATGAAATACTGTTGTGTACAACTCATCAAATATTGGGCACTCCTTAAGCTCTCCAGAGGGTAAGGACTAAGGAGAGGCTCACCTTTTTAAATGTGCCCCTTTGATCAAGTGACATTCGATACATGTAAGCTTCATAAGATTGCCGCACAATTCAATTTTTGTATATCAATAGCACTATGTATTACCAAGTTATGCAAGTATTAGGTGGTACTCCTTGTTTGGCCATTCCCTCATTTTGTTGCTACATGAGGCATTTCAAGATTTTTTACAGAATTTCACCTTAGCTTTACCTTCATTTGAGGTATGCGTTTGCTTTTTCATATCAAAGAATGCAGCCCATTGCAAACCTTCATTCATGCTATTCTGAACATGAAGATCACGATTCAATAGAGCCTGATCCCTCAAATACAGAGTGCCTGCTCTTAGCTAGAGGAATCAGATCCTGCTGTCATAGTGTCATGTGACGAAGCGACGCCGTGTTGTTGTCGACACTTTTGCTTTCTGTATGGACTCGTGTATTTACAGTCGGAGTCAAAGTCTCAACTCTCAATTTACATACATGGACAACATTCAACTCTACTCATTTAAATTTAAATTTCGTGTGTCATGCATCGTGTGTATATCTGATCTCTCTGCCGCTGCAAGGCAAATGCCTCGATGACCGCATGCCGCCACTCCACCATTGGCCCTCGGAGATTGCTTCCTCCTCAAGACTGTCCCCTCTACCTCGTGCACCACCCAGATGAGCGACCTCATGCCACGAGGCCAGCGCGCTCGACCGCGGCTCGAGTTTCGCTCCGATGTCATCCCGGACGGCTCGCGGATGTCGTTCTCCATCTCATAAAAATATAACACTCATTTGTATATAAGTTATTGTGATATTATATGTTTCCGTTGCAACGCACGGGTACTCATCTATTGACACATTAACTATTAAATAAAATTTGTTACCTCTCATATTATGCTCAGATTACTTACATATCCTTTAGCAATTTCAAATGGGCTGATATACAGAATATTGGAAATCCTTCATTGAAACGAGCTTCCTACTCATGTATCTTCATATATTTTTTCAGCATGCTCTGATCATATTAATACGAGGAAGTGGTGCTCGTTTTAAACTCTTGCATCTTGCAACATTACTCATGTAGAAATGATGTCACTGACTCATTGTATAATTTCTCTGATGGATATATGATTACACGATTACAGAAAATTCATGGAGCTGCTCTGGATATCACTAAGACCGCACATATTTTTCTCTACTACTTATTAAGGCTACAAGGGTAGTCTGCCTCTCTGGTTCTGTCGTTCTGCCTTCGATCAATCTGGATCGTCCGATCACATGGGCCCGAAGCTGACTGCCGCCCAGCAACCTCCGAGCTCTGAATCAATCGCGCGCAATCCTCGCTCCGCCAGACGCAACCACCTCTGCCCGCGGCCCACCCGCGTCGTTAGGGATGCTCTGAGTCTTCTCCCAACCGCTGATGTTGACCTCTGGTAGCGGTTTCGTGCGTCGCCCTCTCCACGTTCATGCGTCCGCCATTCCCAGTTCGTTCCCCTCACGATTTAACATTCCTAGAAATATACAAGTGTACCTCAGCCTATTATGGAAAAAATTAGATTAAATAGACATTTATGCTTATGTTTATTTTATATTTATTGATTTGAATATCTAAACTATGACGTTCTATGAAAGATCATTTTTGAATTTTTGCCATTAAATTTTCTTGTTAAATCTTATATACTACACTAATAGGTGAGTGGTCGTGCGTCACAGGCCCGAGTTTCTCTTCGACGTCATCCCGGACGGCTCGTGCATGTCGTTCTCCATCTCATAACAGTATAACACACATTTGTATATATAAGTTATTAAGATATTATATGTTCCCATTGTAACGCACGAGCACTGACCTAGTTTTTCTTGAAGAATCTTTATTAGCCCAAGTACCAAGTATAGGCAAGTACTCACGATCTCAACATGGTTTTTCCTTGCTCACAGTACATACAGTTCATCAGCATCTGTACAACTGTACATCACCAGTTATGTCACATCAAGTGCAGAAGAAGAAAATCCGTACTGGTTTTTACAGTTTCTACAGTAATTTTGTCTGTATGAATTACAACTACAGTAGTCTAAACAGTTGGCTTTAATCCGAAACGAGCAACTACATTGTTTCATCTCTCGATAAAAGAAGGACCAAACAACTAGGAACGATCACTATATATATATATTCTTGTGATGTAACCAAATCACCTCGGTGGAAATCCTATGGTTGTGTTTCATGTACTATATACGGTCTGCATCCTAATCTCTATACCACGAACCGAACCGCACCAAAACCAAACTAAACCTCCGGTTTCTTTGATTTTCGGTATCAGTATCAATTTTTATATATCCCTCGGTTTCATGAAACAATGCATCAAACGTACGGTCCTATTATACGGTGTTTGGTTTAAGGAATAAGCTAGTCCGTTATTTCCTCACTGTTCGGTTCGTGGAATGGAACGAGTTGATCCATCATCACCTCATTACTCATAGTTAATTAGTACTAACATGAGGAATGAGATCATCCCACCAAATTTGAGAAATAGACTTATGATGCACCACCTCATCTTGAATGGAGTGATGCCTCAAACAAAGATCATCTTCATTTGTATACCGAAGTTTCTTCGTACCAAAATAACCGAACAAAATAAACGGATTATTGCCCGATCCAACTCTATAGGGTAGGATGGCTTTATCTTGGGCCTGTTTGATTCAGTTTTTTTCTGAGGAGCTTTTTTGATTATCTGGCTGTGTGGAGAGAGTTTGGTTGTACAGAGAATCTGAGTATCGTGGAGATTACGTGTTGAGAAAAATAAGAGTCCATAGGGTTTAGGATGTAGAAAGTGATGGTTTCCTGTTATCGCAACGACTCGGCTGATTTTGTGTTCACGTTGATTTTGGACAGTAACTCCGCCTATGTTGATTGGAAGACTTCCTTAAGTCGTTTCAACATAGCCGGTCCCAAGCCCGGTAAAGGAGGAGGGTTGTGTTAGGTCCGGCAAACCAACGTCAAAACCAGCCAAATCTTATGGAGATGAAACCACAAAGAAAATCGTTGGGGCGTAACCCTCTTAGCGACGCGCCATATCGGAACCCGGGTATGGTGTTAAATGAGCAAGGGCCGGGCCGTCACCCCTTAAGTGACGCGCCGTCTCTTGATCTGGAGCCGGTGATAAATGAGCAAGGATCGGGTCGTCACATCCTTAGTGGCGCGCTACATCGACGCCCGGGTGTAGTGGAAAATGAGCAAGGGTCTTTGCATCTTCCTCGGCGGGTGCGAAGGGTAAGGAAGTTAGTCGAGCCAATTAGGGTTCGTGTAGGTAGTTGGAACGTAGGTTCCTTAACAGGTAAGTTACGAGAAATAGTTGACGTTGCGGTGAGGAGACGAGTAAATATTTTATGCGTTCAAGAGACCAAGTGGAAAGGACAGAAGGCGAAGGAAGTGGAAGGTACAGGCTTCAAGTTGTGGTACACGGGGACTGCAACAAACAAGAATGGAGTAGGCGTCTTGATCGATAAGAGCCTTAAAGATGGAGTAGTAGATGTTAAGAGGGTAGGAGATAGAATCATCCTAGTCAAGCTGGTCATTGGGGACTTGGTTCTCAATGTTATCAGCGCGTATGCTCCTCAAGTAGGCCTTAATGAGAACTCAAAGAGGGAGTTCTGGGAAGGCCTGGAGGACATGGTTAGTAGTGTGCCAGTTGGCGAGAAGCTCTTCATAGGAGGAGATCTCAATGGCCATGTGGGTACATTTAGCACCAATTTCGAGGGTGTGCATGGAGGCTTCGGCTTTGGGACTAGGAATCAAGAAGGAGAGGAAATCCTGAACTTTGCCCTAGCCTATGACATGTTTATAGCAAACACTTTCTTTAGGAAGAGGACATCCCACCTGGTGACCTTCAGTAGTGGCCAACACACTAGCCAGATTGATTTCGTCCTCTTGAGAAAAGAGGACAGGCATGCCTGCTTAGATTGCAAGGTTATACCTGGAGAGTGTGTGGTAACCCAACATAAGCTTGTCGCAGCTGACTTCCGTTTTAAGATTCGTTTACAACGGAATAAGCATAACAAGGTCACTAGAACAAAGTGGTGGAAGCTTAAAGGGGATGTGGCCCAAACTTTCAAGGAGAGAGTTATCGAGGAGGGCCCTTGGGCAGAAGAGGGAGACTCAAATATCATGTGGAGGAAGATGGCGATGTGCATCCGAAAGATAGCTTCAGAAGAGTTTGGGTTGAGTCAAGGAAACAGAAGGGAAGTTAAAGACACTTGGTGGTGGAACGAAGATGTCCAAAAGGCTATCAAGGAGAAGAAAGATTGCTACAAACGCTTACATCATGACAAGTGTGCAGAAAACATAGAGAAGTATAGGATAGCGAAGAAGTCTGCAAAGTGAGCGGTTAGTAGAGCCCGGGGTCAAGCCTTTGACAACCTTTATCAACGGTTGGACACAAAGCAGGGAGAAAAGGATATCTATAGGATGGCCAAGATTCGTGAAAGGAAGACAAGGGATGTCAACCAAGTCAAATGCATCAAGGATGAAGCAAACCAACTATTAGTGAAGAATGAAGAGATCAAGAATAGATGGAAGGAGTACTTCAACAAATTGTTCAATGGAGGGAATGAGAGTTCTACAATAGAATTGGACGAACCATTCGATGACAACAACAGGGGTTTTGTGCGAAGGATACAAGAATATGAAGTTAAGGAGGCGCTAAAAAGGATGAAGGTAGGAAAGGCGATGGGTACTGATGGTATCCCTATCGAGGTATGGAGATGCCTTGGAGACATAGCGATAGTATGGCTGACTAAGCTTTTCAACACCATCTTTCGGACAAACAGAATGCCCGACGAGTGGAGGCGGAGTACATTAGTACCAATCTTCAAGAACAAAGGAGATGTTCAAAGTTGTACTAATTACCGTGGAATTAAACTCATGAGCCATACAATGAAGCTATGGGAGAGAGTCATTGAACACCGCCTGCGAAAGCTGACGAGCGTGACCCAAAATCAGTTTGGTTTCATGCCCGGGAGATCAACTATGGAGGCCATTTTCTTACTAAGACAACTTATGGAGAGATTTAGAGAACAAAAGAAAGACCTGCATATGGTCTTCATAGACTTGGAGAAGGCTTATGACAAAGTACCCAGGAGTGTAATGTGGTGGGCCTTGGAAAAACACAAAGTAGCAACAAAGTACATTAATCTTATTAAAGATATGTACACTAATGTTGTGACAAGTGTCCGAACAAGTGATGGGGACACCGATGACTTTCCAATTAACATAGGACTACATCAAGGGTCGGCTTTGAGCCCTTATCTTTTCGCTTTGGTGATAGATGAGGTCACAAGGGACATACAAGGAGATATACCGTGGTGTATGCTTTTTGCCGATGACGTGGTACTTATTGAGGAGAGTAGGAGTGGTGTTTCGCAAAAGTTGGAATTGTGGAGGCAGACGCTGGAAGCAAAAGGTTTTAGGCTTAGTAGGTCTAAAACGGAGTATATGAAGTGTGATTTCAGTGCCATGGGGTATGAAGATGGCGATGTTAGTCTTGATGGGCAAGTGGTACCCAAGAAAGACACTTTTCGTTACTTAGGATCAATGCTTCAGAAGGATGGAGACATCGATGAGGATGTCAGTCATAGAATTAAAGCTGGATGGTTGAAGTGGCGGCAAGCGGCGGGTGTCTTATGCGACCCCCGGGTGCCACACAAACTCAAAGGCAAATTCTACAGGACAGCAATCCGGCCGGCTATGTTGTATGGAGCAGAATGTTGGCCCACTAAAAGACGACATGTCCAACAACTATGTGTGGCAGAGATGCGTATGTTGCGCTGGATATGTGGCCACACAAGGAGAGACCGAGTCCGGAATGATGACATACGAGAGAGAGTAGGAGTGGCGCCAATTGAGGAGAAGCTTATGCAACATCGTTTGAGATGGTTTGGACATATCCAACGAAGACCTGAAGAGGCACCAGTGCATATCGGAATAATTAGGCGTCCCGAGAATGTGAAGAGAGGTAGAGGTCGACCAACCTTGACGTGGACAGAGGCAGTGAAGAGGGACCTGAAGGAGTGGAATATTGATAAAGAGCTCGCCGTGGATAGGAAGGGGTGGAAGTGTGCAATTCACGTGCCAGAACCTTGATTTATAGTTCCGCTTTTCCTCCTTAATCGTTTGACCTTTTCTTGTGCCCATTTAGACCTTGCTGGTTCTTGTGGGTTTTATCTCTTTTATGTGTTCCCCCGTTTCGTCGTTTTCGGTTCTCCTTTGCCTTTGTTTCCCCTTTTTTCTTTGGGGGTTGAGCTCTGAGGTTTTCATACGGGGTTTCATCTCTAGCCTACCCCAACGTGCTTGGGACAAAAGGCTTTGTTGTTGTTGTTGTTGATTTTGTACAGTATTGACTAAATTGATCTCATAGAAGTGGGCTGAAAAGCTGGAGGTTTGACAACCTACAATAGTTTCTGGTGGCTAGAAGCTGAAAAAGCTATAAAAAACAGGGCCCTTGCTATGTGTTTGAGTTGATACTTGGTGAGGCACTTGGCAAACTCTCCTGTATCACCATGCATGTGAATATTCACACTCAAGCACGTGATGATTGAGATAACACCCAGACGAAGGACGAAGGACGTTAGGTCACTTGCCTAACAAGCAGCCAGTAGAGAGCTCCTGATTTCCTTTATTTGCTCCCGTATTTTTTATGAAGAAAAGAACCTTTGTCTAATATAAGTACTAAGTACATGGAAGGTACGCTATTGTTTTTCCCTTCCTCATACACCGGTACACACCTAGCTAGCTAGTCATATCATGCAGCATCAGTACTAGTACTACATCCGTGCATCACCATGCACTATATAAACCCACTCACACTACTAGCTAGCTCACAAGACAGCAGTTGCACTAGTCATCGCATCCACCATAACATGACCATGGCTACCGCCTCAGCTTCGCTAGCTCTTGTCATGCTGTTCGCCTGCAGCCTTCTCCTTGCAGGCACGGCGTTTAGTGATGATACCATAGCCATACCCTTGCTGGAGCGGTTCAAAGCCTGGCAGGCTGAATACAACCGCACCTACACTACTACAGATCATGTTATATGAGACGGTTAATTTTCACTTATTAAGACGTTTCTCAAGTGTCCAAATTTGATGGAGTCGCAAATGATGTCCCACATTTAAGACGATTGCAAACCGTCTTAAAATGATATTATATAAGGCGTTTTTAGTTTATAACCGTCTAAAAAAGGTATTTGTTTAATTCATTTTGTCCAATAACCTGTCTTGAATTATGTTTTATGTAAGGCACTTTTTCTAAACAACCGTCGAGTATACGAACATTTTAAGTCACAAGTTATTTAGTAAACTGTCTAAAATATTCTATAATAATAAAAACTTGTGATATGAAAACCGTCTTATTTAGGTGACATATACTAGACATTTTGGAAATCGTCTTATTTAGAAGACCGATATTGGACATTTTTGGAAGCGTCTTAATAAGATTTAAACAAATTGACTTAAATTACTATATATTCTTCAATTTATATTCATTTTTGAGATTCCACATTATAATAATTTGAAAGAGAAATACACAGATATATATATTTAATAATAATATAATTAATATAATATAGATGAGTATCAATCAATATTTCATACATAAGTGTACTCTAAATCTAAACCAAAACACTAAGATAATCTTGTAATTAGCCAAACAATCTGTGCAAGTGTGGAATACAGTGCAAGGGATACATCGGTTGCCGCTGCTGCTGCACCCCTCCTGCCGATGTTCCATGACTTCATTCTTGCTGGCCTCTTTCTCCCAAGCATTTCACCAAACAGTTCAAGTGCAAATGTTAGCTGTTTGATGACTCCAACTATAGAAATCAAGCAGCGTTACTACTAAGAACGCCATTGTATCTTCTCGGAAGGTCACTGATATGCCACAGTAGTTGCGTACACAATTCGCTGTAAGTCAAAACCAGCAAACAAAAATAATAAACATGCAAAGAAAAGGTGAAGTTGTGTGAGGGAAAGCACTTGCTTGTAACAAACTTACAATAATGGGAAAACCCTGACACAAGTCAGCATCTATATAGACTTTTGAAGCATTGATTATTAAAAAATACAAGTAGTACATTTATGTAGTACTTACATTAATGCCTTTTATCACTCTATATCCGTCTTTCCTGCAAGAAAAGGGTTTGATAATATCAAGATGCATGGAAAAAGAAAACATCATTAAGGAAGCATATGCTAGCTAGTTCTCCATATGACATTAATTCATCTTATGCTTACAGTATGCAGAAGCCCATGCATCCTTGCCAGCGTACTCGAAGTCTGAGGAACCGTCCCCTCTCTTCCGGTGGGCGTAGTCCAAGTGCAGCCTTAGGCTCTACAAAGAGGAGCGTCGATGAGCATCTTTGGGCAGGAAACAAGGGCGCACCTTTGCTTGGGAAACGATGCTACCTTCCAACCGATCTGTCTTGCGTGGTCTACGGCAGCTATAAGGTCACTGTCCGACGACAATATGACCTTATCATGGTCCTCGTCTTCATACTGTAGAGTGGCACCGGGAAAGGACAAAGAACAAATTAAACGTAGGAATTCGAAATGGCTGTGTGAATTGTTACAGATATTGAGAAAGGCACTAGGTTCAGCCAGTAGTCCAGTACCAAAATTTGTGGCATGTGTTTTCTGTCAATGTCATCGCCGACCCTCTGAACTCTGAAGAATGCTAGTTATCAGGTCTGTCAAGCTGCTCGTTTCTGACATTCCCAACACATAAAGTTCAGAGAGCAATTTAAATCGCTAAGCCAAGAAAAAAATGATGAAAAAACTCCAGTACGCAGGGATTGAGGTGAGGATGCATACCACAGTTAAATCTGTGCATTCTCCCTTGCTTTTCCTGAATCTTGAACCCAAAAGGGTTTGATAAACCAGAAGCTGGAAACAAGCCTGATCTTCCTATATCTGCTGCCTCAGATGCCACCTTTGTCGATCATTCGCTGGGAAAATGATAGATAAACCAGTTAGACGAAAGACATAAGATGCCATAAGAATGATACTCCCTCTGTTCAGAACAAGAATTAATGTATATCATTATATATCAGGTTTATGATTCATCTCATATATGCTAGCAGTTATATATCAGGTTTATGATTCATCTCATTATATATAGTATTGTATATGAAATTAATCCTCCTTATAATATCAACGTGATGCTTCCGAATAGTAAATAAGATTAGCAAGCATTAGTAAGCTGCTCACATTAGTAAACAAGTTACTTATTAATGCATTAGTAAGCCCCGAGGAAGCAGGCAAGCAACCGTCCTATCTGCACAGGAGCAGGCAAGCAGCCGTCCGCGTGGAGCCGTCTGCTGCGTGGAGCTCTGCTGACTGCTGGAGAATCTGCGTAGCTCTACTGCATGGAGCTCTGCTGGACTGCTGCGTGGAGCTCTGCGTGTGATAGAACATTAGCACTTTTGGACGGCATGAGTACAGACCTTTTGAACGGCGACGTCGAGTGGTCGCGGGGCGCGGGCTCAGCGGTCAAGGCTTAGAACGGCGACGTCGAGTGGCCGGTTGCAGGGTCGCGTGGAGAAGAGTGACTAGTGAGCGACTTAGAGCGGCGGCGGTGCTAGGTTTTCATTTTCTGTAGCCTGTACGAGCCACGGCCAATGCTTAGATGGGCTGGGCTCTGGAGCATAGGAGCAGGTCGTATTTTTTATTCTCGAATTACAAAATACGGTATACGAAACGGGATCTCGGTTAAACGGTCGGTAAAGCAACTCTATTATTTTCGTTTCCGTTTACCGGTTTTATATCCCGTTTTCATTCCGTTTTTGTTTTTTAAACGGGTTCGAAAACGATTGGGACAAAACTAACAAAATCGGTTATACGATAACGGTCAGATCGGGATTTTTCCATCCTACTTTCATCCCTAGCTAGAGTCGGGTCGCCTGGGCGCGCGGGGTCGCGTGGCTGGCAGGGCGCAGCAGGGGGCTGGGCATGGCCGGCGTCACTCGGCTGGAGAAGGGGCAGGGCGCAGGCTGGGTACGCGGCGTCCTGGGCGTGGAGCATAGAGCAGGAGAGAGAGAAAGAGAAAGGTGGCGGCTTAGGGAACACCAGGGGGCGACGACTGCTAGGAGAGGCGGCTAGGTCAGCAGCCAGGGAGCGGCGGCTGTGACATGGGCCTAATGGGCTTTAGGGTTTAGGTTTTTTTCTTTTTTATTTCTTTTCTAATTCCTTTATAATTTCAAAATATAATTTTAAATAACCATAAAATTCATAACAATTAACCCAAAATTATTTATAAATAAAATAGTTATTTTTGGACTAATATTATTATATATATTATTTAGTTTTTCATTTAAGAAGAAATGATATTCAATATCCAGAATCACTTATGAAAAATCAAAAATCATTCCAAATGCAAATAAATGATAAACACTTAAAAGAAAATTTATTACCATAATTACCTTTAATAACTAAATGCATTATTTTTATCTAATGATTTTTATAGTGTTACAAGTTTTAAGAAAGTATACTAGCCCAATTCATTATTTACTACATTTTTTCATAGTATGTTTTATCAAAAAAATCATATAAAGATGGTTTTATATTTAGAAGTGTCTAGTATACTCACTAACATCTAAGACAGTTCTTATAGTCTAGACGACTCTAATAATATCTTTATTTGAGATGGTTTCATATATAAAAGTGTATAATATATTAACCAGAATCTAAGACAATTCTTACATTCTTAATGACTCAAAAGGTATATTTATTTAAGATGGTTTTCAATAACAATATGTCTTAAATCAATATAAGACATTTCTTACGATATAACTGTCTCAAAATACTTCTTTATTAAAGACATATCTCAACCAAACCGTCTTATCTTACTCATCACTATATGATAAAAGACGCTTCTATAAAATGCACTGATATCCATCTTAAAATGTGCGTCTTAAATAAGCATATCTCTAGTAGTGCTATGCGACCCAGAGGAATTCCAGCAACGCTTCATGGTCTACAGCGAGAACGTCCGGTTCATCAAGACCATGAACCAGCTGTCGACCGGGAGCTCGTATGAGCTCGGTGAGAACCAATTCACCGACCTCACCGAGGAGGAGTTCAAGGACACATATCTTATGAAGCTCGACGAGCAGCCCCCTGCAGCTGAGGCCATGCCACCGACCGTCGGCACCATGAGCACAGCAGGCATGTCCAACGGCGACAACACCGGCGAGGCTCCCAACAGTGTGGACTGGAGGACCAAGGGAGCAGTGACGCCGGTCAAGAACCAGCAACAATGCGGTAAAGTTTGGGTTTTGATGTGTGTTTCTGTCTTAGAAATGATAAAAACGAAGGGAATGTCATGCATCTATTTATGACCCATGCATATGTAAAAGATTTGCTCATCATCCTTGCATGCGTGCAGGCTCTTGCTGGGCGTTTGCAACGGTGGCGTCCATCGAAGGTGTGCACCAGATAAAGACAGGTCGTCTGGTGTCCCTGTCGGAGCAACAGATCGTGGACTGCGACCGTGGGGGGAACGACCACGGCTGCCATGGCGGTTACCCTAGATCCGCCATGGAGTGGGTCACCCGCAACGGCGGCCTGACCACCGAGTCGGACTACCCGTACGTGGGCAGCCAGAGACAATGCATGAGCGGCAAGCTTGGTCACCAAGCGGCTAGGATCCGTGGCTACCAGGCGGTGCAGCGCAAAAACGAGGCCGAGCTGGAGCGCGCCGTGGCGGGACGCCCGGTCGCCGTGGTCATCGACGCGAGCAGGGCCTTCCAGTTCTACAAGCGCGGGGTCTTCTCGGGCCCCTGCAACACCACCACCGTCAACCACGCCGTCACGGTGGTCGGGTATGGATCAACCGGCAGCGACAGCGGCGGCGGCCGCAAGTACTGGATCGTCAAGAACTCGTGGGGTCAGAGATGGGGAGAGAATGGCTACGTGCGGATGGCGAGGCGTGTCAGGGCTCGGGAGGGCATGTGCGCCATCGCCATAGAGCCCTACTACCCGGTGATGTGATCTAAACAAGCTAGTATGCTTGGATAAGGATGCATGCATGGAATTAAATAAACTAAGCTCAACGAGACGGTGTGTGTGTGTGCTGCGCTATGCCTATCGATGTTATCGTTTGTTTGCTAATGTAACATTTATCTCAAAAGGCAATGACTTTTGGGGATGCAGTATGTGTGTTCTTACATTAAATAAAGAGAATCACAATTGATCTCTTCTCTGTCACTGCTATATGCGAGCAAGAGGAGGTTAGTTTGACAGCTCTGTCTCAGGCTGGCCGCCTGAACGTTTTTTTCCTTTTTGAACTAGAGATCATTTTTTCCATCATCGAGAAAAGGTAATGCAATGCATTGAGATGTACACGAGCTGATAGGGTACATATAATGCATATGAACTAACAAAGTTCACAAAAAAATTCTAAAAAAATTCATACATATTTTCCCATCCTACTTCTATTGTATACAAAATTTCAAGATCAAATTCGTTATATTTTAGTTGTAATAAAAAATATAAAATTTCTGACAAATTTAAATTAGAAAATCGGATAAAATGTTCTATTTTTATTACGTATTTGATAATTTACGGATTAAAATGAATTAAAATAGAGTGACTAAAAATTAGTCCCTAAACATCCGTTTAGTCTCTAAATTTCTAAATACCAAAACTAAAACTCGATTTTAGTTTCCAAAATTTATAAACTAAAATAGAATAAAATGGAGGCAATAAAATAGAATAAAATGGAGGAACTTAATGTTAGTCCCTAGAAACCAAACATCTATGTTTCATGAGTTTGGCATCAGTTGTTGCGAACTTTTAGTAGAGATGAGGCATATTAGCTCTACGGTGATCCTTTTGTCAATCTTCGAACACTTACCGACATGCTATTTTTGGATGTCCCTGTTATTTGGGGTGGCATCTTATGCCATGTTTGTTTCGGATTATAATATCTCCATATTATATAATCCAACACAAATAATTCAGCAGGTAAACAAACATCTAGATTATGTGTTCAGATTATATCACTACACGACGGTTCACTTACAGCGACCTACGGTTAGTTGCTAAAACGGCCTTCAGCGACCTACGGTTGGTCGCTAAAAACTTATAGCGACCCATAAGGATGGTCGCTTTTCGGCGTTTCGAACCCACGAGGACCGTCAACCGACTAGTGAATTTATCGCTGTGTGCCCCTGCCCAGATGGGTTGATGCAAGATGGAACACAAGCGAGAGGGAATGAGGCTTATATTATCTTGCACCGGGGTGCTCGTAGTAGGGGTTACAAGCGTCGCAAGAGGGCGAGAGCGAGAGAGGGAGAGAGAGAGAATTCGGTCTTGAGGTGAGGCGCCTGAGTTTGCCTCCAGTCTCTCCTGCTCTGCCTGCCTCTGCTCGTCCTCTCCCTGTGTGTGTGCCCCGTTTTCGTTTGTGTGCGTGCGTGCATGTGTGCATGTGCGTCCGTGTGTCCGTGCCTTAGGAAGGCCCTGGTCATCCCCTTTTATAGATACAAGGAGATGCCCAACTGTACAACGGGGCTGTAGCTATGTGCTAACGTGGCTGGCGGAGAAGTGCCTTGAGCCTTGTACACGTGCTAACGTGGTCGTCGGAGAAGCGCTTGAGCCCCGTAGAAGTGTGGCTGACAGTGCGGCCCGGGGTCCTGCTGACGTTCCCTTGCTTCCGTAAGAAGCTGAGAGCCATCGACGTCATGGGCGCACGCGGGGAACCATCATTACCTGCTATCGGAGTAGTTTGATGTGACTTTTGTCTTGTTCCTTCGTAGCAAGGGGCAACTAGCTAGGGGTAGGGTAATGATGGATCCTGAAAGCATCTAGGCCCCTGGTTGGTTTTAGTGATTAATGAAAATGTAATATTATATGTGACTAACGTGTGTTTTGCAGAGACAAATGGTAAGTTAGGTCGCATGACAGGTAGAAGTACTACAACGTGAAAACAATCCCGGAGATAAGAACTCGAAGCGACGGCTAAAACGACGAAACAAAAGGTGAAGGTCTACAGAGTCCGAGTGTCAAGGAGATGTGGACACTCGCGGTTTAGTTAGGTCTTTTATTCTCTTTTAGCCGTACTATAAAGAGGGGTTGTCGATGAGTAGTTTGACCAAGAGAGTTCTAATGTAGTGTTGGTGCACAATCACACTCACATACGATGCTAGGTGTCACTCTAGAACTCACTCATAAGTTAGAACGAAAACCGATTTGAATATCAGTTGAAAAAACAAGAGTTAGTGTTTCTGGCCCTGGGGCACCGGACTGTCCGGTGTGCACCGGACTGTCCGGTGCACCCTCTGCCAGGTGGGGCCAGGCTGGTCCGGGGCAGAGGCTTTCCCTCCGCAGAAACCCGAGAGCGCAGGTTTCAGAGTTGAATTTTAGTGGCGCACCGGACATCGCACCGGACTGTCCGGTGTGCCATGAGTCCAACGGCTAGCTGTCAGAACTAGCCGTTGGAAACGACCGTTGGCGCACCGGTGGCGCACCGGACTGTCCGGTGCGCCATTGCGCAGTGAGATGCCTATAACGGCTAGTTGGTGGGTGAGGGCTATTTATACCCCTTCCACCCACCATATTCAATGTCTTGCACTCCACATTTATTCCAGCACATTGCTAGAGCATTGCAAGCACCAAAAGCCTAGTGAGGAGATTAGAGAATCATAATCCGCGTTTGTTCCTCATTAGCGCTAGTGAGAGCCACCTAGAGCACACACCACTTGCATTAGGCTTCTCTTGGTCAAGCGGAAGTCTACGGCTTGTTACTCTTGGTGATCGGCATCACCTAGACGGCTTGGTGGCGTTGGGAGCTCGGTGATCACCGTGAAGATATTGTTGGTGACCCGACTCAAGTTTGTAAGTGGTCTCGAGGGATCCACCGCGCCGGAGTGGCAAAGGATCATCTCGTAGTGAGCACTTGGTTCTTGCGAGGACCAAGGGGGAGCGATACCCTTGCGCGGGTGCTCCAACGAGGACTAGTGGAGAGTGCCGACTCTTCGATACCTCGGGAAAAATTGGAGGAGTCTTCTAAACCTTGCTTTACATTCCGCACTTAATTCAAGCACTTTACATTGTGTATTTGTTTAGCAAGTATTTGAAGTATTGTCTTAGCTTTGTTGCACTTCTAGTATTATATTCTTAGTGCTAGTTGTTGGGGTGAAGTTGGGCTCTTGCTTAGCTCTTGCTTAGGTTTTAATTAGTGTTGATTTTTAGAAAAGCCCAATTCACCCCCCCTTCTTGGGCATCGTGATCCTTTCAATTGGTATCAGAGCCTTGTTGCTCATAGATTAGCTTAACCGCTAGAGTTACGATGTCCGGTGGGGATGGACCTCCTCCCGTTTTTGATGGTGACGATTTTCCTTATTGGAAAATTCGTATGGAAGCATACTTAGAGGCTATAGACATTGGCGTCTATAAAGGCGCCACACAAGGATTCCCCGAACCTAGAGATCGCACAAATCTTGTAGGTGATGAGTTCAATTATGAGAAATGGAATGCTAAGGCCAAAAACACCCTTTTTAGAGGCCTTTGCAAAGATGTGTTCAATAGAGTAAGAAATCATAAAAATGCTCATGATTTGTGGATAGACATTTGTGCTCTACACGAAGGAACTAGAAGTGAGCGTGAGGAGAGATATCACATAGCCATGCGAAAGTTAAATTCTTTTGAATTGCTTACTAATGAAAATGCAAATGCTATGTACTCACGTCTCAATATTCTTGTAGAAAAAGTTAATGGATTGGGGCTTACTCAAATCTCACAACCGGATGTTGTGAGGAAGATTCTCAGTGTCCTCCCAATAGACAAATATGGACACATTGTCACTGTGCTACATCAAATGGATCTTTCAGTTACCACACCTACACAAATTTTGGGAAAGATCAATGCCCATGAAATGTACATGCACATCAACGACAAAGAAGAATCATCTTCCAAAAGAAAGGATTTGGCTCTCAAAGCAAATCATGAAAGAAAAGGAAAAGCAAAAATACAAGTTGAGGAAGAATCCTCAAGTGATGATGACCTTGATGCAAACATTGCCTTGATGGTAAGGAAGACCACCAAGATGTTGAAGAAGCTAAATAGAGAAGGCATCAAATTTGATTCAAGGAAGAAGAAATTCTTTTCCAACAAAAGGAAGCCCATTTCTGAGATGGACTGCTACAACTGTGGTGAACTCGGTCATCTTGCTCATCAATGCAACAAGCCCAAGAAGAATAAGTTCAAGGGCAAGAAAGAAGATGACAGCGATGATGAAAAGAAGGAAAAGAAATTCTTCAAGAGGAAGGATGGGAAGCAAAAGAGGTTCCACAAGAAGAAGAATGGAAAGGCATATATTGTTGGTGACTGGCTCACCGACATCGAATCATCAAGTGGGTCTTCTTCAAGTGAAGAAGAGAATGATGAAAAAGTTGCCGCCATCGCCGGGGACTTCTCTTCACCACCACCATCGCCATCATCAACTTCTCACCTATGCCTCATGGCTAGGGGTGAACGGAAGGTACAAAATGATATTAATATTGCTGATGATAGTGATAGTGATAGTGATGAGGAATTTGCTTCACCTTCATATGATGAGTTAGCTGACTTGCTTAAAGAATATACTCATATCATTAGAAAGTCAAAAGCTAAATGTGATAGGTTGAAAAATGAAAATGAATCTTTAAATGCCAAATATGACATAGTTATAAAGGCTAGTGATGAAATAAAAGAAGAGAATAAAACTATGTCATCAACTATAAATGAGCTCACAAACTCCCTAAAAGAAGCTAAGGAAAAATATGACAAATTAAATGAAGCTAATAGGGAGTTGCAAAATAGACTAGTAAAGATCAAGGAAGACTATACTCAAATTAAATTTGATCATGACAATCTTCTTGTTGAAAATGAACTGTTATCTTGCAAAACACATGAGGCTATTAACCCTGTTGTTAAGTTTGATGTAGCAACCTCATGTGATGATTTGAGTCAAGAAGAGCAAACTAGTCTACATGCTGAGTTGACTGAAAAAGTTGAAGTCCTGACTTTAGACAACCAAAAATTGAAGAATTATTTGACTGATGCAACTACTAGAGGAAAGGTTGCTATTGAGAACAATGATTTCAACAATGAGTTGGCAGTGGATAATCAAAGGCTTAAAAATGAGGTCAAGAAACTAAAAAGTGAAAATGAACATTTTGCAACAAGTGTGCAAAAGTTCAACAAGGGTCAATACCTCCAAAATGAGCTGCTTATGAACACTGTTATGAAAAACAACAAGAGTGGTATTGGATACAATGCTTTTGTGCAAAAGAAAGCTACCACTCAATACAAGCCAAAGCAGACTCACAAGCCTATCAAATGCTTTGAGTGTGGAAATGAAGGTCATTTTGCCCACAACTGCAAAGCCAAACCACCAACTCCCTTGCCTAAGCACTCAAGACCATTTGCTTTCAATGCTCACTATGTTCTAAGAAAGGTTGCAAATGGAAAGGTTAAGGTTACATTCCTAGGTCTACCAAACAAGAGTAGACCTAGACAAATCTGGGTGGCAAAGTCCTTAATTGAGAAAGTCACTGGTCCTATGCAATATAGGGCCCTCAAAACTCAAGCTTGAATTGTCTGTGGATGTAGGTGAACTACAAGACCGGTGGGAGTCATTGGGTTATTGACAGTGGATGCACACAACATATGACAGGCAACCCACGGATGTTCACCTCACTGGATGAGAATGTTGATGGTCAAGATAAAATCACATTTGGAGACAATTCAAAAGGAAAAGTGCAAGGACTTGGCAAGGTGGCAATCTCAAATGATTTATCAATATCAAATGTTCTCTTAGTTGCACCCTTAAGCTTCAATTTATTATCAGTGGGTCAACTCTGTGATCTTGGACTTCAATGCTTATTCACTCCAACAGAGGTTATTGTAACAAAGATGGATGATGAATCAATGGTGTTCAAAGGTTTTAGGTACAACAACCTCTACTTAGTGGATTTCACTTCAGAAGATGCAGACTTAAGAACTTGCCTCTTCACCAAATCTTCACTTGGATGGCTCTGGCATAGGAGGCTTGCACATGTTGGGATGAGCACACTCAAGAAGGTATTAAAGAAAGATATGGTTAGAGGATTAAAAGATGTGGTGTTTGAAAAAGACAAGCCATGCAGTGCATGTCAAGCTGGAAAGCAAGTTGCTAATACACATCCTACTAAAGCTTTCATGTCAACATCAAGGCCACTGGAACTACTTCATATGGATTTATTTGGACCTACAAATTATGTAAGTGCCGGTGGCAACCTCTACTGTCTAGTGATTGTTGATGACTTCTCAAGATACACTTGGATGTTCTTTCTCCATGACAAATCTGAAGTTGCATCTATATTTAAGAAGTTTGCCAAGAAAGCACAAAATGAATTTGATTGCAAGATCAAGAAGATTAGAAGTGACAATGGCAAAGAATTTGACAACACCAACATTCATGAGTACTGTGATGAAATTGGGATCAAGCATGAAGTATCTGCAACATACACACCTCAACAAAATGGAGTTGTTGAAAGAAAGAACAGGACCTTGATCACTCTTGCAAGAACCATGATTGATGAGTATAACACACCGGAGAGGTTTTGGGCCGAAGCTGTCAACACTGCTTGTTATGCATCAAACAGGCTATTTCCTCACCGGCTACTTACGAAGACTTCTTATGAACTGCTAAATGGGAAAAAGCCAGACGTCTCTTTCTTCCAGGTGTTTGGGTGCAAATGCTACATCTACAAGAAACGCCATCACCTAGGGAAGTTTCAAAGACATTGTGATATTGGTTTTCTTTTGGGTTATTCATTAAAGTCCAAAGCATATCGAGTATTCAACCATGCCACTGGCGTGGTAGAAGAAACATATGATGTGGAATTTGATGAGACTAATGGCTCCCAAGGAGCACTTGAAAATCTTGATGATGTAGGTGATGAGCCACTTAGGGAAGCAATGAAGAACATGCCTATTGGAGCTATCAAACCAAAAGAAGATGAAGAAGAGGTGCAAATCATTGACAGGCCTTCTTCATCAAATGTACCACAAGATGATGAAAAATATGAGAGGCATGCAAATGAAGATACATTTGTCTCTCATGAACAAGCAAGGGTACAAGCCGAAGATGTTGATGCTCCAGGATCTTCTTCCCAAATGGTTGACAGGAGAAACTCATCACTACTTCAAGCTCATCCTCAAAACCAAATCATCGGGAGTCCTTCACAAGGGGTTATTACTCGATCACATAGACATGCTTCTTTTATTGAACATCACTCTTTTGTTTCTTGTGTTGAGCCTACTTGTATAGATGAGGCGCTACAGGATCCGGACTGGGTGAATGCCATGCATGAAGAACTTAACAACTTCACCCGTAACGAAGTTTGGACCCTAGAGAAGCCCCCACAAGATGCAAGAATCATTGGAACAAAGTGGGTGTTCAGAAACAAACAAGATGATCAAGGTGTGATTGTAAGGAACAAGGCAAGACTTGTCGCAAAGGGATTCTCTCAAGTTGAAGGCTTAGATTTTGGAGAGACCTTTGCACCGGTTGCTCGACTGGAAGCCATCCGTATCCTACTTGCACATGCATCATGCTATGATATAAAACTTTATCAAATGGATGTAAAAAGTGCATTTTTAAATGGCTTCATAAATGAACTTGTATATGTTGAGCAACCGCCTGGATTTGAAGACCCTAGATATTCTAACCATGCTTACAGGTTGTCCAAGGCGCTATATGGGCTAAAGCAGGCTCCAAGGGCTTGGTATGAGCGCCTTCGCGACTTCCTCATCGAAAAGGGCTTCAAGATCGGGACCGTCGACACAACTCTCTTCACAAAGAAATATAACGGTGATATTTTCATTTGTCAAGTATATGTTGATGATATAATCTTTGGCTCGACAAATGACTATCATTGCAAGGAATTTGGTGAGTTGATGTCAAAGGAGTTCGAGATGTCAATGATTGGTGAGCTAACATACTTCCTCGGCTTTCAAGTCAAGCAAATGAAAGATGGTAACTTCCTCTCACAAGAGAAGTATACCAAAGACTTGTTGAAAAGGTTCAACATGGAGAAGTGCAAACCAATCAAGACCCCCATGCCTACAAATGGACATCTCGACTTAGATGAGGGAGGTAACCTGGTTAATCAAACTCTCTACCGTTCTATGATTGGTAGTTTATTGTACCTTACCGCATCTAGGCCCGATATTATGTTTAGTGTCTGCATGTGTGCTAGATTTCAATCTAATCCTAAGAAAGCTCATCTTCGCGCTGTTAAGAGAATTCTTAGGTATCTCAGGCACACCACAAGCGTTGGTCTGTGGTATCCCAAAGGAGCTACTTTTGATTTAATTGGCTATTCCGATTCGGATTATGCCGGTTGCAAAATTGATAGGAAAAGTACTTCTGGGGGATGCCATCTGCTTGGTAGATCACTAGTTTCATGGACATCCAAAAAGCAAAATAGTGTTGCCTTGTCAACTGCCGAAGCGGAATACATTGCCGCAGGTGCTTGTTGCACACAAATTTTATATATGAAACAAACTCTTCTAGACTATGGCGTAGTTCTAGAAAAGGTACCTTTGTTGTGTGATAATGAGAGTGCTGTTAAAATTGCTAATAACCCTGTACAACACTCTCGCACCAAGCACATTGATATCCGTCATCACTTCCTTAGAGATCATGTTGCTAAAGGAGATATCATTTTAGAAGGAGTGAGGTCGGAAGATCAATTAGCGGATATTTTCACTAAGCCACTTGATAAGACCCGCTTTTGCATGTTGAGGAATGAACTAAATATTCTTGATCTCAGAAATTTTATGTAAAATGTCAAATGGTGTTATCAAGCTTGCATTGCATGTTTAAATTCCTTGTCTTGCATCTAGGGCTTGTCTAACCTAGTTGAGATAACCGCCAACAAAGCGAGTGAAAAAGCTTAACTCGGATCAAACTTGACAAGTCTTAGTTTTAAGCTTTTAGCACTTAAATTCTTACTTGTTATGCAATTGTTGGTTCTTGAAATATGCATGAGGTACTGCACTAAGGGGGAGTATTCAAAACTCAAATCACTCATGAAAACCCCTAGTGCAAGCCAAAATGCAAATTTCACCATTTGCCTATTTTCTTTAAAAATTATCTAGCCTATGGCAAAATATTTTTGAAAAATGTATGAGGGTGCCAATACCTGTCCCAACAAGTGTTATTTTGTGTGATTATAAGTTGGGATTTGGTTTGGTTGGGAGTTAGATAGAAAAATTCAAAATTTTCCAAACTCCCTTCTGTCTGGGCTCACCGGACAGTCCAGTGTGCACCGGACACTGCACTGTGCAATGTCCGGTGCACCGGCAGCCGCGCGCTCAAACTCCATTTTTCTGTGCGCTGTCTGGTGTGCACCGGACAGGCACTGTAGACTGTCCGGTGTGCCCATATCGCGTTTTAAAAAAAGGCCTCCAGCCCGAGACCGAGCCAGAGGCTCTTTTTTTCTCCCTGCCAGCGCCCTCTCTCTCTGTCTCTGGCGATTCCTCCCCGTCGCCGGCGATCTCCCTCACCGGCGTGCCCTGTCTCCGGCCGAGCTCCGGCGACCCCGTCCAGTGCTTCTCGGTGAGCAACCTCCCTTCCTCCCCTGTCTTCTCTCCCTCTCAGTTCTCTGTCTGAGGCAGTAAAGCACCTCCATTCCACCCCTTTGTCTATTTTTCAAATTCCTGTCAAATCCAATGAATCCAAAAGGTGGAATGTGTTCAATTGTCCCCATTGTGTATCCCTGCAGGTTTCTAGCTCCTTCGGGAGGGTTTTCCCACCTCAAATGGCCATTTCTCCGAAACCCTAATTCCTCGCCCTCCAAGTGTTCGGTGAAATGCCCAAACCAGCCAAAAATGCTCCAATTGAACCCAAATTTTTCAGGCACCTTTACAACACTTCCAGTAACATACTTGCCAAATTTCACGCCAATCCGAGATTCCAGGCTTAAAGTTCACCAAATTCCCCGTTTCCAGCGATCGTTTCCGAGCCGGGTGCCCAAATCTCTTTTTCTTCGCCTAAATTCAAACCAAGCACACACTTCACTCATATTCACCTATATAAACCTATTCGTGAAGTGTCGGCTCAATTCCATGTCGTTTCGTGCCTCAATTCGAATTCCAAACCTCCTATGGCACTATTCATCTTTCAAACGTCGTTTTCACGCCGTTTGACCTATCGATCGTCTCGTCTCGTGTTTTCTGTGCCATATTTCTCTGTGTATGTATTTATTCACATTTCATATACTTATGACTATGTGACTAATACGTGCTCACCTCTTCTGTCATTTCAGTGAACTTGATTGCCCGTGTGCCGTCTCCTGTCCTGCCTGGATCGTCACCTCTCGTGTGAGCTTTCCAGACATCAGTTCAGGATGCCGCGCACGAAGAATGTGTCGACGCCAGGGGGAGGCGATGATGAGGATCCTCGTCGTCCCTTCAGGCAGGTCAAGGGCAAGACCGTTTACTTGGAGCAGCAGGAAGGCCGCAAGAAGCGGCGTACGGACAGAGCAGCCCGTGCAGCGGCAGCGGCTGCAGCAGCTGCTGCGCAGGCCGAGCTTGGAGATCAGTCGCAGACTCCGTCAGATCAGATCGCCTACCGTGTTCGTCGTCTCGCCTCCCAGCCTCACTCCTCCACTCACACCTCCGCTTCCACTCCACCACCCACTCTGCCTGCTCCCGTCACTCCTATTGCTCCATCCACCTCCACAGCCATACCCGCTACCTCCACTACGCCAGCTTCCACTGCTCCTCCTCCTCCCGCTTCAGCTCCTCCTATCCCTCCACCTCGATTCCGGGAGCGTGATGAGACTGAGGTTCGACCCCTGGCTACGGACCCTCGACTGTTTGACCTTCAGCGTGCTACAGCGGCACGAGTACATAGGTTCAGATACGTACCCGTGGAGTCTTGGCTACCAGCTCAGAGAGACCCTGCAGCAGGTGACCTATTCAGCACACGTATTCAGGAGTCGTTTTTCAGAGCTCAGATGTCTGCTCAGATAGCTCTGCGAGTGCACTGGCTTTTGGATCTTCCAGCCTTTCTGCTTGCAGCCGGTGCTGACTCTGAGGCGCACCTCACCTATCTGCCTGGCCTTCAGACCCTTCTGACTACCAGCGGCAGGTATGTTTAGGAGTGGGTACGAGTCTTCTACGCCTCTGTATGGATTGACCCGGATCATCACTGGATGAGGTTCCGTTTTGAGCGAGAGGATGTCACCATTACTGCTAGTCAGATCCGCCAGCTTTTTGGATTTCCCGAGTCGACGACTCGTCTTCACAGCCTCTGCTACGACACTTCTGACCCTCCTCGTCGCCCTCACGGTGGTGTGGCTCCGGGTACAGCTCACGTTACGGCTTTGTTCCGCCCGCCCTTCACAGATGGGTCGCGTCGTTCACCGGCAGATTTTACTATAGCAGCAAAGTATTTATATGAGCTTATCAGACGGACTCTTCTGCCGAGGATGGGATACAGGGAGGCTACCACACATATACAGCTCTGGCTCCTCGGTGCCCTGGTCTCTCACTCTGAGTTTGACGTTGTGGACTTCCTGATTTGTGAGATCGAGGACACCGTTTTGGATGGGATTCGTGCTCGTCGGCAGTTGCCCTATGCTCACTACTTGTGCCACATCTTTGCGCAGCTGATTCAGCCTCCTCGGTTTCAGGGCACCCTTGAGGCCTCACGCCTAGTTTTTGGATCCTACCGTCCTGCGCCTGAGATTCCTGTGCCAGCTTCTGCTCCTGTTTTTGACTCTCAGGCCGAGGATGCAGCTCTTCGTCAGTTCGACACTCAGATTACAGCAGCTGATGATGATGATGATGATGATGATGATTTTGGGGTTCCTCCTCCGCCTCCGCCTCCTATGCCTCCACGCTCACATGATCATGAGGCTGGGAGTTCTAGTGCTGCCCCTGCTACTCCTCAGGCTATGGACCCTGCTCTTGCTTTGATTCTCCAGACTCTCTCTCAGCAGCAAGCTCACCTGGCAGCCGAGCAGGCCCGGTTATCCGAGAGGATGCTCTCGATGTTTCAGAACATGCAGGACAGGCAGGATGCACTTCAGCAGCAGCTACTTCAGGATCGGGCTGAGAGTAGGGCCTTCATGGCTCTTATGCTTCAGCAGTCTGGTGTCTCAGTACCTCTGGTTCAGTCTGCTCCACCTCCTCCGCTTCACGCTCCAGTTGTGCCATCGATTTTGTCAGGCCCCCCTGTTGGTACCTCTCCACTCCGGCCGGTTGAGAGCACCTAGAGGGGGGGTGAATAGGTGATCCTGTAAAACTTCAACTTATAGCCACAAAAACTTGTTAAGTGTTAGCACAATTATTGCCAAGTGGCTAGAGAGGAGTCTCAACAAAACACAATACCACAAGAGATCAAACACAGAGAGGACACAGTGGTTTATCCCGTGGTTCGGCCAAGACCAACGCTTGCCTACTCCACGTTGTGGCGTCCCAATGGACGAGGGTTGCAATCAACCCCTCTCAAGCGGTCCAAAGACCAACTTGAATACCACGGTGTTTTGCTTTGCCTTTCAATATCCCGTTTGCGAGGAATCTCCACAACTTGGAGTCTCTCGCCCTTACACTTGAGATTCACAAAGAAATACGGAGTAAGGGAGGGAATGAGCAACGCACACAAGACTTCAAAAGATCAGAGCAACACGCACACAAGCAGCAACAAGAGCTCGCAACACTACTCAAAGAGTTCACAACTCCACAAGAGCTCTATATGCTATCACAATGAAACGAATGCGCGAGATCGATGTCTTGGTGCTTAGGAATGTTGTAGGAATGCTTGGTGTCCTCCTCCATGCGCCTAGGGGTCCCTTTTATAGCCCTAAGGAAGCTAGGAGCCGTTGAGAACAAATCTGGAAGGCCATCCTTGCCTTCTGTCGTCGGGTGCACCGGACAGTCCGGTGCACACCTGACACTGTCCGGTGCCCGATTTATTTCCATAAACAGCGCAGTCGACCGTTGCAGACCGTGGAGATCTGGGAGCCGATGGCGCACCGGACATGTCCGGTGCACACCGGACAGTCCGGTGCCCCCTTCCGACCGTTGGCTCGGCCACGTGTCGCGCGCGGATTCCGCGGCCGACCGTTGGCCCGGCCGACCGTTGGCTCACCGGACAGTCCGGTGCACACCGGACAGTCCGGTGAATTTTAGCCGTACGCCGTCGGCAAATTCCCGAGAGCGGCTTCTTCGCCCGAGGCAGCCTGGCGCACCGGACACTGTCCGGTGCACCACCGGACAGTCCGGTGCCCTAGACCGAAACAGCCTTTGGCTGTACACAGCCAACTCTTCTCTTCTTTCTTCTTTCTGTTTCTAACACTTAGATAAGTATATTAGTACACAAAACCAATGTACTAAGGCTTAGAAACATACCTTTACTTGTGATTTGCACCTTGTGCACCCATGGGCATAGATTAACATTTAAGCACTTGTGTTTGCACTCAATCACCAAAATACTTAGAAATGGCCCAAAGGCACATTTCCCTTTCAATCTCCCCCTTTTTGGTGATTTATGCCAACACAACATAAAGCAACTAGAACAAGTGCAAAATCACTTCAAATAGAATAAATTTGAGTTTTATTCAATTTTGGCATATATGGATCATCCTTTGCCACCACTTGGTTTGTTTTTGCAAATCAAATTCAAATCTCTATCTCTAAGTCAAACACACATGTTGAAGCATAGAGAGAGTCATTCCAAAAGAGATTGATCAAAGATTTCAAAAACTCCCCCTTTTTCCCATAATCAACATTTCTCCCCACAAGAAACCCACTTTTGATAAGAGAGACAATACAAGAGTTTTGACAAACCAAAAGCTCTATTCTACTATTTTCAAAATTTCTCAAGTGGTAGCTGATCCATTTATTGCTTTATCTTCTCCCCCTTTGGCATCAAGCACCAAAACGGAATCAACTTTGGCCCCTTAACCCCATTGCCTCACCAAAATCTTCAATAAGAATACAAAGGCAATAAGAGTTCGTGAGATGGACTTGGAATAAGTTACCCTCTCATCGGAGTGCAGTGGAAGTCTTTCATGGTCCAAGTCCACCTTTCCCTTTCAATTCTTCTCCGAGACTAAATCAAGCAAACTCAAGTATATGGTTAGTCTCAAAGGGTCAAGTTGTAACACATCTCCCCCTAAACATGTGCATCACTTTGCAACGGACTTGTGAGGTCCAGGGAGTGTTTGTACAACTTGAGCACCACAATAAGCAACAAAATGCAGAATGAACATGATCAAAGGCATAAACACATGTATGCTACAATTCAATCCAAGTTCCGCGAATCTAAGACATTTAGCTCACTACGCAGCCTGCAAAAGGTCTTCTCATCTAGAGGCTTGGTAAAGATATCGGCTAGCTGGTTCTCGGTGCTAACATGAAACACTTCGATATCTCCCTTTTGCTGGTGGTCTCTCAAAAAGTGATGCCGGATGTCTATGTGCTTTGTGCGGCTGTGCTCAACAGGATTTTCCGCCATGCGGATAGCACTCTCATTATCACATAGGAGTGGGACTTTGCTCAGATTGTAGCCAAAGTCCCTGAGGGTTTGCCTCATCCAAAGTAGTTGCGCGCAACACTGTCCTGCGGCAACATACTCGGCCTCAGCGGTGGATAGGGCAACGGAAGTTTGTTTCTTAGAGTTCCATGACACCAGGGACCTTCCTAAGAATTGGCACGTCCCCGATGTACTCTTCCTATCGACCTTACATCCAGCATAATCGGAATCTGAGTATCCGACCAAGTCAAAGGTAGACCCCTTTGGATACCAGAGCCCAAAGCAAGGCGTAGCAACTAAATATCTCAGTATTCGCTTCACCGCCACTAAGTGACACTCCTTAGGATCGGATTGAAATCTAGCACACATGCATACGCTAAGCATAATATCCGGTCTACTAGCACATAAGTAAAGTAATGACCCTATCATTGACCGGTATGCTTTTTGATCAACGGACTTACCTCCTTTGTTGAGGTCAGTGTGTCCGTCGGTTCCCATCGGAGTCTTTGCGGGCTTGGCGTCCTTCATCCCAAACCGCTTTAGCAGATCTTGCGTGTACTTCGTTTGGGAGATGAAGGTGCCTTCCTTGAGTTGCTTCACTTGGAACCCAAGGAAGTAGTTCAACTCGCCCATCATCGACATCTCGAATTTCTGCGTCATCACCCTGCTAAACTCTTCACAAGACTTTTGGTTAGTAGAACCAAATATTATGTCATCGACATAAATTTGGCACACAAACAAATCACCATCACATGTCTTTGTAAAAAGAGTTGGATCGGCTTTCCCAACTTTGAAAGCATTAACAATTAGAAAGTCTCTAAGGCATTCATACCATGCTCTTGGGGCTTGCTTAAGTCCATAGAGCGCCTTAGAGAGCTTACACACATGGTCGGGGTACCGATCATCCTCGAAGCCAGGGGGTTGCTCCACGTACACCTCCTCCTTGATTGGCCCGTTGAGGAAAGCGCTCTTCACATCCATTTGGTACAGCCTGAAAGAATGATGAGCGGCATATGCTAGCAAGATACGAATTGATTCTAGCCTAGCCACAGGAGCAAAAGTCTCCTCGAAATCCAAACCTGCGACTTGGGCATAACCTTTTGCCACAAGTCGAGCCTTGTTCCTTGTCACCACTCCGTGCTCGTCTTGTTTGTTGCGGAACACCCACTTGGTTCCCACAACATTTTGCTTAGGACGAGGCACCAGCGACCAAACTTCATTCCTCTTGAAGTTGTTGAGCTCCTCTTGCATGGCCAACACCCAGTCCGGATCTAGCAAGGCCTCCTCTACCCTGAAAGGCTCAATAGAAGAGACAAAGGAGTAATGCTCACAAAAATTAACAAGTCGAGATCGAGTAGTTACTCCCTTGCTAATGTCACCCAGAATTTGGTCGACGGGATGATCCCTTTGAATCATCGCTCGAACTTGGGTTGGAGGTGCCGGTTGCGCTTCTTCCTCCATCACATGATCATCTTGTGCTCCCCCTTGATCACACGCCTCCTGTTGATGAACCTGTTCATCGTCTTGAGTTGGGGGATGCACCTTAGTTGAGGAAGAAGGTTGATCTTGCTCCAAGTGTTCCTGTGGTCGCACATCACCAATCGCCATGGTGCGCATAGCGGCCGTTGGAACATCTTCTTCATCTACATCATCAAGATCAACAACTTGCTCTCTTGGAGAGCCATTAGTCTCATCAAATACAACGTCGCTAGAGACTTCAACCAAACCCGATGATTTGTTGAAAACTCTATACGCCTTTGTATTTGAGTCATAACCTAATAAAAACCCTTCTACTGCTTTGGGAGCAAACTTAGAATTTCTACCTTTCTTCACTAGAATGTAGCACTTGCTCCCAAATACACGAAAGTAAGATACATTGGGTTTGTTACCGGTTAGCAGCTCATACGACGTCTTCTTGAGGAGGCGATGAAGGTAGACCCTGTTGATGGCGTGGCAAGCCGTGTTCACGGCTTCCGTCCAAAAGCACTCGGGGGTCTTGAACTCTCCTAGCATCGTCCTCGCCATATCGATGAGCGTCCTGTTCTTCCTCTCTACCACACCATTTTGCTGTGGTGTGTAGGGAGCGGAGAACTCATGCTTGATCCCTTCCTCTTCAAGGTACTCCTCCACTTGAAGGTTCTTGAACTCGGACCCGTTGTCGCTTCTTATCTTCTTCACTTTGAGCTCAAACTCATTTTGAGCTCTCCTGAGGAAGCGCTTGAGGGTCCCTTGGGTTTCAGACTTATCCTGCAAAAAAGAACACCCAAGTGAAGCGGGAAAAGTCATCAACAATAACTAGACCATACTTACTTCCTCCTATGCTCAGATAGGCGACGGGTCCGAAGAGGTCCATATGCAGCAGCTCCAGAGGTCTTGAGGTGGTCATCACATTTTTGCTGTGATGTGCTCCTCCCACTTGTTTACCTACTTGACAAGCTGCACAAGGTCTATCTTTTTCGAATTGCACGTTAGTCAAACCTATCACGTGTTCTCCCTTTAGAAGCTTGTGAAGGTTCTTCATCCCCACATGTGCTAAGCGGCGATGCCACAGCCAGCCCATGCTAGTCTTAGCTATTAAGCATGCATCTAGACCGGCCTCTTCTTTTGCAAAATCAACTAAATAAAGTTTGTCGTCTAATACACCCTTAAAAGCTAGTGAACCATCACTTCTTCTAAAGACAGACACATCTACATTTGTAAATAGACAGTTATATCCCATATTGCATAATTGACTTACAGATAGTAAATTATATCCTAGAGACTCAACTAAAAACACATTAGAAATTGAGTGCTCATTTGAGATTGCAATTTTACCTAACCCTTTTACCTTGCCTTGATTCCCATCACCGAATATAATTGAATCTTGGGAATCCTTATTCTTGACGTAGGAGGTGAACATCTTCTTCTCCCCCGTCATATGGTTTGTGCATCCGCTGTCGATAATCCAGCTTGAACCCCCGGATGCATAAACCTGCAAGGCAAATTTAGGCTTGGGTTTTAGGTACCCAACTCATGTTGGGTCCTACAAGGTTAGTGCAAATATCCTTAGGGACCCAAATGCAAGTTTTGTCTCCCTTGCATTTTGCCCCTAACTTCCTAGCAACTATTTTCTTATCCTTTCTACAAATCGCAAAGGAAGCATTTAAAGCACAATAAATTGTAGAAGGTTCATTCACTACTTTCCTAGGAGCATGAATAATGTTCTTTTTAGGCACATGATGAACAACATTTCTCCTAGACATATTTCTACCATGCATATAGGAAGAACTGGAAACAAACATGGCATGGGAGTCAAAATTATCATAAGCATTATAACTCCTATAAGCATTTCTAGTTTGTCTCTTATCATGATACATAAATGCATGGTTTCTTTTAGTACTACTTGCCATAGGGGTCTTCCCTTTCTCCTTGGCGGAGATGGGAGCCTTATGGCTTGTTAAGTTCTTGGCTTCTCTCTTGAAGCCAAGTCCATCCTTAATTGAGGGGTGTCTACCAACCGTGTAGGCATCCCTAGCAAATTTTAGTTTCTCAAAATCACTTTTGCTAGTCTTAAGTTGGGCATTAAGACTAGCTACCTCTTCATTTAATTTAGAAATGCAAGCTAGGTGTTCACTATAAGCATCAATGTTAATATCTTTACACCTAGTGCACGCTACAATATTTTCTACACAAGATGTGGATTTACTAGCAATCTCTAACTTAGCATTCAAATTATCATTAATGCTCCTTAATTTAGAAATTGTATCATGGCAAGAAGATAATTCACAAGAAAGCATTTCATTTGTTTTAACTTCTAGAGCATGAGATCTTTGAGCTTCTACAAATTTATCATGTTCCTCATACAACAAATCATCTTGCTTTTCTAAAAGAATGTTCTTTTCATTCAAGGCATCAATCAATTCATTAATTTTGTCTACCTTGGTTCTATCTAGGCCCTTAAACAAACATGAGTAATCTACTTCATCCTCATCACTAGATTCGTCCTCACTTGAAGAAGCATAGGTAGAGTTCCGAGTACATACCTTCTTCTCCCTTGCCATAAGGCATGTGTGACGCTCGTTTGGGAAGAGGGTTGATTTGTTGAAGGCGGTGGCGGCGAGTCCTTCATTGTCGGAGTCGGAAGAGGAGCAATCCGAGTCCCACTCCTTGCCTAGATGCGCCTCGCCCTTTGCCTTCTTGTAATTCTTCTTCTTTTCCCTCTTATTTCCCTGTTCCTGGTCACTATCATTATCGGGGCAGTTAGCGATAAAATGACCAATCTTACCGCACTTGAAGCATGAGCGCTTCCCCTTTGTCTTGGTCTTGCTTGGCTGCCCCTTGTGACCCTTTAGTACCGTCTTGAAGCGTTTAATGATGAGAGCCATCTCTTCATCATTAAGTCCGGCCGCCTCAATTTGTGCCACCTTGCTAGGTAGCACCTCCTTGCTTTTTGTTGCTTTGAGAGCAAAAGGTTGCGGCTCGTTGATCGGTCCATTCAAGGCGTCGTCCACGTACCTTGCTTCCTTGATCATCATTCGCCCGCTGACGAATTTTCCTAGGACTTCTTCGGGCGACATTTTGGTGTACCTGGGATTCTCACGAATATTATTCACCAAATGAGGATCAAGAATGGTAAAGGACCTTAGTAATAGTCGGACGACGTCATGGTCCGTCCATCTCATGCTTCCATAGCCCCTTATTTTGTTGATAAGGGTCTTGAGCCGGTTGTATGTTTGGGTTGGCTCCTCGCCCCTTATCATTGCAAACCTTCCAAGCTCGCCCTCCACCAACTCCATTTTAGTGAGCATGGTGATGTCGTTCCCTTCGTGGGAAATCTTTAGGGTGTCCCATATCTGCTTGGCATTGTCCAAGCCGCTCACTTTATTGTACTCGTCCCTGCACAAAGAGGCTAGCAACACAGTAGTAGCTTGTGCATTTTTATGAATCTGTTCATTGATAAACATAGGGCTATCCGAGCTATCAAATTGCATTCCACTCTCTACAATCTCCCATATGCTAGGATGGAGAGAGAACAAGTGAGTACGCATTTTGTGGCTCCAAAATCCGTAGTCCTCTCCATCAAAGTGAGGGGGCTTGCCAAGTGGAATGGGAAGCGAATTTGAACTTTGCGGAATACGAGAGTAGTCAAAAGAAAAGTTCGAATTAACCGGTTTCCTTTTCTCGTAGTCGTTGTGGTCGTCGTCCTTTTGGGAAGAAGAGGATTCGTCGCTGTCGTAGTAGACGATCTCCTTGATGCGCCTTGTCTTCTTCTTCTTCCCATCTTTGCGCTTGTGGCTTGAACCCAAGTCGGTAGACTTGTCATTCTTCGGCTCGTTGAAGATAGACTCCTTCTCGTTGTTGTCGACCACCATCCCCTTTCCCTTAGGATCCATCTCTTCGGGCGATTAGTCCCTTTCTTGAAGAGAACGGCTCTGATACCAATTGAGAGCACCTAGAGGGGGGGGTGAATAGGTGATCCTGTAAAACTTCAACTTATAGCCACAAAAACTTGTTAAGTGTTAGCACAATTATTGCCAAGTGGCTAGAGAGGAGTCTCAACAAAACACAATACCACAAGAGATCAAACACAGAGAGGACACAGTGGTTTATCCCGTGGTTCGGCCAAGACCAACGCTTGCCTACTCCACGTTGTGGCGTCCCAATGGACGAGGGTTGCAATCAACCCCTCTCAAGCGGTCCAAAGACCAACTTGAATACCACGGTGTTTTGCTTTGCCTTTCAATATCCCGTTTGCGAGGAATCTCCACAACTTGGAGTCTCTCGCCCTTACACTTGAGATTCACAAAGAAATACGGAGTAAGGGAGGGAATGAGCAACGCACACAAGACTTCAAAAGATCAGAGCAACACGCACACAAGCAGCAACAAGAGCTCGCAACACTACTCAAAGAGTTCACAACTCCACAAGAGCTCTATATGCTATCACAATGAAACGAATGCGCGAGATCGATGTCTTGGTGCTTAGGAATGTTGTAGGAATGCTTGGTGTCCTCCTCCATGCGCCTAGGGGTCCCTTTTATAGCCCTAAGGCAGCTAGGAGCCGTTGAGAACAAATCTGGAAGGCCATCCTTGCCTTCTGTCGTCGGGTGCACCGGACAGTCCGGTGCACACCGGACACTGTCCGGTGCCCGATTTATTTCCATAAACAGCGCAGTCGACCGTTGCAGACCGTGGAGATCTGGGAGCCGATGGCGCACCGGACAGTCCGGTGCCCCCTTCCGACCGTTGGCTCGGCCACGTGTCGCGCGCGGATTCCGCGGCCGACCGTTGGCCCGGCCGACCGTTGGCTCACCGGACAGTCCGGTGAATTTTAGCCGTACGCCGTCGGCAAATTCTCGAGAGCGGCTTCTTCGCCCGAGGCAGCCTGGCGCACCGGACACTGTCCGGTGCACCACCGGACAGTCCGGTGCCCTAGACCGAAACAGCCTTTGGCTGTACACAGCCAACTCTTCTCTTCTTTCTTCTTTCTGTTTCTAACACTTAGATAAGTATATTAGTACACAAAACCAATGTACTAAGGCTTAGAAACATACCTTTACTTGTGATTTGCACCTTGTGCACCCATGGGCATAAATTAACATTTAAGCACTTGTGTTTGCACTCAATCACCAAAATACTTAGAAATGGCCCAAAGGCACATTTCCCTTTCACCGGTCACTTTGGCGTTCACCTCTCCAGTTCTCAGCTCTGTCTGCCCGCAGCCGCCAGTGCCACCAGCATCTGCTGTTACCACTACTGTTGTGGCAGTATCTGTGACCACTTCTGTTCCGGTAGCTCCTGCAGCGCGGCCTCAGTCCGAGTCAGTACCAGCTCCAGCTTCTACCGCAGATCCTGGATCCGAGACTGACTCTGACCCTCCGCCGGCGTTCGCTCTGCTGCCTCGACCGCGACCGGATGCGCCCCCGCCGCCTCCTCCTGCTTCAGATGTTTAGGTTCGGGTGCCCTTTTGGTGTTTGACGCCAAAGGGGGAGAGATATGAGTTGTGAGAGCTTGGGGGAGTTAGAGAGTTAGTAGAGAGTCATTTTGATGTAATATATGTGCTTGCTACTCTCTGTACTAGCTTGATGTTTTTGGCTCACAAACTCGATATATACTCTCGTTGCTTATGATTGACTGTGTGTATTATGTTTTCACCTTATATTTTATCACCAGTTTTCTAGTTCTTGTTTCATTGATTTAACTTCACTTTTATATGAACAAGAATCTTATGAGGTGTATGCGCTCACTCTTATTATTATTATACACGTTCCTTCTGTCAAAGATTACTGAGTATAACTAACCATCCCTTCTATTCACAGAAACTTAAAAACAAACTACTCTCACAAAACTTGTAGGGTTGTCATCAATCACCAAAAAGGGGGAGATTGAAAGCATCTAGGCCCCTGGTTGGTTTTAGTGATTAATGACAACATAATATTATATGTGACTAACGTGTGTTTTGCAGAGACAAATGGTAAGTTAGGTCGCATGACAGGTAGAAGTACTACAACGTG
The DNA here is from genome assembly GCF_902167145.1 of Zea mays. Lineage (NCBI taxonomy): Eukaryota > Viridiplantae > Streptophyta > Magnoliopsida > Poales > Poaceae > Zea > Zea mays. The sequence continues at coordinate 18,432,315 of NC_050104.1, forward strand.
AAAACAATCCCGGAGATAAGAACTCGAAGCGACGGCTAAAACGACGAAACAAAAGGTGAAGGTCTACGGAGTCCGAGTGTCAAGGAGATGTGGACACTCGCGGTTTAGTTAGGTCTTTTATTCTCTTTTAGCCGTACTATAAAGAGGGGTTGTCGATGAGTAGTTTGACCAAGAGAGTTCTAGTGTAGTGTTGGTGCACAATCACACTCACATACGATGCTAGGTGTCACTCTAGAACTCACTCATAAGTTAGAACGAAAACCGATTTGAATATCAGCTGAAAAAACAAGAGTTAGTGTTTCTGGCCCTGGGGCACCGGACTGTCCGGTGCGCCCTCTGCCAGGTGGGGCCAGACTGGTTCGGGGCAGAGGCTTTCCCTCCGCAGAAACCCGAGAGCGCAGGTTTCAGAGTTGAATTTTAGTGGTGCACCAGACATCGCACCGGACTGTCCGGTGTGCACCGGACAGTGACTGTTCACTGTCCGATGTGCCATGAGTCCAACGGCTAGCTGTCAGAACTAGCCGTTGGAAACGATTGTTGGCGCACCGGTGGCGCACCGTTGGCGCACCGGTGGCGCACCGGACTGTCCGGTGCGCCATTGCGCAGTGAGATGCCTGTAACGGCTAGTTGGTGGGTGAGGGCTATTTATACCCCTTCCACCCACCATATTCAATGTCTTGCACTCCACATTTATTCCAGCACATTGCTAGAGCATTGCAAGCACCAAAATCCTAGTGAGGAGATTAGAGAATCATAATCCGCGTTTGTTCCTCATTAGCGCTAGTGAGAGCCACCTAGAGCACACACCACTTGCATTAGGCTTCTCTTGGTCAAGCGAAAGTCTACGGCTTGTTACTCTTGGTGATCGGCATCACCTAGACGGCTTGGTGGCGTTGGGAGCTCGGTGATCACCGTGAAGATCTTGTTGGTGACCCGACTCAAGTTTGTAAGCGGTCTCGAGGGATCCACCGCGCCGGAGTGGCAAAGGATCATCTCGTAGTGAGCACTTGGTTCTTGCGAGGACCAAGGGGGAGCGATACCCTTGTGCGGGTGCTCCAACGAGGACTAGTGGAGAGTGTCGACTCTTCGATACCTCGGGAAAAATTGGAGGAGTCTTCTAAACCTTGCTTTACATTCCGCACTTAATTCAAGCACTTTACATTGTGTATTTGTTTAGCAAGTATTTGAAGTATTGTCTTAGCTTTGTTGCACTTCTAGTATTATATTCTTAGTGCTAGTTGTTGGGGTGAAGTTGGGCTCTTGCTTAGCTCTTGCTTAGGTTTTAATTAGTGTTGATTTTTAGAAAAGCCCAATTCACCCCCCTCTTGGGCATCATGATCCTTTCAGATCCCCTGTAGCATAGTCGGTCTGAGGCCGAGGTCGGGCGAGGATGTGACTCCTCCCGAGGCCGAGGCTGAGGCCGAGGCCTGGGGTCGGGCGAGGCGGAGACCTTCTCCCGAGGCCGAGGCTGAGGCCGAGGCCTGGGCGAGGCGGAGCTCCCTGTCGCGCTCGAGGCTGAACTCGGGAGAGGTCACGACTTACTGTTGCTAGTCTTACCCTAGTGGTTGGCACAGTAGCCAGAGCGGGGCGAACAGTGCTTTTTTCCTGTCAGAACGGTCAGTGAAAGGGCGAAGTGACTGCGGTCACTTCGACCTTGCCGACTGAGGCGCGCGTGTCAGGATAAGGTGTCAGGCGATCCCCGCATTAAATGCGCATGCGATACGGTCGGTTGGTAGGGCGATCCGGCCGAGGTCGCTGTACGACAAAGTTCGCCCGAGCTTAGCCTCGGGTGAGACGAGGGTGCGTCTGCTGACTGAGGGGACCCTTGGGCGAGGCGCGAATCTGTCCTGGACTACCGTCCTTGCCCGAGGCTGGGCTCGGATGAGGTCGCGTCCCTTGGTAGACGAGGCCTTGACTTGAACCGCGCTTTATCAGTTGTTTATGGTTTGTTCTGAAGATGTTTTCCAGCCGTGTTTAGGAGCATTGGGGGTACCTCTAATTACGGTACCGGACATCGCTGTAAGTGCAGTCGCTAAAGGCTTTAGCGACCGACATCTTTTTAGCGACCGACCGTCCGTTGCTAATATTGTATATTTAGCGACCAACGATGGGTTGTTGTACTATAGATTTAGCAACCAATTGTAAGTCATCATACTATACATTTAGCAACCAACAGAAGGTCGTCATTTTTACAGTTGTTAATAATAATATACATTTAATTAAGCACCACAAATCACAGATTTTTATACACAAATCATAAAGACATACACAGTTAATAAGTATACCATATCATAGATCCATCACATAAACACAAAAGCACCACAATTATATATTCACAAAAGCATCACAATTATAATGTTATTCACAACTAGATCATTTGCAGATAGCTAGCTAGATCATTCACAAAAGCTCCAAAGATGATCAGTCACAAAATCACTAATGTTTCATATCACTCCAGCTATTGTTCAAAAGTCCACAACTACATCTAATGCTTCAAACTTTCTTTGTCCAGAACAACCACTCCAGCTTCTTGTATCCTCCAGAGATGACATCTTTTCCAACCTGGTGCAAATTATTAAGAATAATTCACTTCAATGTTTTTGAGGGTTTATGAAAATAAAGGTTAGAAAATGTATGAAATGAATGAGAGCATTACAAGATCATCATGTTTAGAGTGTGAAGCTTCAGCAAAGTGCCTTGTAGATTTTGGTGAGTTTGCATCTTGCATCTGATGAAATATTTGATCATCCACATCATCTAATTCCTCATCTTCAAAAGCACAATATTCTTCATTGTCTTACTCATCCTCAGCAGCAAACTTGTTCCTCATCACCTTAAGAAACACAATTCATAGCATAGTAAATTTTATAGCTCTAAAAATTTAAAGATCTCTAAAAATAAACTCTAAAATTTCAGTGTGAGATATAACGGAGACAACATGCTCTTCTCAGGAACACCAAAGCAAAACAAACAAGACAGCATGCACGCAGTAGTTGATATAACGGAATGAAGTCACTCACATCACACAACAAAAGATGCAACAGCTAGCTAGCTCCCCAATTGACCCTCCGACCCCGCGGTTTTGCCTCGAGAAAGATGGGAGCGAACTTGCTCCGAATTTGGACAGCGCAAACAGCTGACGCGCGCAGCGTGTAGGATCTAGGCACATGATACACGTATATGTACATGTGCATATGTACATAAGCATGTACACAACACAACCTTTCACAAGTGTTTGATGAAACGAGAATATATATATATATATATATATATATATATATATATATATATATATATGTGTGTGTGTGTGTGTGTGTGTGTGTGTGTGTGTGTGTTTGTATGTATATATGCGCGGAGATTTCGAGAAGCCAAAAATGACATCTTTGCATACATATACATATATAAAAACAAATCACCTGTTGTTGGCGTACTCGTAGAGGCATGTTGTTGGCGTACTCGTAGAGGCAGCCACGGCTGGAGAAGACGACGAGCGCGACCTCGGCGTCGCAGAGCACCGAGAGCTCGTACGCCTTCTTGAGCGGGCCGTTGCGACGCTTGCTGAAGGTGACTTGCCGGTTCGTCGTGTTCTCGATGCGCTTGATCTCGATCTTGCCCCTCCCCTGCCTGTCGCCGCCGGAGACCGTCACTGCCGGCTGCCCTCCTTTCGCCTTGGACGACGGCCCGCAGCTCAGATCGGTCTGAAGAAAGAGCAGGAACGAGTTAAAAGCTAGAGAGCAGAACCAACGAAGCGACTGCAAGAAATTCCAATTTCCGAAGATGGGGGACGAAGGAGCTATAGATCGAGTAGGAGACGACGCAGATGTACGATATGATCTTCATAGCTACAGATCGATTAGTTGAAGGAGTGGAGGCTTCCTGGCGGCGGCTGCCAGGGAGAGTGGCGCGCGCTAGGTTTAGGTGGCGGCCGGTTAGGGTTAGGGGAGTGCGGCTGGGCCTTAATGGGCCGATTTGGTTAGGTTTTGTTTTTTATTTTTTATTTCCTTTTCTAAATTTGAAATACATTTTTAAATAACCCTAAAATTCATAGTAATTAAACCAAAATTATTTATAAATAAAATATTAATTTTTGTGCTAATAATTATTATATTTTTTTATTTATTAGGATTTTCATTTAAGAATAAATGTTATTCAATAACAAAAATCAATCATGCGCAATAAAAAAATTATTCCAAATGCAAGTACATAACAAACACTTAAAAGAAAATTCATTACCATAAATATCATTAATAACTAAATGTATTATTTTTATTTTATGATTTTTATAGTGTTACCGTTTTCTTTTCCATAATTCTTTTTCTTTTCTATAATTCTTTTTTTCTTTACTACAATTTAGCGATCAATGTTTACTTGTTTTAATTAATTTTTAGTCACTAACATCTACAAGTTCGTTCAGGCTATAAGATTTGATAGTGATCCTTGCTCTATAGCGACCCACTGCTAGTCCCCGACGACATCTATAGTGACCAACCATAAGTTGTTAAATTTCTAGACTTTTAGCGACCAACCGACCGTTGCTATAAAAGGATTTAACGACTGACCGTCGGTTCCTAACCTTTAGCAACCAAAAGTTGGTACCTAATAAGGGTCGCTAAAGATCAATCATTGTGTAGTGTATAATCTAAAGCTCAGATTACGATAATCTCACAATCTCTTTAAGAGTAGCTTATTTGATATTATTTTTTGGTAAAAAAGACCCACTAACATGGTTATATAAATATAAATTACAACATATGACATCAATCTCTCCTCATCTCAAATAAACAAACAAGGTTACTCTTGTCTTTGTGAATAATCTATATTTGTATAATCTAGACTACCAAACAGCTATATATAGATTATAATCTAAAAACTGAAACAAACCGACCTAAGTTCATCCGGCAATGGTCGCAAGTACATTCTTTCCCTGGCTTCTCTTCAGCAAGTCGGAGGTTGCGATCTTGCTTTTCTCTAGTCTTTGGGCGGCCTACGGCCTTGCAGGACTCTTGCACCGTTGCCCGAATATCCGGTGCGGTTTTGGTGCAGTGGTGTGACTGGTGAAGCAGGGAGAGGCATGCAGAGAAGGGGCCTTCAGAACAAGTCAAGCTACTCTGACCCTAGCTGGCCCAAGTTGATCATATGTCTCTTAACTTTTGCTTTGTGTGTCTTTTAGGCCCGCTCCCTTTCAAAGTGCAGTTTTGGATCCTTAATCTTTGTAACAAGTGCATTGTGTGTCAGTATCGGTTCATGCAGGGGCTTTTATTTGACGTGGCATGTATACATACGGTGACAATGGTCATCACGTGCTTGTCACGTGCACCTTGGTGAATGTATTTTTTTCCAATGCCCTTGGCTCTCTCTCCCTCTCCCTTTTTGTCTCCCCAAACCAATCTCTCGACGACCACGTTTGGGCGAGAAGAAGACCAGCTAAGGAGCTTGAGTCACCCAGCGAGATGACAGCCGACGTTCTCGTATATAGCCCTACAAAATATTATTTACGGAATAAAATATGAGTAGTGTAAAAATGAGTGTCACAATTTAGAGTTTAAAGGTATGTTTGTTTAGAATTATAATCCAAATTATATAGTCAAACTTAGATGGTCAAACTTATATATAGCCGACATCCTCATATATAACCTATTTTCTATATTATTTATATTATATTAGTAATATATTTATTTCACTAATCTAAAATATATTACTTAAATTATTTTTGAGATGTTATTCTATATTTTGGAGAGCGGTTTCGCGCTTATGGTTAGATTCGTTGGCTCGTCAAGCCGGCTCAGGAGTCAAACCAACTTTTCAGGCTCGGTTAAATAACAAGCCGAGCTTAGCCGGGCTCGGATCTTTACCGAGCTGCAGCAAGTTGAGCCGAGCTTGACTCAGCTCGTTTCCAACCCTAACCATAGCTAGGGCTAGAAAGAAGCTCAAGCTCGACGAGCTGGCTTGGGCTCGCAACAACTCGGCTCGGAGCAGCTCGATGCTTAGAAAAGAGCCCGAGCCGAGCATGTTTTTGTGGCTCGAGAAAAGAACGAGCTAGCTCGACTCGGTTTGGTGCGGCTTGTGAGCTGGCTTGTGGCTCGATATAACAACAATTTATTACATATAATTCTAATTATTTATGGTATTAGCACAAAAAACAATTAGATTATGCTATTTGATATTACTGCACAAAACTAATCTATTTTCTATATTATATCAGTAATATATTTATTTTACTGATTTAAAATATGTTACTTAAATTATTCTTAAGATTTTATATTATAATTTGGAGGACAAGTTCACGCTTATAGACAACTGATTGGCTCGACGAGCCGGCTCGTGAGGCAGCAGTGAGCTGAGCGGAGACTGCTTTTTAGGCTCGTTAGAGAAGCAAGTCGAGCCGAGCTCCCCCCTGACGCTGTCTCCCCTCTCCCTCTCTGGTGCGTGGGCCCGCGCCCACGGCATCCGCCGCGCCGTCCCCCGCTCCTCGTGGGCCGTCTGGGCCCATTTGGCCGCGACGCCGCGCGCCCGCGCCCGACCAGGCCGAAATCCCCCCCCCCCCGGCCCGGTTAACCTAGAATTCCTTTTCTTTTTCCTTTTCCCATTTCTTTTTCCTATTTTCACATATATATTTACATGCTGATATTTTATGCACCAAAAATAGTTTAAATAAAATTATAGGGCACAAAAATAATAAGGTATAATAATTGGCACACCCCACCAAGTCACCATGATTGATGTATTGTTCCTTATCTGTGTTTGTTAGCGGAAGAGGGATCCGATCCTCGGAATTTATAGCTCCGGAAGAAGGGCAGGAACCCGGCCCCTCCGAGATAAATCTTTTGTGCCAGGAAAGCTTTGACGAAGGCAAGTCCATCATTCCCTTGATGCATAATTTACTTATTCTCTCTACCACTACCTAAGCCGGGATTAAGGGATGGAATGATTGCATTGTGAGCAGAGAGATAGCCCTGCATTAACAAACATCTTTTGAGCACAAAATATGGGATGGGAAAAAGGGGCAGTGGTTTTGACCAAACGATGTTTTCAAAAAAGTGTGCGGTGAAGGGTATTCACCCTCATCACCTGGTGAGTGGGATGATCAGGGACTCCCTGGTTTAGGGGAGGGCCTAAGGTGATGGCTCAGCTGGTTTAGGTGTGAGCAGAAGGATTGTCCCCTCATATAAGGACCGGTTTGTCATCCTTCACTACATGTACTCATGAAAAGTACAACCACTCGAGGCTGTGTGGGCAGTCACTCAATCTGAACTCATACGGTCCAACTCCAGGGTTATGAAGGCTGGGGAGCACCGGGAGGATAAGGAGGGGGAATGTTTTGTTCGGTTTGGACATGACGGTGGCCTGACTCCTTCCGGCATAACCGTTAAGGTTAGGACGTGCGAGGAAGGAAAGATATTCGGATTCGGATCTCATTGGCCATGAGATCGCAGAGCCGGACTAATGGGTAAAGTGTACCCCTCTGCGCAGAGTTCAAACCTATTCGAATAGTTTGTGTCCACTGGAATGGACGAGTCTGGCGTGGTATGACAATTAGTGTTTTTAAAACCTTCGTGAACAGGGAAATGTGTGAGTGTGTCTTTGGAAGAGAAAATGGTGCCACGGGAGCGGGAAGCTCAGTGGTGGTTAAGCAACGTGTTATTTCTATTTCTTCGGGAAAACCCTAAAAAACACAGTCTTTCTCTGAGAAAATGAAGAGTGACTTCAACTCCACCATATAAAGCATGTATGATATAGGTCCCTTTCTCTTTACAGGAGTGGGGTGGGCTTGCGGAATACCTAGTGTATTCACCCAGATTTATTTATGTTTTTCAGCAGCTGAAGACTTCTTTTCTGCTATGCTTGATTGAGGGGGCTGTGTCTTCACCCAGTTCTGCCTGTGGCTTGGGCTAGTTTATCTTCTACTGCGCTTTGTATTTCTGGCTCTCTCGAGCTTGTACTCTGGTATTGTAATAACATTTATTCGAACTCTGTACTATTTGAAGTAAGGAATGTGGTTACTAACCTCCTGGGACTAGTAATTGAATCACATTTGAGTCCCAAAGGATCGGGGCGCTTCAAAGAATGTCCCCTCTACCTCGTGCGCCACCCAGATGAGCGACCTCACGCCACGAGGCCGACGCGCTCGACTGCGGCCTGAGTTTCGCTCTGATGCCATCCCGGACGGCTCGCGAATGTCGTTCTCCATCTCATAACAATATAACACTCATTTGTATATAAGTTATTGTGATATTATATGTTTTCATTGCAACACACGGGTACTCATCTATTGACACATTAATTATTAAATTAAATTTGTTACCTCTCATATTATGCTCAGATTACTTACATATCCTTTAGCAATTTCAAATGGGCTGATATACAGAATATTGGAAATCCTTCATTGAAACGAGCTTCCTACTCATGTATCTTCATATATTTTTCAGCATGCTCTTATCATATTAATACGAGGTAGTGGTGTTCGTTTTAAACTCTTGCATCTTGCAACATTACTCCTGCAAAAATGATGTCACTGACTCATTGTATAATTTCTCTGATGGATATATGATTACACGATTACAGAAAATTCATGGAGCTGCTCTGGATATCACTAAGACCGCACATATTTTTCTCTACTACTTGTTAAGGCTACAAGGGTAGTCTACCTCTCTGGTTCTGTCGTTCTGCCTTCCATCAATCTGGATCGTCCGGTCGCATGGGCCCGAAGCTGACCGCCGCCCAGCAACCTCCGAGCTCTGAATAAATCGCGCGAAATCCTCGCTCCGCCAGCCGCAACCACCTCCGCCCGCGGCCCACCCGCGTCGTTAGGGATGCTCTGAGTCTTCTCCCAACCGCTGATGTTGACCTCTGGTAGCGGTTTCGTGCGTCGCCCTCTCCACGTTCATGCGTCCGCCATTCCCATTTCGTTCCCCTCGCGATTTAACATTCCTAGAAATATACAAGTGTACCTCAGCCTATTATGGAAAAAATTAGATTAAATAGACATTTATGCTTATGTTTATTTTATATTTATTGATTTGAATATCTAAACTATGACGTTCTATGAAAGATCATTTTTGAATTTTTGCCATTAAATTTTCTTGTTAAATCTTATATACTACACTAATAGGTGAGTGGTCGTGCGTCACAGGCCCGAGTTTCTCTTCGACGTCATCCCGGACGGCTCGTGCATGTCGTTCTCCATCTCATAACAGTATAACACACATTTGTATATATAAGTTATTAAGATATTATATGTTCCCGTTGTAACGCATGTGCACTGACCTAGTTTTTCTTGAAGAATCTTTATTAGCCCAAGTACCAAGTATAGGCAAGTACTCACGATCTCAACATGGTTTTTCCTTGCTCACAGTACATACAGTTCATCAGCATCTGTACAGCTGTACATCACCAGTTATGTCGCATCAAGTGCAGAAGAAGAAAATCCGTACTGGTTTTTACAGTTTCTACAGTAATTTTGTCTGTATGAATTACAACTACAGTTAGGGGTGGTAACGAGCCATTTAATTTAGCCTAGCAAATTTAAGGATCGAGTCAAGTTAGGGCCAGATCATAAAACAATACAATTTTGAACTAACAAAATTAAGGGCTTTGTTGATTTGTGAAGCAAGTATTAGGGCCATGATCCATTACCACCTCTAACTACAGTAGTCTAAACAGTTGGCTTTAATCCGAAATGAGCAACTACATTGTTTCATCTCTCGATAAAAGAAGGACCAAACAACTAGGAACGATCACTATATATATATATATATATATATATATATATATATATATATATATATATATATATATATATATATATTCTTGTGATGTAACCAAATCACCTCGGTGGAAATCCTAAATCCTATGGTTGTGTTTCATGTACTATATACGGTCTGCATCCTAATCTCTATACCACGAACCGAACCGCACCAAAACCAAACTAAACCTCCGGTTTCTTTGATTTTCGGTATCAATATCAATTTTTATATATCCCTCGGTTTCATGAAACAATGCATCAAACGTACGGTCCTGTTATACGGTGTTTGGTTTAAGGAATAAGCTAGTCCGTTATCTCCTCACTGTTCGGTTCGTGGAATGGAAAGAGTTGATCCATCATCACCTCATTACTCATAGTTAATTAGTACTAACATGAGGAATGAGATCATCCCACCAAATTTGAGAAATAGACTTATGATGCACCACCTCATCTTGAATGGAGTGATGCCTCAAACAAAGATCATCTTCATTTGTATACCGAAGTTTCTTCGTACCAAAATAACCGAACAAAATAAACGGATTATTGCCCGATCCAACTCTATAGGGTAGGATGGCTTTATCTTGGGCCTGTTTGATTCAGTTTTTTTCTGAGGAGCTTTTCTGATTATCTGGCTGTGTGGAGAGAGTTTGGTTGTACAGAGAATCTGAGTATCGTGGAGATTACGTATTGAGAAAAATAAGAGTCCATAGGGTTTAGGATGTAGAAAGTGACGGTTTCCTGTTATCGCAATGACTCGGCTGATTTTGTGTTCACGTTGATTTTGGACAGTATTGACTAAATTGATCTCATAGAAGTGGGCTGAAAAGCTGGAGGTTTGACAACCTACAATAGTTTCTGGTGGCTAGAAGCTGAAAAAGCTATAAAAAACAGGGCCCTTGCTATGTGTTTGAGTTGGCACTTGGCAAACTCTCCTGTATCACCATGCATGTGAATATTCACACTCATGCACGTGATGATTGAGATAACACCCAGACGAAGGACGAAAGACGTTAGGTCACTTGCCTAACAAGCAGCCAGTAGAGAGCTCCTTATTTCCTTTATTTGCTCCCGTATTTTTTATGAAGAAAAGAACCTTTGTCTAATAAGTACTAAGGCCCTGTTTGTTTGGGATTATAATCTATATAGATTATATAATCCAATATAAATAAGCTAGTGAGGAAACAAACAAGCAACTTATCTGATAAGATTATATAATCTAGCACTTGAAATTATGATAATCCTATAAGCTCATCAAAGGGTGCTTATTTCAGATTATTTTTTATGAAAGACCTACTACCTATGGTAAGTTGATTAAAATTACTTCCAATTGCCATCCACCTATCCATAAGCGTTCTCACCCACCAGACAATTAAAACAACCAAGGGTATTATTGTATTTGTATGCATATGAATAATAAGCCGAGTCTAAATAATCTGAGCTAACAAACAGTAACACCTAGCTTATTTAATCCAGAGCAAATAATCCAAATTATATAATCTAGATTATAATTTATATTATATAATCTATAAGTTGAAACAAACAGGGCTTAAGTACATGGAAGGTACGCTATTGTTTTTCCCTTCCTCATACGTACACACCTAGCTAGCTAGTCATATCATGCAGCATCAGTACTAGTACTACATCCGTGCATCACCATGCACTATATAAACCCACTCACACTACTAGCTAGCTCACAAGACAGCAGTTGCACTAGTCATCGCATCCACCATAACATGACCATGGCTACCGCCTCAGCTTCGCTAGCTCTTGTCATGCTGTTCGCCTGCAGCCTTCTCCTTGCAGGCACGGCGTTCAGTGATGATACCATAGCCATACCCTTGCTGGAGCGGTTCAAAGCCTGGCAGGCTGAATACAACCGCACCTATGCGACCCCAGAGGAATTCCAGCAACGCTTCATGGTCTACAGCGAGAACCTCCGGTTCATCAAGACCATGAACCAGCTGTCGACCGGGAGCTCGTATGAGCTCGGTGAGAACCAATTCACCGACCTCACCGAGGAGGAGTTCAAGGACACATATCTTATGAAGCTCGACGAGCAGCCCCCTGCAGCTGAGGCCATGCCACCGATCGTCGGCACCATGAGCACAGCAGGCATGTCCAACGGCGACAACACCGGCGAGGCTCCCAACAGTGTGGACTGGAGGACCAAGGGAGCAGTGACGCCGGTCAAGAACCAGCAACAATGCGGTAAAGTTTGGGTCTTGATGTTTGTTTCTGTCTTAGAAATGAAAAAAACGAAGGGAATGTCATGCATCTATTTATGACCCATGCATATGTAAAAGATTTGCTCATCATCCTTGCATGCGTGCAGGCTCTTGCTGGGCGTTTGCAACGGTGGCGTCCATCGAAGGTGTGCACCAGATAAAGACAGGTCGTCTGGTGTCCCTGTCGGAGCAAGAGATCGTGGACTGCGACCGTGGGGGGAACGACCACGGCTGCCGTGGCGGTTACCCTAGATCCGCCATGGAGTGGGTCACCCGCAACGGCGGCCTGACCACCGAGTCGGACTACCCGTACGTGGGCAGCCAGAGACAATGCATGAGCGGCAAGCTTGGTCACCACGCGGCCAGGATCCGTGGCTACCAGGCGGTGCAGCGCAAAAACGAGGCCGAGCTGGAGCGCGCCGTGGCGGGACGCCCGGTCGCCGTGGTCATCGACGCGAGCAGGGCCTTCCAGTTCTACAAGCGCGGGGTCTTCTCGGGCCCCTGCAACACCACCACCGTCAACCACGCCGTCACGGTGGTCGGGTACGGATCAGCCGGCAGCGACAGCGGCGGCGGCCGCAAGTACTGGATCGTCAAGAACTCGTGGGGTCAGAGATGGGGAGAGAATGGCTACGTGCGGATGGCGAGGCGTGTCAGGGCTCGGGAGGGCATGTGCGCCATCGCCATAGAGCCCTACTACCCAGTGATGTGATCTAAACAAGCTAGTATGCTTGGATAAGGATGCATGCATGGAATTAAATAAACTAAGCTCAACGAGACGGTGTGTGTGTGCTGCGCTATGCCTATCGATGTTATCGTTTGTTTGCTAATGTAACATTTATCTCAAAAGGCAATGACTTTTGGGGATGCAGTATGTGTGTTCTTACATTAAATAAAGAGAATCACAATTGATCTCTTCTCTGTCACTGCGATATGTGTCTCAGGCTGGCCGCCTGAACGTTTTTTTCCTTTTTGAACTAGAGATCATTTTTTCCATCATCGAGAAAAGGTAATGCAATGCATTGAGATGTACATGAGCTGATAGGGTACATATAATGCACATGAACTAACAAAGTTCACAAAAAATTCTAAAAAAAATCATACATATTTTCCCATCCTACTTCTATTATATACAAAATTTCAAGATCAAATTCGTTATATTTTAGTTGTAATAAAAAATATAAAATTTCTGACAAATTTAAATTAGAAAATCGGATAAAATGTTCTCTTTTTATTACGTATTTGATAATTTACGGATTAAAATGAATTAAAATAGAGTGACTAAAAATTAGTCCCTAAACATCCGTTTAGTCTCTAAATTTCTAAATACCAAAACTAAAACTCGATTTTAGTTTCTAAAATTTATAAACTAAAATAGAATAAAATGGAGGCAATAAAATAGAATAAAATGGAGGGAACAAAATAGAGGAACTTAATGTTAGTCCCTAGAAACCAAACATCTATGTTTCATGAGTTTGGCATCAGTTGTTGGGAACTTTTAGTAGAGATGAGACATATTAGCTCTACGGTGATCCTTTTGTCAATCTTCGAACACTTGCCGACATGCTATTTTTGGATGTCCCTGTTATTTGGGGTGGCATCTTATGCCATGTTTGTTTCGGATTATAATATCTCCAGATTATATAATCCAGCGCAAATAATTCAACAGGTAAACAAACATCTAGATTATGTGTTCAGATTATATCACTACACGATGGTTCACTTACAGCGACCTACGGTTAGTTGCTAAAACGGCCTTCAGCGACCTACGGTTGGTCGCTAAAAACTTATAGCGACCCATAAGGATGGTCGTTTGTCGGCGTTTCGGACCCGCGAGGACCGTCAACCGACTAGTGAATTTATCGCTGCGTGCCCCTGCCCAGATGGGTTGATGCAAGATGGAACACAAGCGGGAGGGAATGAGGCTTATATTATCTTGCACCTGGGTGCTCGTAGTAGGGGTTACAAGCGTCGCAAGAGGGCGAGAGTGAGAGAGGGAGAGAGAGAGTTCGGTCTTGAGATGAGGCGCCTGAGTTTGCCTCCACTGTGTCTCTCCTGCTCTGCCTGCCTCTGCTCGTCCTCTCCCTGTGTGCGTGCCCCATTTTCGTTTGTGTGCATGCGTGCGTGTGTGTGTGTGTGTCCGTGTGTCCGTGCCTTAGGAAGGCCCTGGTCATCCCCTTTTATAGATACAAGGAGATGCCCAGCTGTACAACGGGGGTGTAGCTATGTGCTAACGTGGCTGGCGGAGAAGTGCCTTGAGCCCTGTACATGTGCTAACGTGGTCGTCCGAGAAGCGCTTGAGCCCCGTAGAAGCGTGGCTGACGGTGCGGCCCAGGGTCCTGCTGACGTTCCCTTGCTTTCGTAAGAAGCTGAGAGCCATCGACGTCATGGGCGCACGCGGGGAACCATCATTACCTGCTATCGGAGTAGTTTGATGTGACTCCGGTCTTGTTCCTTCGTAGCAAGGGGCAGCTAGCTAGGGGTAGGGTAATGATGGATCCCCTGTAGCGTAGTCGGTCCGAGGCCGAGGTCGGGCGAGGCGGAGACTTCTCCTGAGGTCGAGGCCGAGGTCGGGCGAGGATGTGACTCCTCCCGAGGCCGAGGCTGAGGCCGAGGCCTGGGGTCGGGTGAGGCGGAGACCTTCTCCCGAGGCCGAGGCTGAGGCTGAGGCCTGGGCGAGGCGGAGCTCCTTGTCCCGCCCGAGGCTGAACTCGGGAGAGGTCACGACTTACTGTTGCTAGTCTTACCCTGGTGGTTGGCACAGTAGCCGGAGCGGGGCGAACAGTGCTGTTTTCCTGTCAGAACGGTCAGTGAAAGGGCGAAGTGACTGCGGTCACTTCGACCTTGCCGACTGAGGCGCGCGTGTCAGGATAAGGTGCCAGGCGATCCCCGCATTAAATGCGCATGCGATACGGTCGGTTGGTAGGGCGATCCGGTCGATGTCGTTGTACGACAAAGTTTGCCCGAGCTTAGCCTCGGGTGAGACGGGGGTGCGTCTGCTGACTGAGGGGACCCTCGGGTGTGGCGCGAATCTGTCCGGGACTACCGTCCTTGCCCGAGGCTAGGCTCGGATGAGGTCGCGTCCCTTGGTAGACGAGGCCTTGACTTGAACCGCGCTTTATCAGCTGTTTATGGTTTATTCTGAAGATGTTTTCTAGCCGTGTTTAGGAGCATTGGGGGTATCCCTAATTACGGTACCCGACAGTAGCCCTCGAGCCTCGAAGGGAGTGTAGGTACTCGCTTGGAGGTTCTGCCGGATTTTTGCAAGGGGACCAGCCCTTCTCAGTCATGTTCTGTTCCGATGGGTGCGCGCGAGCGCACCCGTCGGGTGTAGCCCCCGAGGCCTCGGAGGAGTGGTTTGACTCCTCTGAGGTCTTAATTCTTTTTGTGATGCCTCGGTCGGCCTTGTTGTTCCCTCATGCGGCCTGGCCGTAGCCCGGGTGCACAGTCAGGCTCCGAGTTTTTACGCTGGTTTGTTGACGTGGTCAACAGTTTGGCCGTGGCCTGTGCGAGAGCAGCCCCCGAGCCTCTACACGGAGCGTGAGGACGATCAAGGACCGTCTCGACTTTTATTGTACGCCCCTTCGTCTCCTTTCCACAAGGAGGAATGGGGGAAAACGCTGTGTTACCCTCGGAGGGCACCAAACACGTTGTTTCCAATGAGTTGCTAACGGGTGATCCGAGTGGACGCCCGAGCCCCGTTCGATAAGGATCGGCTAGTGGCCGAGAGGCGCGCTCCAAAAGTACCTGCAGGTGATTTGCTGGACCCGAACCCATTCGATGGGGTCCGAGGGCTCGATGCCTCCCTCCGGTGGGATTCCATTACAAATCGTTCCCGCTGGTCTCGGAAATGTCCTAGGGTACCTCGGGAGCGTAGCCCGAGCCTCGACCATGTAACGGACGTACCCAGGGTCATCCCTGACTCTGCATGCTCTGGGGCGGCTGTTGAACCCTTCCGGGGGGCAGCCTTCGAACCCCTGATCAGTAATGGGCTCGGAGCCCGAGTGCTCTGGGGCGGTTGCCGAACCCCGGAGGGCGCAACCTTCGAACCCCTGATCAGTAGGACGGCTCGGGGCCCGTTTCCTTCGCTGAGAAGGATCCTTTTTTGAAATATCCCCTTTCCCGATTCGCGAGGTGTCTGTTGCGCGTGCGCGAGCCGTTCGAGGAACAGAAAAACCGTTTCACCTTTGAGTTTGAATTTCGCGACGGGTTCGGGCGAAGTTTTGGGTGGATCTCGCCCGGGCCCTTATATACCCGGAAGAGGGTCCAGCGGTGGTTCTTTACCCTGCCATCTGCGCTTGCCTTCTGCTTTGGTTTCCGCAACCTAAGAGAATAGCCAGGGAAGAGAAAACCGCGCACCTTATCCCCTCCGCCTCCACCACCTTCGTTCAGCGATGGCTGACAAGGTGACCGTCGTTCCGCCGCGTGACCCGTGGCCTTTTTCCATCGTTGCTGCGGAGGAGCTGGAGGCCCTTGTTGCCGATGGTTTGCTCTGTCCTCTCTCTGGTGGGCCACAACCAGAGTGGATAGCCCCCGCGAGCGAGGCCGACCCGACTCCGCCACCGGGGTATGTGGTCAGTTTCATCCCCTTCCATGAGCGGGGGTTTGGAGTGCCAGCGAGCCGCTTCATGCGGGCGCTCCTGCACCACTACGGGGTGGAGCTGCATAACTTCAACCCCAACTCTATCGCGCAAGCGGCCATCTTCGCAGCGGTTTGCGAGGGTTTTTTGGGGATTGACCCTCACTGGGACCTGTGGACCCATCTCTTCTCCGTGGAGTTCTTTGCCGCGATGACGGACGCAAAGAAGGTCCGTATGGCGGTGCGGGCCGGTGGCTGCACCCTCCAGCTGAGGCCGGGGCGCGCGCAGCAGTACATCTTTGCCTCCCTTGTGTCTTTGAACAAGGGGTGGCAGAACCGGTGGTTTTATCTCCGGAACGACAGCGGGATGCTTCCGCCATTTTCTCAACGAGTGGTGACCGCCGCCGGCAATAACTGGCGCTGGGGGGCCACGCGCAAGAATCAGGAGAAGCTCCAGCCTATTCTGCAGGCCTTGCAGAAGTTACGAGATGGGGGCCTTACCGCTGCGGGGGTCGTCGCTGCTATCCATCGTCGGAGGGTGCTCCCTTTGACAGAGCGGCGGTTGCGGCTTGCGGAGATGAAGTCGGGGGTCAATTTGGAGGGCTCGCGGATGTCCTCGACCTCCCTCTCCGCCGACGACCTCCTCAAGCGGGTAGCAGGTACGGTAGGGAGGCTGGATGCTGGCGCCCTTAGCCAGCCCGCGATGCGTCCCAACCGTGGGTATGTGTCCCTGGTAAGTTTCCGATCCTCCTTCAGTTTTGCGCCGAGTTCTCTACGCCTTTGATTCTTACTGTTGGGATTTTTGTTCGTCCCCAGGGGTTGAGGATTTTTAAACCCGCCCGGCCACCGGTCCCGGAGGACGCGGCGGACCAAGCCGTGCGTAGGCTCGCCGCAGAGAAGGAAAAGGAGAAGAAGGACGCGGAAAAGGCCCGAGCTCGCGAGAGGATGCAAGCTCGGGAAGCCTTGGAGAAGCGTCGTCGGAGGCAGGCGAGGGATGGGCTCCCGTTGGAACCGTTGCCGGAGACGCCTGACGACGACGATGATGATGATGATGATGATGAAGACGACGACATGGCGGCCCAACTTGGCCTCAGTCCGGACCCGAGGCTAGGCTAGGGGTCGCCGAGCCAGCCTCCAGGTGGGCTGTCACCATCAGTGCCTGGGGCCGGGACACCAAGGTCCCGGTCCGAGGAGCGGAGGCAGGCCGAGGGGGTACTTGACCCCTTGGCCGAGATAATTGTTGTGGCTCCGGAGGGTCAGGCCGATCCGCCTGTCCCCCAAGAGCAGGTGCCCGCGCTGGCTGCACATGAGGCTGGTCCCTCAGCCGTCATGACGACGCCTAGGCAGGCCGCTCCCTCGGCGCCTCGGGCGTCTGAGGCGGAAACAGTGCCGAAGCTGGTGGCGGGGCAACCCTTGGCAGCGCCTACGGAGATAGGGGCCCGAGGGGCCTCCCCATAGGCATGATTGGCCTTGCCCCGGAGTGGGTAAGTATCTGAGGATACCTCTGTTTCAGTTTTTTCACTGTGTGCCTTGAACTTGCTCTCTCTTTCTTTCAGCAAGAGGAGGCAGGGCTTGGCTGGTCTGGCCCCCCACGAAGGCTCTTAAGACGGGGCCGGCCTCT
Organism: Zea mays; assembly: GCF_902167145.1. NCBI lineage: Eukaryota > Viridiplantae > Streptophyta > Magnoliopsida > Poales > Poaceae > Zea > Zea mays. The sequence goes on from NC_050104.1 coordinate 18,450,482, forward strand.
GCAGCCGGTGCTACAGCACGCCATGCCGGTTGGTTAGCCTCCGCACAAGGCGCCCTCCGGCGGGGGGCCCAGGCGGCGTGAGTTGCATTGGGGCAAGCCTCCCAGGCTGACCCCCTGTTGGAGCGGCCATCACGCCGGGGGAGGCTGCTGACGCGGTCGCGGCCTCGAGCCCGGCTGACTTGTTGCCGACGCCGACATCGACTCCTGCCGGGGTCGTCGCTGATTTGCCTGCGGAGCCGCCCGTCGCCGCCGACGTCGGGATGGTTGAGGCGCCGCCGCCCGTGGTTGTCCCCAACCTCCCCGTTCTCAGCCAAGAGGAGAGGGCGGTCGTCGTTGTTGAGGTTGGTGATCGGAGGCCTGCCACCTTAGCCGAGGAGAGGCCCAGTACGTCGACGGTGGTGGTACCCGATGCATCGGCTGCAGGGGGACCCAACGCCTTGGTCGAGGGGCGCAGAGCCGTGGCCCGTCTTGGGGAGCAGCGGCCTTATCCCTAGAGATGGCAACGGGTACAAACCCGCCGGGTTTTGCTATCCCAAACCCGTACCCGTGAAAAATATTTACACCCATTAAAAAACCCGTACCCATGACGGGTTTGAAATTTTTCCCAAACCCGTACCCATCGGGTTTGCGGGTACCCATGGGTTACCCGCGGGTTTTTATCTCCAATATGCTTATTCTTTTTATAATCAATAAGTATCGTAATGATTAATGAGATCATGGTCCAAAATTTATGTAATGAACAACGAGTTCATAATTTGGTATAAAAAATATTAGTAGACAGAATTAAATACAAATAATAAGTTGTATAATCAAGTTACCTTGCACTAAGTTATACATCCACCACATATATAACGCTAGTAATAACTATAATAGCAAGCAAGCAACACTATCACCAACTACTTATACATTCACTATTTGATAAAAATAGGAAGTAAATAGGTAGATAACAAGTTTGTTGTTCGTTTATAAAATAAAATGACAATATGCACTAGGTTTGGTCGGGTTTAAAAACCCCACGGGTTCACGGGTTTGGGTACTATAGGAACAAACCCGTACCCATGAACCCGTTGAGTATACATTTATGCCCATTAACAAACCCATGGGTATGAAAATTGACCCAAACCCGTACCCTAATGGGGTAAAAACCCATCGGGTTTCGGGTTTCGGGTACCCATTGCCATCTCTACTTATCCCCGCGCAGCTCAACCCCAATGAGTGGGGTGGGCAGCCACTCCTGTTCTGGAGCCGCGCCACCTCGGACTTGGAACCCCTCCTATCCCTCAACGATGAGCTGGAGGAGAGGTCTCGAGATAATTTCTGTGAGTATACCGAGGCGGCGATGAGGTCGCTTTGGTCGACCATGGAGATCCTTTCCAGGGACGTTCTCAGGGTCTTCCAGGTAAGGATTTAGATGTACACCTTGCGTGACCAGGGCATTCTTTGTAATATCATGTTTTCCTTCCTTAGGAACTTGCGGATGTGAGCACTGCCAAGTCGTTGTTCATCCGCCGCGAGAGCGACGTCTGGGATTCGCTGTGGTCCCAGCGGGCCGCGCTTATTGAGGCCAATGAGCGCCTTGCCCAACGGAGCGCCGAGGTGGCGGACCTTCGGCTGTTCTGCGATGAGCTGAAGTCAGAGGCAGCGGCGGCGCGGACAGAGGCAGCGTCGGCACGAGCGGAGGCTTCGTCGGCTCGGGAGCAGGTGGCTTCCTAGGACGAGGAGATGCAGCGGCGGCAGCTGGAGCTTGGCCAGGTCACCAGCGAGCGGGACCAATCCCGGAGCCAAGCTACCGAGGCCGTGAGTCGGGCTGAGGCCCTTAAGGGTCAGCTGGCTGAGGCTACGGAGCGGCTAGCCGAGGCGTCCGCTCGGGCCGGGACCCTTGTGGAGAACCTGGCCGTGGCCATCGGGACTGCTCAGTCCGCCCATGCTGTGGCCGCACAGCAGCGTGCCCGGGCCGAAGGTCTGTTTTTTCCGCATCGTGATTTTTGTTTTTGTCTTCATTCTTCCCTTTGTCTCTGAAGAACATTGTCTGGCTGTCTGCAGGGTTCGAGACGACTCTTAACGAGTCCGTCAAGAACTGCCAAGCGCTTGCCCGGGCGGCTGAGCAGAAGGAGGCCGACCGCGTGGCCATGTTCGAGGCTATCTCGGACTTTTGCTAGGCCTTTGGCCTCGACGGCGTCCCCTCGGGTAGCTCCCCCCAGAGTCATCTGTAGGCCTTGGGCGGCCATGTGCGCAGCAGACTCCGCGGGGCGCTGCACCACGGCGTTAGGCGGGCCTTCGCCGTGCTTGCTTCCCATTACGACGTGGATCTTGAGCGGGTCAGCAAGGGGTACTGCTTACCCGACGAAGAGGAGACTGCCATAGCGGAGGTCCAGAGGCTCGACGCGGCTGTCGAGGGCCCAAGCGCGGCGCTGGCTTCCTCCATTGAGGTGGAGATCCTTCCGCCCGTGTCGCCGTCCGAGGCCGGGCCAGATTCTGCCGAGGGTGGAAATGACGCCGAGCGTGCTGCTCCTCCCCCTACTGATGTCTGAGCCTGCAGGAACAGTTTGCTTTAAGTATGCGTATGTTTTTTGCGGACGCTGAGGCCTAAACATTTTTATTGTCGGATTATAAAGCTGTGTTTTCTTTCCTCTCGTTTCGTGCATTAGGACTTGTTCGGTAGCAGAATCGCTTATTCGAGCGGGAGTTACTTTTCGCGGAAGGTGATGAGTGAGGTATCCGTATCTCGGAGGCGTAGGAGTCCCTCGGCTCGGTCGGCCTTGCCGCTTACGTGTTCTCTCGTCGTTTTTAGGATTCCTTTATCGATATAGTCGAAAAGCACGAAAGTCGTTTTGGTAGAAAAGTTTTCGAGCGTTAGGACTTGTTCGGTAGCAGAATCGCTTATCCGAGCGTGAGCTACCTTTAGCGGAAGGTGATGAGTGAGGTATCCGTATCCCGGAGCCGTAGGAGTCCCTCGGCTCGGTCGGCCTTGCCATTCAAGGTCTCTCTCGCTTGTCATTAGGATTCCGTTATGGATGCAGTCGAAAGGCACGAAAGTCGTTTTGGTAGAAAACTTTTCCGATGAAAATTTTGACGCAGAGGGGGTTCCCCCCTTCTAGCCCCCGAGGGAGGGTCGGGATTTGCCGAGGCAAGGCTGATCCTTCCTTGATGGTTATACTTTATTTATGTACGTAAAGAAAGCAAGATACATGAACGACTTGAAACATTTTAAGGGTAAAAGCGATGTAGTTGTTCGATGTTCCAAGCGTTGCTGTAGACCTCGCCTTGATCGTTGGCCAGCTTGTATGTCCCGGGCTTCACAATCTTGGCGATGATGAACGGCTCTTCCCAAGGAGGAGTAAGCTTGTGGCGCCCTCGGGCGTCTTGTCGCAGCCGAAGTACCAAGTCTCCCACTTCTAAGCCTCAGGGCCAAACCCTTCGGGCTTGGTAGCGTCGCAGAGACTGCTGATACCGTGCCGAGTGTAGTAAGGCCACGTCCCGAGCCTCTTCCAGCTGGTCCAATGAGTCCTCTCGGCTGGTCTGGTTGCTTTGGTCGTCGTAAGCCTTTGTACTCGGGGAACCGTATTTCAAGTCCGTGGGTAAGATGGCCTCGGTCCCATAGACTAGGAAAAACGGCGAGAAGCCCGTGGCCCGGCTCGGTGTCGTCCTCAGACTCCAAACCACCGAGGGTAGTTCTTTAATCCACCGCTTGCCAAACTTGTTGAGGTCGTTGTAGATCCTTGGTTTTAGTCCCTGCAAAATCATACCGTTGGCGCGCTCCACCTGCTCATTTGTCATTGGGTGAGCTACGGCGGCCCAGTCCACACGGATGTGGTGGCCTTCGCAGAAATCCAGGAACTTTTTCCTAGTGAACTGCGTGCCATTGTCGGTGATGATGGAGTTTGGGACCCCGAAGTGATGGATGATATTTGTGAAGAACGCCACCGCCTGCTCGGACCTGATGCTGGTTAATGGTCGGACCTCGATCCACTTGGAGAATTTGTCGATGGCGACCAGCAGGTGTGTGAAGCCCCCGGGTGCCTTCTGCAAGGGACAGACGAGGTCCAGACCCCATACGGCAAACAGCCAAGTGATAGATATTGTCTGCAGGGCTTGAGCGGGCAGGTGCGTCTGTCTCGCGTAGAATTGACACCCTCGGTAGGAGCGTACAATCCTAGTGGCATCGGCCACCGTGGTTGGCCTGTAGAAACCTTGTCGCAAAGCGTTTCCCATGAGGGCCCGAGGTGCTGCATGGTGACCGCAAGCCCCCGGGTGTATTTCTTGTAATAGCTCTTGTCCTTGGGCAACGGATATCCATCGTTGGAGAATGCCTGAGGGGCTGCGGTGGTACAACTCTTTTTCATCACCCAGTAAAACGAACGACTTGGCGCGCCGAGCCAGTCGCCGAGCTTTGGCCTTGTCGAGGGGCAGCTCTCCTCGGAGGAGATATTCCAGGTACGGGGTCTGCCAGTTCAGGTTTGGCACAACCCCATTCCGCTCTCCCTCGATGCGCAAGGCCTCACCCTCGGCGGCCGAGGGTGCCTCGGGCCGGGCCGAGGTCCCCTCGGGTTCGGGCATGTCGTCGATTTTAACGGATGGTTGATATATGTCCCTAGAGAAGACGTTCGGGGGAACCGTCGTCCGCCCCGAGGCTATTTTAGCTAGCTCATCCGCGGTCTCGTTGTACCATCGAGCAACATGGTTGAGTTCCAGCCCGTGGAACTTATCTTCCAGGCGCCGAACTTCGTCGCAATAGGCCTCCATTTTTCGATCGCAGCAGTGGGAGTTCTTCATGACCTGGTCAATGACGAGCTGCGAGTCACCACGAACGTCGAGGCGCCGAACCCCTAGCTCGACGACGATGCGCAGTCCATTAACCAAGGCCTCGTACTCGGCCACGTTGTTTGATGCCGGAAAATGGAGGCGTAGTACGTAGCACACATGTTTCCCGAGGGGTGAAATGAAGAGCAAGCCAGCACCCGCTCCGAATTTCATAAGCGACCCATCGAAGTACATGGTCCAAAGTTCGGTCTGGATTGGAGCTGTTGGCAATTGGGTGTCGACCCATTGAGCTAGGAAATCCGCCAAGACTTGAGATTTTATGGCCTTCCGAGGGGCGAATGAAAGTGTTTCGCCCATGAGTTCCACTGCCCATTTTGCTATCCTACCTGAGGCCTCTCGGCACTGGTCGATCTCTCCCAGGGGGAAGGATGACACCACAGTCACCGGATGAGACTCGAAGTAGTGTCACAACTTTCGTCGTGTCAGAATTACTGCGTACAGTAGCTTCTGGATTTGTGGGTAGCGGATCTTGGTCTCGGATAGCACCTCGCTGATGAAGTAGACCGGTCTCTGGACGAGCAGTGCATGCCCTTCTTCTCGTCTCTCGACTACGATCGCGGCGCTGGCCACCTAAGTGGTTGCGGCTACGTAAATCAAGAGGGCTTCTCCTGCAGCGGGGGGCATCAAGATGGGCGCATTAGTAAGGAGTGACTTTAAGTTTCCGAGGGCTTCCTCGGCCTCGGAGGTCCAAGTGAAGCGCTCGTCCTTCCTCAAGAGGCAGTACAAGGGCAATCCTTTCTCGCCAAGGCACAAGATGAAGCAGCTCAGAGTCGCAAGGCATCCCATGACCCTTTGTACTCCTTTTAAATCTTTGATTGGTCCCATGTTGGTGATGGCCGCGATTTTCTCTGGGTTGGCCTCGATGCCTCGTTCGGAGACGATGAACCCTAGGAGCATGCTCCAGCCATGCCCGGGTAGCCTCCCAGTCAGAGATCTACGCAGGAGGCAGATGCTCCAGCCATGTCCGGGCAGCGTAGGAGAGGAAAAGGGGGAGGTTGCGGATGATGAGGTTGTTGTCGTCCGTCCCTCCCAACTGGCACGCCAGCCGGTAATTCGCGAGCCACAGCTCCGGCCTTGTCTCCCTCGAGTACTTGGTGATGGTAGTCGAGGGTCGGAACCGGGCCGGGAACGGCGCCCGTCGTATGGCCCGGCTGAAGACTCGCGGACCTGGTGGTTCGGGCGAGGGGCTCCGATCCTCCTCACTGTCGTAGCGTCCTCCGCGCCTGGGGTGGTAGCCTCGGTGCACCCTTTCCTCGAGGCGGGCTCGACGGTCGCGGCGGTGTTGCTCGTTGCCGAGGCGATATGGGGTTGCGGGCGTCCCGTCCCGTGTGCGCTCGGTGCGGACCGAGGCTTCCAGCATGCGTCGGGAGGACGTTGCGCGATGCTCCGAGGAGCACCCTCGCCTTCGGGAGGCAGAGCTCTCGGCTCGTCGAACTGCGGCATCTTCCAGGAGATCCTTGAGTTCGCCCTGGATACGCCTCCCCTCGGTGGTGGATGGTTCCGGCATCGTTCGAAGTAGCATCGCTGCTGCAGCTAGGTTCTGGCCGGCCCCGCTGAAGGCCGGGGGCAGCCCTGCCCTGGCATTGCCAACGATACGGCGCTGGACGTCCCGGGCCCGATGACGTGCTCCTCCGGCTAGTGCCCGGCCTGCCCATTCCTGCTCGATGTTTTGTCGGAGCTGCACAAGCCGCCCTGCTTCTTCGTCGAGCCTGGCCTGCGTCTCGCGGAGTTGCTCGAGCTGTGTGTCCTGACCCCCCGCAGGGACTGGGACCACAGCTAGCTCCCGCGGGATCTCAACGCGAGACGCTGGCACAGGGGCGTTGTCATCTTCCGGCATGCCGAGGTGGTTGTCTTCGTCGTGATCCCCTGATTGATGTGGAAACACTCGCGACTTGGGTCGTAACCCTCGTCGCTGAGGTTGTGGCCATCGTCAGAGCAGCCGGAGAGGCAGTAGTCACATGCGGACATGAAGTCTCGCATGGCACTGGGATCACAAAGTCCGGAGAAATCCCAACCGAAGTTGGGGTCGTCTTCTTCCTCGGAATCCGCGGGTCCGGAGGTTGAGACAGCCGTCAGTCGGTCCCAAGATGACCACATATGGTACCCTGGAAGGTCAGGATATGCCCTCGCGAAAGCGCTCACCGAAGCGGGGTCGTTTGGTGGATCGAAGCTGAATCTAAAAGGGACAGGGTGGAAAATGGATGGTACCTTTTGGTCGATGGACGGTGGTGAAGTCGTGTCAGGGACCAAATGCACTGTCATCTCAGGTACGAGGCTAACACCCAACAAGTCCTTCGCGAGGGTGCTGGCGTCATCAGTCCGCTTGGGGTTGGCGTGTTGCGGGGAAGCGACACCCGTCGCTGTCTCAGGTGCAAGGACAACACCCGACATGTCCCCTGCAGGGGTGCCGGCGTCGTCGACTCGCTCTGGTCCAACAGCCGACGAGGTGTCGCCTCCTGCCTGGCCACGGTTGCCCCGTCTCCTCCTCCTCCGGCGAGGAGGGTGGCGGGGCAAACCTAGGTGTTCCTCTTCTTTCGCGGGGAGATGCCGTCGTCGAGTTCGCCGCCGCCGGGCGAGCTGACGACCGTCGTTTTTGTTGTGCTGCGAGGGGAGGAGTACCATGTTGTAGCTGCCGTCGCGGGACATGAACTCGAGACTCCCGAAGCGAAGCACCGTCCCGGGCTGAAGAGGTTGCTGAAGGCTACCCATCTGGAACTCAATGGGAAAGTATTTGTTAACACACAGCAGGCCCCTACCTGGCGCGCCAACTGTTGGCGTTTCGGACCCGCGAGAACCGTCAACCGACTAGTGAATTTATCGATGCGTGCCCCTGCCCAGATGGGTTGATGCAAGATGGAACACAAGCGGGAGGGAATGAGGCTTATATTATCTTGCACCGGGGTGCTCGTAGTAGGGGTTACAAGCGTCGCAAGAGGGCGAGAGCGAGAGAGGGAGAGAGAGAGAGTTCGGTCTTGAGGTGAGGCGCCTGAGTTTGCCTCCACCGTGTCTCTCCTGCTCTGCCTACCTCTGCTCGTCCTCTCCCTGTGTGCGTGCCCCATTTTCGTTTGTGTGCGTGCGTGCGTGTGTGCGTGTGTGTCCGTGTGTTCGTGCCTTAGGAAGGCCCTGGTCATCCCCTTTTATAGATACAAGGAGATGCCCAGCTGTACAACGGGGTGTAGCTATGTGCTAACGTGGCTGGCAGAGAAGTGCCTTGAGCCCTGTACGCGTGCTAATGTGGCCGTCGGAGAAGTTCTTGAGCCCCGTAGAAGCGTGGCTGACGGTGCGGCCCGGGGTCTTGCTGACGTTCCCTTGCTTCCGTAAGAAGCTGAGAGCCATCGACGTCATGGGCGCATGCGGGGAACCATCATTACCTGCTATCGGAGTAGTTTGATGTGACTCCGGTCTTGTTCCTTCGTAGCAAGGGGCAGCTAGCTAGGGGTAGGGTAATGATGGATCCCCTGTAGCATAATCGGTCCGAGGCCGAGGTCGGGCGAGGCGGAGACTTCTCCTGAGGCCAAGGCTGAGGTCGGGCGAGGATGTGACTCCTCCAGAGGCCGAGGCTGAGGCTGAGGCCGAGGCCTGGGGTCGGGCGAGGCGGAGACCTTCTCCCGAGGCCGAGGCTGAGGCCGAGGCCTGGGCGAGGCGGAGCTCCCTGTCGCGCCCGAGGCTGAACTCGGGAGAGGTCACGACTTACTGTTGCTAGTCTTACCCTGGTGGTTGGCACAGTAGCCGGAGCGGGGCGAACAGTGCGGTTTTCCTATCGGAACGGTTGGTGAAAGGGCGAAGTGACTGCGGTCACTTCGACCTTGCCGACTGAGGCGCGCGTGTCAGGATAAGGTGTCAGGCGATCCCGCATTAAGGGCCTGTTTGGTTCGTGGCTAACTGTGCCGCACTTTGCCTAAGGTTAGTCTTTCAAATTGAAGAACTAACCTTAGGCAGAAAAGTTAGGCAAAGTGTGGCAAGTTAGTCAGCGAACCAAACATGCCCTAATTGCGCATGCGATACGGTCGGTTGGTAGGGCGATCTGGTCGAGGTCGATGTACGACAAAGTTCGCCCGAGCTTAGCCTCGGGTGAGACAGGGGTGCGTCTGCTGACTGAGGGGACCCTCGGGCGAGGCGCGAATCTGTCCGGGACTACCGTCCTTGCCCGAGGTTGGGCTCGGATGAGGTCGCGTCCCTTGGTAGACGAGGCCTTGACTTGAACCGCGCTTTATCACTGTTTATGGTTTGTTCTGAAGATGTTTTCCAGCCGTGTTTAGGAGCATTGTGGGTACCCCTAATTACGGTACCTGACATCGCTGTAAGTGCAGTCGCTAAAGGCTTTAGCGACCGACATCTTTTTAGCGACCGACCGTCCGTTGCTAATATTGTATATTTAGCGACCAACCATGGGTTGTTGTACTATAGATTTAGCAACCAACCGTAAGTCGTCATACTATACATTTAACAACTAACAGAAGGTCGCCATTTTTACAGTTGTTATTAATAATAATATACATTTAATTAAGCACCACAAATCACAGATTTTTATACACAAATCATAAAGACATACACAGTTAATCAGTATACCATAGTCATAGATCCATCACATAAACACAAAAGCACCACAATTATATATTCACAAAAGCATCACAATTATAATATTATTCACAACTAGATCATTTACAGATAGCTAGCTAGATCATTCACAAAAGCTCCAAAGATGATCAGTCACAAAATCACTAATGTTTCATATCACTCCAGCTATTGTTCAAAAGTCCACAACTACATCTAATGCTTCAAGCTTTCTTTGTCCAGAACAACCACTCCAGCTTCTTGTATCCTCCAGAGATGACATCTTTTCCAACCTAGTGCAAATTATTAAGAATAATTCACTTCAATGTTTTTGAGGGTTTATGAAAATAAAGGTTAGAAAATGTATGAAATGAATGAGAGCATTACAAGATCATCATGTTTAGAGTGTGAAGCTTCAGCAAAGTTCCTTGTAGATTTTGGTGAGTTTGCACCTTGCATCTGATGAAATATTTGATCATCCTCATCATCTAATTCCTCATCTTCAGAAGCACAATATTCTTCATTGTCTTACTCATCCTCAGCAGCAAACTTGTTCCTCATCACCTTAAGAAACACAATTCATAGCATAGTAAATTTTAGAGCTCTAAAAATTTAAAGATCTTTAAAAATAAACTCTAAAATTTTAGTGTGAGATATAATGGAGACAACATGCTCTTCTCAAGAACACCAAAGCAAAACAAACAAGACAGCATGCACACAGTAGTTGATATAACGGAATGAAGTCACTCACATCACACAGCAAAAGATGCAGCAGCTAGCTAGCTCCCCAATTGACCCTCCGACCCCGCGGTTTTGCCTCGAGAAAGATGGGAGCGAACTTGCTCCGAATTTGGACAGCGCAAACAGCTGACGTGCGCAGCGTTTAGGATCTAGGCACAGGATACACGTATATGTACATGTGCATATGTACATAAGCATGTACACAACATAACCTTTCACAAGTGTTTGATGAAACGAGAATATATATATGCGTTTGTATGTATATATGTGCGGAGATTTCGAGAAGCCAAAGATGACATCTTTGCATACATATACATATATAAAAACAAATCACCTGTTGTTGGCGTACTCGTAGAGGCGGCCACGCTGGAGAAGACGACGAGCGCGACCTCGGCGTCGCAGAGCACCGAGAGCTCGTATGCCTTCTTGAGCAGGCCGTTGCGACGCTTGCAGAAGGTGACTTGCCGGTTCGTCATGTTCTCGATGCGCTTGATCTCGATCTTGCTGCTCCCCTGCCTGTCGCCGCCGGAGACCGTCACTGCCGGCTGCCCTCCTTTCGCCTTGGACGACGGCCCGCAGCTCAGATCGGTCTGAAGAAAGAGCAGGAACGAGTTAAAAGCTAGAGAGCAGAACCAACGAAGCGACTGCAAGAAATTCCAATTTCCGAAGATGGGGGACGAAGGAACTATAGATCGAGTAGGAGACGACGCAGATGTACGATATGATTTTCATAGCTACAGATCGATTAGGAGAAGGAGTGGAGGCTTCCTGGCTGCGGCTGCCAGGGAGAGTGGCGCACGCTAGGTTTAGGTGGCGGCCGGTTAGGGTTAGGGGAGTGCGGCTGGGCCTTAATGGGCCGATTTGGTTAGGTTTTGTTTTTTTTATTTTTTTAATTTCATTTTCTAAATTTGAAATATATTTTTAAATAACCCTAAAATTCATAGTAATTAAACCAAAATTATTTATAAATAAAATATTAATTTTTGTGCTAATAATTATTTTTTTTATTTACTAGGATTTTCATTTAAGAATAAATGTTATTCAATAACCAAAAATCAATCAGGCGCAATAAAAAAATTATTCCAAATGCAAGTACATAACAAACACTTAAAAGAAAATTCATTACCATAAATATCATTAATAACTAAATGCATTATTTTTATTTTATGATTTTTATAGTGTTACAGTTTTCTTTTCCATAATTCTTTTTTTTCTTTTCTACAATTCTTTTTTTCTTTACTACAATTTAGCGATCAATGTTTACTTGTTTTAATTAATTTTTAGTCACTAACATCTACAAGTTCGTTCAGGCTATAAGATTTGATAGTGATCCTTGCTCTATAGCGACCCACTGCTAGTCCCCGACGACATCTATAGCGACCAACCATAAGTTGTTAAATTTCTAGACTTTTAGCGACCAACCGACCGTTGCTATAAAAGGATTTAGCGATTGACTGTCGGTTCCTAACCTTTAGCAAACAACAGTTGGTACCTAATAAGGGTCGCTAAAGATCAATCGTCGTGTAGTGTATAATCTAAAGCTCAGATTACGATAATCTCACAATCTCTTTAAGAGTAGCTTATTTGATATTATTTTTTGGTAAAAGACCCACTAACATGGTTATATAAATATAAATTACAACATATGACATCAATCTCTCCTCATCTCAAATAAACAAACAAGGTTACTCTTGTCTTTGTGAATAATCTACATTTGTATAATCTAGACTATCAAACAGCTATATATAGATTATAATCTATAAACTGAAACAAACCGACCTAAGTTCATCCGGCAAGGGTCACAAGTACATTCTTTCCCTAGCTTCTCTTCAGCAAGTCGGAGGTTGCGATCATGCTTTTCTCTAGTCTTTGCAGGACTCTTGCACCGTTGCCCGAATATCCGGTGCGGTTTTGGTGCAGTGGTGTGACTGGTGAAGCAGGGAGAGGCATGCAGAGAAGGGGCCTTCAGAACAAGTCAAGCTACTCTGACCCTAGCTGGCCCAAGTTGATCATATGTCTCTTAACTTTTGCTTTGTGTGTCTTTTAGGCCCGCTCCCTTTCAAAGTGCAGTTTTGGATCCTTAATCTTTGTAACAAGTGCATTGTGTGTCAGTATCGGTTCATGCAGGGGCTTTTATTTGACGTGGCATGTATACATACGGTGACAATGGTCATCACGTGCTTGTCACGTGCACCTTGGTGAATGTATTTTTTTCCAATGCCCTTGGCTCTCTCTCCCTCTCCCTTTTTGTCTCCCCAAACCAATCTCTCGACGACCACGTTTGGGCGAGAAGAAGACCAGCTAAGGAGCTTGAGTCACCCAGCGAGATGACAGCCGACGTTCTCGTATATAGCCCTACAAAATATTATTTACGGAATAAAATATGAGTAGTGTAAAAATGAGTGTCACAATTTAGAGTTTAAAGGTATGTTTGTTTAGAATTATAATCCAAATTATATAGTCAAACTTAGATGGTCAAACTTATATATAGCCGACATCCTCATATATAACCTATTTTCTATATTATTTATATTATATTAGTAATATATTTATTTCACTAATCTAAAATATATTACTTAAATTATTTTTGAGATGTTATTCTATATTTTGGAGAGCGGTTTCGCGCTTATGGTTAGATTCGTTGGCTCGTCAAGCCGGCTCAGGAGTCAAACCAACTTTTCAGGCTCGGTTAAATAACAAGCCGAGCTTAGCCGGGCTCGGATCTTTACCGAGCTGCAGCAAGTTGAGCCGAGCTTGACTCAGCTCGTTTCCAACCCTAACCATAGCTAGGGCTAGAAAGAAGCTCAAGCTCGACGAGCTGGCTTGGGCTCGCAACAACTCGGCTCGGAGCAGCTCGATGCTTAGAAAAGAGCCCGAGCCGAGCATGTTTTTGTGGCTCGAGAAAAGAACGAGCTAGCTCGACTCGGTTTGGTGCGGCTTGTGAGCTGGCTTGTGGCTCGATATAACAACAATTTATTACATATAATTCTAATTATTTATGGTATTAGCACAAAAAACAATTAGATTATGCTATTTGAGATTACTGCACAAAACTAATCTATTTTCTATATTATATCAGTAATATATTTATTTTACTGATTTAAAATATGTTACTTAAATTATTCTTAAGATTTTATATTATAATTTGGAGGACAAGTTCACGCTTATAGACAACTGATTGGCTCGACGAGCCGGCTCGTGAGGCAGCAGTGAGCTGAGCGGAGACTGCTTTTTAGGCTCGTTAGAGAAGCAAGTCGAGCCGAGCTCCCCCCTGACGCTGTCTCCCCTCTCCCTCTCTGGTGCGTGGGCCCGCGCCCACGGCATCCGCCGCGCCGTCCCCCGCTCCTCGTGGGCCGTCTGGGCCCATTTGGCCGCGACGCCGCGCGCCCGCGCCCGACCAGGCCGAAATCCCCCCCCCCCCGGCCCGGTTAACCTAGAATTCCTTTTCTTTTTCCTTTTCCCATTTCTTTTTCCTATTTTCACATATATATTTACATGCTGATATTTTATGCACCAAAAATAGTTTAAATAAAATTATAGGGCACAAAAATAATAAGGTATAATAATTGGCACACCCCACCAAGTCACCATGATTGATGTATTGTTCCTTATCTGTGTTTGTTAGCGGAAGAGGGATCCGATCCTCGGAATTTATAGCTCCGGAAGAAGGGCAGGAACCCGGCCCCTCCGAGATAAATCTTTTGTGCCAGGAAAGCTTTGACGAAGGCAAGTCCATCATTCCCTTGATGCATAATTTACTTATTCTCTCTACCACTACCTAAGCCGGGATTAAGGGATGGAATGATTGCATTGTGAGCAGAGAGATAGCCCTGCATTAACAAACATCTTTTGAGCACAAAATATGGGATGGGAAAAAGGGGCAGTGGTTTTGACCAAACGATGTTTTCAAAAAAGTGTGCGGTGAAGGGTATTCACCCTCATCACCTAGTGAGTGGGATGATCAGGGACTCCCTGGTTTAGGGGAGGGCCTAAGGTGATGGCTCAGCTGGTTTAGGTGTGAGCAGAAGGATTGTCCCCTCATATAAGGACCGGTTTGTCATCCTTCACTACATGTACTCATGAAAAGTACAACCACTCGAGGCTGTGTGGGCAGTCACTCAATCTGAACTCATACGGTCCAACTCCAGGGTTATGAAGGCTGGGGAGCACCGGGAGGATAAGGAGGGGGAATGTTTTGTTCGGTTTGGACATGACGGTGGCCTGACTCCTTCCGGCATAACCGTTAAGGTTAGGACGTGCGAGGAAGGAAAGATATTCGGATTCGGATCTCATTGGCCATGAGATCGCAGAGCCGGACTAATAGGTAAAGTGTACCCCTCTGCGCAGAGTTCAAACCTATTCGAATAGTTTGTGTCCACTGGAATGGACGAGTCTGGCGTGGTATGACAATTAGTGTTTTTAAAACCTTCGTGAACAGGGAAATGTGTGAGTGTGTCTTTGGAAGAGAAAATGGTGCCACGGGAGCGGGAAGCTCAGTGGTGGTTAAGCAACGTGTTATTTCTATTTCTTCGGGAAAACCCTAAAAAGCACAGTCTTTCTCTGAGAAAATGAAGAGTGACTTCAACTCCACCATATAAAGCATGTATGATATAGGTCCCTTTCTCTTTACAGGAGTGGGGTGGGCTTGTGGAATACCTAGTGTATTCACCCAGATTTATTTATGTTTTTCAGCAGCTGAAGACTTCTTTTCTGCTATGCTTGATTGAGGGGGCTGTGTCTTCACCCAGTTCTGCCTGTGGCTTGGGCTAGTTTATCTTCTACTGCGCTTTGTATTTCTGGCTCTCTCGAGCTTGTACTCTGGTATTGTAATAACATTTATTCGAACTCTATACTATTTGAAGTAAGGAATGTGGTTACTAACCTCCTGGGACTAGTAATTGAATCACATTTGAGTCCCAAAGGATCGGGGCGCTTCAAAGAATGTCCCCTCTACCTCGTGCGCCACCCAGATGAGCGACCTCACGCCACGAGGCCGACGCGCTCGACTGCGGCCTGAGTTTCGCTCTGATGCCATCCCGGACGGCTCGCGAATGTCGTTCTCCATCTCATAACAATATAACACTCATTTGTATATAAGTTATTGTGATATTATATGTTTTCATTGCAACACACGGGTACTCATCTATTGACACATTAATTATTAAATTAAATTTGTTACCTCTCATATTATGCTCAGATTACTTACATATCCTTTAGCAATTTCAAATGGGCTGATATACAGAATATTGGAAATCCTTCATTGAAACGAGCTTCCTACTCATGTATCTTCATATATTTTTCAGCATGCTCTTATCATATTAATACGAGGTAGTGGTGTTCGTTTTAAACTCTTGCATCTTGCAACATTACTCCTGCAAAAATGATGTCACTGACTCATTGTATAATTTCTCTGATGGATATATGATTACACGATTACAGAAAATTCATGGAGCTGCTCTGGATATCACTAAGACCGCACATATTTTTCTCTACTACTTGTTAAGGCTACAAGGGTAGTCTACCTCTCTGGTTCTGTCGTTCTGCCTTCCATCAATCTGGATCGTCCGGTCGCATGGGCCCGAAGCTGACCGCCGCCCAGCAACCTCCGAGCTCTGAATAAATCGCGCGAAATCCTCGCTCCGCCAGCCGCAACCACCTCCGCCCGCGGCCCACCCGCGTCGTTAGGGATGCTCTGAGTCTTCTCCCAACCGCTGATGTTGACCTCTGGTAGCGGTTTCGTGCGTCGCCCTCTCCACGTTCATGCGTCCGCCATTCCCATTTCGTTCCCCTCGCGATTTAACATTCCTAGAAATATACAAGTGTACCTCAGCCTATTATGGAAAAAATTAGATTAAATAGACATTTATGCTTATGTTTATTTTATATTTATTGATTTGAATATCTAAACTATGACGTTCTATGAAAGATCATTTTTGAATTTTTGCCATTAAATTTTCTTGTTAAATCTTATATACTACACTAATAGGTGAGTGGTCGTGCGTCACAGGCCCGAGTTTCTCTTCGACGTCATCCCGGACGGCTCGTGCATGTCGTTCTCCATCTCATAACAGTATAACACACATTTGTATATATAAGTTATTAAGATATTATATGTTCCCGTTGTAACGCATGTGCACTGACCTAGTTTTTCTTGAAGAATCTTTATTAGCCCAAGTACCAAGTATAGGCAAGTACTCACGATCTCAACATGGTTTTTCCTTGCTCACAGTACATACAGTTCATCAGCATCTGTACAGCTGTACATCACCAGTTATGTCGCATCAAGTGCAGAAGAAGAAAATCCGTACTGGTTTTTACAGTTTCTACAGTAATTTTGTCTGTATGAATTACAACTACAGTTAGGGGTGGTAACGAGCCATTTAATTTAGCCTAGCAAATTTAAGGATCGAGTCAAGTTAGGGCCAGATCATAAAACAATACAATTTTGAACTAACAAAATTAAGGGCTTTGTTGATTTGTGAAGCAAGTATTAGGGCCATGATCCATTACCACCTCTAACTACAGTAGTCTAAACAGTTGGCTTTAATCCGAAATGAGCAACTACATTGTTTCATCTCTCGATAAAAGAAGGACCAAACAACTAGGAACGATCACTATATATATATATATATATATATATATATATATATATATATATATATATATATATATATATATATATATATATATATATATATATATATATATATATATATATATATATATATATATTCTTGTGATGTAACCAAATCACCTTGGTGGAAATCCTAAATCCTATGGTTGTGTTTCATGTACTATATACGGTCTGCATCCTAATCTCTATACCACGAACCGAACCGCACCAAAACCAAACTAAACCTCCGGTTTCTTTGATTTTCGGTATCAATATCAATTTTTATATATCCCTCGGTTTCATGAAACAATGCATCAAACGTACGGTCCTGTTATACGGTGTTTGGTTTAAGGAATAAGCTAGTCCGTTATCTCCTCACTGTTCGGTTCGTGGAATGGAAAGAGTTGATCCATCATCACCTCATTACTCATAGTTAATTAGTACTAACATGAGGAATGAGATCATCCCACCAAATTTGAGAAATAGACTTATGATGCACCACCTCATCTTGAATGGAGTGATGCCTCAAACAAAGATCATCTTCATTTGTATACCGAAGTTTCTTCGTACCAAAATAACCGAACAAAATAAACGGATTATTGCCCGATCCAACTCTATAGGGTAGGATGGCTTTATCTTGGGCCTGTTTGATTCAGTTTTTTTCTGAGGAGCTTTTCTGATTATCTGGCTGTGTGGAGAGAGTTTGGTTGTACAGAGAATCTGAGTATCGTGGAGATTACGTATTGAGAAAAATAAGAGTCCATAGGGTTTAGGATGTAGAAAGTGACGGTTTCCTGTTATCGCAATGACTCGGCTGATTTTGTGTTCACGTTGATTTTGGACAGTATTGACTAAATTGATCTCATAGAAGTGGGCTGAAAAGCTGGAGGTTTGACAACCTACAATAGTTTCTGGTGGCTAGAAGCTGAAAAAGCTATAAAAAACAGGGCCCTTGCTATGTGTTTGAGTTGGCACTTGGCAAACTCTCCTGTATCACCATGCATGTGAATATTCACACTCATGCACGTGATGATTGAGATAACACCCAGACGAAGGACGAAAGACGTTAGGTCACTTGCCTAACAAGCAGCCAGTAGAGAGCTCCTTATTTCCTTTATTTGCTCCCGTATTTTTTATGAAGAAAAGAACCTTTGTCTAATAAGTACTAAGGCCCTGTTTGTTTGGGATTATAATCTATATAGATTATATAATCCAATATAAATAAGCTAGTGAGGAAACAAACAAGCAACTTATCTGATAAGATTATATAATCTAGCACTTGAAATTATGATAATCCTATAAGCTCATCAAAGGGTGCTTATTTCAGATTATTTTTTATGAAAGACCTACTACCTATGGTAAGTTGATTAAAATTACTTCCAATTGCCATCCACCTATCCATAAGCGTTCTCACCCACCAGACAATTAAAACAACCAAGGGTATTATTGTATTTGTATGCATATGAATAATAAGCCGAGTCTAAATAATCTGAGCTAACAAACAGTAACACCTAGCTTATTTAATCCAGAGCAAATAATCCAAATTATATAATCTAGATTATAATTTATATTATATAATCTATAAGTTGAAACAAACAGGGCTTAAGTACATGGAAGGTACGCTATTGTTTTTCCCTTCCTCATACGTACACACCTAGCTAGCTAGTCATATCATGCAGCATCAGTACTAGTACTACATCCGTGCATCACCATGCACTATATAAACCCACTCACACTACTAGCTAGCTCACAAGACAGCAGTTGCACTAGTCATCGCATCCACCATAACATGACCATGGCTACCGCCTCAGCTTCGCTAGCTCTTGTCATGCTGTTCGCCTGCAGCCTTCTCCTTGCAGGCACGGCGTTCAGTGATGATACCATAGCCATACCCTTGCTGGAGCGGTTCAAAGCCTGGCAGGCTGAATACAACCGCACCTATGCGACCCCAGAGGAATTCCAGCAACGCTTCATGGTCTACAGCGAGAACCTCCGGTTCATCAAGACCATGAACCAGCTGTCGACCGGGAGCTCGTATGAGCTCGGTGAGAACCAATTCACCGACCTCACCGAGGAGGAGTTCAAGGACACATATCTTATGAAGCTCGACGAGCAGCCCCCTGCAGCTGAGGCCATGCCACCGATCGTCGGCACCATGAGCACAGCAGGCATGTCCAACGGCGACAACACCGGCGAGGCTCCCAACAGTGTGGACTGGAGGACCAAGGGAGCAGTGACGCCGGTCAAGAACCAGCAACAATGCGGTAAAGTTTGGGTCTTGATGTTTGTTTCTGTCTTAGAAATGAAAAAAACGAAGGGAATGTCATGCATCTATTTATGACCCATGCATATGTAAAAGATTTGCTCATCATCCTTGCATGCGTGCAGGCTCTTGCTGGGCGTTTGCAACGGTGGCGTCCATCGAAGGTGTGCACCAGATAAAGACAGGTCGTCTGGTGTCCCTGTCGGAGCAAGAGATCGTGGACTGCGACCGTGGGGGGAACGACCACGGCTGCCGTGGCGGTTACCCTAGATCCGCCATGGAGTGGGTCACCCGCAACGGCGGCCTGACCACCGAGTCGGACTACCCGTACGTGGGCAGCCAGAGACAATGCATGAGCGGCAAGCTTGGTCACCACGCGGCCAGGATCCGTGGCTACCAGGCGGTGCAGCGCAAAAACGAGGCCGAGCTGGAGCGCGCCGTGGCGGGACGCCCGGTCGCCGTGGTCATCGACGCGAGCAGGGCCTTTCAGTTCTACAAGCGCGGGGTCTTCTCGGGCCCCTGCAACACCACCACCGTCAACCACGCCGTCACGGTGGTCGGGTACGGATCAGCCGGCAGCGACAGCGGCGGCGGCCGCAAGTACTGGATCGTCAAGAACTCGTGGGGTCAGAGATGGGGAGAGAATGGCTACGTGCGGATGGCGAGGCGTGTCAGGGCTCGGGAGGGCATGTGCGCCATCGCCATAGAGCCCTACTACCCAGTGATGTGATCTAAACAAGCTAGTATGCTTGGATAAGGATGCATGCATGGAATTAAATAAACTAAGCTCAACGAGACGGTGTGTGTGTGCTGCGCTATGCCTATCGATGTTATCGTTTGTTTGCTAATGTAACATTTATCTCAAAAGGCAATGACTTTTGGGGATGCAGTATGTGTGTTCTTACATTAAATAAAGAGAATCACAATTGATCTCTTCTCTGTCACTGCGATATGTGTCTCAGGCTGGCCGCCTGAACGTTTTTTTTCCTTTTTGAACTAGAGATCATTTTTTCCATCATCGAGAAAAGGTAATGCAATGCATTGAGATGTACATGAGCTGATAGGGTACATATAATGCACATGAACTAACAAAGTTCACAAAAAATTCTAAAAAAAATCATACATATTTTCCCATCCTACTTCTATTATATACAAAATTTCAAGATCAAATTCGTTATATTTTAGTTGTAATAAAAAATATAAAATTTCTGACAAATTTAAATTAGAAAATCGGATAAAATGTTCTCTTTTTATTACGTATTTGATAATTTACGGATTAAAATGAATTAAAATAGAGTGACTAAAAATTAGTCCCTAAACATCCGTTTAGTCTCTAAATTTCTAAATACCAAAACTAAAACTCGATTTTAGTTTCTAAAATTTATAAACTAAAATAGAATAAAATGGAGGCAATAAAATAGAATAAAATGGAGGGAACAAAATAGAGGAACTTAATGTTAGTCCCTAGAAACCAAACATCTATGTTTCATGAGTTTGGCATCAGTTGTTGGGAACTTTTAGTAGAGATGAGACATATTAGCTCTACGGTGATCCTTTTGTCAATCTTCGAACACTTGCCGACATGCTATTTTTGGATGTCCCTGTTATTTGGGGTGGCATCTTATGCCATGTTTGTTTCGGATTATAATATCTCCAGATTATATAATCCAGCGCAAATAATTCAACAGGTAAACAAACATCTAGATTATGTGTTCAGATTATATCACTACACGATGGTTCACTTACAGCGACCTACGGTTAGTTGCTAAAACGGCCTTCAGCGACCTACGGTTGGTCGCTAAAAACTTATAGCGACCCATAAGGATGGTCGTTTGTCGGCGTTTCGGACCCGCGAGGACCGTCAACCGACTAGTGAATTTATCGCTGCGTGCCCCTGCCCAGATGGGTTGATGCAAGATGGAACACAAGCGGGAGGGAATGAGGCTTATATTATCTTGCACCTGGGTGCTCGTAGTAGGGGTTACAAGCGTCGCAAGAGGGCGAGAGTGAGAGAGGGAGAGAGAGAGTTCGGTCTTGAGATGAGGCGCCTGAGTTTGCCTCCACCGTGTCTCTCCTGCTCTGCCTGCCTCTGCTCGTCCTCTCCCTGTGTGCGTGCCCCATTTTCGTTTGTGTGCATGCGTGCGTGTGTGTGTGTGTGTCCGTGTGTCCGTGCCTTAGGAAGGCCCTGGTCATCCCCTTTTATAGATACAAGGAGATGCCCAGCTGTACAACGGGGGTGTAGCTATGTGCTAACGTGGCTGGCGGAGAAGTGCCTTGAGCCCTGTACATGTGCTAACGTGGTCGTCCGAGAAGCGCTTGAGCCCCGTAGAAGCGTGGCTGACGGTGCGGCCCGGGGTCCTGCTGACGTTCCCTTGCTTTCGTAAGAAGCTGAGAGCCATCGACGTCATGGGCGCACGCGGGGAACCATCATTACCTGCTATCGGAGTAGTTTGATGTGACTCCGGTCTTGTTCCTTCGTAGCAAGGGGCAGCTAGCTAGGGGTAGGGTAATGATGGATCCCCTGTAGCGTAGTCGGTCCGAGGCCGAGGTCGGGCGAGGCGGAGACTTCTCCTGAGGTCGAGGCCGAGGTCGGGCGAGGATGTGACTCCTCCCGAGGCCGAGGCTGAGGCCGAGGCCTGGGGTCGGGTGAGGCGGAGACCTTCTCCCGAGGCCGAGGCTGAGGCTGAGGCCTGGGCGAGGCGGAGCTCCTTGTCCCGCCCGAGGCTGAACTCGGGAGAGGTCACGACTTACTGTTGCTAGTCTTACCCTGGTGGTTGGCACAGTAGCCGGAGCGGGGCGAACAGTGTTGTTTTCCTGTCAGAACGGTCAGTGAAAGGGCGAAGTGACTGCGGTCACTTCGACCTTGCCGACTGAGGCGCGCGTGTCAGGATAAGGTGCCAGGCGATCCCCGCATTAAATGCGCATGCGATACGGTCGGTTGGTAGGGCGATCCGGTCGATGTCGTTGTACGACAAAGTTTGCCCGAGCTTAGCCTCGGGTGAGACGGGGGTGCGTCTGCTGACTGAGGGGACCCTCGGGTGTGGCGCGAATCTGTCCGGGACTACCGTCCTTGCCCGAGGCTAGGCTCGGATGAGGTCGCGTCCCTTGGTAGACGAGGCCTTGACTTGAACCGCGCTTTATCAGCTGTTTATGGTTTATTCTGAAGATGTTTTCTAGCCGTGTTTAGGAGCATTGGGGGTATCCCTAATTACGGTACCCGACAGTAGCCCTCGAGCCTCGAAGGGAGTGTAGGTACTCGCTTGGAGGTTCTGCCGGATTTTTGCAAGGGGACCAGCCCGTCTCAGTCATGTTCTGTTCCGATGGGTGCGCGCGAGCGCACCCGTCGGGTGTAGCCCCCGAGGCCTCGGAGGAGTGGTTTGACTCCTCTGAGGTCTTAATTCTTTTTGTGATGCCTCGGTCGGCCTTGTTGTTCCCTCATGCGGCCTGGCCGTAGCCCGGGTGCACAGTCAGGCTCCGAGTTTTTACGCTGGTTTGTTGACGTGGTCAACAGTTTGGCCGTGGCCTGTGCGAGAGCAGCCCCCGAGCCTCTACACGGAGCGTGAGGACGATCAAGGACCGTCTCGACTTTTATTGTACGCCCCTTCGTCTCCTTTCCACAAGGAGGAATGGGGGAAAACGCTGTGTTACCCTCGGAGGGCACCAAACACGTTGTTTCCAATGAGTTGCTAACGGGTGATCCGAGTGGACGCCCGAGCCCCGTTCGATAAGGATCGGCTAGTGGCCGAGAGGCGCGCTCCAAAAGTACCTGCAGGTGATTTGCTGGACCCGAACCCATTCGATGGGGTCCGAGGGCTCGATGCCTCCCTCCGGTGGGATTCCATTACAAATCGTTCCCGCTGGTCTCGGAAATGTCCTAGGGTACCTCGGGAGCGTAGCCCGAGCCTCGACCATGTAACGGACGTACCCAGGGTCATCCCTGACTCTGCATGCTCTGGGGCGGCTGTTGAACCCTTCCGGGGGGCAGCCTTCGAACCCCTGATCAGTAATGGGCTCGGAGCCCGAGTGCTCTGGGGCGGTTGCCGAACCCCGGAGGGCGCAACCTTCGAACCCCTGATCAGTAGGGTGGCTCGGGGCCCGTTTCCTTCGCTGAGAAGGATCCTTTTTTGAAATATCCCCTTTCCCGATTCGCGAGGTGTCTGTTGCGCGTGCGCGAGCCGTTCGAGGAACAGAAAAACCGTTTCACCTTTGAGTTTGAATTTCGCGACGGGTTCGGGCGAAGTTTTGGGTGGATCTCGCCCGGGCCCTTATATACCCGGAAGAGGGTCCAGCGGTGGTTCTTTACCCTGCCATCTGCGCTTGCCTTCTGCTTTGGTTTCCGCAACCTAAGAGAATAGCCAGGGAAGAGAAAACCGCGCACCTTATCCCCTCCGCCTCCACCACCTTCGTTCAGCGATGGCTGACAAGGTGACCGTCGTTCCGCCGCGTGACCCGTGGCCTTTTTCCATCGTTGCTGCGGAGGAGCTGGAGGCCCTTGTTGCCGATGGTTTGCTCTGTCCTCTCTCTGGTGGGCCACAACCAGAGTGGATAGCCCCCGCGAGCGAGGCCGACCCGACTCCGCCACCGGGGTATGTGGTCAGTTTCATCCCCTTCCATGAGCGGGGGTTTGGAGTGCCAGCGAGCCGCTTCATGCGGGCGCTCCTGCACCACTACGGGGTGGAGCTGCATAACTTCAACCCCAACTCTATCGCGCAAGCGGCCATCTTCGCAGCGGTTTGCGAGGGTTTTTTGGGGATTGACCCTCACTGGGACCTGTGGACCCATCTCTTCTCCGTGGAGTTCTTTGCCGCGATGACGGACGCAAAGAAGGTCCGTATGGCGGTGCGGGCCGGTGGCTGCACCCTCCAGCTGAGGCCGGGGCGCGCGCAGCAGTACATCTTTGCCTCCCTTGTGTCTTTGAACAAGGGGTGGCAGAACCGGTGGTTTTATCTCCGGAACGACAGCGGGATGCTTCCGCCATTTTCTCAACGAGTGGTGACCGCCGCCGGCAATAACTGGCGCTGGGGGGCCACGCGCAAGAATCAGGAGAAGCTCCAGCCTATTCTGCAGGCCTTGCAGAAGTTACGAGATGGGGGCCTTACCGCTGCGGGGGTCGTCGCTGCTATCCATCGTCGGAGGGTGCTCCCTTTGACAGAGCGGCGGTTGCGGCTTGCGGAGATGAAGTCGGGGGTCAATTTGGAGGGCTCGCGGATGTCCTCGACCTCCCTCTCCGCCGACGACCTCCTCAAGCGGGTAGCAGGTACGGTAGGGAGGCTGGATGCTGGCGCCCTTAGCCAGCCCGCGATGCGTCCCAACCGTGGGTATGTGTCCCTGGTAAGTTTCCGATCCTCCTTCAGTTTTGCGCCGAGTTCTCTACGCCTTTGATTCTTACTGTTGGGATTTTTGTTCGTCCCCAGGGGTTGAGGATTTTTAAACCCGCCCGGCCACCGGTCCCGGAGGACGCGGCGGACCAAGCCGTGCGTAGGCTCGCCGCAGAGAAGGAAAAGGAGAAGAAGGACGCGGAAAAG
Organism: Zea mays; assembly: GCF_902167145.1. Classification (NCBI taxonomy): domain Eukaryota; kingdom Viridiplantae; phylum Streptophyta; class Magnoliopsida; order Poales; family Poaceae; genus Zea; species Zea mays. Next base: position 18,474,999 of record NC_050104.1, read on the forward strand.
GCCCGAGCTCGCGAGAGGATGCAAGCTCGGGAAGCCTTGGAGAAGCGTCGTCGGAGGCAGGCGAGGGATGGGCTCCCGTTGGAACCGTTGCCGGAGACGCCTGACGACGACGATGATGATGATGATGATGATGAAGACGACGACATGGCGGCCCGACTTGGCCTCAGTCCGGACCCGAGGCTAGGCTAGGGGTCGCCGAGCCAGCCTCCAGGTGGGCTGTCACCATCAGTGCCTGGGGCCGGGACACCAAGGTCCCGGTCCGAGGAGCGGAGGCAGGCCGAGGGGGTACTTGACCCCTTGGCCGAGATAATTGTTGTGGCTCCGGAGGGTCAGGCCGATCCGCCTGTCCCCCAAGAGCAGGTGCCCGCGCTGGCTGCACATGAGGCTGGTCCCTCAGCCGTCATGACGACGCCTAGGCAGGCCGCTCCCTCGGCGCCTCGGGCGTCTGAGGCGGAAACAGTGCCGAAGCTGGTGGCGGGGCAACCCTTGGCAGCGCCTACGGAGATAGGGGCCCGAGGGGCCTCCCCATAGGCATGATTGGCCTTGCCCCGGAGTGGGTAAGTATCTGAGGATACCTCTGTTTCAGTTTTTTCACTGTGTGCCTTGAACTTGCTCTCTCTTTCTTTCAGCAAGAGGAGGCAGGGCTTGGCTGGTCTGGCCCCCCACGAAGGCTCTTAAGACGGGGCCGGCCTCTGCAGCCGGTGCTACAGCACGCCATGCCGGTTGGTTAGCCTCCGCACAAGGCGCCCTCCGGCGGGGGGCCCAGGCGGCGTGAGTTGCATTGGGGCAAGCCTCCCAGGCTGACCCCCTGTTGGAGCGGCCATCACGCCGGGGGAGGCTGCTGACGCGGTCGCGGCCTCGAGCCCGGCTGACTTGTTGCCGACGCCGACATCGACTCCTGCCGGGGTCGTCGCTGATTTGCCTGTGGAGCCGCCCGTCGCCGCCGACGTCGGGATGGTTGAGGCGCCGCCGCCCGTGGTTGTCCCCAACCTCCCCGTTCTCAGCCAAGAGGAGAGGGCGGTCGTCGTTGTTGAGGTTGGTGATCGGAGGCCTGCCACCTTAGCCGAGGAGAGGCCCAGTACGTCGACGGTGGTGGTACCCGATGCATCGGCTGCAGGGGGACCCAACGCCTTGGTCGAGGGGCGCAGAGCCGTGGCCCGTCTTGGGGAGCAGCGGCCTTATCCCTAGAGATGGCAACGGGTACAAACCCGCCGGGTTTTGCTATCCCAAACCCGTACCCGTGAAAAATATTTACACCCATTAAAAAACCCGTACCCATGACGGGTTTGAAATTTTTCCCAAACCCGTACCCATCGGGTTTGCGGGTACCCATGGGTTACCCGCGGGTTTTTATCTCCAATATGCTTATTCTTTTTATAATCAATAAGTATCGTAATGATTAATGAGATCATGGTCCAAAATTTATGTAATGAACAACGAGTTCATAATTTGGTATAAAAAATATTAGTAGACAGAATTAAATACAAATAATAAGTTGTATAATCAAGTTACCTTGCACTAAGTTATACATCCACCACATATATAACGCTAGTAATAACTATAATAGCAAGCAAGCAACACTATCACCAACTACTTATACATTCACTATTTGATAAAAATAGGAAGTAAATAGGTAGATAACAAGTTTGTTGTTCGTTTATAAAATAAAATGACAATATGCACTAGGTTTGGTCGGGTTTAAAAACCCCACGGGTTCACGGGTTTGGGTACTATAGGAACAAACCCGTACCCATGAACCCGTTGAGTATACATTTATGCCCATTAACAAACCCATGGGTATGAAAATTGACCCAAACCCGTACCCTAATGGGGTAAAAACCCATCGGGTTTCGGGTTTCGGGTACCCATTGCCATCTCTACTTATCCCCGCGCAGCTCAACCCCAATGAGTGGGGTGGGCAGCCACTCCTGTTCTGGAGCCGCGCCACCTCGGACTTGGAACCCCTCCTATCCCTCAACGATGAGCTGGAGGAGAGGTCTCGAGATAATTTCTGTGAGTATACCGAGGCGGCGATGAGGTCGCTTTGGTCGACCATGGAGATCCTTTCCAGGGACGTTCTCAGGGTCTTCCAGGTAAGGATTTAGATGTACACCTTGCGTGACCAGGGCATTCTTTGTAATATCATGTTTTCCTTCCTTAGGAACTTGCGGATGTGAGCACTGCCAAGTCGTTGTTCATCCGCCGCGAGAGCGACGTCTGGGATTCGCTGTGGTCCCAGCGGGCCGCGCTTATTGAGGCCAATGAGCGCCTTGCCCAACGGAGCGCCGAGGTGGCGGACCTTCGGCTGTTCTGCGATGAGCTGAAGTCAGAGGCAGCGGCGGCGCGGACAGAGGCAGCGTCGGCACGAGCGGAGGCTTCGTCGGCTCGGGAGCAGGTGGCTTCCTAGGACGAGGAGATGCAGCGGCGGCAGCTGGAGCTTGGCCAGGTCACCAGCGAGCGGGACCAATCCCGGAGCCAAGCTACCGAGGCCGTGAGTCGGGCTGAGGCCCTTAAGGGTCAGCTGGCTGAGGCTACGGAGCGGCTAGCCGAGGCGTCCGCTCGGGCCGGGACCCTTGTGGAGAACCTGGCCGTGGCCATCGGGACTGCTCAGTCCGCCCATGCTGTGGCCGCACAGCAGCGTGCCCGGGCCGAAGGTCTGTTTTTTCCGCATCGTGATTTTTGTTTTTGTCTTCATTCTTCCCTTTGTCTCTGAAGAACATTGTCTGGCTGTCTGCAGGGTTCGAGACGACTCTTAACGAGTCCGTCAAGAACTGCCAAGCGCTTGCCCGGGCGGCTGAGCAGAAGGAGGCCGACCGCGTGGCCATGTTCGAGGCTATCTCGGACTTTTGCTAGGCCTTTGGCCTCGACGGCGTCCCCTCGGGTAGCTCCCCCCAGAGTCATCTGTAGGCCTTGGGCGGCCATGTGCGCAGCAGACTCCGCGGGGCGCTGCACCACGGCGTTAGGCGGGCCTTCGCCGTGCTTGCTTCCCATTACGACATGGATCTTGAGCGGGTCAGCAAGGGGTACTGCTTACCCGACGAAGAGGAGACTGCCATAGCGGAGGTCCAGAGGCTCGACGCGGCTGTCGAGGGCCCAAGCGCGGCGCTGGCTTCCTCCTTTGAGGTGGAGATCCTTCCGCCCGTGTCGCCGTCCGAGGCCGGGCCAGATTCTGCCGAGGGTGGAAATGACGCCGAGCGTGCTGCTCCTCCCCCTACTGATGTCTGAGCCTGCAGGAACAGTTTGCTTTAAGTATGCGTATGTTTTTTGCGGACGCTGAGGCCTAAACATTTTTATTGTCGGATTATAAAGCTGTGTTTTCTTTCCTCTCGTTTCGTGCATTAGGACTTGTTCGGTAGCAGAATCGCTTATTCGAGCGGGAGTTACTTTTCGCGGAAGGTGATGAGTGAGGTATCCGTATCTCGGAGGCGTAGGAGTCCCTCGGCTCGGTCGGCCTTGCCGCTTACGTGTTCTCTCGTCGTTTTTAGGATTCCTTTATCGATATAGTCGAAAAGCACGAAAGTCGTTTTGGTAGAAAAGTTTTCGAGCGTTAGGACTTGTTCGGTAGCAGAATCGCTTATCCGAGCGTGAGCTACCTTTAGCGGAAGGTGATGAGTGAGGTATCCGTATCCCGGAGCCGTAGGAGTCCCTCGGCTCGGTCGGCCTTGCCATTCAAGGTCTCTCTCGCTTGTCATTAGGATTCCGTTATGGATGCAGTCGAAAGGCACGAAAGTCGTTTTGGTAGAAAACTTTTCCGATGAAAATTTTGACGCAGAGGGGGTTCCCCCCTTCTAGCCCCCGAGGGAGGGTCGGGATTTGCCGAGGCAAGGCTGATCCTTCCTTGATGGTTATACTTTATTTATGTACGTAAAGAAAGCAAGATACATGAACGACTTGAAACATTTTAAGGGTAAAAGCGATGTAGCTGTTCGATGTTCCAAGCGTTGCTGTAGACCTCGCCTTGATCGTTGGCCAGCTTGTATGTCCCGGGCTTCACAATCTTGGCGATGATGAACGGCTCTTCCCAAGGAGGAGTAAGCTTGTGGCGCCCTCGGGCGTCTTGTCGCAGCCGAAGTACCAAGTCTCCCACTTCTAAGCCTCAGGGCCAAACCCTTCGGGCTTGGTAGCGTCGCAGAGACTGCTGATACCGTGCCGAGTATAGTAAGGCCACGTCCCGAGCCTCTTCCAGCTGGTCCAATGAGTCCTCTCGGCTGGTCTGGTTGCTTTGGTCGTCGTAAGCCTTTGTACTCGGGGAACCGTATTTCAAGTCCGTGGGTAAGATGGCCTCGGTCCCATAGACTAGGAAAAACGGCGAGAAGCCCGTGGCCCGGCTCGGTGTCGTCCTCAGACTCCAAACCACCGAGGGTAGTTCTTTAATCCACCGCTTGCCAAACTTGTTGAGGTCGTTGTAGATCCTTGGTTTTAGTCCCTGCAAAATCATACCGTTGGCGCGCTCCACCTGCTCATTTGTCATTGGGTGAGCTACGGCGGCCCAGTCCACACGGATGTGGTGGCCTTCGCAGAAATCCAGGAACTTTTTCCTAGTGAACTGCGTGCCATTGTCGGTGATGATGGAGTTTGGGACCCCGAAGTGATGGATGATATTTGTGAAGAACGCCACCGCCTGCTCGGACCTGATGCTGGTTAATGGTCGGACCTCGATCCACTTGGAGAATTTGTCGATGGCGACCAGCAGGTGTGTGAAGCCCCCGGGTGCCTTCTGCAAGGGACAGACGAGGTCCAGACCCCATACGGCAAACAGCCAAGTGATAGATATTGTCTGCAGGGCTTGAGCGGGCAGGTGCGTCTGTCTCGCGTAGAATTGACACCCTCGGTAGGAGCGTACAATCCTAGTGGCATCGGCCACCGTGGTTGGCCTGTAGAAACCTTGTCGCAAAGCGTTTCCCATGAGGGCCCGAGGTGCTGCATGGTGACCGCAAGCCCCCGGGTGTATTTCTTGTAATAGCTCTTGTCCTTGGGCAACGGATATCCATCGTTGGAGAATGCCTGAGGGGCTGCGGTGGTACAACTCTTTTTCATCACCCAGTAAAACGAACGACTTGGCGCGCCGAGCCAGTCGCCGAGCTTTGGCCTTGTCGAGGGGCAGCTCTCCTCGGAGGAGATATTCCAGGTACGGGGTCTGCCAGTTCAGGTTTGGCACAACCCCATTCCGCTCTCCCTCGATGCGCAAGGCCTCACCCTCGGCGGCCGAGGGTGCCTCGGGCCGGGCCGAGGTCCCCTCGGGTTCGGGCATGTCGTCGATTTTAACGGATGGTTGATATATGTCCCTAGAGAAGACGTTCGGGGGAACCGTCGTCCGCCCCGAGGCTATTTTAGCTAGCTCATCCGCGGTCTCGTTGTACCATCGAGCAACATGGTTGAGTTCCAGCCCGTGGAACTTATCTTCCAGGCGCCGAACTTCGTCGCAATAGGCCTCCATTTTTCGATCGCAGCAGTGGGAGTTCTTCATGACCTGGTCAATGACGAGCTGCGAGTCACCACGAACGTCGAGGCGCCGAACCCCTAGCTCGACGACGATGCGCAGTCCATTAACCAAGGCCTCGTACTCGGCCACGTTGTTTGATGCCGGAAAATGGAGGCGTAGTACGTAGCACACATGTTTCCCGAGGGGTGAAATGAAGAGCAAGCCAGCACCCGCTCCGAATTTCATAAGCGACCCATCGAAGTACATGGTCCAAAGTTCGGTCTGGATTGGAGCTGTTGGCAATTGGGTGTCGACCCATTGAGCTAGGAAATCCGCCAAGACTTGAGATTTTATGGCCTTCCGAGGGGCGAATGAAAGTGTTTCGCCCATGAGTTCCACTGCCCATTTTGCTATCCTACCTGAGGCCTCTCGGCACTGGTCGATCTCTCCCAGGGGGAAGGATGACACCACAGTCACCGGATGAGACTCGAAGTAGTGTCACAACTTTCGTCGTGTCAGAATTACTGCGTACAGTAGCTTCTGGATTTGTGGGTAGCGGATCTTGGTCTCGGATAGCACCTCGCTGATGAAGTAGACCGGTCTCTGGACGAGCAGTGCATGCCCTTCTTCTCGTCTCTCGACTACGATCGCGGCGCTGGCCACCTAAGTGGTTGCGGCTACGTAAATCAAGAGGGCTTCTCCTGCAGCGGGGGGCATCAAGATGGGCGCATTAGTAAGGAGTGACTTTAAGTTTCCGAGGGCTTCCTCGGCCTCGGAGGTCCAAGTGAAGCGCTCGTCCTTCCTCAAGAGGCGGTACAAGGGCAATCCTTTCTCGCCAAGGCACAAGATGAAGCAGCTCAGAGTCGCAAGGCATCCCATGACCCTTTGTACTCCTTTTAAATCTTTGATTGGTCCCATGTTGGTGATGGCCGCGATTTTCTCTGGGTTGGCCTCGATGCCTCGTTCGGAGACGATGAACCCTAGGAGCATGCTCCAGCCATGCCCGGGTAGCCTCCCAGTCAGAGATCTACGCAGGAGGCAGATGCTCCAGCCATGTCCGGGCAGCGTAGGAGAGGAAAAGGGGGAGGTTGCGGATGATGAGGTTGTTGTCGTCCGTCCCTCCCAACTGGCACGCCAGCCGGTAATTCGCGAGCCACAGCTCCGGCCTTGTCTCCCTCGAGTACTTGGTGATGGTAGTCGAGGGTCGGAACCGGGCCGGGAACGGCGCCCGTCGTATGGCCCGGCTGAAGACTCGCGGACCTGGTGGTTCGGGCGAGGGGCTCCGATCCTCCTCACTGTCGTAGCGTCCTCCGCGCCTGGGGTGGTAGCCTCGGTGCACCCTTTCCTCGAGGCGGGCTCGACGGTCGCGGCGGTGTTGCTCGTTGCCGAGGCGATATGGGGTTGCGGGCGTCCCGTCCCGTGTGCGCTCGGTGCGGACCGAGGCTTCCAGCATGCGTCGGGAGGACGTTGCGCGATGCTCCGAGGAGCACCCTCGCCTTCGGGAGGCAGAGCTCTCGGCTCGTCGAACTGCGGCATCTTCCAGGAGATCCTTGAGTTCGCCCTGGATACGCCTCCCCTCGGTGGTGGATGGTTCCGGCATCGTTCGAAGTAGCATCGCTGCTGCAGCTAGGTTCTGGCCGGCCCCGCTGAAGGCCGGGGGCAGCCCTGCCCTGGCATTGCCAACGATACGGCGCTGGACGTCCCGGGCCCGATGACGTGCTCCTCCGGCTAGTGCCCGGCCTGCCCATTCCTGCTCGATGTTTTGTCGGAGCTGCACAAGCCGCCCTGCTTCTTCGTCGAGCCTGGCCTGCGTCTCGCGGAGTTGCTCGAGCTGTGTGTCCTGACCCCCCGCAGGGACTGGGACCACAGCTAGCTCCCGCGGGATCTCAACGCGAGACGCTGGCACAGGGGCGTTGTCATCTTCCGGCATGCCGAGGTGGTTGTCTTCGTCGTGATCCCCTGATTGATGTGGAAACACTCGCGACTTGGGTCGTAACCCTCGTCGCTGAGGTTGTGGCCATCGTCAGAGCAGCCGGAGAGGCAGTAGTCACATGCGGACATGAAGTCTCGCATGGCACTGGGATCACAAAGTCCGGAGAAATCCCAACCGAAGTTGGGGTCGTCTTCTTCCTCGGAATCCGCGGGTCCGGAGGTTGAGACAGCCGTCAGTCGGTCCCAAGATGACCACATATGGTACCCTGGAAGGTCAGGATATGCCCTCGCGAAAGCGCTCACCGAAGCGGGGTCGTTTGGTGGATCGAAGCTGAATCTAAAAGGGACAGGGTGGAAAATGGATGGTACCTTTTGGTCGATGGACGGTGGTGAAGTCGCGTCAGGGACCAAATGCACTGTCATCTCAGGTACGAGGCTAACGCCCAACAAGTCCTTCGCGAGGGTGCTGGCGTCATCAGTCCGCTTGGGGTTGGCGTGTTGCGGGGAAGCGACACCCGTCGCTGTCTCAGGTGCAAGGACAACACCCGACATGTCCCCTGCAGGGGTGCCGGCGTCGTCGACTCGCTCTGGTCCAACAGCCGACGAGGTGTCGCCTCCTGCCTGGCCACGGTTGCCCCGTCTCCTCCTCCTCCGGCGAGGAGGGTGGCGGGGCAAACCTAGGTGTTCCTCTTCTGTCGCGGGGAGATGCCGTCGTCGAGTTCGCCGCCGCCGGGCGAGCTGACGACCGTCGTTTTTGTTGTGCTGCGAGGGGAGGAGTACCATGTTGTAGCTGCCGTCGCGGGACATGAACTCGAGACTCCCGAAGCGAAGCACCGTCCCGGGCTGAAGAGGTTGCTGAAGGCTACCCATCTGGAACTCAATGGGAAAGTATTTGTTAACACACAGCAGGCCCCTACCTGGCGCGCCAACTGTTGGCGTTTCGGACCCGCGAGAACCGTCAACCGACTAGTGAATTTATCGATGCGTGCCCCTGCCCAGATGGGTTGATGCAAGATGGAACACAAGCGGGAGGGAATGAGGCTTATATTATCTTGCACCGGGGTGCTCGTAGTAGGGGTTACAAGCGTCGCAAGAGGGCGAGAGCGAGAGAGGGAGAGAGAGAGAGTTCGGTCTTGAGGTGAGGCGCCTGAGTTTGCCTCCACCGTGTCTCTCCTGCTCTGCCTACCTCTGCTCGTCCTCTCCCTGTGTGCGTGCCCCATTTTCGTTTGTGTGCGTGCGTGCGTGTGTGCGTGTGTGTCCGTGTGTTCGTGCCTTAGGAAGGCCCTGGTCATCCCCTTTTATAGATACAAGGAGATGCCCAGCTGTACAACGGGGTGTAGCTATGTGCTAACGTGGCTGGCAGAGAAGTGCCTTGAGCCCTGTACGCGTGCTAATGTGGCCGTCGGAGAAGTTCTTGAGCCCCGTAGAAGCGTGGCTGACGGTGCGGCCCGGGGTCTTGCTGACGTTCCCTTGCTTCCGTAAGAAGCTGAGAGCCATCGACGTCATGGGCGCATGCGGGGAACCATCATTACCTGCTATCGGAGTAGTTTGATGTGACTCCGGTCTTGTTCCTTCGTAGCAAGGGGCAGCTAGCTAGGGGTAGGGTAATGATGGATCCCCTGTAGCATAATCGGTCCGAGGCCGAGGTCGGGCGAGGCGGAGACTTCTCCTGAGGCCAAGGCTGAGGTCGGGCGAGGATGTGACTCCTCCAGAGGCCGAGGCTGAGGCTGAGGCCGAGGCCTGGGGTCGGGCGAGGCGGAGACCTTCTCCCGAGGCCGAGGCTGAGGCCGAGGCCTGGGCGAGGCGGAGCTCCCTGTCGCGCCCGAGGCTGAACTCGGGAGAGGTCACGACTTACTGTTGCTAGTCTTACCCTGGTGGTTGGCACAGTAGCCGGAGCGGGGCGAACAGTGCGGTTTTCCTATCGGAACGGTTGGTGAAAGGGCGAAGTGACTGCGGTCACTTCGACCTTGCCGACTGAGGCGCGCGTGTCAGGATAAGGTGTCAGGCGATCCCGCATTAAGGGCCTGTTTGGTTCGTGGCTAACTGTGCCGCACTTTGCCTAAGGTTAGTCTTTCAAATTGAAGAACTAACCTTAGGCAGAAAAGTTAGGCAAAGTGTGGCAAGTTAGTCAGCGAACCAAACATGCCCTAATTGCGCATGCGATACGGTCGGTTGGTAGGGCGATCTGGTCGAGGTCGATGTACGACAAAGTTCGCCCGAGCTTAGCCTCGGGTGAGACAGGGGTGCGTCTGCTGACTGAGGGGACCCTCGGGCGAGGCGCGAATCTGTCCGGGACTACCGTCCTTGCCCGAGGTTGGGCTCGGATGAGGTCGCGTCCCTTGGTAGACGAGGCCTTGACTTGAACCGCGCTTTATCACTGTTTATGGTTTGTTCTGAAGATGTTTTCCAGCCGTGTTTAGGAGCATTGTGGGTACCCCTAATTACGGTACCTGACATCGCTGTAAGTGCAGTCGCTAAAGGCTTTAGCGACCGACATCTTTTTAGCGACCGACCGTCCGTTGCTAATATTGTATATTTAGCGACCAACCATGGGTTGTTGTACTATAGATTTAGCAACCAACCGTAAGTCGTCATACTATACATTTAACAACTAACAGAAGGTCGCCATTTTTACAGTTGTTATTAATAATAATATACATTTAATTAAGCACCACAAATCACAGATTTTTATACACAAATCATAAAGACATACACAGTTAATCAGTATACCATAGTCATAGATCTATCACATAAACACAAAAGCACCACAATTATATATTCACAAAAGCATCACAATTATAATATTATTCACAACTAGATCATTTACAGATAGCTAGCTAGATCATTCACAAAAGCTCCAAAGATGATCAGTCACAAAATCACTAATGTTTCATATCACTCCAGCTATTGTTCAAAAGTCCACAACTACATCTAATGCTTCAAGCTTTCTTTGTCCAGAACAACCACTCCAGCTTCTTGTATCCTCCAGAGATGACATCTTTTCCAACCTAGTGCAAATTATTAAGAATAATTCACTTCAATGTTTTTGAGGGTTTATGAAAATAAAGGTTAGAAAATGTATGAAATGAATGAGAGCATTACAAGATCATCATGTTTAGAGTGTGAAGCTTCAGCAAAGTTCCTTGTAGATTTTGGTGAGTTTGCACCTTGCATCTGATGAAATATTTGATCATCCTCATCATCTAATTCCTCATCTTCAGAAGCACAATATTCTTCATTGTCTTACTCATCCTCAGCAGCAAACTTGTTCCTCATCACCTTAAGAAACACAATTCATAGCATAGTAAATTTTAGAGCTCTAAAAATTTAAAGATCTTTAAAAATAAACTCTAAAATTTTAGTGTGAGATATAATGGAGACAACATGCTCTTCTCAAGAACACCAAAGCAAAACAAACAAGACAGCATGCACACAGTAGTTGATATAACGGAATGAAGTCACTCACATCACACAGCAAAAGATGCAGCAGCTAGCTAGCTCCCCAATTGACCCTCCGACCCCGCGGTTTTGCCTCGAGAAAGATGGGAGCGAACTTGCTCCGAATTTGGACAGCGCAAACAGCTGACGTGCGCAGCGTTTAGGATCTAGGCACAGGATACACGTATATGTACATGTGCATATGTACATAAGCATGTACACAACATAACCTTTCACAAGTGTTTGATGAAACGAGAATATATATATGCGTTTGTATGTATATATGTGCGGAGATTTCGAGAAGCCAAAGATGACATCTTTGCATACATATACATATATAAAAACAAATCACCTGTTGTTGGCGTACTCGTAGAGGCGGCCACGCTGGAGAAGACGACGAGCGCGACCTCGGCGTCGCAGAGCACCGAGAGCTCGTATGCCTTCTTGAGCAGGCCGTTGCGACGCTTGCAGAAGGTGACTTGCCGGTTCGTCATGTTCTCGATGCGCTTGATCTCGATCTTGCTCCTCCCCTGCCTGTCGCCGCCGGAGACCGTCACTGCCGGCTGCCCTCCTTTCGCCTTGGACGACGGCCCGCAGCTCAGATCGGTCTGAAGAAAGAGCAGGAACGAGTTAAAAGCTAGAGAGCAGAACCAACGAAGCGACTGCAAGAAATTCCAATTTCCGAAGATGGGGGACGAAGGAACTATAGATCGAGTAGGAGACGACGCAGATGTACGATATGATTTTCATAGCTACAGATCGATTAGGAGAAGGAGTGGAGGCTTCCTGGCTGCGGCTGCCAGGGAGAGTGGCGCACGCTAGGTTTAGGTGGCGGCCGGTTAGGGTTAGGGGAGTGCGGCTGGGCCTTAATGGGCCGATTTGGTTAGGTTTTGTTTTTTTTATTTTTTTAATTTCATTTTCTAAATTTGAAATATATTTTTAAATAACCCTAAAATTCATAGTAATTAAACCAAAATTATTTATAAATAAAATATTAATTTTTGTGCTAATAATTATTTTTTTTATTTACTAGGATTTTCATTTAAGAATAAATGTTATTCAATAACCAAAAATCAATCAGGCGCAATAAAAAAATTATTCCAAATGCAAGTACATAACAAACACTTAAAAGAAAATTCATTACCATAAATATCATTAATAACTAAATGCATTATTTTTATTTTATGATTTTTATAGTGTTACAGTTTTCTTTTCCATAATTCTTTTTTTTCTTTTCTACAATTCTTTTTTTCTTTACTACAATTTAGCGATCAATGTTTACTTGTTTTAATTAATTTTTAGTCACTAACATCTACAAGTTCGTTCAGGCTATAAGATTTGATAGTGATCCTTGCTCTATAGCGACCCACTGCTAGTCCCCGACGACATCTATAGCGACCAACCATAAGTTGTTAAATTTCTAGACTTTTAGCGACCAACCGACCGTTGCTATAAAAGGATTTAGCGATTGACTGTCGGTTCCTAACCTTTAGCAAACAACAGTTGGTACCTAATAAGGGTCGCTAAAGATCAATCGTCGTGTAGTGTATAATCTAAAGCTCAGATTACGATAATCTCACAATCTCTTTAAGAGTAGCTTATTTGATATTATTTTTTGGTAAAAGACCCACTAACATGGTTATATAAATATAAATTACAACATATGACATCAATCTCTCCTCATCTCAAATAAACAAACAAGGTTACTCTTGTCTTTGTGAATAATCTACATTTGTATAATCTAGACTATCAAACAGCTATATATAGATTATAATCTATAAACTGAAACAAACCGACCTAAGTTCATCCGGCAAGGGTCACAAGTACATTCTTTCCCTAGCTTCTCTTCAGCAAGTCGGAGGTTGCGATCATGCTTTTCTCTAGTCTTTGCAGGACTCTTGCACCGTTGCCCGAATATCCGGTGCGGTTTTGGTGCAGTGGTGTGACTGGTGAAGCAGGGAGAGGCATGCAGAGAAGGGGCCTTCAGAACAAGTCAAGCTACTCTGACCCTAGCTGGCCCAAGTTGATCATATGTCTCTTAACTTTTGCTTTGTGTGTCTTTTAGGCCCGCTCCCTTTCAAAGTGCAGTTTTGGATCCTTAATCTTTGTAACAAGTGCATTGTGTGTCAGTATCGGTTCATGCAGGGGCTTTTATTTGACGTGGCATGTATACATACGGTGACAATGGTCATCACGTGCTTGTCACGTGCACCTTGGTGAATGTATTTTTTTCCAATGCCCTTGGCTCTCTCTCCCTCTCCCTTTTTGTCTCCCCAAACCAATCTCTCGACGACCACGTTTGGGCGAGAAGAAGACCAGCTAAGGAGCTTGAGTCACCCAGCGAGATGACAGCCGACGTTCTCGTATATAGCCCTACAAAATATTATTTACGGAATAAAATATGAGTAGTGTAAAAATGAGTGTCACAATTTAGAGTTTAAAGGTATGTTTGTTTAGAATTATAATCCAAATTATATAGTCAAACTTAGATGGTCAAACTTATATATAGCCGACATCCTCATATATAACCTATTTTCTATATTATTTATATTATATTAGTAATATATTTATTTCACTAATCTAAAATATATTACTTAAATTATTTTTGAGATGTTATTCTATATTTTGGAGAGCGATTTCGCGCTTATGGTTAGATTCGTTGGCTCGTCAAGCCGGCTCAGGAGCCAAACCAACTTTTCAGGCTCGGTTAAATAACAAGCCGAGATTAGCCGGGCTCGGATCTTTACCGAGTTGCAGCAAGTCGAGCCGAGTTTGACTCAGCTCGTTTCCAACCCTAACCATAGCTAGGGCTGGAAAGAAGCTCAAGCTTGACGAGCTGGCTTGGGCTCGCAACAACTCGGCTCGGAGCAGCTCGATGCTTAGAAAAGAGCCCGAGCCGAGCATGTTTTTGTGGCTCGAGAAAAGAACGAGCTAGCTCGACTCGGCTTGGTGCGGCTTGTGAGCTGGCTTGTGGCTCGATATAACAACAATTTATTACATATAATTCTAATTATTTATGGTATTAGCACAAAAAACAATTAGATTATGCTATTTGAGATTACTGTACAAAACTAATCTATTTTCTATATTATATCAGTAATATATTTATTTTACTGATTTAAAATATGTTACTTAAATTATTCTTAAGATTTTATATTATAATTTGGAGGACAAGTTCACGCCTATAGACAACTCATTGGCTCGACGAGCCGGCTCGTGAGGCAGCAGTGAGCTGAGCGGAGACTGCTTTTCAGGCTCGTTAGAGAAGCAAGTCGAGCCGAGCTCCCCCCTGACGCTGTCTCCCCTCTCCCTCTCTGGTGCGTGGGCCCGCGCCCACGGCATCCGCCGTGCCGTCCCCCGCTCCTCGTGGGCCGTCTGGGCCCATTTGGCCGCGACGCCGCGCGCCCGCGCCCGACCAGGCCGAAATCCCCCCCTCGGCCCGGTTAACCTGGAATTCCTTTTCTTTTTCCTTTTCCCATTTCTTTTTCCTATTTTCACATATATATTTATATGCTGATATTTTATGCACAAAAAATAGTTTAAATAAAATTATAGGGCACAAAAATAATAAGGTATAATAATTGGCACACCCCACCAAGTCACCATGATTGATGTATTGTTCCTGATCTGTGTTTATTAGCGGAAGAGGGATCCGATCCTCGGAATTTATAGCTCCGGAAGAAGGGCAGGAACCGGCCCCTCCGAGATAAATATTTTGTGCCAGGAAAGCTTTGACGAAGGCAAGTCCATCCTTCTCTTGATGCATAATTTACATATTATCTCTACCACTACCTAAGCCGGGATTAACGGATGGAATGATTGCATTGTGAGCAGAGAGATAGCCCTGCATTAACAAACATCTTTTGAGCACAAAATATGGGATGGGAAAAAGGGGCAGTGTTTTGACCAAACGATGTTTTCAAAAAAGTGTGCGATGAAGGGTATTCACCCTCATCACCTGGTGAGTGGGATGATCAGGGACTCCCTGGTTTAGGGGAGGGCCTAAGGTGATGGCTCAGCTGGTTTAGGTGTGAGCAGAAGGATTGTCCCCTCATATAAGGACCGGTTTGTCATCCTTCACTACCTGTACTCATGAAAAGTACAACCACTCGAGGCTGTGTGGGCAGTCACTCAATCTGAACTCATACGGTCCAACTCCAGGGTTATGAAGGCTGGGGAGCACCGAGAGGATAAGGAGGGGGAATATTTTGTTCGGTTTGGACATGACGGTGGCCTGACTCCTTCCGGCATAACCGTTAAGGTTAGGACGTGCGAGGAAGGAAAGAGATTCGGATTCGGATCTCATTGGCCATGAGATCGCAGAGCCGGACTAGTGGGTAAAGTGTACCCCTCTGCGCAGAGTTCAAACCTATTCGAATAGTCCGTGTCCACTGGAATGGACGAGTCTGGCGTGGTATGACAATTAGTGTTTTTAAAACCTTCATGAACAGGGAAATGTGTGAGTGTGTCTTTGGAAGAGAAAATGGTGCCATGGGAGCGGGAAGCTCAGTGGTGGTTAAGCAACGTGTTATTTCTATTTCTTCGGGAAAACCCTAAAAAGCACAGTCTTTCTCTGAGAAAATGAAGAGTGACTTCAACTCCACCATATAAAGCATGTATGATATAGGTCCCTTTCTCTTTACAGGAGCGGGGTGGGCTTGCAGAATACCTAGTGTATTCACCCAGATTTATTTATGTTTTTCAGCAGCTGAAGACTTCTTTTCTGCTATGCTTGATTGAGGGGGCTGTGTCTTCACCCAGTTCTGCCTGTGGCTTGGGCTAGTTTATCTTCTACTGCGCTTTGTATTTCTAGCTCTCTCGAGCTTGTACTCTGGTATTGTAATAACATTTATTCGAACTCTGTACTATTTGAAGTAAGGAATGTGGTTACTAGCCTCCTGGGACTAGTAATTGAATCAAATTTGAGTCCCAAAGGATCGGGGCGCTTCAAAGAATGTCCCCTCTACCTCGTGCGCCACCCAGATGAGCGACCTCACGCCACGAGGCCGACGCGCTCGACTGCGGCCTGAGTTTCGCTCTGATGCCATCCCGGACGGCTCGCGAATGTCGTTCTCCATCTCATAACAATATAACACTCATTTGTATATAAGTTATTGTGATATTATATGTTTTCATTGCAACACACGGGTACTCATCTATTGACACATTAATTATTAAATTAAATTTGTTACCTCTCATATTATGCTCAGATTACTTACATATCCTTTAGCAATTTCAAATGGGCTGATATACAGAATATTGGAAATCCTTCATTGAAACGAGCTTCCTACTCATGTATCTTCATATATTTTTCAGCATGCTCTTATCATATTAATACGAGGTAGTGGTGTTCGTTTTAAACTCTTGCATCTTGCAACATTACTCCTGCAAAAATGATGTCACTGACTCATTGTATAATTTCTCTGATGGATATATGATTACACGATTACAGAAAATTCATGGAGCTGCTCTGGATATCACTAAGACCGCACATATTTTTCTCTACTACTTGTTAAGACTACAAGGGTAGTCTGCCTCTCTGGTTCTGTCGTTCTGCCTTTGATCAATCTGGATCGTCCGGTCGCATGGGCCCGAAGCTGACCGCCGCCCAGCAACCTCCGAGCTCTGAATCAATCGCGCGCAATCCTCGCTCCACCAGCCGCAACCACCTCTGCCCGCGGCCCACCCGCGTCGTTAGGGATGCTCTGAGTCTTCTCCCAACCGCTGATGTTGACCTCTGGTAGCGGTTTCGTGCGTCGCCCTCTCCACGTTCATGCGTCCGCCATTCCCATTTCGTTCCCCTCGCGATTTAACATTCCTAGAAATATACAAGTGTACCTCAGCCTATTATGGAAAAAATTAGATTAAATAGACATTTATGCTTATGTTTATTTTATATTTATTGATTTGAATATCTAAACTATGACGTTCTATGAAAGATCATTTTTGAATTTTTGCCATTAAATTTTCTTGTTAAATCTTATATACTACACTAATAGGTGAGTGGTCGTGCGTCATAGGCCCGAGTTTCTCTTCGACGTCATCCCGGACGGCTCGTGCATGTCGTTCTCCATCTCATAACAGTATAACACACATTTGTATATATAAGTCATTAAGATATTATATGTTCCCGTTGTAACGTACGGGCACTGACCTAGTTTTTCTTGAAGAATCTTTATTAGCCCAAGTACCAAGTATAGGCAAGTACTCACGATCTCAACATGGTTTTTTCTTGCTCACAGTACATACAGTTCATCAGCATCTGTACAGCTGTACATCACCAGTTATGTCGCATCAAGTGCAGAAGAAGAAAATCCGTACTGGTTTTTACAGTTTCTACAGTAATTTTGTCTGTATGAATTACAACTACAGTTAGGGGTGGTAACGAGCCATTTAATTTAGCCTAGCAAATTTAAGGATCGAGTCAAGTTAGGGCCAGATCATAAAACAATACAATTTTGAACTAACAAAATTAAGGGCTTTGTTGATTTGTGAAGCAAGTATTAGGGCCATGATCCATTGCCACCTCTAACTACAGTAGTCTAAACAGTTGGCTTTAATCCGAAATGAGCAACTACATTGTTTCATCTCTCGATAAAAGAAGGACCAAACAACTAGGAACGATCACTATATATATATATATATATATATATATATATATATATATATATATATATATATATATATATATATATATTCTTGTGATGTAACCAAATCACCTCGGTGGAAATCCTAAATCCTATGGTTGTGTTTCATGTACTATATACGGTCTGCATCCTAATCTCTATACCACGAACCGAACCGCACCAAAACCAAACTAAACCTCCGGTTTCTTTGATTTTCGGTATCAATATCAATTTTTATATATCCCTCGGTTTCATGAAACAATGCATCAAACGTACGGTCCTGTTATACGGTGTTTGGTTTAAGGAATAAGCTAGTCCGTTATCTCCTCACTGTTCGGTTCGTGGAATGGAAAGAGTTGATCCATCATCACCTCATTACTCATAGTTAATTAGTACTAACATGAGGAATGAGATCATCCCACCAAATTTGAGAAATAGACTTATGATGCACCACCTCATCTTGAATGGAGTGATGCCTCAAACAAAGATCATCTTCATTTGTATACCGAAGTTTCTTCGTACCAAAATAACCGAACAAAATAAACGGATTATTGCCCGATCCAACTCTATAGGGTAGGATGGCTTTATCTTGGGCCTGTTTGATTCAGTTTTTTTCTGAGGAGCTTTTCTGATTATCTGGCTGTGTGGAGAGAGTTTGGTTGTACAGAGAATCTGAGTATCGTGGAGATTACGTATTGAGAAAAATAAGAGTCCATAGGGTTTAGGATGTAGAAAGTGACGGTTTCCTGTTATCGCAATGACTCGGCTGATTTTGTGTTCACGTTGATTTTGGACAGTATTGACTAAATTGATCTCATAGAAGTGGGCTGAAAAGCTGGAGGTTTGACAACCTACAATAGTTTCTGGTGGCTAGAAGCTGAAAAAGCTATAAAAAACAGGGCCCTTGCTATGTGTTTGAGTTGGCACTTGGCAAACTCTCCTGTATCACCATGCATGTGAATATTCACACTCATGCACGTGATGATTGAGATAACACCCAGACGAAGGACGAAAGACGTTAGGTCACTTGCCTAACAAGCAGCCAGTAGAGAGCTCCTTATTTCCTTTATTTGCTCCCGTATTTTTTATGAAGAAAAGAACCTTTGTCTAATAAGTACTAAGGCCCTGTTTGTTTGGGATTATAATCTATATAGATTATATAATCCAATATAAATAAGCTAGTGAGGAAACAAACAAGCAACTTATCTGATAAGATTATATAATCTAGCACTTGAAATTATGATAATCCTATAAGCTCATCAAAGGGTGCTTATTTCAGATTATTTTTTATGAAAGACCTACTACCTATGGTAAGTTGATTAAAATTACTTCCAATTGCCATCCACCTATCCATAAGCGTTCTCACCCACCAGACAATTAAAACAACCAAGGGTATTATTGTATTTGTATGCATATGAATAATAAGCCGAGTCTAAATAATCTGAGCTAACAAACAGTAACACCTAGCTTATTTAATCCAGAGCAAATAATCCAAATTATATAATCTAGATTATAATTTATATTATATAATCTATAAGTTGAAACAAACAGGGCTTAAGTACATGGAAGGTACGCTATTGTTTTTCCCTTCCTCATACGTACACACCTAGCTAGCTAGTCATATCATGCAGCATCAGTACTAGTACTACATCCGTGCATCACCATGCACTATATAAACCCACTCACACTACTAGCTAGCTCACAAGACAGCAGTTGCACTAGTCATCGCATCCACCATAACATGACCATGGCTACCGCCTCAGCTTCGCTAGCTCTTGTCATGCTGTTCGCCTGCAGCCTTCTCCTTGCAGGCACGGCGTTCAGTGATGATACCATAGCCATACCCTTGCTGGAGCGGTTCAAAGCCTGGCAGGCTGAATACAACCGCACCTATGCGACCCCAGAGGAATTCCAGCAACGCTTCATGGTCTACAGCGAGAACCTCCGGTTCATCAAGACCATGAACCAGCTGTCGACCGGGAGCTCGTATGAGCTCGGTGAGAACCAATTCACCGACCTCACCGAGGAGGAGTTCAAGGACACATATCTTATGAAGCTCGACGAGCAGCCCCCTGCAGCTGAGGCCATGCCACCGATCGTCGGCACCATGAGCACAGCAGGCATGTCCAACGGCGACAACACCGGCGAGGCTCCCAACAGTGTGGACTGGAGGACCAAGGGAGCAGTGACGCCGGTCAAGAACCAGCAACAATGCGGTAAAGTTTGGGTCTTGATGTTTGTTTCTGTCTTAGAAATGAAAAAAACGAAGGGAATGTCATGCATCTATTTATGACCCATGCATATGTAAAAGATTTGCTCATCATCCTTGCATGCGTGCAGGCTCTTGCTGGGCGTTTGCAACGGTGGCGTCCATCGAAGGTGTGCACCAGATAAAGACAGGTCGTCTGGTGTCCCTGTCGGAGCAAGAGATCGTGGACTGCGACCGTGGGGGGAACGACCACGGCTGCCGTGGCGGTTACCCTAGATCCGCCATGGAGTGGGTCACCCGCAACGGCGGCCTGACCACCGAGTCGGACTACCCGTACGTGGGCAGCCAGAGACAATGCATGAGCGGCAAGCTTGGTCACCACGCGGCCAGGATCCGTGGCTACCAGGCGGTGCAGCGCAAAAACGAGGCCGAGCTGGAGCGCGCCGTGGCGGGACGCCCGGTCGCCGTGGTCATCGACGCGAGCAGGGCCTTCCAGTTCTACAAGCGCGGGGTCTTCTCGGGCCCCTGCAACACCACCACCGTCAACCACGCCGTCACGGTGGTCGGGTACGGATCAGCCGGCAGCGACAGCGGCGGCGGCCGCAAGTACTGGATCGTCAAGAACTCGTGGGGTCAGAGATGGGGAGAGAATGGCTACGTGCGGATGGCGAGGCGTGTCAGGGCTCGGGAGGGCATGTGCGCCATCGCCATAGAGCCCTACTACCCGGTGATGTGATCTAAACAAGCTAGTATGCTTGGATAAGGATGCATGCATGGAATTAAATAAACTAAGCTCAACGAGACGGTGTGTGTGTGCTGCGCTATGCCTATCGATGTTATTGTTTGTTTGCTAATGTAACATTTATCTCAAAAGGCAATGACTTTTGGGGATGCAGTATGTGTGTTCTTACATTAAATAAAGAGAATCACAATTGATCTCTTCTCTGTCACTGCGATATGTGTCTCAGGCTGGCCGCCTGAACGTTTTTTTTCCTTTTTGAACTAGAGATCATTTTTTCCATCATCGAGAAAAGGTAATGCAATGCATTGAGATGTACATGAGCTGATAGGGTACATATAATGCACATGAACTAACAAAGTTCACAAAAAATTCTAAAAAAAATCATACATATTTTCCCATCCTACTTCTATTATATACAAAATTTTAAGATCAAATTCGTTATATTTTAGTTGTAATAAAAAATATAAAATTTCTGACAAATTTAAATTAGAAAATCGGATAAAATGTTCTCTTTTTATTACGTATTTGATAATTTACGGATTAAAATGAATTAAAATAGAGTGACTAAAAATTAGTCCCTAAACATCCGTTTAGTCTCTAAATTTCTAAATACCAAAACTAAAACTCGATTTTAGTTTCTAAAATTTATAAACTAAAATAGAATAAAATGGAGGCAATAAAATAGAATAAAATGGAGGGAACAAAATAGAGGAACTTAATGTTAGTCCCTAGAAACCAAACATCTATGTTTCATGAGTTTGGCATCAGTTGTTGGGAACTTTTAGTAGAGATGAGACATATTAGCTCTACGGTGATCCTTTTGTCAATCTTCGAACACTTGCCGACATGCTATTTTTGGATGTCCCTGTTATTTGGGGTGGCATCTTATGCCATGTTTGTTTCGGATTATAATATCTCCAGATTATATAATCCAGCGCAAATAATTCAGCAGGTAAACAAACATCTAGATTATGTGTTCAGATTATATCACTACACGATGGTTCACTTACAGCGACCTACGGTTAGTTGCTAAAACGGCCTTCAGCGACCTACGGTTGGTCGCTAAAAACTTATAGCGACCCATAAGGATGGTCGTTTGTCGGCGTTTCGGACCCGCGAGGACCGTCAACCGACTAGTGAATTTATCGCTGCGTGCCCCTGCCCAGATGGGTTGATGCAAGATGGAACACAAGCGGGAGGGAATGAGGCTTATATTATCTTGCACCTGGGTGCTCGTAGTAGGGGTTACAAGCGTCGCAAGAGGGCGAGAGTGAGAGAAGGAGAGAGAGAGTTCGGTCTTGAGATGAGGCGCCTGAGTTTGCCTCCACCGTGTCTCTCCTGCTCTGCCTGCCTCTGCTCGTCCTCTCCCTGTGTGCGTGCCCCATTTTCGTTTGTGTGCATGCGTGCGTGTGTGTGTGTGCGTCCGTGTGTCCGTGCCTTAGGAAGGCCCTGGTCATCCCCTTTTATAGATACAAGGAGATGCCCAGCTGTACAACGGGGGTGTAGCTATGTGCTAACGTGGCTGGCGGAGAAGTGCCTTGAGCCCTGTACATGTGCTAACGTGGTCGTCCGAGAAGCGCTTGAGCCCCGTAGAAGCGTGGCTGACGGTGCGGCCCGGGGTCCTGCTGACGTTCCCTTGCTTTCGTAAGAAGCTGAGAGCCATCGACGTCATGGGCGCACGCGGGGAACCATCATTACCTGCTATCGGAGTAGTTTGATGTGACTCCGGTCTTGTTCCTTCGTAGCAAGGGGCAGCTAGCTAGGGGTAGGGTAATGATGGATCCCCTGTAGCGTAGTCGGTCCGAGGCCGAGGTCGGGCGAGGCGGAGACTTCTCCTGAGGTCGAGGCCGAGGTCGGGCGAGGATGTGACTCCTCCCGAGGCCGAGGCTGAGGCCGAGGCCTGGGTCGGGTGAGGCGGAGACCTTCTCCCGAGGCCGAGGCTGAGGCCGAGGCCTGGGCGAGGCGGAGCTCCCTGTCACGCCCGAGGCTGAACTCGGGAGAGGTCACGACTTACTGTTGCTAGTCTTACCCTGGTGGTTGGCACAGTAGCTGGAGCGGGGCGAACAGTGCTGTTTTCCTGTCAGAACGGTCAGTGAAAGGGCGAAGTGACTGCGGTCACTTTGACCTTGCCGACTGAGGCGCGCGTGTCAGGATAAGGTGCCAGACGATCCCCGCATTAAATGCGCATGCGATACGGTCGGTTGGTAGGGCGATCCGGTCGATGTCGTTGTACGACAAAGTTTGCCCGAGCTTAGCCTCGGGTGAGACGGGGGTGCGTCTGCTGACTGAGGGGACCCTCGGGTGTGGCGCGAATCTGTCTGGGACTACCGTCCTTGCCCGAGGCTAGGCTCGGATGAGGTCGCGTCCCTTGGTAGACGAGGCCTTGACTTGAACCGCGCTTTATCAGCTGTTTATGGTTTATTCTGAAGATGTTTTCTAGTCGTGTTTAGGAGCATTGGGGGTATCCCTAATTACGGTACCCGACAGTAGCCCTCGAGCCTCGAAGGGAGTGTAGGTACTCGCTTGGAGGTTCTGCCGGATTTTTGCAAGGGGACCAGCCCTTCTCAGTCATGTTCTGTTCCGATGGGTGCGCGCGAGCGCACCCGTCGGGTGTAGCCCCCGAGGCCTCGGAGGAGTGGTTTGACTCCTCTGAGGTCTTAATTCTTTTTGTGATGCCTCGGTCGGCCTTGTTGTTCCCTCATGCGGCCTGGCCGTAGCCCGGGTGCACAGTCAGGCTCCGAGTTTTTACGCTGGTTTGTTGACAAAAAATTCATACATATTTTCCCATCCTACTTCTATTATATACAAAATTTAAAGATCAAATTCGTTATATTTTAGTTGTAATAAAAAATATAAAATTTCTGACAAATTTAAATTAGAAAATCGGATAAAATGTTCTCTTTTTATTACGTATTTGATAATTTACGGATTAAAATGAATTAAAATAGAGTGACTAAAAATTAATCCCTAAACATCCGTTTAGTCTCTAAATTTTCAAATACCAAAACTAAAACTCGATTTTAGTTTCCAAAATTTATAGACTAAAATAGAATAAAATGGAGGGAATAAAATAGAATAAAATGGAGAAACTTAATGTTAGTCCCCAGAAACCAAACATCTATATGTTTTATGAGTTTGGCATCAGTTGTTGGGAACTTTTAGTAGAGATGAGACATTAGCTCTACGGTGATCCTTTTGTCAATCTTCGAACACTTGCCCACATGCTACTTTTGGATGTCCCTGTTATTTGGGGTGGCATCTTATGCCATGTTTGTTTCGGATTATAATATCTCCAGATTATATAATCCAGCGCAAATAATCCAGCAGGTAAACAAACATCTAGATTATGTGTTCACACTACCGGAATCCGGCCCTTTCCCGAGTGTCGGAGTCTTTTCCGAGTGCTTTTTATCAGGCACTCGACAAAGAAGACTTTGCCGAGCGCCGCACTCGGCAAAGTCCGCCGCTCGGTAAAGGGCTCGTTTACCGAGAGCTGGACACTCGGCACATCGAAGCACTCGGCAAAGACGGCTCTCGGCAAAGGTCCGTTAGCAGCCGTCTACAGCTGACGTCTGTCAGTCTTTGCCGAGGGCCGCCAGCCGGCACTCGGCAAAGCAGATTCTTTGCCGAGTGCCACATAGCTGGCACTCGGCAAAGAGAGTTTTTGCCGAGTGTTTTCTGTGGACACTCGGCAAAGCATATTTGTATTTTTTTTATTTTGGCCACTAAACTTTTTGTGGTATGTTCCTACACTATGTAGACCTACATGTACCATTTTCGGATAATTATAACTGTGTTTTCAATAGCTAGTGGATTTAGTTCGTTTATTTGGATTTCTTCGGAAAATTCAGATTTGAACTGCAGGTCACTCGAAACTTGGAAAACAGTGCATGAAAAAATGATATCCATGCTACTTAGCACAAGTTACGACCGATTTCAGGAGCGGACCGGAAACTTCGAGCACCATGCTCACTTAACATGGCCGTGAACTTGCCATCCAGGTGTTTATAAATTATATAAAACACAAACAAAGTCAGAAAATCATGAAACCTGTCCACGTGTCATGATATCATATGTAGAGGCTGTGATAAAAATTTGAAAAAATTTCAAAAAAGTTGTGACGCACTATGTGTACAAATCTAAGAGATCCACATTGAAACTACATGATTTCATGTGTAGTTCTCTTAGGTTTCTACACATACTGTCTCACAACTTTCTCCAAACATTCTAAATTTTTTATCACAGCCTCTACATATGATATCATGACACGTGGACAAGTTTCATGATTTTCTGAGTTTGTTTGTGTTTTATAAAATTTTTAAACAGCTGTATGGCAAGTTCACAGCCTTGTTGAGTGAGCATGGTGCTCGAAGTTTCCGGTCCGCTCCTGAAATCGACCGTAACTTGTGCTAAATAGCATGGATATCATTTTTGCATGCACGGTTTTCCAAGTTTCGAGTGACCTGCAGTTTAAATCTGAATTTTCCAACGAAATTCAAATAAACGAACTAAATCTACTAGCTATTTAAAACACAGTTATAATTATCCCAAAATGGTACATGTAGGTCTACATAATATAGGAACACACCACAAAAATTTTGGTTGGTAAAATAAAAAAATACTAATGTACTTTGCCGAGTGTCAGCTGGGTGGCACTCGGCAAAGCCTACTTTGCCGAGTGCCAGCGATCTGGCACTCGACAAAGCGTATTTTAAAATTAAAAAAAAATTCTTTGCCGAGTGCCAGATCACGGGCACTCGACAAACTACGTGTAAATATGGCTGGTAACCTTCTTTCTCTCTCACTCTCTCACTCTCACTCCGCGCCGCCACGTCCCCGGCGCGCCGCCGCGCCCACGCCCACACCGCCGCTACGTCGCGCCCGCGCCGGCCGCACCCTCGCCACCGCAGCCCGCGCCCACGCCCTCGCCCGCCCACGCCACGCCCTCGCCCCCGCCCCCGCCCCCACCCACGCCCAGGCCCTCGCCGCGCAGTCGCAGCCGCCGCAGCCGCGCCCAAGCCGTGCCCCCCGTCGTGCCCCTGTCGTGCACCCGCCGTGCCCGCGCCCCCGCCTTGCCCCCGCCGTGCCCCCACCGCCGTACGCCGTTCCCCACTAGGTATGAATTTGTTTGTGCGTTAGTTTTGTATTTATTACGTGTCAATTTGTATTTATTATTGATTAGATGATAGGATGTAAATAATGTAAATCATTTAAATTTGTGAATGATAGGATGTAAATTATGTAAATTTGTGAATGATAGGATGTAAATATTGTAAGTTAGATTATAGTCTCGTTGAGAATTTGTTGTGTTATCTCTGATAGATTGAATATATATATATATATATATATATATGATTGTCGGCCATCGTGCCGTTGAATTATACGTGAATGTCAGCCATCGTGCTGATACTTTTATTTGCAGGATTTCGAAACCTCCCCGTGCAGGGGAGCTGCTGCCGAAATTTCCTGTTGCTAGGCTTCTGTTAGAGGATGGAGGACCGTGAGTGGATGTACACGGACCATAGAGGAAGGAACGATGCCACCACTAAATGGATTAGAAAGACCGATGATTTCATGGAACGGGCATTTGGCGAAGCAGCTAAAGGAGCGAGTCTAGTGCCATGCCTATGCAGCAAATGTGCCAACCGGAAAAGAAAACCAAAGAAGGCCTTGGTAGAACATATTTGGAAGAATGGATTTACGCCGGACTATACTCGTTGGATATTTCATGGTGAAGCGCATCGTACGAGAGAGGAGGTGCTGAGACAACGTGTCGAGGATTATGATACCGATGAGGGGGTAGCGGATATGTTGAATGACTATCAGGAGGCACAGTACACGGGAGGATGTATGGATGACGAGCCAGAGCCGACTGCAAAGGCGTTCTATGACATGTTCGACGCGGCACAGAAGCCCGTTCATGGCCAGACAAAGGTTTCTCAACTGGATGCTATTGGGCATGTAATGGCGTTCAAGTCACAGTACAACATGAGTAGAGACGCATTTGATGGCTTGTTGACGGTTATTGGGAGCCTGCTTCCGGATGATCACGTTCTGCCAAAGAGCATGTACGAGGCACAGAAACTCCTTCGTGCACTCAAGATGACGTATGAGCAGATTCATGCTTATCCGAAGGGCTGCCTGCTATTTAGGAAAGAATACGCGGAGGCAAAGTACTGTCCCAAGTGTAAATCATCTAGGTTCATGGAGGTAGACTCTGGTGATGGATAGAAGAGGCAGCTCGACATCCCCTTGACAATCCTACGGCACCTTTCGTTCATACTGAGGATCCAGCGTCTGTACATGACAGAGTAATCCGCGAAATAGATGAAATGGCACAAAAATGGAAAACGATACAATCCTGACAAGATGGTGCACGCATCCGATGGTGAAGCATGGAAACATTTTGATGCCATTCACCGTGAGAAAGCCGAAGAGGCTCGTAATGTACGTGTTGCGTTGGCCATAGATGGGTTCAATCCCTATGGAATGAGCGCTGCCCCGTACACATGTTGGCCCGTGTTTGTTATCCCAATCAATCTCCCCTCTGGTGTGTGCTTTCAAAGGCAGAATATATTCGTTGATAATTCCCGGACACCCGGGGAATAAAATGGGTGTGTACATGGAGCCTTTGATCGATGAATTGGTACGTGCCTGAGAGGAAGGGGTATGGATGTATGACCGAGCTACGAAGACAAACTTCAGAATGCATGTTTGGTACCAGTACTCCATGCATGACTTACCGGCGTATGGGCTATTCTGCGCCTGGTGTGTTCACGGTAAGTTCCCATGCCCAGTTTGCAAGGAAGCTCTCAGGTTCATTTGGTTGAAAAAGGGTGGCAAATATTCGTCCTTCGATAAACATCGACAATTTCTCCCTGCTGACCATCCATTCAGCCTAGACATCAAGAACTTTACGAAAGGTGTCATAGTGACAGACCGCCCACCTGCAACGATGACTGGTGCCAAAATTCGTCAACAGATAGATGGGCTCGTGGCCAATACAGAAGGTGGTTTTGTGGGATATGGTGAGCAGCATATGTGGACACATAAGTCTGGCTTGACTCGGCTCCCCTATTATGACGACCTGCTCCTTCCACACAATATTGACGTGATGCACACTGAAAAGAATGTTGTCGAGGCACTGTGGGCAACAATTATGGACATTTCTAATAAGTCAAAGGATAACGTGAAGGCAAGAGTGGATCTGGCAGCCTTATGTGATAGACCAAACCTAGAGATGAAGCCGCCAAGTGGCGGAAAGACGTGGAGAAGGCCTAAGGCCGATTTCGTCCTAAGCAGGGCCCAGAGGAAGGAAGTACTTCAGTGGATCAAGATGTTGATGTTCCCTGATGGGTATGCAGCTAACCTGAGTAGGGGGGTGAACTTATCTACTAACGAGTCTTAGGGATGAAGAGTCATGACTTCTACATATGGATTGAACAGATTCTTCCTGCGATGGTTCGAGGCTATGTCCCTGAGCATGTCTGGCTAGCGCTTTTAGAGTTGAGCTATTTCTTCCGTCAGCTTTGTGCAAAAGAGTTATCTCGGACCGTGGTTGCAGACTTGGAAAGATTGGCACCCGTGTTACTGTGTAAGCTTGAGAAGATATTTCCACCCGGCTTCTTCAATCCAATGCAACATTTGATTCTTCATCTCCCCTATGAGGCACGAATGGGGGGCCGTGCAGGGACGTTGTGAAAGGGAATTAGGCTTACACCTAGTTCCTAAATAATTTTGGTGGTTGAATTGCCCAACACAAATCTTTGGACTAACTAGTTTGCCCAAGTGTATAGATTATACAGGTGTAAAAGGTTCACACTCAGCCAATAAAAGACCAAGTGTTGGATTCAATAAAGGAGCAAAGGGGCAACCGAGGGCACCCCTGGTCTGGCGCACCGGACTGTCCGGTGTGCCACCGGACAGTGAACAGTACCTGTCCGGTGCACCAGGGGACTCAGACTCAAACTCTTCACCCTCGGGATTTCTCGGAAGCCGGTGCGCTATAATTCACCGGACTGTCCGGTGTGCACCGGACATGTCCGGTGCTCCAAGGAAGCTCGGCCTCCTGAACTCGCCAGCCTCGGGTTCGCGCGGCAGCCGCTCCGCTATAATTCACCGGACTGTCCGGTGTGCACCGGACTGTCCGGTGTGCCAGCGGAGCAACGGCTCCCTGCGGCGCCAACGGCTCCCTGCGGTGCATTAAATGCGCGCGCAGCGCGCGCAGTCGTCAGAATCGCCCATGCCGGTGCACCGGACATCAAACAGTACATGTCCGGTGTGCACCGGACACCCAGGCGGGCCCACAAGTCAGAAGCTCCAACGGCTAGAATCCAACGGCAGTGATGACGTGGCAGGGGCACCGGACTGTCCGGTGTGCACCGGACTGTCCGGTGCGCCATCGAGCAGACGCCTCCAGCCAACGGTCATGTTTGGTGGTTGGGGCTATAAATACCCCAACCACCCCACCATTCATGGCATCCAAGTCTTCCTACTTCTCAACCACTTACAAGAGCTAGGCATTCAATTCTAGACACATACAAAGAGATCAAATCCTCTCCAATTCCACACAAAATCCTAGTGACTAGTGAGAGTGATTTGCCGTGTTCATTTGAGCTCTTGCGCTTGGATTGCTTCTTTTCTTTCTCACTTGTTCTTGAGATCACAACTCCATTGTAATCAAGGCAAGAGGCACCAATTGTGTGGTGGCCCTTGCGGGGAAGTTTTGTTCCCGGCTTTGATTTAAGAAGAGAAGCTCATTCGGTCCGAGGGACCGTTTGAGAGAGGGAAGGGTTGAAAGAGACCCGGCCTTTGTGGCCTCCTCAACGGGGAGTAGGTTTGCAAGAACCGAACCTCGGTAAAACAAATCTCCGTGTCTCACTTGCTTATTTGCTTGGGATTTGTTTTGCGCCCTCTCTCTTGGACTCGTTTATTATTACTAACGCTAACCCCGGCTTGTAGTTGTGTTTATATTTGTAAATTTCAGTTTCGCCCTATTCACCCCCCCTCTAGGCGACTATCAATTGGTATCAGAGCCCGGTGCTTCATTAGAGCCTAACCGCTCGAAGTGATGTCGGGAGATCACGCCAAGAAGGAGATGGAGACCGGCGAAAAGCCCACTACAAGCCACGGGAGCACTTCATCGGAAGAGTCCCGCACCAAAAGGAGGGAGAAGAAGAAGAGCTCCTCCAACAAAGGGAAGGAGAAGAAATCTTCTTCTCATCACAAAGAGAAGAAGGAAAAATCTTCTTCCCACAAGCCGCATCGGAAAGGCGACAAGCACAAGAGGATGAGGAAGGTGGTCTACTACGAGACCGACACTTCATCAACTTCTACCTCCGACTCCGATGCGCCCTCCGTCACTTCTAAGCGCCAAGAGCGCAAGAAGTATAGTAAGATCCCCCTACGCTACCCTCGCATTTCCAAACATACACCTTTACTTTCCGTCCCACTAGGCAAACCACCAACTTTTGATGGTGAAGATTACGCTAGGTGGAGCGATTTAATGCGATTTCATCTAATCTCGCTCCACAAAAGCATATGGGATGTTGTTGAGTTTGGTGCGCAGGTACCATCTATAGGGGATGAGAACTATGATGAGGATGAGGTGGCCCAAATCGAGCACTTCAACTCACAAGCCACAACAATTCTCCTCGCCTCACTAAGTAAAGAGGAATATAACAAAGTACAAGGGTTGAAGAACGCCAAAGAGGTTTGGGATGTACTCAAAACCGCGCACGAGGGAGACGAGCTCACCAAGATCACCAAGCGGGAAACGATCGAGGGGGAGCTCGGTCGGTTCCGGCTTCACAAAGGGGAGGAGCCACAACACATGTACAACCGGCTCAAGACTTTGGTAAACCAAGTGCGCAACCTCGGGAGCAAGAAGTGGGACGACCACGAAGTGGTAAATGTTATTTTAAGATCTCTCATTTTTCTAAATCCCACTCAAGTTCAATTGATTCGTGGTAATCCTAGATATACTAAAATGACCCCCGAGGAAGTTATCGGGCATTTTGTAAGTTTTGAGTGCATGATAGAAGGCTCGAGGAAAATCAACGAGCTTGGCGAGCCATCCGAAGCTCAACCCGTTGCATTCAAGGCGACAGAAGAAAAGAAGGAGGAGTCTACACCAAGTCGTCAACCAATAGACGCCTCCAAACTTGACAATGAGGAGATGGCACTCGTCATCAAGAGCTTCCGCCAAATCCTCAAACAAAGGAGGGGGAAAGACTACAAGTCCCGCTCCAAGAAGGTTTGCTACAAATGTGGTAAGCCCGGTCATTTTATTGCTAAATGTCCTATGTCTAGTGACAGTGACCGAGGCGACGACAAGAAGGGGAGAAGAAAGGAGAAGAAAAGGTACTACAGGAAGAAGGGCGGCGATGCCCATGTTTGTCGCGAGTGGGACTCCGACGAGAGCTCAAGCGACTCCTCCGACGACGAGGACGCCGCCAACATCGCCGTCACCAAGGGACTCCTCTTCCCCAACGTCGGCCACAAGTGCCTCATGGCAAAGGACGGCAAAAAGAAGAAGGTTAAATCCAACTCCTCCACTAAATATGAATCGTCTAGTGATGATAATGCTAGTGATGAGGAGGATAATTTGCGTATTCTTTTTGCCAATCTTAACATGGAGCAAAAAGAAAAACTAAATGAATTGATTAGTGCTATTCATGAAAAGGATGACCTTTTGGACTCCCAAGAGGATTGTCTAATTAAAGAAAACAAGAAACATGTTAAGGTTAAAAAGGCTTATGCTCTAGAATTAGAAAAATGTGAAAAATTGTCTAGTGAGCTAAGCACTTGCCGTGAGATGATTGACAACCTTAGAAATGAAAATGCTATTTTAAATGCTAAGGTTGATTCACATGTTTGTAATGTTTCAATTCCAAATCTTAGAGATAATAACATTGACTTGCTTGCTAAGATTGATGAATTGAATGCATCTCTTGCTAGCCTTAGATTAGAGAATGAAAATTTAATTGCTAAGGCTAAAAATTTTGATGTTTGCAATGCTACTATTTCCGACCTTAGAACTAAGAATGAAATGTTGCATGCTAAGGTTGTAGAACTTAAATCTTGCAAACCCTCTACATCTAATGTTGAGCATGTTTCTATTTGCACTAGATGTAAAGATATTGATGTTAATGCTATTCTTGATCATATGGCTTTAATTAAACAACAAAATGATCATATAGCAAAATTAGATGCTAAAATTGCCGAGCACAACCTAGAAAATGAGAAATTTAAATTTGCTCGTAGCATGCTTTATAATGGGAGACGCCCTGGCATTAAGGATGGCATTGGCTTCCAAAGGGGAGACAATGTCAAACTTAATGCTCCTCCAAAGAACTTATCTAACTTTGTTAAGGGCAAGGCTCCCATGCCTCAGGATAACGAGGGTTACATTTTGTACCCTGCCGGCTATCCTGAGAGCAAAATTAGAAAGATTCATTCTAGGAAGTCTCACTCTGGCCCTAATCATGCTTTTATGTATAAGGGTGAGACATCTAGCTCTAGGCAACCAACCCGTGCCAAGTTGCCTAGAAAGAAAACTCCTATTGCATCAAATGATCATGCCATTTCATTTAAAACGTTTGATGCATCTTATGTGCTTACTAGCAAATCCGGCAAGGTAGTTGCCAAATTTGTTGGGGGCAAACACAAGGGTTCCAAGACTTGTGTTTGGGTACCCAAAGTTCTTGTATCTAATGCCAAAGGACCCAAAACAGTTTGGGTACCTAAAGTCAAGAACTAAATTTGTTTTGTAGGTTTATGCATCCGGGGGCTCAAGTTGGATACTCGACAGCGGGTGTACAAACCACATGACAGGGGAGAAAAGGATGTTCTCCTCATATGAGAAAAACCAAGATCCCCAACGAGCTATCACATTCGGGGATGGAAATCAAGGTTTGGTCAAAGGATTGGGTAAAATTGCTATATCTCCTGACCATTCTATTTCCAATGTTTTTCTTGTTGATTCCTTAGACTACAACTTGCTTTCTGTTTCCCAATTATGTCAAATGGGCTACAACTGTCTTTTTACTGATACAGGTGTCACTGTCTTTAGAAGAAGTGATGATTCAATAGCATTTAAGGGTGTGTTAGAGGGTCAGCTATACTTAGTGGATTTTGATAGAGCTGAACTCGACACATGCTTAATTGCTAAGACTAACATGGGTTGGCTCTGGCACCGCCGACTAGCCCATGTTGGGATGAAGAATCTTCATAAGCTTCTAAAGGGAGAGCACATTTTAGGATTAACAAATGTTCATTTTGAGAAAGACAGGATTTGTAGCGCATGCCAGGCAGGGAAGCAAGTTGGAGTCCATCATCCACATAAGAACATCATGACTACCGACAGGCCGCTTGAGCTACTCCACATGGATCTATTCGGCCCGATTGCTTACATAAGCATCGGCGGGAGTAAGTATTGTCTTGTAATAGTGGATGATTATTCTCGCTTCACTTGGGTATTCTTTTTACAGGAAAAATCTCAAACCCAAGAGACCTTAAAGGGATTCTTGAGACGGGCTCAAAATGAGTTCGGCCTAAGGATCAAGAAAATAAGAAGCGACAATGGGACGGAGTTCAAGAACTCACAAATCGAAGGCTTCCTTGAGGAGGAGGGCATCAAGCATGAGTTCTCCTCTCCCTACACTCCACAACAAAATGGTGTAGTGGAGAGGAAGAATCGAACTCTATTGGACATGGCACGAACCATGCTTGATGAGTACAAGACACCGGACCGGTTTTGGGCCGAAGCGGTCAACACCGCCTGCTACGCCATCAACCGGTTATATCTTCACCGAATCCTCAGGAAGACATCATATGAACTCCTAACCGGTAAAAAGCCCAACATTTCATATTTTAGAGTTTTTGGTAGCAAATGCTTTATTCTTATTAAAAGAGGTAGAAAATCTAAATTTGCTCCTAAAACTGTAGAAGGCTTTTTACTTGGTTATGACTCAAACACAAGGGCATATAGGGTCTTTAACAAGTCCACTGGACTAGTTGAAGTCTCATGTGACGTTGTGTTTGATGAAACTAACGGCTCTCAAGTAGAGCAAGTTGATCTTGATGAGATAGGTAATGAAGAGGCTCCATGCATCGCGCTAAGGAACATGTCCATTGGGGATGTGTGTCCTAAGGAATCCGAAGAGCCTCCAAATGCACAAGATCAACCATCCTCCTCCATGCAAGCATCTCCACCAACTCAAAATGAGAATGAGGCTCAAGATGATGAAGAACAAAATCAAGAAGATGAGCCACCTCAAGATGATGGCAATGATCAAGGGGGAGATGAAAATAATCAAGAAAAGGAGGATGAGGAAGAACCAAGACCGCCACACCCAAGAGTCCACCAAGCAATCCAACGAGATCACCCCATCGACACCATCCTCGGCGACATTCATAAGGGGGTAACCACTAGATCTCGTGTTGCTCATTTTTGTGAACATTACTCGTTTGTTTCCTCTATTGAGCCACATAGGGTAGAGGAAGCACTTCAAGATTCGGATTGGGTGGTGGCGATGCAAGAGGAGCTCAACAATTTCACAAGGAACGAGGTATGGCATTTAGTTCCACGTCCTAACCAAAATGTTGTAGGAACCAAATGGGTCTTCCGCAACAAGCAAGATGAGCATGGTGTGGTGACAAGGAACAAAGCTCGACTCGTGGCCAAAGGATATTCACAAGTCGAAGGTTTGGATTTCGGTGAAACCTATGCACCCGTAGCTAGGCTTGAGTCAATTCGCATATTATTAGCCTATGCTACTTACCATGGCTTTAAGCTTTATCAAATGGACGTGAAAAGTGCCTTCCTCAACGGACCGATCAAGGAAGAGGTCTATGTTGAGCAACCTCCCGGCTTTGAAGACAGTGAGTATCCTAACCATGTTTATAGGCTCTCTAAGGCGCTTTATGGGCTCAAGCAAGCCCCAAGAGCATGGTATGAATGCCTTAGAGATTTCCTTATTGCTAATGGCTTCAAAGTCGGAAAAGCCGATCCTACACTCTTTACTAAAATTCTTAAAAATGACTTGTTTGTATGCCAAATTTATGTTGATGATATTATATTTGGGTCTACTAACGAGTCTACATGTGAAGAGTTTAGTAGGATCATGACACAGAAATTCGAGATGTCAATGATGGGGGAGTTGAAGTATTTTCTGGGATTCCAAGTCAAGCAACTCCAAGAGGGCACCTTCATTAGCCAAACGAAGTACACTCAAGACATTCTAACCAAGTTTGGGATGAAGGATGCCAAACCCATCAAGACACCCATGGGAACTAATGGGCATCTCGACCTCGACACGGGAGGTAAGTCCGTGGATCAAAAGGTATACCGGTCGATGATTGGTTCATTGCTTTATTTATGTGCATCTCGACCGGACATTATGCTTTCCGTTTGCATGTGTGCAAGATTTCAATCCGACCCTAAGGAATCACACCTTACGGCCGTAAAACGAATCTTGAGATATTTGGCTTACACACCTAAGTTTGGGCTTTGGTACCCTCGGGGATCCACATTTGATTTGATTGGTTATTCGGATGCCGATTGGGCAGGGTGCAAAATTAATAGGAAGAGCACATCGGGGACTTGCCAGTTCTTGGGAAGATCCTTGGTGTCTTGGGCTTCAAAGAAGCAAAATTCGGTCGCTCTTTCCACCGCCGAAGCCGAGTACATTGCCGCAGGACATTGTTGCGCGCAATTGCTTTGGATGAGGCAAACCCTGCGGGACTACGGTTACAAATTAACCAAAGTCCCTTTGCTATGTGATAATGAGAGTGCAATCAAAATGGCCGACAATCCCGTCGAGCATAGCCGCACTAAGCACATAGCCATTCGGTATCATTTTCTTAGGGATCACCAACAAAAGGGAGATATCGAGATTTCTTACATTAATACTAAAGATCAATTAGCCGATATCTTTACCAAGCCACTTGATGAACAATCTTTTACCAGACTTAGGCATGAGCTCAATATTCTTGATTCTAGAAATTTCTTTTGCTAGCTTGCACACATAGCTCTTTTAAATACCTTGATTATATCTCTTTTATGTACTATGACTAATATGTTTTCAAGTCTATTTCAAACCAAGTCATAGGTATATTGAAAGGGAATTGGAGTCTTCGGCGAAGACAAAGGCTTCCACTCCGTATCACATACTTCGCCATCACTCCGAGCAACTCTCTATTCTTTGGGGAGAAATGAGCATCAAAGAAAAGGACTTCATCCTTGGGGAGAGAGTAAAAGCTCAAAAGCAAAAGGACCGGACTTCGTCTTTGGTATAATCTTAACTCATTTACTTATGACCAAAGGGAAGAAATTACTTCGAGGGCTCTAATGGTTCCATTTTTGGCGATTCATGCCAAAAAGGGGGAGAAATGAGCCCAAAGCAAAAGGACCGCACCACCACCAATTTCAAAAACTTAGTATTTTCAAAGAAGTATTTATCAATTGGTATCCTATTGTGTTCAAAGGGGGAGCAAGTAGCATTTCAAAATAATATATCAAAACCCTCTTGAACACTAAGAGGTGGATCTCTTTTAGGGGGAGTTTTGTTTAGTCAAAGGAAAAGCATTTGAAACAGGGGGAGAAAATTTCAAATCTTGAAAATGCTTTACAAACTCTTATTCATTTACCTTTGACTATTTGCAAAAGAATTTGCAAAAACAAAACTCGTGGTGCAAACGTGGTCCAAAATGTTATATAAGAAAGAAACATCCCTTGCATATCTTGTAAGTAGTTATATTGGCTCAATTCCAAGCAACCTTTACACTTACATTATGCAAACTAGTTCAAATTATGCACTTCTCTATTTGCTTTGGTCTGTGTTGGCATCAATCACCAAAAAGGGGGAGATTGAAAGGGAATTAGGCTTACACCTAGTTCCTAAATAATTTTGGTGGTTGAATTGCCCAACACAAATCTTTGGACTAACTAGTTTGCCCAAGTGTATAGATTATACAGGTGTAAAAGGTTCACACTCAGCCAATAAAAGACCAAGCGTTGGATTCAATAAAGGAGCAAAGGGGCAACCGAGGGCACCCCTGGTCTGGCGCACCGGACTGTCCGGTGTGCCACCGGACAGTGAACAGTACCTGTCCGGTGCACCAGGGGACTCAGACTCAAACTCTTCACCCTCGGGATTTCTCGGAAGCCGGTGCGCTATAATTCACCGGACTGTCCGGTGTGCACCGGACATGTCCGGTGCTCCAAGGAAGCTCGGCCTCCTGAACTCGCCAGCCTCGGGTTCGCGCGGCAGCCGCTCCGCTATAATTCACCGGACTGTCCGGTGTGCACCGGACTGTCCGGTGTGCCAGTGGAGCAACGGCTCCCTGTGGCGCCAACGGCTCCCTGCGGTGCATTAAATGCGCGCGCAGCGCGCGCAGTCGTCAGAATCGCCCATGCCGGTGCACCGGACATCAAACAGTACATGTCCGGTGTGCACCGGACACCCAGGCGGGCCCACAAGTCAGAAGCTCCAACGGCTAGAATCCAACGGCAGTGATGACGTGGCAGGGGCACCGGACTGTCCGGTGTGCACCGGACTGTCCGGTGCGCCATCGAGCAGACGCCTCCAGCCAACGGTCATGTTTGGTGGTTGGGGCTATAAATACCCCAACCACCCCACCATTCATGGCATCCAAGTCTTCCTACTTCTCAACCACTTACAAGAGCTAGGCATTCAATTCTAGACACATACAAAGAGATCAAATCCTCTCCAATTCCACACAAAATCCTAGTGACTAGTGAGAGTGATTTGCCGTGTTCATTTGAGCTCTTGCGCTTGGATTGCTTCTTTTCTTTCTCACTTGTTCTTGAGATCACAACTCCATTGTAATCAAGGCAAGAGGCACCAATTGTGTGGTGGCCCTTGCGGGGAAGTTTTGTTCCCGGCTTTGATTTAAGAAGAGAAGCTCATTCGGTCCGAGGGACCGTTTGAGAGAGGGAAGGGTTGAAAGAGACCCGGCCTTTGTGGCCTCCTCAACGGGGAGTAGGTTTGCAAGAACCGAACCTCGGTAAAACAAATCTCCGTGTCTCACTTGCTTATTTGCTTGGGATTTGTTTTGCGCCCTCTCTCTTGGACTCGTTTATTATTACTAACGCTAACCCCGGCTTGTAGTTGTGTTTATATTTGTAAATTTCAGTTTCGCCCTATTCACCCCCCCTCTAGGCGACTATCACGTTGGTGCTATCCAATCGAGAGATGTCTAAAGACTATTCGAAAGAAATGTAGAAATAAATGCAAAATCGAGGCTTCCATTGCAGAGGCATACATTCTAGAGGAGGTCTCAAACTTCACAACAACTTATTATGGTGACAAACTGCCGAGCATGCATAATTCACCCCCTCGTTACAATGATGGCGACAATGAATCGAACCTTAGCATATTTCGAGGCCAACTCGGAAGCGCAAGTGGCTCGACCACCAAGACCCTAACACATGAAGAGTGGCGGCATATCATGCTATATGTATTGACCAACCTTGAAGAGGTGATGCCATACATGGAACAATTCCTTCATGAATTATGGCGTCGATCAAGGGACCCCACTCCACAGGAATATGACACTCTTCTTAGAAAGGGTGCGAGAAATGGGTTGCCCGATTTCATTTCCTGGTTCAAACGTAAGGTACATGCTTAGTTTGTAAAAGAGATACGTCTTTGAACTCAATTTAGAGTCTTTTAACTTGTGAATACTTGCAGGGCCAAAGAGATCCATCTATGAGTGCCGAGTTGAGACAACTAGCCAACGACTTTGCTTATAGGGTCAAGAAATATTCTGGGTATGACGTCAATGGATACCGTTTTCGCACAACAAACTACGACAAAAGTCGGCCCAATCGGAAAACAACGTGTTCTGGAGTCTTTACGCCCGACCTTGACAATGTTGATTATTTTGGACGAATCGAAGAAATATATGAGCTCAATTTTTATGGTTCCAAACCTCTTACTCCAGTGATATTCAAATGTCATTGGTTTGACCCTCAAGTGACGAGACAGATACATTCTAATCTTGGGATAGTCGAAATTCGACAAGATTCCACCTTAGCAGGAGACGATGTCTATATCGTGGCCCAATGGGCCACACAAGTGTA
This sequence comes from Zea mays, assembly GCF_902167145.1. NCBI lineage: Eukaryota > Viridiplantae > Streptophyta > Magnoliopsida > Poales > Poaceae > Zea > Zea mays. Next base: position 18,513,477 of record NC_050104.1, read on the forward strand.
TTATCTCTCATATGCGTGCCAAACGAAAGAACATCTTAAGGGTTGGGATGTTGTGTATAAGGTATCGCCGCACGGGAGGTTACCTGTTCCTAACGATGAAGTTACAACTTAGACCCGGACACATATGATGGAGAGTTCTTCCAAGAAGATGGGCTAGAAGGACGATTTGAGATAGACTTAACCGAAGCTATCGAAATGGACGTAGATATTGAAATGGTTGTTGATGAGGAGGATGATGAGGTGCAAAATGATAATGACTTATGTCACACCCGGGTTTTAGGGGTCCAAAGCCCGGGCGCGAACATAATCACCAGGTGTGCTGGGACCAAGTCTCACACATATGATGAATCATGGCACAGGATCGAATGTCACATCTTTACTATATAATAGGAGTTCTATACAAAATAAATAAATAATTACATTATAAGGAGACAACGGTCCAGCAACCCAAAGTTGACTGGGAGACGACGGCCTAGATCTCTCACGAACTCATCGCAGCATCCTCCTTGCGCCTCATCCTGCGGTACCTGTTCTTGACCTGTGGGGGGTGTGAGACAGCAAGAGTGAGCTCACATACGTTCATCGCTCAACAAGTTGTGGGGAATAATGTGCATGAACTCGCCAAAGGTGGGAGCTCACGTGAAGTGTAAGGCTTACCAAAGAGGATGGTTAGAGCTGAGCATTGCTTTTAAAGTTGGTCAAAATTTTATTAGCAATTACTAAGTATAAGTAAATACCAACCCAATTAAATAGTAGAACAAAAGTAACAACATCACCTGCGATGCAATGCATATGACAAATTGAATTTAGTTCCATAAATTAATCATCAGAGAGTCCTGAGCTGCTCATGACCGTGAGCTCGGCTAGTATACCAGTTTTACACTCTGCAGAGGTGGTACCCTTTACCCACAAGTCATGTTACCCATCTGCCAAGGGATCGCGACTTCCCATACACCTCTACCGAGGAGGCGAGGCAGGGTAACACTACGAGGCCTTTACAAAGTTCCACTAGCTTCAGAAAACCCGCTACAGTTTATAGGAAGCTCCAATGCAGGGTTCTTGCCTGACCGCCATCGCAGCAAAATCAACCAAGGACCTCCCTACACTGACCACTCCCCTACTGCCCTTGCCCCTTTCGGGTAAGGTAGTCCTCCACTAGCTTTCCTAATTAATCAGCCAAGGGCGTCCATAAACCCTTGTGGTGGCACGTGTTTCTCAAGTTAAGCTCTATGTTCCAATTAACATTAATGATCTTGACATGAACAGTAAATAACAACGGATAACAAAAGTATAATCATGAATAATGTGTATCTCAATGCCCAAAACCACATATAGCACTAGCAAGTACTACCCAAAAAGTTCAGTGGTAAACAAGGCATAAAGATAGACAAACTAGGGTAACCTATTAGGTCCCATCAAAATTAACCTATACAGATCATTATGATTAATTAGAACATGAGTGGGTAAAAGAAGTGATCAAGGGCACAACTTGCCTGGCACTTGAGATTCCAGGTACCAACTTGCTCTTCAGATTCTCGTGACCTCACCGCTATTCGTAGCAATACATACAAATAGGCAAGAATCATATAAAAATAACAGTACACCAAACATGAGAACAAACAGCGTAAGAATATTCTATGCGATGCTACAAGATCGTGGGATCGAGAACCACTAAAATCGGAGTCATGGTTAAGGAGTTATGATCTATAAAAGCTCTACGTGACCTAAATATTAAACTATAGTATAGATCATATGAGAGATTATTCTATAAATAATTATCTCAACTTTAATCTAAGTCATTATTTTATTAAAGATTATCTAGTTAAATTATAACCATAAAGTTAGAATACTATATTAATATTAAAGAAATTAATCCAATAAACATAGATTAACCCAATTATAAAAGTACGGGATATCATACAATAAGTGTTTCTATTGTGTAGTAGATATTTATACAAAACTAACACAACTTGAACGGATCAATTCGGAGTTAAAACGGGGAAGTTATGAATTTCTGAAGATTTTATGTGTTCGGTATAAGATTAAATATGATATTAATTTTAATGTAACTTTAATGTCAAAACAGAGATAGTATGTGATACACAATAATATTATAGAATTATAGAAATTGGAATGGGTCAATTTGAAGTTCATATGAATTTTATATGAATTAAACAAACTCTAGCCATTAAAAATAGATTTCTAATTCCTTTTCCTGGATTTCCTATTCACTGGACTGGGCGCATGAGTACATAAAAATCCAGGGGCTAAACCATAAATATTTCCCAGACTCAGAGTACTACACAATGGATCGCGGGTTGATTCCCAAATTCTTCGAGGTCTCTTATGCAAAACTACGTAGCCGAAGGGGTATCGTTGCTTTTCGGCCGTCCGATCAAAACGAACGGCCCAGATTTGCTCTGATAAAAAATCCGAACCGGTACGTAATCTTAACCGTTGGATCATAGATCTACGGATCAAAACCCCACACGCCCACATCTAATCCCAACCGCTTACTAGAGGATCGACGGTCCGGATCGGATCTCCGAGCCGCCATCTACCGCATCTATCTTTGGCCCACGATCGAGATCCCACGGTCAAGATCGCCCCCACCCTTCGTCATGGATCCGATGGCTCACGAGCTTCTTCTCCACGCGAATACCAGGTCTGGCAGCACCGTTCCCCCCCCCCTACGGCGGACGCCATAGCTAGACCACCCATTCACCGCTCCCGGGCACGAAATTCTAATCTGAGGTACGCTACGCGCAGATAAGATGTAGGAGAATAGGATGAAGGCTCCATACCGGGGTTCGCAGGCAACGGAGGAGGCGGTCCACGACAGCGTGCGGATCCAGGCCGAGCACCACACCGGTGAGGAATCGCCAAGCGTCGGAGACCCCATCTCACCCCAGTTGACCACGATCATCTTCGTGGGAACCAGACGGGGCTCCCAGACCCGTTCCCGGATCCGAACGGTGGCACACCACGGCCCCACCCGGGCGGCAGTGTTTTTATCTTATGCGGCTCCATCAATGGCTACGGGAGCGCTGGTTCTTATATGCCCAAGAGCCCCGACCGAGTTATGGACTCCGATGAAGCTCGCCCGGAGATCCCGCGAGACCGGTTGGATATGCCCAAGGGAAAGGGCAAGGCGTCCGCACTAATCCCGCGTTGAACGCATGCGCTCCCGAGATCTCCTCGGTTTGTTGCGGTGGAGACCAGGTCGACGAAGGAGGCGGGTCTGCCAACACGGTCCCACACGGCGGTGAAACAACAGTCGCGACCGAGCAGGGGAAGGAAACAGCGGTTGGTGGGCTGGCTGCGTGGAGTTTGGAGATGGGCCGAGCAGAGAAGAAGCGGCCCAGGCGCTATCTTTCTCCCTTTTTATTTTCTGATTTCTTTTTTTTCCTTTTTTTTCCTATTTCAAACCTCAATTTGAATTCAATTCTTGTGGCGAATTTGTACTCGAATTTTGAATGTATGGTTTGAACATATTATTTGGATTAAATTCATTTTGTTTACAAATTTATTTTATATTCTATGGTCTTTTCTCCCTTCCTTCCCTATTTTCAACCCAAGTCTAAATTTAGGTTTTACTTCAAATCCTCTTCTCATTATTATTATATTTTAATTCATATTATTGCTATTCTTATTATCATTACCACTGTAGACAAATGCACAAACCAATAAACACCAGCATGATGCATGATTTAATTGTATTTATATTCTTATTAATCATTTATTTTCAAATGAAGTGTTCACATGTGATGATAAATGGAAAAAAAACACATATAAAGGAAAGGAAATTCTCCTTTTATTTCTTTTACAAAATGGGTATTACAAATCCTACCCCCTTAAAAATAATCTCGTCCTCGAGATTTGTAAGAAAAGGGATATAGAAAGTCAAATGTTTGGTTGCAGTTTAGCTTCGAGTTTTTTTCCCAAGTGGTTTTAAGCACAAATGTTTTCTATATACTTTTTTTAGTCATTAAATAAGGAAATGATTAGGAACACATGGGTATATTAGGCAGAAGTAGAGAAGGTTGCGGTAATAAGGATTAGGGCAAATAAAGATTTCGTTATGGATGGTGGATCTTGACTCATCTGGTGATTTCGTTTTGCCCTTTGAAGACTTGAGTTGGTGCTTATCCTCCCTTGACGTGGTTGGTCTTCTTTGGCCCTCGATCCTGGAGTTGCCATCCGAGTTGAGGACATATGTCTAAGGATATATAATTAGGATAGCCGGGGTACACGAGGTAGGTAGGTTTGAACAAAGTTTTACTTTACTTTTGTGATATCTGGATTAGACAACCTATGATGTAGGTTAGGTTGTTGTTTACGGACCAGTTAGTCCAAGGTATTAATTTAGGGTAAGATATGTTTACAAAATTAGGGTCTAATTTATGTCGCCAACATTGTCTAACTTGTTTTTAAGTAACTCAATTTGGATTAGATCATGTTAGATTAGGTGGGATCTAGATCAGATTGGTATAACTAGATAAGATCTATTTATATTAGGCTAGATCATGGTTGTTACTGTAGAATGGGATATGTATGCCTATTAGAACAAGATAATTCCATAAGGATAAGGTAGAATCGTTTGAGGTCAGTTAGATCTATTAGGATGACATAAGACCCTTTTTAAGATAAGATGAGTATTTTTTTAGGATAAGATGGATCTATGAGTGTAGGATAGAATCTTTTAAGATGAGATGGATATTGTTAGGCTAGATACTTTAATGAGGGATAATCTAGTTTATCTAGTTTTTTTAAGTGTTTTTTCTATATGTATATGCAGATGTAATTGTGGAGATTACTCCACAACTCATCACACCCAATCAAAGATCCAAATCAGACAAGTATCATAAGAACGAAAATTCAAGTACATAAATACCTACAAAAATAGTTTGTTTTTTGTTCCTATAAGTAGGTCTCCTATTCCTAAAAGTCACTTTAGGTGTAGGATTTCAAAGTGTGAAATCCACATTTGTCTTTAGAAAGAAAAGGTAAGAGTAATCAGAGTAGAGCGGAAATAGATTAGAAAAGATTACGATAAGTTTAGAAAAGATCAGAGTAGCAAAGGTAAGTGAGTATTGGTTGTCCAGTTCTATCTAGGTTTCGTCCTACAGTCAACATTCCTCTGATACCACTTCTGTCACACCCGGGTTTTAGGGGTTCAAAGCCCGGGCGCGAACATAATCACCAGGTGTGCTGGGACCAAGTCTCACACATATGATGAATCATGGCACAGGATCGAATGTCACATCTTTACTATATAATAGGAGTTCTATACAAAATAAATAAATAATTACATTATAAGGAGACAACGGTCCAGCAACCCAAAGTTGACTGGGAGACGACGGCCTAGATCTCTCACGAACTCATCGCAGCATCCTCCTTGCGCCTCATCCTGCGGTACCTGTTCTTGACCTGTGGGGGGGTGTGAGACAGCAAGAGTGAGCTCACATACGTTCATCGCTCAACAAGTTGTGGGGAATAATGTGCATGAACTCGCCAAAGGTGGGAGCTCACGTGAAGTGTAAGGCTTACCAAAGAGGATGGTTAGAGCTGAGCATTGCTTTTAAAGTTGGTCAAAATTTTATTAGCAATTACTAAGTATAAGTAAATACCAACCCAATTAAATAGTAGAACAAAAGTAACAACATCACCTGCGATGCAATGCATATGACAAATTGAATTTAGTTCCATAAATTAATCATCAGAGAGTCCTGAGCTGCTCATGACCGTGAGCTCGGCTAGTATACCAGTTTTACACTCTGCAGAGGTGGTACCCTTTACCCACAAGTCATGTTACCCATCTGCCAAGGGATCGCGACTTCCCATACACCTCTACCGAGGAGGCGAGGCAGGGTAACACTACGAGGCCTTTACAAAGTTCCACTAGCTTCAGAAAACCCGCTACAGTTTATAGGAAGCTCCAATGCAGGGTTCTTGCCTGACCGCCATCGCAGCAAAATCAACCAAGGACCTCCCTACACTGACCACTCCCCTACTGCCCTTGCCCCTTTCGGGTAAGGTAGTCCTCCACTAGCTTTCCTAATTAATCAGCCAAGGGCGTCCATAAACCCTTGTGGTGGCACGTGTTTCTCAAGTTAAGCTCTATGTTCCAATTAACATTAATGATCTTGACATGAACAGTAAATAACAACGGATAACAAAAGTATAATCATGAATAATGTGTATCTCAATGCCCAAAACCACATATAGCACTAGCAAGTACTACCCAAAAAGTTCAGTGGTAAACAAGGCATAAAGATAGACAAACTAGGGTAACCTATTAGGTCCCATCAAAACTAACCTATACAGATCATTATGATTAATTAGAACATGAGTGGGTAAAAGAAGTGATCAAGGGCACAACTTGCCTGGCACTTGAGATTCCAGGTACCAACTTGCTCTTCAAATTCTTGTGACCTCACCGCTATTCGTAGCAATACATACAAATAGGCAAGAATCATATAAAAATAACAGTATACCAAACATGAGAACAAACAGCGTAAGAATATTCTATGCGATGCTACAAGATCGTGGGATCGAGAACCACTAAAATCGGAGTCATGGTTAAGGAGTTATGATCTATAAAAGCTCTACGTGACCTAAATATTAAACTATAGTATAGATCATATGAGAGATTATTCTATAAATAATTATCTCAACTTTAATCTAAGTCATTATTTGATTAAAGATTATCTAGTTAAATTATAACCATAAAGTTAGAATACTATATTAATATTAAAGAAATTAATCCAATAAACATAGATTAACCCAATTATAAAAGTATGGGATATCATACAATAAGTGTTTCTATTGTGTAGTAGATATTTATACAAAACTAACACAACTTGAACGGATCAATTCGGAGTTAAAACGAGGAAGTTATGAATTTCTGAAGATTTTATGTGTTCGGTATAAGATTAAATATGATATTAATTTTAATGTAACTTTAATGTCAAAACAGAGATAGTATGTGATACACAATAATATTATAGAATTATAGAAATTGGAATGGGTCAATTTGAAGTTCATATGAATTTTATATGAATTAAACAAACTCTAGCCATTAAAAAATAGATTTCTAATTCCTTTTCCTGGATTTCCTATTCACTGGACTGGGCGCATGAGTACATAAAAATCCAGGGGCTAAACCATAAATATTTCCCAGACTCAGAGTACTACACAATGGATCGCGGGTTGATTCCCAAATTCTTCGAGGTCTCTTATGCAAAACTACGTAGCCGAAGGGGTATCGTTGCTTTTCGGTCGTCCGATCAGAAACGAACAGCCTAGATTTGCTCTGATAAAAAAATCCGAACCGGTACGTAATCTTAACCGTTGGATCATAGATCTATGGATCAAAACCCCACACGCCCACATCTAATCCCAACCGCTTACTAGAGGATCGACGGTCCGGATCGGATCTCCGAGCCGCCATCTACCGCATCTATCTTTGGCCCACGATCGAGATCCCACGGTCAAGATCGCCCCCACCCTTCGTCATGGATCCGATGGCTCACGAGCTTCTTCTCCACGCAAATACCAGGTCTGGCAGCACCGTTCCCCCCCTACGGCGGACGCCATAGCCAGACCACCCATTCACCGCTCCCGGGCACGAAATTCTAATCTGAGGTACGCTACGCGCAGATAAGATGTAGGAGAATAGGATGAAGGCTCCATACCGGGGTTCGCAGGCAACGGAGGAGGCGGTCCACGACAGCGTGCGGATCCAGGCCGAGCACCACACCGGTGAGGAATCGCCAAGCGTCGGAGACCCCATCTCACCCCAGTTGACCACGATCATCTTCGCGGGAACCAGACGGGGCTCCCAGACCCGTTCCCGGATCCGAACGGTGGCACACCACGGCCCCACCCGTGGCGGCAGTGTTTTTATCTTATGCGGCTCCATCAATGGCTACGGGAGCGCTGGTTCTTATATGCCCAAGAGCCCCGACCGAGTTATGGACTCTGATGAAGCTCGCCCGGAGATCCCGCGAGACCGGTTGGATATGCCCAAGGGAAAGGGCAAGGCGTCCGCACTAATCCCGCGTTGAACGCATGCGCTCCTGAGATCTCCTCGGTTTGTTGCGGTGGAGACCAGGTCGACGAAGGAGGCGGGTCTGCCAACACGGTCCCACACGGCGGTGAAACAACAGTCGCGATCGAGCAGGGGAAGGAAACAGCGGTTGGTGGGCTGGCTGCGTGGAGTTTGGAGATGGGCCGAGCAGAGAAGAAGCGGCCCAGGCGCTATCTTTCTCCCTTTTTTATTTTCTGATTTCTTTTTTTCCTTTTTTTCCTATTTCAAACCTCAATTTGAATTCAATTCTTATGGCGAATTTGTACTCGAATTTTGAATGTATGGTTTGAACATATTATTTGGATTAAATTCATTTTGTTTACAAATTTATTTTATATTCTATGGTCTTTTCTCCCTTCCTTCCCTATTTTCAACCCAAGTCTAAATTTAGGTTTTACTTCAAGTCCTCTTCTCATTATTATTATATTTTAATTCATATTATTGCTATTCTTATTATCATTACCACTGTAGACAAATGCACAAACCAATAAACACCAGCATGATGCATGATTTAATTGTATTTATATTCTTATTAATCATTTATTTTCAAATGAAGTGTTCACATGTGATGATAAATGGAAAAAAAACACATATAAAGGAAAGGAAATTCTCCTTTTATTTCTTTTACAAAATGGGTATTACAACTTAGTAATCCATGAAGGCAATGACATTAATGACGAGGTTGCGTCTTCCGATGGTGTTGAGATTGAAATGGTTGATAGTGATGATGAGAGTTATGATCCAGCTAACCCCGACACATATGAAGATTATTTTTAATCGATGTAATGCTATATGAATTTTTATTTCGCACCTGTTTTTAAATACATCTTTTTATATGTGCTTATTTGTTTACTCTTAATTGCAGGTTTTTGGACAAATATGGTCGGTGGTAATTGGCTGAGTAGGAGGAGGAGGGGGAGGAGTAGGACGACAGACGAGGCAGACCAGCAGCAGGCGGCGCAGCAGGACGACCTTGTCCAGCAGCAGGCGGCGCCTCAGGTCGATGACGACCAGCAGCAGGACAACGACGACCAGGAGCAGGACGCCTCAGGTTCTGGTGCCTCACGTTCGAGGGGCATCTACCTGCGAGGTCCCACGAGTCTTCCTCAGCGTCCCATACTTCGGGACAGACGGCCGCTGATTCGGCCGGAAGGGGATAGGTATGTAACTTTATGTTCTTCATTCTTGTTCATAATATGTGTTCAAAATCATAATATAAACTAATACTTTTTATTTATCACTTGGACAGGTCTTGGACGGTTGTGGATTATGCTGGGGGTCATCGTCGCCCCCCAATGGCATCCTCGGCCTGCTGTGCAGGGAACACTTCCCTGGACTGGTGGAGTACGCCGGAGTGACGGGCCTAGCCTTCACCTTCGACCACTACGTTGTCGCCCCCAATGCAGTAGACCGGGACGACCGGGAATTCAATAACAAGGCGAAGCGGGTGAAGCAAGAGCTGTGGGTAAGTCTTAGTATAATGTAAAATATGTCGCATTCGTTGCAAATTCTTGAAATAATGTATGGATACATCGTTTTTGTATGCATGATTTCTTCAGATGCGAGGCTGGATACGAGGCTAGGGCGGATGTGGTGGCCACCACGAGCTGTAAGAAGCTCGTCATGGACATGCACTATGAGGCCCAAATCCAGGCCATCGTCACCTACCATGGCTCCGTCCTTGGGGAGAGGGTGACCAAAACTCAAGCCCGAACCATGTCGTTGACCAGGGACCAGTACCTGCAGGTAAAGTCATGCATGTTTGGTACCAGTACTCCATGCATGAATTTTATTTTATCTTCTGATATGCACTTTACGTGTTTACTTTGTAGATGATTCCACATTGGTGCACCGCACATCCTCTGCGCTGGGAGCATATGGTGGATAGGTGGTGTTCGGCTGAGTGGGACAAGGCGCACACCGCTAGCCGGGAACGACGTATGATTATGCAAGGTCCCTCCCACCACCAAGGCAGCCGGAGCCTGGGCCAATATGTCGAAGCATGGGTACGCCCTCTTTTTTATTTAGGTATATAGAACTGGATTAGATATTATTTCTAACTATCTCGTTGGTTTTCTTGCAGTCGGCGTCACATGGTGGCCGCCATTGCTCCACCTTCTCGGCCTATGCTATGGCCCATAAGGGCAAGGCGACGTCCGACGTCACCTACAACCTGGATGACGGGCCCGAGACCTACACCAACCCCGCCGTCTACAGCCGCCTTCATGACTACACCGCCATGGCGCAGAAGGTCCATGGCCCAGATTATGATTCGAGCACCGAGCCGATCGACCCCGATGTGCTCATGAGGGTCGGAGGAGGCAAGAGACATGGGCAGTACTGGATTGCCAACAGGGCAATCGACTCGTCCTCCACTCTCACTCTGTCTCAGGTGCGGGCAATGAGCACGGGCTCGAGTCCAGCCATACGACCTCGGCACGACAGCTCACAGCTTCGCATACAGCAACTCGAGGTTAGTGCTTTTGTAACTCGTCATTCCTTGAGTTATATACCTTCTCTTTAAGTTACTGTAACGTTGGCTTGTAATATTACAGATCCAACTAGAACAAGAGAGGAGGGAACGTCAAGAGATGGAGGCGAGGATAATGGCGGAGCGGGCGGCGACTGATCAGAGGATGGCAGATATGTTCCAGTACATGCAGAGGATCAGAGGATCACAGGGTTTCGCTCCGCCACCTCCATTGTTCCTTGCAGTTGATCCTGCTGTGTTCCATACTCCTGTGAGTATCAAAATTGTAGTTAGATGTTGGTAATGCATCTGGTATAACACATGCAATCTCTTCTCTGTGCAGGGCCAATCTGGAGCCGCATCCAACAACCCTCCTGAAGGGTTCAGCCCAACGCAGCACCAGACCAACCGCCCACCTCCATGAGTTTTATGTTTTCAGTGTTGAATACTTATGTCTGTGTGTTTGAAGACTTCAAAACTTGTGTTAGTCACTTATGTTTGTGTTGGAAACTTATGTCAGAGCATGAGACGTATGAGACTTATGTTTGTGTTGGGTACTTGTGTTGAACACTTATGTTTGTGATGGATATTTATGTTTGTGTTGGCTATTTATGTTTGTGATTATATCTGTGATGTATATATGTGATATCTTTTGTTTGTGTGGATGGAATACAAAAAACAAATAAAAAAGGTGCAGACTGGTCACTTTGCCGAGTGTTACACTCGACAAAAAGGTTCTTTGTCGAGTGTCAAGACCATAGCACTCGGCAAAGAACCAAGACCTGGGCACCGGTATAGGTTCTTTGCCGAGTGTAATGTCTCTGACACTCGGCAAAGAGGCACGCTTTGCCGAGTGCCGTACGTAGCACTCGGCAAAGAACCTGACATGGGGACCCTCCCTAGCGGGTTCTTTGCCGAGTGTCCCAGGTGGCACTCGACAAAGATCGATTCTTTACCGAGTGCTGCTGGGCAGACACTCGGCAAAGGCGCCGTCTCCGTCAACCGATGCCGTAACGGCTGCTTTTCTTTGCCGAGTGTTGTATGGCACTCGGCACGAGTGCCCGAGAAAAAGTATTCGGCAAAGAAGGCTTTGCCGATGCACTGTATGCCGAGTCTTATTTGCCGAGTGTGACACTCGACAAAGTCTTTGCCGAGTGCTTCAGGCATTCGGCAAAGGCGGCGATTCCGGTAGTGTCAGATTATATAATCTAAAGCCCAGATTATGATAATCTCACAATCTCCTTAAGAGTAGCTTATTTGAGATTATTTTTTGGTAAAAGACCCACTAACCATGGTTGTATAAATATAAATTACAACATATGACATCATTCTCTCCTCATCTCAAATAAACAAACAAGGTTATTGTTGTCTTTGTGAATAATCCACATTTGTATGATCTAGACTACCAAACAGCTATATGTAGATTATAATCTATAAACCGAAACAAACCGACCTAAGTTCATCCGGCAAGGGTCGCAAGTACATTCTTTCCCTGGCTTCTCTTCAGCAAGTCGGAGGTTGCGATGATGCTTTTCTCTAGTCTTTGGGCGGCCTGCGGCCTTGCGGGACTCTTGCACCGTTGCCCGAATATCCGGTGCGGTTTTTGGTGCAGTGGTGTGACTGGTGTCCTGCCCTGGAACTAGAAGCAGGGAGAGGCATGCAGAGAAGGGGCCTTCAGAACAAGTCAAGCTACTCTGACCCTAGCTGGCCCAAGTTAGTTGATCAGTTTTTTTGTTTAGCAAACTACATCATATGTCTCTTAACTTTTGCTTCGTGTGCCTTCCCTTCTAGGCCCGCTCCCTTTCAATTGCGGTTTTGGATCCCTAATCTTTGTAGGCAGTGCATTGTGTGTCAGTATCGGTACAGGGGCTTTTATTTGACGTGGATGTCTACGTACGGTGACAATGGTCATCACGTGTTTGTCACGTGCATCTCGATGAATGTATTTTTTTCCCAATGCCCTTGGCTCTCTCTTTCCCTCCCTTTTTGTCTCCCCAAACCAATCTCTCGACGACCACGTTTGGGCGAGAAGTAGCTGGAGCTGAGTCACCCAGCGAGACGACAGCCGACATTCTCGTATATAACCGTACAAAATATTATTCACAGAATAAAATATGAGTAGTGTAAAAATAGGTGCCACAATTTGACTTCAAAGATTCGTTTGCTTAGGATTATAATCCAAATTATACAGTCAAACTTATATAATCTAAGTGGTCCTAATTTGAAATAAACCAAATCTCCTATGTCATAAATATAAGCTCTGCTAATTGTAATAGAAAACTGGGCAATGGACTAGGCCCTCGTTCATGCTATCTTCAGCGTTTAACCATTCCCAGATTTAAACTCTACTATACGAACAATACAGTTTACAGTATTAAACACTGTTTTACATGACCATATGAGTATAATGTATGACACAGTCAAACCACCTTATATTCGCACGTGATGACCACAACTATGGCCGGAAAAAAACTCGATCTCGACAAGCTGGCTCGGCTCAGTGGCTCGGTGCTTAGAACGAGCTCGAGTTGAGCCTATTTTTCTGGTTCGAGAAAAGAGCGAGCCAGCTCGGCTCAGTGGCTCGGTGCTTAGAACGAGCTCGAGTTGAGCCTATTTTTCTGGTTCGAGAAAAGAGCGAGCCAGCTCGGCTCGCGAGCTAGCTTGTGGCTCGACCCAACAATAATTTGTTACATAAAATTCTAATTAGCATATATTATAAGTACTAAATAGATGATCAGTTTATGTTTTTTGAAATTACTATACAAAATTAACTAATTTTCTATATTATTTATATTATATTAATAATATATTTATTTACTAATCTAAAATATGTTACTTAAATTATTTTTGAGATATTATTCTATATTTTGGAGATCCGTTTCGCGTTTATGGTTAGACTTGTTGGCTCGGCCAGCCGGCTCGGGAGCCAAACAAACTTTTCAGGCTCGGTCAAATAACGAGTCGAGCCAGGCTCGGATCTTTACTGAGCTGCAACAAGCCGAGCCGAGCTTGACTCGGCTCGTTTTCAACCCTAACCATAGCTAGGGTTGGAAAAAGCTCAAACTCGACGAGTTGGCTTGGGCTCGCAACAAATCGGCTTAGAGCAGCTCAATGCTTAGAACGAGCCCGAGCCGAGCATGTTTTTGTGGCTCGAGAAAAGAGCGAGCTAGCTCGACTCGCCTTGGTGCGGCTTTTGAGCTGGCTCGTGGCTCGACATAACAACAACAATTTATTACAAAAAATTCTAATTTTTATAGTATTAGTAAAAAACAATTAGTTTATGCTATTTGAGATTACTGCACAAAACTAATCTATTTTCTATATTATATCAGTAATATATATTATTTTTATTAATTTAAAATATATTACTTAAATTATTCTTAAGATTTTATATTATAATTTGGAGAACAAGTTCACGCTTATATACGGCTCGTTGGCTCGACGAACCGACTCGCAAGTCAACAACGGGCTGAGCGGAGACTACTTTTCAGGCTCGTTAGAGAAGCGAGCCGAGCCGAGCTCGCTCGTTACTTGACTGAGTCGCAGCGAGCCGAGCCGTCCACCCCTAACCGCCCTATTTGTTTTAACTTTTTTCGGCTTCTGACCACCAGAATCTGCTGCAGACGATCAAACGCCTAACTTTTCAGCCCGCTTCCATGAGAGTCACTTCAGTCAAAACCATCCAAAAATCAATGTGAACACAGAATCAACTAAGTCATTACGATAGTAGGAAACTGTTACTTTCTACATTATAAATATTATTGGCTCTTTTATTTGGCTCTTTTATCTTTCTTCACATGATACTTACATTCTCTACACAACCAGATTCTCCCAACAGCTAGATTCTCATAAAAACTCCTCAGAAAAAGCTGAATCAAATAGACACTATGTTGAGCTCCATTTTGAGCGGGCGGACGGTCCGACCCTGAGGCCGGACGGTCCGCGCCTGTGGGCCGGACGGTCCGCGCATGCGCAGAACAGTTTAGGGTTCCGAGTTTTGTGTTATGTTTGTTGGCTAGATTTGCGCAATTAGCTCGGAATCCAGTCATGTAAAGGGTCCAGCCCCCCTCCTCTATAAAAAGAGAGGTCTACGGTCGATTTGTAACAATCAATCGAATCAATACAACTTTTATTCACATTTATTTCCAGTACAATTAGGAGTAGTTCTAGTCTAGTTCTAGTTTAGCCTCTCGATCCCCAAATTCTCCGCCTCTCCTCGACTCTACGTCGATTAGAGGAGTCTAGGTCGGCCTGCCCGAGCCTAGACAACCCCTAGGATCTCTCCTCCCTGACGGGGTCCCTCCCGGGAGCGAGATCCAGGCGCCACCGGCGATCTTCCGCCGCTCCTGCACACGCGCGGACCGTCCGGCCCCAGGGCGCGGACCGTCCGGCCGTCAGGCAGGAAACCCTAGCCCCTGCGCTAGGTCGCGGACCGTCCGGCCCTAGGCCGCGGACCGTCCGCCCCTGACCAGAGAGCACCGCCGCCGGTTCTTCTTGAGTATTTGGCGCTCCAAAAAAGCGTCAGCATACTTTTTGGCGACTCCGCTGGGGAAGACATATTTAGACTTATCAAATCGGCCCTCAATGGCCGGTTCAAGGGATAGCTCTGATATTTCCCCAAGCAACATCATAGAGCCGACTTGGGATACATTGCCGGCTGATGAACAGCTCCAGTTCGAGGAGCACAAGGAGCAGATGATCCAGGAGGCAAAAGCGAGGTTCTTGGCCAACTTCAAAGTGGACAGGAACAACAAAGTCGTCCGACATCGGGCGACAGATTCGGCTTCACTGCGACCCACGCCAGACATCCCCAATGTAAGTAATACAAACGAGCTGCAATCTCTTAAGAATTATGTAGATGAACAGCGTGAACAAATGCAAAACATCATAGGGGATATGCAAAACGACTATAGGAGATTAGCGCGTGCATTTGACAAATCTAGCATTGCAAATTTTCCATCACACGAGGTAGAATTAGGGGGTAACACGTGTAATACATCGGTTGTAGGTTGTCACGACCAGTCACAACCCCTTTATGGGATGCCGATGGACACGTACCCTGAGCAACCGCAAATCGGCAGCAAAACAGTCGATCTGCACATGCCCGGACCGTCCGCACGTGAGCGCGGACCGTCCGGGCCAGTCACGGTCGGGCCCATTTTTAATGAAATACCCAGATATGCACCCAAGCCACCACATATGACACAGAACCCAAACTACCCAGTCGGATGGTCCGCATACAACGACGGACGATCCACATATAATCACGGACGGTCCGGGTACATAGCCGGACAGTCCGCGCATGAGTCTTTTGAGGAGGATTATTACCTGAATCCTCGCCCGTCCCAGCAACACTTCCCATCACACTATGCAATGCACCAGCCCATTAATTCAGGATCCAGAGCCCAGGAAAGCTTTCCGGCCCCACCTAGAAGGCCGGAAAGAAACGATCAAACATATGAGCCATATAGGGCAAATGGAAACGCACCACGTAGCTCAAACCAATGGGGGGAACGACAACATACTAATATGCAACCAACCCCACCTATGTTTGACCAGAGAGCCGGTGGTCTTGCACCGGCTGCCATTGATATAGTGAGGGAAGAAATAGCCGGGGCGTTCCGAGATAAGCTCGGAGTAAGTATGATCCCTGGGGGGCAATCATATCGGAAACCTTATGACAACCGATTTGATCACCACCCGTACCCACAGGGAACTAGAATACCCGAATTCGCAAAATTTTCAGGTGATCAAGGGAAAAACACGCGCGAACATATAGGCCAGTTCTTAACACAATTGGGAGAATTGGCCGACACAGAGGCATTTCGCGTACGTTTATTTTCATTATCGCAAACAGGAACCGCATTTGCATGGTATGCCACTTTACCTCCTAATTCCATTTCATCATGGGGGATCTAGAACAAAAATTTCATGATCATTTTTTCTCCGGTGATTATGAGTTGGATTTGGTAGATTTAGTGTCATTGCGACAGACAAAAGATGAATCGGTTAATGATTACATCCGGAGATTCCGAGATACAAGAAACCGATGCTTTCAAATTCATTTAGCAGAAAAATAGCTAGTAGGATTAGCCTTTAATGGTCTACGATATTATTTAAAAGAAAGATTAGAAGGCATCCAATTTTTTACACTAGCACAGTTACACAAGAGAGCTTTGGCTTGCGAAAGCTGGAGCAAAGAAACTGCTAAAACAATGCGTCACAACGTACATATAGTAGAATGCGACCAAAGTAGCTCAGATGACGAATCAGCAGAAGTGTACGCTGCTGAAATGGTTTGGCCAAAACAGGCCAAATCTTCGACTTGTTCCTCCTTACAGCCGGTTCAAAAGAAACAGCAAGAGGAGGTTAAGTTTACGTTTAATGTTGGTAAGTGTGATAAAATATTTGACGAATTACTCAAAAATGACAATATTAAAATAAATCAAACTGTTCCATCTGCCGACGAGCTAAAACGTCGTGCGTACTGCAAGTGGCATAACTCATTTTCTCATGCCACTAATGATTGTAATGTATTTCGGCGACAGATTCAATCGGCCATTAACGAAGGACGATTGAAATTTCAGGAAATGCAGGTGGATACAGAGCCCTTTCCGATGAACATGATTGACTTCGAGGGCAAGAAAGTCCTGGTTCGACCAAATACAGCCGATAAAGGCAAAGGCAAGGAAACAATCATCGGCAATGCTAAAAAGGCCGATGGGGATTGTAAAGTTTCTTGCAGGAAAGTGGTGGCCGAGAAGACTCCCGATGGAGGGGAGACCCTGAAGGTGACCATCACAGCCTCTAGCACTAGGGGGCAAGCGCAGACAGGGTGACAATTGCGGGAACCCGTGCTACGCATCACGGACAGTTCGCCATCCAGGCGCGAACGGTCCGACACTTCTCCAGACGGTCCGGGGGACTCTAGCGGACGGTCCGGCCGTGCTCAGGACCCGCAGCGACCACGTACCTTCAAACCATGACGACCCGAGATAGGTACGTGGAAAACAAATACATTTAAAACAGCTGGTCGGCTGATCAAGCCTGGCCCGACTTTCAATCAATTGTTGTCTAAATACGTGAAAAAGAAGGCCGGCCCTAGTGACCGGCCACCAAAGTGACCCTGCTCACCCATTTATGAGCAACATCAGATCTGGCCGATTGGACCACCTCACCAATCGGATGAAATGAAAGGTCCTATTGTACAATTGAGACCTAACATGCCGACATGGACACCTCCACCCCCTTATCCATCTATGCCATATCCATACACATACTTACCTCCACCATATGTCCCAAATCAAATGTGGGGCATGCCACCATATCCATTTGGGATGCCACAGTACCCCGCCTGGGGGGCACCCCAAACATCCGTTTTTGATAGGTTGGCGCCGCCAGTGCAAGACCGATTGAGCAATGCTGAATCCGGTCACCAGGCACAGGCCCAACAAGATTACCGGACTACTCGGCCTCCTAGGCCGACCAATCCGGCAAGGGGGGCATATGCCTGTAGCAACTCAAAGAACAACAAAAAAGGACATCATCAAAATAGGCATCGCAGATGTTGTCATACAGGGCGACAATAAAGGGCCGATGATTTTCGGCGAATCGGCCAACACAACCGAAAAGGATACGGCTACCATCAAAACAGCCGATCCAAAATATTCCATGCCTCGATGGTGCCCAGCGGGATTGACACGATCCCAAAAGAGAAAATTACAGCGCCTAAGAGCAAAGGAGAGCCAGGAGAAGGAGGCGGAAAAGACATTTAATGACACACATCCACTATACCCGCCACCGCAAAAGAAATGGAGACCAAAGGCCGTTGAGAAAAAACAAACGGCCACATAAATAGAAAGTCAACCTGCACCAGGCGCGGACCGTCCGGCCCCCGCGCACGGACCGTCCACCGTTCACCAGGAAGCCTCTGGACAACCTGCACCAGGTGCGGACCGTCCGGCCCCCGCATGCGGACCGTCCGCCGTTCACCAGGAAGCCTCCAACGACACGACAACATCAATGGAGGAGGACGACTTGCTGGGAGAAGACCTGATCGACTACGAGGCTTCTCCAAAACGCCCAGGTATGGATGTAAATATTATTACATTTTCCGCCGATTGTACTATTATCGGCGACGATGAACCTGTTGTTGCCCAGTTTGATTTTGGTCCTAAAGAAGCCGCCTTTACTAAACCAAAGGAATCGATAAATCATTTAAAGCCGCTCTTCGTGCGTGGTCACATTGATGGGATACCGATTGCTAAGATGTTGGTAGACGGAGGGGCGGCTGTAAATCTAATGCCTTATTCATTATACAGAAAATTAGGTAAACAAGATGACGAACTTGTCAAGACCACATGACCCTCAGCGGTGTTGGAACTGATAGTTCGATCAAAGCCAGGGGAATCACGTCCGTTGAATTAACCATCAGGACTAAGACCCTTGCTGCTGCATTCTTCGTCGCTGATGTAGAAGGAAATTACAGTTTAATTCTAAGCAGAGATTGGATTCACGCCAATCAATGTATGCCTTCTGAATTACATCAAATGCTAATACAATGGGTAGGCGATGACATAAAACAAGTACATGCTGATGTATCGGCCTGCATCGCCGTGGCCGATGCCCCTGTACTCTGGACTTATGAGACTGCTACATGTCTCACAGGAGTAGATTTTTCTGATTATCAATTCATAAGTATAGATAAGAAAGGCTTCATTCCTGTAATGCTAGAGCCGATGGAGAATCGGCTAAATCCTAAATAAAGTTTAAATGATGAATACACACAAAATTCATGAGTCTCTGGCCACGGACAGTTCGGCTTCCAAGGCCGGATGGTCTGGTCTTTCACAAAAGGGTTCGGACTTTAAGACCGAACATATATCACAGCAAAAGGACAGTATTACAGATGATCCGATCCCCGAGACCGGAGAGTCCGCCGTCACACAAAGATCTTCTAATTCCTCTGTGGGGAACATGATAGAGGAATTCAGAGATCTTGATAAACTAGGACAGGGGTTTACATCGGCCGATCCTTTGGAGGAGATTGACATAGGAGATGGTAAAACTCCAAGGCCGACTTTTGTAAACAAGACCCTGGAGACCGATCCTAGAGATGAGATGATCGGTCTATTGAAGGAATATTCAGATTGCTTTGCTTAGAATTATACTGAGATGCCTGGATTAAGCCGAGAGATCGTAGAGCATCGGCTGTCTATTAAATCTGGTTTCAGACCTTTCAAGCAAAGAGCTAGAACATTTCGTCCAGATCTTCTCCCACGCATCAAGGACGAAATCCACCGGCTGCTAGAAGCTGATTTTATCAGACCTTGCAGATACGCAGAGTGGGTCTCCAATATTGTGCCGGTGGAGAAGAAGGAGTCAGGTAAACTTAGAGTATGCATTGATTTTCGCAATTTAAATAGAGCAACTCCTAAAGACGAATACCCCATGCCCATAGCCGACACATTAATCAATAATGCATCAGGAAATAGAATTATTAGCTTCCTTGATGGTAATGCCGGATATAATCAGATTTTCATGGCCGAAGAAGGTGCGTCTAAAACGGCCTTTATATGTCCAGGCTTCATTGGTTTATTTGAGTGGGTTATCATGACATTTGGTCTGAAAAATGCTGGTGCTACTTATCAGAGGGCTATGAATTTGATCTTCCATGAATTGTTAGGAAACACTGTGGAAGTTTACATTGATGATTTTGTAGTCAAATCGGCTGAGTTTAGTTCTCATATAGCTGATTTGCGCAAAGCCTTTGATAAAATGCGTCAGTATGGTTTGAAAATGAAGTAAATGTGCTTTTGGAGTGTCGGCTGGTAAGTTTTTAGGATTTGTCATACATGAACATGGTATAGAGATAGACCCTGACCGAATCAAGTCTATTCGGAATGTGGGACCTCCGACCTGTAAGGTCGAGGTACAGAGGTTTCTTGGCAAGGTGAATTATTTACGAAGGTTTATTTCTAACCTAGCCGGGAAGATTGATGCGTTCACCCCTATTCTTCGGCTTAAGAATGATGCCGAATTCGCTTGGGGGGCAGAACAGCAAGAAGCATTTGATCTCATCAAAAAATACTTATCTTCAGCTCTGAAAGGGAAATGTGCCTTTGGGCCATTTCTAAGTATTTTGGTGATTGAGTGCCAACACAAGTGCTTAAATGTGAATTTATGCTCATGGATGGACAAAGTGCAAATCAAGAGTAAAGGTATGTTTCTAAGCCTTAGTACATTGGTTTTGTGTACTAATATACTTGTCTAAGTGTTAGAAACAGAAAGAAGAAGAAAAGAAAAGAGGTGAAAAAGGCTTGGCTGTGTACAGCCAAGACTCAGCTCAGTCTGGCACACCGGACTGTCCGGTGGTGCACCGGACAGTGTCCGGTGCGCCAGGCTGACTCGTCGTGAAGTGGCCGCTCTCGGAAATTTACCGGCGACGTACGGCTATAATTCACCGGACTGTCCGGTGTGCACCGGACTGTCCGGTGTGCACCGGACTGTCCGGTGAGCCAACGGTCGGCCGCGGAATCTGCGCGCGACACGTGGCCGGGCCAACGGTCGGAAGGGGGCACCGGACTGTCTGGTGTGCACCGGACATGTCCGGTGCGCCAACGGCTCCCAGATCTGCAACGGTCGACTGCACCGTTTAAGGAAAGAAATCGGGCACCGGACAGTGTCCGGTGTGCACCGGACTGTCCGGTGCTCCAGTCGACAGAAGGCAAGATCAGCCTTCCAGATTTGCTCTCAACGGCTCCTAGCTGCCTTGGGGCTATAAAAGGGACCCCTAGGCGCATGGAGGAGAACACCAAGCATTCCTACAACATTCCTAAGCACCAAGACATCGATTCCGCGCATTTGGTTCATTGTGATAGCATCTAGAGCTCTTGTTGAGTTGTGAACTCATTGAGTTGTGTTGCGAGCTCTTGTTGCGACTTGTGTGCGTGCTGTTGCTCTGATTTTGAGTCTTGTGTGCGTTGCTAGTTCCTCCCTTACTCCGTATTTCTTTGTGAATCTCAAGTGTAAGGGCGAGAGGCTCCAAGTTGTGGAGATTCCTCGCAAACGGGATATTGAAAGGCAAAGCAAAACACCGTGGTATTCAAGTTGGTCTTTGGACCGCTTGAGAGGGGTTGATCGCAACCCTCGTCCGTTGGGACGCCACAACGTGGAGTAGGCAAGCGTTGGTCTTGGCCGAACCACGGGATAAACCACTGTGTCATCTCTGTGTTTGATCTCTTGTGGTATTGTGTTTTGTTGAGACTCCTCTCTAGCCACTTGGCGATTATTGTGCTAACACTTAACAAGTTTTTGTGGCTATAAGTTTAAGTTTCACAGGATCACCTATTCACCCCCCCTCTAGGTGCTCTCAAGCTCCCGTATTAAAAGCACCACGAGCAGGAGTACCATTCCGATTATACATTGCAGCTGAGGATAAGATCATTGGGGCTGTTCTGACACAAGAAACTGAGGGGAAGGAGCATGTGGTGACATATCTAAGCCGAAGGTTGGTGGATGCTGAAACAAGGTACACTTTTATTGAAAAGTTATGCTTATGCTTGTTTTTTGCATGCACCAAATGTAGATGTTATTTATTGTCTAGTCATTGCATTGTTTCTGGTCAAGCCGATGTGATCAAATAAATGTTGCATAACCCAATTATGAGTGGTAGAATTGGTAAGTGGGCTTATGCACTCATAGAATATGACTTGGCCTATGAACCATTGAAATCTATGAAAGGCCAAGTCATAGCGGATTTCATCGTAGAACATCGGGTTAATGATATTCATGAACTAGACATGTCATACCTCACTATTACTCCTTGGACTTTATATTTTGATGGATCGGTTTGCAATGAAGGGCAAGGAATTGGCATTGTACTTGTTTCACCAAGTAATGTCTCCTTTGACTTCTCTAGCCGATTGAAAACTTATTGCACTAATAATCAAGCTGAATATGAGGCCCTCCTATTCGGCTTAGAACTTTTAAATGGTATGGGAGTAAAACATGTGAAGGTATTTGGTGATTCTCAGCTGGTTGTCCAACAAGTGTTAGAAGAATATCAATATTTTGATGGTACTCTAAATAGTTACCTTGAGAAATGTTGGAGCATAATTCATTCTTTTGACGAATTCAGTATTCGGCATATCTCTAGAGTTGAGAATCATAGAGCTAACGATTTGGCACAAGATGCATCAGGTTATCGGATAAAGAGAGGGAAGTTTCACAAAACTGAAAATCTGATAACCAGTGCAGAGCCAAATTCCCAGGTCGCGGACCGTCCGCGTGATGGCGCCGGACCGTCCGGGGTTACCAGAAATGTTCTCTTAATCGATTCGGCTGACAATGAAGCCGATGCAAGAGATTGGAGGACACCTATACTTAATTATTTACGAAATCCCAATACCAAAACAGATAAGAACATTCGGCGAACAGCTTTCAAGTATGTTTTGATGAGTGACGAACTTTACCGCCGAACAGTCAATGACATCCTGCTTAAGTGCTTGGGCCCAGATGATGCTATATTAGCTATGGCCGAAGTACATGAAGGGATTTGTGGTACTCATCAATCAGCTCCAAAAATGAAGTGGTTGTTGCGAAGGTCCGGTTTTTATTGGCCTAGTATGATAGCTGATTGTTTTAAGTACTACAAGGGTTGCCAAGTGTGTCAAAAATTCGGCGACCTACAGTTGGTCCCTGCAGCCGAATTACATCCTATCATCAAGCCTTGTCCGTTCAGAGGATGGGGATTAGACTTTATTGGAGAAATTCATCCTTCATCATCAAAGGGGCATCGGTTTGTGTTAGTTGCCACTGACTACTTCACCAAATGGACTGAAGTCGTTGCTCTAAAGAACATGACACACAAGGAGGTGATCGAGTTTATAACTGAGCATATTATTCATAGATTCGGCATTCCCCAGACCTTAACTACAGATCAAGGTACTTCTTTTATGTCAAAGGAGGTACGTGAATTTGCTGAATTATACAAAATTAAGCTGCTTAATTCATCTCCATATTATGCTCAGGCCAATGGTCAGGCCGAGTCTAGCAATAGGACATTGATTAATTTGATAAAAAAGAAAATATCTGATAATCCTAAACATTGGCATAAGATTTTGTCTGAAGCTTTATGGGCTCATAGGATATCTAAATATAGTGCTACTAAAGTATCTCCTTTTGAGCTTGTCTGTGGGCAGGAAGCAGTGTTGCCTGTGGAAATAAGTTTGAATGCTGTCAGGTTCGCCAGACAAAATGATCTAACTGCTACTGATTATTATGATTCAATGATTGATAATATTGATGAGGTGACCGACAAGAGGATGATAGCTTTGGGAGCAATAGAAAAGGACAAGATCATGGTAGCCAGGGCCTACAACAAGAAGGTCAAAGCAAAGTCATTTCAAGTAGGGGACCTGGTGTGGAAGACCATTCTGCCTCTAAGGAATAAAGACCGGAAATTCGAGAAATGGTCACCAAGCTGGGAAGGTCCTTATAAAGTAAAACAGGTGATGTCTGGCAACGCCTATTTGCTACAAACATTACAAGGAAAGGACTTGCCTAAGGCTTTGAATAAGCGTTTCCTCAAACAGTACCATCCTAGTATGTGGCAAGATGCCTAAGAGAACCGATGTAATCACATCGAGTTAGTTGCTTTTGGTTTGCTCAGCTCCACCAAAAGGCAGGGGGCATATGTTGAGCTCCATTTTGAGCGGGCGGACGGTCCGGCCCTGAGGCCAGACGGTCCGCGGTCCGGACAGTCCGCGCCTGTGGGCCGGACGGTCCGCGCATGCGCAGAACAGTTTAGGGTTCCGAGTTTTGTGCTATGTTTGTTGGCTAGATTTGCGGATTAGCTCGGAATCCAGTCGTGTAAAGGGTCCAGCCCCCCTCCTCTATAAAAAGAGAGGTCTACCGTCTACGGCCGATTTGTAACAATCAATCGAATCAATACAACTTCTATTCGCATTTATTTCCAGTACAATTAGGAGTAGTTCTAGTCTAGTTCTAGTTTAGCCTCTCGATCCCCAAATTCTCCGCCTCTCCTCGACTCTACGTCGATTAGAGGAGTCTAGGTCGGCCTGCCCGAGCCTAGACAGCCCCTAGGATCTCTCCTCCCCGACGGGGTCCCTCCCGGGAGCGAGATCCAGGCGCCACCGGCGATCTTCCGCCGCTCCTGCACACGCGCGGACCGTCCGGCCCCAGGACGCGGACCATCCGGCCGTCAGGCCCCAGGACGCGGACCATCCGGCCGTCAGGCAGGAAACCCTAGCCCCTGCGCCAGGTCGTGGACCGTCCGGCCCCTGGCCGCGGACCGTCCGCCCCTGACCAGAGAGCACCGCCGCCGGTTCTTCTTGAGTATTTGGCGCTCCAAAAAAGCGTCAACACACTATAGCTACTATGGACATAGACATGCCATGTTAGATAAAGACCTATCTCAAACCGATACCGACCTATAGTGCTTTACACAAAAGATTACGATCAAAAACTGTATTTCCAATTGTAGTTAACCTAGATGATTTTGTATGAAATAAAGTCAAATTCCTATCCTTCGGGGGAAAAACAATTTATTCCTCAACGGCAGTGAACCGGTTGGCAGCGAAGGCGGGGCTCGCTTTCGACCCTGGCTGGGGCCCCACTTGGCAGAGACGCAAATCAAACCGCTGCACAAAAGGAGATGCTCCCCTACACCGGCCGATTTGCTAATTTGTCGTTATTGCCGCTTCGAAAATTTGCATGAAACTCATAAAATCACGCAGAAAACTATACAACGAATTCAGTGCTAAAATTCCAATTATTTCCCTGCAGGCTGCATCGGCCAGGTGGCCAAGTCTCGTCAAGTCGTCCCCGCTCCCCCATAGTCGCCACCGCCGGCCCGCCTGCCCGCGGCACGCAACCCGCCACGCCCAAGCAGCGGAGGGCCAAAAATGCGCTCGCAGTTGCCGTAGCGCCATCGCGTCGTCCATCCGCTGGGGAGCCACGCGATGGAGGAGGACAAGCGGGCGGAGGAGGCGCGGCGCGCCAAGGAGGCCGGCAACGACGCATACCGCAAGTCCTTCCTCGAGACGGCCGTCGAGCACTACACCCGCGGCGCGCTCCTCGACCCCCGAGATATCTCCTTCCTCACTAACCGCGCCGCCGCCTACTTCCACATGGGCAAGGTTTCCCACGCCCTCTCGGCTCCCCCCCATTCCATACCCTCGCAACCGACTCGGCGGCTGACGATTGTGGGGGCATTTTCAGTATAAGGAGTGCGTGAGGGACTGCGAGGGGGCGGTGGAGCGTGGCAGGGACCTCAGCGCCGCCAACAAGCTGATCGCGAAGGCGCTGTTGCGGAAGGCGTCGGCGCTGCTCGAGCTCGCGACATGCTCCGGGGATTACGCACCGGCGATCAGGGCCCTGCAGCAATCGCTCACCGAGCATTACAGCGAGGAGACGCACGAGAAGCTCAACAAGGCGGTGGTAGTTAAGAAGGAGCTTGAGGAGCAGGAGCGATTGGATCAGGAGACGGCCGACCAACACCGCGAGAGAGGTTTGGATGTTGCTCGAT
Source organism: Zea mays (assembly GCF_902167145.1). Classification (NCBI taxonomy): domain Eukaryota; kingdom Viridiplantae; phylum Streptophyta; class Magnoliopsida; order Poales; family Poaceae; genus Zea; species Zea mays. Next base: position 18,539,589 of record NC_050104.1, read on the forward strand.
TAACGCATTGCTGACTTGTTGAGTAGGGGCATGTGCAACACAGGACAATGTTAGTGGACTGCATTTGTTTATCAATCACGAGGGGCACACAGATTTTGACATTTTGTGGCGACAGTAAATACCCTCAGAAAGTTTCAGTTACTATCGTCTGTAACCCGAATGTCCCGGGTTCGAGCCTCAGCCTCTGCATATTATGCGGGTAAGGCTTGACGCTTAAAGATATCTTTTCCCAGACCCCGCACAGTGCGGTAAGTCTACGGCACTGGGTACGCCCTTTTTTTAAGGCCTAGAACTTTGCAAAGTATATGTACTCTGCGCTCTGCGGTTCCCATGTGAATGAACGACAGACCACAAAAGTAAGGGACGAGTAGATGCTTCTCCTAGTAAACTTTGTTTTCTAATCATTAGATATCCAATTCCTAAATAGTTATACGCCATTGTGATATACTGCTACTTACTGTGTACAAACGCTGCAGGCAACGAATTGTTCAAGCAGAAGCAGTACCATGAAGCAGCAACGCACTACACACGAGCTATGAAAATGAACCCAAAGGATCCAAGAGTAAGCATATTGGTCATTCCTCTGATTTTCATTCTCAAGAAACGGTAACTCCAGACCCATAGTAAACTAGTACTTTTTCTGACATTAGAAACTTTGCTGATAAATTAGATTTGCATTGGTAAAAAACTAGAACATTATCTATAAGGAACAATTGGATCTATACCATTAAAAGGTCCAAACTTTAGATATATACCATGGACCCCACATGTCATTGACTCATGTGGACCCACATGTAAGTGAGATAGTAATGGTATGGATCCAAAGTGGTGATCTTTTAATGGTATGGATCCAAATTTCCCTATCTATAATCAGTCACACTTGGCATTCATTGTTCACTGTAAAGGCATGTTCTGGAGCTGGCCCCTTTTTCTTTTGCACTCCTGGTTGTAACAATTAGTTTTGTTACTTATCACTGATCTTTCAGGCATTTAGCAACAGAGCTCAATGCCACATCTATCTGGGAGCTTTCCCTCAAGGTCTTGAGGATGCAGAGAAATGTGTTGAACTGGATCCAACTTTTATAAAGGGCTACGTGCGTAAAGCTAAAGTTCAGTTCCTGATGGAAAATTATGAAAATGCTATGGCAACTTACCTAGAGGGTTTGACGTACGACCCAAATAATCTGGAGGTTCTTGATGGCTTAAGAAGGTAGCTTTCCAGTTCTCTTCCGCCCTTCTTGAATCGTGAGATAACCTAAATTGACATTGTTTTTGGTCGAATAAGATGTGCAGCATGCATTAAGAGGGCTAATGGGGGTGATGTTGAGCTTGAGGACTTGAAAGATATGTTGGCAAGTCTAGTTCCTCTCTTCAGAAGAGTCTTCCATTTCCACGATTGCTTGTTTGTATTATTTTTGCATACTACATGTCTTGCTTTTCTGGTTTACTGTGGCTAGAAATCCTTTGTGCAACACATGTGGATAACACAGAAACTGTACTTTTACTAGCAACGTGCAACTTAAGAAGGAGCACTTAAAAACCTTACACAGCCTCTATTGGGATAATAAATCTGTACCTTGTCACTTGTATTTTCGAACACCCAGCTCCATCCACATATACTTCTATTTATCTGTTTCTGATGTGCTCAAGCTTATGTCTAAATGATGCACAAATGGTGATTGCATGGCAATGTGTTTTAATGCACAATTGATTGTTTCATGCCCTTACCTTTACTCCGCCATGCCCTAAGTTTAAGTAGGTCTACAAATAGTAACCGAGGGGCAACATTCACATATGGAGTTAAAGTGAAAGCTATTTTTAGGAAGGATGCAATGTTCCAATTAAATTGCACTATACTAAATGATAATATTTTAATTGTCTTTTCAGGGAAATTTCCAATCAGAAAATAACCTTCTTAAATTTCGAAAAGCAACAGAACAAGCTGCAATACTCAAGAAGGAAGCTTCTGATGAGCGTTTGAAGCGTATTGAATCTGAACGAATGGTAAATTTTTAGCTATGATTCACTTAAAACTATTACCATTGTAATTATCTTTTGTGGCTTAAAGTTATACTCTGGATAGAGGTACCATCCATTCTTTTATTTTCCCAATAATATTATCATGTAGAGGGTTTAAGGTTGTGTGTTTTACTGTTTTTCTTTGTTTTACAGTAGTGCTAGTGCTGTATATGGCTGGTGGGTGGATTTAGTAATCTGATATATTTAGTGCAATGATATGTAGCTATCCTGCAATATTCGAGACAATTTCTCATCTGGAGTAACAGAACAAAGATATTCTCTTATGACTAACGATGCTCTTTCTAAGCTTGGAACAGATCACTGCCACTATATTCACAGTTCAATGCTACGACAGTCTTATGAACATATTTTTATCCAAAAAACCCCCAACATATTAGCAGGTTATCTTGACAAAGTTTGTTGGCTGTTGATGTTACTGAAGCTATAGATTATCTTATCTCAATAATATGAATAAGCGACCAATAAAAAAATCTGCAGGCTAGAACAATGGAGGAATATCTTTCAGGAGTACAGCAAGAGTTGGAGCGACTTAAGAAACAACACGATGAGGTTATGGAAAAACTTCTGAAGGCAAACATCGATAATGAGCATCTGCAAGGTCAGCTCTCTGAATCCAGAGGACAATATGAACATATTCTATCAGAGCATGATCGCTTGCTACACGAGAGGAATCATGCTGTCCATGAGGTTCAAGAGTTACGTCAGAAAAGAAGCCAGATGCTTTCAGTGTTGGTTACAGCAATGCACTGTGAGTTTTCATCATCTGAACTGGAGCATGCTACTGACAATTTCAGTAGTTTGCTTAAGATAGGAGAAGGTGGGTTCGGGTGTGTGTACAGAGGTACCCTCCGGAACATGACGGTTGCAATAAAAGTGTTGAAATCTGATGGTTTACAGGGACAATCACAGTTCGAGCAAGAGGTAGGCCAACTAGACCCATTCTGAAATCTAACTGTCTTTTTCAACTAAAAAAGTGCTGGTTCTGTAGCTCCTTTGAAGCTTACAGCTGAATCTATTAAAAAAAACTTTGAAAACACAATGCCCATGAATGAAATAATGTATGGCTTTTTTGGACTCCTACTGCAGGTTGCTATCCTGAGTAGAGTGAGGCACCCTCACCTTGTAACTCTGTTGGGAGCTTGCTCAGAGGTGTCTACACTTGTATATGAGTTCTTATCAAATGGAAGCCTTGAAGACTTTCTCATGTGTGCAGAAAAAAGGCAGACTCTACCATGGCAAATTCGTGTGCGGATAATTTCTGAGATCTGTTCAGCACTGACCTTTCTACACAAGAATAAACCGCACCCAGTTGTTCATGGAGATCTGAAACCTGCCAACATCCTTCTTGATGTGAATTTAGTCAGTAAGCTTAGTGACTTCGGTATCTCTCGCCACCTGATCCAGTCCAGCAGCAACAACACCACCATGTATCACACCATGCATCCTATGGGAACCTTTCAGTACATGGACCCAGAATTTTTTGCCACTGGAGAGCTCACATGTCAGTCCGATATCTATTCTTTTGGGATTGTGGTCTTGCGCCTTTTGACAGGAAGGCCTCCTGATGGCATAAAGAAGATTGTGGAGGATGCCATGGAGAAAGGCGACCTGAACTCAGTAGTTGATACCTTGGCAGGAGACTGGCCTGCTTTGCACGTCCAGCAGTTAGCACTCCTTGCTCTTAGTTGCACAGAGATGAGCCGGAGGCACCGTCCTGATCTTTCAGCCGTGGTGTGGGCAGTGGATGAGGCGATGAAGGATGCTACAACAGTACCTTCAGCCTCATCTTCTAGACCAGTGTCGGATGAAAATAACACACCGTCATATTTCATTTGCCCTATATCTCAGGTGAGTACAACAGAGACGTTTTGCACCTTCATCTAGATTAATTTTTGACTCAATGATGAAGAACAGAAGCATTATTGAGTATAATACTGAATGTGTCGTCTGCCTTTTGTTCTGTGGAAATACAAGGAACACGTGAACATTTTGTACCCCGATGACTAACCATTACTTCCGCTGTCTTTATCTCAGGATGTCATGAGCGATCCACGTATCGCAGCTGACGGGTTCACCTACGAAGCCGAGGCCATCAGGAGCTGGCTTGACAGTGGCCACGACACGTCTCCAATGACCAACATGCCACTAGAACACGACGAGCTCGTTCCCAATCGCGCGCTTCGTTCTGCCATCCAGGAATGGCTCCAGCGGCAGAAAACGGCCTTGTAGCTTGTTGTTGTTCCTGTTGGATTGCTGCGTGATTGATTGTCCACCACCACAACCACGAGACGGTGTTGCTTCTCCACCAGACCACCACTACGCACGGTCATCTACTGCTGCACGCTCGGAGTTCAAGGTTGTTTGCTGTGAGGATTCTGGAGAGGCACCCTCGCCTTGTAACTCTGTTTGAGCATGGTCTGATGAGTAATCTTTACTTGTCTAACGAGTTCGTACCTAAACGGAAGCCTCGAAGATGTCCTTGTGTGTGTGTGTGCAGAAAAGAGGCGGAAAATTCCCAACGGAGTTATTGCAGAAACTTGGGTGCTGTTTGGTTTATATGTTTGTAATGTAACAGGTAACAAATAACGTTAAATCATGTTTGTTTAAGTCCAATCGTAATCAGATACCACACTAGAAATTGATATCAGTCTATTCAAAATTGTTACCGCTGGTAATCGAATGCAAACCATTACCGTTACCATTTACGTTACATTTTAGGAACCAAACGGCACCTTGTTTCAACCGTGATCTCTCTGCACAAGACTTAACCCCGGCCGCCAATTGTTCCAACTTGGAAGACAGGCGACAGACGTCCTTGCGCCGAGCAACGACCGTAGAAGGGTGGTAAGGCAATGCCGCCGCGAGCCTGCGCTGCGACAGGCAGTTGCGTTGCGTGCGGTGTGCGCTCCGTTCTACTGGGAGCCTAGCTCGAAGCTCGGCCTTCCGTACTCGTTTAGATGGGCTATCTACCGAAAACTCTTATTCTGGACCAAGGGAGGGCCTCAGGCCTCAGGCCACTTAGGCCGATCTGTAGCACCCCAGCCAGCATCCGCATCCTTTTCGATGCAAGCTCAGACTATGTTCAACGGTGCGCCTTTGGGTCCCCCTTCCACTTCAGGGCTGATTTGGCGGTCAGGGATCCCGAGGGAATCCATGGAGAAGGAATCCCCTTGTTATTCAAAATTAAATTGCAAGAGGATTTCTCCCCCATGGATCCTCTTGGGATCCCTGATCACCAAATCAGCCCTCACCGCTTCCCTCTTCCTTCTCCTCTCCCCTCCCGATTCCTTCTCTCTCTCGCTAAATGGAAGGGCACGCTACGTCGCTCGCCTCCCCCTCGGCCGGTAGCTTCCAAGACAAGCGCGCGCGCTCAGAATACTCCGACGAGGGAGGTCCAGACGAATCAAGGGCGACCGCACTGCCCCAGGAGAAGGCAGCCGTGGATCCGCCCTCGGCCGCGATTCCTTTCTGTTGGTCCGGGCGGCGAGCAGCAGAGGTCGTCGTCCACGCGGATCCACCGGCCAAGTTCGCGGAGCGGCGACCCGGCCGATCCGTGCGAAGACGCCGCCGCCGGTCGTCTCTGTCCGCCGGTTCGACGTCTGCGGGGTGGAGGTCAAGGGGAGTTCATCGATTCGCCGACAGATCTACGCTCAGCCGATCTGCGTCGTTCGAGCTTCAAGGTCCAAGGTACGTCAATCGCTGCTCCAAGTTCTACAGCTCGGATTGAATCTGTGTCCCAAAAACACCTTCGTTCGATTAACCGTAGGGTTTACATGTACTTCACTTGTTTAAGTAGATCGATTTATTTGTTCATGGCGAACTTTGACAGCTAGGGTTAACTCGGTTGTCCGAATGGCCTATAGTTAGCATATTAAGGCTAACTGATCCGTCCTTATCATGTACACCATGTCGAATGCTTTTAGTTTTGGATCATAGGATACAACATGAAGACTCTTGTCTGATTTTGATATTCGTCATCGCCGTGTGGTCATTTTTGTTTATCCATCAATGTGTAACTGGTGAATTAATTTGCACTCAAGTTGTTTGTATGTTGTTTGCTCTATGTTGCTGTTACGGAAATGAATGTTCATCTTCCTATGCGAATAACTAAGTACCAATTACCGTTTAATTACCCAACAGAAGCCCTTGTTTGTTGCATATCCATTTATTTGAATTGGACTAAGTAACTCTGTGTATGAATTCCACTCACTTACCATACAATTTCGAGTAGTCTTTCCTTACATGACTAAGCATTGCATGCAACTGACGCAACCTTTACTTATTATGCAGCTTGAAAAATTTATTTCATTATTTGACGTCCACTTCAACTAACTGAGGTTCTAAATCCTTTTTCGCTTTAGTTCTTTGTATTTAATCAACTGCTTAACTGTACTGTCCATGTATGTTGTCTGCGCTTCCATGTTTGTTGTGCAAGTTTATTTTTTATAAGCAACGAACATATGGACCAAGGCACGAATACTGTTTTCAAATTCTTTACACTGCATTAACATTCAACCAGCAATTCTTTGGTAACTGCCATGAACAGTTTGGTTTATTACTTTGGCACATTACTTTATTATATTGCAACCCACAGATGTTTCCTAACTGACATGAACACTTCAATTTCACCAATTAGTAACAACACTGGCCCTAATTTTTTCATGTATGCACCTTGTCTAGCCAAGGAGCAACTGCTTGAGGATTCGAATCAAGATGAGCAGCCATGATGCCAAAGTGCTGCAAAACTTGGTCCTCAATCTTGCATCCTCAGTGGAAAGTGGTGCTGTGAACATTAGGACCTTTTTAGAAGAGGCTTTCCGTCATTTGGGTGACGAGCATTACCTTCTGAATGCTCTCCTTGCTATTCGAAAGGAGGTAGACCAGATGGAGCAGGATGCACTGGAGAGCAAAGCAAGGTCTGACCCAGAGAAGGAGAGGATGGAGGAACAAATTAACCTTGCTGAGGCTGCGAAGACAGTGCCTAGACAATTCACTTTCACCCCCCTTCCTCACCAGAATTGTATGAGGCCAGTGACAATGACTCCTACGACTCGGACAGGTCCACTAGGTATAGCATTTGGAACTTGTAATAGTGGTACCTAGACCATGGTCTTAGTGGTAGTAATGCATCCAAATAAAATAGGAACTTCTGTGTTATATCTGTGATGCATGTGTAACCGATGTAGGATATGGTTGAAGCTTATGTTTCCTTATGTACGAACCTTATGTGGAATGCTTCATCCTTTTGTATGAAACTTATGTGCAATGGTTCATCCTTCTGTTCATTTTCTATGAACCTTATGTGGAATGCATTCAAGTTTGTAGTTTATACTCCAAGTTTGTTATCTGTTGTCCAACTTAATGTATTTATGTATTTCATTCCAGAATGGCTGACAACAACACAAACACACCTTTTCGACCACCTGCTGCCAGCCCTAATTCAGGTAACCAAATTTTTCCCCCACCCATGTGGGATCCTCAGATGTGGCAGGCCCAAGGTTTGGACCCAACACAGGCTTCTATTTTTACTAATCCTACATCCCATATGACCAATCCTACCTGGTCCCAGGGACCTAATGACCCATCTCCATATACCTTTCGTAATCCATGGAACCCATATTTTGGTATGACGAATACTGGGGGTCCTCCTACACAAACATCTTTCGGTCAACCACAGATGGTACCACCCATTCCATGTCCACAGGTTTCCACCCATGTTCCCAACCAGACTGACCCTATCAATTTTGAATCCGAAGCAGAACACAGTGTCCAGGAAGTTAACAGCCCTAGCAAACCTTCAGATACACCTGGGACATTTAGGAGGACAAAGGAACAGAACTTCAAACCTGATGAAGACCTATTGCTTTGCAAAACATGGCTAGAGATTAGTAGTGACCCAGTTATTAGCACAGGGCAGAGGAAGGAGGGTTTGTGGGCTAGAATTGAGAAAAGGTACAATGAACTTAGGGGTGAGTTTCCATTGAGACTTAATAGGGCTCTCAGCAGCAGGTGGGACAAAATAAGAGCTGAAACATGCAAATTTGCTGGATTCTACGCTCGAGTACTAAGGGAAAACCATAGTGGCCTCACAGATAACGACAAGGTACAATGATATTCATTTGTAATACTTTATGTATGCCATGGTTTATGTCAACTTAATGTTATTCGTGCACTGACAACTGGTTTTCAATCTTGTGTAGACTTCGAAAGCTGCAACTCTGTATGCAACGTCACAGAAAAAGCCTTTTCATTTCATGCATTGCTGGACGCGCCTAAAAAACAAACCCAAATGGGATGCCATGGTTCATGGAAGCCCCTGGAGAGGCAATGCGGGGACGGAGCCTGTTCGTAGTCTAACACCTACAGGGTTTGTTAATGAAGTGGAATATGATGAAGGTGGTTCAAAAGGCAAGAGACCATTAGGACGTGACTCGACGAAAGCATCAAGGAAGAAGTCAATGTCCAGTTCATCCCAGTCTACTGACTACCTGTCAAGAATCCATGACATTCAAATAGCAAGATTGAAGCAAAGTGAAGAAAAATCCGACTTAAACAACAGAACATTGAGTTCATGAAGGAAGTTGAACTCAAGAAGTTGGAGGTTCAATCCAAGGAAATAGAAGTGCAGAAAAAAAAATTAATGATGGAAGACAGGAAGCAAAAGGACGAAGAGCGGAACAAACTTTATGCTATGGACATGGATGCTTTACCAGAAGAGTTGAGAGCTGTATACATCGCGAGGAGGAAAGGTTTAATCGACTATTTCATCAACAATCCTGTCTGAAGAGTACTAATTTATTTCATAAGGTGTTGCTCACCTTTGTATCGGCAAAATGTGGTGCTGTGTGTTTGGACATGTGTCATTTGGAGTGTTTCAACATTTGCTTAGTTGTTTGAGAACATGAGCTTGGTTTTTGAACATTGTTTATTTTCAGACTATTGATATTCATAATAAGGATTTATCAAACATGAGTTGACGTTTGCCAACATATGCAATTTATTTGTAGCAGAGCCATTACACATACAAGTAACCATGACTTGTTAACTACCGACCAAGATACATGACACGACTTGCATTCCTTGTACTAATGACTTAGTTCATACTAGAAATAAAACAACATTGTTGTAGCACATAATATGGATGAAAGCCTTCAACCCATGGACCCTCGACGAGCCCAAAGGTGTTCTATCAGGTTGTGCTGCAAAGACAAGTATGTGGTCTGAGATGTGATGTCCTGGTCGGGATCGTGGGGTAACTCGGAGCGGATATGATTGTTTAGCCACTCGTTGCGGACCTCAGGAATATTGTTACACACTTCTGGGGGGCCTGTGGGCCCAATGAAGTCCACATTTGCTGCACCATCTCCTTCGTCCTCGACAATCATGTTGTGCATAATAATGCAAGCAGTCATCATGTCTGCGAGGTGATGACGATCCCAACCATAAGCAGGGCCACGTAGAACTGCCCACCTCGCCTGCAAAACTCCAAATGCTCGCTCAATGTCCTTTCGACAACTCTCTTGCTTGGTTGTGAAGTGAACCTTTTTTTCCTCAAATGCGTGACGAATTGCTTTTACAAAGGTAGGCCAATTTGGATATATGTCATCTGCTAAGTAGTATCCGAAATTGTACGTGGTCCCATTAATAGTGAAGTGCACAGGTGGCATCATCCCATTACGTAACGGATCAAACACTGGTGACCGATGAAGCACGTTGAGATCATTGTTAGTACCAGACATTCCAAAAAAGGCATGCCAAATCCACAGATCATACCCAGCGACTGCCTCTAGTATCATTGTTGGCCTCGAATTGCGCCCACAAAACTGTCCGCGCCATGCAGTAGGACAGTTGCGCCATTCCCAATGCATACAATCGATGGAGCCTAGCATACCCGGAAACCCCTTTCCGCGTTTACACTTAGTATGCGAGCAATGTCGTCGTGGTTAGGGATACTGAGGTATCGTTCGCTAAAGGAAGAGTTGATTGCGCGACAGAAACGGATAAGGCAGTCCCTAGTCGTAGTCTGTCCAATCTGTATGTACTCATCTACCGCATCGGTTGGTAACCCGTACGCAAGGATACACAAAGCAGCACAAACTTTTTGTAATGAACCAAGCCCTGCTAAACCAGTTGCATCACATCGAATAGTGAAGTAATCGTCTTCTCGCTGAACGACACGAAGGATACGTAGGAACAAAGGACGATGCATCCGAAACCTAAAAACGAAAACAAAGCATGTAATAAGTAAACGAACCTCAAAATAAAAGTAAAATCATTACTTAGGAAATGTACCTTCGACGAAAAACATGTGATGGATACACTGGATTAGGTCCGAAGTAGTGGTGCTTGATGAGATTTTCTCCAGCAGCGTGGTCCCTATGGATAACTCGGCGAGGCAATGAGGAGCGCCTACGGCGCGTGCTCGTGTTTCCTAGACCAAGGTGGTCAACATGTTGGCAAAGCAACAAGTTGTCAATCTCATCGTCGGAATCATCGGATGACGATGACAACACTAGGCTTTTCAATGAGGCCATGAGGAGCTGAACTAAGACTACGTACTACGTACTTGTGATGGAATAGCAGATGATACAGAAGAGACGAGTGTGTAGATGAGTGGAGCATGTCCGCAGGGGAACCTTATTTATAGATGGCTTCGGTGTGTGAAGGAAGCCAGACGGTCGTGGCTTGCCGTACAAGCCAGTCGTGTGGTGGAAGGCACTCGTGTCGTGTAGTACAAGAATGCGAATTTCTTTTTATAAAAGTACATCAAATTCGAACGTATTTATACTAACGAATTGATAATAATTTTGATGTGTGCTAATTAATTGTGGACGAAAATACGCCCGTGTACTGTGCAAAGAAGAAATAAAATTAAAATTAATATTGGATGGTAGTTGAGTTAGTTGATGATGAAAGTATATAATATTGGTGTGGTGGGGTATAGAGGATTGGTATAGGGGGAACCGCTGTAGAGCGTGGAGATATAGGGGGAGAGTGAACACTGACGTGGCACGTGAGTAAGATATAGGGGGATAAATTTAGGGGAACCGTTGAAGTCGGTCTCAGCCTAGCCCAATCTAGCACCAAATAGTAGAACTCTGCGTCTGCGCACCAATGAGGCAGTGACACAGTGGGTGTGGGAATCCCCTTGTGCATGGACCCCGGAAATTCCTTGCCACTGGACAGCTGACACCTGGCTCCGATGTTTTATTCCTTGGGAATATAATGGCGGTCTTGCCACTTTCGACTGGAAAAGCCACCTGATGGTATAAAAGAAGATTGCAGAGGAGGACGCGAAAGGCGAGCTGATGAACTTCAGAGAGCTAATAATGAAATTAAAGAATTTCAGTCTAAAGTTGTCGCCCGATGCCGATATTTGTTCGTGTGTGCGACGATAGACTTTTATGGATTCTCAAGCTTAGTTGAATTTTTATGTTCTCTCTAAAATTCGCCAGTTGCCTTCTTGTGAATAGTAGAGTTATTGTGTAAAAGCTGAATCTCATTAATCGACATGCTGATTTTTCCAATCAAGAAAGGTCCTAATCAAAGCGTCAACTTCCACATTATCACCTTGATGTATACATTCATCTAGAGCTAAACATGCATGTGTATATACATTGTTGGATCTTTTATGGGCTTGGCCCATTTATTCAATAATATTTCTATGATGTGTAATGGTAAAGAATACCAATAGTACCATATTGGAATTCCAAAGGTCGTTGGCTTGACTTATATGGTGGGAATTATTCCACTTAATTTGAGAAGTCAAGAAACGAACCAAGCTTGCCACACGCGCGGGCTCGGACTCGGGCCGGGCGGGGGCGGGCGTGGAGTGGTTGTGTTAATTTTTAGCACTCATTAACCGTGGGAGTTTCAACTCCGGGTTAAACCTTTCAGATGCCCGTCTCTTGATGGCACGCGATCAGAACTCTTTCAGAATCACTGTCCAGCCGCAAGTGTGGGTATTTCCATCTCGTAACTCTGCGCGCACAGAGGAGCGAGAGAGCAGGTGCCTCCGAAGCCTTTGTCGTTCGAGACCTTACACAGGGGATCGGCAATTAGGTTTTTGGGGAGCGTCTACGCGACTGCCCGAACATCATTCTGGTAAACATCTTCTTCTTCCTGGCGGCATGACAAGAGAAGCCGGACAAGGATCTGGATCCCCGGAGCGCATGGGAGGGTATGACCAATTCAGCTTGTTACCGTTTTATGTTTTTCAGATTATATATGTTTCATATGTTCATCTCTACTGTTTCGGATGTAGCCATGAATTTATCCTATCTATTCTGTCATATTATATCATGACATGTCTGATGCATGTTCATGCTAGTAATATGTCATATTTGTTTATTTTAATTTTACAGTCATGTTGTTTATGTTGTTATCTACTTATTTTTAGTTGTTCCATCATGATGCATTTACCATGTTTATATGCTTATTATGTTTATATGATTCATACGTTTTATGTTCTCATACTCCATATTGTTATGGATATGTTTGACATCATGATTTCCATGATTAATTATCTTTTATAAATTATCATCATAATGTTAATTTATGGAATTAAAATAATATGAAAAATGCCTATATTTCTAACAATCCAAAAATCTAATGTTAGACATTTTTCTGTCAGAGGTTTTGCTGCTGTGCTAAAGCCTGATCCTTTTGATGGTAAAAACTTCTTGATTTGAAAAGCTAAGATGGAATTGTGGCTTACTGCAATGTCTTGTTATCATGCCGCTGAGGGCAAGCCTGCCAACTTACCTCATGAGGATGAGGCTAAGTTTAAGGCTGAAGACAACCTCTTTCGAGGAGCAGTGATTAGCGCACTTAATACAAAATTCCAGAAAAGCTATATCATCCTTCCTACAGAGAAAGAGTTATGGGGTGCACTTGTTGGAAAGTTTGGAGTTACTGACGCTGGTAGCAAGTTGTATCTCATGGAGCAGCTATATGACTACAAGATGGTTGAGAACCGATCTGTAGTGGAACAGGCTCATGAGTTTTAGATACTAGCTAAGGAACTTGAGCTTTTTCCTTGTCCTTTGCCTGACAAGTTTGTGGTTGGCGGTATAATCGCCAAGTTGCCACCTTCTTGGAAGGACTTTGCTACCTCTCTCAAACATAAGAGACAAGAGTTCAATGTGCAAGAGCTCATTGGTACTCTTGATGTTGAGGAAAGGGCTAGAACAAAGGACAATGGAAAAGGTGTTGAGACCTCTACTGCTAATGTGGTGCAAAAGAGAAACTTCCGCAAGTTTAACAAGAAGAAAAACCAGAACAAACAAGAGAACACAAAGAAACCTGTTCATACAGCACAGTTTAAAAAGAATAACAACAACAAGGGAAAGGGAGGATGCTTTGTCTGTGGTAGTGATCAACATTGGGCTAGAGAGTGCCCTGATCGCAAGTTCACACAGGACAAGAAATCGGCTAATGTTGTAACTACTGAAACTGGAGATGGAACATCTGGATATGGTAATTCTTTACCATTTGTTCTTTCAGTTTGTAATTCACCTGAGTGGTGGATGGATAGTGGTGCAAACATTCATGTGTGCGCTGATGCCTCTATGTTCTCTTCCTACCAGGTCGGGAGGTCTGGCGCCTTGTTAATAGGAAATGGGTCGCGTGCTCATGTTCTTGGTGTTGGTACGGTCATTCTGAAGTTTACTTCGGGAAAGACGGTGCCAATGAAGAGCGTGCATCATGTACCCTCTATCAAGAAGAATCTCGTTAGTGCTTCTATGCTATGTCGAGATGGATACAAAGTTGTTCTTGAGTCAAATAAATGTGTTGTGTCGAAACATGGTACTTTTGTTGGTAAAGGATATGACTGTGGAGGCTTGTTCCGCTTATCACTACAATATGTGTGTAATAAAATAGTGAATTCTATTAATTTTTCTGATGAGTCAGATTTATGGCATTCACGTTTTTGTCATGCAAATATAAATTTAATTCCTAAATTTAACTTGGTCAAAAAGTCTAAGTGTCATGTGTGTGTTGAATCAAAACAACCTCGCAAGCCTCACAAGGCTGATGAGGCGAGGAATTTGGCACCTCTAGAACTTGTTCATTCTGATCTGTGCGAGATGAATGTAATTTTGACCAAAGGTGGTAAAAGATACTTTCTCACTTTTATAGATGACTCCACCAGATTTTTCTATGTGTATCTCTTAAAAACAAAAAAATGAAGCGTTTAGCTATTTTAAGACCTATAAAGCTGAAGTTGAGAATCAACTTGAGAGGAAAATAAAACGGTTAAGGTCCGATTGAGGTGAAGAATATTTCTCTAATGTGTTCGATGAGTTCTGCGTGGAATATGATATTATTCATGAGAGGACACCGCCATTCTCACCACAATCCAATGGGATTGCTGAAAGGAAAAACCGCACTCTAACAGATTTGGTGAATGCCATGTTGAGTACAACGGGATTATCCAAGGCATGGTGGGGTGAGGCGATTTTGACAGCATGTCATGTCCTGAACAGAGTTTCAACAAAGAACAAAGAGATCACACCATTTGAGGAATGGGAAAAGAGAAGATTAAATCTCTCATACTTGCACTTGGGGTTGCTTGGCTAAAGTGAATGTGCCAATCAACAAAAAGCGTAAACTTGGGCCTAAAACTGTTGATTGTATATTCCTTGGGTACTCTTTTCACAGCACTGTGTATAGGTTCTTAATTATAAAATCTGATGTGCCTGATATGTATGTTGATACTATCATGGAATCAAGAGACACAACATTTTTTGAGAATGAGTTTCCCATGAAGAATACACCTAGTGATATAAGTCATGAGACTATAATTCCCCATGAGCACGAACTGTCTATTCCTATAGATCATGCTGAGGATCTTCACGTGCACATCCCTGAGGAAGATGACACTGTAGTCACTCGAAAGAGCAAGACATAGAAGGTTGCAAAATCCTTTGGTAATGACTTTATAGTGTACCTTGTGGAAGACACACCAACTACTATTAGTGAGGCATATTCCTCTCCTGATGCTGACTTATGGAAGGAAGCAGTAAGGAGTGAGATGGAATCTATTATGTCTTATGGAACTTGGGAGGTCGTTGACCGTCCTTATGGTTGTCAACCTATAGGCTGCAAATGGATCTTCAAGAAAAAGCTTAGGCCTGATGGTACAATCGAAAGGTATAAGGCAAGGCTTGTGGCCAAAGGATATACCCAAAAAGAGGGTGAAGATTTCTTTGATACCTACTCACCAGTTGCTCGATTGACTACAATTCACACATTAATAGCTGTGGCAGCCTCTTATGGTCTTATCATTCATCAGATGGATGTTAAGACAACTTTCCTAAATGGAGAGTTAGATGAGGAGATCTACATGGATCAGACAGAAGGGTTCATTGCGGATGGTCAAGAGAACAAGGTGTGCAGGTTGATAAAATCATTGTATGGCCTAAAACAAGCACCTAAGCAATGGCATGAAAAGTTTGATAATACTCTTACAGCTGCTGGTTTTGCTGTAAATGAATCTGACACGTGTGTATATTATCGGTATGGTGGGGGTGAGTCTGTTATGCTGTGCCTTTATGTTGATGACATCTTGATCTTTGGATCAAATCTCAATGTGATTGAGGAAGTTAAAAATCTTCTATCGAGCAACTTCGAAATGAAAGATTTGGGAGAAGCTGATATCATTCTAAACATCAAGCTTATTAGATAAGGTGATGGTGGGGTAACTTTGTTACAATCTCATTTTGTGGAAAAGGTATTGAGTTGCTTTGGTTTTAGTGACTGTGATCCTGCTTCAACACCTTATGACCCTAGCATGGTATTGAGAAAGAATCGGAGAATAGCAAGGAATCAATTGACATACTCCCAGATCATTGGCTCGCTCATGTACCTTGCAAGTACAACAAGGCCAAACATCTCATATGTTGTGAGTAAGCTGAGTCGGTTTGTGTCAAAACCAGGAGATGATCACTAGCGTGCTCTTGAGAGAGTGTTGCGGTATTTGAAAGGTACTATGACATACGGTATTCATTATACTGGAAACCCAAAAGTGCTGGAAGGCTATTGTGATGCCAACTGGATTTCTGATGCTGATGAGCTTTATGCCACAAGCGGATATGTGTTTCTGTTTGGAGGTGGCGCTGTTTCCTGGAAGTCTTGCAAGTAGACTATCTTAACGAAGTCTACAATGGAAGCAGAACTCGCAGCATTAGACACTACTGGGGCTGAGGCCAAGTGGCTCCGTGATTTCCTATTGGATTTACCGGTAGTTGAAAAACTGATACCAGCTATTTCCATGAAATGTGACAACCAAATGGTGATTACAAAGGTTAACAGTTCTAGGAATAACATGAAGTCTACAAGGCATGTTAAGAGAAGATTAAAATCTGTCAGAAAGCTGAAAAACTCCGGAGTTATAACGGTGGATTATGTTCACACATCGAATAATCTGGCAGATCAATTCACTAAGGGTCTGTCACACAATGTGATAGAAAGTGCATCGAGAGAAATGGGTATGGGACCCATGTGAAATCTACTATAGTGGTAACCTGCTCTATGTGATCGAAGATCCCGTGAAGTAGAGTGGAGACACAAGCTAGGAGTAGATTGTGAGGAAAGATCCCTTTCTTTAACTCATTTATGACGCACATCTTTCCTATCTGTAAGGCAGGATGGTATTTACCTTAATGTATTAAAAGAGTCTTATAAAGGTGAGATGTTGTCCTACAGAACATGTTCTGAGGAATACACCTATATGAGTCAGACTGTGGTCACAGTCTATGGGACTTGGGTAATCCCTAAATACTCATGTTGGGGGGCCTTCGTCTTCCGAAGGTCCTCAAAAACATGATTTAACAATGTTTCCGGAGTGTAATACATGAACAGGTACCTTCGAGCTCAGATCAGAACCACAGTGTGAGAAGCACGAACAATACGAAGGTTGACGTAGCGCCGAAGCTACGCGCAAGGGAGCTTCGGCATGACAGCAGGAAAGGGAACCGACTTAAAGGGGAAAAGACTATTTAGACCTCAATGGATTACCTTAGGGTCATTAGCAAATGTAAAGGGCATGGATGTAATTTCACATGGGATGTGTCCCATGCCTATAAATAGATGAACAGTACTCCCGTATTGTTCACGCTGACTTGGCATTTGCTTTTGTGTCACGCTTGTACCTTTGTTTTCTGTCAAGCCGAAGGTACCAAATGTTATTCAATACCGTCCTTATATTAACTTACAATTATATACTGAGAAATATATATGATAATGTTATTGTTTCTTATGCTTTACATGCTCCATTCGTTGTTAATATTTATACATATATGTATGTTGAAATGATGAAAGTATGTCCTTTATGACCTTCATCCGAAGATCATTATATACTTGGGGAAATAATGCTTCGAAGGACAAAGGGCATTAACAAATAACTTGTTTTGGTGTTGCCTTGTTCTCAATTTATAGCATTTGAGAGCAAGTCCCCAACATTGGCGCCCACCTCCCGTGAACCCTCTTTTCGACCACCTTCGGCAAGCACTGACCTTCGTCATGCCACCGAAGAAAGCTTCAGCGACAGGGGTTGCCGCACTGCAGCCACTAGACCCGAACCAGGAGACCCTTTCTCTTCGAGAGGCTCGAAGCCAGAAGAGGAAGGCCACTAGTCCAACACTCCAGGAGGAGTTGGACCAAGAAATCAGAAACATGGAGATAATCCACCAGCAAGTGCAAAGGAAGAAGGAGAAGATGGCTCGACTGGCTGATCTTCAGAGGCAGATCGACGAAGCCACCGAAGAAGTACGCCATCTTGTTCAAGACGAACAAGATCGAAGGCCCCAACACAGGGAGCTTCATCAAGAAGTCTTGTTCAACAACGATGGATGGTATGATGATTTTAATCATGATACCTTTACTTTTGATGATGCTTCTCCCTTGGCAGCAGAACTGCAGGCTATCCCATGGCCCCCCCATCATACAAGCCACCTCAGCTTCCCATGTATGATGGGCATTCAGACCCGAAGCAGTTTTTGATGAGTTATGAAGCAACTACATCTTCATATGGAGGCAATGCAGCTGTCATGGCCAAGTCCTTCGTCATGGCAGTTCGGAATGTGGCCCAAACATGGTATTCTTCTCTTCAGCCAGGGACCATTATTTCGTGGCAGAAGCTCAAGGATATGCTGGTGACAAGTTTCCAAGGCTTCCAGACGAAGCCAGTCACAGCTCAGGCCTTGTTTCAGTGCACGCAAGATCATGAGGAGTACCTCCAGGCATATGTCTGAAGGTTCTTGCGTCTCATAGCACAAGCACCTACAATGCCTAATGAAATTGTTGTTGAAGCCATGATTAAAGGGCTTCGTCCAGGACCTACTGCTCAGTATTTCGCTAGAAAGCCCCCACAGACTCTGGAGAAGCTGCTTCAGAAGATGGATGAGTACATCCGGGCTGACAATGACTTCCGCCAAAGAAGGGAGGAAGCATATAGGTTCTCTGAAATGACTAGGGGCTTCGGAGGAAGAATCCACCTGAGGCACGTCAGGTCAATTCATAACTCCATCCAGAGTGATGACAGAGGAAGTCAACAGCAGAGACCACAGTATTCTTTACAAGCTTCGGGACAGCAACAAAGCTCTTTCCGGCCGCCAGCTCCAAGAGGTAGAGGCGCTAGGGGCTTCGGAGGAAGATATGGGGACCAGCCCAGGAAAATCTACTGCCTATTTTGTGGTGAAGACAAGGGCCATAATACGAGAACGTGTCAAATCACCATCCAAAAGCAGAAAGAAATTGCAGAAGCCGAAGCCCAGAAAAATCAGCCGAAGTAGGTCATGCATACTGCTTCGTGTCATTCACCCTACATACCAGAATATGTGGGTAATCATCCCACAGCTTCTGTTGCTTCGGCTAGTCGGCCGCAAGTTTCTTGGCCACAACTTCCACCTCCGCCGCCGCTACAACCTGCCTACTCACGAGGTTAGCAGCCAGAAGGGAGCCAACAGACCCATCAGCAGCGAGATTTTAGGGAGGGGTCTGAAGCTCGCACAGTTAACAGCACTGTGCCAGAGTCAAAACACATATATTGAGAGATATCCTACCTTTGGCACTGTTTTACATTCACTGTCGTTTTCTTTTTAATAAGGAACAAACAATATAAACCTAGTTTTCTTGTTATTTTTTAATTTTCTGTACTAGCTTCATTTACATCAAAATGAAATATACCTTCGTCACAGACTCACGAGAATGCCGAAGCTATAAAGAGGTATTCCTTCGGAAATGCAGTGCTAAAAATCACAGTAAAAGTTTCACCGAAGCTACAAAAAGTCGTTCTTAAAGAACACAGCGTAAGTTTGCCGATGCTTCGAAAAGCCGTTCCTAAGGGAGCGCAGCGTAAGTTTTCTGCTCAAAAGTCGTTCCTTAGGGAATGCAGAGCCAAATACCGCCGAAATATAAGGCGAAGTGCGAAAAGTCAACGAGAATACCGCTGAAATAGAAGGCGAAGAAGTTCAAAAGATGTTCCTTAGGGAATGCAGAACTTACACCGAAAAATAAACGGTGCAGCCGAAAAGTAAACGGCAAAGAGATTTCAGTCATTCCTTAGGGAATAAAGGTTGTGGATGAAGCTTCAGATGTGTGTGTTTGGGCATTCATTTGCACGATACATTAGCATCATTCTTTGCATCATACATCATAGCATCACATCAAACGTCATATCACATCAATGATATCAATTGAAAACAAGGCTGATCTTCGGGCAATGCTTTACAAAAAATGAAAAGAGGTCAAGGCACAAAGTAAGCTGAAAATCATAGCTTCATCAGTTCTGATGCGGAAAAAGCTTTTCTTTATGAAGCATTGATGTTTTACAAAGTACATATGATTTTTACGAAGCATAAAGGCTCTTCTTTACGAAGCATGAAAAGAAGGGAACGTGTTTTTTTGCCGAAGGCTCAAGAACGGTATGTACATAAAGTCTCATGCATCGCAAAGAACTGAATTACAAATAATTCATATATTACATTCAAGCACCAAATATTACAAGCACAGTTCAGCAAATGTTACAATAATATTCTAGAAATGTTTTTACAATAGCTATTCTTCTTCTTTCAAAACTTTATCTGCAACTTCGGTCAGTAATTTGGTAACGACTTCGTCTACAATAGCTTCGGCCATATTAATAATTTCTATTGTTTTCCTTGTCTCTGGGTCAGCCAGTGGGTCGAATGGCTCTGGGGAAGGAGATAGTTCAACTGCGGTAGAAGACATGAATTAGTTCGAAGTCACAAAAATAAACAACAATAAAGTTAAAAGACATTAAGTAATACCTATCCGTCTTTCAAGTTCCGCAACTTTTTCAGCTGCTTTCGCTGCTTCTCGAGTGTCATGAATATCTTTTTCGCTCTTTTTCATTATTTCATGGGTCATCCCTCGGCCGCCATTTTCCCAGATATCAGTGAAAAATTTTCCGCCTATTGAGCTTGCTTCGGCTGAGGGGTCCTTCGTATCGTCGATAGAGAAGGCAGCTTCGGCCTGGGCCATAGTTTTAACATGTTCGTACCCTGCCTTCTCTAAAATAGCTGCAACTCCTCTCGTGCCAGAGAAGGCACAGACATCCCCGCGATCACTCAAAATCTCTTCGAAGGCTTCGGCCTCACCGCTGATCCACTCGATCACGCCCTCAGGATCGCCCCTTATGAAGTTCTCTTCGCTTGAGTACGTGCCCACGTTGGCGAAGCTAGTCTTTATCTTTTTTACGCATTCTACAGATTTTTCAAAACATCTTTCTTTTGATAAGCGAAGTTCTGCAACTGTTTTTTCACAATAATTTTTCCAGTAATCACTGGCATCTTGTTCAGCTTCGGCAACAGCGTATTTTAATTTGGCTTCAGCCAGTTGTTTTTGAAGGTTTTCAATCTCATTCCTTTGGATTTTAGATTGAGCCTTGAAGTTAGCTTCATCCCCCTTTACTTTGTCCACCAATGTAAGTAGGATTTTGCCTTTTTCCAAGGCTTCATTTCTTAGCTTGATAACCTCTGTTTGAAGGTTGTTGAGAGTAATAGTGCAGCTCTCATCTTCAGCATTCTTTTGTGCCCTTAAGGCGTTGCTAAGTATTAAGCCCTATACAAAAGAATGAATGGATTAACATAAGAACAAAAGACTAATTCAAAATGCATAAACTTCAAAATTCATAATTTTTGTACCTTCAGACTATTGTATGCAAGGCTATCCGCAAGATCGTCCTTCGTCATGGCACAGAGGCCAACTTCGAGCTTCGGAAAACCCATACTTCTGGCCATCTCCCGGCAGACGGATAATTCTTTGTTGTCTGGGAGGCAATACAAGAAGTCATCTTCATTCATACCATTAAACACTAGGGCCCCTTTCGGGTACTTCAGTTCTCGGGCATAGTGTTTAGCTTCAAAAATTTCTTCCTCAGATAATCTTTTTCCCGAAGCATGTCGAATGATATAATCAGGATATTCGGAAGGTGCTTCGGGAGCAAGGGATTCGGCTTCTTTGGCCATATTTCTCTCAAAAGCTATATCAGTATTTGGAGGTACTTCTTCGGCCCCTTGCTCGGCTGTGGCAAGCTTCGTTTCAACTGGCACTGTGGGTTCGGCCTCGGTTCCAGCCTCAATTGTTGCAGTTTTACCTTTCATCTGCCTAGTATCAGCTTCAGCCTGTGCCTCGGCACTTTCGGCAACCTTCTTTATGGAAGAAGGGTGTTTAGAGTCTGTTGTTTCCAAAATGTCTAATACATTTACCATCCTTTTCCTTCTAGGGGTTATCGCAGAACTTTTTTTTGCCTTCAGCACTGTTGCTTCTATTGAAGGACTTAGAATCTCGGGCATCTTTGTTGCTTCTTCAGTTTTTGATTTTTCAGCCATATCTTCGTTAACCCTTGTTTTAATAAGCTTAGACGAAGGCGCCTTCGGCATTACAGCTGGCTCTTTGATCTGCGTGGGAGGAGCAGGTTCTTTTGCTTCAGCAACTGCAGAAGTTTTCTCGCCAAACTCAGGCACTGTGGCCGGTTCGATGTAGCGCGGTCGGTGGGTAAGGACCTTCAACTTTTTTCTCTTCGGCGCAGGCTCGCTTGGAGCAGCCGAAGCAGCAACCTTTCCAGAAGTTGCATCCTTTCTTTTTTGACCCCGTGGCGGGTAGCGATAGTCAGGGTACACAAATCCAATAGCATCAAAAACTCTATTTAATCTTTTCTTTTTTCAGCTCCCGAAGGCTGCATATAGTGCATTATCTTCGGACTTGGAATATGCTCCAAGTAGCTCATCGCTAGTATTTTCAACACACTTTAGTCAGTCATCATCTGGTTCGACAAACTGGTCTCCAAACCTGAAGGTGTATTTCAATCGAACCAAACCACCTTCGCTAGGGTTAGTGATGGTTTCTTTTGGCATTTCCCAGCTGTCTATCAGTGGCCATATCCTGTAGGCTACATGTTGTCTCTTATCCCAATAAAAGAGCAAACTGTGCTGAAGGCCCTTCGACATGCTTCGGCTGCCTCATCAATTTCTACCTTCGACTTTCGGGGGCCGAAGCGGGACCAAATCATTTTTTCAGATTTCTTTAATATCTTCTCTTGCCTTCAAATCATTTTCACGTAAAACCACTCTTCTATCCAGGCCCCGGGCCACCTCTTCTGAAACGTTGGCACCGGGTAGCTGGCGCCAGAGCGAGCAACGAAGCTATAGCACCCAAAATTGTTATGATATTGTTCTTTACCCCAGGGCTTCGTCTCATACGAAAGCTCGTGCATGCTGCAAAAACATTTTGCACTTGGCTCTAGACCTTGAGTCCTCACAGCTCAGACGAAGATCCCCATTCTAATAACTGCTTCGGGGGTGATCTGATGAAGGAAAATCTGGTACGTCTTCAAAACTTCAACCACAAATCTGCTCAACGAGAACCGAAGTCCAACTTTGAAGAAGCTTCGATAGATTACAACTTCGTTTTCTTCGGGAGCATGAACGGCTCTGTCTACGTCAGCCCTCACAATAGACATATCTCGAAAATACCTCCCTCTCATATTATCAAGATGACTCTGTTTGATAGTTGATTTCCCGAAGACTGCATGACTTGGTCGCCAGGGCCGATCTTCAGAGTCTTCGCCCCCACTCTCTGTCACTATCATCAGTATCTTCAGACAAGCCTTCCAGAATTTCTTTAGTAATCTTCTCTGTATTCGTTTTCGCCATTGACTCAACAAATCCAGTAGTCTTCTCCTCAAGAAGCTTCTCCTCTTCGGTTAGCTTCGTCTCAACAACTGTCTTTTTATCTTGAGACATCTTATCTTCGGAAATGACGAAAACGTGTCCTTCAAACCGAAGCTAAAAAGCTTGAGAGCTATCAAGCGCTAGTAAGCACAAGTTAACAAATTGAGAAAATAAGGCAAATGGCACAAGCAGTGTATCAAATGCAGGCGGTGTGAGATCCTATTTATACGCACAACACGCTCCAAGTTGGAGGGCCCTGTCTGTCATTGACTGTTGCTATTCTAGCAAAGGGAAGGTCTTTTTTCGGACCTTCGACTTAGGGCCTTCGTCCATGTTGCAATCTGAATTCGTTATTCTAACAAATTAATATTGTGAGGGGATACTGTT
The DNA here is from genome assembly GCF_902167145.1 of Zea mays. Lineage (NCBI taxonomy): Eukaryota > Viridiplantae > Streptophyta > Magnoliopsida > Poales > Poaceae > Zea > Zea mays. The sequence goes on from NC_050104.1 coordinate 18,563,213, forward strand.
GGGGGCCTTCGTCTTCCGAAGGTCCTCAAAAAGATGATTTAACAATGTTTCCGGAGTGTAATACATGAACAGGTACCTTCGAGCTCGGATCAGAACCACAGTGTGAGAAGCACGAACAATACAAAGGTTGACGCAACGCCAAAGCTACGCGCAAGGGAGCTTCGGCATGACAGCAGGAAAGGGAACCGACTTAAAGGGGAAAAGGCTATTTAGACCTCGATGGATTACCTTAGGGTCATTAGCAAATGTAAAGGGCATGTATGTAATTTCACATGGGCTACGTCCCGTGCCTATAAATAGATGAACAGTACTCCCGTACTGTTCACGCTGACTTGGCATTTGCTTTTGTGTCACGCTTGTACCTTTGTTTTCTGTCAAGCCGAAGGTACCAAATGTTATTCAATACTGTCCTTATATTAACTTACAATTATATACTGAGAAATATATATGATAATGTTATTGTTTCTTATGCTTTACATGCTCCATTCGTTGTTAATATTTATACATATATGTATGTTGAAATGATGAAAGTATGTCCTTTATGACCTTCGTCTGAAGATCATTATATCCTTGGGGAAATAATGCTTCGAAGGACGAAGGACATTAACAAATAACTTGTTTTGGTGTTGACTTGTTCTCAATTTATAGCATTTGAGAGCAAGTCCCCAACAACTCATGAAAGGCACTGAAGTGTGACTTATATGCTTCTAAACATCGGGAATGCCCTTTTGCAGCATAGTATCAGCAAAGGATTTGAGTGAATCTCATTTCACACAAAACTGTCAATTCAAGGCTTAGTCCATTGTTCAGTTGTGAATGAGTGAAACTCTTATTCTAGATGGATGTTCAACTTAACAGTCTCCATCGAAACACTGGTATATCAAAGGATTGTGATTCTGATACTTCATCATTACAAACCCTAGACTCTGGTGGGGATTGTTGGATCTTTTATGGGCTTGGCCCATTTATTCAATAAACTCTATGGTGTGTAATGGTGAAGAATACCAATAGTATCATATTGGAATTCCAAGGGTCGTTGGCTTAACTTATATGGTGGGAATTATTCCACTTAATTTGAGAAGTCAAGAAACGAACCAGGCTTGCCACGCGCGCGCGCGCCGCTGGCCGGGCCGGGCTCGGGCTCGGGCGTGGCGTGACGAGGCGAGGCGAGGAGAGGAGAGGCAGACAGGCAGGCAGGCAGGCGGGCGGGCGTGGTGTGGTTGTGTTAATTTTTAGCACTCATTAACCTCGGGAGTTTCAACTCCGGGTTAAACCTTTCAGATGCCCGTCTCTTGATCTGCCGCATGCGAGACCCTTCTCCTTCAGCTTCCCTTCTGCGAAAGGTTAAGTAGGGGAGAACTCCTGTCACTTGGCACGCGAGCAGAACTCTTTTAGAATCACTGTCCAGCCGCAAGTGTGGGTATTTCCATCTCGTAACTTTGTGCGCACAGAGGAGCGAGAGGGTAGGTGCCTCCGAAGCCCTTGCCGTTCGAGACCTTGCACGGGGGATCGACAATTAGGTTTTTGGGGAGCGTCTACGCGACTGCCCGAACATCATTCTGGTAAACATCTTCTTCTTCCTGGCGGCATGATAAGAGAAGCTAGACAAGGATCTGGATCCTCGGAGCGCATGGGAGGGTATGACCAATTCAGCTCGTTATCGTTTTTTGTTTTTTCAGATTATATATGTTTCATATGTTCATCTCTACTGTTTCGGATGTAGGCATGAATTTATCCTATCTGTTCTGTCATATTATATCATGACATGTCTGATGCCTGTTCATGCTAGTAATATATCATATTTGTTTGTTTTAATTTTACAGTCATGTTGTTTATGTTGTTATCTACTTATTTTCAGTTATTCCATCATGATGCATGTACCATGTTTATATGCTTATTATATTTATATAATTCATACGTTTTATATTCTCATACTATATATTGTTATGGATATGTTTGACATCATGATTTCCATGATTAATTATCTTTTATATATCATCATCATAATGTTAATTTATGGAATTAAAATAATATAAAAAATGTCTATTTTTTAACATACATACGGTATTTTTTTCATCTTAGGGTCCGTTCGTTTGTCCAGGATTAGACCAGAATTCATTCCAACTTATCAAAACTTACATAAATTAGAGAAACAATCCGGCCAGGAACCGTTCTAGGCCTTCAATCCGTGAAAAACGAACAGGCCCTTATAGTATAGATGAATTGCTCGCCCCGTATACCGTAATTCTGCCTCCGCCCCGTCCCTAGATATATTCCGACCGTTTTCACCCCCATAGGGTGAGCGGCGTCCATGATAGTCTTCAATGAGCTAGGCAACGGACGAGAACTATGACTTCGTTGACTTGGAGTATCCAACCATCGTGGAGTCGGAGTGGCTCCAGGGGCAAGGGGCAGAGAATGGCCTTAGATTGTCTCCAGCAACGTCCTCTATATACATCCTCTATATCCGTTCTTTACAGTCTTCTCTAAAAGATTTCATCTCCTATATCTACTTTCTCTCCAACAACGTCCTCTAAATCACGTCATCTATATGTAAATACCTATATTAAAGACATTTTTAATTTTTTAATTTTTGTACATACGTATTTGTCATTAGGGGTGGATATCGAGCCAGCTCGGCTCGGCTCGACCGAGCTCGAGCTGGCTCGTTAAGGAAACGAGCTGGCTCGGCTCGGCTCGTTAAGCAACCGAGCCAGAGAACCAGCTCGGCTCGGCTCGTTTGCGAGCTCGAGCTGGCTCGTTTAGCTCGCGAGCCAGAATAAAAAATATTATACATGTATATATACAACAATATAATCAATTGCTAGTTAATTTCATACTAATTTAACACTAGAAAAGACTAACAATACTCATAATTTTATATATCACAACATTTAAACCCTAAACTAACATAGTTCATCACTTATTAATTCATCCAATACAAGTATAGGCTTTGTTTTACAGATAAATTCTAGCTCATTCGAGCTAACGAGCTGGCTCGAGCTCGTGTCGAGCTGGCTCGTTAACGAACCGAGCTGAGATGTTAGCTCAGCTCGTGATAAAATTGAAACGAGCCGAGTCGAGCCGAGCCGAGCTGGCCACGAGTCGAGCGAGCTCACGAGCCACGAGTATTTTGCCCAGCCCTATTTGTCATACTCTCAAATGTATTGTACATATTTTAGTTTTATTAAACCGATTGTTTAAAGTATTCAAATAGATAGAGAACCGTTTAGAGAAACTCTACCTATAGAGAATCCAACAACGTTCTCTAAATTTAGAGGGCCGTTTAGAGGACGTTGCTGGAGGGAATAGAGGACGTCCTCGTCCTCTAAATTTAGTGTACATGACCTTTTAGAGCTCATTGTTGGAGCTAGTCTTATATCGTAAACCAGCCGGTTGAGAAATTGAATTGCCTACTGCCTAACGTGTACAGTAATTTCGTTGCTCGTCAGCAGCTATCACCAGCACTACATCTAGAGAGAGACTTATCGTCAGGACAGCTTTAACATTCAACGTGTAACAGTGCTCCCACGCCACATAGTATTCTCTCCTTTCATTCATAAATATATGATATCGTTATTTTTTTTAAAAACACGGGTCACTTATTTCTAATTAAAAATAATGAGTTATAATTTTTTACTTATTTTATCACTTAAGATAGTTTGTGCTTTATTTAAAATTTTATATTTTTAATAAATATTTTGAATAGGACGAGTGACCAAAGTTTTCAAAAAACCCAACAGTGTCTTATATTTGTGAATGGAGGTAGTATGTAGCTAGTTAGAAATTTAGGGTTTAGGTCCAGTGTTTAGCTAGGCAGCAGTACTCATGTTCCATACGCAATAATAATATTTAGTATTTTGGCAGATTTTTGTTGCCAATGCGGCCGAGCTTTCTGTTCTCTATAACTAGCCAACTACAAACTGTAGATCTATGCTCCCTCTATCCTAAATCATAAAGTTATTTTAAACTTTCTTAGAGAGTGAGAACATGTCTAAGTTTAGCCAAAATTATATATAGCTTAATAAAATGAATTGGAATTCACTTAATAAAATAAACTATTTAGTTTGGAATTTGATATTCCACCGCTTTCCAAAGTTTTGATATAAGCTTATCTCAAATTCATGGGGTTGATGATGGGAAATGATTTTATATATTACTAGAATTTGTTTCTATGCTGTAACTTACAAGACGATCTTCGACTCACTCCTATATAGTTGTCGGAGACCATAATTAGGGATACCCCCAAGACTCCTAATCTCAGCTGGTAACCCCAATCAGCACAAAGCTGCAAAGGCCTGATGGGCGCAATTCAGGTCAAGGCTCCGTCCACTCAAGGGACACGATCTCGCCTCGTCCGAGCCCAGCCTCGGGCAAAGATAGCCGACCCAGGAGGATTCACGTCTCGTCCGAGGGTCTCCTCAAGCAACGGGCGCACCTTCGACTCGCCCGAGGCCCAGCTCGGGCAAGCTTCGCGGAGAAGCAGCCTTGGCCAGATCGCCACGCCAACCGACCGTATCGCAGGAGCATTCAATGCAAGGATCGTCTGACACCTTATCCTGAGCGCGCTCCTCAGTCGGCAGGGCCGAAGTGACCGCAGTCACTTCGCCGCTCCACTGACCGACCTGACAGGAAAACAGCGCCGCGTGCCCTGCTCCGACTGCTGTGCCACCCGCCAGGGTGAGGCTGACAGCAGCCAAGTACAGCCTCGGGCGCCATAGGAAGCTCCGCCTCGCCCGACCCCAGGGCTCGGACTCAACCTCGACTCCGGAAGACAGTCTCCGCCTCGCCCGACCCCATGGCTCGGACTCAACCTCGACTCCGGAAGACGGTCTCCGCCTCGCCCGACCCCAGGGCTCGGACTCAACCTCGACTCCGGAAGACGGTCTCCGCCTCGCCCGACCACAGGGCTCGGACTCCACCTCAACTTCGGAAGACGGTCTCTGTCTCGTCCGACCCCAGGGCTCGGACTCAGCCTCGACCTCGGAGGAGTAACCGCCTCGCCCGACCTCGGGCTCGGACCGACCACGTCACAGGGGGGCCGTCATTACCCTACCCCTAGCTAGCTCAGGCTACGGGAAACAAGACCGGTGTCCCATCTGGCTCGCCCCGGTAAAACAAGTAATGATGGCACCCTGCATGCTCCATGACGACGACGGTCCTCAGCCCCTTACGGAAGTAAGGAGACGTCAGCAAGGATCCGACAGCCCCGACAGCTGTGCTTCCACAGGGCTCAAGCACTCCTCCGACGGCCACGACATCACTTGAACAGGGCAGCAACACCTCTCCAACATCCACGTCGGCATGTACATAGGGCTCTGGCTCCTCCCCGCTAGACACGTTAGCACAATGCTACGCTCCCCGTTGTACACCTAGACCCTCTCCTTACATCTATAAAAGGAAGGTCCAGGGCCCTCATGCGAGAGGGTGGCCGCGCGGGAGGACGGGCCGACGCATAAGGCTCTCTCTCTCTCTCTCTCTCTCTCCCTCACGAACGCTTGTAACCCCCTACTGCAAGCGCATCCGCCCTGGGCGCAGGACAACACGAGGCCGCGATTTCCCCTTATTGTTTTCCCCCTTGTGTTCCATCTCGCGCCGACCCATCTGGGCTGGGACACGCAGCGACAATTTACTCGTCGGTCCAGGGACCCCCTGGGGTCGAAACGCCGACAGTTGGCGCGCCAGGTAGGGGCCTGCTGCGTGTTGACGAACAGCTTCCCGTCAAGCTCCAGATGGGTAGTCTCCAACGACCTCTCCAGCCCAGGACGATGCTCCGTTTCGGGAGTCTTGAGTTCATGTCCCTCGACGGCAGCTACGACATGATACTCCTTCCTCTGCCGCGCGACAACGACAATGGCGGCCGTCAGCCCGCCCGCCGGCGGCGGAATCGACGACGTCTTCCCCGCGTGGCGGAAGAGCAACATCCGGGTCTGTCCCGTCACCTTCCCCGCCGACGGAGGAGGAGGCGGGGCAGGCATATCCAAGCAGGAGGCGGCACCTCGTCGGCTGTCGAGCGAGTCGACGGCGTCGGCGCCCCAACGGGGGACACGTCGGGCGTTGACCTCGCGTCTGAGACGAAGACGAGCGTCATTTCCCCGCAACACGCCAACCCCAAGCAGACGGATGATGTCAGCACGCTCGCGAAGGACTTGCTGGGTGTTAGCCTCGTACCTAAGATGACGGTGCAGTCCGTCCCCGACGCGGCTTCGTCACCATCCGTCGATCAAGAGGTACCGTCCGTTTTTCATCCTGTGCCTTTTAGATTCAGCTTCGACCCACCAAGCGACCCCGCTTCAGTGGATGCTTTCATAAAGGCATATCCAAACCTTCCGGGGTATCATATGTGGTCAACCTGGGACCGGCTGACGGCCGTCTCGACCTACGGGCCCCCGGGTTCCGAGGAAAATGATGAGCCCGGCTCTGGTTGGGATTTCTCTGGGCTCGATAACCCCAGTGCCATGCGGGACTTCATGACCGCATGTGACTACTGCCTCTCTAATTGCTCCGATAGTAGCCACAGCCTCGGCGACGAGGACTGTGGCCCAAGTCGCGAATGTTTCCACGTCGATCTAGGGGGTCTCGACGAAGGCAACCATCTTGGTATGCCGGAGGATGGTGATCCCCCTAGGCATGCGCCTCGCGTTGACATCCTTCGGGAGCTAGCTGTGGTCCCAGTCCCTGCGGGGGGTCAGGACGCACAGCTCGAGCAAATCCGCGAGATGCAGGCCAGGCTCGACGAGGAAGCAGGACCACTTGTGCAGCTTCGGCAAAATATCGGGCAGGAGTGGGCAGGCCGAGCACCGGCCGGAGAAGCGCGTCATCTGGCCCAGGATGTCCAGCACCGCATCGCCGACGATGCCAGGGCAAGGCTGCCCCCAGCTTCCAGCGGGGTCGGCCAGAACCTAGCTGCAGCAGCAATACTACTCCGAGCGATGCCGGAACCATCCACCACCGAGGGGCGGCGTATCCAGGGAGAGCTCAAGAATCTCCTGGAGGATGTCGCGGTCCGACGGGCCGAAAGCTCTGCCTCCCGAAGGCAAGGGTACCCCCCGGAGCATCGCGCCGCGACTTCCCGATTCATGTGGGAAGCCTCGGTCCACACCAGGCGCACGCGGGACACAGCGCATGTGGCCCCGGGTCGCCTCGGCAACGAGCACCACCACCGCGACCGTCGAGCCCACCTCGACGATAAGGTGCGCCGAGGCTACCACCCCAGGCGTGGGGGACACTACGACAGCGGGGAGGATCGGAGCCCCTCGCCCGAACCACCCGGTCCGCAAGCTTTCATCCGGGCCATACGACGGGTGCCGTTCCCGACCCGGTTCCGAACCCCGACTACCATCACCAAGTACTCGGGGAAGACAAGGCCGTAACTGTGGCTCGCGGACTACCGACTGGCCTGCCAGCTGGGTGGAATGGACGATGACAACCTCATCATCCGCAACCTCCCCTGTTCCTCTCTGACGCCGCCCGAGCCTGGCTAGAGCATCTGCCCCCTGCGCAGATCTCCAACTGGGACGACCTGGTCAAAGCTTTCGCCGGCAACTTCCAGGGCACATACGTGCGCCCTGGGAACTCCTGGGATCTTTGAAGCTTCCGCCAGCAGCCGGGAGAGTCCCTCCGGGACTACATCCGGCGATTTTCGAAGCAGCGCACTGAGCTGCCCAACATCACCGACTCAGATGTCATTGGCGCGTTCCTCGCCGACACCACTTATCGCGACCTAGTGAGCAAGCTGGGTCGCAAGACCCCCACCAGGGCAAGCGAGCTGATGGACATCGCCACCAAGTTCGCCTCTGGCCAGGAGGCGGTCGAGGCCATCTTCCGGAAGGACAAGCAGCCTTAGGGGCGCCAGCCGGAAGAAGTCCCCGAGGCGTCCGCTCAGCGCGGCACCAAGAAGAAGGGCAAGAAGAAGTCGCAAGCGAAACGCGACGCCGCCGACGCAGACCTTGTCGCCGCCACCGAGCACAGGAACCCTCGGAAGCCTCCTGGAGGCGCCAACCTGTTCGACAAGATGCTCAAGGAGTCGTGCCCCTATCATCAGGGTCCCGTCAAGCACACCCTTGGAGTGCGTCATGCTTCGGCGCTACTTCCACAAGGCCGGGCCACCGACGGAAGGAGGCAGAGCCCCCGACAACGACAAGAAGGAGGGTCACAAGGCAGAGGAGTTCCCCGAGGTCCACGATTGCTTCATGATCTACGGTGGACAAGTGGCGAACGCCTCGGCTCGGCACCGCAAGCAAGAGCGCCAGGAGGTCTGCTCGGTGAAGGTGGCGGCGCCAGTCTACCTAGACTGGTCCGACAAGCCCATCACCTTCGACCAAGGTGACCACCGCGACCGCGTGCCGAGCCCGGAGAAGTACCCGCTCGTTGTCGATCCCGTCATCGGCAACGTCAGGCTTACCAAGGTCCTCATGGACGGAGGCAGCAGCCTCAACATCATCTACGCCGAGACCCTCGGGCTCCTGCAGATCGATCTGTCCATGATCCGGGCCGGCGCGACGCCCTTTCACGGGATCATCCCCGGGAAGCACGTCCAACCCCTTGGGCAACTCGATCTGCCCGTCTGCTTCGGGACTCCCTCCAACTTCCGAAAGGAAACCCTCACGTTCGAGGTGGTCGGGTTCCGAGGAACCTACCACGCAGTGCTGGGGAGACCATGCTACGCCAAGTTCATGGCCGTCCTCAACTACACCTACCTCAAGCTTAAGATGTCGGGCCCCAACGGGGTCATCACCTTCGGCTCCACGTACCGACACGCGTACGAATGCGAAGTGGAGTGCGTGGAGTACGCCGAGGCCCTTGCCAAATCCGAGGCCCTCATCGCCGACCTGGAGAGCCTTTCCAAGGAGGCGCCAGATGCGAAGCACCAGGCTGGTAACTTCGAGCCAGCAGAGGCGGTTAAGTCCGTCCCTCTCGACCCCAGCAACGACGCCTCCAAGCAAGTCCGGATCGGCTTCGAGCTCGACCCCAAATAGGAAGCAGTGCTCGTCGACTTTCTCCGCGCAAACGCCGAGGTTTTTGCGTGGAGTCCCTCGGACATGCCTGGCATACCGAGGGATGTCGCCGAGCACTCACTGGATATCCGAGCTGGAGCCCGACCCGTGAAGCAGCCTCTGCACCGATTCGACGAAGAAAAGCGCAGAGCCATAGGCGAGGAGATCCACAAGCTGATGGCTGCAGGGTTCATCAAATAGGTATTCCATCCCGAATGGCTAGCCAACCCTGTGCTTGTGAAAAAGAAAGGTGGGAAATGGCGGATGTGTGTAGACTACACTGGTCTAAACAAAGCATGTCCGAAGGTTCCCTACCCTCTGCCTCGCATCGATCAAATCATGGATTCCACTGCTGGGTGCGAAACCCTGTCATTCCTTGATGCCTACTCAGGGTATCACCAAATCAGGATGAAAGAGTCCGACCAGCTCGCGACTTCTTTCGTCACGCCCTTTGGCATGTACTGCTATATTACTATGCCATTCGGTTTGAGGAATGCAGGCGCGACATACCAAAGGTGCATGAACCACATGTTCGGACAGCACATTGGCCGAACGGTCGAGGCTTACGTCGATGACATCGTAGTCAAGACGAGGAAAGCCTCCGACCTCCTCTCTGACCTTGAAACGACATTCAAGTGTCTCAAGGTGAAAGGCGTAAAACTCATTCCCGAGAAGTGTGTCTTCGGAGTACCCCGAGGCATGCTCCTGGGGTTCATCGTCTCCGAGCGGGGCATCGAGGCCAACCCGGAGAAAATCGCGGCCATCACAAACATGGGCCCCATCAAGGACTTGAAAGGAGTACAGAGGGTCATGGGATGCCTTGCGGCTCTGAGCCGTTTCATCTCGTGCCTCGGCGAAAGAGGCCTACCTCTGTACCGCCTCTTAAGGAAGACCGAGCGCTTCACTTGGACCCCCGAGGCCGAGGAAGCCATCGGGAACTTAAAGGCGCTCCTTTCAAGCGCGCCCATCTTGGTGCCCCTCGCTGCAGGAGAAGCCCTCTTGATCTACGTAGCCGCAACCACTCAGGTGGTCAGCGCCGCGATCGTAGTCGAGAGACAAGAAGAAAGGCATGCATTGCTCGTCCAGAGGCCGGTCTACTTCATCAGTGAAGTACTGTTCGAGACCAAAATCCGCTACCCGCAAATCTAGAAGCTACTGTACGCGGTAATTCTGGCGCGGTGAAAGTTGCGACACTACTTCGAGTCTCATCCGGTGACTGTGGTGTCGTCCTTCCCCCTGGGGGAGATCATCCAGTGCCGAGAGGCCTCGAGTAGGATTGCAAAGTGGGCGGTGGAGATCATGGGCGAGACAATCTCGTTCGCCCCTCGGAAGGCCATCAAGTCCCAAGTCCCGGTGGACTTTGTGGCTGAATGGGTCGACACACAGCTTCCAGCAGCTCCGATCCAACCGGAACTCTGGACCATGTTTTTCGACGGGTCGTTGATGAAAACAGGAGCGGGCGCGGGCCTGCTCTTCATCTCACCCCTTGGGAAGCACCTCCGATACGTGTTGCGCCTCCATTTCCCGGCGTCCAACAACGTGGTCGAGTACGAGGCTCTGGTTAACGGGTTGCATCGCCATCAAGCTAGGGGTCCGGCGCCTCGACGCTCGTGGCGACTCGCAGCTTGTCATCGACCAAGTCATGAAGAACTCCCACTGCCGTGACCCGAAGATGGAAGCCTACTGCGATGAGGTTCGGCGCCTGGAGGACAAGTTCTACGGGCTCGAGCTCAACCACATCGCTCGACGATACAACGAGACTGCGGACGAGTTGGCTAAGATAGCCTCGGGGCGGACAACGGTTCCTTCGGACGTCTTCTCCTGAGACCTACATCAACCCTCAGTCAAGACCGACGACACGTCCGAGCCCGAGAAGGTCTCGGCCCTGCCCGAGGTGCCCTCGGCTCAGCCCGAGGCACCCTCGGCCCCCGAGGGTGAGGCACTACGCGTCGAGGAAGAGCGGAATGGGGTCCCGCCTAATCGAAACTGGCAGACCCCGTACCTACAATATCTCCACCGAGGAGAGCTACCCCTCGACAGAGCCGAAGCTCGGCGACTGGCGCGGCGCGCCAAGTCGTTTGTCTTGCTGGGTGACGGAGATGAGCTCTACCACCGCAGCCCCTCAGGCATCCTCCAGCGTTGCATATCCATCGCCGAAGGTCAGGAGCTATTACAAGAAATACACTCAGGGGCTTGCGGTCATCACGCAGCGCCTCGAGTCCTTGTTGGAAACGCCTTCCGACAGGGTTTCTACTGGCCAACCGCGGTGGCCGACGCCACTAGGATTGTACGCACCTGCCAAGGGTGTCAATTCTACGCAAGGCAGACGCATCTGCCCGCTCAGGCCTTGCAAATAATACCCATCACCTGATCGTTTGCTGTGTGGGGTTTGGACCTCGTCGGTCCCTTGCAGAAGGCACCCGGGGGCTACACGCAGCTGCTGGTCGCTATCGACAAATTCTCCAAGTGGATTGAGGTCCGACCCCTAAACAGCATCAGGTCCGAACAGGCGGTGGCGTTCTTCACCAACATCATCCATCGCTTCGGGGTCCCGAACTCCATCATCACTGACAACGGCACCCAGTTCACTGGCAGAAAGTTCCTGGACTTCTGCGAGGACCACCACATCCGGGTGAACTGGGCCGCCGTAGCCCACCCCATGACGAATGGGCAGGTAGAACGTGCCAACGGCATGATTCTGCAGGGACTCAAGCCAGGGATCTACAACAACCTCAACAAGTTCGGCAGGCGATGGATGAAGGAACTCCCCTCGGTGGTCTGGAGTCTGAGGACGACGCCAAGCCGAGCCACGGGCTTCACACCGTTTTTTCTAGTCTATGGGGCTGAGGCTATCTTGCCCACAGACTTAGAATACGGCTCAAGTCGTTCATATACCTCGTTTACATACGCAAATAAAGTCTAACCATCAAGGAAGGGTCAGCCTTGCCTCGGCAAAGCCCGACCCTCCCTCGGGGGCTAGAAGGGGGGAACCCCCTCTGCGTCAAAATTTTCCTCGGAAAAAGTCTTTCTGCCAGAACATCTTTCGTGCTTTTCGACTGCTTCGATAGTGGGATCCTGAAAACGACGGAGTACATGTAAGCGGCAAGGCCGACCGAGCCAAGGGACTCCCACGCCTCCGGGATACGGATACCTCACTCATCACCTTCCGCGATAAGTAACTCATGCTCGGATAAGCGATTCCGCTGGCCGAACAAGTCTTAACGCTCGAAAGCTTTTCTGCCGAAACGATTTTTCGTGCCCTCTCGACTATATCGATAACAGAATCCTACGGACGAGTAAGAATACACGTAAGCGGCAAGGCCGACCGAGCCGAGGGACTCCTACGCCTCCGGGATACGGATACCTCACTCATCACCTTCCGTGAAAAGTAACTCTCGCTCGGATAAACGATTCTGCTACCGACGAACAAGTCCTGATACTCGAAACAAGGGGAAAAGAAACGCAGCTTTACAACACGACGACGGTATGTTTGGGCCTCGGCGGCCACAAAAAAAACATATGCATACTACAGATAAACTGATCCTGCAGGTTCAGACATCAATAGGGGGCAGCAGCACCCTCGGCGTCGACTCCACCTTCGGCGGAATCCGACCCGGCCTCGAACGGCGACACGGTCGAAGAATCTCCCCCTCAAAGGAAGACATCAGCACTACGCCTAGGCCATCGCCGCCAGGGTCTCCTCCAGGAACCCGGCCCAAGCAGACGGCTGGACCGACCGCTCCGTAGCCTCAGCCAGCCGTCCCCCGGGAACACCAGTCCGGCTCATGGCCTCGGCAACCCGGCTCCGGCGTTGGTCCCGCCAGTGGACAACCCGGCCAGGTTCCAGCCGCCGCTGCTACACCTCCTCGGCCTGGTAAGTCACCTGCTCCTGGGCCGACGAAGTCTTCTTTTCGAGCCAACTCCGCCTCTGTCCATGCTGACACCGCTGCCTCCGGCTCCGGCTCATCGCAGAGCGGCCGAGGGTTTCTTTAACTAGGCAAGAGAAGCCTCGGGCGGCAAGGCCGACCGAGCCGAGGGACTCCTACGCCTCCGGGATACGGATACCTCACTCGTCACCTTCCGCACAGGGCAACTCACACTTGGTTAAGCGGTTCGGCTAGCCGACAGGCGAGTCCTAGTGCTCGAAATGAGGAAGAAACACGGTATTGCGCTCAAATACCTCGATGTTCAGGCCCCGACAGCCATAATGAATAGACACCGGCACTCAAGGTGCCATTACAAATGGAACTCTGGTTCCACTCCCGCAGGTATGAACAACCCCCCACATTGGAGGGCCTGCGGGACGACAAAATCCCAGGTGGCTCGCCGCCGCCCACTCCGGCAGCAGCGACAATGACCTCCGCTCCGGGTAGCCAAACAACAGCAGCGATGACCTCAGGGCAGACGCTGCTGCGACAAGGCCCTCGCCCATGTCCCCACTCGAGGGGCGAGGACAAGCTATCAAAGCCAAAGAGCCGGAGGCCCGAAGCGCAGATGGCGGTGGCGACCTCGTCGGCGACGAGGACTTCTTCAGCCACCACCACCTCGGCACCGACAACGGCGGCCATCTGCCCACCGGCAGATCCCCACTCGGGTCCTCCCGGACGGGCGAGCACCGACCTCCACGCGGAGGCGTCGTACCGGAGCAAAGGCAGGACAGCCCAAGAACACGAACGCCGCCCTAGCAGCGCGTAGGCCTGGGCATTCGGTTCTTCGGTTCGGTTCGGTTCGGTTCCTCGGTTCTTGTAGAAATTCGGTTCTTCAAAAACTAGAACCGAAATAGCAAGATAAAGAAATCAGAACCGACTAGTTCGGTTCTCGGTTCTTCGGTTCGGTTTCTCGGTTCTAACCGAATTGTAACAGCCACTCTAAAATTATGAATAACGACAACTTTTGTGAGAAATTTCAGCAACATCTCCCCACAAACAACGACAAGTGCACAATGACTATAATTTCATAGATAATACATGGATGATTAGAGGTTCAACATAAGTCGATAACACAACATCCGAAGTTACAAACACATGTAACAAATTGAATCTAATACTTTTGGGTTTTTCGGTTCTTTCGGTTCTTTCGGTTCTTTGGAGTGCAGAACCGAAAATATCTCATTTATTTCGGTTCTCAAAAAACCAGAACCGAAATTCATAACGGTTCCTTCGGTTCGGTTAGTTCGGTTCCGGTTCTCGGTTATTTCGGTTCGGTTCCTCGGTTCCGGTTCTTTTTGCCCAGGCCTAGCAGCGCGCGACGTCTTGAGCGGTCCCCCGGTGCGCGCGGCGCAACAGCCGCCCGTACGGCGGGCAGATAGCCGCACTCCGCCCAGCGGTGGGAGGTGGCACCGGAAGCTGCGCCAGAGCCAGCTGAGCCAGCGAACCAGGCATGCTGGAGCTGATGACGCTTGCGGCCGATCGGCCCCGCGTTGTCAAAGTCTGCCCCTTCCGCTAGGCCGGTGAGCGCCCTCTCCCCTGAATGCTGAAGGAAAAGGTGGCCCACGAACCCGTGAGGGAGGTAGAGCCCCGACTCGCCTCGCCCTCCTCCCCAGCAAGGATGATGAAGATCCTTGAAGCTGAGGGCGGGGCAGAGGTCGCAGCCCGGCTTGCTTCTCCCCACCATCAAACTGGTGGTCACCGTCTTGGGTGATCATCGGCGAGGGGATGCAGCCGGGCTGCCTGATGAAAATCCTTGAAGCCGAGCGATGGCTGAAAGGTACCAACTTTCGCGAAGTTGTGCTCTTCCAACGACAGCAAGACGAAAGCAACGCGGGCGCTCCCCATCCGGGGGCTCGGAAGGTGGAAGGACGCGAAGCATGAGGGGAGTGTGAAGGCACGGCTGCCATCCAAGGGGGTCGCCCCCTTTTTAAAGGCGACGCTCCCCACTTGCGTCCTCAGGCGTCGCGGACTAAGTCTTCACCAACACTGTTGGGGACTTGTTCTCAAATGCTAAGAATTAAGAACAAGGCAACACAAAAAATGTTAAGCGTTAAGGTCCTTCGTCCTCCATAACAATATATCCCCTCGGGATATATAGCATCTCGGACGAAGGTTACGAAGGTCATACCTTCGTAAGCATAACAACGAAGAATGAAGCATTCACATAAATCATAGAATATGAAATAAACATTTAAATATTGTCATAGAATTATCTCTACTTGTATCAATGAATATAAATGACTTTGAATTACAAATGTACCTTCGGTCCTGCGGAAGGCAAAAGTACAAGCGTGATGCGAAAGCAAATGACAAGTTCGCGTGAACAGTACAGAGGTACTGTTCATCTATTTATAGGCACAGGTCGCAGCCTGTGACAAATTACAATTATGCCCCTTGCGAAAGTTTACAGCATTGACTCAGACCTATATGTATAAAAAGGTCATTCTATCTCTATGTCGGTTTAAAACGCCGAAGCTCCATAAAAAGGGACCTTCGGCCATCTCTTGGAGACGACTTCAGCCGAAGCTGCTTCTTCGTGTGAGACCTTCGGCGCACCGAAGCACGACCCCAACAGTAGCCCCTTTCGCGGTGCTAGATCGTTCTTCGTAACGAGCTTGACCCGTGAAAAAAGCCTCTTCAGCTTCGGGAAGCCGAAGGTCCAAAAAACACCTTCCCTGAGCTCGTTGCGGAGAAACGATCCGACTTCCGAGCGCGTGTCGGTCCCACCTTGCAGAGTTACTGTTTTATCCTTGCGGTCCACTGCGCAGCGGGTATGAGTTACTGCGCGCCTGGTGTAACAGTTCCACCGCTTCGCCTTCCTACCTGCAGTACTATATAAACAAACAGGTGGGTGTGAAGTTACCACAGCATTCATTGCTATTTGCACTGTTTTGCTGCCAAAATTTTTCACCATAGCCGAAGCTGAAGTCTCAGAATCGAACGAAGGTGCTTCTCAACGTCCGCTTCGTCAGAAAGAAGAGCTTCGGAGAGAGAAGAAAGGAAAAAAGTTTTTGACTTCTCAAACTTAGAATCAAATGGCGAGAATACGATCTACTGCCAAAGTTGTACGTGAGGGAGACGAAGCCGAAGGTTCAGACACTGTGCCCATCTCCGAAGCAATGCAGCGTTCCGGTCTACTAACTACAGAAGAAATGCCTGCTGCTGAAGCAGGCCCAACAACTGTCGAAGGAGAAGAAGACATTGAAGGGACTGACTCCGAAGATGACTATCACCTTGCTACGCCCAGCAAGCCCAGCCACCTAGATTTTGGGAAATCAACTGTTTCAAAAGCTGACCTTTCGAAGATGGTGAAAGCAGGTTATTTCAAAGAGGACCAGAAGAAGTTACTCCGCTTCGGGGAAGAAGAAACCACCCCGAAGCCAAGGGAGGATGAGATTGTTATTTTCAAGAGTTTTTTAAAGGCTGGGCTTAGATTCCCTCTCCACGGTATTGTTGCGGAGATACTAAGGAGGTTTGGTATCTACTTTCATCAATTGACTCCTAACGCCATCGTTAGGCTCAATGTTTATATCTGGGCCCTCCGAAGCCAAGCTGTGGAACCATTTGCTGACAGCTTCTGCCGTGCTCACGAATTACATTACCAAACAAGGGCTAGAAAAGATGGGCTACATGATAATTTTGGTTGCTACAATTTTGCCTACCGGAAGTCAACAAAGTGTCCTGTCATCAGCTACCGAAGCAAATGGTCAGCAGGTTGGAAATCTGAGTGGTTTTATGTAAAAGTCGATGAAGGCAAAGAAAAATTGGCTCAAAGCCCTCTGGAGTTAACCTTCGGAGAGACAAGGCCACAATGCCACATTGGCGACCTAAAAGGTCCCACCTGGGCTGCTCTGGGTGAATTTGAAATTATCTCAAAAAATATTGGCACCAGGGATCTCGTTCAGGAATTCTTGGCATTCAGGGTTTTCCCTACTCTAAAAGAGTGGGAAATGCCGAAGCTGGAGGGAGAGAAGAAGGAGGGGGAGCTAGTTCGTCTGCCTTATCACTTTAAATTCAAGAAGTACTTTAAGAAACCCTGCAAAGAGTGGTTAGACACAGTTGAGACAATGTGCAATGAAATCTTGGGGAATTACTCCAAAAAGGAGGATCAATTAATGACAGCAGCCTTCGGAACCCGACCGAAGCGGAGGCTGAACCGAGTATTCGATGCCCTGGGCCTCGAGTATCCAGACTATGAGCAGTTGAATAAGGGTGCCGAAGGCCACAAAAGAAAAAGAGTGGCTGAAACCGAAACTCTGATCAGAAGTGAAGAAGGACCAGCAAAGAAAAAGAAAATTATCAAGAAAAGAACAATATCCACTCCGAAGCGCCAATCTCCCGAAGAAGAGGGGTCCCCCACACCGTCTTCTACCAGCGACGTGGATGAAATTTTAAAGGTAATGACTGAACCCATGCCCACGAAGCTAAGTCCACTAGGGCTCCAACTGACGAAGCTTTTTCGAAAGGTGGACGAGCCGGATCAAACGAAGACAAGCAAACCCAAGCGGCAAAGAATCATTGCGGTAACTGAAGTTATCGATAAGACGCCGCCAAGGGCGTCAATCCAAAAATCGGCAGCTGCCGAAGATACAACAATCGTCGAGGGCGTAGCTTCGGGGGTCGCGGCTACCGAAGCCGCTACAGCCGAAGATACAAACTTAAAATCCACGATTGAGAATATCAACAAGATTTTGGAAGACATGGCTGCGGAAGAAGCTGGTGCGACTACTGAAAAAACCATGGCCACAGTGCCTGAGAAAGGAAAAGAAATAGCCGAAGACCCTTCGGACGACGAAGTCTACTCTTTCCAGAACTTAGTTGGGCAAAAACTGACGAAGGACGAAATAGAAGAACTTAAAGACTACGCCAAGTCTTGCGGCTACAAGTCAGGTGCCCTCCTATTTGGGGGCATTGATGACGAACAGCTGGGCTGCATCCGGGATTCAGCTGGAGCTAAGGTCATCGGTACTCTATCAAAGAGTATCGGTTTTCCGAAGCTAGAGACAGACATCAGCCGCTATCGACGACAACATATCGTTGGCAGCTTATTTTATTCAAATTTCAAGGTAAACATCCTTCTCCCTAACTTCTATTGCTTTTTAATAATGGCAATATTTTTTAACGAAGGTTGTTTATTTGTAGAGCATGCTTCTAAGCAAAGCTTTGAGGATGCAGCAAGATCTAGAAGATAAGAAGCACGAAGCTATAATTGAAAATTTAGAGAGCAAAATAAAGGAGCAATCAGATGCTTTTGAGAAAAAGAACTTTGAGCTCCAGGCAGCCGAAGGCTTACTGGCGGAAGCTGAAGCAAAAATATCAGAACTAAACTCGAAGCTTCTCCGCCAGTCCGAGCAGTTCGAACGAGAGAAACAAGATCTCAATGAAAAACTTGAAGCCGGAGCTCAGCAGAATTCAGATTTGAGAAAACTACTGACAAATCTTCAAGAAAAATGCCTGGAATTTAGCAACAAGTGCATTCAACGATTAAGAAAGATTTTTTACTCGGTTGGAGCTAGCAGCGAAAAATTTACCCCCTCAGCTGAAGATCTACCGAAAACCTTTGAACACATTGAGGAGGAAATTGACGAGCTCGACGAAGTCATAGCTGGGCATGGTGACTTCTGTGCCTGGGTGGCTTCTCGAGGGACTGCTGCTGCATTTCTGAAGGCCGGCTGCGAACACGGAAAAATTGTCAACAGGCCCAACTTCACCTTATCTCCATCAATCCTGGATGATATGCCTGACCTCGCCCGAAGCATCTCCAATAGATTTATAAAAATGATATGGACAAAAGGCGGGCGGGAGAAAGCTGGAGACGAAGCACGAAGTCATCTTGAGCCAGTAAGAAATGATACTTCGGAGTTACCTTTTTCCTTTGCTCTTGATTTTTACTCATAAACTCTTAATTTATGTAGGATGACGAAGGTGAAGATGATGCCTAAATTATGTCGTCGAAGCTGAAACTTAATGAAGATCAGTAGAAGTGTACTGTAGAAAAACTCAGGATATTTTTGTAACAATTCTTGTAAACACAACTAGACTACCTTCAAGGAACTTTGTACATACCTTGTAATATATTCTTACCCTTTTGCTTGAGGCGCTTTGTTGTGGACGAAATTAGTATTTTGAGCCGAAGGCGAAAAAACACCTTCCCTTCTTTTCGTACACAACGAAGCCTAAAAGGTCGCTTCTTCTTTTTGCCGAAGCTTTGCTTTTTTGTACATGGCAAAACATAAAAGACTACTTCTCCTTTCTGCCGAAGCTTTCCTTTACAAAACATAAAGAACTACTTTCTCTTTTCTGCCGAAGCTTTCCTTTACATGACAAAACATAAAAGACTACTACTCTTTTACACAACGATTCATAAAAATCCAGTTCTCCCTTATACTGAAACTTTTCTTTGTGTCAAAGCAACAGAACTTTTCACTTTTGCACACAACATAGCGTAACAAGTCATAAAAAGGCACTTCTCCGAAGCTTTTTTGCCGAAGCAGCCACTTGGGAACACAAATGCTATGAATGAATGCTTATGCATGCGAATGTTATGATGTAATGTAATGCACGAATGAATGTCCGAAGCATATGTCCGAAGCCATATTGTCAGCCATTACTTGAAAACAACCACACATTAGCTCTGCATTCCCTTAGGAACGACTTTGGAGCTTCTTCGCCTCTTACTTAGGCAATATCAGCGTTGACTTTTCGCTGTAAGCTCTGCATCCCCTTAGGGACGTCTTTGGAGCTTCTTCGTCTTTTACTTAGACGGTATAAGCTCTGCATTCCCTTGGGAACGTCTTTGGAGCTTCTTCGCCTTTTACTTTCGGCGGAATCAGCGTTGACTTTTCGCTGTAAGCTCTGCATCCCCTTAGAGACGTCTTCGGAGCTTTTTCTCTTTTTCAGCTTCGGCACTCGATGGTGCGCTCTCAGCTTTTACATGTACATCTTTGGGGGATTTTGCTCTTATAAAACTAAAAAGAAAAATTACATGTGATGGCCCCATTAAAAACCTTTCTCCCCCTTTAGAAAGGAAAAGGGTGCCATGAAAAAGAAAAGAAAAGTCAAAATTACATCGAGTTATACATAAAACCGCCGAAGCTCATCCGCATTCCAAGATCTTGGAATTTCATTGCCATCCATGTCCTTCAGTCTGTACGAACCAGGCCTTGACGAAGATGCTACTAAGAAAGGCCCTTCCCATTTCAGTTGCAATTTGCCCACTGTATCCGGGTTGGCCACTCTCCGAAGCACCAAGTGTCCTGGCTCAATATTTTTTAGCCGGACCTTTCTATCTCGCCATTTAACTGTTTCAGCCTGGTACCTATTGATATTCTCCACGGCCTGGAGCCTGATCCCTTCTAAGGCATCTTTTTCCACGAGACAAGTATCTTCGGGACCTGATTCTGCCGAAGCTACCACTCTTATTGATCCAGCTTTGGCCTCTTCCGGGGTTATTGCTTCGTCACCAAATAACAACTTAAATAGGGTAAAGCCTGTAGATCTTGATGCTGTTGTGTTATGGCTCCATACCACTTTGGTAAGCTGATCTGGCCACTTTCCCCTTGGTTGATTGAAGATTAGCTTCATTATTCCTGTCATTATGATGCCGTTGGCCCTTTCAACAAGCCCATTTGACTCCGGGTGCCTGACTGACGCAAAGTGGATCTTCGTGCCAATTTGATCACAAAAATTTCTGAATTCTTCGGAGTCAAATTGTGTTCCATTATCTACAGTTATAGCCTTCGGTACTCCGAAGCGACAGACAATATTCTGCCAGAAAAATTTTTGGACAGCGGCCGAAGTTATTGTAGCTAATGGCTTCGCCTCAATCCACTTAGAAAAATATTCCACAGCAACTACAACATATCTCAGATTGCCCTGAGCCGGTGGTAATGGGCCCAGCAGATCGAGGCCCCACCTTTGCAGTGGCCAGATGGGTTGTATTAGCTGTGTCAAAGACGAAGGTTGTTTTTGATCTCTTGCACATTTCTGACAACCTTCGCACTTTCGAACTAACTCAGCTGCATCCGCAGCTGCCTTCGGCCAATAAAATCCTTGACGGAACACTTTTCCAAGTAACGGCCTGGATCCGATGTGGGATCCACAAAGGCCTGCATGTATCTCCTTCATCAACTCTATACCTTCGGCTCTAGACAAGCACTTGAGCAACGGGGCACAAACTCCATGCTTGTATAACTCCCCTTCTATAATGATATACGGACGAGCTCTTGCCTCTATTCTTTTATTATAAGCTTCGTCATCTGATAGGAAGTTGCCCTGAAGGTAAGAAATTATTTCAGTTCTCCAATCTTCACTGTACACAGGGGAAATAGTAAGAACTGCTCTTTCAAGTAACTCCACCGAAGGTGCCTTTATTGTTTCAAAGAATACATCCGAAGGTAGCGGCAGCCCCTGTGCTGCAGACCTGGCTAACAAATCAGCATGTTCATTTTGCCCTCGAGGGATATTCTTAACAGAGAATCCTTCGAAGGAAGCTTCGATCCTTCGGACTGTGTCTAGGTATTTTTCAAGCTTCGGGTCTTTAGCCTTGCAGCTTTTGTCAATATGACCCGAAACAATCTGAGAATCAGTTTTAAGGATCGCCCTCCTGATCCCCATCGCCTTTAGTTTCCGAAGACCCAGGAGCAAGGCTTCGTACTCAGCAATATTATTTGTGCAGCTGAAATCCAGTCTTGCTGCGTAGCAAGTTTTAACCTTGGATGGTGAAACCAAAACAGCAGCTGCTCCTGCTCCGAAGGTTCCCCAGGAGCCATCACAAAACACTGTCCATGCTTCGGCATCTTTATTCGCTTCTTCGCCCTGAGCCCCTGGCGTCCAGTCGGCAATAAAATCTGCCAATGCTTGAGATTGGATCGAGGATCTGTGCACATAATCAATGTAAAATTCATTAAGCTCCGCAGCCCATTTTCCAATTCGGCCAGTAGCTTCTTTATTTCTCATGATATCTTTCAACGGCTGCGAAGAAGGAACAATAATGTTATATGCCTGAAAATAATGCCGAAGCTTCCTGGATGCCATTAGAACGGCATACAACACCTTCTCCAGTTCTGTATAATTTTTCTTTGAGACACTAAGGACTTCAGATACAAAATATACTGGGACCTGCTTCTTGATTTGTCCATCAAACTTCTCCTGCACAAGTGCCGCACTTACTGCTGAGTGCGAAGCTGCCACATACAACAACAGAGGAGCCCCTGGCATTGGTGGAGTTAATGTTGTTAGATCTATCAGGTATTGCTTGAGTTCTTCGAAAGCTTTTTGTTGAGCTGGGCCCCATTGAAAGACTTCAGCTGATTTTAGCACCTCGAAGAAGGGTAGATTTCTTTCCGCTGATCTGGATATAAATCTGTTAAGAGATGCCAGTCTTCCTGTCAATCTTTGGGCCCCCTTTCTTGTGGTTGGTGGCTCCATTCGAAGTATAGCTTCGATTTTATTTGGGTTAGCTTCAATTCCCTTTGTTGAAACCAAGCATCCAAGGAACTTACCCTTCTTTACTCCGAAGACACATTTTTCTGGATTCAGCTTCAGACCAGCTTGTCTGAAGCTGGCGAAGGTCTCCTGCAGATCAGCAATATGGTCTTCTTGCTTCGTGCTTTTTACAATAATGTCATCAACATAGGTCAACACATTTCTGCCTATCTGAGATTGGAGAACCTTCGCAGTCATCCTGCTGAAACTCCCTCCAGCATTCTTAAGCCCCTCAGGCATCCGAAGATAGCAATATGTACCACTTGGGGTTATGAAACTAGTCTTCGGCTCATCCTCCTTTTTCATCCAGATTTGATGATAGCCTGAATAACAATCCAGGAGACTCATGAGTTCCGAAGAAGCTGCTGCATCAACTAAAGAGTCTATCCGTGGCAGCGGGAACTCATCCTTCGGACAAGCCTTGTTGAGATCTGTGAAATCAATACACATTCTCCATTTTCCATTGGCCTTCTTCACCATAACAGTGTTAGCTAGCCATTCTGGATACTTCACTTCTCTGATAACTCCTGCACTTAGGAGTCTTTTTACTTCGTTGCGAGCCCCTTCGGCCTTGTCATCAGACATTTTCCGAAGCCTCTGCTTGCGGGGTCTGAAGGATGGGTCAATATTGAGCGAATGTTCAATAACATCCCGATTCACTCCACATAGATCATTGGCTGACCATGCAAAAACATCTTTATTGTTGAATAAAAACCTTATCAAGGTTTTCTCTTGATCTTCAGATAATTGCGAGCCCAATAGCACCCTCTGCTCTGCTATATCCTCACACAGCAGCATGGGCTTCGGCTGATCAGCCGAAGCTGCTTTTTCCCTCCTGAACTTGTACTGTTCACAAGCTTCAGCTCCATCTATATTATGGATTGCCTTGGAATCAGTCCAGCTTCCTTCGGCCCTTCTGGCAGCTTCCTGACTCCCATGAATAGCAATAGGCCCTTGATCCGAAGGTATCTTCATGCAGAGATAAGCTGGGTGAAGAATTGCTTCAAAAGCATTTAGAGTACCACGACCAATGATGGCGTTGTAGGGGTATTCCATGTCAACAATATCAAACACAATTTGCTCAGTCCTTGTGTTATTAACAAATCCGAAGGTTACCGGCATGGTAATCTTCCCGAGTGCCACAATCTGCCGCCCTCCGAAGCCACAAAGAGGGTGCGTAGCATCATGAATCTTGTCTTCAGGCTCTTGCATCTGTCTGAAGGCTTTGGCAAATATAATGTCAGCTGCACTGCCTGTGTCAACTAGAACATTGTGAACCAGAAACCCTTTGATCACACAAGAAATGACCATAGCATCATTGTGGGGATAGTCCTTGAGCTGAAGATCTTCCTGAGAGAAGGTAATTGGAATGTGAGACCATTTTGACTTAATGAAGGGTCCCTGCACTCCAACATGCTGCACCCTTCTTTGAGCCTCCTTCTTCTGCTTTTTGTTAGCTGGCTCTGAGCAAGAACCGCCTGTTATCGGGAGCACCAGCTTCGAAGCCGAAGCAGCTCCAGCTTGAGTGTTGAACGAAGCCATCAGCTCAGAAAGGTGGAAGTGAGTTGACCGGAGGTGGGCGCCAATGTTGGGGACTTGTTCTCAAATGCTAAGAATTAAGAACAAGGCAACACAAAAAATGTTAAGCGTTAAGGTCCTTCGTCCTCCATAACAATATATCCCCTCGGGATATATAGCATCTCGGACGAAGGTTACGAAGGTCATACCTTCGTAAGCATAACAACGAAGAATGAAGCATTCACATAAATCATAGAATATGAAATAAACATTTAAATATTGTCATAGAATTATCTCTACTTGTATCAATGAATATAAATGACTTTGAATTACAAATGTACCTTCGGTCCTGCGGAAGGCAAAAGTACAAGCGTGATGCGAAAGCAAATGACAAGTTCGCGTGAACAGTACAGAGGTACTGTTCATCTATTTATAGGCACAGGTCGCAGCCTGTGACAAATTACAATTATGCCCCTTGCGAAAGTTTACAGCATTGACTCAGACCTATATGTATAAAAAGGTCATTCTATCTCTATGTCGGTTTAAAACGCCGAAGCTCCATAAAAAGGGACCTTCGGCCATCTCTTGGAGACGACTTCAGCCGAAGCTGCTTCTTCGTGTGAGACCTTCGGCGCACCGAAGCACGACCCCAACAAACACGCTCCAAGGTCCTCCTCCTACGACACGGGGGCTGGGTCCCACGCATCATGCGAGCTGGCCCAGGACAGAAGAAGCCAAACCGCCACGCACGGTGCGTGTAACTGCCCAGCGGTTTCAAGCACTCCTCCACTTTCGCCCAGACCAGCGGGTGAAAGGGCGGACCGCCATGTAGGAGGCATGCAACTGCACCAAGGGGGCGCACCCTTTCGACTTCGACGCGTCCAGCATGGAGGCCCAGGCCCACACGTCATGTAACCGGCGCGCCGGTTACTACGTGCGAGAAACTGCACCGCCACTTGCGCCAGTACCGCGCCCTCTCGACTGTGGATCCGGTGCCGCGACTCGAGGCAACCCTGCGCATGGCCGAACAGTGCCAACCAAGCATATCGGTCACGGGTCAGTCAGCCGCGGGACAAGGCGCGACGGTCGATATGGCCAAAAGTGGGCCGACAGTAATGGCGGCGGTAGGCGGGTGGAAGCAGCGGTCAAGTCGTCTGCAGGCTCACGTCCCCTCCTGGGACAGCGAGAGAACCCACTCCCACGGCGTGAAGGCGACGCGCCCTTGTTCCGTTCCTCGAACGGCTCGCGCACGCACAACGGCTGCCCCGCGAACCACTCGTCCTGTCGTATTAACTCCGCGCCAGGGCAGGCGACACCTTTGGCAGGCGAAGCGGGCAACGCTTCACCTCCGCCATAATGACCGCGTCAAAAAAGGTGCGCTAGGTCGTTCAATTTCGTATCCTTTTCCTCTTTCCCTTTCTCTCTCTTGCTACAGGGACCGGGAAAGGGGATACTCTGAAAGGGATCCTTCTCCGCGAAGGAAGTGGGCCCCGAGCCCTCCTACTGATCAGAGGTTCGAAGGTTGGCCCCTCGGAAGGGTTCGACAGCCGCCTCAGGCCACTCGGGCTCCGCATCCACTACTGATCAGGGGTTCGTAGGCTGGCCCCCGAAGGGTTCGACAGCCGCCTCAGAGCACGTAGAGCGAGGGATGACTCTAGGTACGTCCGATACATGGTCGAGGCTCGGGCTACGCTCCCGAGATACCCTAGGACATTTCCGAGACCAGCATGAGTGATTCTGTAACGGAATCCCATCAGAGGGAGGCATCGAGCCCTTGGACCCTATCAAACGAGACCGGGTCCGGCAAATCACCTGTAGGTACTTTTGGAGCGCGCCTCTGGGCCACTAGCCGACCCTTACCGAACGGGGCACGTGCGTCCACTCGGATCACCCGTTAGCAACTCACTGGAGACACATTGTTCGGCGCCCTCCGAGGGCAGCATGGCGCTTCCCCCCCTCCTCCTTGTGGAAAGGCGATGAAGAGGCGTATGAAAAAAGCCGAGTCAGTCCTTGACCGTCCTCTCGTTCTGTGCGGAGGCTCAGGGGCTGCTCTCGCAAACCCGGCTGCGGCCAAAACGTTCACAACGTCAACATACCAGCCCGAGAACTCGGAACCATACTATGCACCCGGGCAACGACCAGTTCGCATGAGGGAACAACCAGACCGGCCGAGGCATCATGAAAGACATTAAGACCTCGAATGAGTCAAACCACTTCTCCGAGGCCTCGGGGGCTACACCCGGCGGGTACGCTCGTGCGCACCCACCGGAACGAAATGCAACCGAGAGAGGCCGATCCCCTTGCAAAAAAGTGCGACAAAAACCTCCAAGCGAGTACCAACACTCCCTTCGAGGCTCGGGGGCTACTGTCGGGGACCATAATAAGGGGTACCCCCAAGACTCCTAATCTCAGCTGGTAACCCCCATCAGCACAAAGCTGCAAAGGCCTGATGGGCGCAATTCAGGTCAAGGCTCCGTCCACTCAAGGGACACGATCTCGCCTCGCCCGATCCCAGCCTCGGGCAAAGATAGCCGACCCAGGAGGATTCACGTCTCGCCCGAGGGTCTCCTCAAGCAACGGGCGCACCTTCGACTCGCCCGAGGCCCAGCTCGGGCAGGCTTCGCGGAGAAGCAGCCTTGGCCAGATCGCCACGCCAACCGACCGCATCGCAGGAGCATTCAATGCAAGGATCGTCTGACACCTTATCCTGACGCGCGCTCCTCAATCGGCAGGGCTGAAGTGACCGCAGTCACTTCGTCGCTCCACTGACCGACCTGAGAGGAAAACAGCACCGCCTGCCCTGCTCCGACTGTTGTGCCACCCGCCAGGGTGAGGCTGACAGCAGCCAAGTCCAGCCTCGGGCGCCATAGGAAGCTCCGCCTCGCCCGACCTCAGGGCTCGGACTCAACCTCGACTCCGGAAGACGGTCTCCGCCTCGCCCGACCCCAGGGCTCGGACTCAACCTCGACTCCGGAAGACGGTCTCCGCCTCGCCCGACCCTAGGGCTCGGACTCAACCTCGACTCCGGAAGACGGTCTCCGCCTCGTCCGACCCTAGGGCTCGGACTCCACCTCAACTTCGGAAGACGGTCTCCGCCTCGCCCGACCACAGGGCTCGGACTCAGCCTCGACCTCGGAGGAGTCACCGCCTACTGCAAGCGTATCCGCCCTGGGCGCAGGACAACACGAGGCCGCGATTTCCCCTTATTGTTTTCCCTCTTGTGTTCCGTCTCGCGCCGACCCATCTGGGCTGGGACACGCAACGATAATTTACTCGTCGGTCTAGGGACCCCTCGGGTCGAAACGCCGACAATAGTAAAAATATAGTAGCATATAAATATCTCCGCCATTTTACAAATTATAGTACACTATTAGTTTAATCGATATATACCTAAATTACTATATTTGAATGAAATTCAATTCCAATGATCTAAAAGGACGTTAATCCTTTTTGAATTGTTCGTTTGGATCGGTGGGAGTACTCCACAGGGTTTACGGTTATCAGCTCCGGACCAACTCGTGTTTGGCATTGGTTGCCGGTCCTCAATCAGAAATAATGGCCGACGCACTCGCACTGTAGTAGCAGTAGGTCTGTAGCCATAGGTGAATAGGACTAGGACAGGTACAGACGGGCTCGGGACAAAGCGGATGCCGAATGCCCAGGTCACAGCCAACACCCCGTTTTTAGAGCGTGGCAACGGTGATGCTGCACACCACTGAATGCACTTGCACGTGCTTTGCTGACTCGTCACGTTTGGAACAAGTTTTTTTTTTTTCAAAAAAATGTATAGGACTAAAGGGTTGGCGATTCTAAAATCGGGGCGTTTGGATCCCTTCATTTTAAAGGAATTGGAATTCACTCAATAAAGTAACTTATTTAGTTTGGAATTTGGCATTCCACCACTTTCCAAAGTTCAGATATAAGTCTATCCCAAATTCATAGGTTGGAGGATAGGAAATAATTTTATGCATGATTAAAATTTGTTTCTAATCTATAACTTACATGACACTCTTCGTTCTACTACTCTATAGTAAAAATGTAGCACATAAATATCTAGGACATCTTGCTAATAATAGTATACTAATATATTTTGTATAAAAGTGAATTAGCTTAATTGATATATGTCTAAATTACTATTATTAGAATGAAATTCAATTCCAGTAATCCAAACGGGACGTTATATATATGTTGATCCTATTCCTATGTACTTGGAAAAGATAGGGATTTTTTTTCTGTAGGCATCAAAGAAAATACAACTATTGTCTATTAGGGGTCTGTTGAAAAAAAAACACAGAAGTACCGGGGATGTATCGTTTAGGAACTACCATAGATGTAGATCGATATAACGTGGGAAAATAAAGAAGTGTTATCTTTGTTCTTAAATATTTGTTGTCCGCTATTTTAATTTTTTAAATTAAAACATGACAAATAAAAAAGAACAGATAAAGTTGAAAGTTCCCTATGCCCGGGAACAGGATCTGGATGTCGCCTAGAGGAGGTGAATAGGCGAATAATAATTATCACTCTAAAACTGGAAATTCTTACTCTACTCGAAGGCTGGATCGCAGTGGAATGAAAGACCCTTTGAGTAGGTTGCGGCGGAATTGAAGTTCCTGTCTTAAAATACCCTGCACTTCGAAGACAACTTGAACCACATATAAATATTGAAGTGCAAGTATAAACAACAAATAAGACAGAGAAACAGCACACAACACACAGCACAGCGCAGAGCACACAGACACATGGATTTATCCCGAGGTTCGGCCAAGCCTGAAATGCTTGCCTAATCCTCGTTGGAGTTAGCCACACCTTGGCTTGGAGTTTATTTCAACTCCTTCCTCAGTTTGCTCAGATCTATCAGTGCGATAGATAAAGCCTTCCACTATGTTGATATCAGTTACAACGGTGTCGTGGCTGCTTACAATCTTCTCGACAGCACTCCGACAGAGTAACAATGCGCTCAAGATTTTGCTCTAGCTCTCAGTATCACTTCCCCTCTCTCTAAAGGCTTATAACTTCGCCTCTACACAAACTAGAGATATACACAAGAGAGGGAGAGAGAGAATTGATCCAAATGATGTATGCACTTGTTGGCTGCTCTTGTGTACTTGTTTGAGGCGCCTAGGGGTCCCTTTTATAGCCCCAAAGGGCCTAGGAGCCGTTGGAGCTTCATTTGGAAGCTCCCAGCCTTTCCTGGTTGCGGTGCATCGGACAGTCCGGTGGCGCACCGAATAGGTCACTATTCACTGTCCTGTGCACCGGACACAGCTACTATTCACTGTCCTATGCACCAGACATAGCTACTATTCACTGTCATGCGCACCGGACAGGTTACTATTCACTGTCCTATGCACCGGACAGAGTTACTATTCACTGTCCTGTGCACCGGACAGCTACTATTCAGTGTCCTCTTCACCAGCCAACAACACACTAAGTGATTTTTCCTCCGTTCTTTCTCCGTTTGACTTCAACTTTTGAGAAGATTTTCCTGAGACTTAAACAAACACATTTAGAGTATAATCCAATTGATTTAGTCCTAGAAACTTACATCTTTCTTATTCTTGTCCTAGCTTTTCTGTTTCTCCTCCAGCAGAGCTCAGAATGGCATTTTCTCTACAGAAAGAGTTAGAGAGCAAACCAAAGCACCAAATTTGTAGTAAGAGGTGTATGCAACATGGTTGAACACTCAAACCTTACATACTTAACCTTTTTCATCGTTTTACCCAATATGGCATGTGTTGAGGTCGATGTTGGACTCTAAACCATTAAGTCAACTTGACTTGATCTAGATTGACATATCTGAGCTCCAACTCCCTTGTTCATTTATCGAGCTTGATCTTGAGCCTTATGACTTACACCACATAACTGTAGATGTTACCTCATTGGTTGTAAGTCATGTCTGAAAGGGAAATAAGCTTACACCTTTTCCTAATTGATTTTGGTGGTTGAATTGCCCAACACAAATAATTGGACTAACTAGTTTGCTCTAGATTATAAGTTTTACAGGTGCCAAAGGTTCACAACAAACCAATAAAAAGACCAAGAAAGGGTTCAAATAAAAAGAGCAAAAGACAACCCAAAGGCAGCCCTGGTCTGGCGCACCGGACTGTCCGATGTGCCACTGGACAGTGTCCGGTGCACCAGGGAATTCCACTCTGAACTTGCCACCTTCGGGAATTCTGGGAGCCACTCCGCTATAATTCACCGGACTGTCCAGTGCACCAAGCGAAGCAACAGCTCCAAGCGCCAACGGTCGTATGCAACTCTACAGTAAAACGCTACAGTGCGCGACGGACAGAGTTACTATTCACTGCCCCTCTGCACCGGATAGCTACTATTCACTGTCCTGTGCACCAGCCAACAACACACTAAGTGATTTTTCCTCCGTTCTTTCTCCGTTTGACTTCAACTTTTGAGAGGATTTTCCTGAGACTTAAACAAACACATTTAGAGTATAATCCAATTGATTTAATCCTAGAAACTTACATCTTTCTTGTTCTTCTCCTAGCTTTTCTGTTTCTCCTCCAGCAGAGCTCAGAATGGTACTTTCTCTACAGAAAGAGTTAGAGAGCAAACCAAAGCACCAAATTTGTAGTAAGAGGTGTATGCAACATGGTTGAACACTCAAACCTTACATACTTAACCTTTTTCATCGTTTTACCCAATTTGGCATGTGTTGAGGTCGATGTTGGACTCTAAACCATTAAGTCAACTTGACTTGATCTAGATTGACATATCTGAGCTCCAACTCCCTTGTTCATATCTCGAGCTTGATCTAGAGCCTTATGACTTACACCACATAACTGTAGATGTTACCTCATTGGTTGTAAGTCATGTCTGAAAGGGAAATAGGCTTACACCTTTTCCTAATTGATTTTGGTGGTTGAATTGCCCAACACAAATAATTGGACTAACTAGTTTGCTCTAGATTATAAGTTTTACAGGTGCCAAAGGTTCACAACAAACCAATAAAAAGACCAAGAAAGGGTTCAAATAAAGAGAGCAAAAGACAACCCAAAGGCAGCCCTGGTCTGGCTCACCGGACTGTCCGGTGTGCCACTGGACAGTGTCCAGTGCACCAGGGAATTCCGCTCTGAACTTGCCACCTTCGGGAATTCTGGGAGCCACTCCGCTATAATTCACCGGACTGTCCGGTGTAGCACCGGACTGTCCGGTGCACCAAGCGAAGCAACGGCTCCAAGCGCCAACGGTCGTCTGCAACACTACAGTAAAACGCTACAGTGCGCGACTGTGCACGCAGAAGTCAGAGCAGGCGCAGAAGGCGCACCGGACAGTGAATAGTGACTGTCCGGTGCACCACCGGACTGTCCCGTGGCCCAGTTGTCAGAAGCTCCAACGGTTGGAACCCAACGGCCTGGTGACGTGGCTGGCGCACCGGACAGTGTCCGATGGCGCACCGGACTGTCCGGTGCGCCATACGACAGAAGCCCTCACCAACGGTTCTTTTGGTGGTTGGGGCTATAAATACCCCCCAACCACCACACTTCAATGCATCCAAGTTTTCAGCCATCAAACCTCATACAAGAGCTCTAGACTTCATTCAAAGACACAAACAAGAGATCAAATCCTCTTCCAAGTCCAAAGATCATTCCAATCAAATAGTGACTAGTGAGAGAGAGAGACAATTGTGTTCATTTGAGTTCTTGCGCTTGGATCGCTTTTCTTCTTCCTTCTTTCTTGTTTCCAACTCAATTGTAATCAAGGCAAGAGATACCAATTGTGTGGTGGTCCTTGTGGGGACTTAGTGTCCCGATTGATTGAGAAGAGAAGCTCACTCGGTCTAGGTGACCGTTTGAGAGAGGGAAAGGGTTGAAAGAGACCCGGTCTTTGTGACCACCTCAACGGGGAGTAGGTTTGCAAGAACTGAACCTCGGTAAAACAAATCATCGTGTCATCCGCCTTATTTGCTTGTGATTTGTTTTCGCCCTCTCTTTCGGACTCGATTATATTTCTAACGCTAACCCCGGCTTGTAGTTGTGCTTAAACTTTATAAATTTCAGATTTGCCTATTCACCCCCCTCTAGGCGACTTTCAATTGGTGTCAGAGCCTGGTACTTCATTAGAGCCTAACCGCTCGAAGTGATGTCGGGAGCATCCGCCAAGAGGGAGATCGGGACCGGCGACAAGTCCGCAAGCTCGGGGAGAACACACTCACGAGAGTCCGCCCACAAGCACAAGGAGGAATCCTCTTTCTCCATCAAGTCCCAACGGAAGGGTGACAAGAAGAAGAAGATGAAGAAGGTGGTCTACTACGAGACCGACTCTTCGTCACCCTCCACCTCCGGCTCGGAATCGACATCCGCCACTTCCAAGCGCCATGAGCGCAAGAAGTATAGTAAGATGCCCCTTTGCTATCCTCGTATTTCAAAACGCACTCCATTACTTTCCGTCCCATTAGGCAAACCACCTATGTTTGATGGTGAAGATTATTCTATGTAAAATGAGGCATCACCTAACCTCACTCCACAAAAGCATATGAGATATTGTTGAGTATGGAGCGCAGGTACCAAAGGAAGGGGACAAGGATTGTGATTCGGAAGAGGTCGAACAAATCCAACACTTCAACTCCCAAGCCACTACTATACTCCTTGCCTCTCTAAGTCGAGAGGAGTATAATAAGGTGCAAGGGTTGAAGAGTGCCAAAGAGATTTGGGACGTGCTCAAGACCGCGCACGAAGGATATGAGGTGACCAAGATCACCAAGCGGGAAATGATCGAGGGGGAGCTCGGTCGATTCATGCTTCACCAAGGGGAGGAGCCACAAGCGATGTACAACCGGCTCAAGACCTTGGTGAACCAAGTGCGCAACCTCGGAAGCACCAAATGGAATGACCATGAGATGGTCAAGGTTATTCTTAGATCACTCGTTTTTCTTAACCCTACACAAGTTCAATTAATTCGTGGTGATCCAAGGTATAAACTAATGTCTCTCGAGGAAGTGATAGGAAAATTTGTGAGCTTTGAATTGATGATCAAAGGCTCCAAGAAAATCATCGAGCAAGGCGCCACCTCAACACCCGAGGTGCAACCCGTCGCATTCAAGGCGACGGAAGAAGAAAAGAAGGACTCTACACCTAGTAGGATCCCCATCAATGCCTCCAAGCTCGACAATGAGGAGATGTCACTCATCATCAAGTGCTTCCGTCAAATCCTCAAGCAAAGGAGGGGGAAGGACTACAAGCCCCGCTCCAAGAAAGTATGCTACAAGTGTGGTAAGCCCAGTCATTTCATTGCTAAATGTCCATTATCTAGTGATAGTGACAGGGGTGACGACAGGAAAGGAAAGAGAAGAGAAAAAGAAGAGGTACTACAAGAAGAAGGGCGGCGATGCCCACGTTTGCCAGGAGTGGGACTCCGATGAGAGCTCCACCGACTCCTCCTCCGACAAGGACGCCGCAAACATCGCCGTCACCAAAGGCCTTCTCTTCCCCAACGTCGGCCACAAGTGCCTCATGGCAAAGGATGGCAAGAAGAAGAAGGTAAAATCTAGATCCTCCACTAAGTATGCAACTTCTAGTGATGAGGATAATTCTAGTGATGATGAGGATAACTTGCTCACTCTTTTTGCCAATCTTAACATGCAACAAAAGGAGAAATTAAATGGATTGATTAGTGCTATTCATGAGAAGGATGAACTCTTGGATAGCCAAGAGGACTTCCTTATCAAGGAAAACAAAAAGCATGTTAAGACTAAAAATGCTTATGCTCAGGAGGTAGAGAAAAATGGAAAATTAACTAGTGAGTTAAGTACCTGCCATGACACTATCTCCAACCTTAGAATTGAGAATGCTAATTTGATTGCTAAGGTTGAGAAGTCAAACATTAGTGATGATTCAATTATCAATCTTAGAAATGATAATGTTAGTCTAATTGCTAAGATTGAAAAATTGAATGCCTTTTTTTCTAGCCTTAAGTTTGATAATGATAAATTAATTGCTAAGGCTAAGGAATTAGATGTTTGCAATGTTTCTATTTCCAATCTTAGAGATGAGAATGCCATTTTACATGCTAAGATTGTTGAATTAAATGATTGCAAACCCTCTACATCTACCATTGAGCATGTTTCTATTTGCACTAAATGTAGAGATGTTAATATAGATGCTATTCATGGTCACCTTGCTATGATTAAACAACAAAATGATCATATAGCAAAATTAGATGCTAAAATTGTCGAGCATGAATTAGAGAATGAAAAATTTAAATTTGCTCGTAGTATGCTTTATAGTGGGAGTCGCCCTGGCATTATGGATGGCATTGGCTTCCAACAGGGAGACAATGTTAAGCTTAATGCCCCTCCTAAAAGATTGTCTAATTTTGTTAAGGACAAGGCTCCCATGCCTTAGGATAATTAGGGCTATATTTTATATCCTGCTGGTTATCCTGAGGATAAAATTAGGAGAATTCATGCAAAGAAGACTCATTCTCATCATGCTTTTATTTATAAGAATGAGGCTTCTAGCTCTAGGCATTCTACACATGTTAAAATGTCTAAGAAGAAAACTCCTATTGCATCAAATGAACCTAATATTTCATTTAAGACTTTTGATGCATCATATGTTTTAACTAACAAATCAGGCAAAGTAGTTGCCAAATATGTTGGGGGCAAACACAAGGGGTCAAAGACTTGTGTTTGGGTATCCAAGGTGCTTGTTTCTAATGTCAAAGGACCCAAGGATGTTCTCCTCCTACGAGAAAAACAGCTATTACATTCGGGGATGGAAATCAAGGTTTGGTCAAAGGTCTTGGTAAAATTGCTATATCTCCTGACCATTCTATTTCCAATGTTTTTCTTGTAGATTCATTAGATTACAATTTGCTTTATGTTTCTCAATTATGCAAAATGGGTTACAACTGTCTTTTTACAGATGTAGGTGTTACTGTCTTTAGAAGAAGTGATGATTCAGTAGCTTTTAAGGGAGTATTAGAGGGTTAGCTATACTTAGTTGATTTTAATAGAGCTGAACTCGATACTTGCTTAATTGCTAAGACTAACATGGGTTGGCTCTGGCATCGCCGACTAGCCCACGTTGGGATGAAGAATCTTCATAAGCTTCTAAAGGGAGAGCACATTTTGGGACTAACAAATGTTCATTTTGAGAAAGACATGATTTGTAGCGCATGTCAAGCAGGGAAGAAAGTTGGTGTTCATCATCCACACAAGAACATCATGACGACTGACAGGCCACTGGAGCTACTCCACATGGATCTATTCGGCCTGATAGCTTACATAAGCATCGGCGGGAGTAAGTACTGTCTAGTTATTGTGGATGATTATTCTCGCTTCACTTGGGTATTCTTTTTGCAGGAAAAATCACAAACCCAAGAGACTTTGAAAGGATTCTTGAGATGAGCTCAAAATGTGTTCGGCTAGAGGATCAAGAAAATAAGAAGCGACAACGAGACATAGTTCAAAAACTCACAAATAGAAGGCTTTCTTGAGGAAGAGGGCATCAAGCATGAGTTCTCTTCTCCCTACACACCACAACAAAATGGTGTAGTGGAGAGGAAGAATAGAACTCTATTAGACATGGCAAGGACCATGCTTGATGAGTACAAGACTTCGGATCGGTTTTGGGCCGAGGCGGTCAACACCTCTTGCTACGCCATCAACTGGTTATATCTACACCGAATCCTCAAAAAGACATCATATGAACTCCTCACCGGTAAAAAACCCAATGTTTCATATTTTAGAGTCTTTGGTAGCAAATGTTTTATTCTTGTTAAAAGAGGTAGAAAATCTAAATTTGCTCCTAAGGCTATAGAAGGCTTTTTACTAGGATATGATTCAAACACAAGGGCATATAGAGTCTTTAATAAGTCCACTGGACTAGTTGAAGTTTCCTATGACATTGTGTTTGATGAGACTAACGGCTCTCAAGTAGAGCAAGTTGATCTTGATGAGCTAGATGATGAAGAGGCTCCATGCATCGTGCTAAGGAACATGTCCATTGGGGATGTGTGCCCTAAGGAATCCGAAGAGCCTCCACATGCACAAGATCAACCATCATCTTCAAATCAAGCATCTCCACCAACTCAAGATGAGGATCAAGCTCAAAATGATGAAAGTGAAAATCAAGAGGAGCCACCTCAAGAGGACAATGATCAAGGGGGAGATACTAATGATCAAGACAAGGAGGATGATGAGGGTCCAACACCGCCACACCCAAGGGTCCACCAAGCAATCCAACAAGATCACCCCGTGAACACTATCCTCGGCGATATTCATAAGGGGGTAACCACTCGATCTCATGTTGCTCATTTTTTGTGAACATTACTCTTTTGTTTCCTCTATTGAGCCACACAGGGTAGAGGAAGCACTTCAAGATTCGGATTGGGTGTTGGCAATGCAAGAGGAGCTCAACAACTTCACGAGGAATGAGGTATGGCTTTTAGTTCCACGTCCTAACCAAAATGTTGTAGGAACCAAGTGGGTCTTCCGCAACAAGCAAGATGAGCATGGTGTGGTGACAAGGAACAAAGTCCGACTTGTGGCCAAGGGATATTCACAAGTCGAAGGTTTGGATTTTGGTGAAACCTATGCACCCGTAGCTAGGCTTGAGTCAATTCGCATTTTACTTGCCTATGCTACTTACCATGGCTTCAAGCTTTATCAAATGGACGTGAAGAGTGCCTTCCTCAATGGACTAATCAAGGAGGAGGTCTATGTTGAGCAACCTCCCGGCTTTGAAGATAGTGAGTACCCTAACCATGTCTATAAACTCTCTAAGTCGCTTTATGGGCTCAAGCAAGCCCCAAGAGCATGATATGAATGCCTAAGAGATTTTGTTATCGCTAATGGCTTCAAAGTCGGAAAAGCCGATCCTACTCTCTTTACTAAAACTATTGCAAATGATTTGTTTGTATGCCAAATTTATGTTGATGATATCATATTTGGGTCTACTAACAAATCTACTTGTGTAGAGTTTAGTAGGATTATGATTCAAAAATTCGAGATGTCAATGATGGGGGAGTTGAAGTATTTTCTAGGCTTTCAAGTCAAGCAACTCCAAGAGGGCACCTTCATTAGTCAAACGAAGTACATTCAAGACATTCTTGCAAAGTTTGGGATGAAGGATGCCAAGCCCATCAAAACACCCATGGGAACTAATGGGCATCTCGACCTCGACACGGGAGGTAAATCCGTAGATCAAAAGGTATACCGGTCGATGATAGGTTCTTTACTCTATTTATGTGCTTCACGACCGGATATTATGCTTTCCGTATGCATGTGTGCAAGATTCCAAGCCGATCCTAAGGAAGTTCACCTTAGGGCCGTGAAACGAATCTTGAGATATTTAGTTTATACTCCTAAGTTTGGCCTTTGGTACCCCAGGGGATCCACTTTTGACTTAATTGGTTATTCAGATGTTGATTGGGCAGGGTGTAAGATTGATAGAAAGAGCACATCAGGGACTTGCCAGTTCTTGGGAAGATCTCTGATGTCTTGGGCTTCAAAGAAACAAAATTCCGTAGCTCTTTCTACCGCCGAAGCCGAGTACATTGCCGCAGGTCATTGTTGCGCGCAATTACTTTGGATGAGGCAAACCCTTAGGGATTATGATTACAAATTAACCAAAGTCCCTCTCCTATGTGATAATGAGAGTGCAATCCGCATGGCGGATAATCCCGTTGAGCATAGCCGCACTAAGCACATAGCCATTCAATATCACTTTTTGAGGGATCACCAACAACGGGGAGATATTGAGATTGCTTACATTAACACCAAAGATCAATTAGCCGATATCTTTACCAAGCCATTAGATGAGAAATCTTTTACCAAACTTAGGCATGAACTAAATATTCTTGATTCTAGGAATTTTGATTGATATTTTGCACACATAGCTCATTTATCTACCTTTGATCATCTCTTTCATTTGCTATGACTAATGTGATTTTCAAGTGTATTTCAAGCTAAGTCATAGATTGAAAGGGAAATGGGGTCTTCGGCGAAGACAAGGCTTCCACTCCACTCCATCGAATTATTCATCCTTCGCCGACACTCCACACCATTCTTCAATTTGGTATAATCTTCACTCCTATATTATTTACCAAAGGGGGAGAAAGTTTGAAAAATGGCTTATATTTCTCTCACAAGTATCAGTTTTTGGCGATTCACGCCAAAGGGGGAGAAAGTATTAAGCCCAAAGCAAAAGGACCGCACCACCTCCAATTTCAAAAATTTGTAGTCTTTCAATTTGTATTAAAGAAGTGTTGTTTAAATATTTTCAAATTGGTATCTTATTTTTTATATAATTTCAAATTGGTATAACCTCTTCAAAATTAATATCTAAAACCCTCTTGAACACTAAGAGGAGAATTTCATTGAGGGGGAGTTTTGTTTAGTCAAAGGAAAAGCATTTGAAACACGGGGAGAAAATTTCAAATCTTGAAAATGCTTCCCAAAATCTTATTCATATACCTTTGACTATTTGCAAAAGATTTTGAAATTTTTTTTCCAAAACATTGCAAAACAAAACAAGTGGTGCAAGCGTGGTCCAAAATTTTAAATAAGAAGAAAGCCATCCATGCATATCTAGTAGAAATAATTATTGGTTTCATTCCAAGCAACCTTTGCACTTACCTTATGCAAACTAGTTCAATTCTACACTTTTATATTTGCTTTGGTTTGTGTTGGCATCAATCACCAAAAAGGGGGAGATTGAAAGGGAAATAGGCTTACACCTTTTCCTAATTGATTTTGGTGGTTGAATTGCCCAACACAAATAATTGGACTAACTAGTTTGCTCTAGATTATTAGTTTTACAGGTGCCAAAGGTTCACAATAAACCAATAAAAATACCAAGAAAGGGTTCAAATAAAGAGAGCAAAAGACAACCAAAGGCAGCCATGGTCTGGCGCACCGGACTGTCCGGTGCACCACCGGACAGTGTCCGGTGCACTAGGGAATTCCACTCTGAACTTGCCACCTTCGGGAATTCTAGGAGCCACTCCGCTATAATTCACCGGACTGTCCGGTGTAGCACCGGACTGTCCGGTGCACCAAGCGAAGCAACGGCTCCAAGCACCAACGGTCGTCTGCAACGCTACAGTAAAACGCTACAGTGCGCGACTGCGCGCGCAGAAGTCAGAGCAGGCGCAGAAGGCGCACCGGACAGTAAATAGTGACTGTCTGGTGCACCACCGGACTGTCCGGTGGCCCAGTTGTCAGAAGCTCCAACGGTCGGAACCCAACGGCCTGGTGACGTGGCTGGCGCACCGGACAGTGTCCGGTGGTGCACCGGACAGTGTCCGGTGGTGCACCGGACTGTCTGGTGCGCCATACGACAG
Organism: Zea mays; assembly: GCF_902167145.1. Taxonomy (NCBI): domain Eukaryota; kingdom Viridiplantae; phylum Streptophyta; class Magnoliopsida; order Poales; family Poaceae; genus Zea; species Zea mays. The sequence goes on from NC_050104.1 coordinate 18,602,451, forward strand.
AAGCCCTCACCAACGGCTTTTTTGGTGGTTGGGGCTATAAATACCCCCCAACCACCACACTTCAATGCATCCAAGTTTTCAGCCATCAAACCTCATACAAGAGCTCTAGACTTCAATCAAAGACACAAAAAAGAGATCAAATCCTCTCCCAAGTCCAAAGATCATTCCAATCAAATAGTGACTAGTGAGAGAGACAATTGTGTTCATTTGAGTTCTTGCGCTTGGATCGCTTTTCTTCTTCCTTCTTTCCTGTTTCCAACTCAATTGTAATCAAGGCAAGAGACACCAATTGTGTGGTGGTCCTTGTGGGGACTTAGTGTCCCGATTGATTGAGAAGAGAAGCTCACTCGGTCTAGGTGACCGTTTGAGAGAGGGAAAGGGTTGAAAGAGACCCGGTCTTTGTGACCACATCAACGGGGAGTAGGTTTGCAAGAACTGAACCTCGGTAAAACAAATCATCGTGTCATCCGCCTTATTTGCTTGTGATTTGTTTTCACCCTCTCTTTCGGACTCGATTATATTTCTAACGCTAACCCCGACTTGTAGTTGTGCTTAAACTTTATAAATTTCAGATTTGCCTATTCACCCCCCTCTAGGCGACTTTCAATGTCCTTATGTAGTGATCCTTGATGCACCATAACTTTTAACTCGATCAACCTTGACTTTGCAAGTCTTCTTCTTCACCCCTGGCTTTGGGTTCCTGGTCTCCTTGACCTTCTCCCGTGCACTCGGTACCTCGAAGCTCTTCTTGCCTCCATCCTTGGCTTGATCGGTTGTCTCTGAGTTACGCACAACGAGTCTCACTTAAGCAGTGTTCATTATCTATAGATAAATCAGTCTTTGGACCATCACACTTATTCACTTGTGTTGAACCATGTTAGCTTTGCATTAAGCACATGTTCAACACTTAGAACACTTGTTAGTCCTTTAATTGAGTTGTCATCCAAACACCAAAACCCACAAGAGAGCTTTCAATCTCCCCCTTTTTGGTGATTGATGGCAACACAATTAAAGCTTACACAAGAATAAGATTTAAAGCACAAATTTTTTGAATTCTAAGTTTATAGAATGCTCCCCATAAATATGTGCTTACATTAAAATCTTAACTTTGGCCTTATATGCCAAATTGCACATACTTAGGCTAATTCGAAGCATTACTACACCTTAGCACCCGTGGGATGCATTGTGTCAAGAATTAAACTGTGATACATATAACACACAAATGCACATAATAAGAGTTAAACACCAATTAAATGGATATACCATAGGAATATCAACCTACCACTATTCACCATTAAGATACCAATTTAAAGCACTAGAACCATATGAATATCTATTACAGGACAAACACAATAGATACCAATTGATTCATATCAACGGAAGCACTAATTATGCATTATCACCATATAATACAACAATAAGCATATGATAAGTATTATCAACAAAACTAACACATGATTTCTTAAGATCAAAGAAACTCAAGGAAACCCCTTTGGGTCCTTTAGCACACAAAAAATTAATCTTCACCCTCTTCACACTTAAGATAAGCTTTCCTCTCAGATCGAGGTGAGCTTTAATGCACAAATTCTCCCCCTTTGACATCAAACACCAAAACCATATTCAAGCAAGAACATAGGATGATGTCAAGGGACAGCAGGGTATTAAGCAGGGAAAATGTAACACACTAAGATTACTCCTCCTTACACATTAAACATATGCAACACAAGCTTTGGAGGAAAATTAAGGTACAAATACGCAAAAAGGGCAATACCTCCTTTTGTACCTTTACCATGTGTTGGGCCTATGCTTCGTCGCCGAAGGTCTTCTAGGAAGAAGCGGCTTTCGGCTAAAGCTGTTTGTATAAGATGGCCGAAGGTCCCTCTTCATGAAGCTTCGGTATTACAAACCGACTTAAAGATAGAATGACCTTTTAGTCCATAAAGGTCTGAGTCAATGTTGTAAACTTTTATAAGGGGCATACTTGTAATTCCTCACAGGCTGCGCCTTGTGCCTATAAATAGTGAACAGTATTCCTTTACTGTTCACGGATTCTAGTAACTGCAATCGCATATTCTGGAATTCAACCTTTTGCCAAGGCAGAGGTATTATTGTATTCAATGATTAAATATATTAAGTAAATATAATATAATTTGTCTATGATTCATTTACCTCTTTTGTACCTTTTATTTTATGTCGTCTTGCAATATCTATTGAAATTTTATTACGAAGATTTAAGCTTCGTAATTTTACTCTCATCAACCTTCGTCCAAGGCCCATTATCCTCAAGGGAATAATGTTTCATGGACGAAGGACGTTAACATTTAACACTTTATGTTGCCTTGTTCTTAATTCATAGCACTTGAGAACAAGTTCCCAACATTGGCGCCCACCTCCGGTGAACTCACTTCCACTTTTTGAGCTGATGGCTTCGTTCAACGATCAAGCTGGAGCTGCTTCGGACCCGAAGCTGGTGCTCCCAATCACAGGTGGTTCGTCCTCTGAGCCAGCTAACAAGAAACAAAAGAAGGAAGCACAGAGAAGGGTACAACATGTTGGGGTGCAAGGACCCTTCATCAAGTCAAGATGATCTCACATTCCTATTACCTTCTCCCAAGAGGACCTTCAGCTTAAGGATTACCCACACAACGATGCCATGGTTATCTCTTGTGTTATCAAAGGATTTCTGGTCCACAATGTCTTGGTTGACACAGGCAGTGCAGCTGACATCATATTTGCTAAGGCCTTCAGACAAATGCAAGAGCCAGAAGATAAGATTCAGGATGCTACACATCCTCTCTGTGGCTTCGGAGGAAGACAAATTGTAGCACTGGGCAAGATTACCATGTCAGTGACCTTCGGGTTCATCAACAACACTAGAACTGAGCAAGTTGTGTTTGACATTGTTGACATGGAATACCCTTACAATGCAATTATTGGTCGTGGCACCCTCAATGCTTTTGAAGCAATTCTTCACCCTGCCTATCTTTGCATGAAGATACCTTCGGATCAAGGACCCATCGCTATTCATGGAAGCCAGGAAGCTGCCAGAAGGGCCGAAGGAAACTGGACTGATTCAAAAGCAATCCATAACATAGATGGAGCTGAAGCTTGTGAACAATACAAATTCAGAAGGGAGAAAGCAGCTTCAGCAGATCAGCCGAAGCCCATGCTCTTATGTGAGGATATAGCAGAGCAGAAGGTGCTGTTGGGCTCTCAGTTATCCGAAGAACAAGAGAAAACCTTGATAAGGTTTTTGTTCAACAACAAAGATGTTTTTGCATGGTCAGCCAATGATCTCTGCGGAGTTAATAGGGATGTTATTGAGCACTCGCTCAATGTCGATCCATCCTTCAGACCCAGAAAGCAAAGGCTTCGGAAAATGTCAGATGATAAGGCCGAAGGTGCTCGCAACGAAGTCAAAAGACTCCTCAGTGCAGGAGTTATCAGAGAAGTAAAGTACCCAGAATGGCTAGCTAACACTGTTATGGTAAAAAAGGCCAATGGCAAGTGGCGAATGTGTATCGATTTTACAGATCTTAACAAGGCTTGTCCGAAGGATGAATTCCCATTGCCAAGGATAGACTCTTTAGTTGATGCAGCAGCTTCTTTAGAGCTCATGAGTCTGTTAGACTGTTATTCAGGCTATCATCAAATCTGGATGAAGAAGGAAGATGAGCCAAAGACTAGCTTCATAACTCCAAGTGGCACATATTGTTATCTTCTGATGCCTGAGGGGCTCAAAAACGCTGGAGGAAGTTTCAGCAGAATGACTGCGAAGGTTCTCCAGTCTCAGATAGGCAGAAATGTGCTAACTTATGTTGATGACATCATTGTAAAAAGCACGAAGCAGGAGAATCATATTGCTGACCTGCAGGAGACCTTCGCCAGTTTCAGACAAGCTTGCTTAAAGTTGAATCCAGAAAAATGCGTCTTCGGAGTAAAGAAGGGGAAATTTCTAGGATGCTTGGTTTCAACAAAGGGAATTGAAGCTAATCCAAGTAAGATTGAAGCTATACTTCGGATGGAGCCACCAACTACAAAAAAGGGGGCTCAAAGATTGACAGGAAGGTTGGCATCTCTCAATAGATTCATATCCAGATCAGCAGAGAGAAACTTACCATTCTTCGAAGTGCTGAAGTCAGCCGAAGTCTTTCAATGGGGACCAATCCAGCAGAAGGCCTTCGAAGAGCTGAAGCAGTATTTGATAGATCTAACAGCACTAACTCCACCTACGCCAGGGGCTCCTTTATTATTATATGTGGCAGCTTCGCACTCAGCGGTAAGTGCAGCACTTGTCCAGGAGAAGCTTGATGGCCAAGCCAGGAAGCAGGTCCCAGTATATTTTGTATCTGAAGTTCTTAGTATATCAAAGAAAAACTACACAGAATTAGAGAAGGTGTTATATGCTGTTTTGATGGCATCCAGGAAGCTTCGGCACTATTTTCAAGCTTACAACATAATTGTTCCTTCTTCACAACCTCTGAAGGATATTATGAGGAACCGAGAAGCTACTGGAAGGATTGGAAAATGGGCTGCAGAGCTCAATGAATTTTGTATTGAATATGTTCATAGATCTTCGATTCAGTCCCAGGCGTTAGCAGACTTCATTGCTGACTGGACGCTAGGGGCTCAGGAGGAAGAAACAAATAAAGACACCGAAGCATGGACAGTGTTTTGCGATGGGTCCTCGGGAACCTTCGGAGCGGGAGCGGCTGCTGTGTTGGTTTCACCTTCCAAAGTTAAAACTTGTTATGCGGCAAAGCTTGATTTTAGTTGCACAAACAACATTGCCGAGTACGAAGCCCTGCTTCTGGGTCTTCGGAAGCTAAAAGCAATGGGAATCAGAAGGGCTATTCTTAAAACTGATTTCCAAGTTGTTTCGGGTCATATCGACAAGAGTTGCAAGGCTAAAGATCCGAAGCTTGAAAAGTATCTGGATATGGTTCGAAGAGTTGAAGCTTCCTTCGAGGGATTTTCTGTCAAAAATATCCCTCGAGGACAAAATGAGCATGCTGATTTGCTAGCTAAGTCAGCAGCACAGGGGCTGTCCTTACCTTCGGATGTGTTCTTCAAAACAATAAAAGCACCTTCGGTGGAACTTCTTGAAAGAGCAGTCCTCAATATATCTCCTGTTTATAGCGAAGATTGGAGAACTGAGATCATCTCTTATCTTCAGGGTAAATTCCTTTCAGATGACGAAGCTTATAACAGGAGGATAGAGGCAAGAGCTCGTCCATATGTCATGATAGAAGGAGAGTTGTACAAGCATGGAGTTTGTGCTCCGCTACTCAAGTGTTTATCCAGAACCGAAGGTATAGAGTTGATGAAAGAAATACATGCAGGCCTGTGTGGATCTCACATTGGATCTAGGACGTTACTTGGAAAAATTTTCCGCCAAGGATTTTATTGGCCGAAGGCAGCTTCGGATGCAGCGGAATTAGTCCAAAAATGCGAAGGTTGTCAGAAATGTGCACGAGATCAAAAACAACCTTCGTCCTTAACACAGCTCATACAACCCATTTGGCCATTGCAAAGGTGGGGCCTTGACTTGTTAGGTCCGTTACCACCGGCCCAAGGGAACCTAAGATATGTTGTAGTGGCGGTGGAATATTTTTCTAAATGGATTGAGGCAAAGCCTTTAGCCACAATAACTTCGGCCACCGTCCAAAAGTTTTTCTGGCAGAATATTGTTTGTCGTTTCGGGGTACCAAAGGCTATCACTGTGGATAATGGAACACAGTTTGACTCCGAAGCTTTTAGGGATTTCTGTGATCAAATTGGTACGAAGATCCATTTTGCATCAGTCAGACATCCGGAGTCAAATGGACTCATTGAAAGAGCCAATGGCATTATAATGATAGGAATAATGAAGTTAATCTTCAATCAACCCAGGGGAAAGTGGCCAGATCAGTTAACCAAAGTGGTGTGGAGCCATAATACAACAACATCAAGGTCTATAGGCTTTACTCCATTCAAGTTATTATTCGGTGACGAAGCAATAACTCCAGAAGAAGCTAAAACCGGATCAATAAGGGTAGTAGCTTCGGCAGCATCAGGTTCCGAAGCTGCTTATTCTGTGGAAAAAGATGCTTTAGAAGGGATCAGGCTGCAAGCCGTGGAAAACATCAATAAATATCAAGCCGAAACAATTAAATGGCGAGATAGAAAGGTTCGGCTAAAGAATATTGAGCCAGGACACTTGGTGCTTCGGAGAGTGGCCAACCCAGAAACAGTGGGCAAGTTGCAGTTGAAATGGGATGGACCTTTCTTAGTAGCATCTTCGTCAAGACCCGGTTCATACAGATTGAAGGATATGGACGGCAACGACATTCCTAGATCTTGGAATGCAGATGAGCTTCGGCGATATTATGTATAACTCGATGTAATTTTCCGTATTTTTTTTATTTTTCTTTCATGGCACCCTTTTCCTTTCCGAAGGGGGAGAAAGGTTTTTAATGGGGCCATCACATGTAATTTCCTTTTTTTTAGTTCTATAAGAGCAAAATCCCCCAAGGAATGTAAATGTAAAAGCTGAGAACGCACCATCGAGTGCCGAAAAGTAAAAACGAAGAAGCTCCAAAGTCGTTCCTAAGGGAATGCAGAGCTTACAGCGAAAAGTCAACGCTGATTCCGCCAAAAGTAAAGGCGAAGAAGCTCCAAAGTCGTTCCTAAGGGAATGCAGAGCTTACAGCGAAAAGTCAACGCTGATTCCGCCAAAAGTAAAGGCGAAGAAGCTCCAAAGTCGTTCCTAAGGGAATGCAGAGCTGAGGTGTGATTGTTTTTAAGGAAATAATGGCTATGAGTATGGCTTGAGGTGTGATTGTTTGGCCATTCATTTGCACATCACATTACATCATAACATTTGCATTCATAAACATTCATCCAGGCATATGTAGGATAATCATCTTCATGGCATAAGCGGTTGCTTCGGCAAAAAGAAAAAAAAAAGAAGGGGAAGAAAGAGCTTCGTGTACAAAAAGGAGAGCTTCGGAAAGAAGGAAAATGTTGTTTTCTATGCTTCGTTGCGTACGAAAAGAAGGGAAGGTGTTTTTTCGCCTTCGGCTCAAAAAAAGAAAATTTTGTCCACATCAAAGCACTTCTCATACATCAATGGAAGGATAAGGATATATTACAAGGTATGAACAAAATTCATTAAAGACAAGTTTTAGTTACATTTACAAAAGTTATCTCAAAAGTTTCTCAAGTACTGTCTACAGTCTACTGTTTAATCTCCAAGGAGCTTCAGCTTCGGCGTCATTTTTTAATCATCGGCTTCGGCTTCGTCATCCTACATGAATAAGGTCGTTGTAAGTCAAAATCGAGCTTGCAAGAAAAGGTAAGCACAAGGTATGGTTTCTTACTGGTTCAAGGTGGCTACGAGCTTCGTCTCCAGCCTTTTCTCGCCCACCTTTTGTCCATATCATTTTTACAAATCTATTAGAGATACTTCGGGCGAGATCAGGAATGTCATCCAGGATTGATGGTGATAAAGTGAAATTTGGCCTATTGACAATCTTTCCATGATCGCAGCCAGCTTTCAGGAAAGCTGCAGCAGTGCCTCGAGAAGCCACCCAGGCACAGAAGTCACCGTGCCCAGCTATGACTTCGTCGAGCTCGTCAATCTCACCCTCAATATGTTCGAAGGTCTTCGGTAGATCTTCAGCTGAGGGGACGAATTTTTCACTGCTGGCTCCAACTGAGTGAAAAAATTTTCTTAATCGTTGAATGCATTTGTTGCTAAATTCCAGACATTTTTCTTGAAGGCTTGTCAATAGTTTTCTCAAATCCGAATTTTGTTGAGCTTCGGCTTCAAGTTTTGCATTAAGATCTTGCTTTTCTCGTTCGAACTGTTCAGACTGGCGGAGAAGCTTCGTGTTCAGTTCTGTTATTTTTGCTTCAGCTTCCGCCAATGAACCTTCGGTTGCCTGGAGCTCAAAGTTCTTTTTCTCGATAGCATCTGATTGCTCCTTTATTCTGCTTTCCAAATTTTCAATTATAACTTCGTGCTTCTTGTCTTCAAAATCTTGCTGCATTTTCAAGGCTTTGCTCAATAGCATACTCTGCACGGAAACAACCTTCGTCAGACATGTTCTTATTATTAGAAACAATAAAAGTTAAGGGAAAAATAGTTCACCTTGAAATTGGAATAAAATAAACTACCAACGATATGTTGTCGTCGGTAGCGGCTGATGTCTGTTTCTAGCTTCGGAAAACCGATACTCTTTGACAGAGTACCGATAACTTTAGCCCCAGTTTGATCTCGAATACAATCTAATTTTTCGTCATCAATGCCTCCGAAGAGGAGTGCTCCAGGTTTGTATCCGCAGGATTTTGCATATTCTCTAAGCTCTTCTCTTTCAGCTTTTGACAGTTTTTCTCTAACTAAATTCTGGAACATGAAGGCTTCGTTTTCTGAAGCTTCATCAGCAATTTCTTTCCCTTTCTCCGACGCTGCGGTCGCGGCCTCTTCGGCGGCGGTGGTAGCTTCTTCTGCAGCCATGTCTAGTAGTATTTTGTCAATGTGTTCGATTGTGCTCTCCAGGTTCAAATCTTCAGCTGAGGCAGCTTCGGCAGCTGCGACCTCCGAAGGTGCAATTTCAATATCTGTCCCTTCCGCAGCCGCTGGTGTTTTCTGAGCTGAAGCTCTTGGCGGTGTCTTGTCAATTACTTCTGTCACAGTGATAATTCTTTGTCTCTTTGCTTTGATTATTTTCTTCGATTTTTCGGGCTCCTTGTCCTTCTGAAAAAACTTTGTCAGTTGGGGCCCCAGTGGACTTAGCTTCGCAGGTAAGGATTCAGTCATTACCTTCAGAATTTCCTCAACGTCAGCGACAGAGGGTGATGCGGGGGTTTCTTCTTCGTCGGATATTTTACGCTTCGGAGAAGATGCTTTCTTCCTCTTCGGGATTTTCTTCTTTGATAGTTCTTTTTCATCTTCATTTAAGGCTTCAGTTATCCTTTTTCTTTTTTGGCCTCCGGCACCTTTGTTCAGATTTTCGTAATCAGGGTATTCGAAACCCAGGGCGTCCAGCACTCGGTTTAGTCTTCGCTTCGGACGGGTGCCGAAGGCTGCGGTCATCAACTGATCTTCTTTTTTAGAATAATTGCCAAGTATTTCATTGCACATCACTTCAATCGTATCCAGCCACTCTTGGCAAGGTGTTTTAAAGTATTTCTTAAACTTGAAGTAGTAAGGTAAACGTACAAGTTCACCTTCTTTCTTTTCCCCCTGTAGCTTCGACATTTCCCATTCTTTTAAACTGGGAAAAACTTTGAAAGCCAAAAACTCCTGAACCAGGTCCCTTGTGCTGATATGCTCTGCAATAATTCTGAATTCATTCATTGCTTGTTGTGTTGGACCTTCGGGTGTCATTGCAGCGAGGTCGGGTTTCTCCGAAGATTAATTCGAGTGGACTTTGCACAAGCTTTTCCTTGTCGTCATCAACCCTGGCGATAGAACGCACTCTGGCCATTTAATTATGAACTTGTGGAACTTTAATACTTTCTTCCTCCGAAGCAGGTTTCAAACTGGAGCTTCGTTCGATTCCGACAGACAAGCTTCGGCGACGGTTAAAAATTTTGGCAGCAAAACAGTGCAAATAGCAATGAATGTTGTGGTAACTTCACACCTACTCGTCTGTTTATATAGTGCTGCAGGTAAGAAGGCGAAGCGCCAGGATTTTTACACCAGGCGGACACCCGCTCGCACTCGCTGCGTGGTGGACCGCAGAGACCGAACAGTAACTCTGAAAGGTGGGGCCGCTACACGCTGGGAAATTGAATCGTTTCTCGACAACGAGCTCAGGGAAGGTGTTTTTTAGACCTTCGGCGCTCCGAAGCTTAAGAGACTTTTTTCACGGATCAAGCTCGTTACGAAAAACGATCTAGCACCGCGAAAGGGGCTACTGTTGGGCCTATGCTTCGTCGCCGAAGGTCTTCTAGGAAGAAGCGGCTTTCGGCTGAAGCTGTTTGTATAAGATGGCCGAAGGTCCCTCTTCATGAAGCTTCGGTATTACAAACCGACTTAAAGATAGAATGACCTTTTAGTCCATAAAGGTCTGAGTCAATGTTGTAAACTTTTATAAGGGGCATACTTGTAATTCCTCACAGGATGCGCCCTGTGCCTATAAATAGTGAACAGTATTCCTTTACTGTTCACGGATTCTAGTAACTGCAATCGCATATTCTGGAATTCAACCTTTTGCCAAGGCAGAGGTATTATTGTATTCAATGATTAAATATATTAAGTAAATATAATATAATTCGTCTATGATTCATTTACCTCTTTTGTACCTTTTATTTTATGTCGTCTTGCAATATCTATTGAAATTTTATTACGAAGATTTAAGCTTCGTAATTTTACTCTCATCAACCTTCGTCCAAGGCCCATTATCCTCAAGGGAATAATGTTTCATGGACGAAGGACGTTAACATTTAACACTTTATGTTGCCTTGTTCTTAATTCATAGCACTTGAGAACAAGTTCCCAACACCATGTTATGGTGTACTTTCCATCTAAGTAGGCGGAGTTCCTTTTTCCATCAATTTAAGATTTCCATCTTGAAAGTTTTATCTCTAGGGAGCTTCTTCACACTTGTGCCTGATCCTTTATCCTGACCTTTTCTTGTTGCTAAGACACCAAACTTAGAACAAGTTCAAGTATTGTGGCACAAAATGAAGCTTCTATTATATTGATTACCAAAAGATACCAATTGAAGCACACTACCAAGGCTACTAATTGAAAGATCATCACTGTCATAGCTCCATGATATTTAAAGATAAGCATCTAGGATCACCAACTATTATAGAGCATGAGCAATCTTTAAATACGCAATTACTCACAACTTTAGATACCAATTACTCACAACTTTAGATACCAATTACTCAACTTGTGGAGGTATCCAAGTCCTGATTGCTCCATTTCTTGCTCATCTTCCCTTTTCCACCTTGAGATTATATAGGATCACTCAAGAAATAGTTAGTCTCAAAAGACACAAGTTATGTGTGCTCCCCCTAAAGTTGTGCATCAAGTATTTGAATGACTTGCACCTTGCACATTCTAGCATCCTTAGAACTAGAGGAAATCACAACATACCTTGGTCTAGGCATAATATATCAATTGCATCACAAAAAGATACCAATTGGATAGATGACATAATACAACTTATGACTAGTGGAAACAATGCATGCCTCAAGATATATAACATTTTAAAAGCAACCTAAGCACGCTTCACACATGATGATCATTGCAACACATATACCAATTTAAAAACGACAAGGTCATGCATGTAAAGCACAATGTCTAAGCACACCATGATTAAGAAGTATTTTCTTAGGTACACCAAAGGAAACAACATTTTAAAGCATAAAGCACCTAAGCCAAGATACTACCAATTGAAAGGCAAGAACATAGCTATGATCACAATCAACGAAACTTCAAGATATTTAATGAAATTGCATAGTTCTATTCTCCATACCTTTGCCTTTTACCTGAATGCCATGAGATTCATTCTTTTAGGTAGTGTGGAGTGAGAGCACCTGTTGTCACCAATTTAGGGCTCCTTTTGCTCATGCACCTCATAGCTCGAGAGGGTGCATTAGAGACACAACATGGATTTCTTGTTTTGGTATACACAGAGTACCAAGACAAAGTAATCATGTGAAATGGACTAAAGAAAACTATCATGCTTGCACATAGGTTAATACATAATCATTAAAAATCACATAGCATGACTTACAAAAAGATACAGGTTTATCCACATACACCAAGAGAGTTAATCATGGTGGATATATCAAATGAAAAGTTACCCATTGAATGATTCAAGAGATATAACCTATAAAGCACACAATCACGATTGAGCAAGCATGATTATGATATTGGAAATCATGGATCATTAATTGAAAGATATTCAACACAAGAAATCTCAAAAGCATAACTACTCTAAGGATAGGTATAGCACGACAATTCAACTTAAAAGCAATGCTGATTAGAAATAATGCACTTAAGATACACGAGTACCGTCCTTTGGAGAGCAAGTTGCAGATTCTCATCAAAGTCCTTTGCTTGATTCACCAATAATGATTAAGTACCTCTACAACTTATTTAACTCGAGATGAACATGGGATTAGTATTGCACAATAATTCAACCTTGGGTCAATAAATAGACAATAAAACTGACAGCTTAAGCATAGAGTTTGAATTAACCATCTTAAGCTCTCCCAGGGTCTCCATTCCATCTCGAGGCACCTGCATGGTCTAGTTGGCACGGTTTGGTACCCATCTCGAGATGGGTCCATAACGTTCATCTAAAAGGGCCTTTGGCACCCAAATAGCAGTTGTGCTGATTTGGGTCTCCTAAGCAAATAAGATTGAGATAAATTTACTTGTTTAGGAACCTTACCCTTCTTACATACCTTAGGTAGATGACCATGCTCACCACACATGTAGATGAAGTGTCGCTCAACCTGACATGACACTTGTTGTTTGTCTTTTTTCTTAGTGAGGGTCATCTTGGAGGGTGCACGTCTTTGATTCTTCATGAGCGGACATGAAGTGATCATATGGTCCTTATCGTTGCATCCAAAACATCTCCTCATTCCTTCATCCTTGTCTTTGTGTGGACAAGACGCAATGAAGTGGCCTAATTCCTTGCACTTGAAGCACCTCCTTTTTCCTCTTCCCTTTTTGCACTTGGATGACATAGAGAGATGATCAGTGCAAACAACATGACTAATTGAATCTTTACCTTTTTCTTGTTTCATGTTGATTGCTTCACTTATTGCCTTAGGAACTTCTTTCTCGTGGAGTTTGACCCTTGCTGCGGTTTCTCCTTCCTCAAGCTTCTTCACCACGCGTTTGTAGATATCTTGAGAAAGTCGAGCATAGCGTCTTCTCCTCAATGGTCTTTGTTTCTTGTTCCCAAGCAATTTTCTTTTTTACCCTACAACTTGTTGCTCAATCAAAGATCGGCCTTTCTTGGGGCAGTAGAGGTCAGCACATGATGATATTTTAACTAATTGATCACTTATACAAGAATGTAGTTCACATGAGTTTAAACTAGTAATTACTACCTCATGAGCAATATCGAGCATGATATGGTCATCAACTAATTCATTATGAGAATAAGATAGCATATCATATTTTTCACTTAGAGCAAGTTTTTCTAAATTTATCATTTCTACTTGACTCTTAAGCATAGAATTCTCAGTTTTAAGTTGAGCAATATTAGATAATACATCATGATTATTTCTTTGCTCAAATAAAACAGATTCATACTGTTGGACCAAATTATCATGAGAGCACTTTAGCTCCTCATGTTCTTTGGTCATCTTCTCTAGGCTGTCGTTGGTTTTGATGAGAGTCTCCTCTAGCCTGAGAAGTGTCTCGCCTTGTTCCTTGTTCCTCCTCAACAGCTTAACCAAGAGCACTTTGTCTTCTTTGTTGAGATGGGTGTAGAACCGGCGAATCTCCTCTTCTTCCACATTGCTAGTCTCATTTTCCCTGTCATTATTATCAGTGGAAGCAATATAGAAAAATGTACCTTGTGGTGAGGAAGACTCATCCTCGCTATCATCCTCAATTCCTCATATTCCTCATCATCATCGCTTTCGTCTCCACTATCATCGTTAGCAACAAGACATGTATAACTAGTGGGAGATGAACCTGTCGGTGAGGCGGATCCATCGCTTGGTGTCCATCGTTCTTGTTCTTCTCCCTTGGACAAGTTAGTACCACCAGCAATAGAGGGAGCAGAAGCAGTGCATATGGACTTAAAAAATTTCAACTTAATTTTAGTCCATAGATCATGAGCATCAACAAATAAATCACTATCACTACTCATGATGGCAAAATAAGCACCTCTAGAAAAGAGAGTCAACTAAGATGTTGCAAGCATGGTGATTGAGAGATAAACATCTTAGTTCATCATTAGAAGGTTTTTTACTAATATCAAAGGGGAAAATACTTCTACTAAAGATCTGTCTCAAATCAGGATCAATATGCATGAAAGCATTATAAATAGAGATAGACCAAGATTTATAATTAGAACCATCGCCTAGAAGTTCTAGAGTTACCTCTTGTGACGACATCGTCATCTCCGGACGGCTAAGCCCACACTGGAGAGGCCTAGCTTTGATACCAATTGAAAGTTCCCTATGCCCAGGAATAGGATCTGGATGTCGCCTAGAGGGGGTGAATAGGCGAATAATAATTATCACTCTAAAACTGGAATACTCGAAGGCTGGATCGCAGTGGAATGAAAGACCCTTCGAGTAGGTTGCGGCGGAATTGAAGTTCCTGTCTTAAAATACCCTGCAATTCGAAGACAACTTGAACCACATATAAATATTGAAGTGCAAGTATAAACAACAAATAAGACAGAGAAACAACACACAACACAGAGCAGAGCACACAGACATAGCCCATATCCGACGAAGATTTTTTGTTGCTGTAGGAATAAGAAAAAGTCCAAATCCCAGGGATTTATCCCGAGGTTCGGCCAAGCCTGAAATGCTTGCCTAGTCCTCGTTGGAGTTAGCCACACCTTGGCTTGGAGTCTATTTCAACTCCTTCCTCCGTTTACTCAGATCTGTCAGTGCGACAGATAGAGCCTTCCACTATGTTGATATCAGTTACAACGATGTCGTGGCTGCTTACAATCTTCTCAACAGCACTCCGCAGAGTAACAATGCGCTCAAGATTTTGCTCTAGCTCTCAACAACACTTCCCCTTTCTCTAAAGGCTTATAACTTCACCTCTACACAAACTAGAGAGATACACAAGAGAGGGAGAGAGAGAATTGATCCAAATGATGTATGCACTTGTTGGCTGCTCTTGTGTACTTGTTTGAGGCGCCTAGGGGTCTCTTTTATAGCCCCAAAGGGCCTAGGAGCCGTTGGAGCTTCATTTGGAAGCTCCCAGCCTTTCCTGGTTGCGGGTGCATCGGACTGTCCGGTGGCGCACCAGACAGTGAACAGTAACGGATCTGATTGACAGTTTCCTTCTCTTGAACAGCTAGCCGTTGGTGCACCGGACAGGTTACTATTCACTGTCCTGTGCACCGGACATGTCACTATTCACTGTCATGTGCACCAGACACAGCTACTATTCACTAGGATGTGCACCGGCAGGTTACTGTTCACTGGCCTGTGCATCGGACAAAGTTACTATTCACTGTCCTGTGCACCGGATAGCTACTATTCATTGTCCTGTGCACCAGCCAACAACACACTAAGTGATTTTTCCTCCGTTCTTTCTCCGTTTGACTTCAACTTTTGGGAGGATTTTCCTGAGACTTAAACAAACACATTTAGAGTATAATCCAATTGATTTAGTCCTAGAAACTTACATCTTTCTTGTTCTTCTCCTAGCTTTTCTGTTTCTCCTCCAGCAGAGCTCAGAATGGTACTTTCTCTACAGAAAGAGTTAGAGAGCAACCAAAGCACCAAATTTGTAGTAAGAGGTGTATGCAACATGGTTGAACACTCAAATATTACATACTTAACCTTTTTCATCGTTTTACCCAATTTGGCATGTGTTGAGGTTGATGTTGGACTTTAAACCGTTAAGTCAACTTGACTTGATCTAGATTGACATATCTGAGCTCTAACTCCCTTGTTCATTTCTCGAGCTTGATCTTGAGCCTTATGACTTACACCACATAACTGTAGATGTTACCTCATTGGTTGTAAGTCATGTCCTTATGTAGTGATCCTTGATGCACCATAACTCTTAACTCGATCAACCTTGACTTTGCAAGTCTTCTTCTTCACCCCTGGCTTTGGGTTTCTGGTCTCCTTGACCTTCTCCCGTGCACCCGGTACCTCAAAGCTCTTCTTGCCTCCATCCTTGGCTTGATCGGTTGTCTCTGAGTTACGCACACCGAGTCTCACTTAAGCAGTGTTCATTATCTATAGATAAATCAGTCTTTGGACCATCACACTTGTTCACTTGTGTTGAACCCTGTTAGCTTAGCATTAAGCACCTGTTCAACACTTAGCACACTTGTTAGTCCTTTAATTGGGTTGTCATCCAAACACCAAAACCCACAAGAGAGCTTTCAGAAGTAAGTTACAGGCCGAGTGAGGCCACATACAATGTAGGAGTAGATGGTTCTTACTATTGTCAACAATCGACCATATCGTGCTCTTTAATCGTCTCCTTATCTATCATAGTATTAGTATTTAGTACACACTTGTTGGCTCCGGTTTAGGGTCAAATACTAGGGGTATATCTCCTGACGGTAGTCCGTGACGACGCAGAGTGTCGTCTTCTTTGCAGGAACCATAGATCTCGCCTCTCGGGAGGGATCCATTGGGGAGGAGAGTTCCAGAAGGTGATCCGAGGTCGGCAGGCCACTCAGAATGTCCCTAAACGGTGTAGAGTCACCTATAGATGAAAGAACATGTTGATGAAAACTAATACTAAAACTAGATTACGACTAGTCCTAGAGCGAGAAAGTAAAGGAAAAGAAATGTAGATTGATTGAATCGATTGTGCCGTGCGCCAATCGACCGTACCCATTCATATATAGAGGTGGACTCGTTACATATGTACATTTTTATCTTGTATACCTTAGCATCATTTAGTAGTGATAATCTTCTCACAAATTTCATACTCATGCATGTGTGTAAGCTTGAATCTAAACCATTGAAGCATACATGTAGGTGAAATTATCACTATTGAATCAGGTTTTATGGTGCTTACTCAAATCATAATGACAAAGCTTAAAAGTTGGATAAGCTTAGTTTTAGATATATTTGTAGAATTGTCATCAATTACCAAGAAAGGGAAGATTTACATTGTTTTATTTTGGTGAATGAGTGACAAATTAGGTGGACTAATATGTTTTTACGTTCAGATGCATAAAGGGCGAGCAACTCTAATCATGGAGACGAGACACCAGAAGATTGTTACTACTAAATGATGATAATGTATACAATATAAAAATGTACTTTTATAACATGTAAACTAAATAATGGTGTGGTGTGCCACGTTAGAGCACAATAATGAAAGTTTGGGGACTCAAGTAGCACGACATGATAAGTTAGAGGACCAAATTGACACAACATACCAAGTTTCGATTCCACGTAGCTCTAACATGACATGTCGAAATCCGGTTTTGTAAACCCGGCTTTTGACATTTTTGCATGGTTCAACAAAGTTCTAGGATCCTGATTGTTTGGTTTTCTGAGCTCGGGGCTAAGTGACATGGCGTGCCAAGTTTGAGAACCGCTAATACATTTTATTATAAATTTTAGATAATTTAATAAATAATACTCATTAGAGTTGTTTTTTTAAGATGTGGGTAGTAGATACTCGTATCCTGACATCTCGCGCGCGTTCCATTCGACCCAGTCGCTCGGTCCCGACCCGGTCGCTCCGGAGCCTAACCTGGCCGTTCCGCCGTGGAGGCAAGGTACTACGTGAAGTGCGCGCGTCAGGCTTTGTGCTTGTGCCGCTCTCCTGCACTTGTTATACCAAGCAGCGGTCGACACGTGCCCCACCGTGGGTCCGCCCGGGCCACCGGCGAGTGAGTCCACGGCACACCTCACAGCTGCGGCAGGCAGGCATGCGTACGCAGGGCGTGGCCACTGGCCAGCAGATGCAGATAGAGATGACCATGCATGACAGCGGCTCCATCCGTCCGTCCGTCTCCGTCGCCGTCGCCTATCGATCGCCACGCTCCAGCAGGCAAGCAGCCAGCGGCGCGGCACCCCAGCTACAGTACCGCGCCACGCCGGACGGTCCACGCTACAGGGCGCACCGCCGCTGGCGACCAGGCACGCCCGTGTACCATCACCAGCCTCGGCTGCTCGATCGTCCGTGCTCCTTCGCTTGCTTTTGCTGCTGCCGACGGGATGAGCGAGGACGACCAAATACGGTCGCGACTGCAAGGGAGAAATGGAAGTTTTTGGCACGCGCCGGCAGGCTGTTCGTGGCAACGGCGCGCGTCGTCCGGCTGCCCACTGCCACTGGTGCTGCACGTACGGCCGCACCGCAGACACAGGCCGGATTTCGTGGCTGCGCGCGCATGGCATGGGTACTCCGTACTCGGACTTTCTGGACGTTGGCATGCATAAATCATCGAAAGGAAATATACCACACCCCCGTTCACCGTTCTAAATAAATTATAAATCATAAGATGTTTTCAGTTTTTTTTAAATACGTTATTTTATGTCAAATCCTAAAGGTCCCCCTTTTCATTTTGGAAACTCCTAGGTTCTTTATTATTATGCTATATTTCTAGAGTTAACATGGCGGGGAATAAAGTCACAAACAAAAATGATACAAAAGCTTGCTCTCGCTCAAAAAAAAAACACATTAGGCGTCTGACTTCATCTTGGATCTAAGGCTATCTCTAACCATTCTTCCTATATATCTTGCTTATTTTTACTTTCTAATACATTTTATTATACCCTCTTAAAATATTATCATCTACATACAGAAGGTCTCCAACCATTTTCCCCAATATAATTGTCTCTATACACTATAACTCAGTTATTTAACATTTATTTACCATTTTTTGATTTTTTTTTTCAAAAAAAAATCATACAATATTTGTTCTATCATAATATATATTATTATAAAATTATGGGGCTTACATAATAGGATTAATATCACAAACAAACCACTAAATTAAAGTATAATGGAGCATAAGCCTCTCCCTATATATACATGGAGATTCCTTCTCTCTATATATACATGGAGTATATAGGAGGAGCCGTCCTAGAACTGTGCTCCCACTATATATGGTTGAGGGAGGCATACAGGGCAGTGTTGGAGTCAGCCAAAGCTCCGGCGTCTTTCTTAATCTTATCTATGACTCTATGAGCACATGAGGTGTCTAGTTTTTTTTCTTTTCAAGGTTCAAGCATTTCTTCTAATTCCCTTATGCACACCTTGCTCCCAAACCAATTAAGAGTACATGAGTGCCCCCTATGTATATTTTGGGGCACCGGAAGTACCGAGTGGTTCTTGCATTAACCACTACTTCCTCCACCAGAGAAGAGTGTATATTTAGATCTTATAAAAGTAAAAAATATCGACTAAATTTAGAAAATAGCACTCCATCTCAAAAGATATGCAACTCTGATATTGAATTAAGTCAAAATTTCCAAGCTTAACTAAGTTTATATGTCTTATGAGGTGAGAGGATATTGATTAATGAGTCTATCAAGGTAAAGGAATCTTAACTTAGCATTGTAGCTTAATCAGAATATTTTTTGGAGGCAGAGTAAGCATAACAACTTAGGTATGGTGTTCGACGATACAAATGTATTTGTGGCCTCACGAGATAAATTTTTAGGATGACGATAAATTGCGATAGAGAAACATTTGAGATTGAGACACTTCTTCCTCCATGTTGGTGTCACACCAACCCCCGCCTCTGGCCCTGCTCACGCACAATGCTTCACAGACCACTGAGATACCACCCCTCCCTCGCGCTTTGTTGTGCTAAGCAACACATCTTGTTGTTGGATGTGCACCAGGCACATAAGGTGGTTGTCAAGAGCAGGAAATTAGGAGCATTCATAGGATGTGGCATTAGACAGAGGCTCCAAAGAGTTTGTTTTAGCGCGTGATTGAGGGCTACTTTTTTGACAATGGCAAACTATCTAGTAGAGAACATTAAATGGTAGACCTTCTATACATGCAACGGTGAACCGACGATTGGTTGGTTTCTCCGGTTAATAGAGTTGTTGGATTTCTTGCCCACTGCGTCGTGGTTCAATTACATTTAGTCCATGCCCTAGTGGCATTAGTCTAGGTCATGTTTGAGCTCAATTATTACTTTTTAGTGAATGAAGGATAGTCTAGGTTGGGGTTGAATAATTGCTAGTTCGAGGGTATCATTGTCGCAAAGAATGACATTTTTTGTGTTAGGTGGTTGACCCTTGGGATACGTTGAGCACCCTTGAGGACTTAGTGTCCAAATGTGGAAGTGCTTGAGAGCCCTCTAACTCACTTGTGCTTGTGGAGATATCATACAAACGTGAGTGAGCGATCTAATGTGTTGTATTGAGCAATTATACATCGACTCACTCTAGATGGCCGAGTTCCAGGCTATTGGTGCCTGTTATTCTTGGATGTTATCACCACCTAGATAACTTTGAGGTTGTGGCTCTGTTAAAGCTTGTGTGATTAGAAGAAGGCTTTATGAGGGGTACTATGCTCACCCGATGGGAGATGCAAAGAACAACACAAGTAGAACAAGGTGTGAAGAGTGCCAAGTGAGAGCACCTAGAGGGGGGGTGAATAGGTGATCTTGTAACACTTCAAAACTTAAGCCACAAAACTTGGTTAATTGTTAGCACAAAAATTGCCAAGTGGCTAGAGAGGAATCCTCAACAAAACACAATAACCAACAAAGATCAATCACAGAGATGGCACGGTGGTTATCCCGTGGTTCGGCCAAGACCAACGCTTGCCTACTCCACGTTGTGGCGTCCCAACGGACGAGGGTTGCAATCAACCCCTCTCAAGCGGTCCAAAGACCCACTTGAATACCATGGTGTTTGGTTTGCTTTACTCAATCCCGTTTGCGAGGAATCTCCACAAATTGGAGCCTCTCGCCCTTACACTTAAAGTTCACAAAGAAGCACAGAGCAAGGGAGGGATTAGCAACGCACTCAAGACAAGAAATCACAGCAACACCACGCACACAAGTCGCAATGAGAGCTCACAACACAACTCAATGAGTTCACCACTCAACTAGAGCTCTAATCGCTATCGCAAAGAATCAAAGGCGCGAAATTGATGTCTTGGTGCTTAGGAATGCTTAGGAGATGCTTGGTGTTCTCCTCCATGCGCCTAGGGGTCCCTTTTATAGCCCCAAGGCAGCTAGGAGCCGTTGAGAGCAATCTAGGAAGGCTGATCTTGCCTTCTGTCGACTGGCGCACCGGACAGTCCGGTGCACACCGGACACTGTCCGGTGCCCGATTTCCTTCCATAAATGGCGCAGTCGACCATTGGCAGCCAGAGAGCCGTTGGCGCACCGGACATGTCCGGTGCACACCGGACAGACCGGTGCCTCCTTCTAGCCGTTGGCTCGGCCACGTGTCCCGCGCAGATCGCGCGGCCGACCGTTGGCCCTACCGACCGTTGGCTCACCGGACAGTCCGGTGCACACCGGACAGTCCGGTGAATTATAGTCGTACACCGCCGTCGAAGTCCCGAGAACAGCCTTTTCCCTCGAGCCAGCCTGGCGCACCGGACACTGTCCGGTGCACCACCGGACAGTCCGGTGCTCCAGACTGAGCAAAGTCTTGGCTGCTCGAGCCAAGGCTTTTCCAATTGGTCTTTTCCTGTTTCCAGCACTTAGACACAATACATTAGTCTCTAAAATAATGTACTAAGTCTGAGAAACATACCTTTATCCTTGATTTGTACTTTGTCCACCATTTTACACTTAGGCACTTGTGTTGGACACTAAACCACCAAAATACTTAGAAATGGCCCAAGGGCACATTTCCCTTTCAATCTCCCCTTTTTGGTGATTTATGCCAACACAACATAAAGCAAGTAGAACAAGTACAAAATCACTTCAAATAAGAACTCAAATTATTTTGATTCAAATTTGACATATATGGATCACTCTATGCCACCACTTGGTTTGTTTTTGCAAATCAAACTCAAATTACTATCTCTAAGTCAAAACCACTTGTAGAGACATAAAGAGAGGTTTTCCAAAGAAATTTGATCAAGGATTCCAAAAACACCCCCTTTTTCCCATAATCAACACTTCTCCCCACAAGAGGCCAACTTTTGACATAAGAGACAATAAAAGAGTTTTGACAAACCAAAAGCTCTAATCTACTATTTTCAAAATTTCTCAAGTGGTAGCTGATCCATCTATTGCTTTGGCCTTTATTTTCTCCCCCTTTGGCATCAAGCACCAAAACGGGATCAATCTTGGCCCTTTAACCCCATTGCCTCACCAAAATCATCAAATGAGAACACAAAGGCAATAAGAGTATAAAGATGAACTTGGAAAAGTTACTCTTTTCATCGGAGTGCAGTGGAAGTCTTGCATGGTCCAAGTCCACCTTTTCCCTTTCAATCCTCCTTTGAGGCTAAAACAACCAAACTCAAGTACATGGTTAGTCTCAAAGGGTCAAGTTGTAGCACAGCTCCCCCTAAATATGTGCATCACTTGCAAAAAGGACTTGTGAGGTCCAGGGAGTGTTTGTACAATTTGAGCACCACAATAAGCAACAAAATGCAGAATGAACATGATCAAAGACATAAACACATGTATGCTACAATTCAATCCAAGTTCCGCGAATCTAGGACATTTAGCTCACTACGCAGCCTGCAAAAGGTCTTTTCATCTAAAGGCTTAGTGAAGATATCGGCTAGCTAGTTCTCGGTGCTAACATGAAACACTTCGATATCTCCCTTTTGCTGGTGGTCTCTCAAAAAGTGATGCCGGATGTCAATGTGCTTTGTGCGGCTGTGCTCAATAGGATTTTCCGCTATTCGGATAGCACTCTCATTATCACATAGGAGTGGGACTTTGCTCAGATTGTAGCCAAAGTCCCGGAGGGTTTGCCTCATCCAAAGTAGTTGCGCGCAACACTGTCCTGCGGCAACGTACTCGGCCTCAGCGGTGGATAGGGCAACAGAAGTTTGTTTCTTAGAATTCCATGACACCAGGGACCTTCCTAAGAATTGGCACGTCCCCGATGTACTCTTCCTATCGACCTTACATCCAGCATAGTCGGAATCTGAGTACCCAATCAAGTCAAAGTTAGACCCCTTTGGATACCAGATCCCGAAACAAGGCGTAGCGACTAAATATCGAAGAATTCGCTTCACAGCCACTAAGTGGCACTCCTTAGAATCGGATTGAAATCTAGCACACATGCATACGCTAAGCATAATATCCGGTCTACTAGCACATAAATAAAGCAAAGAACCTATCATGGACCGGTATGCTTTTTGATCAACGGACTTACCTCCTTTGTTGAGGTCGGTGTGTCCATCAGTTCCCATCGGCGTCTTTGCGAGCTTGGCATCCTTCATCCCAAACCGCTTTAGCAAGTCTTGCGTGTACTTCGTTTGGGAGATGAAAGTGCCGTCCTTGAGTTGCTTCACTTGGAACCCAAGGAAGTAGTTCAACTCGCCCATCATCGACATCTCGAATTTCTGCGTCATCACCCTGCTAAACTCTTCACAAGACTTTTGATTAGTAGAACCAAATATTATGTCATCGACATAAATTTGGCATACAAAAAGATCACCATCGCAAGTCTTAGTAAAAAGAGTTGGATCGGCTTTCCCGACCTTGAAAGCATTAGCAATTAAAAAGTCTCTAAGGCATTCATACCATGCTCTTGGGGCTTGCTTAAGTCCATAGAGCGCCTTAGAGAGCTTACACACGTGGTCGGGGTACCGTTCATCCTCGAAGCCAGGGGGTTGCTCCACGTACACCTCCTCCTTGATTGGCCCGTTGAGGAAAGCGCTCTTCACATCCATTTGGTACAATCTGAAAGAATGGTGAGCGGCATATGCTAGCAAGATACAAATTGACTCTAGCCTAGCCACAGGAGCAAAAGTCTCCTCAAAGTCCAAACCTGCGACTTGGGCATAACCTTTTGCCACAAGCCGAGCCTTGTTCCTTGTCACCACCCCGTGCTCGTCCTGTTTGTTGCGGAACACCCACTTGGTTCCCACAACATTTTGCTTGGGGCGAGGCACCAGTGTCCAAACTTCATTGCGCTTGAAATTGTTGAGTTCCTCCTGCATGGCCAACACCCAGTCCGGATCTAGCAAGGCCTCTTCTACCCTGAAAGGCTCAATAGAAGAGACAAAAGAGTAATGCTCACAAAAATTAACTAATCTTGAACGAGTAGTTACTCCCTTGCTAATATCACCCAATATCTGGTCGACGGGATGATCCCTTTGAAATCGTCACTCGAACTTGGGTTGGAGGTGCCAGAGGTGCTTCTTCCTCTTCAATTTGAACATCCTGTGCTCCCCCTTGATCATGCACCTCCACTTGAGGTACCTGTTCGTCATCTTGGGTTGGGGGTTGCACCATAGTTGAGGAAGACGGTTGATCTTGCTCCAATTGTTCCTGAGGCCGTACATCTCCAATCGCCATGGTGCGTATCGCGGCCGTTGGAACGTCTTCTTCATCTACATCATCAAGATCAACAACTTGCTCTCTTGGAGAGCCATTAGTCTCATCAAATACAACGTCGCTAGAGACTTCAACCAAACCCGATGATTTGTTGAAGACCCTATACGCCTTTGTATTTGAATCATAACCTAATAAAAACCCTTCTACGACTTTGGGAGCAAATTTGGAATTCCTACCCTTCTTCACTAGAATGTAGCATTTACTCCCAAATACACGAAAGTACGATACATTGGGTTTGTTACCAGTCAGCAGCTCATATGAAGTCTTCTTGAGGAGGCGGTGAAGGTAGACCCTGTTGATGGCGTGGCAAGCCGTGTTCACGGCTTCCGACCAAAAGCACTCAGGGGTCTTGAACTCTCCAAGCATAGTCCTCGCCATATCTATGAGCGTCCTGTTCTTCCTCTCTACCACACCATTTTGCTGAGGTGTGTAGGGAGCGGAGAACTCGTGCTTGATCCCCTCCTCCTCAAGGAACTCCTCCACTTGAAGATTCTTGAATTCGGACCCGTTGTCGCTCCTTATCTTCTTCACCTTGAGCTCAAACTCATTTTGAGCTCTCCTGAGGAAGCGCTTGAGGGTCCCTTGGGTTTCAGACTTATCCTGCAAAAAGAACACCCAAGTGAAGCGAGAAAAGTCATCAACAATAACTAGACCATACTTACTTCCTCCTATGCTCAGATAGGCGACGGGTCCGAAGAGGTCCATATGTAGCAGCTCCAGGGGTCTTGATGTTGTCATCACATTTTTGGTGTGATGAGAGCCTCCCACCTGTTTACCTGCTTGACAAGCTGCACAAGGTCTATCTTTTTCGAAATGAACATTGGTTAGACCTATCACGTGTTCTCCCTTTAGAAGCTTGTGGAGGTTCTTCATCCCCACATGTGCTAAGCGGCGATGCCACAACCAGCCCATGCAAGTCTTAGCCATTAAGCATGCATCTAGACCGGCCTCTTCTTTTGCAAAATCAACCAAATAAAGTTTGCCGTCTAGTACACCCTTAAAAGCTAGTGAACCATCACATCGTCTAAAGACAGACACATCTACATTTGTAAATAAACAGTTATATCCCATATTACATAATTGACTAACAAATAATAAATTATATCCAAGACTCTCCACTAAAAACACATTAGAGATAGAATGCTCATTTGATATTGCAATCTTGCCTAAACCTTTCACCTTGCCTTGGTTCCCATCACCGGATATGATTGAATCTTGGGAATCCTTATTCTTGACGTAGGAGGTGAACATCTTCTTCTCTCCCGTCATATGGTTTGTGCATCCGCTGTCGATAATCCAGCTTGAACCCCCGGATGCATAAACCTGCAAGGCAAATTTAGGCTTGGGTCTTAGGTACCCAACTCTTGTTGGGTCCTACAAGGTTAGTCACAATTTCCTTAGGGACCCAAATGCAAGTTTTATCACCCTTGCATTTTGACCCTAATTTCCTAGCAACTATCTTCCTATCCTTTCTACAAATAGCAAAGGAAGCATTCAAAGTATGATAAATTGTAAAGGGACCATTCATAACTTTCCTAGAAGCATGAACAAAATTTTTTCTAGGCACATGATGAACATTTTTCCTAGGTATATCTCTACCAATCTACCATGCATATAGGAAGAACTAGGAGCAAACATAGCATACGAGTCATGTGAATCAAAAGCATTGCAACTCCTATGAGACTGTCTTCTATCATCGTACATAAAGGCATGGTTCTTTTTAGTGCTACTTGTCATAGGGGCCTTCCCTTCCTCCTTGGTGGAGATGGGAGCCTTATGGCTTGTTAAGTCCTTGGCTTCCCTCTTGAAGCCAAGTCCATCCTTAATTGAGGGGTGTCTACCAATCGTGTAGGCATCCCTTGCAAATTTTAGCTTATCGAAATCACTTTTGCTAGTCTTAAGTTGGGCATTAAGACTAGCTACTTCATCATTCAATCTCGAAATTGAAACTAGGTGTCCACTACAGGCATCAATATCAAAATCCTTACACCTAGTGCAAATCATAACGTGTTCTACACAAGAATTAGATTTATTTGCTACTTCTAATTTAGCATTTAAATCATTGTTAACACCTTGTAAAGTAGAAATGGTTTCATGACAAGTAGATAGTTCATAAGGAAGCATTTCATTTCTTTTAACTTCTAAGGCATAGGATTTTTGTGCTTCTACAAATTTATCATGTTCATCATACAACAAATCCTCTTGCTTTTCTAAAAGCCTATCCTTTTCATTCAAGGCATCAATCAATTCATTGATTTTATCAATTTTATTTCTATCTAGGCCTTTAAATAGACATGAATAATCTATTTCATCCTCATCACTAGATTCATCCTCACTTGAAGAAGCATAAGTAGAGTCTCGAGTACATACCTTCTTCTCCCTTGCCATAAGGCATGTGTGACGCTCGTTGGGGAAGAGGGATGACTTGTTGAAGGCGGTGGCGACGAGTCCTTCATTGTCGGAGTCGGACGAGGAGCAGTCCGAATCCCACTCCTTGCCGAGATGAGCCTCGCCCTTTGCCTTCTTATAATTCTTCTTCTTCTCCCTCTTGTTCCCTTGGTCCTGTTCACTATCATTGTCGGGACAGTTAGCAATAAAATGACCAAGCTTACCGCATTTGAAGCATGAGCGCTTCCCCTTGGCTTTGGTCTTGCTTGGCTGTCCCTTGCGACCTTTAAGCGCTGTCTTGAATCTTTTGATGATGAGGGCCATCTCTTCATCATTAAGTCCGACTGCCTCAATTTGTGCCACCTTACTAGGTAGCGCCTCCTTGCTTCTTGTTGCCTTGAGAGCAAGGGATTGCGGCTCGTTGATCGGACCATTCAAGGCGTCGTCCACGTACCTCGCCTCCTTGATCATCATCCGCCCGCTAACGAATTTTCCAAGGACTTCTTCGGGCGACATTTTGGTGTACCTGGGATTCTCACGAATATTATTTACCAAATGAGGATCAAGAACGGTAAAGGACCTTAGCATCAGTCGGACGACGTCGTGGTCTGTCCATCGCGTGCTTCCGTAGCTCCTTATTTTGTTGATAAGGGTCTTGAGCCGGTTGTATGTTTGTGCCGGCTCCTCGCCCCTTATCATCGCGAACCGTCCAAGCTCGCCCTCCACCAACTCCATCTTGGTGAGCAAGGTGACATCGTTCCCCTCATGAGAAATCTTGAGGGTGTCCCAGATCTGCTTGGCGTTATCCAAGCCGCTCACTTTGTGATATTCATCCCTGCACAATGAAGCTAGAAGAACAGTAGTAGCTTGTGCATTCTTATGAATTTGCTCATTAATGAACATGGGACTATCCGAACTATCAAAGTGCATTCCACTCACTACAATCTCCCATATACTAGGATGGAGAGAGAATAGGTGACTACGCATTTTGTGGCTCCAAAATCCGTAGTCCTCTCCATCAAAGTGTGGAGGCTTGCCGAGTGGAATGGAGAGCAAATGTGAATTTGAACTTGTGGAATACGAGAGTAGTCAAAAGAAAAGTTCGAATTAACCGGTTTCCTTCTCTCGTAGTCGTTGTGGTCATCGTCCTTTTGGGAAGAAGTAGACTCATCGCTGTCGTCGTAGTAGACGATCTCCTTGATGCGCCTCGTCTTCTTCTTCTTCCCTTCCTTCCGTCTATGGCCCGAGCCGGAGTCGGTAGGCTTGTCGTCCTTCGGCTCGTTGACGAAGGATTCCTTCTCTTTATCGTTGATCACGATTCCCTTCCCCTTAGGATCCATCTCTTCGGGCGGTTAGTCCCTTTGTGAAGAGAACGGCTCTGATACCAATTGAGAGCACCTAGAGGGGGGGGGGTGAATAGGTGATCTTGTAACACTTCAAAACTTAAGCCACAAAACTTGGTTAATTGTTAGCACAAAAAATTGCCAAGTGGCTAGAGAGGAATCCTCAACAAAACACAATAACCAACAAAGATCAATCACAGAGATGGCACGGTGGTTATCCCGTGTGAAAGTGCATTCATCCCTTTTGTGAGTTTTGGTGATTTGGATAACAACACATTTAAAGGTCTAACGAGTTTGCTAAGTGTTGAACAGAAAATTCAGTATGATGAACATACTTAAATAGTGTATAATGATCAGTGAACAAAGGTTCAACACGAGGTTAAATAACCAATGAGACAATGCAAATGGATATAATATGATCTTGAAAGGGAGTTAGGCTTACACCTAATTTCTATATAATTTTGGTGGTTGAATTGCCCAACACAAATCTTTGGACTAACTAGTTTGCTCTAGTGTATAAGATATACAGGTGTCAAAGGTTCACAACAAGCCAATTGAAAAGACCAAAGTTGGGTTCAAAATTGAGAGCTAAAGGCGTCCCGGAAGCCTCCCTGGTCTGGCGCACCGGACTGTCCGGTGGCGCACCGGACAGTGTCCGGTGCACCAGGGGGCCTCGCGCTGAACTCCTCAGCCTCAGGATTTTCCAGGAGCCGGCGCGCTATAATTCACCGGACTGTCCGGTGTACACCGGACAGTGTCCGGTGCTCCAACCGGTCGCGGCTCTGGAACTCGCCAGCCTCGGGATTTTTACGAAGGCTGCTCCGCTATAATTCACCAGACATGTCCGGTGTGCACCGGACTGTCCGGTGCAACCTCGGGGCAACGACTACTTCGCGCCAACGGTCGCCTGCAACAGCAATAAATGTGCGCCAGAGCGCGCAGGCGTCAGGCACGCCCCTGCTGGCGCACCGGACAGTGAACAGTGCATGTCCGGTGCGCCACCGGACATCGAGGCGGGCCCAGAAGTCAGAACTCCAACGGTCAGATTCCAACGGCACTGATGACGTGGCTGGTAAAGCTTGAAGCCATGGTAAGTAGCATATGCAAGTAAAATGCGAATTGACTCTAGCCTAGCTACGGGTGCATAGGTTTCACCAAAATCCAAACCTTCGACTTGTGAATATCCCTTGGCCACAAGTCGGGCTTTGTTCCTTGTCACCACACCATGCTCATCTTGCTTGTTGCGGAAAACCCACTTGGTTCCTACAACATTTTGGTTAGGACATGGAACTAAATGCCATACCTCATTCCTTGTGAAATTGTTGAGCTCCTCTTGCATCGCCACCACCCAATCCGAATCTTGAAGTGCTTCCTCTACCTTGTGTGGCTCAATAGAGGAAACAAAAGAATAATGTTCACAAAAATGAGCAATACGAGATCGAGTAGTTACCCCCTTTTGAATATCGCTGAGGATGGTGTTCACGGGGTGATCTCGTTGGATTGCTTGGTGGACTCTTGGATGTGGCGGTCTTAGAACTTGTTCATCTTCCCTGTCTTGTTCATGGGCATCTCCCCCTTGATCATTGCCCTCCTCTTGAGGTGGCTCATTCTCTTGATCTTCTCCTTCATCATCTTGAGCCTCATTCTCATCTTGAGTTGGTGGAGATGCTTGCATGGAGGAAGATGGTTGATCTTGTGCATTTGGAGGCTCTTTGGATTCCTTAGGACACACATCCCCAATGGACATGTTCCTTAGCGCGACGCACGGAGCCTCTTCATCATCTAGCTCATCAAGATCAACTTGCTCTACTTGAGAGCCGTTAGTCTCATCAAACACAACGTCACAAGAAACTTCAACTAGTCCCGAGGACTTGTTAAACACTCTATATGCCCTTGTGTTTGAGTCATATCCTAGTAAAAAACCTTCTACAGTCTTAGGAGCAAATTTAGATTTTCTACCTCTTTTAACAAGAATAAAGCATTTGCTACCAAAGACTCTAAAATATGAAATATTGGGCTTTTTACCGGTTAGGAGTTCGTATGATGTCTTCTTGAGGATTCGGTATAGATACAGCCGGTTGATGGCGTAGCAGGCGGTGTTGACCGCTTCGGCTCAAAACCGATTCGAAGTCTTGTACTCATCAAGCATGGTTCTTGCCATGTCCAATAGAGTTCTATTCTTCCTCTCCACTACACCATTTTGTTGTGGAGTGTAGGGAGAAGAGAACTCATGCTTGATGCCCTCCTCCTCAAGGAAGCCTTCGATTTGTGAGTTCTTGAACTCCGTCCCGTTATCGCTTCTAATCTTTTTGATCCTTAAGCCGAACTCATTTTGAGCCCGTCTCAAGAATCCCTTTAAGGTCTCTTGTGTATAAGATTTTTCCTGCAAAAAGAACACCCAAGTGAAGCGAGAATAGTCATCCACAATAACTAGACAGTACTTACTCTCGCCGATGCTTATGTAAGCAATCGGGCCGAATAGATCCATGTGTAGGAGCTCGAGTGGTCTGTCAGTCGTCATGATGTTCTTGTGTGGATGATGAACACCAACTTGCTTCCCTGCCTGACATACGCTACAAACCCTGTCTTTCTCAAAATGAACATTTGTTAGTCCCAAAATGTGTTCTCCCTTTAGAAGCTTGTGAAGATTCTTCATTCCAACATGTGCTAGTCGGCGATGCCAGAGCCAGCCCATGTTAGTCTTAGCAATTAAGCAAGTGTCGAGTTCAGCTCTATCAAAATCTACTAAATATAGCTGACCCTCTAACACTCCCTTAAATGCTATTGAATCATCACTTCTTCTAAAGACAGTAACACCTATATCCGTAAAAAGACATTTGTAGCCCATTTTACACAATTGTGAAACTAAAAGCAAGTTATAATCTAAAGAATCTACAAGAAAAACATTGGAAATGGAATGGTCAGGTGATATAGCAATTTTACCCAATCCTTTGACCAAACCTTGATTTCCATCCCCGAATGTGATAGCTCGTTGGGGATCTTGGTTTTTCTCGTAGGAGGAAAACATCTTCTTCTCCCCTGTGCGCCAGACCAGGGCACACTTCGGCTGACTTTAGCTCTTTATAATTGAATCCTTTCTCGGTCTTTTTATTGGTTTGTTGTGAACCTTTGGCACCTGTAGAACTCATAATCTAGAGCAAACTAGTTAGTCCAATTGTTTGTGTTGTGCAATTCAACCACCAAAATCAATTTTGGAAAAGGTGTAAGCCTATTTCCCTTTCACTAGTGAGCCTGTGTAGCTTGCTATCTTTCTTAACATGTGCAACTAAGTTGTTTAGCTCTCTTGTTTATCTTTGTGAGCTTTTGCTCTTAAGCATAAGTTGCTTAGGTTATGTGACATTGCCAACTAGAATTATGTAGGTGAGGTCCATCTAACTCGACACCTTAATTGCTTAATTAAAATCTTTGTAAGGCATTTGTGATAAATAGAGGGATGCAATCTTAGCTTGGCCATTTAGTTTATTTTTATATTTGTTTTGGTTAGCAGGCGTGATTAGATTTTAGAAAGGACTATTCATCCTCTCTAGTCCATCATCTTGATCATACACGCTTCCATCACCCGCGGCCGGCGGCTCTCGCCACCTCACATGTCACCCACCTCTCGCTGCCATCCCTTGACCCCATCCTCCCTTAATCATAGGGTAGCCATCAACCACTTTATCGTGATGCCCCACTGCCAACCTTTTCTAACCGTTGTCTCACACTGCCCCTATGGATAGCGCTCCACCTAGGGTGCTAATGGATCATGATCCAAATATTTATTCACAATTGGTTTGGGCCATTAATTACTTTTAGTTCAAAAAGAATAGAAATAATGTCAAATCCTAATTCGATTTGATCCTTAAATCTTATAGCGTAAAATTTAGAGCCCGTTACCACCCCTGGCTCCACCGCTCCATGGTACCGTTTGCTCGTCCTCCACCACCTCTGTGTCATGACCACCGCCTCTTAAACCCTAATCCTACACCATCCGCTGAGTGAATCTTCTGAAATCCGAACCCTACTCTTACCGACTCTTTTTATTCTTTTCTGTGAGAGGCAGATGGGTCACATGAGTATATGAACAACGACACATAAAAGTTTTTTGTGTGATTATATGATAAACATACTGAATGAAGTTTCATGTGAAAAATCACTATGTTTTGTTTTTCTTTCTTAAGCCAAGACAGGTGTGCATATGATTCTATTTGATCTTGTCACCAGCCAAAACCAAATTAAGGTGTCATTTGGTTCTAGAGATTAATCTTTAGTCCCTGGTTTTTAGTCCGGTTTAGTCCTTTTTCGCCAAACAGAAGTACTAAAATATAGACTAATCGGCTTTAGTTTTTTAGTTCCTCAAAGGGTAGTTAAAAGCGACTAAAGCAACTTTATTCCTCTTCTTGCCCTTCGTCTATTGCTCTCTCTCTCCGCGATGTCTTAAACATACAAGGGGTATTTAAGTCTTTTTTATAATGCACTTAATGTGTCCTAAACCTATTTAGTCGCTGGAAATAAACATGTAGAAACTAAATTTTTTGTTCTAGGGCTAATATAGGCCCAAACAGGGTGTAAAGTTGTGCCACTCACAATCAGGGGCGGAGCCAAGGGGGGCCAGCAGGGGCCATGGCCCCGCCCAAGGCTGCGGTGCACACACACAGATATATACACTCTAAATTTTGTATAGTCTAAATATATATAATTTAGATTTTGTGCAACATAATTAATCGAATGTATAATATAGTGGTTGCTAATATTTGATCCATAACTTTGTTGTGTAGTATGTCAACCAAATTTTAAAAGAAACATAATATAACATAAAATACTCGATAAATGACCAATCGATAATATGAGACGTCAAAGCTAATTCGCTTGCAAACGTTGATATCTAAACTTCACCCCTTTATGATCCATCTTATCATCTGGCTGGGCAGCTATCGATTGCCGCCGACCATTTGACTTGCCTCTTCAATAGCCCCACAACCAAAGTCAAGAGAAGGTGATCACGCGAAACAACAGAATAAGCGCCAAGAGTCCAACAACATCAATCACCAGAACCACATGTCGCAACCGGGACATCCGCATAGACTACAAAACTAGATCCAAATATAGTTAACTTTATTATTTTGGTATTGTTACCGCGACAACTTTAGTTCAATATATCAATTAACTAGAAAATGAGTTCATGGACTAAGATAATTTATAAAGAACTAGAATTCGTATTCCATATCGAGTGCTTAAGATTAATAACATCATATAATATTTTTTCATTATATAGTATTGATGAATTAGTCGGTCCCCTTATATTGTAATCCTAGCTCCGCCCTTGCTCACAATCACAAGAGTGTTTTCTTGAGGCTGCCTTACCTAGCCCCCATCCCATAAGCCATCGACACGTATCCCTACATCTCCTACGTCGTCCTCCTGGCCTATATATGCTACACTGCACGGCGTGTGCTCTCTCTCCCCTTTGCCCTACGATTGACTCGCAGCAGCGGCACGCGTGACGCGTGCGAGCGAGAGGACGGCGTCCAGAAAACAGCCGCTGCCACGTGGGCCATCCCAGACCATGCAGGTACGTACGGTCCAGTGGCCAGGGACCAATCACGTCGCCGCTGGCTGTGTTTAACAAGTTAGCTGTGGGAGAAAGCAACAGTGATAGTGAGAGAGAAAAGCACAGGAGACCTCCGTCGTCGCTGTGTTCTCTCTCTACGCAGGCCGATGGACAGGTGAACAGAGACCGGCCGGAAGGGGAGAGGACGGGAGAAAGAGAGAGACTTTCACTGTAAACAGACAGACTTGCGTTGCGAGAGAGGAGACGGAGAGTCAGAGACCGAGAGAGGGACGATAGAAGGCATAGGAGCTAGGAGCGATGACCGTACGCGCATATACTAGGAGCAGCAAATTAAAGGCATATATAGGCAAATAGTAGTAGTAGCGAGTAGCGACGGGCGAGAGAGAAAGCAGTGCTACTGCTACGACTACTCCTTAGCTCGTAGCCGGGTAGAAGGTGACGAGAGAGAGAGAGAAAGGGGGAGAGAGATCTTGATCTAGTTCTAGTAGACTGCTAGCAGTGAACAGGGCCGGTGGAGGAGCTGAGGTAGCTGGGAAGGAGAAGGAAGGAATCGAAGAAAAAGGCAGCAAAGCAAGCAGGATGGGGCGCGGCAAGGTGGAGCTGAAGCGGATCGAGAACAAGATCAGCCGGCAGGTGACGTTCGCCAAGCGCCGGAACGGGCTGCTCAAGAAGGCGTACGAGCTGTCGGTGCTCTGCGACGCCGAGGTCGCCCTCATCATCTTCTCCAGCCGCGGCCGCCTCTTCGAGTTCTCCACCTCCTCATGGTACACGCGCGCGCTCCGGCCACCTGCTGTGGGGCCTTATTAGCCCTACTACTACCTCCGCTCCTCCCTTCTTTACCACACGGTACGGTAGTCGTTGCTCTAGAGCATCTCGATCATCATCGGATCTCCAACGGCTCTGATCTCTAGCTAGCTCTTCTTGGATCTAGAGAACCATCCGTGCATGTGTGCGTGACATTTTGT
This sequence comes from Zea mays, assembly GCF_902167145.1. Taxonomy (NCBI): domain Eukaryota; kingdom Viridiplantae; phylum Streptophyta; class Magnoliopsida; order Poales; family Poaceae; genus Zea; species Zea mays. The sequence goes on from NC_050104.1 coordinate 18,636,865, forward strand.
GGCAAGGATTTCATGCATGTACGCCATGATACTTGCTTGGAATCTGGTGTTCATCCGTTTCAGTTTTATATATCCCCCCCCCCCCCCCCCCCCCCCCCCCCCCTTGTGGACAGTTCCTGAAATTTCCCAGAAGATAGTTTTTGGTTGTGAGTTTGGCGTTTTTTTATGGGATTTCATGTGAAGGCTAGCTGTTTTCTCTACAATATGTCTGGCTCACACATAGCCTCTTTTTCATGTTTGGGGAATATCGGTTTTGATCACATTTTATCATCTCTCTCAGGTCTCAGCGCTCACCTTTCCTCTTCTGTTTTCTGCGCGTGAGTTCAGTAGTAAAACTTCAGTTACATACGTTTGCTGTAAAGGAGCAGTCGATAGAAGAGGACAGCACATAGATGATCTCGATCTCTTCACAATCCCTTTGATCAATCTATCTAACACTCCTCGCCTCCGTTTTAGCTCATGCATGCATTTCAGCAGGGGATCAGTAGCTTCTTGGTTCCTGGTGATGTTTCATCATCAAAGGAACTAGCTTGCAGTTGCTCAGCTACTACCTGCTGGACTGGCACATACAGATCCAGATCTAGCTGTGAACACCAAACATATCATCCCCCCCCCCCCCCCCCCCCTCTCTTGTGTTTACCATGCATTTTTCTGCGTTTATTTCTCTTACCTTGCTTGGATTCTACTGTTCCATTGAGACCCAATCCCACGGCATCGGCATCTGCTCTAGCTAGATTCTACTGTTCCATTGGGCAACTTGATGAGAGTGCTGAGACCTCTCTTTCTCTCTCTACGTCTTGTCAAATGTCTAGGCTCCTCTGTCGTCGTGCAAGCGGCTGCAGCAGGAGGCAAAGCCACTGATGGGAGAGAGAGGCACACAACACATGTAGTACTAGAGGTGTGGTGTATCGATTGGCCCGTCAGGAGTTATCCCCAGTCGACCATGGCCATGGACAGGCGGCATCATCAGTGTAGTAGTACTGCATGCATGCCTTTCACTCCTTTCAGGCATGCCCTTTCACCCTTTTAGGCATGCAGGCGAGAGGCTGCAAGGTTCATATGTATCCGGACCATGTATGAGCATCGTGTCATATCCTATGCAAAACAATAGAAAATGCATGCTAGCCCCGTTCTTGTTTTATGTGCGTGCGTGCGTGTTGGCGTGGAGTGGAGCTAGCTGCTAGCTGATGCAGACAAATCCAGTGCAGGCTGACGATGCACGTCATGTGTCGTTTCTTCCAAAAAGCATGAATGCGTCGGAGGGAGCTGTAAATAAATTTACTCATTCCAGTTGTCCAGACCGTATTCGGTCAAGAAAATCCAATTTTGTGTCGGGACTCGGGAGGTGTATATTATGCATGCATGTGTAGTCCAACCTTGTTCATTTGTCTAGTTCAAGGCTACATTACAAATCTCTAAAATTAATAGTTAGTAGCTAAAATTAGTTGGGAGGTTTAAAAACATGTCAGCTAGTAGATCAGCTAATTATTAGTTATACCTCTTAAATAGCTGCTTCAACCCAACTAAAACATGACAATAACTTATTAGCTGACTAACGATTAGGTTTAGAACATGACCTAAGTATATCTCAGAATATGATGATTAGTGAATATACCTTTGACAATTGTTATATGTTTTGTGCATATTTAATATATTTTTTCTCCTAATTAATAGGAGGGGTACAAATATATAGAGTGATAAGATTTGATTATTAGAGATGATAGGCTACTGGTATTAATTGGTTTTACCTTTCTGTGAAGTATAAACACAAAGTATTGAATCAACCATATGTAAAAGTTTGTTGGTGTCTTGTCCTCTTATTGATCCTCAATGCTTGCTTTCCTCAACAGCATCTACAAGACGCTGGAGCGATACCGCAGCTGCAGCTTTGCATCCGAAGCATCAGCTCCACTAGAGGCCGAATTAGTAATCTTATTACCGATTTCTTCACACTACTTTTAGTGCATGTGTATGTATGCATTCCATGTGTGAACAGAAGCATGCATTTTTAAAGAGAGAACACATCTTCAAAGAACACATTACACATGGCTTAATAATTATTTCTGGATATATATAAGAGATATGTTACGCACAATAAATAATATAAAATGTAGGGAGATGTTTGACTAACTGTGGGTAGATAATGTCTTCATTATTAACAAAATAATAAACACTATGTTTTTTAAATGAAGTCTTAAAGCTTTGTCTTCATGATTAACAAAATAATATATATGTTTTATGACTGAGTAATAAACACAAAAAATGATATTTTACACATTCAGCTTTGTTGTGGTTATGTTGTATAGGATATTCTATCTAATAAATAATGAAATAATAATGCTGGCAAGAGGTACTGATGGACATATAACACTTTTGCAACTGAGTGTGTATAATATATCTACTATTTAGTTTTTACACTTCGATCTTGTGTTTCATGTGCTAGCTATCTAGCTGTGTAATGTCAGCATGCACGTATGCTAGCAAGTGATCGTCCTGCATCTCAATCTCATCATTTGCATTTTGCACTACATTTAAAATGCAACCAATCATGTCATGTACATGAATCAACATTTTCAAAATGACACACTATATATATGTCTTAATTACTAGTATACTAAGCTAGGTTTTATGTATGTTCACCAAGCCACATTTCTGTATTTTAATAATTACGATTTTACTCAAGCTAATTATTAGACCTCCTTTTCTTGTTCAACAGAATAATTATCAGGAGTACTTGAAGTTAAAGACAAGAGTTGAGTTCTTACAAACAACTCAGAGGTAAGAGACATTACTTTACTGTCAGTGAATATAATGGTGGAAAATTGGAATATATATATATATATATATATATATATATATATATATATATATATATATATATATATATCTATAACAAGTGGCTGTCTAATTAGGTTTGGTTATCTTAATCTGCAGAAATCTACTTGGTGAGGACTTGGGTCCACTTAGCGTGAAGGAGTTAGAGCAACTTGAGAACCAAATTGAGATCTCTCTCAAGCAAATCCGATCATCAAAGGTAGAACCAATGAAAATTTAGTAACAAGCAATAAACAATAACATAAGATCAAATTTAGTAATTTTCTAACTAGCGATAAACATTTACAGAACCAGCAGATGCTCGACCAGCTCTTTGATCTCAAGCGCAAGGTGATCAAATCATTTTCAATATTTTTTTGCTCGCTTTTTGGGCTCTCTTCCTAAAAGACTCCCGAAATACTAATCAACGGTGAGGTTTTGCAGGAACAACAACTGCAAGATGCTAACAAAGATTTAAGAATGAAGGTAATGCGTTGTGAATAGTAAGGCTCAGCCTTTTAATACATTTTATTTCCAGTGATGTGTACGTTTGCACCTAATAATACACACACCATTTATCATTTATGGTGATAAATCAATAGCCCACTACCCGCATCTGATTGAACACATTCAGCCAAGTCAGCCACACGCACCCAGCTGACGACTAGGCAAGGACCGAGCACGTTCTAAACATGATAAAAACGAGTCTATCTAGCCATGGGATACCCAATCCGTTACAAAAATGACTTAAATAACATGAAATAAATTAAAATAGTTGAATATCAGATAAAAGGGAAAGACCCAATCCTACGATGCATGGCAGGAATGACTTAGATGTAACACATAATGTCTTAAATGCTATGAGCTAAAAAGAATGACTTCCTGCAATGCATGAATAAATTAAATGAAATATAAAAAAACTTAGAAACCTTGCATTAGAAAGAATGTCTTAGATTCAACTCTGCATAACTGGAATGACATAGATGTAAATAAAATATCATAAATACTTAGATGCAACATAAAATGTCTTAAATAGTACTGTAAGTTGGAAGGAATGACTTTAATTAAATACTCATTGTATAAATGACTTAGATGATATATAAAAATATCTTAGAAACTATGGGTTGGAAAGAATAACTTAGATTCAATTCTGCAATAGCAGGAATGATTTAATGTAAATAAAATATTTTAAATATTAGAATAAGTTATATGCAACATATAATGTCTTGAATACTATAAGTTGGAAGAAATAAATTAGATTTAGTCCTGTAATGTAGAAATGACTTTGATGCAATATAAAAGTATCTTCAAAACCGAGTTAAAAAAGAATGACTTAGATTTAACTTTGCAATAGCAAGAACGATAAAATATCTTAAATACTGGAATGACTTAGATGCAACACATAATATCTTAAATATTATACATTAGAAAAAATGACTTAGATTCTATCTTGCAATACATGAAGGGCTTAGATGTAATATAAAATATCCTAGAAACTATGAGTTCAAAATAATATCTTAGATTCAACTCTACAATAATAAGAATGAGTTAGATGTAAATAAAATGTCTTAAATACTAGAATGACTTCGATGCAACATATAAAGTCTTAAACATTATGAGTTGGAAGAAATAACTTGGATCCAATCCTGCAATGCAAAAAATGACTTAGATGTAATATAAAAATGCCTTAGAAACTGTGAGTTGAAAAAATGACTTAGAACTCTATAATAGCAGGAATGACTTTGATGTAAATAAAATGTCTTAAGTACTAGAATAAGTTAGATACAACATATAATCTCTTAAGTATTATGAGACGGAAGAAATGACTTAGATTTAATCTAGACAGTACATGTATGAATAAATTAGATGCAATACAAACATATCTTAAAAACCATGAATTGAAAAAATGACTTAGATTCAACTCTTCAATAGTAGTATCAACTTAAATGTAAACAAAATATTAAAAGCTATTAAATGTAAATAAAATGTCTTAAATATTGGAATGACTTAGATGCAACATATAATGTCTTAAATATTGTAAGTTGAAAGAAATGACTTAGATTCAATCCTGCAATGCATGAATGGCTTAGATACAATATAAAAATATTTTAGAAGATGTGAGATGGATAGAACAACTTAGATTCAACTCTACAATGGCTGCAATGACTTATATATAGATAAAATATCTTAAATACTGAAATGACTTAGATACAACATATAATGTCTTAAATACCGTGAGTTGGATGAAATGACTTAAATCCAATCCTGCAATGCTTGAATAACTTGGACACAATATAAAAATATCTTAGAAACTGTGATTTGAAAAGAATGGCTTAAATTTAGCTGTGCAATAACAACAATGACTTAGATGTAAATAAAATGTCTTAAATACTATGAGTTATAGCGATGTAACTCTGAAATTGTTTGTCCGACCCGTTAGACGGTGGGAACCTAAGAAACAGCATCTTTTTTATGTTTGGTTAGTTCAACTATGAATTTACACAAGTATTGTAGCTATATGTACCTTTTGTACCCCATCAAGAGAAGTTTTATTTATATTCTCTCATTTCAAGTCTTCTACTATCACTGTACCAGATAGAAGAAACTAGTGAAGAAAATGTGCTGCGACTGTCTAGCCAGGATATTGGGTGTAGTGGATCTAGTGGGCATGGTGATGAAGCCAACCAAGAACACCTTCAACTTGCTCTTGATCCTTCGCTGCATATAGGGTGATCATTCTTCACCTGTTTCAAGTACAGAATTTATCCACTAGCAAATGGTCGTTAAAAATTCAATATATATTGCTTACTTTGTATAAATTATATAGTTCTTCTTTGCTTCTGTATTGTCAGAATAATTCAACAGAACACAACTGAATTGGTACGGCAATTCATTGAAAAGAATATATGTGTGGTATAGTATATATAATTAAAGTGAGTCGCCAGCGTACAAAATGCTCTTGCATATTATCAATGGAGTATTTAAAAACTATAGTACCTGCAAAAAAAAATATATCCTTCAGACTATCTGATCCTTTTACTCTCCTATGTAGGTATCAAGCTTACATGGACCACCTGAACAATGATTAAGTTGCTTCTTTGTGCGCTGTGTGCTCTAGTGGCCATGGATCTTCTATATATGTTGGACGTAATGCTTTTGATAAATCCTCTATATATAACCATATCGGTCCTAGCTTTATGCATGCTACTGTATGTACTAAACTAAGAAGCCCTACGACTTCTGTTGAGGAAGAATGTTCTGACGATCATGACTTTCTTGCTAAATAATAACTACTGTATCTCATTTTGAATTGATCGTCTACTGAAGAGCCATGCTTTTGTGAGTACTTAGCAACTAATATGTGATAACGCTCTCTGATCATGTGATTAGTGCCTTGTTACACATTTATAAGGTGTTTGGTTTGAGAAATAAGGTGGTCCATCATCTTCTCGTTTCTCACTTTTTTGTTTGATTTGTAGAATGAAATAAGTTGATTTATCATCATCTCAATTCTTATAGTTAGTTAGTTCATTTTTCTTTCCTCGTGCATTTCGCAGCTTTTCTTTTCCTTACATTTTTTTTTGTGTCGTTGATTATTCACATCTGTTTTCTTCGTTTGACTTGTGTCAGCGTTTCAAGAAGACAGCCTCGCGTTGCGTGGCTGCAAAGCCATCAGCGCGGAGGTTCTATGGGAGGCAAGTATATAAGGCCCTGTTTGGATCACTTCAATAATTTCAACTTTAATTTTTTAGCTTCATCATAAAATAGATTTAATAAATTGTTGAGATAGCTTTGAAGAATGTTTAACTTACACATAGCTTTAGCTTCCATAATACAATTAATTTATGTGAGTTACCTATATTACCCTTTAGAATTGTGGGCTCTAATGTCTTGGGGGCTTGTTTATTGGGCTGAAATTATGTTGGTCGGCTGCTGGATTCGAGCGCCATCTTTACAAAAAATGCAAGTAAACAAAATTGTTTGTATACGTTATTTCGGACGTTTGGATCGCTTCATTTTAGAAAAATTAGAATTCACTCAATAAAGTAACTTATTTAGTTTGGAATTTAACATTCACCACTTTTCAAAGTTCAAATATAAGCCTATCTCAAATTCATGGGGTGAAGGATGATAAATGATTTTATGCATTAGTAGAATTTGTTTATACTTTGTAACTTACATGACACTATTTATCTTACTCCTCTATAGTAAAAATATAACACATAAATATCTCTGACATCTTGCTAATAACATTATACAAATATATTTTGCATAAAACCGAATTAGATATATGCCTAAATTACTATTATTAGAATGAAATTCAATTCCAATGATTCAAACAGGGCATTAGATTATTATCGGAACTTGCATCGATTTTGAGGAACACGCAAATGCATTATTCTATTAATCTTAAAATTTTCATGTAACTTTTGTACTAACATGCCATATATATATATATTGTATATTACGAGCTCTTCCAATAACTAAAGAAAGCTCAGGTCAGACGGTGCAATCCGGTCGAGCCGGACTAGATCCGGGCTACTATAAAAACAACCCAACGCCGCCAGGGATTAGTTTTTAGCGGCGACAGCGGTTCCCTCGGGCGTGCGAGCGGTAGTGATCCTGGGGGCCAGCGACGGTGTCGCCCCGAGGCGGGCGACCGACGACGGCTCCACCAGGAACGAGCAACGGTGACGCTCCCGAGGCGGGCGGGCAAGCGGTGAGGGCGCTCCCGAAGCGGACGGGCGGTGATGGTGCACCCTAGGCCCGGTGGCAACAGCAGTTGTGCGAGACGCGGTAGGCATCGGCAGCGGCGGTGGTGGCCACGAGGTACGTGGGTCGCTCTCTGGCGATGGCAGCCACGCGAGGCGTGGGTGGCTCTGGCGTCCTTCGACGACCAACTCCTCCGATCCGGCGGCTTCGGCGGCATTCTTTGATCTAGCAGCTTCGGGATCGTCCTCCAGCGACGAACTATCCGATCTATGTTTATGCCATCGATGATTATGTTTTATGCCTGTTACTTACACTATTGATGCATTCCAGTGATGATTTTTAAAACGATGAATACGATTTTATGTTGCTATAAAACTGTTCCTAATTCCTGCGGAGGCTATTAGTTGAAACGATATTAGGTTTATTTACAAATAATGCTACACAGTGTATGTATTTATGCGACTTTGTATATGAATTTATGCTATGCCATCCTATTTTTTTGCATGCGTGCAGTGAAAACGAAAATATCATCCAAAATTTTCGCGCATGCAATGAAAACTCCAATGATCTGCCATAATTTTTGGATCTGCACAAAAGTGGAAACCCCATGGATGCGTCTCCCATATTTTTCGAAACTGCCATAAAAATAGGATTGTGAATACAACCTACCATAGATATCAATCTCTCACATTGGCTCAGTATTTACGCTTATAACCGAGGGGTTTTATGCTCAAAACTTAAGATTTTTACGCTTGAACGAAGAGATGCGTCGACTAGTGAACCACGTGTCATATTTTTTTACGCAGTGTACAACATTTTATAAATACATACACCGTGTAACACAATTTATATAAGTATATATCATAAACTGGTTCTAACGAGTCTAATTGCATGGTTGTTGGAGCGATCCAATATTTATAGAGTAAATAAAGATTAAATACAATTTTTTTGTTTCCATGCATGCCAATCTATTTCATTTCATCGTACATTTTTGTCATCCTAATTTTGTGCGCATGCAGCAGGTAACAAATTTTTACGCAGTGTACCGTATTACATAAATATCTACACCGTGTAGCATAATTAGTATCAGTATATATATCATAAACTGATCCTCATGAGGCTAGCTACATGGCTGTTGGAACGATCCTATATTATGGAGGAAATAAAGCATTAAATACGTTTTTTTTATTTCCATAGATGACAATCCATTTCCTTTCATCATACATTTTTGTCATCCTAATTTTGTGCATGCAGCATGTAACAAATTTTTACGTAGTGTACTGATTTGCATAAATATCTACACTGTGTAGCATAATTAGTATCAGTATATGTCATAAATTGGTCCTGACGAGTCTAGCTGCATGTCTGTTGCATCGATTCTATATTTATGGAGGCAATCAAGCATTTAAAAATAGAAACCATCACATATCTCTTTCCTAAATTTACGCGTATGAAGGAAAACGGGTTTAACTCATGCATGCCTTTCTATTTTTTTTGCATGCACAGACGTGGGGTGGGGAGGCACATTCGACAGCCTGGCTTGGCGAGTGGGTGCAGTGGGCGTGCCGGGCTAGACCAGGTCGCACGGGGTGGTCGGCCTGGGCCCTAGGGCTCCTAATATACCTGCCCTATATATATAGTTTTATATTTGGAGCCTTGTACTTCCAATAATTAGAGGAAGACCTAGTTTAATGGTGCCATCCGGTTCAGCCGTTTGGGTAGCTATAAAAACACCCCCAGACCGCCAAGGATTAGTTTTTAGCGGGGGCAGCGGTTTCCTCGGGCGAGCGAGCGACGGCGGTGGTTTCCTCGGGCGTGCGAGCAGCGACGATCCCGGGGGCCAGCTGCGGTGGCGCCTAAGGTGGGCGATCGATGGCGGCGCTCCCCCAGGATCGAGCGACGATGACGCTCCCGAAGGATCGAGCGACGGCGACCTCCCCTAGGACCGAGCGACGGCGACTCCCCCAAGACCAAGCGACGACGCATAAAATAATTACTATCAGTATATATCATAAACTAGTTTTAACGATCTTAACTGCATGGTTGTTGGAGAGATCCTATATTTATGGACGAAATAAAGCATTGAAAATCAGTTTTTTGTTTCCATGCATGTCAATCCATTTCCTTTCAACTCACATTTTTGTCATCCTAATTTTATACGCGTGCAATAGAAAATATATTTTGTACACAGTATACCGCAATGCATAAATACCTTCACCGTGTACTATAATTAGTCTCAGTATATATCATAAACTAGTTTTAAAGATCCTAGATGTATGACTGTTGAAGAGATCCTATATTTATGAAGGAAATTAAGCATTTAAATCAGATTTTTTGTTTACATGCATGTAAATCCATTTTCTTTCAACGCACATTCTTGTCATCCTAAATTTTTGCACATACGGCAGGAAACCGATTTTCTAGATGATGTGCCACGTTGCATAAATATCTATGTCGTGTAGCATAATTAGTATCAGTATATGTCGTAAACTGGTTCCAACAATCTGAGCTACATGGATGTTGTAGAGATCCTACTTTTATGGACGAAATAAATCATTTAAATCATATTTTTTTGTTTCCATACATGTCAATCCATTTTCTTTCAAAGAACATTCTTGTCATCCTAAATTTGTGTGCATGTAGTAGGAAACAGTTTTTTACGCGGTATACTACAATGCATAAATATCTACACCGAATAACATAATTAATATCAGTATATGTCATAAACTGGTTCCAACAAGCCTAACTACATTGTTGTTAGAGAGATCCTATATTTATAGGGGAATAAAGCATTTAAATCAGTTTTTTTGCATGTCAATCCATTTCCTCTCCACGCACATTATTGTCATCCTAAATTTATGCACATGAAGCAGAAAACTGATTTTCTACGCAGCGTACCGTATTGCATAAATACATACACCATGTAGCATAATTAGTATTATTATATATCTTAAAATGTTTCTAACGAGCTTAGTTGCATGGCTACTATAGAGATCCTATATTTATGGACGGAATAAAGCAGTCAAATCAGATTTTTTTTCCATACATGCAACAATTAACGGATAAGTTTCCTAAGTTTTCGTGCATGCAAATGAAAAAAATTGTGTGTAAGGAATGTGACGCATGCGGTGGAGGGAGTGGGGCTATTGGCCAGAGTGGTTCGATGGTGCAAGGGGTGGATGGAGCTTCATATATTCTATGGAAGCACGGGGCATTTACTGTATATATGTTTGTATATATGCAGCAAATGCAGATGCCATACATGCAGTGTGTACGCCACGGCCAAGTTTCAGTACAAACCACTTGTTTCAGCCGAGTGACACACAAATAATAGTTTTTCAGACATCAGTCTATCCAGCTTACATGAAACACTTGACAGCTTCTATCCCTTGTAATAACTGAATATACAAACAAGCACTTTATTCAGAATACAGACAAATAGATTCCATTGAGCTGCCTGCAGATGAACATACAATCTGCAACCTGTACACTTTCAAGACAGTTTATGCTACTGGCAGATAAACAGACCATCTGCAGATAAACACATACCTATGCAGTTCTTATTAGTCTTATCAGGCACCAACTCGAATAAAGATAGTGTAAAAAAACTTTCAGTTTATATCATACTTTCTAGTTTGTACGGATAGTGTAAAAGTAAAGGCCTGTTTGATTCGCGGCTAATTATGCCACACTTTACTTAAAATTAGTCGTCTAAATTGAAGAACCAAATTTAGACAGAAAAGTTAAACAAAGTATGACAACTTAGTCATCAAACCAAACATACCTTAAACTTTCACTGTCGCCACACCAATTTTAAACGAACTATTCCCTTGTCTAGTGAACTAAAGATGGCATGCTCAGCCAGCAGATCTTTCATTTAAGGGAAAGTAATTGAACCCCACATATATCAACTGTATATGCAAGAAAGATCTTTCATTCAAGGGAAAATAATTCGACCCCACATATATCAACTGTATATGCAAGAAACCTATGATCATCTGGACTGGAGAGATTCGACCACTCCCAGTGTGGACAGAACTTCTATGAAGAACCGAATAAACTTCAAATCAGAACCTTGCGAGGTTTTGGAGCAACCTGCACGCTTTCAGTACGTGTTCTTCACTAAAGGCGGCGAGTTCCTCACGCCTAGCGGCGTCGGCGCCCCGGCCCAGCACCGATGTATCGGTGGCGGCTGCGTGGCCAAGCGGGCCGCGCGAAGGAGGCGGCCTGGGACATCCCTGCAGCGCCGGCGGCTTGTAGAGGACCCGGTGCCGCCAATTTGCTACCGGGGAGAGGAAAGAAAGCAGGTAGGGATCACTTCACGACGAAGTATAAAAATAGTGTTTTTGAAGCACCATTTTGTATCTGGTTTGGAAAATTTCGTGAAACTAGCCTTCAGTTTCAACTTTTTTTAAAAAAAAAAACTAGAGCTCCTGAAGATTGACTTGACTTGTTTGGATACAAGAAGCTACAATAAACATGAAATTCTTGGAATGAAGCTCCAGAGTCCAGACCCTAAAGCCCCCGTGGCTGCAAAGCCAAAAGGGCATCCAGACCAACACTAGAAGAGCAGGATGAGTATATTCCGTCATCGACTTGTCACTGGTGTACCGGCCTATATCGCTCGTCACAGTACATAAAGAACATGAGAACACATAACATAAGGGCTGATTTAGTGGATATAGATCAATCAGGAGATCAATCAGGAGATCAATGGGGAAAAATTCTCTTACTATTCAAAATTAAATAGCAAAAAGATTTCTCACCATGGATCCTCTCATGATCTATGTCCACCAAATCAGCCCTAAACGGGGACGAATGTGCCATTGGCCACGCGCCTCGCAATCCACGTGGTTAAAACCAAACCCTAGTTGCATGCTTATTGCTAAGCTCGTCATCGCTTAATTGAGTGCCTTGTGCAGTGACAGAACAAAACCGTAGGAAGAAATGACGCGAACGGCACAGCCACTATATTACCCACCCCCCCCCCCCCCCCCCCCCCCGGGTTTCATTGCACTTTCACCGGCCGATCGGTCGGTTGTCCAGCATGCACCGGCGGCAGCTAGCTTCCACAGCGGCGGGCCGGCCCCATCGCTGCCAACAAACGCATGCATGCAATGGAACCCATGCCAACCGCAGCGCGCATTCCAGTTCCAGTCCTGCCGACGACTCGATGCCAAACTAGCTCTAATCACTAGCAGAGCAGGAGGATATATATATTCCGTCCTCGCTTTCTCTCACTGGTGTGCCTATCATGCCAAAGACGACGACGATCCATTGGAAGGGCTGTATGCGTTCCATTGGCCATGTCCTCGCCATCCATGTGGTTAAACCAAACTCTAGTTGCATGGTGTGTTGAGTTGGAGCTAATATGACAATGAGCTCTAAATTTTACTTTAAAAATGTAAGGATTAGATTAAATTAGGATCAGACACTCTATATATCTATTTATTTTTAAACTAAACATAATTTAGGACCTTAATAAATTGTAAAAAACATTTGGATCACGATCCGTTACCGGTCCTAGTTGAAGCACAAGCACCTATATATATATATATATATATATATATATATATATATATATATATGTGTGTGTGTGTGTGTGTGTCTTATTTCCATGTGCGTCGGCGACGCCCACTATGGTCCTCCCCAGGCCGACCGGCCAATGAGGTCGCGTTATTCCCCTCCGCGGCCGGGCCGCGAGAAGGCATAAGCCATGTTTGTCTTGTCACGGCACGGCTGGCGCCTTTTATTACAGCAGAAGCAGCAGCAGCAGCAGATGGCCTGAAACCGACCAGAAGCACCACCACCACCAGAGTGACATGCCATTGTTATCCCTCCCTGCGTGCTGCGGCTACGACGCCATGTTCAGAGCTGGCCTGAAACCGACCACCAGCAGCAGCAGATGCAGGAGCAGCAGGCTCATCCGCAGCCACGGCGGGGCTCCAGACCATGCACCGCCCTTCACCCAGCCAAACTCCGTCAAGGTATCGTTTTACAGTTTAGCAATGTGATACCTTCAAGCTAGGTTTGAGCAACTCGTAGCTTGGATTGGATCTTTGCGTGTTGCAAGGTGTGGTACGGTGTTGTATTAATTTAGATTAACAAAAGCATAATAAGTTACTACCTCGGTTCTCGTCGTCCGCTAGCTCATTTTTAAACTAAACCACGACAAATAAAAAAAAGAAGGGAAGGAGTACTTGTTAAGAAAGGCACACCAATGATTAAGCAGTGTCGTCGTCTCTGTTTAGGTGCCACCGTCTCCTGGACTGAAGAAGCAGGCCCTCAGCGTACAGGACATGTCTCGAGCTCTCAAGTCGCTCTCTTCAGATCTCCTCCAACGGTTCGTCGACAGAGCCTACAGCTTCTCCGAGGAGCCTTCTCTGAACGAGGTAAAAGAAAAAAAAAACTGAATGCACGCAAAGACGCATGATCGATCGGTGCCAAAGCTGCTGCTTTTTCGCATCTGATATGCAAATGTCTACGAGCAAATTAAACTAAACTTTCCCAGCTCGTGACGCTACGTACTACTACAGGGGAATTTCCGGCCTGTCGACGAAACCGACGAGGCAGTTTCACTTTCACTCAGCAGTCTCGACGGAGAGGAGGTCGTCCCGGCAGATTTTCCTGAGGGTGTCTACATCAGAAACGGTTAACCACTCAGCCCATGTAAAGTCTTCACGAAGCTATCATCGTAGCCATGGCATGCCTAATTGGTGATTGTGTATCGAACACCTGCAACAGGTCCGAACCCTCTCAACCCAACACAGACGGTCGCGGGCTCCGTGTTCGGCTCGACGTCGTACACGTACTACGAAGGCCATGGGATGCTACACGCCGTGTACTTTAGCAGGAGCGGCGGCGCAGGAGGATGGGAGGTATCGTACAGGAACAAGTACGTGGGCTCGGACACCTTGCAGCTGGAGAGGAGGAAGAAGGACGACGGCGTGGCCTTCGTGCCGTCTGTTGATGGACAGCCCTACGCAACGCTGGCTGCATTTGCTCTCAATATCGTAAGTCTCGCAGAACCTGACAGTGGGAAATAACAATCGAATTAAAGGTCACGGTGAAATTGATTTTAATTAATTGGTAGAGCTAGTTATTGTGAATTATGATGACAGACACTAATTTCTGCGTCAGTTATTCCAGCATATATACATATATATTTTTTTGGCGATTATATAATCTCATAAAGAATGGATGTTATATTACTGTGTGAACAGAATAAGATAGATCCGCTTCAATAATCTCTTGGAAATCAGAAAAGCAACTGCTACATCGCTAGCTTCTTCTTCTTCTTCCATGGTGTATTGCAGTTGAGATTTGGAAAAGCTGTCAAGGACAGCGCAAATACAAACATATTCGAGCACGCGGGAAGAGCTTTTGCTGTCACCGAGAACCATCTGCCTTACGAGATCAACATCAGTAATCTCAGTACACTGGGACCCTACAGCGTCAATGGAGCTTGGAACCAACCTTTCACTAGTCACCCCAAGGTAATGGAACGGCACATGTCAAACGTTGCTCCTACAAACTTCTAACTTGCAAGAAGGAAAGGGAGACTTCGTTCTACCCGTCCCCTCCGCTTCTCATTCCTACCTCTGCTCCTTTCTCCTGTCCGGATTGGTTTTTCTATCAGAGAAACCAATAAGTCGTTCACAATTTGTCAATTTGCACGCAGGAATGGAGCATTTGATTCATATTAGATAACTAAATAACCCTTCAACAACAACACACATGCTCCCATAATGACTTGTTTGTGCAGAAAATTCAAGGGAGTGGAGAACTGGTGATGATGGGGACAAATACTGAAAAGCCTTACTACGTGCTTGGAGTAATTTCATGTAAGTTGCTCACTGATACAATACACTACCATTTGTGCAAGAAGAAAAAAAAAATCATCCAAACTCTATCACAGCCACATTTAACTATTGCTGCTCTGTCACATGAATAAGCTGACGGCGAGAGGCTTGTCCATAAGGTTGATCTCAAATTTGAGGAAGGGAAACTCATCCATGACATTGGAGTAACTAAAAGGTATATATGCTTTATTTTGTTTAATCCAGTTTTTAGATCTATTTTAAACATCACTTCTTCTTAAACAATTATTCCATTTCATAAATTGTAGGTACAATATTATAATGGACCATCCTCTCAAATTCGGCATATCCAGGGTGTTCTTAAAAAAGCCGTGAGTGGACTCTGCATGCACCATCTTTACCGTGGGAATTGAACCACATTTAATTTTGGGGGTATACTACAAATTCTGCCATAATAATGTGCGCATGTTTATCTTTAGACTTATCGAAAATGATATGGATGGGAAATCACGGTTCGGGGTAATGCCTCGTTTTGGCGATGCCGAGTCCATCATATGGTTCGATGTCAAGAACCACTGCAGCTACCATTTGTTTAACTGCTTTGAGGATGGAAATGAGGTAATTCCTATAAAATCTAAATACACCATGACAGATATATACCATCATAATCCGAACTTCCATACGAAAATATCCCTTCTATGGATGAAATAACGTATCATGAGTTGTTCATATCTTCATGTTTTATATCTACTTTGACAAAAAGGATATGCACAGGTTGTCATCAGAGGCTGTCGACTGCTTGGTTCTATTCTCCCTAGTGGACGTCATAGAGCTGACAAATCAAAATGGTATGGAAGAGCATTTCTCCAGCCAGACAAGGATTCAGAAGATTTTGACCCTTCACTGGATGGCATCCTCTTTTCTCGCCCTTATGAGTGGCGGTTAAATTTAGAAAACCATAGTGTATATGAAGGTTACATTACTAGTGAGAAAGTCGCAATGGATTTCCCTGTCATCAATGACAAATTTATGGGGATTCAAAACAAGTATGGATATGCTCAGGTTGCTGACTCGTTGGAAACCAGTAAAACAGGTAACATACTTACTGCAGAGATCTCTGAAATGTTTTTAAGTTGTTGGCAATCTTAACGTTTTCTTCATGTTGTTTTAGATTACTTGAATCAATGTTGTATGTAATTACTTCTGTGTAATGATATAGGCTTGTTTAAGTTCAATATGATAGCAAAGCTACACTTTGACACGCCGGATAAGGTTAGTGACTATTAGTATTGTACACAGTGCCAAATATATATTTGTTAGTACAAACTAAAGTACCAGAAAAATCTCCAGGAAAACGAACAATTGATCTTTGTGGAATACCACACTTTGCAAGAGCAACAGTTCTGCTCTGGAGTTCAGTTTGTTGTGAAAGAAAACGGAATCGACGAAGATGATGGATGGCTAGTCACTTATGTCCATGACGAAAGAACAAACATCTCTCAGGTAGTAAAACTGAAACATGCCACAATTTATCATTATTTTCATATATTTATTAATTTATCGGCTTCCTCCTCTTTCGTAGGTTTATATTATTGATGCTAAGAGATTTTCAGAGGAGCCAGTAGCAAAAATTACTTTGCCTCAAAGAGTTCCATATGGTTTCCATGGGAACTTTTTCTACACAAGTAATCAGAGATGATGCAATATTTAAGCTGGTGTATGAATTGTAAGAAGCCGCCACATTGTTTGAATAAAATATTTTATTTTATGATAGAGGGATCAATAGACTACTTAGGGGTGACTACATACATTATGATGGGCATAGATTGGTCCATTGTTCTAAGGGTATCCATGGCTTGTCACCTGCTCATCCTTAAGTTCAACTACAGTTAGTCTTACTAAAGGACCAAGCAGGCGACCAGAGGGAGAGGAGGGGTTGAATGAGAGCCAATTCAAAATTTTCAACCGTGAGAATTTAGTCTTTGTTCCAACAACCTCAAGCGCTCTTAAAACCCAAAAGGAAATCACATACGCCAATTCATGAGCATATGGCCTCGCAAAGATCAAAGATACCAGAGGGCAGAGGCATAACACAAAAACAAGAATAGCGCAAATCACAGCTGAAATAGAGAAAATGCAGCAAAGACGCAAACTCTAGTAGCAAAAAAAAAAAGGCCCGGCTAGTTTATCTGAAGAAACCGACTTGGCCGGGTGAGATAATCAGTTTGGCCTCTTTTCCTAGATGAACTGGCTTGGCCTATTTGTTAGAACTGTTCGACTGAGATGTGGTATGACAAAGTTTTTCATAGATTAGAAAAGGCAGAGGATACAAATCCACGTAGTATTGCTGAAGTACGAAGAATAACAACTTGATGCACGATGAATACTTAAAAAAAGAGAGAAGTTATTATTTGTCATTATAAAAAATAGGCTCCGCAAAATTACCATAAAACTCATATTTCATAGACCCAGACCGCAATACAATGGCAAATAGTTAATTATGTCCTAAAAATAGTATGTATATCTATAAAACTACCCCTAAGAGTGAATATGAATTCTCCCAACAAAAATGTAGCGGAAAGAGGGTGGTGACTGGGCGAAAGGGACTCTAGCCTAGTGGTCAAGGCTTCCGAGTAGCACCACCTCCAGGTCCTGGGTTCGATCCCCCTCAGGGGCTAATTTCTGGTTTGGTTAAAAAAATCTCCTCGCTGTGCCCCGCCCACTCTCGGGTTACGTCTGTGTGCCACCCTCCAGCTAGGCCGTTGCAGAATGGACGGTGACGGCCCGCTAGTGATGGGTAGCCATGGTTCGGGGGTTTTTCTCGGCCAGGACCATATTTCAGTCTCTTCTTAATACTATACCGGGAGGGCGGTCATTCCCTCCCTGGCCGAGTTTTTTTAAGAGGGTGTTGGCTGGATCACAAAACCTAGAGCTCTAAGGGATACACTAGCATGTTCAATGGCGATATCTGAAGGAATATAGTTAGAACATCATCCCCTTGGTTGAGTTTCAAGAGCCATTTGTATCGAAAGGATAGAGAGAACAAAAGATCCCAGTTCCCCACATAGAGAAAGGCTCAAATTAAGGAGGCAGCAATAGGCAGAGTAATGGACATACCATTGGTGATGCAACCAGGTGACAGAGCCAAGAGTTTCATTGTCAAGTTGGTTGGCTGCTTCCATCCGCCTTGCACACTACTATGCCCACTCGGCCTCAACACATGAGCAGGAAAAAAAACTGCAATAGATGCTGGGGACCCAAGATTAACAATTTATCTTTATAACTGGGAATAAAATCGACTACACATGCCAGGTTCCAACCTAGAAAAGGTTGTCTTTAAGACCATAATCAGGTATTACATCAATACGAAGTTTTTTTAGAGAAACTAAAACAAGAAAAAAACAAAAAACAATGTTAGAGAAAAAAAATGTCAAGATTCTGTCTCATTTACTCTTTCAGTCAGATGAAAGTATCTTAACTAAAAGACTGACAATGAAAAGGTACTTTATTGCACTGCATTCAGTATACAAGTTGGTTTCCTTATCCTGATTGTTTAAAGTTGGAAACTGATATGTTGTACATGCATTAGAAGTTTACAAAACAGATGAGTGGTCCAACCCTGTTTTAAGGCATACCTATGGCTCTAGTGCTGAATCAGGAGGGCGTCGATGTTTCGCTTGCCCTCTGGACCTTTGCTATACCAAGATGAGACATAGTCACCATAAATTACATCCCGATACTTTTGTGGTTCATTCTCACTCACAAGCTGCGGGGCAGTGCATATTTTCCTTGATTTTGATGGATCATAAAATGTTGCTACTGATAAGCGGGCATGCTCAGCATTGACAACAGCTCGATGAACTGAACTCTTGTATCTTCCATTGGTGATGATCTAGAGAAGGGTAAAAAAGCATGAGTAAAATGATTAAGAGAACAAGATTCAACATAAATAAAAACACTTATGCAACACTTTGGCTACAATCCCCCACAAAAGTGCACATTAAAGGTGGAGATTATCACCATGGGTCATAAAAAAAGGGCAGAGTACTAAAGCAAAAAACTAATGGCATAACCGTTAACCGATTAAGGTACATTACCTCTGTCTGATCAGCGAGAATCACAAGGATGCCATCACGCAAAGCAGGCACAGGTATCCACATTCCATCCTTTAATACTTCAAGCCCACCAACATCATCTTGTATCAGAAGTGTTATTGCGCCCATATCAGAATGAGATTGTAATCCAAGAGCAAGATCAGGTTGTGGACACGGAGAATAGTAGCTAATAGTAATGTTCTGGAAAACTTCTCCAACCGCCTCTTGTATATAAGATGGTGGTAGGCTCAGATTTTCTGAGATGATGCACAACAATTTTTGAGCAAGATCCTTCATGCTGTTGCTGTATTTTGCAATAGTATCTCTGTAAAAGGTACATGGTGTTATCTCCCGTGTTATAGGCAAAAGTAACATGCTGAATATGGACAGAGACGGAAACATGATGCTTAAATATCTTGTTCTTAGTAAGATGATCACTCATAGGTTTCATAATGATCATACAGTTAGATTCTCCAGACTATAATAACATATTCAGCAGTCATCCCTGTCTAGTATGTTATCAAAGAAACCAATGCAAGGGTGTCACACTAAAGAGTCTATATTTGGATAGAAAATCAAAAATTAAAATCAGAATTCAGAAAACTAAACATCCTATGTGCTTTAGAATTCTTGGTTAGTTGGTCTTCTAGGCTGTGCCACATGACCTGAATAGGCTGAATCTCATTAAGACAGCTCAATGCTCCCCAAACCAATTTCTACGTGTCTCCACATCTGAGCATAAAATCCGTACGTGTATTATGCTTATCAATTCTACCCTCTCATTCATCATTCATGTATGGTTTTGGCATGTACAAACCTGCACTCGTAGCAATTCGTGACTCATCCGGAGATGAACTGAACTGAACAGACATGGAGGATTTTCATGAATCACCTGTAACCGGGGACGAAGTCGGGCCAGCGGGCGGGATCACAGCGGGACTCCGGGAGCGTGTGGTGGTCAAAGTAGTCGCGCCAGTCGAGCACGGAGTCGTCGTTGGCGAGCATGCGGCTGCCGTACCCTTCCGAGGCGGCGCCCCTGGCCGGGTCGCAGGCGAACCGGAGTTTGTCCTCCATGGGCGCGCGGAAGAAGGCGAGCCCTGCCGCGCGCACCGCGTCGAGGAGATCCACCGGCACGCCGTGGCCGACCACGTGAAAGGCGCCCCAGTCCGCGCACGCGGCGCGGACGGCGTCGTCGGCGGTGGAGGTTGAGAGGTCGACGACCGGCACGGAGAGCGCCGCGGCAATAGGAGAAGGCGAGGGGGTTGGTCGGTGCTCAGGCGGCTGGATGTACTGCGCCGGGAGGCGGGACACGCCGGCCTCAGCGAGGGCTTGGACGCGCGCCGGCGCGGCGGTTTCCATCGGAACGGCGGCGGGCGTTGGCAAATTAGGCGACGGTGTAGCCGTGTAGGTAATGGTAAACGCAGTGGTCCGAGTAGACATGTCCACATGCGGCCTCTTGCAAGATTTTTTTTTATTGTATAACCAAGCGAGGACAACGCAAAAATATAGATTTAAATATTTAATTAAATGAAGCAAAAAATATAAATTTAAAAGGGGCGTTGCGAGAATCGAACTCGCGACCTCTCGCACCCAAAGCGAGAATCATACCACTAGACCAAACGCCCTGTTGTGTTCATTAGTTTAATTTGATTATAATTATACAAAATTGATATTGCAGATAAGCTTTTACGTAACAGTATACCATGGGGCTGTCAGTTAACAAAATCATGTGGAGAGCTTCAGCAATCAGCACACAAGTGATGCAATTTTCAGGTCCTAACAAAATCATGTGGAGGCTTCGGCAGAATAGCATATACAGGTTGTTACAATGGTTTTCAGGTCCTGACTGAAACCTAAGATCAGCATGCATTGACTATTGACTGTTACATTTGATCTTATCACGGACAAAAGGTACAAAGTAAAACAGCAACGTCCATTCTCCTTATCAGTACATGGTGAGTATAGGGATGAAGCTCGTGACTAGAGACCCGATGTCACTTCGCAAAAATCACATTCAGCAAGTTGCAAGTTCTGAAGCTGAAAGACCAGCACGAGCTGTTTCGTGTCAGAAGAAAGGCACAAGATCTAACTATCGAAAACCGCAAAGCTGCTGGATTTTCTGAAACTATCTTGAACACGAATGAAAAGAGAGCCAATTCTTCTCATGCCGGTGTTTCTGGAGCAGCAGCACCTTAAAGAGGTGAATTGTGAAGGGGTTTGTCAGAGGAGTCTGTCTGTCCTGCCCTCATACACCTCTTGGGTTTACCACCGGGTACCGCAATTCCTGAGCAACTGAATTCAAAAGGGAAAATAAGGCAGTGACACAGCGTAGCATGGGTAATCAACTTTTGAAGCAGTCAGTAATCTCATTGTCTGACAAGTAATAGCAAGCAAACAAACTATCAGTACGATCTACTGAACCTCTGTCACCGTACAACCGCTTGATTTTTTTTATTTATTTAATTTTTTTTTTTTGCAAAGATCAATCACCTTGTGTCCCGATGAAGAGGACGATGATGTCCAGGGTCTCCTCGTTGCGAGGCAGGTCGATGAGTAGCGGGGTCAGGCGCCCGTAGCGGCCGCCCCGGACGCACATCAGGAGGCGGAAGAAGAAGAGCGCATAGTTTAAGCGACGCGCCATCTCCGCTCTCAGCTCAAAGACGGAGCGGCCCTGGAACTGGAGCGTGCCCCAGTTGTCCGGGAAGTTGCCGTAGTTGTCCGCCCGCACGAACCGTACCGTCCGCTGCAGCACCACGGGCTCCTCGTGCAGGAGGAACAGGCCGCGGAAGCTGCCTCGGTTCCTCTGTTAACAATGGAGCGCGGTCGTGTTTAGGAAACCGGGACAGTTAGACGAACACTAGTTCTCTGAATGCACGTTGTCATGGGAACCAAGGTGTTCAAGCGCAGGAATTCAGGTTTAACCATGATCTAGCAAGAAATGGCCAGATACTGAAAACTACGAAATAGCTTAAAAAGATCCAAATGTACAGATGCAGCAAATCTTGATCTGAACATATCACAAGAATTGTAGTTACATATATCATCGTTGATTGTTGGATAAAATTCAAAGAATCAGCTCAGGAGATGGACCTAGAGGAACATCCGAACATGATTCAGAATTTTGAGCGAGCGAATTGGTAATCTTGGCACAGAATTGATCCCAGGACTGCAGAAAAGCAATGGTCACATTTGGCAGCCCGCCCCAACCCCAAATCAGTGCGACGAGCCTAGGGCCTAGGCGAGGGGTGCAAGGCGATAGGGGACGCGACGCGAGACGGGCGTGCTCACCCGAGTCGGCGCTGGAAGTGCTGGCGGCCTGGGGCTGGTGGGGATGGTCTCGACCTTCCAATGCATCATCGTGCTCTGGTTGTCGACGTCGTCGACGGAGACGCCACGGTGCCAGAGGCGGTACCTTCCGTTGGCGCGGAGGAGGCGGTTGGAGACGTGGCGCAGGAGGACGTAGCCGGCGTCCCCGGAGCCGACGGCCTTCCACAGGATGGGGTCCACGTCCTGGTCGTAGTCGCCCAGGTCGACGCGGAGGCCGAGGTGGCCCGGCGGCGCCGGGTCGTGGGACGCCGCGAGGTACCGGCCATAGGCGGCGCTGTGGAGGAGGACGCTGGTGGAGCCGTCGTGCAGGATGCGGTGCACCTTCCACGCCACGTTCATCGACCTGCGGCGCCAGCGGCGCAGGGACACCCCCACCCCGTCCTCGTCGGCGTGGAGGTACCCTGCGTGCACGCGGCTCCGCAGCCGCACGTGCGCCCCGTCGGGGAACTGCTCCATCGCCGCCGCGGCCGCAGGTGGTGGCGCTGGTGTTCGCGGCGCGGCGGCGGACGTCCGGTCCTGCGGCTGGCTTCTGGTGCTTCGGCGGCGACGGGCGGCGGCGAGGGAGTGGGTTTATTGGCGGCTTGGCGCTGGTGCGAGGGGAGGAGAGACCGAGAGAGCAGAGCAAGTTCGTTGGAACGGTTACGACGTTATGTTTGGGCGCCGAGCTAGGGGCAGGCCAGGGAATTGCAAGGCTAAGGCTATGTTTGTTTTAGATTATAATCTCTCCAGATTATATAATTCAGCGTAAATAATTTAATAGTTAAACAAACACATAAATTATGGGTTCAGATTATATAATCTAAACTCTAGATTATGATAATCTCATAATCTCCTCAACACTAGCTTATTTGAGATTATTTTGGCAAAATACCCACTACCCATGGTAATGTAATAGAAATTACAATATATGTCATCCTTATTTTCTCACCTCAAATAAGCAATAAGGGTATAGTTGTC
This sequence comes from Zea mays, assembly GCF_902167145.1. Lineage (NCBI taxonomy): Eukaryota > Viridiplantae > Streptophyta > Magnoliopsida > Poales > Poaceae > Zea > Zea mays. The sequence continues at coordinate 18,660,590 of NC_050104.1, forward strand.
TTTGTGAATAATCTACATTTGTATAATATAAACTACCAAACAACTACATATAGATTATAATATATCTAGATTATAATCTAGATTATATAATTTAGATTATAATCCAGAATATATAATCTATAAGCTGAAACAAACAGACCTTAAGGTCCTCTTTGTTTCATATTATAATCTCTCTAGATTATATAATCCAGCGCAAATAATCTAGTAAATAAACAAACATCTAGATTATGAGTCCAGATTATATAATCTAAACTCCAGATTATGATAATCTCATAATTTCATCAAGAGTAGCTTATTTGAGATTATTTTGGCAAAAGACCGATTATCCATGGTTATGTAAATAGAAATTACAATATATATCATCTTTTTTCTCACCTCAAAAAAAAGGTATTATTGTCTTTATGAATAATCTACATTTGTATAATCTAAACTACCAAACTACATGTAGATTATAATATATCTAGATTATTATCTGAATTATATAATTTAGATTATAATTCAGATTATATAATCTATAAGCTGAAATAAACATGGCCTAAGCCACCGAGTAGGCAATGCTTTCAGTTTGAACATATATTATGTACAGGCTCTTTGAAAATAAACAACATATATATTATAATCAACCTCAATATCTTATAAATCTTAGTTTCCTACAGAAAATTCATAAAGAGAAGAAAAAGGTCCACCACCGGCTCGTTTACAAAGACAAAATTTCGAATAGAGCGTTACTTGCGAACGAACGGGTCGAACGAGTCGCTCGTGCCTCATTTCCATGAAAGTTTCATTTTTTCTAGGCCGGACCAAATCTCTACTAACTATTAAGAGAGGAGTGTAGACTGCCCCCGCCTCCCTGCCCCGCCCGCCCCGCCTTCCGCTTCCCAGGATTATCGCGCAGCGCCTCCGCCATTTTCGCCGCCGCGCCCTCTGCACATCTCCATCGGCCCCGCCCGCCCTCCGCTTCCCAGGATTGTCGCGCAGCGCCTCTGCCATTTTCGCCACCGCGCCCTCGACACCACCTCCCAATGATCCTCGTGCGGATCCACGCGCTCGACATGGGCTTCATCATGGGCGGCGGCCTCCTACACGCCGAGCTCGACGCCGCCGTCGCGAGGCTCGGCCACGGCGACGCGAGCGCAGGCGCGGGCGCCGATGGAGATGTGCAGAGGTGGGAGGAAGGGATCGCGGGCGGCCGAGACCTTGCCGATGGCCGCCGTCGCGGGGCTCGGCCACGGCGACGCGAGCGCAGGCGCGGGCGCCGATGGAGATGCGCAGAGGTGGGAGGAAGGGATCGCGGGCGGCCGAGACCTTGCCGATGTGAGTATATCGGTCGCTTGTCGACGTCCTACGGTCTCGCATCCACCCCTACCGCCTTCGTGTGCCCCAGCCCCTGCCTGTGTCTGCCGCCGTGCCCCGTCCCCAGTCCCGCTCGCCATCCACGACGCAGCCCCCGCCTGGCGCTACCCAATCCCGCTCGCAATCCCCGACGCCCTCCCCCCACAGGCAGGAACGACGCCCTCCCCCCACAGGCATGAACTCCTAGCTCCGCCGATCTCTGCCTCCAATCCCGCTCCCCTGTTCCCCACCGCTGCGCGCCTCACGCCTTGCCGCAAAGGTGTTCTCCCCCGCCCCTGCCTCCGCTAACCACCGTGAGAGCCATGTCCGCCGCAAACCTCGCCAAACCCAGCCGCAAACTGCCCGCCGCCCGCCTCGCTGTGATGCCCACCCGTCCACCTTGCCTGGCTCTCCCTCTTCGCCTGCTTCTTCGCGGCCTTTGCCGCCCCGCCCATCCTCCCTGCGCTGCGACCGGCGCTCGTGCTCGTGCCCTCGGATGCCCCCACCGCCGCAGTGGGCTCCCTCTCCGCCACGCTGGTCAGAGCAGGCTCGCCATGGGGCCCGCATGCGACCTCCTCGGTCCACACCGCGCGTCGGGGTTCGCCAGCCTCCTGGCCGCGCTCGCCGTCGCAGCCACCGCGTCGTCGCCCGCGGGGTTCGTCGCGCTGTGCTTCGTGGCGTGCCTCTCCCTTGCCAATTGCGTCGCCAACCAGCACTGGATGTCGGGCATCTTCGTGCCCTCCGCCGTGGGGCTCGCCAACGCCGTCACGGCCGGCTGGGCCAACGTCGGCAGCACCGCGGCGCAGCTCGTCATGCCGCTCGTGTACAAGCTCGTCCTCCGCTTCGACGTTCCCATCACCGTCGCCTGGCGCGTCACCTACCTCCTCCCCTGCGTGCTCCTCATCACCACGGGCCTCGCCGTCATCACCTTCCCCTACGACCTCCCGCGCGACGCCGGCGTCGGTGGCGGAGCCAAGACCGGTAAGAGCTTGTGGAAGGTGGTGCGTGGAGGGGTCGGCAACTACCGCGCGTGAGTGCTCGCGCTCACCTACGGCTACTGCTACGACGTCGAGCTCATCATGGAGAACGTGGCCACCGACTTCTTCTGGAAACGTTTCCACCTCCCCATGGAGGCTGCGGGCGCCGCGGCGGCGTGCTTGGCGCGATGAACGCGGTGGCGCGGCCCATGGGCGGGTTGGCGTCGGACGCGGTGGCGAGACTGTTCGGCATGCGCGGGAGGCTGTGGCTTCCCTGGGCCGTGCAGACCACCAGTGCGACACTATGCGTGTTGGTTGGCAGGATGGGCGCAGCGAAAGCGTCGTCGCTGGCGGCCACCATGGCGGTCATGGTGTTGTGCGCCGCGTTTGTGCTGGCCTCGTCGGGGTTCACCTTCGGCATCCAGGTCAACTTTATGATAACATGAACAAGGATGAATCGTTGTTGAACGATCTCTTGGATATCTCACCTTCTCTGATTTTGATTGAAATGGGTATGCCGCCATCTGTCTCGGAGAGCTCTAAGACTGCACGGTCTGATGGCTTAGTTGAAAAAGGCCTTCCAGACCTTGATTCACTAAAGCTGCCTCATTTTAGTTCATCCCAGGCTGCCCCACAACTGATGGTATACTCAAGAAGACAAGTACATAAGTCAAGGTTGGTGGAAGACAAGGAAAGATAGGAGGAATCGACCTGCATTCATATTTAATTTTAGTTTTGTAAAATCATCGAAAGAAACTATGCCAGCCAGTTTAGGCAGCTTACATTTTATTTATTAAAAAGGAATAAGATTACAAGGGGCTAGAAAACCATTGCAGAATATTTACAAGAAAGGGGAGCGGGGGAGAGAGAATACAATTCAAATTTGTTCACAAAACTGGAAGCTGAAGAGGGAGAGGCAGAAGGAGGAGAGAGGGAGACTGAATAATATTACAAAGAGGTTGGTGATAGTTAGTCTTATAGTATGAGGTAGCCGAAGTTGCAAGTGGCACCAACAATGAATAAGTTATCTTAGTATAATCACATGTTTATGAAGAATACACATTATCAATTGTCACCGGTTCCCTTTACTTTCAGGTACATGGAGAGCAAACCAACGCATTGGCACCCTGCCCACACTGTAAATCTCAAGGACATCTTGGATGTGAACAAAATTAACATGTCTCTCTCAGTCCAGCACACCATGAACTTTCAAAACATCCGGGAGAAGAACATCAGGAGGTCTGAGCTTGTTATAGAGTTGAAGAAAATATTCAAGGAGATGTCCATCCGGTACCAGCTTCTACCCCAGAAAGTTGAAATCACCTACGTCGGCTCGAACCCACTGCCCATGGGTCCTTCTTATACAAGATAGAAGATGGGTGAAGACTTTTAAGTCTCGTACTGACAAATTGATCCATTTCATGGGATCTGACAAATGATGGCTAGTTGTGTAGTCTGTTCTGAAGTTACTAAAACTCTGCATAGTAGATATTAGCTCATAGAAATAGCCACTACTAAAGAAATTCAGCTGGGAGATTGAAGTGGGCGTGTCGAAATGGGATGCTGAAGGAAATGTTGTAGACTGCTCAAGCAGCACTGCAGCAGTGGGATGGGAGAAGCACTGTCAATTCGGTCAACAGTTTATTTGGGCCATAGTGAAGGGAATATGAACAATCGTCATGGACAGTGCAAATGTTTTCATGCTACATTTGTCATCGACAGTTGATGTGGGCTGCTCTTATTAGTTGGATATGGGATGGTGAGATGCGACATGAACTGACATTATCTGAATAGCTGTTGTCTTCTGGCACCATGGTTTTCGCCTTCTTGCTGTGTCTTGTTGGTGCAGGATGATGGAATGACTTTTCTCTAGATAATGCAAAAATATTTCGGGCTCCGCACAAAACGGAACAGTCTCTCGCCAAAGCTACCAAGATTGGCATGGATTTGTTTTTTAGGTACATAGAAACATTCGTCTTCATCATTAAAAAGAAGAGGGATCCTATCAAATTTTACAACTCAACACCATGGAAGAAAATCAATCGTAGTTCGCATTCGGGAACAGATGTCTCAACCCAATTCGAGCATCGAAGGGTCGTTTAGAGGATGCAAAGAGCCTCTTCGCACAGGTCTTTATCTATATGACAAAAACATTCTAGCTCTCAAGTGACATGAAAACAACAAAGCAATATTTTACTCTGATGCATGCTTCGTAATAATTTTTGATGCTAGGTCCGCTCCTCTCGACGTGCGGTGGGATCTGGCCCACCTCGCCGGACCAACGGGCCGCGACATCGCGGGCTCCTCCGATCGAGGATAACTCTGAGGGCCGTGACGGCTTGCTATGGTGGCGCGACCTCGCGCGCTGCCACGCCGATGAAGTCTCCATCGTCGTCGCTCAGATCAAATAAGTGCTCGAGGATCTTTTCTCATAACAGTATATTACATATTTGTACATAAGTTATCGTGGTATTATATATTACCGTTGCAACGCATGGGCACTCACCTAGTTATCTCAGAAGACGAGTTGTATTACGAGGAAACAAAACAAAAGTCAGCCTCTCGCTCACGGAACTGAACTGGTGATGTACTGTTCATTGGCAACAGCTTCCAGAAGATTCCTCTCCTCTCCCACCCTGCGCGTTGCCTCTATTCCGCTCCGTTTATGCCGTACTAGTGTCTTGACGCGCGCCCTGCGCGCGTTTTTTTTACAATTCTATCAAATATATATATATATAACTTTGATATTGTATTTAAGTTTTTTGTCATCGAATATATATATATATATATATATATATAACGGGAACAAAAACACAAGATATGATATTATATAACTTTGATATTGTATCTAAGTTTTTCGTCATCCAAAATATATAAATATAAGTTGCAATGATCAGGTACTTTTAGTGAGAAGGTAGCATATGTAGAATCTTCATGCCATATCTAAGTGGGTCATCATCCAAAACTAACATAAGTTGCAGTGCATCATATGGTTTTAGCGGTCTGAAGTATGGTTGAAGGGTTATGTACATGCAATAGAATTGTATTTAGTTGTAAAATGGCAGGACCAATAAGAAAAAATCTAACACTGCATTCAAGGGCCAAATCTCTATTGGTTTCATGTTTTTGCATATATCATTTATGGTCATCTTTTTGGCGTGTGGAATATTTGATGTGCACTGGTTCTTGTTTAAGCCTGTGAAATGAAAGGTAAAATTTCAATAATATTACCAATCATTAGACAATGAAGTACAAATATGCGGTCTATGTAAGTAGTCTCTTTTGTAAGGTTGGCCAGCTATGTACTATATAAACAAAAAAGGAAATAGATGTAATTTAGAAAAAAAAATAAACGAATATGTAAAGAAAGAAACATAATTCGTAGAAACTTACTTGTTTGATAAGAATGTGTAACTCTTTAAAGCGCCTCTACGGACTTAAGGTGTCTTCCAATTACAACACAAATAGTTTTTCAAAAAGTTAGTGACAATTAGCTACTACATAAAAAACACATGACATGTTCATCTGACCAAGCGAGCTCGATGGGATGAAACTGTGTGAAGGAGAGGCCTACATTGCACTATGGAGTCGAGGAGGCAAGCAGTTGCTTCTCCGGAACTACCTATGATGCGTCGTCGTCGTGGTCGCCGACGCTAGAGGCGTCGCGCCAGAGGGACGATAAGGTTAACGGAGCTTTTTTTGCTCCGTAATGGCTGGCGTTCGCGCGCATATGGAAGCAACCTAGAAGTCTCCATGCGGATCCAGCAAGGAAAGCAAGCTGAACAGCCGCTGCGAGAGAAAGTCTTTTCCCACGTGTTTCGGTGCGTTGCCACGAGGTACTTTACCTGCCGTTGATGCAGTATCGGATGAACATCAATTTTTAGCTGACGTGGATAGGCTCTTGTACGCCGTTTCTAACCTACTTTGTTATATAGTAAAAATATCTACTACACTATATGTCTATAGAGAGGACGTCCACATCGAGCATGGTGAAGCATGCCCCCACCACGGCTATCATCTCCCCGCGGCGGCCACAATCCCCGCCACACCGACTCTCCTCGTGTGTGTCTATATATATATAACACGCGACTGAGGCATGAGATGTTGTTGCATATGGATTGACATGGACGTTTTTCTCATGGTTTTTAGTTGTTTGTTTAACTAAAGAAACCTTATAAGCTTATATGAGAAAATATTTGATAATGAAGACACAAAAGTTTGAACATATTTCTTAAACACAATCATGCTACAATCAATAATGGAAACATATTTTAGCAGTGATTCTTCGTTAGCTTTATCCCATAGGGTTAAGCCTAAAACACAAATCATGACTTGTATATAAAAGCTCAATCTGATGCATAGAGAGCTCAAATGCACCATGCACACAGCACACCACTGACCAATCGCCAATCTAAAACCCGAAATCCCCAAGATCACAAAAACAGATTAAGGTTAATGCAAACACCACAAAATGTGAGGAGATGAGGAAAGACCACATACGACAGTAAGGTATGGGACTAGACTCAGATCACTCAGCAGCTGCGCCACCAAGAAGGCAAAGGTCAGCAAGAACCTAGGACGGTACACAAATGACCAGCTACGAGCCTGCGAGGTTTCGAGACCGCGTCATAGAGTTAAGGGCCTGACTGATTGTGCTGACTTGAAGGTACAGGGAAGAAAGCTTCTGAAAATCATCCTGGACAGTCTTCTCAAGGCTTTGGACATAGAACAGTTTCTGCGGATTAGCAACCATGAAAAGGATGAGCAAACTACAATGATTTCTCAAAACTTTAAATAATGCTAAACTAGACACGGGTAGTCTTGTACGCAGCCTAGAAGAAAAATGATAGTTATCACGACCAAATAACTCCCAACTGTTAGGTTGTGGATATGGTTTTACTATGTCCTTCGAGATAATAGTAATGGTACTTATTCATGATGCCAGGTTGATGTTATTAGAGTATCTCCAAGAGAATACTAAAATTATTTCCCAAAACATCTTACTGGAGGTTGTTGGAAAAAAACCTCCCCAAAAATGTGTACACCCACGGCAGAATGCTAAAAAAATTGTCCATAAAATTTTAAAAAGGAACGACCTAACAGAATGCATTTATCATGCTATCTTCAGGAAAACTGAATATCCGTTCAAAAGTGCATTGACAAACTGCAGTGACACATAATCTGAAAACTAAGACAAGAGTATAAAATTGCATTGTCAAATTGCGTTCACACATATAAAACTGCATTGACACATTTCTGAAAACTAAGGAGTATAAAACTACATTGACACCTTTCTAAATACTAACCCTAGTGCATCAGGAACTTAGGAAAGACTGAACCTTCGGTGACAAAATAGAACCTGTAATCAAAGCACAGAGCTTTCAGTGAAAAACAGAACATATAGTGACATAGCATTGAGAAAACTGAGTAAATGTATTACCTATCCTTTTGGTTGGTGCAAATTAAAAGCAGGAAAGTAGTTCTAAGTGTTTTTGGCCTTGCTAGGAAAATAGTTCAGGAAAGCAGTTCAGTAATAGTTTAGAAAAATAGTTCAATAATAGGTACAAGCAGGAAAGCAGTCTAGCTCAATTTTACCATGACAAGCAAGAACATTTCTAAAGCTTTTTGGACTTATCAAAAGCAGTTCAATAATATGTCAAACAATGAAATACAGAGCACTTGTTTGGCTGGTACAAAAGAAACATGACTGCCTATCTGTCCAAGAAAAATAATTGAGATTGTTTAAGAAAAATAAAATGCATAACTGCCTAACTGTCCAAAATGCACAACTTGTAAACTCTTAAGATAAAATATTTTTGTCATTGTATTGGCATTAGTAATGTCTAAGAAATGTGAGTGAGTCAGTAAGTTATAAAAATGCCACCAATAATATTATCTGTGTAATGTGAGGCTGCCAGTAAGACCTACTCTTACTAAAGTCGCCAGAACCCACATGTACTTAACACTACCGTAAAGGATGCATCTCATATTCTAGTAGGTGCAGAACATACACTATCAGAACCAAGTCAATAATTTTGACACATCAAAGTGTTACCGACTAAAACACACCTAAATAAAATTCATCATGCTTGCACAAACACTTCAGTTACGACTGCACCATAGAAAATTCAATTTTCAAGATTGGATAGAACCTATCAGGCAAGAAGGAATACACTACTGCAAATTCAGATATGCATATTGCTCTATTCAGGGAATAAGAAATACACTAATTGGATCTCAGAGAAGCATTTGACAGCTCGATTTTGAGAAGTGCAAGATCTGTACCATTTGCCGGGAGGTCAAAGGATGAATGGCCCTCGCCGAAGGACGGTGCAAGCCGACGTTGTTATCCCGACGTGCTTGGCTCGATAGGTTCAGATCGTCGCGCCCGACTGGTTCATATCCCGAATGTATCATCTCACACTCCAACGCCTCGGCTGGCTCCTCCAACGACGATGGTGTGTCTCCCGCTCTTGCCCTCCTTTCCTCGAACAAAACTGCGTGCGCGGCTGGAAAAAAGACGTCGAAAGCTACTGGATTGCGTGCGCTCGGGAAGAATTGGGGAGAGTTTGGCTCACGCATATATGCGGGATGCATCATCGTCTTTACGGGAAGCTGAAAAAATGGGGAAATGATTAGCAGACCATTGGTGGCGAGAAAAGTGAAGTTTTGACGCGAAAAACTCTATTGGGGTTGGTATACGACTTCTCTTGGAGTTTGTATCATCTCACACTCCAACGCCTCGGCTGGCTCCTCCAACGACGATGGTGTGTCTCCCGCTCTTGCCCTCCTTTCCTCGAACAAAACTGCGTGCGCGGCTGGAAAAAAGACGTCGGAAGCTACTGGATTGCGCGCGCTCGGGAAGAATTGGGGAGAGTTTGGCTCACGCATATATGCGAGATGCATCATCGTCTTTACGGGAAGCTGAAAAAATGGGGAAATGATTAACAGACCATTGGAGGCGAGAAAAGTGAAGTTTTGACGCGAAAAACTCTATTGGGGTTGGTATACGACTTCTCTTGGAGTTGCTCTTAGGTTACCTAATATGCGGCTTGCATTATGAACTGAACAAATTAAGGATCAACTACATATTTTACCCTCATCATGAACTATAACTAATAAAAAGGAGGCTTACCATCATTGAGGATGGCAATGATCTGTACCATAAATGGTGGGAAGTCAAACTTCCATATCAGTGCAAGAAGCATAAAACCAAGCTGTTACAACAAAGTATGTATGGGTCAGATATATTATCTTCGTTCTCGAATACTTATCGTCCGACCAGTTCATTTTTGAACTAAAACGCAACAGATATAAAAAAATGAAGTGAGTATTATTTATCTATTCAGTCAAGCGAGCGTTATTTTCTAAAAAGTAAGCAGAAGTCCATACATACCACAATACGGATGGTAATTGATACAACATAGATCTGCAAACAAAAATGAACTTTGAAAATACTGGACATAGAAACGGAATGCTAGGAGACTCAGGGGGCGAAGCCAGGATTTGAGAGTGAGGGGACAAATCAGATTGTGAGGGCTGTTAGAAGGTATTTTACATTATTTATATGGTGATTAGCTAAAAATTTTAGTAGCTCGTATAAATTTGGGGAGGGTTAGACTATCTCCATCAGACTCCCTATCACACTCTATCTCACTCCTTATTTCAAACTTCACTCATGCGAAAACATTATTTTAAATAGCAGTTTACCCGGCCTGTTCGAGATGGCCTTAGGGGGGACATTGCCCTCCTCTGTCCCTACTAGAATCGCATTGTAGACTGAAAAGCAACTGTAGCATTGACTTACTGTGTAATCCTTCATCTTTTGGAAAATTGCTCGACCCGTCAACACAACTCTATTAATTACACTAAGGCATGGTTAGGATAATGTCAGAAGCACCATGGGTTGCGTAAGTAGAGTCTGCTATTGCAATACCAATATTAGCCTTCTTCAAAGTTGGGGCATCATTCACACCATCCAAGTCATGCCACATATATGTTTTCTTTCTTGCAAGCGTTTCATGATCTCATACCTGTGTTCTATCAAGCATTAACAAAAAAATGAATTAGACATAAATACTGCCTATAGATGTTGAAGAATTGTAGAGCTTATCAAACATGAGTAATAAAAAACAGGAAATCTGCATAGTTGTACCTGGAAAGACTCTAGATAAGCCATCAGCCTTCTCGGTCAATTCATCAATTGGCAAGGAAGCAAGTGACTCATCCTTATTTTGTTCAGAGTAAAGAAGAGGAAGGGTACATTTAGTACTCATTCCCAAACGACGTGTTGTTTCCTTCCCAATAGCATGTTGATCACCTGAGGCGGGAAAAAGGCCGGTTATTACAACACAACAGTTCAGTTGCAGTAGCCATATCTACAAACATATTACTATCGACAAGCTAGTAGGAATGGGATGAAACTCTAGATTTACAGCAATCAACTCAAGGTACACAGAAATAAATATGGCAAACCTGTAATCATCTTGTCATTGACATCAAGATTAAGTGGCCCTGCACTATCATGGCGTGGGGGGCACAAAGTGGCAGGAGGCTAATGAACTATCATGGTCCTTCGTTACTCTCTTTTGTACCATCTGACACTTCCTGTACATGAATTTTGTCACTCAAATACAACACACATCTAGTCAAAGAGCTTACCAATATTGCACGTTAAAGGATCCCAAACCTGGTAAGCCACACCAAGTGCTCGCAGACCACGCTCAGAGGTAAAAAACGTAGTATACAAAGAAGCAGGAGAGTGCGACGCCTAGCACGACACTAAAAGGGAAATGTGCCCTTGGGCCATTTCTAAATATTTTGGTGATTGAGTGCCTACACAAGTGCTTTTGTGTTAATCTATGCAAAGTGGTGGACAAAGTGCAAATCATGTCAAAAGGTATGTTTCTAGACTTAGTACATTGTTTTATGGACTAATGTATTGTGTCTAAGTGCTGGAAACAGGAAAAATCGAGTTGGAGAAGAGATGGCTAAGTTCAGCCGAGGTCAGCGCAGTCTGGGTGCACCGGACTGTCCGGTGGTGCACAGGACAGTGTCCGGTGCGCCAGGCTGACTCTGGCAAACTTGCTGCTCTCGGGAGTTCGACGGCGGTGTACGACTATAATTCACCGGACTGTCCGGTGTGCACCGGACTGTCCGGTGAGCCAATGGTCGGCCGGGCCAACGGTCGGCTGCGCGATCTGCGCGAGACACGTGGCCGAGCCAACGGTCGGGAAGGGGCACCGGACTGTCCGGTGCGCCAATGGCTCCAAGGCTGCCAACGGTCGGCTTCGCCAAATAAGGAAGGAAATCCGCACCGGACAGTGTCCGGTGGTGCACCGGACTGTCCGGTGCGCCAAGCGACAGAAGGCAAGAATTGCCTTCCCGGATTGCTCTCAACGGCTCCTAGCTGCCTTGGGGCTATAAAAGGGACCCCTAGGCGCATGGAGGAGTATACCAAGCATTCCTTGAGCACTCTTGATCACTCACACTCCATTCTTGCGCACTCGTTCGACATTCTAGTGATTTGAGCTCCGTTCTAGTGTGCTAGTCTTTTGAGCTTAAGTCTGGGTCTTGTGTGTGCGTACTTGCTGTGATCTTTGTGTCTTGTGTGAGTTGCTAATCCCTCCCTTACTCCGTGCTTCTTTGTGAACATCTTTGTAAGGGCGAGAGACTCCAAGTTGTGGAGATTCCTCGCGAATGGGATTTAAGAAAAGCAAAGCAAAACATCGTGGTATTCAAGTGGGTCTTTGGACCGCTTGAGAGGGGTTGATTGCAACCCTCATCCATTGGGACGCCACAACGTGGAGTAGGCAAGCGTTGGTCTTGGCCGAACCACGGGATAACCACTGTGCCATTTCTGTGATTGATATCTTCGTGGTTATTGTGTTTTGTTGAGACTCCTCTCTAGACACTTGGCGATTATTGTGCTAACGCCTAACCAAGTTTTTGTGGCTTAAGTTTAAAGTTTTACAGGATCACCTATTCACCCCCCTCTAGGTGCTCTCAATTGGTATCAGAGTCGTTCTCTTCACGAAGGGACTAATCGCCCGAAGAGATGGATCCTAAGGGGAAGGGAATTGTGATCAACAATAAGGAGAAGGAGTCCTTCGTCAACGAGCCAAAGGATGACAAGCCTACCGACTCGGGCTCGGGCCACAGACGCAAAGATGGGAAGAAGAAGAAGAAGACGAGACACATCAAGGAGATCGTCTACTACGACGACAGCGATGAGTCCACTTCTTCCCAAAAGGACAACGACGACAACGACTACGGCAAACGAAAGACGGTTAACTCAAACTTTTCTTTCGATTATTAGCGTATCCCGCATAGCTTAAATGCACATTTGCTTTCCATCCCTCTTGGCAAACCTCCACACTTTGATGGGGAGGACTACGGATTTTGGAGTCACAAAATGCGTAGTCACTTGTTCTCTCTCCATCCAAGCATATGGGAGATTGTTGAGAATGGAATGAAATTCGATAGCTCGGATAATCCTATATTTATTAATGAACAGATTCATAAAAATGCACAAGCTACTACTGTGTTGTTAGCCTCTTTGTGCAGGGACGAGTACCATAAGGTGAGCGGCTTGGACAATGCCAAGCAGATCTGGGACACCCTCAAGATCTCTCATGAGGGGAACGACGTTACCTTACTCACCAAGATGGAGTTGGTGGAGGGCGAGCTTGGAAGATTCGCAATGATAAGGGGCGAGGAGCCAACCCAAACATACAACCGGCTTAAGACCCTTATCAACAAAATAAGGGGCTACGGAAGCACGCGATGGACGGATCACGACGTCGTCCGCCTAATGCTAAGGTCCTTTACTGTACTTGATCCACATTTGGTGAACAATATTCGTGAAAATCCTAGGTACACCAAGATGTCGCCCGAAGAAGTCCTTGGAAAATTCGTAAGCGGGCGAATGGTGATCAAGGAGGCGAGGTACGTGGACGACGCGTTGAACAGTCCAATCCATGAGCCTCAACCCATTGCTCTCAAGGCAACGAGGAGCAAGGAGGCGCTACCTAGCAAGGTGGCGCAAGTTGAGGCGGCCGGGCTCAATGATGAAGAGATGGCTCTCATCATCAAGCGCTTCAAGACGGCGCTAAAGGGTCGCAAGGGACAGCCAAGCAAGACCAAGACAAAGGGGAAGCGCTCATGCTTCAAATGTGGTAAGATTGGTCATTTTATTGCTAACTGTCCCGATAATGATAGTGACCAGGAACAAGGGAGCAAGAGGGAGAAGAAGAAGGCATACAAGAAGGCTCAGGGCGAGGCACACCTTGGCAAGGAGTGGGACTCGGATTGTTCGTCATCCGACTCCGAAAATGAAGGACTCGCCGCCACCGCCTTCAACAAGTCATCCCTCTTCCCCAACGAGCGTCACACATGCCTCATGGCGAAGGAGAAGAAGGTATGTACTCGAGACAGTACTACTTATGATTCTTCTAGTGATGATGAGTCTAGTGATGAAGAAATAGATTACTCTAGTTTGTTCAAGGGATTGGATAGAACTAAAATAGATAAGATTAATGAATTGATTGATGCCTTGAATGAAAAGGATAGACTTTTAGAGAAACAAGAGGACCTTTTATATGAAGAGCATGATAAATTTGTTAGTGCACAAAATTCACTCGCTCTAGAAGTTAAAAGGAATGAAATGTTTTCTAGTGAAGTGTCTACATGTCATGACTTTATCTCTAGCTTAAAGAGAATTAACAATGATTTAAATGCTAAACTAGAAGTAGAAAATAAATCTAACTCCTGTGTAGAACATGTTATGATTTGCACTAGGTGTAAAGATTTTGACATTTATGCTTGTAGTGAACACCTAGTTTGCATTTCTAAATTAAATGATGAAGTGGCTAGTCTTAATGCCCAACTTAAGACTAGCAAAGGTGAATTTGACAAGCTAAAATTTGCAAGGGATGCCTACACGATTGGTAGACACCCCTCAATTAAGGATGGACTTGGCTTCAAGAGGGAAGCCAAGAACTTGACAAGCCATAAGGCTTCCATCTCCGCCAAGGAGAAAGGGAAGGCCCCTATGGCTAGTAGTGCTAAAAAGAACCATGCTTTTATATACCATGATAGGAGACAATCTAGAAATGCTTATAGGAGTTGTAATGCTTATGATGCTTTTGATTCTCATGCCATGTTTGCTTCTAGTTCTTCCCATATGCATGGTAGAGATATGTCTAGAAGAAATATTGTTCATGTGCCTCGAAAGAATATTGTTCATGCTCCTAGGAAAGTAATGAATGAACCTTCTACAATTTATTATGCTTGCAATGCTTCCTTTGCTATTTGTAGAAAGGATAAGAAGGTAATTGCTAGGAAGTTAGGGACCAAATGTAAGGGAGACAAAACTTGCATTTGGGTCCCTATGACCATTGTCACTAACCTTGTAGGACCCAACAAGAGTTGGGTACATAAGACCCAAGCCTAAATTTGCCTTGCAGGTTTATGCATCCGGAGGTTCAAGCTGGATTATCGATAGCGGATGCACAAACCATATGACGGGGGAGAAGAAGATGTTCACCTCCTACGTCAAAAACAAGGATTCCCAAGATTCAATAATATTCGGTGATGGGAACCAAGGCAAGGTAAAAGGGTTAGGTAAAATTGCTATTTCATCTGAGCACTCTATATCTAATGTGTTTTTAGTTGAGTCTCTTGGATATAATTTGTTATCTGTTAGTCAATTATGCAATATGGGATATAATTGTCTATTCACAAATGTAGATGTGTCTGTCTTTAGAAGATGTGATGGTTC
This sequence comes from Zea mays, assembly GCF_902167145.1. Lineage (NCBI taxonomy): Eukaryota > Viridiplantae > Streptophyta > Magnoliopsida > Poales > Poaceae > Zea > Zea mays. The sequence goes on from NC_050104.1 coordinate 18,675,680, forward strand.
ACTAGCTTTTAAGGGTGTACTAGACGGCAAACTTTATTTAGTTGATTTTGCAAAAGAAGAGGCCGGTCTAAATGCATGCTTAATTGCTAAGACTTGCATGGGCTGGCTATGGCATCGCCGCTTAGCACATGTGGGGATGAAGAACCTTCACAAACTTCTAAAGGGAGAACACGTGTTAGGTCTAACTAACGTACATTTCGAAAAAGATAGACCTTGTGCAGCTTGTCAAGCAGGGAAACAAGTGGGAGGCTCTCATCACACCAAAAATGTGATGACCACATCAAGACTCTTGGAGATGCTTCATATGGATCTCTTCGGACCCGTCACCTATCTAAGTATAGGAGGAAGTAAGTATGGTCTTGTTATAGTTGATGATTTTTCCCGCTTCACTTGGGTATTCTTTTTGCAGGATAAATCTGAAACCCAAGGGACCCTCAAGCGCTTCCTCAGAAGAGCTCAAAATGAGTTCGAGCTCAAAGTGAAGAAGATAAGGAGCGACAACGGGTCCGAGTTCAAGAACCTTCAAGTGGAGGAGTTCCTTGAGGAGGAAGGGATCAAGCACGAGTTCTCCGCTCCCTACACACCACAACAAAATGGTGTGGTAGAGAGGAAGAACAGGACGCTCATTGATATGGCGAGGACTATGCTTGGAGAGTTCAAGACCCCCGAGCGCTTTTGGTCGGAAGCCGTGAACACGGCTTGCCACGCCATCAACCGGGTCTACCTTCACCGCCTCCTCAAAAAGACGTCGTATGAGCTGCTAACTGGTAACAAACCCAATGTGTCATATTTTCGTGTATTTGGGAGCAAGTGTTATATTCTTGTGAAGAAAGGTAGAACTTCTAAATTTGCTCCCAAAGCTGTAGAAGGGTTTTTATTAGGTTATGACTCAAATACAAAGGCGTATAGGGTCTTCAACAAATCATCGGGTTTGGTTGAAGTCTCTAGCAACGTTGTATTTGATGAGACTAATGGCTCTCCAAGAGAGCAAGTTGTTGATCTTGATGATGTAGATGAAGAAGACGTTCCAACGGCCGCTATGCGCACCATGGCGATTGGCGATGTGCGACCACAGGAACATTTGGAGCAAGATCAACCTTCTTCCTCAACAATGGTGCATCCCCCAACCCAAGATGACGAACAGGTACCTCAAGTGGAGGCGCATGATCAAGGGGGAGCATAGGATGTTCAAGTTGAAGACGAAGAAGCACCTCAGGCACCTCCAACCCAAGTTCGAGCGACGATTCAAAGGATTCATCCCGTTGATCAAATTTTAGGTGATATTAGCAAGGGAGTAACTACTCGCTCTAGATTGGTGAATTTTTGTGAGCATTACTCTTTTGTCTCTTCTATTGAGCCTTTCAGGGTAGAAGAGGCCTTGCTAGATCCGGACTGGGTGTTGGCCATGCAGGAAGAGCTCAACAACTTCAAGCGTAATGAAGTTTGGACACTGGTGCCTCGTCCCAAGCAAAATGTTGTGGGAACCAAGTGGGTGTTCCGCAACAAGCAGGACGAGCACGGGGTGGTGACAAGGAACAAGGCTCGACTTGTGGCAAAAGGTTATGCCCAAGTCGCAGGTTTGGACTTTGAGGAGACTTTTGCTCCTGTGGCTAGGCTAGAATCTATTCGTATATTGCTAGCATATGCCGCTCACCATTCTTTCAGGTTGTACCAAATGGATGTGAAGAGCGCTTTCCTCAACGGGCCGATCAAGGAGGAGGCGTACGTAGAGCAACCCCCTGGCTTCGAGGATGAACGGTACCCCGACCACGTGTGTAAGCTCTCTAAGGCGCTCTATGGACTTAAGCAAGCCCCAAGAGCATGGTATGAATGCCTTAGAGACTTTTTAATTGCTAATGCTTTCAAGGTTGGGAAAGCCGATCCAACTCTTTTCACTAAGACTTGCGATGGTGATCTCTTTGTGTGCCAAATTTATGTCGATGACATAATATTTGGTTCTACTAACCAAAAGTCTTGTGAAGAGTTTAGCAGGGTGATGACGCAGAAATTCGAGATGTCAATGATGGGCGAGTTGAACTACTTCCTTGGGTTCCAAGTGAAGCAACTCAAGGATGGCACCTTCATCTCTCAAACAAAGTACACGCAAGACTTGCTAAAGCGGTTTGGGATGAAGGACGCCAAGCCCTCAAAGACGCCGATGGGAACCGACGGACACACCGACCTCAACAAAGGAGGTAAGTCCGTTGATCGAAAAGCATACCGGTCAATGATAGGATCTTTGCTTTATTTTTGTGCTAGTAGACCGGATATTATGCTTAGCGTATGCATGTGTGCTAGATTTCAATCCGATCCAAGGGAGTGTCACTTAGTGGCCGTGAAGCGAATTCTTAGATATTTAGTCGCTACGCCTTGCTTCGGGATCTGGTATCCAAAGGGGTCTAACTTTGACTTGATTGGATACTCAGATTCCGACTATACTGGATGTAAGGTCGATAGGAAGAGTACATCGGGGACGTGCCAATTCTTAGGAAGGTCCCTGGTGTCATGGAATTCTAAGAAACAAACTTCCGTTGCCCTATTCACTGCTGAGGCCGAGTACGTTGCCGCAGGACAGTGTTGCGCGCAACTACTTTGGATGAGGCAAACCCTCCGGGACTTTGGCTACAATCTGAGCAAAGTCCCACTCCTATGTGATAATGAGAGTGCTATCCGAATAGCGGAAAATCCTGTTGAGCACAGCCGCACAAAGCACATTGACATCCGGCATCACTTTTTGAGAGACCACCAGCAAAAGGGAGATATCGAAGTGTTTCATGTTAGCACCGAGAACCAGCTAGCCGATATCTTTACCAAGCCTTTAGATGAGAAGACCTTTTGCAGGCAGCGTAGTGAGCTAAATGTTCTAGATTCGCGGAACTTGGATTGATTTATAGCATACATGTGTTTATGCCTTTGATCATGTTCCTTATGCATCTTGTTACTTACTTGTGGTGCTCAAGTTGTACAAACACTCCCCGGATCTCACAAGTCCTTTTTGCAAGTGATGCACATATTTAGGGGGAGCTGTGCTACAACTTGACCCTTTGAGACTAACCGTGTGCTTGAGTTTGCTTGTTTTACTCTCAAAGGTGGTTTGAAAAGGAAAAGGTGGACTTGGACCATGAAAGACTTCCACTGCACTTCGATGAGAGGGTAACTTATTCCAAGTTCATCTCACGTACTCTTATTGCCTTTGTATTCTTATTGAAGATGTTGGTGAGGCAATGGGGTTCTCGGGTCAAGATTGATTCCGTTTTGGTGCTTGATGCCAAAGGGGGAGAAAATAAGGCCAAAGCAATAAATGGATCAGCTACCACTTGAGAAATTTTGAAAATAGTAATGTAGAGCTTTTGGTTTGTCAAAACTCTTTTATTGTCTCTTTTGTCAAAAGTTGGCCTCTTGTGGGGAAAATGGTTGATTATGGGAAATAGGGGGAGTTTTTGATACTGTGATCAATTTCCATTGGAACAACTCTTGTTATGTCTTAACAAGTGTGTTTGAATTAGAGATAGGAATTTGAGTTTGATTTGCAAAAACAAACCAAGTGGTGGCAAAGAGTGATCCATATATGCCAAATATGAATCAAAACTATATTGAGTTTTCATTTGCATTGATATTGCACTTGTTCTAGTTGCTTTATGTTGTGTTGGCATAAATCACCAAAAAGGGGGAGATTGAAAGGGAAATGTGCCCTTGGGCCATTTCTAAATATTTTTGTGATTGAGTGCCTACACAAGTGCTTTTGTGTTAATCTATGCAAAGTGGTGGACAAAGTGCAAATCATGTCAAAAGGTATGTTTCTAGACTTAGTACATTGTTTTATGGACTAATGTATTGTGTCTAAGTGCTGGAAACAGGAAAAATCGAGTTAGAGAAGAGATGGCTAAGTTCAGCCGAGGTCAGCGCAGTCTGGGTGCACCGGACTGTCCGGTGCCAGGCTGACTCTGGCAAACTTGCTGCTCTCGGGAGTTCGATGGCGGTGTACGGCTATAATTCACCGGACTGTCTGGTGAGCCAATGGTCGGCCGGGCCAACGGTCGGCTGCACGATCTGCGCGAGACACGTGGCCGAGCCAACGGTCGGGAGGGGGCACCGGACTGTCCGGTGCGCCAACGGCTCCAAGGCTGCCAACGGTCGGCTTCACCAAATAAGGAAGGAAATCCGCACCGGATAGTGTCCGGTGGTGCACCGGACTGTCCGGTGCGCCAAGCGACAGAAGGCAAGAATTGCCTTCCCGGATTGCTCTCAACGGCTCCTAGCTGCCTTGGGGCTATAAAAGGGACCCCTAGGCGCATGGAGGAGTATACCAAGCATTCCTTGAGCACTCTTGATCACTCACACTCCATTCTTGCGCACTTGTTCGACATTCTAGTGATTTGAGCTCCGTTCTAGTGTGCTAGTCTTTTGAGCTTAAGTCTAGGTCTTGTGTGTGCGTACTTGCTGTGATCTTTGTGTCTTGTGTGAGTTGCTAATCCCTCCCTTACTCCGTGCTTCTTTGTGAACATCTTTGTAAGGGCAAGAGACTCCAAGTTGTGGAGATTCCTGGCAAACGGGATTTAAGAAAAGCAAAGCAAAACACCGTGGTATTCAAGTGGGTCTTTGGACCGCTTGAGAGGGGTTGATTGCAACCCTCGTCCATTGGGACGCCACATGGAGTAGGCAAGCGTTGGTCTTGGCCGAACCACGGGATAACCACTGTGCCATCTCTGTGATTGATATCTTCATGGTTATTGTGTTTTATTGAGACTCCTCTCTAGACACTTGGCGATTATTGTGCTAACGCCTAACCAAGTTTTTGTGGCTTAAGTTTAAAGTTTTACAGGATCACCTATTCAGCCCCCCTCTAGGTGCTCTCAGACACAGTCGATGATGTACATGACGCGGAATGTGACGACATCCACCACCGCCGCCGTGAAGCCGCTACACCGGGAGGGGGGAGCTTCGAGAAGCGCATCCTCCTGTTCCTGAGGGAGCGAAAGAGCGACAAGGAAATTGTGGACGCACCGGTGGCGGACGGGACGGTCAGCCTCCAGTGCCGGCTGCTTCGGAGCAGGTAGTTCGTGGGGATGAGCTTCGTCAGCCATCCACGCGGGCGCGCCGGAATGGGAAGGAGAAGCCCATGATTGAGAAGGCCACGGTTGTGCACACGGGTTGCAGACAGGAAGACGGGGAGAAAGCAGCCCCGAGAGAGCGTGGAGAAGCTACGACCAGGTTGAGCGCTTGGTCGGGGAGACGGAGGGAGAAGGGGTGCGAACAGGAAGAGGTGCTATGGCGTCGGATGAGGCGAGGAGGAGGCGGCGACGGGATGCTCATAGCTGGCTAGGGTTTGGCACGGGGGATAGGATGGATGGATCACTGCTCCCTTTGGGCGGTGGCGGGTGGGGGAGGCCGGGAGGGACGTCCCTGTGGCTGGCCAACGCGAGACATGTCCTTTTTTTTCTTCAGCTATGTGTCATCATCCAGATTCTAGAAGGTCCGCGTCGTTCGCAAGCCACTCCAGATTCTAGAAGGCTCAGCGTCGTTGGCAAGCTGTGGCTGGAGGCTGACTCTAGCCATAGATTCGCAATCGGGTGGAGCACAAAAAAATTGACGACGTGGATAGCGTCATAGCTTCCGTTTTCAACCAGCTTTAAAGAGATAGAAATGTGCCGAGCACCACGACGCCCACCCTTCGCGCCCTCTCTCCGCAGTTCCGCACGTATGTATCAAATATCCAAAAACACACCATCATCGTAACTTAAACCTCATGTCAACCCTATCACCTGGCTAAACTATATGTGATGCTTTATGGCATTTCACGACCACATGGCGAACGTACCTTCCTTAGGATGAAGCTCCAGCTCCCCACAACGAAATCTCACCTCACTATTTCACTCCCTTTTATGTGTCTTCCCTCGTCGTTGTAGTCGTCTCCGCGTCGTCAATGTTGCTGGATGCCAAGTCCAGCATGAACCCCTCCACCTAGCTCTCGCTGCCCTCCACACCTTCGTCGACAGGCTCTGTGAATTCCTGGCCTCATGCGTGTCCCACTACAAGAAAACCAAAAAAAACGTCGGTCAGGAACCGACGTTTTTACTCTAATAGGCCGACGTGTTTAGGTTAAGAACGTCTGTATACCAACATTCTTAACCGACGTACATTATTTGACGTATTTAACCGACTAAGAACGTCGAGGCCGGCATTCTTAAATTAAGTACGCCAGCCGGTCCAAAACCGGCGTACTTAACGACGAGCCATGTGGCAGGTTTCGGGGCTCCATGGGCGAGCCACGTGGACATACGAACATCGGCTGAGGTCGTCGACGTTCTTAAATGGCCACCCGACCATCTGCGGGCGTTGCCACATGTCTGTAAGAATGTCGGTCAAACCGACGTTTTTAGCTGACGTGGATATAAGAACGTCGACTTTGTTTTTTAATATAAACCATGTTCTGACTCTCTCCCCAGATGAGAAGCCTCCATAACAGGTTTTATATTTTACAACATGCATATATATATACACACAATAGTCCAAACAAGTCTCAAACACATATATACACAATAGTCAAAACAAGTCCATAAGTCCACACGACAAAAGTCCAAACATCGCATAAACAAGTCTTGAAGTCCACAAGTCCATACGCCTTGTGGTGGATCGTCGGGACGCAAGTCGCTCGTGTTGAAGATCTGGTCGATGAAGTTCGTAGCATTGTTCAGAGTATGATGCGAACCCGAACCCTACAAGAGATATGATACATATGTTATCGTATAGATTTAGCTTGATTTACTATATATTTTAGTTAACTAAAGCTCAAAGTAGATTTAACTTACCACTCCAGGTGATGGAAGTGGCTGTGTCGGCCATGGAGCATATCCCGACGGCATTTGTGACTACCCCATAGGTGGATATCCCCACGACATCTGTGACGGTGACATCGACGTTGGCATTTGAGGCGGCATCTATGGAGCCATCTGTGGTAGCATCTACAATATCTGTGGTGGAACCGAAGATGGTCTCGGACCAAATCCCACGACATCGGTGGTGGCATTATTTGGTTATGGGGACCTATCTTAGAACCCTATAACAAGAGAATAAGTGTCATGTTTACGAATTAGAACTCTAACTTGGTAAGGTTGCACAAGTTTATGAGTTAGAACTCTACCCTGTGACAAGAGAATAAGTGTCATGTTTACCTGTGATTCCACCGCCGCACAGTGGTGTCGCGCCAGCGTCCCCAGACCCGGCACTGCGAATGACGAACTCCCCTCCCAAGGACGTGTTATGCGTAGACGGAGACAAGGCGAAACGGTTACAGGGTTTCTCACCACGAGGCGCGTGGTAGGGACGGCAGTCCACGGCGACGGGCGGAATCACGACGACGTCGGAATCACGGCGAGAAATTCACCGAGCGTCGATTCACCTCAACACCCGCCTGGCCACGAGAATGTCCACCAATGGCTAACGCAGCCCCCAAACACCACCCAGAGGTCCCAATGACGGCGCCTCGGTGAGTCACCAACGACGGCCGCCCACCACCACACTTCTCTCCACGCGACGAGACTATTCGGCTAGTTGCGTATGGCCAACCTACGGTGTCCCAAGGCACGACAGCAAGGTCCCTATGTAGGGCCGAGAAGGGGGGAAGAAGGGACGGAGTCGTGTGCCAACAACCCGACCGATTCGCACGGTCTATTCACGGAGGAATCCCCGGGAAGAAAAACAGTGTCGCCGCTGTGTATGCCATGCGGGGCCCACTAGTCAATAGCAAAGGTTCCCAGCGCAATCGCGGCGCTGGCTGAAGAGTAGGGCCCACGCGTTAGTGCACTTCTCCGTGGACGGCGCGGGCAAAGGGGGTTGGCCGCGCAATGGAATCTACCGGTTGGGCCAGACTGTGGGTTTTGGCCCACGCGGCAAGTTCTCTTTTTCTTTTCTTTTTATTTTCTTTTCTCATTTTAGATTTTGAATTTAAATTTGGTTTTGAACTTGCACATATATCAAATGTACAAATCCAAATCTTGTGATGAAAAGAATATACTTATTTATATATTTTTTCCTTTATATTTTGTGACATTTTCTTCTCTTTCTTTGTTATTTCCCATTTCTAAATATTCAATTTAGGTATTAAATCCTAAATTTTTAGATATTAATTTATTTCTGTCCCTATGATCACTATTATTATTAAATGCACAGCGAAAACTCTAACATGATGCACAAGTTATTCATGTGTCATTTGTTAATTATTCACTTTTAGGTTTGGATGTTAACATGTGCTAATAAATAGAAGTCACACAAATATGGAGATCAACTCTATTCTCATTATTTATAACTTGGGTATTACAATAACAGATCTAATCTAGAGCGGAAAAAATATTAAAATGAGCACCGCGGTTTTGTCATTGCTTGCACCTATCGTAATGGTATATCATAATGGTATTATCGTTTCAACTGTCCTAACCAACCTCCGGTACTAAACAATTTTTTTATAAGTTGTAAACTACTAGAAAGCAGAAGAGTTTCTGAGGTTTGTGAAACTACACTAACGGGAAAAAATGATGATCTCAAGTCGTTGCATCCGAAGCAGCGTTTTGGTTTCTGAAGAGAGTAGACAGATACGAAGATTGAAGACTAATGTCACTGCATGCGCTTACATCGTTCAAGCATCACCTCGACGACGAGAAAGGATAATTCAGAGTTTCAGACCAATTTCGGGCTCCAGCAAAATGAAAAAAAAACTACGACATATGCATAAAAAGCAGGAGACGGGGATCTGCAACTGCAAGAATGATCATGAGCCGTCGTCTTGGGTCTTCCTCCTCCTCTTGGCTTCGCCGTCAAGGTGCGGCCGGGGGGCGACGACGCCCTCGTTGGCTTCCCTGCATGAGTCGATCCACTCGCTGTAGACATCGATGGGCTCCGTCAGCGCGTGAGCCTTGGTGGCGTAGGACTCCGTGCATATGCTGCACGACGCCACGGCGAACGGCCGGCGTTCCTTGAGAAAGATGTCGCACTGGACGCTGCCCGGGTGGCTGCAGAAGGGGCAGGTGAAGTCGGTCTCCAGCTGCTTCTTGGGCTTCGCCGTCAGCTTGGAGGTCCTCGACTTCCTCTTCCCCATCGCTAACTCGCTGGTGCTGCTGGTGATGGTGCTGCTGCTGGTGATGACGACGACGACGGATCTCGAGCGACGATGGACTCGAGAGGGCGAAGCGCAGCGCAGATGGTGCGGGCGATGAGTTGCGTTGCGTTGCGTTGCATATGGGCGTGGTGTTTATTTATATACGCAACTCCTGGAGTCCGATACGCGGTGCGGGGCTGATCTGTTGTGGATAGAGGTCCCACCTGTCCAAACAAATCCCATCTGGAATCCACGGTGGAGAGCGTCAAGGACTCCATCGACGCCGTTCGTGCAGAGCTATCCAAGGTCGAGGACCGTTGGCACCAGATCAGCATCCTCGGCTCTCACCAGATCAGCATCCGATGGGGCACCACCTTCCATCTCATCCACATTCCTCCATGCTTCGGTTGAGTTCAATTCTTCACCAGATTTCCAAAACACAAACTATCTGGGACAGTTACCTAAACTTATTTTCCCTGAATTTGATGGCACTCACCCCAAACTTTGGCAAAAGCTCTGTAAGTCCTATTTCCACATGTATATATGGAGTCGATCCTATAGTCTTGGTGGAGGTCGCTACTATGAATATTGAATTTCATTGGGTCTGCTGCACGATGGTTACATTCAGGTTCAGCAGAGCCTCACCCATGTGTCCTGGCCTGAATTTGGCTTCATGCTTATAGAGCGTTTTGGTAAAGATCAGTTCGAATACCTGCTTCGCCAACTTCTGCACATCCGTCAGTTTGCTCGACCTGGTACACTATGATTTTGTTTTGGTTATGGATTGGCTCAGGTCGCATAGTCCTATGTAGATTCATTGGTCAGATAAGTGGTTGATTATTCCATATCACAACTCCTCCATCAAGCTGTTGGATATGGGTGCTCCAGAATCCAGATATGCAGTGTGCAATAGTTGAAGTGTGATCACTTGAGTTGCTTACTGACAAAGATCAGGCTATTATCCTTGAAGTGCGAGCCGAGACCATTCTCATAGCTCACTACTCTGCCGCCTGGCTCGGCTCGCACAACCACCGAGCCAGACCGAGCGGGGCTCCCCTATACCTACCGTAGAATTCAACAATTGTTTGCTTGGCCACACATGAAGCTGCAAGTTCGGGACTTCGTAGCCTCATGCACAGTCTGTCAACAATCCAAGCTAAGCTAGATAGGCTTCAACCTTTGCCGGTACCAAGTTAGGCTTGGCAGGTGGCTTCACTTGATTTTATCCAAGGCCTTCCTCGTTTACTGCATCTTCTTCATCCATTTACTGCATCTAAAGTGGCACAACTCTTCATGGCCTCCATATATAAGCTTCATGGTATACCTGAGGCACAACTCTTCAAGAGCTCCTTCTCGCAAGAACTGTTTAAGCTTGCAGGCATGAGCTCCTCCTACCATGCACAAACGGATAGCCAGACCGAACGCGTCAATCAGTGTCTCGAGACTTATTTACGGTGTTTCGTGCATTCCTGTCCTCACAAACGGCACCTCTGGCTTTCTATGGCAGAGTTTTGGTACACCACAAGCTTCCACTCGGCGCTCGGCCGCTCGCCGTTTGAAGTGTTGTATGGCCGGCCACCTCGGTACTTTGGGATCACTCCACAGGATGCCGTAACTAACATTGATCTTTCAATTTGGCTTTCCAACAGGGACCTGATGCTGCGCACAACGTCAAAAATCATCTCCAGCGTGCCCAACACCGGATGAAGCAACAGGCCAACCACAATTTGGCTCTGACCGCGAGTTTGCCGTGGGGATCTCATGTACCTGAAACTCCAGCCCTATATTCAGACTTCTGTCGCAACTCGAGCCAACCACAAGCTGTCGTTTAAGTATTTTGGTCCCTTTTCAGTGCTGCACAGGGTGGGAACCGTGGCTTACAAACTTCAGCTTCCAGCCGACTCCACAGTTCATCCGGTGTTCCACGTCTCCCAGCTCAAGAAAGTTGTCTCTTCTAAGCACCCGGTGAGTACCACACTACCTGACGACACAGCTACAATTCAGTTCCCAACCCAGGTGGACGATCTCGCGTGGAGGTGATTCCGTGGAGCAAGTGCTGGTGCGTTGGTCAGGATTCGACGACGCTTCCTGATCTTTCAAAAAAAATAAAAAAACCTGGGAGGACTACACCGCCCTGCGATAACAATTTTCCAATGCCGCCGCTTGGGGGCAAGCGATATCTCAAAGAGAGGGGAATGTTAGCACCTCGGAGGAGACTGACAGCAAAGGCCGGAACACGATAAGGAATGAACAAGACTCTTCAGCACAACAAGTGGGCCAACGCCTAAGGAAGACCAACTCGCGCTTCATTTTTTTGATAATGGAAACATGAGTTCCGGCTTTAGCATGGTAATGCGTACAGCCAACACAAGATAATTATTACATCCGAGAAACGTTGCCTGGATAATATAATGAAACTAACTTAAATAAGCAAAATAACGAGAATGTAAGGGGAGGGTATTTGTGCTGTGTGGGTAGATGTCCAGAGGGGGGAAGATTTTACTAGCTAGCTACCTTCTGTCTACGAACTCGACGGCTAACGTGAACCTTCTTCCTCCCCAAGCTATCCCTCCCTCTACTCCTCCGATCTCCTATGTGTGCTTGTCCTAACAAAAAAGTTAGGAGAGAAATCAGTAGAAGTATCAAGTGTTTTTTTTTCTGGCAAGTGAATCAAGTCAGTTTTCGCTCAACTGCTTAGTCCGCTTCTGCTTCTCTAAGCATGTTTCAGGCTACTCCTCATTGACAAGAGCTTCCATTTCTTGAAGCAAAAGATCCTAACAAGTGGATTGCACATGCATGCAACAACTATTTCACACATATCTGAACCGAACATATAAATAGAGGAATTGCACATGCATGCAACAACTATTTCACCTCACCGCTATAAATAGAGAAATAATACCATACATTACGCACACGTTGTTGGACAGAATATACTAGAATTACTACGACTTCGAAGGAGCCAAAAGCAAGTGACCAACCACAACAATTTCTAAACTTTATCTATTGCCATCAGTATGAGTGTATGACACTGTGATCTGGTCAGCATGTGTCATGCATGCATCAACTGTTGGATCAACTGCCATCCGATGTGACGGTGCACTGCATTGTTGACTAGTGCCCGCTAGTTTCCTGCTGAGAGCCGAGGCAGAGACCGAGGTGTTGTCCGTACGCCCGAGCCCCCGGGGGAGAGGCTACCGTAGTTGTTGTAACAACACCAATGTATGGGCTAAAGACTTGCTTACGGGGTGCTTCAGCGTCCTTGCGCGAGATGACGTTGAGATTCCCTGCTGCGCTTATCGAGGCTAGAGCTCTGCTCGAGCGAGGCGGAAGTCTTCTCGAGGTGTTGGACGAGCCATCCCTTGATGTGCGCCACAGTTTGGCGGAGTGGTCGTTCGCAGGATTCACAGCGTAGTAGGTGGTCGAGGCCGAGCTCGGGTGAGGTGGAGAATTCACCCGATGGATGGAGCGGCGGTGACCTCGGGCGAGGCGGAGTTCTCCCGAGGCGGGAGACTCTCGGGGAGACGCCTCAATTTAATAGGTACCTCAGAAGTTTCCCCTCGGGGGTTTCGTCCTTACCTCTCTGAGTGCGTTCTTCGGGGGATAATTCGGGTGGTGAAAGTTTGCAACAACATAAAACGAGTGGTCAAAGTTTTTAAAAAACATAAGTTTGCAACAACTATCAGGACTCGTCATCTTCAGTCTTCTTCCTCTTGGCTTTTACCGAGTGCGACCAGCGGGCGACGACGCCTCGTTGGCTTCCCTGCTCGTTTTTTCACCGGCCATAGCAATGGAGGTGGCCTCAGTTTCACATGTGTGTTCGATCGGTTGCCCCTCGTTCTCCTATACCAAACGCTGCCGTCGCATTACGTGTTAACGAAGCCACACAAAGATAATAAACCAGTAGATCAGATTTATAGATGAACATGTTAGGATGTGTCCTCTACACTAGCCGGTTAACAGTAACCGGCTAGTGTAGAGGACACATCCTAACAATCTCTCCTTTGTTCTCTACATATCTCACACTCAAACTTTTATTAATTCCGTCCTTTAACAATCTTCCCTGCTCGTGCATTCCTGGCCGTTGATTTTGATCCAAGGGCACAGAATAAGCCTGGAAGCACCCACCTGCGCGTGGGCCAGAACGGCGACCCAGGCCCAGAATATACTAGAATTGCACATGCATGCAACAACTATTTCACCTCACCGCTATAAATAGAGAAATAATAGAGGAATTGCACATATAAATAGAGGAATTGCACATGCATGCAACAACTATTTCACCTCACCGCTATAAATAGAGAAATAATACCATACATTACGCACACGTTGTTGGACAGAATATACTAGAATTACTCCGACTTCGAAGGAGCCAAAAGCAAGTGACCAACCACAACAATTTCTAAACTTTATCTATTGCCATCAGTATGAGTGTATGACACTGTGATCTGATGAGCATGTGTCATACATGCATCAACTGTTGGATGAACGACCATGTCTACGTTTTGTTATATGCAAGCAACATGAATGAAGATTGAAGACCAATGTCACTGCATGCGCTACAATTCAGAGTTTCAGACCACTTCCTGTCAAACAACGCAATTCCGGGCTCCAGCGAAACAGAAACTACTACGACATTTCTATTTTTCTATATATTAAAGCTTGACGCAAAACTCGCACCTCATAACGCCACATAGGCCCAACTCACATCAACCGTCAGATTCTGGTTCGACGGTCACGGACTCATGGATGCCTCTCATCCATCAGCTGCTCTAGCGCCGGAACATTCCAGACTTCGGCCGAACAAACGTTGGAAAAGGAAAAAAATATTTGAGTTCTTCTGGCTTCTGCCTCCCTTCTTCTCTCCATCGACAAAGCCCGCTCTCTCTCCCGGTCTCAGACGCGACCCACCGCTCCTTGCGACGGCCTGCTCGATCCTCACACATTGGATGCAGGCATGCAGCCCCGACCGCGCGAGGGCCTCAGTGCCACCGATGAGATTGCGTCGCCCGGCGCCATGCACACACTGCCGCCCATCGTGCCCGGTAAGTCTCCGTCATTGTCTCCAACCCCGACCGCAGCGCGTTCCTGAAACTACGCCACCGCGGGGTACACAATCGCAGTGATCGGTGCGTGCGCCCGCTTGGACACGCTGCGTCCCACGTGGTCCCGTCCTGGAAACCTCGCGAGCGCGATTCAGGGAGAAAACTAGAAAAGTAAGACGCCGGAGTTTACCAGCAGGCAGGGTGAAGGCGACGAAGCACGTACTTTCTTCTTCGTTTCCTCGATGTCTAGCGTTGTGAATCGCGTTATTTGCTCTCGCCGTTCCATCAACAACACTTGCGTGCACTGTTTCCGTCGTATTTGTCCTCCTCTCCATCTGCGACAACCGCGAGCTCCTCGACTCACGCCGACATAGAGTACCCAGCGTGCCGACTGACGCGTGCGCCCACGGCCTGCACGAACACTTTGTCCCGTGCCGCTCGTTGTGCGTTGTGCTTCTTCCCTTCTTCTCTGTTCCACGCCGGCACGAGTTACACCATTGTGTCGGCCGACTCATGCACGCGCGCCGGCACGCTGCGCTACCACGCGAACTATGCGTTGCTAGCTCCTCCTCCCCTTTCTCCTCTGGCCAGACCGGCGTGTGGAAGAGAAACAGGCCAGCACTGTCAACGCACAGGTAAAGTTCACAAAAACGTTTTAAATCCTTCTAAAGCTTGTTTGCCTATATTACTCTTTTGATCATTTGCTCCCACTAATATCACGTTTGATGTTTCTGTTTTCTAGAAGGAAAAGGTGGTGACATCGCGAGTGCAGCTGACCCCAAGGTCTCTGCTCAAATGCCAGTAAGGTGGGGGAAACTTTATCGGCGATATGATATCCGATAATCCCGATTTTCCTATTTATCGGTGACCTCCGATATTTTTTCTCTATCGGCCGAAATTTTCAAATTTTTAAAATTGACACTATAAAATGTTCAAATTAGAAGTTAGTTGGTCTATATATCTTCTCACTTTCTTCCAGAACACTAAAACCCTAAATTTACTTGATTGGATGGTATGTGTTGTTTTCATTTGTTAAATATCTATATATATATAGTATTTATGTATATAATATATAGTATTTATGTATCAGAAGCCTTGGGCTTCCAATAAAACAAGAAGCCCTGACCTAATAGTCTATTCCGGTTCAGTTCAACCATAACCGACCACAACACCACTCCCATACCCTATGTCCATACAGTTCCTCTCACACATTCAGCCGAAACTGTTGCCTAAAATCTGAGATATATAATTTTTTTTCTAGCCCCAAAACAAACCCTAATGGTGGCTGCTGCTGGCTTCCTAATCCCAACGCCTCCACTGCACCTCCATGTCTCCACTAATCCGCCCCTGCCTTGCCCGCCGGCTCGTCGTCCGACATCCCGCTTCCACACATGTCGGTGGCCACAGACCTGGCCCTACTTGCAGCGCTCGCACCGTCGCGCGCTCGTTCTCCTTGCCGTCCGCCCCTGGCCCTACCTCACCGACTCGCGGGCGGCGGCGGCTCCACTCAGGATGCGGCCACGCCTGACACCTCCACCTCCACGGCTGAGCTGACGGCTCCACTCCACCATGGGATACGGGCACAGCGCCGCTGCGGCGGCTCACCGGCTCCAACCTCCGTCCTCCGGTACTCCACTGTCCGATCGCAAATGCTCCTCCATGGAACGGCTGATGGCTACACACACCGGTATGTATCCTTCCCTACTATCTTCTCGGTGCTCTGGCTCCTGGGATCACGGTTCCTCGGGGTTGGATGACATTATTCATCCGATGTACTGATACAACGAGCAGCATGGTATATGTATGACATTATTAGCTGAATTAAGCAGAGTATTCTCGAGCAGAAAAGGAGAAAATAAAAGTTGAGTAGAGTATTAAAGTGGGTCAAATTTTAGGCCGTATCATCAGTAGGGTCGATTGCATTTTCTGTAATACCTGGGCATGGTTGAACTACTCTCAAAGTACCACGGCTCTTCTCCAGCAGCGTCTGGTTCTGGAGCATCAGCGGCGTGTTGCTTTGAGTCGTTCAGGAGCAGGTTGCCTTCGGACCTGATGTACCTATCGCGCTTTGATCCCTGTCTGCTACTTGCATCAATCTCTAGTTCGATTTTTTCAGAGAAAAAAACAATGGTTTCGATGGGACATTCATAGTAGGAAAAATAAGAATATACTGTTTATTACATGTTCTTCCATGTTTAAGCTTACTTGTGATGATTATATTTGGTCTCTAACTTTACTGAATGATGACCGTGATTGCTTGGAGTTGACTACATTAGTGTTGTGCAATGTTCGTATCTACAAATTGAACTTTTCATATATGGTAAACTAGCAAATATACTATTGTAATTAATGTTAATTGTCAGGAATTATTGCACTGATTCATTTTAGACTATAACTTAGGTGAATGGGCACTATACCGAGATTGCTGGGATTTGTCTAATTCAGTATTGTACCCTGGTTTGAATGTACTAACTGAAAATTTTTATGTTTATAATTTAGTCAATTGTTATAGTGAGCAGCTAGGGCTTACAATACCTTCTGTGGAAACTGGAAAAATTGTAGTTAGATTGTGGCCTTGAAAGTTCTTTTTAAGAGCCAGCGCAAGCAATCACGGTTGAGCATCAGTTGCGAGCCGGCGACACGAAGAGGAGATTCAGAGTCATCTTCATCATCCTAATATTCTTTGCCTCTATGGGTACTTCTATGATGAGGTAAAAAGCATATCCACATTTCTAATATAGAGTTACCATTGCTTCATTTATATTCCAAAACTAGTCATAATTTCTTTGTCGTGAAATTCTTAGACCTAGGTTTACGAAATCCTAGAATACGCTGCCAAGGGTGAACGGTATAAGGAACTAACAAGGTGTAAACATTTTTCGGAGCGATGTTCAACGATTGTAAGTTGATGCTCTATAGATGTTATTTGCAAATGCTCTATACATGCATGTTATCTGCTTCGACCTATTGCCTCTCATCGTCCTCTCCCCTCGTGTATTTGCCCCGTCCCCTATATAATTTGTATATTGCTTTATGTTCTTTCCTTTTATGCTTTTATGCTGATATGATCATGCATCAATACCCAATGATTCAGACTCATCTGTTGCTTCTATGTCCTTACATGAACAACATCAGTAGGTCAGTCATCTAGCTTTTTATTACTATAATGAGCACACATGGTCCGTCAATGTGAGTTTCTAATTCCTAAATACATCTTTTTATGCTAATTTGAATATTTTATTATGCTCAATTACCAGATATTGCGTACGCTCCACGTTGTAAACATGTAGACTACTAATTCTACATTGTTTATGTTCTTCCTTTTTATGCTTTTATGTTGATTTGAATTGGTTCTTTTATTTTAATTTACAAGCAGCCTGGTTTAGGATTCATGAAACAATTACAATAGAAACTAGGTCAGAAGCATAAAAAATCTTCATGTGGGTATCTTATGTGACTTCATTACCTGATTCTATTTTTCAATTTGAAATATATAGTTTCTTGAAAGCACAAACCTTTACAGACTATATACATTCTCCACCTGACAATAGGATTGAGAATAGTTGCCATGGCGGTACAAATTTTTGTTCACGGGGAGGTACTCACATTGCAGCTAAATCAAAAATATTCTTTGAGCTATTTTTTAAGTAAATTTCTATTTTTGTTTGGATTTGGTCCGAAAGAAAGGTGTATATCTCAACAGACTTGTGCAGATATTCATATATGCACCACGTGAACAACTAACCATTTTTGATTTTGTGTTCCAGTAAGCAATCTATTACTTGTTAGCTTTTCATAGAGGTCTGTCGGTTATTAGACTTCGTCTCAAATAATCAATCTTTGCAGGCATGGTCTTGAAATGAATGGTGGAAAAGGCATAATCGTAGACCCAAGTCGAAGGAGACAATAGGGGTTGACATGTTCAAGGCCGAGACCTTTGCATCCAGGCGCAGTCATAGTGTTCGACGCTTTGTGTGTAAGGCAATGTAAGCTTGGCTATTTTTTATTCAGATGTTAGAATTTGAGAGGGCCTTCATTGATTTCTATAACTCAATATTGCATAAAAATGAAACTGTTCTTCAAGTAATTGGATGGAGAGGGGCTTATAGCCATAGGCATCTGTTTGTTTGCATAGTCTGAAACTGAAGTGAACTTAGGTAAGCAGGGGATTCAGTGTAGCATGGCTTTAGATTAAGGATTCAGTTGAAAAGAGAGCTGAGTTTTAGTGTAGCAGGGTGTGTATTTTTGCACCTTTTCGTCATAATCTCATCTTCTAACTCAAGAGATTTTTCTTTGGTAATCTGATCTTCTAACTCAAGTGTGCATTCAGTTTAGACTATAGGTTATGTTAGTCATAACAAGCTAGAAAAGATGATCATATTAACAAGGAAAGATCATATTAACAGTTCATGTTACGTTTGTAGATATGGACCTCGATGGTTTTCTCCACATTAGGAAAGCTGGAAGAGCCTTTTGAACTCACTTTTTTTGCTAACAGTGGTGTTATGGTGGAACATAGTTTTGAGTATATGTACCAACAACTAAAATGTAAACACGACATTATCATAGTTGAATACATGAATAATTATCTCTTATATCTTATTGTAAAATCTAAAACAGTTCTCCTGTAGATGGTTAGCTTGCATTTTACGCTACAATTACCTCAGATCACTTCTTGTTGTATTTTATACCAATTTACGATATTTCTTGATGCTTTTTATGACAATCTCGTGCGCAGAGAGATATATTCGGTCTACATTCGTCATTATGAAATCTATACTACTATATTAAGGCTGCAAGGGGGTAGCCTGCCTCCCCTTGTTCTGCCTTCTATTAATCTGGACCGTCCGCCCTATGGCTGCTACCCGGACCGTCCATCCTATGCCCCTACCCCGCCCGCATGCATCGCCCCTAGATCCCCCTCGGTCGTCTCCCCTCCACGCGAGCCACAACCGACCCCTCATCGCTTGCTCTCGCTATTGCTTCGTGGGTGAGCGAGGGGCTGTCGTGCGGGTTGGTTAAGGCCTGCAGGCACTCGCGCTTGAAGAACTCCGAGTACTTGGAGGCGCGATAGGTGCGCGGGCTGTTGTACATGTTGCAGCAGCACAGCTCGTCGGTGCGGAAGTCCTCGCAGCCGCTCTTTCACATAAGGACGCTGCCGGCCGGGGAGCGCAGCTGCAGCTCGCCGGGGCAGGTCTCGGTGAGGTTCTTGCGGCAGGCGAGGACGGGGCAGTTGCCGTGGCCCTCGTGCGGGGTCACGGGCAGGCCCACGTTGAAGTCGTCCACCACGCTCACGTCGTACGAGGTCTGGTCGTTGCTGTGGTGGAGGTTCACCTGCGCCAGCGTCGCGAGCGCCGCGCCGCCGAGCCCGCCGCACTAGAGCCGCCCCGCCGCAGTCGCCCGTGGCTAGTGGAGCTGCGCGTCGGCGCCCGCGCAGCCCATGCGCGCCCAGATGCGGCCAGACCAGGGGTGGCCCGACGCCGGGAAGGACTTGTGGGAGAGCGGCGGGAGGAAGAAGTCGCCGCCCTCCAGGACGTCGTGCCTGGAGTTGGCCGGGCATGGCCTGGATGCCCGACCACACCGGGTAGGGGCAGTTGTTCACCACAGTCAGGGTCATTGGGCGTAGTCGGCTGAATTAAATGATTTTTCCTTTTAGTGCAAATATATTATATATTTTTTGAACCATGAAAACAAATGGTATTAACTTTTTATAAAATAGATTTTAAAATCACTTGCGAACTGTAAACATACTATAAATTAAGGAGATGTATTGATGTTTGTTCATTAGCTTTCTCAGGTCAGGCCGACTTTCAACCAAACAAATATTACCTCCCAACTTGCTTGGCCAGGCACAGCTTTCAACCAAATTAATTTGCTCTAAGTTAGTGAATGTGTTAGAGACTATTTTCAAAAGATTATGTTGCTCGACGGAACTCTCGTGATGGATTTATAACATTCCAACTTGGCAACTATCACGCTGACGCTATCTTTTATGTTGGCCATGCGTCTGTAGACGACGACGTCGAACACGTCCGCTTTCAAAGTTGTTACCTTCAAGACGATGATCTTTGATCTTTTTTTCAAAGTAGCTTTAAAAAACAATTAAAAGCTATCCAACGTTCACCTTTAAGATTTATGTACATATGTAGATACATGATGACATCTATTAGCTTAGGGCGTATTTATAATCTCTACTACCATGAAGAACGCAAGGGGGTAGGGGTGAAGGCGACGAAGCACGTACTTTGTTCTTCGTTTCCTCGATGTCTAGCGTTGTGAATCGCGTTATTTGCTCTCGCCGTTCCATCAACAACACTTGCGTGCGCCGTTTCCGTCGTATTTGTCCTCTCCGTCTGCGACAACTGCGAGCTCCTCGACTCACGCCGACATAGAGTACCCAGCGTGCCGACTGACGCGTGCGCCCACGGCCTGCACGAACACTTTGTCCCGTGCCGCTCGTTGTGCGTTGTGCTTCTTCCCTTCTTCTCTGTTCCACGCCGGCACGAGTTACACCATTGTGTCGGCCGACTCATGCACGCGCGCCGGCACGCTGCGCTACCACGCGAACTGTGTGTTGCTAGCTCCTCCTCCCCTTTCTCCTCTGGCCAGACCGGCGTGTGGAAGAGAAACAGGCCAGCACTGTCAACGCATAGGTAAAGTTCACAAAAACGTTTTAAATCCTTCTAAAGCTTGTTTGCCTATATTACTCTTTTGATCATTTGCTCCCACTAATATCACGTTTGATGTTTCTGTTTTCTAGAAGGAAAAGGTGGTGACATCGCGAGTGCAGCTGACCCCAAGGTCTCTGCTCAAATGCCAGTAAGGTGGGGGAAACTTTATCGGCGATATGATATCCGATAATCCCGATTTTCCTGTTTATCGGTGACCTCCGATATTTTTTCTCTATCGGCCAAAATTTTCAAATTTTTAAAATTGACACTATAAAATGTTCAAATTAGAAGTTAGTTGGTCTATATATCTTCTCACTTTCTTCCAGAACACTAAAAACCCTAAATTTACTTGATTGGATGGTCTGTGTTGTTTTCATTTGTTAAATATATATATATAGTATTTATGTATATATATAGTATTTATGTATCAGAAGCCTTGGGCTTCCAATAAAACAAGAAGCCCTGACCTAATAGTCTATTCCGGTTCAGCTCAACCATAACCGACCACAACACCACTCCCATACCCTATGTCCATACAGTTCCTCCCACACATTCAGCCGAAACTGTTGCCTAAAATCTGAGATATATAATTTTTTTCTAGCCCCAAAACAAACCCTAATGGTGGCTGCTGTTGGCTTCTTAATCCCAGCGCCTCCACTGCACCTCCATGTCTCCACTAATCCGCCCCTGCCTTGCCCGCCGGCTCGTCGTCCGACATCCCGCTTCCACACATGCCGGTGGCCACAGACCTGGCCCTGCTTGCAGAGCTCGCACCGTCGCGCGCTCATTCTCCTTGCCGTCCGCCCCTAGCCCCTGCCTCACCGACTCGCGGGCGGCGGCGGCTCCACTCAGGATGCAGCCACGCCTGATGCCTCCACGGCTGAGCTGACGACTCCACTTCTCCATGGGATACGGGCACAGCACCGCTGCGGCGGCTCACCGGCTCCAACCTCCGTCCTCCGGTACTCCACTGTCCGATCGCAAATGCTCCTCCATGGAACGGCTGATGGCTACACACACCGGTACGTATCCTTCCCTACTCTCTTCTCGGTGCTCTGGCTCGTGGGATCACGGTTCCTCGGGGTTGGATGACATTATTCATCCGATGTACTGATACAGCGAGCAGCATGGTATATGTATGACATTATTAGCTGAATTAAGCAAAGTATTCTCGAGCAGAAAAGGAGAAAATAAAAGTTGAGTAGAGTGTTATAGTGGGTCAAATTTTAGGCCGTATCATCAGCAGGGCCGATTGCATTTTCTGTAATACCTGGGCATGGTTGAACTACTCTCAAAGTCCCACGACTCTTCTCCAGCAGCGTCTGGTTCTGGAGCATCAGCGGCGTGTTGCTTTGAGTCGTTCAGGAGCAGGTTGCCTTCGGACCTGATGTACCTATCGCGCTTTGATCCCTGTCTGCTACTTGCATCAATCTCTAGTTCGATTTTTTCAGAGAAAAAACAATGGTTTCGATGGGACATTCATAGTAGGAAAAATAAGAATATACTGTTTATTACATGTTCTTCCATGTTTAAGCTTACTTGTGATGATTATATTTGGTCTCTAACTTTACTGAATGATGACCGTGATTGCTTGGAGTTGACTACATTAGTGTTGTGCAATGTTCGTATCTACAAATTGAACTTTTCATATATGGTAAACTAGCAAATATACTATTGTAATTAATGTTAATTGTCAGGAATTATTGCACTGATTCATTTTAGACTATAGCTTAGGTGAATGGGCACTATACCGAGATTGCTGGGATTTGTCTAATTCAGTATTGTACCCTGGTTTGAATGTACTAACTTAAAATTTTTATGTTTATAATTTAGTCAATTGTTATAGTGAGCAGCTAGGGCTTACAATACCTTCTGTGGAAACTGGAAACATTGTAGTTAGATTGTGGCCTTGAAAGTTCTTTTTAAGAGCCAGCGCAAGAAATCACGGTTGAGCATCAATTGCGAGCCGGCGACACGAAGAGGAGATTCAGAGTCATCTTCATCATCCTAATATTCTTTGCCTCTATGGGTACTTCTATGATGAGGTAAAAAGCTTATCCACATTTCTAATATAGAGTTACCATTGCTTCATTTATATTCCAAAACTAGTCATAATTTCTTTGTCGTGAAATTCTTAGACCTAGGTTTACGAAATCCTGGAATACGCTGCCAAGGGTGAACGGTATAAGGAACTAACAAGGTGTAAACATTTTTCGGAGCGATGTTCAACGATTGTAAGTTGATGCTCTATAGATGTTATCTGCAAATGCTCTATACATGCATGTTATCTGCTTCGACCTATTGCCTCTCATCGTCCTCTCCCCTCGTGTATTTGCCCCGTCCCCTATATAATTTGTATATTGCTTTATGTTCTTTCCTTTTATGCTTTTATGCTGATATGATCATGCATCAATACCCAATGATTCAGACTCATTTGTTGCTTCTATGTCCTTACATGAACAACATCAGTAGGTCAATCATCTAGCTTTTTATTACTATAATGAGCACACATGGTCCGTCAATGTGAGTTTTTAATTCCTAAATACATCTTTTTATGCTAATTTGAATATTTTATTATGCTCAATTACCAGATATTGTGTACGCTCCGCGTTGTAAACATGTAGACTACTAATTCTACATTGTTTATGTTCTTCCTTTTTATGCTTTTATGTTGATTTGAATTGGTTCTTTTATTTTAATTTACAAGCAGCCTGGTTTAGGATTCATGAAACAATTACAATAGAAACTAGGCCGGAAGCATAAAAAATCTTCATGTGGGTATCTTATGTGACCTCATTACCTGATTCTATTTTTCAATTTGGAATATATAGTTTCTTGAAAGCACAAACCTTTACAGACTATATACATTCTCCACCTGACAATAGGATTGAGAATAGTTGTCATGGCGGTACAAATTTTTGTTCACGGGGAGGTACTCACATTGCAGCTAAATCAAAAATATTCTTTGAGCTATTTTTTATTTAAATTTCTGTTTTTGTTTGGATTTGGTCCGAAAGAAAGGTGTATATCTCAACAGACTTGTGCAGATATTCATATATGCACCACGTGAACAACTAACCATTTTTGATTTTGTGTTCCAGTAAGCAATCTATTACTTGTTAGCTTTTCATAGAGGTCCGTCGGTTATTAGACTTCGTCTCAAATAATTAATCTTTGCAGGCATGGTCTTGAAATTAATGGTGGAAAAGGCATAATCGTAGACCCAAGTCGAAGGAGACAATAGGGGTCGACATGTTCAAGGCCGAGACCTTTGCATCCAGGCGCAGTCATAGTGTTCGACGCTTTGTGTGTAAGGCAATGTAAGCTTGGCTATTTTTTATTCAGATGTTAGAATTTGAGAGGGCTTTCATTGATTTCTATAACTCAATATTGCATAAAAATGAAACTGTTCTTCAAGTAATTGGATGGAGAGGGGCTTATAGCCATAGGCATCTGTTTGTTTGCATAGTCTGAAACTGAAGTGAACTTAGGTAAGCAGGGGATTCAGTGTAGCATGGCTTTAGATTAAGGATTTAGTTGAAAAGAGAGCTGAGTTTTAGTGTAGCAGGGTGTGTATTTTTGCACCTTTTCGTCGTAATCTAATCTTCTGACTCAAGAGATTTTTCTTTTGGTAATCTGATCTTCTAACTCAAGTGTGCATTCAGTTTAGACTATAGGTTATGTTAGTCATAACAAGCTAGAAAAGATGATCATATTAACAAGGAAAGATCATATTAATAGTTCATGTTACGTTTGCAGATATGGACCTCGATGGTTTTCTCCACATTAGGAAAGCTGGAAGAGCCTTTTGAACTCACTTTTTTTGCTAACAGTGGTGTTATGGTGGAACATAGTTTTGAGTATATGTACCAACAACTAAAATGTAAACACCACAATATCATAGTTGAGTACATGAATAATTATCTCTTATATCTTATTGTAAACTCTAAAACAGTTCTCCTGTAGATGGTTAGCTTGCATTTTACGCTACAATTACCTCAGATCACTTCTTGTTGTATTTTATACCAATTTACGATATTTCATGATGCATTTTATGACAACCTCGTGCGCAGAGAGATATATTCGGTCTACATTCGTCATTATGAAATCTATACTACTATATTAAGGGTGCAAGGGGGTAGCCTGCCTCCCCTTGTTCTGCCTTCTATTAATCTGGATCGTCCGCCCTATGGCTGCTACCCGGACCGTCCATCCTATGCCCCCTACCCCACCCGTGTGCATCACCCCTAGACCCCCCTCGGTCGTCTCCCCTCCACGCGAGCCACAACCGACCCCTCATCGCTTGCTCTCACTATTGCTTCGTGGGTGAGCGAGGGGCTGTCATGCGGGTAGGTTAAGGCCTGCAGGCACTCGCGCTTGAAGAACTCTGAGTACTTCGAGGCGCGGCAGGTTTGTGGGCTGTTGTACATGTTGCAGCAGCACAGCTCGTCGGTGCAGAAGTCCTCGCAGCCGATCTTGCACATGAGGATGCTGCCGGCCGGGGAGCGCAGCTGCAGCTCGCCGTGGCAGGTCTCGGTGAGGTTCTTGCAGCAGGTGACTACGGGGCAGTTGTCGTGGCCCTCGTGTGGGGTCACGGACAGGCCCACGTTGAAGCCATCCACCACGCTCACGCCGTACGAGGTCTAGTCGTTGTTGTGGTGGAGGTTCACCTGCGCCAGCGTCGCGAGCGCCGCGCCGCCGAGCCCGCC
This sequence comes from Zea mays, assembly GCF_902167145.1. Taxonomy (NCBI): domain Eukaryota; kingdom Viridiplantae; phylum Streptophyta; class Magnoliopsida; order Poales; family Poaceae; genus Zea; species Zea mays. Next base: position 18,701,196 of record NC_050104.1, read on the forward strand.
GCACTAGAGCCGCCCCGCCGCAGTCGCCCGTGGCCAGTGGAGCTGCGTGTCGGCGCCCGCGCAGCCCATGCGCGCCCAGATGCGGCCAAACCAGGGGTGGGCCGACGCCGAGAAGGACTTGTGGGAGAGCGGCGGGAGGAAGAAGTTGCCGCCCTCCAGGACGTCGTGCCCGGAGTTGGCCGGGCATGGCCTGGATGCCCGGCCACACCGGGTAGGGGCAGTTGTTCACCACGGTCAGGGTCATTGGGCGTAGTCGGCTGAATTAAATGATTTTTCCTTTTAGTGCAAATATATTATATATTTTTTGAACCATGAAAACAAATGGTACTAACTTTTTATAAAATAGATTTTAAAATCACTTGCGAACTGTAAACATACTATAAATTAAGGAGATGTATTGATGTTTGTTCATTAGCTTTCTCAGGTGAGGCCGGCTTTCAACCAAACAAATATTACCTCCCAACTTGCTTGGCCAGGCACAGCTTTCAACCAAATTAATTTGCTCTGAGTTAGTGAATGTGTTAGAGACTATTTTCAAAAGATTACGTTGCTCGATGGAACTCTCGTGATGGATTTATAACATTCCAACTTGACAACTATCACGCTGATGCTATCTTTTATGTTGGCCATGCGTCTGTAGACGACGATGTCGAACACGTCCACTTTCAAAGTTGTTACCTTCAAGACGATGATCTTTGATCTTTTTTTTTCAAAGTAGCTTTAAAAAACAATTAAAATCTATCAAACGTTCACCTTTAATATTTATGTACATATGTAGATACAGGATGACATCTATTAGCTTAGGGCGTATTTATAATCTCTACTACTATGAAGAACGCAAGGGGGTAGGCTGCCATTGGTGAATCTGGACCGTCCACGCGTGATCCAACCGTGCTCCGCCCCTGACCCCAACCCGCTCATTGCCCTCCCCCTCCTCTCTTTCTCCCTCGCGCTTGACTCCCCTGTCGCCCCTTCCCGTCTCCACCCCGACGCCAACCGCACTCCGCTCCCTGTCCACCATCCCAGCGCGATGGCTGGGAGGACTGCGCCCGCCCCCTCCCCTCCTTCTCCCTCACGCCCTACTTCCTCGCCGCCCCTTCATCCCAGATCTCGTCATGGGCGCTACCACGACCAACGGTTTGGTGGAGCAGGCGCCGCACGCTGCGCCATGAGACGGAGCCCGTCCCCACCCGACGCCGACCACCTCCACCCCGAGCCCGTCCGAGAAGTGAGTGATTTCCATTTCTTTGATTGGATGGCGTGCGGTCGGGCCTCCGCACCTCCCTGTCCCCCTCCCCTCCTGCGGCGATAGCTTCCTCGAGGAGATGAGCGTGCCGCCCCCACGATCGGTCTACCTCTGCCGCCCCCGCACGCACCGCAACCACCACGCCCCTCGTGCACCTTCTCGCCCGAGGTACGCACCCTGTACCCTGTCAAACCCTAGCAGCTCGAGACCGACTAGGACATCAGTGATGAAACGGGTAGGGACGACTTAATTTGGTGCCCGCTCATGCTTTCGTTGCAGAAGGTGGTTTCCTTTGGTGTCCCCATGTGTTTTTGTCGTTGCAAGTTGAACTCACCCTTTCATGCCTGATATTTTGCTCAGACTGCATTGGAGAACGGCTACACAAAGATCATGCTGCCAACATGTGCTTCTTGAATAGCATGCCCTATGCTTTCTGCAACTGTACAGGTATATAGATGATCCGGTGATGTTTGAATTTTCTTGAGAATAACATGAGCGAACATTGAGTGCATAATGGATATACTAATTTCCCAGGGGCAAGGCTAAGCTTTACTAGCTGATGTCCTGTATGTCGATGCACGATGGGAGGTACTTGTGGTTCTTCAACTTCATGGTTGTATGGCCTAGCCGCCATCCGCCCGCGCAAACGTGGTAGCCTACAACTGCTCCGCCGCCTGCTGCAACGGTTCCACTACAGCGGCAGGAGGCGGTGACGTCGCCAAAGGCTGACGGGTCTTCTTGGGATGGTTATTCAACCGCGCTCCCAGTACTTTTCGTGTGAATTTGAGAATCCAAGAGTACTTCACTTCGTTCAAATCGTGCTTGTGAATTGTACCAGGTACTTGATGGCTCTTGATAAGAAGCATATTGCAACTAAAGGCCACCACCTTTGCTGTCCTCACCCTAGCCGAGGACCTCATCTGCCAGGTGCTTCACTTATTATCTCACTTAACCTCTGAATTTGCATAGCATTGATATTATTTTCTTGCATCAATCCTAGCACTTCAACTCACATTTGATATTATTTTCCCTGCTGTTTCATATTATCGTTGTTGGTTAATAAATAAGCTATTAGTTTCAGTGGCGACAAAATGGTCCATTAGTGGAAACACCAAGCATCATGGAGAGCTGTTTCGTCAGGTTATTACCCACTGAGAAAATACCTCAGTTTGCCCCTTGTGGATATTCCCCCATTTATTGATTGATTCTTGTTCCTTTTTCTCCCTTTCTGAAATCTACATTGGATCCAGGAGCTCCGAACGCGAGCCATAGACGGGGAGTTGATGCCACCGGGCTTATGGGCTCTTCTTTTGGGAACCAAAGCAAAGAGCAATGGAGTAAGGTCCTCAATTTTCGTTGCATGTTGGAGATATGTTCAATTGGGTGACAAATCTTAACCCAAGTCAGAAGGCAATGACCACCATTAATTTCTTTTCTATCAGTATAAAAATATACCAATGGGTAGTGAGCCTGCAACGTTGTGTACGTATACATGGGGAAAATATTTGGTTTGTGGCTTGTGTGAAAGGACAATTTAGGTTTGTATTCTATATCTGAGAACCATTCATAGCTTTCAGATTTTGTTATAATTGTCATCCCATGGTTCTGCTCGGTACAACTCTTTCTCCAGGATTTTTTTGGGACTGGTCATTGCGGGCATGTTGAGGGTATTTAGTTAAGCAATTTTGTTATTATTTTAGATTGAGTACATCATCTCGCTGGTTGCTTACATTTTCTTGGTCCCTAGAGCTACTCACCTCGCTGGTTGTTTACATTTCCTTGTTCCTGGGATCCACTTTTCTAAAATGAATCTATTTTGATCTTGTAACTGGAACTGGTGGATATTTTGATAGGGAAATTATGATGATTGATTTCTGGATTTGAGTTTCAGAATTTTTTTGCTTGTACTGGCCTCTTGAGATTGGAAGACTGGCGTTGTTGTGGGCTTGTGGCATAGGCTTCCTTTGTGGGTCTTTTTCTCATCTGATGTAAACAATATTTTTTAGTCTGGTAACGGTGCAAAGGCAAATGGGGCATCATCACATATCTAGGCTTCCATTGCTTCTCAATCTGTAGTGAAGATGAAGTATGTGTTCTTTTCAATTATACACTACTCCCTCTATTTTTTATAATGTTCATTACAATTTGGAGAAGTCCTTAGAAGTGTACTTTAACCATCTGACAATAATCAGTCATTGTTACAAAAACAATCTGTATTTAGAAGATGTTCATGATGTGAACCTAGCGATACAGATTTTACCTACAAAGCATGCACATATTTTGCAGATAATTGTTGGCCAGACTTTAGTTTGACTTTATTGAATCCTAATGTGACATTCTATATGCAGTGATGTACATTTCTTGCCTTCAATTTATTTATCTAGTTCTCTGATTTTTTTATATTAACACTTTCAGTAATATTTGGAATGGTCATAAGTCAAACTAGACTTCCCTAGCGACAACGATTCAACGAATAAGAACCAGGCCAGCAGTTATGTAGTGCAGAGATCTACTCCTAGTCCCGGTGAGTTTGATTAGAAATCATGAATGTTCAGTACCTGACTCAGTTTTTATTAGCAGTGTAGTGAGACCGAGAGCATGAGGCTTCAGTACCTGTCTACTAACATCAGATGCATTCGTTGATGTCTTGATTAGTTGTAGCAGGTTAATCTCTATATCTATGTCACAACATCATCAACTTCACTCTTCACTTGATGTGTTAATGTTACCTGTACCGATCTTCTACAGGGAACAGCTTCCAGTGCCTCTTGTACCGATCATCGGCAAGGGAGTGCTAGAGGAGGAGGTTATGGTGAGTTTTGTCACGACTAATGGTGAGCCCACGACTACGACCACGTCAAAGCTGGTCTGGTGGAACCTCGTGGATCAGATGACGATGACGCTGACATCCTGCACCTCTGCTGCGATGCTGCCGACCAGGACACGGGCATCTCCGTCGCGCGCGCTCTACAAGTCTGGATCCATCATCGTGCTCGGCAAGACTAACTTCCTTAGGCCAGGCATGGTACGATTCTTGCCCCCGTCTTCTTATCTATACTGCTTATCATTTCTAATCCATCCATCGGCTTAATGTTTCTTGATTTCTCTATATTTTTTCTCCTTGTCTAGATTTTGCTTTTGCAGTTAAGATGTCTTAAAAGAGAATCCTAGGTTTATCAGACCATGTTGTTTGACTTACTACCTATTGCTAATATTTTTCCATCGATGCATGCATTAGTGTCACTATCCAAATCCTGCTGCTTTCTTATTTAGATGTGTATCTAAATCTCGATCTCGAGGTATTTCGTTTGGAACACGTATTTGTGGCCAAGGGGAGGTTCTCAGAAGTGAATCATATATATTTATTCTTATGTAATGTGTTAATTACAGAGGTTTTCTGGCTTCAAATTATTTTGACTCCTGCCAATAACTTATATGTGTTCCTATTCTTATGTTGTTTTAGTTCAGGACGATTTTCAATTCTTTGCCAACGTGACAACACATATAGATACTAACAGAATTTGTTGTTTGAGAGAGAACTATGAAAGTAGATACTAATAGAGAATTATTTTTTCTTGCGAAAGGCACTTGTGCTGGTTGTCACCAAAGCCAGGAACACTACTTGAGAACTAATCTAGATATTCAGTTAGTTCAAAGGATTGTTAGTTAGTTCAAAGGATTGGCAAGTTTCTAGGTTCGACTGGCAATTACAATTGAGAGAATCCTTGTTAGTTTTATTATTTTTTTGCCTATCACATTCCACAAAGCTCGTATTAGTGTTAGCATTGCACCTCTAGATGTGGTAGATCAGGAGTATCCTTAGCCACATCTGGTGTGGTCTGTAACACAGCAGCGTAGATGTGCAGAGAGCAAACGATATATCATCCATATCACAAAAACATGTTTGAATTTTGGTTTGTAAAATATTAGGTCACTAGCTTTCTTCAGATCATTTGTCACTCGCCCTTTAAACATCCTTAGACACCATGAGCTCGATTAGATCATGAGCATGGTAGGCATTTCTATGACATATTAACTTAGAAATTTCACTAACAATTTACCATTCAGTGAAACTATTTGAGGCTCGCTTCAGTCTAAAGCACTCTTAGCTAGATCTTTTCCTTTCCATCGTAGACTGTTTAGAATGAGCTGCTGCTCCACCAATTCTTTTGCAGCCTCCTTGCTTGACTCATGATGAAAACCAAGACGTAATATGCCACAAACCTAATAGAGTAAACATGTAATGTGTAGAATAATATCTAAACTGGCAGTTGTAAGAGTCAGTGCAATTAGCAAGTTTGCCAGTTTGGAATTGTGCACACAAACTGAGGTAGATGTTCTATTTGCAGTACTTTACTAGATTGTTTATGGTGCACTTTAGGTATGAGTAAAACAAGAAACCTTAACAGAAAAGGTGCCTACATGGACTTATTTTGGAATCAAAAGGATTGTGATATCCATATGAAATACACAAACCATAATCAATTTCGAAGGAACATGGCTTCCTACATAGAAAGATGGATTTTTCAGTGTAAAAAGAAATACAACTGTTTGTTATGCCTTTGACTGTGAAACTTATCACATGGATAAACATATACCTTCATTTTCTCTCATTTTAGCTATTTATGCTTCTCCTGGTGTGATTTTAGATACAAATGTATTAACATATATACAAACCAGGTTGTTCACTAGAGAAAATTTTAATCGCTTTCATCTGGTGTTCTTATTATTGGATCCCATAACCATATGGACAGCCACAAAGAAAAGGTACATGCATTATTCCTAAGAAACTAAGACTGCTTAGGGTCGGAGTGAGGAGGTTTGTCTCAAATAGATCTCATCTGCTCTTCCTTGTTTGATCGGAACAAAAAAACTGCATCGATGTGATATACACATGGTCATGTTTTTAAATAATTATAAGTCTGAGCATCTCCGAAAGATCCCAAAAATTCACCTCTTAAAAATAGTTTTAAGGGCAGCATAAAACAATTTTGGCTTGCATTTTCTGTGTTACCTCCAACAGTATACCTAAATATAAACGTAAAATTAAACAAAACATGGTTTCTTCAGCCCATATGTGTTCACATGCAAAAAAATGGAAGGGTAAGAACTAGAGTTCAATGCTCGAAGGATGAAGGTAGCATATTTCTATACGTGAATGGAGTTCCAGTTTAATTTAAAGATTCAAGTTCACTACAACAAGATTTTACAGTACTGAGCCCATTTGACTTTCCTTGAGAAATAGCCAGTGCTTTTTGGTCTGCGAGTTCTTGCACTTGGTTAATCAACTGTGTCACCTGATCTTCTACTTTTGAAGCTATTAGTTCAAAACACACAACATCTAGCTAAATACATCACCTGTTTGAAGTCATTGATTGTATTCTTGATATCATCTTTATTCTTGAATGTCATGTGTGCCAGTTCATTTAACTCTTGTGCTGCAAACCAACCTGATATCGTCAATTCATTTAATCTCTCAATCTCAGTTTCCTTTCTTTTTGTTTCACATTGAAGCTCCCTAATTGTTGCTTCTCGATGTGCAGTGGCCTGATTAGCTACAAGAAGATCTTGTTCCATGGACTCGATCTCTGGACTGCACTATCGTTGCCTCAGCCCCTAGGTCGTGCTGCCCTCTGGCCTCCTCATCGTACAATTCACCAACATCTCCAATGTAAGTGCAGCAGGTTCAGTAATGAACTCAGAAGTGGCATCAGAATACTCCAAGAGTTTTTTGTTCTTTTTGCCTGGATATATACCGAGGGCAATGCATTCAAAACTCCTATAGATGACGAATCCCATCTCTCCCTCTTTTCCTGGACACGGATCCTAGGTTCATCTCCGTGCTTTACTCATTTGTTTTTTACAAGTTCAGATCCACTTGCGTACTCACACAGTGGACATCTGTTATACACATGTGTAAACCAGCATAAGAATTAGGAATTATGCTCATTTTATCTATGAAATCCTTACACTCAAAAATGCATGTGCTATTTTGCTTGAGAATAAATAAAATTATTAGCAAGGAGAAAACAAAAAAATAGGACTAAAGAATAGAGTCACATTGGTTTAAATTAGTACCTAGAAGTAAAAAAAGATGATCTAAATTAGATACATCATACCAAATACCATATTACTATTCCAGTTACCCCTTCTACTATGCCTAGATATCATATTATGTATAAGTATCTATTAGCGCTACTATGTTCTTGGTGGTACTCCAGAATTAACTTGATGCTCATAGTTATTTGTTATACTTCAATCACTGGCATATAGTATAGGCATTATCATGCACTTGTTGGGTGGTTGAGCATTACTAGGACGCATGTAACACTTCTAAAATGGATCAACTGATGTAATATGTCATTCCTTTCTATTCAAGGAGCTTGTCTGCTTGAATAACTACTTTATGCTTTTTTTACATCTACAGTCTCTTCTTCAAGCAAGAGATGGAGCTTTCTTTGGTCGGGCTCCAAAATGCTAGGAAAACATCACTTGCAGCAGCTCGCAGCGACACCCCCGCCTCCTCATCATGGAAGTTGTATCTGTTTTAGAATAAGCAAGTGTCGTATTTAGTAAAGCAGCTCGTGTTCTAATTCTTTTGCATGCTTCCATTTTTTTGTAGGCTACAAGAACACTTTGAGTAGGTGAAGAGGATTTGCGACACTACCACATTGTCTTTGGCCAAGCATCATCTCAGTGATAAGATAACAAGCCAACTGGATATTTCAAAATTGAGTGACAAGCTACAGTAAGGGAAGGTAGACTCAAGTGCATTGACACCAAAGGAGAAGTATGAAACTTGGAAGGAGATTAAAATTATGAGTATGGTATTTCTTATATTATCTACGCTATGCATGACTTGCTGGGTCTATTCATTGTCTACATAAATATGCATTTCTAACAATGTTATTGTTTTTGTGGCTTTTCTCTGATTTCTTAGGTTTCAGAAAAATAGTTTCTCCAATGTGGGCAATGACATTGCTTAGCTTGTATGTTAGAGTTCATGTCACCATATTAGGTAGCCATCTCTACTTGGATTTTGCCCAGTGTACAAATGGTGCACACTTACAAGTACATCTATGCTCCAGCCTCCTCATTCTATGCTCAAGCATTTTCGTATGAATGGCTTTCAAGCACTCTAGATGTTTTGATAATTGAAATTATGTTAGAACACTGACTTAACTTGGATTCAAGTTGCTTCCTGACATGGGAATGTCTCATTTCTTTTATAGGTAGAATCTGACACCTTTAATGGAAATGGACACAAGACCTTGGTTGCAATGGATGATTATCTTGTCACTGACAAAATCACTGCATTCATAGTGCAAATGCAACATGCAGCAACTGAAGTCCTTAAAGAGTAAATACGTCTTCCCTTATCCATATGATACTCCTTGTGTCTCAAAATACTTGACCTTATAGGATTTCAATTTCAACCCAAAATACTTGACATATGACATGCACCTTTATCTTCTCCTAACACACATTTTTATTTTTGTGTAATATGCATCTATTTTTCTAGCAAAATGCTTGTTTATGTTACGTGCTGAAATTTGTGTGAACTGAGCCATGAAGAGGATCCACACTTCTGTATTCAGCATAAATTTCTTGGTTTTGTACACAATGTCTCATTTTCTCTTTTTCTTTGAAACCCAACTGTGAACATGCTACCATTAAATGCCTTTCAACGAGTTGGTTGCCAGCTGGTTTTCTAGCTATCTCGTTTAGATAGTTTTGATATTGTTCCATCATATTCAGTTTATTCCTTAAATAGTTTATGATTCTTAGTACAATGTTCATAAGGGTATCTGCTTAAATTTGCCTCAAATTAGTGATACGTTGCATGGTCGCTTTGGCTGGCTCTTAGAAGTAACCATCTGGCTACCATAGTACCATCAGGAAATGTGTTCCTGCCTTCCTGATTGTGTATTTCCCTTTAGTGATACTGGGTACTGACATGTGAAAATTTTACAGAAAGCAACCAAAAGACCGTATGAAATGGACCAAGTATTGCAGACAATATTACAAATATTGGACACGTTCATGGCTCTTTCTGAAGATACTCATGGATAAATTATCTTGTACCTGAGAATCCCCCTTATTTTTGCACAATTGGTGGCTGTGTCCAGTAGTGGCTTTGATGATTCATCAATCCTAAACGATTTTAGAAAGCTATACCAACTAATGTGTGGAGGACCTGGGCAAGGGGTGGTAGTCGCGCTAGTTCGCTATCCACGGTGGCAAGCCGCCTACTCGAAGATCCCGCCTCCGAGGACGCCACTGCGGGGAGGACATGGGCACGAATCTTGAACTAAAACTAGGGGGGTGTCTATGTAAGTTATACTTTCTCTCACATTTGCATCAAAATTTGTTTTCCGATAATCAACATATCTTGACATGTTTCTATGTACTTTCTCTCACATTGAGAGTTTTTTAGATTCAGTGCAAGCCATCTTTATTTGCTTAATGAGTCATCGATCTTGACACATTTTTCAGATTCATCATAGTTTTTATTCATTCTTTACATGTTTTTGTCCTTTTCAGATTCAGCACACGTAAGCTTTCTATGCTTGGACAATCTATTTCTCTTTACTTGGATATTTTCTTTTAGATTAAGATAGGCCACCTTTATTTGCTTAACGTGTGGTTGATCTTGACATGTTTTTCAGATTAATCATATTTTTTATTCATTCTTGACATGCTTTTGTCTGTTTTTTATATTAGTTTTTATTCATTCTTGACATGCTTTCGTCTGTTTTCTCAGATTAGTTTTTATTCATTCTTGACATGCTTTTGACTTTTTTGAAATTTAGATTCAGTACATGTAAGCTTTCTTTGCTCGTACACCTGACCCCACATGTGTTAGCAGTCTCTAGTAGGGATGGCAATTCCGCCCACGGGCACGGATATCCGCGGGTTTCGTACCCGATGGGCATGGATACGGGTAAGAAATCTCGCCCACGAGTAAGGATACGGGTAACATTTCTCACCCGCGGGTAATTGACGGATATAAAATTTCGCCCGCGGGTATTACCCGTTACCCGCTTAATTTACTAGCCCATCAAAATATCGCCCATGTGTTCATTCCATCCTAAAACATTGTGTTGTAATAATTAATATCTTAAGAGTTTGAGACTTATGTTTGTGGATGATCGATCATGTTTGTGGACTTTGAAGTTTGAACTATGTTCCTTGCCATTATATTATGTCTCTCAAGTTATTGATGTTCTTGGTGAAATGAACATGACCACATACTCGTATGATATTTTCTGGCGGGTAACGGGTTACCCGATATCCGCGGATATCCTGCGGATACGGGCATGGGTCGAAAATTTTACCTGCAAGCTCTCGCGGGCACGGATAAGCACTAGAGGCGCGGATATGTTGGCGGGCGGGTAAATGGCTTACCCGCACTTTACCCTACCCGCTGCCATCCCTAGTCTCTAGGTCATGTTCATATTGTTCATCCATCTCTGTTATATAGATAGTCAACACATCCATTTATATCTTTTTATAGGGCTAATCATTGAGATATCTCTTCCTCTTGGCCCTGGTGAATTTTTTGTTCGTTCTATGACGAGAAATCACAAATTCATATCATTTTTTTATTTTGGGGGCTTCACTTTTTTAAAAATAAAATGTAAATATTTGGGCCCTGTGCGTCGCGATCGCATCCAGGATGGCTGGTTCCGCCTACAACCGCGTGGACTACTTCTCGCCCGACATCATCTCCCAGCTCCTCGCATTCGCCAACAAGTTCTGCTATGAGGGCTTGAATCCAACCTACGACAACCGGGTCACAACCATGGTGCTGGCTCTCGACGACGCCTGATCCCTCATCGACATCGGCCTCTAGGAGGCCTCCCACCTCCTCGTCGCCTCGTGCCTCCAGCATTCCTATGGGAGCCCTCAATGTCACTCACCCACCTATACATCGCCTGTGTTGTTACAGGCGTATCTTAAATTGTAGTGTTTAAAATTGATTTGGTGGTCAGTATGTCACAATATAGTTAGTTTTTTTGCTTATGTTGTTGGTATTGATTTTATTGGATGTGAATTTATTCATCCTTTCATTGTATATTGGAATTCATGACATTATCTACATATGTACATGCTTACATATCTATTATATTTTTGTATAAATATTTTTTTGATAGTTTTTAATTTGTATGGCAAAGCAAGGACACATACCTATATATCTTTTAATATATGTAACTCTTTTTAATCTCTAAAAGATGCTAACAAGAAAGTATAACGATAATTAATGTTTCTGCATGCCAATATAACTTATCATTATATGTTGACTCCGTAGCAACGCACTAATATTATATATTTATATCATTAAAAAATTTAATATTAGTGTTACAGTGATATTTTGCCATACAAATTTTGCATATCATAGTAATATTTGTTGGTTCATATCTATGTTTCATACCGTTTTTCACTCCCGTGGCAACGCATGGACACAGACCTAGTAGATGAATGATTTACGCTAAAATTCGTACTCATTTACGTTGTTTTGGTTCACGTTTTACGCTTAAATCCGTCCGAGCCAGAACCCGCGTACGACCGGTGACGCGCGATTTTCGCGCCGTAAATTTCGGTTCCATTCGCCATTACGAAACAAATATACGATTTACGCTAACATTCATACTAATTTACGATGTTTCGTTTCACATTTACGCTAAAATTCATTCGAGCCAGAACCCGCGCACGATCGGTCGCACACAATTTTCACGCCATAATGTCGGGGCCCATTTGCTGTTACGAAACAGATAAATAATTTACGCTATTTTAGTTCACGTTTTACGCTGAACACTATTCGAGCCAGAACCCGCGCACGGTCGGCTGCACGCGATTTTCACGCCGTAATTTTGGGCCCCAGTTGCTGTTACAAAACAGATATAGGATTTCCGCTAAATTTCGTACTTATTTACGCTGTTTTAGCTCACGTTTTACACTGGAATCCGCCCGAGCCAGAACCAGCACACCATCGAACGCGCATGAGTATACCTGACTCGGGCTTCCCATACTAATGGAAGCATATATATATATATATATATATATCATCCTCCTACCTATTAGACTATTAGCCCAGCTAGCTATATACTCTGGTTCCGTTACCATGTACCCAGCATTCGTCATTAGAACATTCTCTTCCAGAATGACCGTTTCTGCATGCTTTGAGAAAGAAAGGACTTATATTACACAGGTAAAATTCTAGATCACATGTTGGCAGTAATAGTGCTCTCTTTCTGTTTCCTGTCACCTGATGACCTGTTTAACAAAGCTCCATGCATAATGAAAACAATACTCTGCATCATCCTCATCTCCAAGTACGGTGACCCATAATTTGATAAACATTTTCTTGGAAAGTTGGGACTTAAGAGGCCACGTCATCTTACACCAATGAGAAGGTAAATAATCTGGTCATTTTTAAGTGTTTATCTGTACACGCATTGTACATTTACATTTCTTTCCTATGTACCTGGTGAAATTATTTATAACATTATTTCGACAGCGGAAGCTTCTCATAACTCATCATACCTGATGAAACTATTGCTAACTTTAATTAAACAAATTAGTAGCTTCTACGTAATTGAACTGCATGATGGACCTGTCTGCAATTAGGCTGTGGTATGTACATCACATACCATGGAGCGTTATTGTATCCTTTTTTAAGAATTTTGATTACACCACCACAAAAAATATTTGCATTTAATGGATGTTCATAGGTCATTCAATTTTCGATCGTATAAGCGAAATGCTCAGCAAATGTGCTGTAGTTATTACCATGCAAAAGGCACTATATATAGTTGTCCATACTGATCCTATGTTGGATACTCTTAATGATTCTACTCTCCTTTTCTTCATGCTTTTTGTACATGTAGTTGAATGTTCGGTTTCCTTTGGGACAACTGGACCTGCATCAACTTTCTCTCCTTACAGATGCAGATAAGGGCAATGGCGACAAGTACACTGATTTCTCTTATGAAATTCATATGGTGGTACGTACAGAATTTGTTTACGCATGATCTGACTTCTTGAACGATAATACATGCTATGATTTTTATTACATGTCATTGTATCCGTAGATTACATGGTGGTGCGTACAAAGAATTTGTTTACACACATTTTGTTTTACTCTGTTCTTTACCTACTTTTTGTAGACTTTGTCGGTTTGTTTAGTTCTTGGGTTTTTTACATTGGTCCCCTTAGTGTCGCCACACTACTCATTGTTACCCTTAGTTTTTCTTCTTACTCAGTTTTACCCAACGCTCGTTCCGTTTGCTCAGAAATGCGCTTGGACGTCATCTCCGTCCATTTTAACGTTACTTACAGAATGGGCCCACTACAAACTTTCACTCTCCTGCGCTTGCGCAGCCTCTTCTTCTCCGATCCCGACTCCAACTCTCCCTCTCTCCTTCGCCTGGCACATCCTCGACGGCGCGGTAGCCTGCTTCTTCACCGGCGCGGCAGCCTGCTTCTTCGACGACGTGGAGGCCTGCGGCGGCCTACCGAGCGGACGGGTCCGCGGACGAACGGATCTCCGGCGCCTGGCAGATCTTCGGCGCGCGGCCTACCGGTTGTGGACGGATCTCCGCTGCCTGGTGCCCTGGTATATCCTCGACATCGCCTGGAGATCCACCCGCCTGGAGAAGACCGGTAGGCTTGCTTCTTCACTGACGTCGCGGCCTGATTCTTCGAAAGCACGGCGGCCGGATTCTTCGACGGCACGGCGGCCTGCCGGTTTTGTCTAGGCAGGCAGACGCGAAAGAACACCACAGTCTGTCATAATATTTAGCAACCAGTGATATCGTCCTGTCATGATATTTAGCGTTATACCTCGCCTCTAAAAATGGTTGCTAAGTCATGCATTGATTTCTTTGCATTCGATCAGATGCAGTATAATTGTACTGTTCATAAAGAGAGAAATATCTGGTGCAAATTCTACCATCAGTTCAAGTCTAGCCTGGCTACAAGATTTTAGAAATGGCGAAACAAAATTGGGTACCGAACAAAATTTGCCCAACTGGTCTGGCTCCAAGATGCAAACTTTCCTGCGTTTGACTTCATAGGAACCCGAGCCCTTTTGACATTACAGACCATTCTGGTTTGAAGTGTTTAGGTAAATTTGAAACTACCAGTATTACAGACCAATTGTGGTTCCAGTTCCTAGTGCTACCAGAGAATCATGCCTTACTGTTGCAACCAGAGCCCTTTTGACATTACATCAATTACATCTGGTGCGGGCACCATCTACATGATTGCAACGCTCAAGTAATCACCGATCTGCAGAACGAAGCAGCATTAATAAGTAATCACCAAAAGTGTAGATCTGAAGTAGCGCAATACATCACATTCATATCATACGTACTTGGAATCCGAGCTCTGGAGAAGACCGGCAGGCTGCCGCGTCTGCCCGCCTGGAGAAGATCGGCAGGCTGCCGCGTCTGCCCGCCTGGAGAAGACCGGCAGGCCGCTGTGCCGTCGAAGAATCAGGTCGCGGCGCCGGTGAAGAAGCAAGCCGTGACGCCGGAGATCCGTTCGTCCGTGGATCCGTCCGCCCGGTAGGCCGCTGCGCCGCGTCCGAAGATCCGACAGGCGCCGGAGATCCGTTCGTCCGCGGATCCGACCGCCCGGTAGGCCGCCGCGTCGTCGAAGAAGTAGGCCGCCACACCGGTGAAGAAGCAGGTCGCCGCGCCGGTGAAGAAGCAGCCACCCCGGTGAAGAAGCAGGCTGCCGCGCCGCCGAGGATGTGCCAGGCGAAGGAGAGTTGGAGTCAGGGTCGGGGAAGAAGAGGCTGCTGCGCAGAACATAGTGAAAGTTTGTAGTGGGCCCATCCTGTAAGTAACGTTAAAGTGGACGGAGACGGCGTCCAGGCGCATTTGTGAGCAAAGGGAACCAGTGTTGGGTAAAACTGAGTAACAAGAAAAACTAAGGGTAGAAACAAGTAGTGTGGCGATACTAAGGGGACCAATGTAAAAAACCCTTAGTTCTTTACTAGTATGCATGAAACGCCACATGAAACAGCAACCGCAGAGTTTGCAACAGATTTATTTTTTCCTTTCAAAAAAAAACATAAGTTTGCAACAACGATCAGGAGCCGTCGTCTTCAGTCTTCTTCCTCTTGGCTTTTCCCGAGTGCAGCCGGCGGGCGACGTACAACGCCCTCGTTGGCTTCCCTGCTCGTTTTTTCACCGGCCATAGCAATGGAGGAGGCCTCAGTGAGTTCGATCGGTTGCCCCTCGTTCTCCTATACCAAACGCTGCCGTTGCATTACGTCAACGAAGCAGATTTATAGATGAACAATGTCTACGTTTCTTATATGCAACACAGGAACGCCGATTGAAGACCAATGTCACTGCATGCGCTAAGCATCACCTCGACGACAAAGGACAATTCAGAGTTTCAGACGATTCCTATAACACAATGCAATTCCGGGCTCCAGCAAAACGGGAAAAAAAACTATACGACATATGCATAAAAAGCAGTCGACAGCGCCCTCGACGGCGATCTGCAAGAACGATCACGAGCCGTCGTCTTGGGTCTTCCTCCTCCTCTTGGCTTCGCCGTCGAGGTCCGGCCGGGGGGCAACGACGCCCTTGTTGGCTTCCCTGCATGAGTCGATCCACTCACTGTAGACATCGATGGGCTCCGTCAGCGCGTGAGCCTTGGTGGCGTAGGACTCCGTGCATATGCTGCACGACGCCACGGCGAACGGCCGGCGTTCCTTGAGAAAGATGTCGCACTGGACGCTGCCCGGGTGGCTGCAGAAGGGGCAGGTGAAGTCGGTCTCCAGCTGCTTCTTGGGCTTCGCTGTCAGCTTGGAGGGCCTCGACTTCCTCTTCCCCATCGCTAACTCGCTGGTGTTGGTGGTGGTGCTGCTGCTGCTGGTGGTGATGACGACGACGACGGATCTCGAGCGACGATGGACTCATTCTCCTTATACTTCATCAATTCTATCAAAAAATTGGTCCACCGTACATCCTCGGTCTGTACACTTGGTATTACATATCATTGAACTTAATTAATAGAATCTGGCCACGCGGCATTATTTACTAGTTGGTTAAGGACCCTTAGTCCAAACACCGACATTTGTTTTATGAACTTCATTATAAAAATGTTTATGAAATTTCTCTTCTAGTTAAGCCCATTAACCAATTGAGAAAGTAGGTAAAGAAGTAAATCAAGCAAAAGTTGTACGAGTAAGAGAAAGTAAAATATTAATCATACATAAATCTATGGTTCTAGCTTGACCCATTTGAGAAACAAACAAACTAACATGCTCCATAATTGGTTTACTATCATCACCATGAAAATTATAAAAAATATGGCACCCTCCAACCATCGGGAGCTTTCAAGAAATAAAAAATGAAGGGTACTGTGTATGATAACTGGTTTTGCTTGGGTTAATCTATACACACAAGATTTTCTCAATTGATCTAAACAATTCAACTTTAAAGCGATTCAAAGACATTAAAATTGGTGGACAATACTTACAAATTAATATGAATGCTAATGTTCGATACATGTGTTCATTTCAATAAATATAGAAAATTTTCATTAGTACCTGACAGTTGTCAACGCAAAAAATGTGAGGTACATGTAAGTGATTCTATGGGACTACAAATAAAAAATCACCGAGACCTTTATACTACATTAAGTAATTATTCCTTTTATACGATTATTTCGTTATTACATTATTGCTATCTATCGATTCTGATATGCTGCATATTTATCACATAATTAAAAGGACTAAAAAGACATATTAAACTTGTAGCATAACATAAAGAGCTTAACCACGACAAGTAGTTGAATCGTGATGTTGTATCGAGACCAGTTATATAGAAGATCACAGAGCAAATGCAACCCGATGGGTAAAATTCATGTGACCACTAGTTTACAAAATTGGTTGTGTTTGTTTTCATATACATATAAACTCACTTGGTCTTTTAAATTTATGTTTAGGGATTTGACAGGCTTTCTTGTTATCAACTTTATGTGCGAGTGGAATGGTATAAGATTACCCTTCATTTGCACCGTGAGTAACTCATTATTCTAATATCTCGTTTGGATGTAGATATTAGAGCATAAAATTAGGAATCAAAATTAGCTTTCCAGAATTCTATTGTTTGGTTGCACATGGAATTAGGATTTAGAATCAGAGACTCAATTCTCTAGAATTTAATTATAACTAGGAACTCCCTCTCCCAATATAGAGCATCACTCCTATGTATTAAGTGGAATAGGACCACACAATTCCAAACTCTAATTCAGTGGCATCTAAAGAAAAGAATTGGAAATATGTCTCATTTCAATACCATATTTGTTTTTGTAATTGAATCCAATTCAATTACATGCCCTCCAATATCGACATCCAAACGGAGCATGATACTTGGTCACTATCATTCTTCTATAACTAATTATTAATTAGATGGTGTGCGAGTTAACACAAGCAATTTATCCTGGTTCGGGCAACACAAGGCCCTACTTACAGCAGAGGTGGGATGAGGCTTATATTACTCGCACTGAGGTGCCTGCAGTAGGGGTTACAAGCACTGCGGGAGAGGAGAAGTTTCCAAGTCCCTAGAACTGATTGAGTCAAGTGCTAGTATCGAAGACTAGGTGGAGAAGAGAGTGTTCGTCTGCGTGTCTTGCTTGCTTGTCTCCTGGAGGGACTCTACTGCCCTATTTATACATGAAGGGGATGTCTGCAGTGAAGCCTAGTGTCGTTGTATTCGAAGGAGAGATGTCTTGGCGCCCTATTACCAATGTGGGTGCCCCCGGATGATGCGAACACGAAAGGAGGTTGTGGGCGAGAGGGCGAGCGTTGCGGCCGGGTCGACGTGGGCGTAGACATCGAGGAGGTTTATGATGGCCCGCGAAGAACTTTTCTAGATCGGTGCGAACTTCCTCTTTCGGTAGGCGCCGCTGAAGAAGCGTGAGGGGATGCCGACTTTGGAGGAGGAGGGCGCGGCGGAACAGCGCAACGCCGATGCTTCTACTCGATGAAAAGGTCGCAGATTTGCCCTCCTCTCCACCAAGCAGCAGGCCCCTGTGCTGCGCCTTCCGCCCACACAATGGCATGGTGGTGGCTGGCTCCAACGAGCAGGGCGGTGCGCTCACCAGACAGTCTTGTCGGTGGAGATGGCGTGGAAGAGCGGAAGCGATTTGCCGACGGCGACGACGCAACAACAGGTCAGAGCGACGCTATTGGGGTCAGGAGCAATGGTGGGTAGGAGGCGAGGCACCAAGCTGTGGAGGAGAGAGACGGACACCAAGCCATGGGATTATGGGAGGGAGACTGGGAGAGGGATCTGGAAGCTTCGCGGCGCCGGACCGACGCTTCGCGGCTAAAGATGCGTGAAACATTTCTTAGCCACTAGATTGCAGTCAGATGGATGGAGGAAAAGAGGACGACGTGGACATCGTGAACGCGTGTCTTTCCTACCGCGATTGTAATATAGAAATGTGCCGAGCACCACGACGTCCACCCTTCGCGCCCTCTCTCCGCACGTATCAAATATCCAAAAACACACCATCATTGTAACTTAAACCTCATGTCTACCCTATCACCTGGCTAAACTATATGTGATGCTTTATGGCATTTCACGAGCTCCTGGCGAACGTACCTTCCTTGGGATGAAGCTCTAGCTCCCCACAACAAAATCTCACCTCGCTATTTCGCTCCCTTTTATGTGTCTTCCCTCGTCGTTGTAGTCGTCTACACATCGTCAATGTTTCTGGATGCCAAGTCCAGCATGAACCCCTCCACCTTGCTCTCGCTGCCCTCCACGCCCTAGCTCTGTGAATTCCTAGCCTCATGCGTGTCCCACTACAAGAAAACAAAAAAATTAATCAAAACAAGTCCATAAGTCCACACGACAAAAGTCCAAACATCGCATAAAAAGTCTGGAAGTCCACAAGTCCACACGCCTTGAGGTGGATCGTCAGGACGCAAGTCGCTCGTGTTGAAGATCTGGTCGACGAAGTTCGTAGCATTGTTCGGAGTATGACGCGAACCCAAACCCTACAAGAGATATGATACATATGTTATCGTATAGATTTAACTTGATTTACTATATATTTTAGTTAACTAAAGCTCAAAGTAGATTTAACTTACCACTCCAGGTGATGGAAGTGGCTGTGTCGGCCATGGAGCATATCCCGACGACATTTGTGACTACCCCACAGGAGGATATCCCCACGACATCTGTGGCGGTGGCATCGACGTTGGCATTTGAGGTGGCATCTACGGAGTCATCTGTGGCAGCATCTACGATATCTATGGTGGAATCGAAGATGGTCTCGGACCAAATCCCCACGACATCGGTGGTGGCATTATTTGGTTATGGGGACATATCTTAGAACCCTATAACAAGAGAATAAGTGTCATGTTTACGAATTAGAACTCTAACTTGGTAAGGTTGCACAAGTTTACGAATTAGAACTCTACCCTATAACAATAGAATAAGTGTCATGTTTACCTGAGATTCCACCGCCACACGGTGGTGTCGTGCCGACGTCCCTAGACCCGGCGCTGCGGATGACGAACTCCCCTCCCAAGGACATGCTATGCGTAGACGGAGACAAAGCGAAACTGTTACACGTTTCTCACCACGACGCGCACAGTAGGGACGACAGTCCACGGCGACGGGCGGAATCACGACGACGTCGGAATCACAGCGAGAAATTCACCGAGCGTCGATTCACCTCAACACCCGCCTAGCCATGAGAATGTCCACCAATGGCTAACGTAGCCCCCAAACACCACCGTGAGGTCCCAATGACGGCGCCTCGGTGAGTCACCGACGGCGGCCGCCCACCACACTTCTTTCCACACGACGGGACTATTCGGCTAGTTGCGTATGGCCAACTTACAGTGTCCCAAGGCACGACGACAAGGTGCCTATGTAGGGCCGAGAAGGGGGGAAGAAGGGACGGAGTCGTGTGCCAACAACCTGGCCGATTCGCACGGTCCGTTCGTGGAGGAATCCCCGGGAAGAAAAACAGTGTCATCGCAGTGTATGCCATGCGAGGCCCACTGGTCAATCGCAAAGGTTCCCCACGCAATCGCGGCACTGGCTGAAGAGTAGGGCCCACGCGTCAGTGCGCTTCTGCGTGGACGGCGCGTGCAAAGGGGGTGGGCCGTGCAGTGGAATCTACCGGTTGGGCCGGACTGTGGGTTTCGGCCCACGCGGCAAGTTCTCTTTTTCTTTTCTTTTTATTTTCTTTTCTCATTTTAGATTTCGAATTTTGAATTAAAATTTGGTTTTGAACTTGCACATATATCAAATGTACAAATTTAAATCTTGTGATGAAAAGAATATACTTATTTATATATTTATTTCCTTTATATTATGTGGCATTTTATTCTCTTTCTTTGTTATTTCCCATTTCTAAATATTCAATTTAGGTATTAAATCCTAAATTTTTGGATATTAATTTATTTATGTCCCTATGATCACTATTATTATTAAATACACAGCAAAAACTCCAACATGATGCACAAGTTATTCATGTGTCATTTGTTAATTATTCACTTTTAGGTTTGGGTGTTAACATGTGCTAATAAATAGAAGTCGCACAAATATGGAGATCAACTCTATTCTCATTGTTTACAATTTGGGTATTACAATAACATATCTAATCTATAGCGGAAAAAATATTAAAATGAGCACAACGGTTTTGTCATTGCTTGCACCTATCGTAATGGTATTATCGTTTCAACTGTCCTGACCAACCTTTGGTACTAAATAGTTTATTGATAAGTTGTAATCTACTAGAAAGCAGAAGAGTTTTTGAGGTTTGTGAAACTACACGAACGGGAAAAAAATGACGATCTCAAGTTGTTGCATCCGAAGCAGCGTTTTGGTTTCTGAAGAGATTAGACAGATACAAAGTTGCTGTCACTTTGTCAGTAGTCCTGCTCTCGTACACCTCTAAGGCTCGCAACATTAGGGTACCGCAGTTGCGCAACAGCTGAATTCACAAACGTGCAAGCGAAAACAAATTTTGCCCACACAGTTGCGCAACATTAGGCTTCGCCCGGTAGTCGCGGCGTCAGATGCGGCTAAAGGTGGATGGTGACCCGGCCGGCGGGCCCTAGGCGGTGTGAGTTGAAAGAGTCCGAGCCCACACAGGCGACGCTGGCGCCTGGGCCCGGTTGGTCAGCGCGGGCAGGTGGTGTGGGCTGGCCACCTGTGCACTAGTGGGCCGACTCAAGCAGATTGGGTCCAATGCGGGTGTGAGTGTCCCTTTTTTCTTTTTATTCTTTTTCTTTTCTGATTTCTTTTCTCTTCATTTTGCAAATACAAATTTGAATTTAAATAGTGCTGTGAACTTGTTCTCAATTAAACCTTCAAGAATAAACATAGTAGTATGGAAAGGGTTTTTTTAGTTATTTTCATTTGATTATTTCCTTTATTTTTGTATAGTATTCTTCCTTCTTTTATCCAAATCTTAATTCCCAAATTAGGTTTAGTACCTATTTCATCTTTAGCATACTTCTATTATCACTTTCACTATGTGTGAATGCACAAACAATTAAACTCCAGCATGATGCACATGTTATTTATGTGCCCTTTGTTTAATTATTCACTTTTAAATGAGGCTATTTGCATGTTCAAATAAATGGAGGCAAGACACATAAGAAATTTATCTCCTTTAATTTGGTTTACAAGTTTGGGTATTACACTTGGCGCCCTGCCAGCCGATGTGACGGTGCACTGCATTGTTGACTAGTGCCCGCTGGTTTCCTGCTGAGAGCCGAGGCAGAGACCGAGGTGTTGTCCGTACGCCCGAGCCCCCGGGGGAGAGGCTACCGTAGTTGTTGTAACAACGCCAAGGTATGGGCTAAATACTTGCTTACGGGGTGCTTCAGCGTCCTTGCGCGGGATGACATTGAGATTCCTTGCTGCGCTTATCGAGGCCAGAGCCCTGCTCGAGCGAGGCGGAAGTCTTCTCGAGGTGTTGGACGAGCCATCCCTTGATGTGCGCCACAGTTTGGCGGAGTGGCCGTTTGCGGGATTCGCGGCGTAGTAGGTGGTCGAGGCCGAGCTCGAGCAAGGTGGAGAATTCACCCGATGGATGGAGCGGCGGCGACCTCGGGCGAGGCGGAGTTCTGCCCGAGGCGGGAGACTCTCGGGGAGACACCTCAGTTTAATAGGTACCTCAGAAGTTTCCCCTCGGGGGTTTCGTCCTTACCTCTCTGAGTGCGTTCTTCGGGGGATAATTCGGGTGGTGAAAGTTTGCAACAACATAAGACGAGTGGTCAAAGTTTTTAAAACCATAAGTTTGCAACAACTATCAGGACTCGTCATCTTCAGTCTTCTTCCTCTTGGCTTTTCCCGAGTGCGGCCAGCGGGCGACGGCGCCCTTGTTGGCTTCCCTGCTCGTTTTTTCACTGACCATAGCAATGGAGGTGGCCTCAGTTTCACATGTGTGTTCGATCGGTTGCCCCTCGTTCTCCTATACCAAACGCTACCGTCGCATTACGTGTTATCGAAGCCACACAAAGATAATAAACCAGTAGATCAGATTTATAGATGAACAATGTCTACGTTTCTTATATGCAACACAGGAACGCCGATTAAAGACCAACGTCACTACATGCGCTACATCGTCCAAGCATCACCTCGACTGCAATTCCGGGCTCCAGCAAAACGGGGAAAAAAACTATACGACATATGCATAAAAAGCAGGCGACAGCGCCCTCGACGGCGATCTGCAAGAACGATCACGAGCCGTCGTCTTCGGTCTTCCTCCTCCTCTTGGCTTCGCTGTCGAGGTCCGGCCGGGGGGCGACGACGCCCTTGTTGGCTTCCCTGCATGAGTCGATCCACTCGCTGTAGACATCGACGGGCTCCGTCAGCGCGTGAGCCTTGGTGGTGTAGGACTCCGTGCATATGCTGCACGACGCCACGACGAACGGCTGGTGTTCCTTGAGAAAGATGTCGCACTGGACGCTGCCCAGGTGGCTGCAGAAGGGGCAGGTGAAGTCGGTCTCCAGCTGCTTCTTGGGCTTCGCCGTCAGCTTATTGGAGGTCCTCGACTTCCTCTTCCCCATCGCTAACTCGCTGGTGCTGGTGGTGGTGGTGCTGCTGCTGCTGGTGATGACGATGACGACGGATCTCGAGCGATGATGGACTCGAGAGGGCGAAGCGCAGCGCACTGCAAATGGTGCGTGCGATGAGTTGCGTTGCGTTGCATATGGGCGTGGTGTTTATTTATATACGCAACTCCTGGAGTCTGTCCGATATCGGCCGGGGCTGACCTGTTGTGGACAGAGGGACCTGTCCAAACAAATCCCATCTGCACGAAAAAAGAGCATCGCGATCTTAATCTTCTATTGGATTGGACATTTGGATAGCAGCAGTTTTACGATCCGTTGTAATCTTTTTTTGTTAAATATGTTTTTAAATAGTTTTATAGGAGAAGCTTAATGCTTAATGTTTATGTTCTCACACGAAGAATGGACAGATGTAATAGTAAAAAAAATCTATAGCTATCTTTTTTCTCTCTCAACCATATATAATATAAAGTTGTTCGTAAATCTATTGTGTGTAATCTTTTTTTTCAAATAACTCAGTTTCACTTAAAAATGTGCTTTAGTGGCGACCTTATGCACACTAGGAAGGGCTTGTTTGATATTTTAGTATTCACCCTAATACCCATGAGTTGAGGGGGGTTAGGGTGTAAACTAAACTAATTTACATCTCAATCCTCCTCAACTCATGTGTATTGGGGTGAATACTAGACTATCCAAACATAGCCTAAGGTGCCTATGATAACAATACCACAAATCTAATAAAAGGCAACGAAGTGAATACACATTAATAACCGTTGCAAAAGTGATCGGGACTAGGGATGAAAACGGTCGGGAACGGTCGGAAAAATACCTCTACCGTTTTCATTTTCATATTCAACTTGCGGGACAAAAACGAAAACGGTAAAAATTAATTGCTTTCGACCTACAGGGACAGAAGACCACATATTTTGGATTCATAGAGGAAATATGGGAACTTGATTATGGCTCAAGCATGAAAATATCCTTATTTAAGTGTCAATGGGTACAACATCCCATGGGGGTGATAGTGGATAACTACGAACTCACACTGGTAGACTTAAAGAAAGTAGGATATAAAGATGACCCGTGGGTTCTCGCCGAATGTGTTGCACAAGTGTTCTATGTACTCGATCCAGCAGATGAGAAGATGCATGTAGTTATTTCTGGAAAGCAAAAAATTGTTGGAGTTGAGAATGTGGGAGACGGAGATGAGGAATACAATACGTATGAAGAGATGTTCGTCTTTAACGGTCCAGAGAGAATCAAGCGTGTGGAAAATAAAATTGATAAGAACTTAAAGCCATACATGCGGAAAAATGGTAGTTCATGAAAAATTGTATGAATCAAATTGTATTTGTTAGCATGTATGATCGACTATACATTGTGGTTGCCAATTAATTTAAAATCTCTTTAGTTATCTATGTGTGCTATTAAAATTCATTTAAATTGTATTTGCATTTTTTTTGTTAAAATTAAAATATTAATAGGGTAATCAAATCACAATCGGTTCTAATTGAGTTGCTTGTGATACAAATAGTACATCACAAGCGGTTTTTTCATTACGGGCCATTTGTGAAACAAATCGAGCCCCACAAGCGGTTTGTATTTCGGACCGCTTGTGATACTAATACATCACAGGCGGTCCAAATAGCCTGGGACATCCCAGGCGGTTTTCTATTCGAACCGCCTGAGATGTAAAAAGCCTACCACTTGTATAGGGCCAAATTGTACTAGTGAACAGAGCCGTCGGACATAATAGAGCCGTCGGAACTCTGTCGTTTTACTGTAGTCCTCGCTAAGTTAGTTGTGGGTCCTCGAGTCTGATGTGGATATGGGATCTCATCTGTCAAAATAGAATAACAGATCTAATCTATAGCGGAAAAATATTAAAATGAGCATCGTCGTTTTGTCATTGCTTACACCTACCGTAATGGTATTATCTAAAAGTTGAGTATCATCACAAATAAGATCACACCTGTTGTATATCTGGAAATCAGCTAAACCCAGATGTGCTTAATATTTTCTTATATTTCTTCTGGAAAATGTTGTCTTTAGATTCATTTTCCTTGTTCTTCATTAATTCTATCAAATATTTGGTCCTCAGACATTCCCATTGTGTACATTCGATATTACATATAATTAAACTTAATTAATAATAAATTATAGAAGAATGATATTGAGTAAGTTTTAAACAATGAGGTTACTCACGATGCAAATGAAGGATAACCATACATCATTTCACCTCGCGCATAAAATTGATAACAAGAAAGTCTGTCAAATCACTAAGGCCTCGTTTGTTTCTTTCATTTTGAGGAATTGAAATCTAACTTATGGACTAGGCTTTTTTTTATATGGCATTTCACAATTTTTCCAAAATTTTTATATAAGTCTATCTTAAATTCATGGGTTCATGGGTGAGATATAAAAATTAATTCTATAGATTTACATGCTACTTTTCTAATATACAACTTATATCACACTATTCTAATTGCTTCTTTATAGTATAAGTATAGTGTATAATTACCTCTCTTATATGATTTAGAATAATATACAAATATATTAACTTAATTAGTTTGTGTCTTAATTATGATTATTAGAATGGAACCGTCGTCGCAAATTGCATTAAGTTGACGAAAGCTCCTGCTCCTTGCAGGACGTCATCAGCCACACAATATGATAAACCGGTAGATTTATAGATGAACAATGTCTACCTTTCTTATATGCAACACAGGAACGAAGATTGAAGACTAATGTCACTGCATGCGCTTACATCGACGACAAAGGATAATTCAGAGTTTCAGACCAATTCCGGGCTCCAGCAAAATGAAAAAAAAAAACTACGACATATGCATAAAAAGCAGGAGACGGCGATCTGCAACTGCAAGAATGATCATTAGCCGTCGTCTTCGGTCTTCCTCCTCCTCTTGGCTTCGCCGTCAAGGTGCGGCCGGGGGGCGACGACGCCCTCGTTGGCTTCCCTGCATGAATCGATCCACTCGCTGTAGACATCGATGGGCTCCGTCAGCGCGTGAGCCTTGGTGGCGTAGGACTCCGTGCATATGCTGCAGGACGCCACGGCAAACGGCTGGCGTTCCTTGAGAAAGATGTCGCACTGGACGCTGCCCGGGTGGCTGCAGAAGGGGCAGGTGAAGTCGGTCTCCAGCTGCTTCTTGGGCTTCGCCATCAGCTTGGAGGTCCTCGACTTCCTCTTGCCCATCGCTAACTCGCTGGTGGTGGTGGTGGTGCTGCTGCTGGTGATGACGACGACGACGGATCTCGAGCGACGATGGACTCGAGAGGGCGAAGCGCAGCGCAGATGGTGCAGATGGTGCGTGCGATGAGTTGCGTTGTGTTGCATATGGGCGTGGTGTTTATTTATATACGCAATTTCTGGAGTCCGATACGCGGTGCGGGGCTGATCTGTTGTGGACTGAGGGGCCCACCTGTCCAAACAAATCCCATCTAGAATCCACGGTGGAGAGCGTCAAGGACTCCATCGACGCCGTTCGTGCAGAGCTATCCAAGGACCGTTGGCACCAGATCAGCATCCTCGGCTCTCACCAGATCAGCATCCAATGGGGCACCACCTTCCACCTCATCCACATTCCTCCATGCTTCGGTTGAGTTCAATTCTTCACCAGATTTCCAAAACACAAACTATCTGGGACAGTTACCTAAACTTATTTTCCCTGAATTTGATGGCATGCATGGAGTTGATCCTATAGTCTGGGTGGAGGTCGCTACTATGAATTTCATTGGATCGGCTGCAGGATGGTTACAGTCAGGTTCAGCACAGCCTGAATTTGGCTTCATTCTTATAGAGCGTTTTGGTAAAGATCAGTTCGTATACCTGCTTCGCAAACTTCTGCATATCCGTCAGTATGCTAGTGGATCAACTTAATGCCTGCCTACGTTCTTGCTCAGTTGCAGGAGGAGGCGAGGGATGGAACCAAGCTACGAGAGGCCTGGCCTGGCCTGGCCTGTTTTCAGAAGCTTGGTGAAATCTTATGGTTCATCTTCAACACCCTCTGGTTCTGACACACCCCAACAAATTTGCTCCCTCTGAAGACAAACTTGCTGCTCAATATGCATACAGGAAGGCTAGAGGACTGTACAACTCCATATAGTCGAGGAATTGTGGCAGTTTCTCTAGGTTGCTGATGAGGAAGTCCACCTATGGTTGAGCTCACCGATGTCACAGCAGTTGAGGAAGTCCACCTATTGTCCATCTCTTAAGCTACGACCCAAGGCACCGATGCTCCCAAGACTATCAGATTTTTGGGCCATATTGGAGGAATGGAAATCCTAGTATTCACCCTAATACACATGAATTGAGGGACTAATTTACACCCCAATCCCCCTCAACTCATGTGTATTGGGGTGAATACTAGACTATGCAAACATAGCCTAAGGTGCCTATAATAACAATACGACAAATCTAATAAAAGGCAACGAAGTGAATACACATTAATAACCGTTGCAAAAGTGATCGGGACAACGAGAGGGCAACAAATATAAATCTTTGTTTTTATCCTAAGCTCTGAAATTGTGTATCAAAATAAAGTGAATATACATTAAGGATAATGAGTTTATAAAAAAATTGAGTATCATTACAAATAAGATCACTTCTGTTGTATATCTAGAAATCAATCAAACTCTGATGTGCTTAATAATTTCTTGTACTTCTTCAGGAATATTGTCCTTGGATTCATTCTCCTTATACTTCATCAATTCTATCAAAAAATTGGTCCACCGTACATCCTCGGTCTGTACACTTGGTATTACATATCATTGAACTTAATTAATAGAATCTGGCCACGCGGCATTATTTACTAGTTAGTTAAGGACCCTTAGTCCAAACACCGACATTTGTTTTATGAACTTCATTATAAAAATGTTTATGAAATTTCTCTTCTAGTTAAGCCCATTAACCAATGGAGAAAGTAGGTAAAGAAGTAAATCAAGCAAAAGTTGTACGAGTAAGAGAAAGTAAAATATTAATCATACGTAAATCTATGGTTCTAGCTTGACCCATTTGAGAAACAAACAAACTAACATGCTCCATAATTGGTTTACTATCATCACCATGAAAATTATAAAAAATATGGCACCCTCCAACCATCGGGAGCTTTCAAGAAATAAAAAATGAAGGGTACTGTGTATGATAAGTGGTTTTGCTTGGGTTAATCTATACACACAAGATTTTCTCAATTGATCTAAACAATTCAACTTTAAAGCGATTCAAAGACATTAAAATTGGTGGACAATACTTACAAATTAATATTAATGCTAATGTTCGATACATGTGTTCATTTCAATAAATATAGAAAATTTTCATTAGTACCTGACAGTTGTCAACGCAAAAAATGTGAGGTACATGTAAGTGATTCTATGGGACTACAAATAAAAAATCACCGAGACCTTTATACTACATTAAGTAATTATTCCTTTTATACGATTATTTCGTTATTACATTATTGCTATCTATCGATTCTAATATGCTGCATATTTATCACATAATTAAAAGGACTAAAAAGACATATTAAACTTGTAGCATAACATAAAGAGCTTAACCACGACAAGTAGTTGAATCGTGATGTTGTATCGAGACCAGTTATATAGAAGATCACAGAGCAAATGCAACCCGATGGGTAAAATTCATGTGACCACTAGTTTACAAAATTGGTTGTGTTTGTTTTCATATACATATAAACTCACTTGGTCTTTTAAATTTATGTTTAGGGATTTGACAGGCTTTCTTGTTATCAACTTTATGTGCGAGTGGAATGGTATAAGATTACCCTTCATTTGCACCGTGAGTAACTCATTATTCTAATATCTCGTTTGGATGTAGATATTAGAGCATAAAATTAGGAATCAAAATTAGCTTTCCAAAATTCTATTGTTTGGTTGCACATGGAATTAGGATTTAGAATCAGAGACTCAATTCTCTAGAATTTAATTATAACTAGGAACTCCCTCTCCCAATATAGAGCATCACTCCTATGTATTAAGTGGAATAGGACCACACAATTCCAAACTCTAATTCAGTGACATCTAAAGAAAAGAATTGGAAATATGTCTCATTTCAATACCATATTTGTTTTTGTAATTGAATCCAATTCAATTACATGCCCTCCAATATCGACATCCAAACGGAGCATGATACTTGGTCACTATCATTCTTCTATAACTAATTATTAATTAGATGGTGTGCGAGTTAACACAAGCAATTTATCCTGGTTCGGGCAACACAAGGCCCTACTTACAGCAGAGGTGGGATGAGGCTTATATTACTCGCACTGAGGTGCCTGCAGTAGGGGTTACAAGCACTGCGGGAGAGGAGAAGTTTCCAAGTCCCTAGAACTGATTGAGTCAAGTGCTAATATCGAAGACTAGGTGGAGAAGAGAGTGTTCGTCTGCGTGTCTTGCTTGCTTGTCTCCTGGAGGGACTCTACTGCCCTATTTATACATGAAGGGGATGTCTGCAGTGAAGCCTGGTGTCGTTGTATTCGAAGGAGAGATGTCTTGGCGCCCTATTAGCCAATGTGGGTGCCCCCGGATGATGCGAACACGAAAGGAGGTTGTGGGCGAGAGGGCGAGCGTTGCGGCCGGGTCGACGTGGGCGTAGACATCGAGGAGGTTTATGATGGCCCGCGAAGAACTTTTCTAGATCGGTGCGAACTTCCTCTTTCGGTAGGCGCCGCTGAAGAAGCGTGAGGGGAGGCCGACTTTGGAGGAGGAGGGCGCGGCGGAACAGCGCAACGCCGATGCTTCTACTCGATGAAAAGGTCGCAGATTTGCCCTCCTCTCCACCAAGCAGCAGGCCCCTGTGCTGCGCCTTCCGCCCACACAATGGCATGGTGGTGGCTGGCTCCAACGAGCAGGGCGGTGCACTCACCAGACAGTCTTGTCGGTGGAGATGGCGTGGAAGAGCGGAAGCGATTTGCCGACGGCGACGACGCAACAACAGGTCAGAGCGACGCTATTGGGGTCAGGAGCAATGGTGGGCAGGAGGCGAGGCACCAAGCTGTGGAGGAGAGAGACGGACACCAAGCCATGGGATTATGGGAGGGAGACTAGGAGAGGGATCTGGAAGCTTCGCGGCGCCGGACCGACGCTTCGCGGCTAAAGATGCGTGAAACATTTCTTAGCCACTAGATTGCAGTCAGATGGATGGAGGAAAAGAGGACGACGTGGACATCGTGAACGCGTGTATTTCCTACCGCGATTGTAATATAGAAATGTGCCGAGCACCACGACGTCCACCCTTCGCGCCCTCTCTCCGCACGTATCAAATATCCAAAAACACACCATCATTATAACTTAAACCTCATGTCTACCCTATCACCTGGCTAAACTATATGTGATGCTTTATGGCATTTCACGAGCTCCTGGCGAACGTACCTTCCTTGGGATGAAGCTCTAGCTCCCCACAACAAAATCTCACCTCGCTATTTCGCTCCCTTTTATGTGTCTTCCCTCGTCGTTGTAGTCGTCTACACATCGTCAATGTTTCTGGATGCCAAGTCCAGCATGAACCCCTCCACCTTGCTCTCGCTGCCCTCCACGCCCTGGCTCTGTGAATTCCTAGCCTCATGCGCGTCCCACTACAAGAAAACAAAAAAATTAATCAAAACAAGTCCATAAGTCCACACGACAAAAGTCCAAACATCGCATAAAAAGTCTGGAAGTCCACAAGTCCACACGCCTTGAGGTGGATCGTCAGGACGCAAGTCGCTCGTGTTGAAGATCTGGTCGACGAAGTTCGTAGCATTGTTCGGAGTATGACGCGAACCCGAACCCTACAAGAGATATGATACATATGTTATCGTATAGATTTAACTTGATTTACTATATATTTTAGTTAACTAAAGCTCAAAGTAGATTTAACTTACCACTCCAGGTGATGGAAGTGGCTGTGTCGGCCATGGAGCATATCCCGACGGCATTTGTGACTACCCCACAGGAGGATATCCCCACGGCATCTGTGGCGGTGGCATCGACGTTGGCATTTGAGGTGGCATCTACGGAGTCATCTGTGGCAGCATCTACGATATCTATGGTGGAATCGAAGATGGTCTCGGACCAAATCCCCACGACATCGGTGGTGGCATTATTTGGTTATGGGGACATATCTTAGAACCCTATAACAAGAGAATAAGTGTCATGTTTACGAATTAGAACTCTAACTTGGTAAGGTTG
Source organism: Zea mays (assembly GCF_902167145.1). Taxonomy (NCBI): domain Eukaryota; kingdom Viridiplantae; phylum Streptophyta; class Magnoliopsida; order Poales; family Poaceae; genus Zea; species Zea mays. Next base: position 18,732,719 of record NC_050104.1, read on the forward strand.
CACAAGTTTACGAATTAGAACTCTACCCTATAACAATAGAATAAGTGTCATGTTTACCTGAGATTCCACCGCCACACGGTGGTGTCGTGCCGACGTCCCTAGACCCGGCGCTGCGGATGACGAACTCCCCTCCCAAGGACATGCTATGCGTAGACGGAGACAAAGCGAAACTATTACACGTTTCTCACCACGACGCGCACAGTAGGGACGACAGTCCACGGCGACGGGCGGAATCACGACGACGTCGGAATCACAGCGAGAAATTCACCGAGCGTCGATTCACCTCAACACCCGCCTGGCCATGAGAATGTCCACCAATGGCTAACGTAGCCCCCAAACACCACCGTGAGGTCCCAATGACGGCGCCTCGGTGAGTCACCGACGGCGGCCGCCCACCACACTTCTTTCCACACGACAGGACTATTCGGCTAGTTGCGTATGGCCAACTTACAGTGTCCCAAGGCACGACGACAAGGTGCCTATGTAGGGCCGAGAAGGGGGGAAGAAGGGACGGAGTCGTGTGCCAACAACCTGGCCGATTCGCACGGTCCGTTCGTGGAGGAATCCCCGGGAAGAAAAACAGTGTCATCGCAGTGTATGCCATGCGAGGCCCACTGGTCAATCGCAAAGGTTCCCCACGCAATCGCGGCGCTGGCTGAAGAGTAGGGCCCACGCGTCAGTGCGCTTCTGCGTGGACGGCGCGGGCAAAGGGGGTGGGCCGTGCAGTGGAATCTACCGGTTGGGCCGGACTGTGGGTTTCGGCCCACGCGGCAAGTTCTCTTTTTCTTTTCTTTTTATTTTCTTTTCTCATTTTAGATTTCGAATTTTGAATTAAAATTTGGTTTTGAACTTGCACATATATCAAATGTACAAATTTAAATCTTGTGATGAAAAGAATATACTTATTTATATATTTATTTCCTTTATATTATGTGGCATTTTATTCTCTTTCTTTGTTATTTCCCATTTCTAAATATTCAATTTAGGTATTAAATCCTAAATTTTTGGATATTAATTTATTTATGTCCCTATGATCACTATTATTATTAAATACACAGCAAAAACTCCAACATGATGCACAAGTTATTCATGTGTCATTTGTTAATTATTCAGTTTTAGGTTTGGGTGTTAACATGTGCTAATAAATAGAAGTCGCACAAATATGGAGATCAACTCTATTCTCATTGTTTACAATTTGGGTATTACAATAACATATCTAATCTATAGCGGAAAAAATATTAAAATGAGCACCACGGTTTTGTCATTGCTTGCACCTATCGTAATGGTATTATCGTTTCAACTGTCCTGACCAACCTTTGGTACTAAATAGTTTATTGATAAGTTGTAATCTACCAGAAAGCAGAAGAGTTTTTGAGGTTTGTGAAACTACACGAACGGGAAAAAAATGACGATCTCAAGTTGTTGCATCCGAAGCAGCGTTTTGGTTTCTGAAGAGATTAGACAGATACAAAGTTGCTGTCACTTTGTCAGTAGTCCTGCTCTCGTACACCTCTAAGGCTCGCAACATTAGGGTACCGCAGTTGCGCAACAGCTGAATTCACAAACGTGCAAGCGAAAACAAATTTTGCCGTCGCATTACGTGTTAACGAAGCCACACAAAGATAATAAACTAGTAGATCAGATTTATAGATGAACAATGTCTACGTTTCTTATATGCAACACAGGAACGCCGATTAAAGACCAACGTCACTGCATGCGCTACATCGTCGTCCAATCATCACCTCGACTGCAATTCCGGGCTTCAGCAAAACGGGAAAAAAACTATACATATGCATAAAAAGTAGTCGACAACGCCCTCGACGGCGATCTGCAAGAACGATCACTATGTCAGCATACCATCGGCTTCAGTACACTTTGAACACCAATCGGCAAGCGCAGGAGCGAATGAAGCTGATGTTGGAAGGATGGGCCGCCGCGTGCGCAGGCCCAATACGCGGGTGACGGGAGCCGAATGGATGACTTGACTAATGGGTCGTGGGCTGTGTCCAGTATATTGTTGTACAAATACTCGATGGGATGCTGCTAATAGAGTTGTCGAATAACAGAACAATATTCGTCCATTCCTTCCGTTCTTCTTCCTCGGACCTCTCCTGCTCTCTTCCTCATATCCGGTGACATTCACGACGAAGGTGCGTGACAAGTGGTATCAGAGATCAGTTCAGTTCCTGATCTGGCGGCGCCGTGCTACTACACTCGACGAGCGAAGATGGCGGGTGCGTCGGATCCAAGCATCACTGCCGCGCTAGAGGCGCAGTCCAAGTCCATCGAGGTGCAGTCGCGGACGCTCACAGCTCAGTCCAAGCTTCTTCAACAGCTATGCGACCGTCTCGAGTCACAAGACCATAAATGGACCCATCTGGAGAGGACAGTGGCGACGAATGAAGATAACATCGCCAAGTTACAAGAGAAGCTAGGCGATGGTGAGATTGAAGTCTTCCGACAGGAGCTCACGCGATCCGTGGAAGCGCTGGTCGACGCACAGGCTGCAGAATTCAAGAAGACGACATTGGATCGAGTGGACGATATGGTTGCGGAGACAACTGCACGGGTCGTCGTGTTGGAGAGCGTTACTTCGGACCTCGAGTCTTGGAGGCCACGTATCGAACACTCGGTGGGCGAAGTCACAATCTCCATCGACACGCTGCGTTCAGAACTCGCTCGATTGACGCATATTCTGGAACGCACTGGAGGCGAAGAGCAAAAGGGCCAGGAGAGCGTTTTGGGTCCTCCTCCTGCCATGAACTACGGGCACAGCGCTGCTCCACAACCACGGGAGTATGGATTTGGGTATCATCCAGTCCCAAACCATCTCCCGGCCAATGGTATACATCCCCCTCGCCCACCTCATACTCACTCTGGATTCCACTATCCTGGTTCCTGGAATCATTTTGGTCATACATCTGATTTGTTTGGGGGTGAGGGACCGAGATATAACAGCCTGGGAAATTTACCTAAGCTTAATTTTCCATCGTTTGACGGGGAGAATCCTAAGCTGTGGCAAAAGAGGTGCGAAGACTATTTCCATATGTATGCTGTTGATCCTAGTGTTTGGATACGTGTGGCTACAATGCAATTTACCGGACCAGCTGCTCGTTGGTGGCAATCAGTAGAATATAGAGCACCTACCATGTCGTGGGGAGAGTTTGGGTCTATGATTCTTGAGAGGTTTGGCAAGGATCAGCATCAAGGGCTGCTTAGACAACTCTTCCACATTAGACAAACGAGTTCAGTGACTGCCTATGTCGATGAGTTTTTTCAGTTAGTTGATAAACTGAATGCCTACCAAGTTCAGTCTGATCCTTTGTATTATACAATGAAATTTGTGGATGGACTTAGAGATGATATTAAAGCAGTGGTTATGCTTCAACGTCCCCACGATCTCGATACTGCTACGGTTCTTGCTCAATTGCAGGAGGAAGCTGGCACTCTAACGAGGAAAGGAGGCTCCAAATGGCCTGATTCTAACGTGGCCTTCAAATCACGCCAGGCGTTTGGTCCAGCACACACTTCTCGAGAGCTTAAGTCACCCATTGTTGTGAAGCCTGATGAAAAGCATGCTAGGATTCCTTCTGCTTCTTCTACAGATGATCGGATTGCCTCTCTGTATGCATATCGCAAAGCTAAAGGACTTTGTTACAAATGTGGGCAGCAATATGCACGAGGTCATCGCTGTTCTGAAACTGTCCAGTTACATGTGGTGGAAGAATTGTGGCAGATGATCCAATGCTCAGATTCTGAAGAATGTCAAGTGGAGTCTGGGGAGGAGGAACCTGAAATCAATGCCCTCCATTTGTCTCAGGCAGCTGTGGATGGTACTGATGCTCCTCGTACCATTAAGTTTGTGGGTCATATTGCTGGTGTTGACATTCTAGCATTGCTGGATTCTGGGAGCACCCATTCATTTCTTAGTGCTGCAGTGGCTTCATCTATTCCTGCAGTAACTTCTATGTGTCAACCGTTGCAAGTTCAAGTAGCTAATGGTAAATATATGACTTGTGCTCATCAGATTGTCGATGCAACTTGGGCTATTGGTGGAGTCTCATTTTCTTCTACGCTCAGGATATTACCACTGACCACTTATGACCTCATTATTGGCATGGATTGGCTAGAACGTCATAGTCCTATGCTGCTCCATTGGTCCCAGAAGTGGCTCAGCCTTCCAGTCAAGGGTACATTCGTTACGCTACAAGGAGTTAAATCTTCAGTCATGCAGTCAGCGATGATCCAAGTATGCAGTCTACAAGAGTTGACTGACAAAGAACAGTCTGCTGTAGCTAATCTACCTGATGATATTCAGCAGCTTATTTCTCAGTTCTCTTCAGTCTTCGAAGTACCCAAAGCGATGCCTCCGATCAGAGATTGTGACCATCAAATTCCTTTGATCCAGGGCGCAAGACCAGTACAAATGAGACCATATCGATACGCTCCTGCATTGAAAAATGAGATAGAGCACCAAGTAGAGGATATGCTGCAAACTGGCATTATCCAACCCAGCCATAGTAACTTTGCTTCTTCAGTCATACTGGTGAAAAAGAAGGATAACACGTACCGTTTTTGTGTTGATTACAGACATTTGAATGCGCTAACAATTAAGACCAAGTATCCTGTTCCTGTGATAGATGAATTTTTGGATTAATTACATGGAGCTGCTTGGTTCTCTACTCTTGATTTGCGTGCTGGATTTCATCAGATTCGTATGAGTCCTAAAGATCAACACAAGACGGCATTCCAAACTCATCACGGCCATTTCGAGTTCAGAGTTATGCCTTTTGGGCTTTCGGGTGCACCAGCAACATTCCAAAGTGCTATGAACACTACACTTGCTCCTCTACTAAGGAAATGTGTACTTGTGTTTTTTGATGATATTTTGATCTACAGCAAAACATGGCCAGATCATATACATCATCTTCAACAAGTACTTTCTATTCTTCATGAAGATCAGTGGTACATCAAACTTTCTAAGTGTGCTTTTGGACAACAACACATCTCTTATCTGGGACATGTTATTAGCCAACAAGGGGTGGCTACTGACCCAACTAAAGTGGAAGCGGTATCTTCTTGGCCCACCCCGACTAATTGCAAAGACCTTCGAGGATTTCTGGGTCTTGCAGGGTATTATAGAAAGTTTGTCAGGAATTTTGGCGTCATTGCCCGACCCCTTAATGATTTGCTGAAAAAAGGAGCGTTGTTTGTGTGGACGCAAGTACAAGAAGAAGCCTTTCAGGTTCTCAAACAGTCCCTCGTTTCTGCTCCAGTATTGGTCCTACCAGATTTTTCCAAAACCTTTACGGTTGAAACTGATGCTTCTGGTAAAGGTATAGGTGCAGTTTTATTGCAGGGTGGTCATCCACTAGCATTTGTTAGTAAGGCCTTGGGTGTTAAAAATCAGGGACTGTCCACATATGAAAAAGAGTATCTGGCAATATTGTTGGTAGTAGACAAATGGCGCCAGTATCTCCAACACTCTGAGTTTGTGATCTATTCTGACCATAGAAGCCTTTCTCATCTGACTGAGCAAAAATTGACTACACCGTGGCAGCAACGAGTATTTTCTAAACTTTTGGGGCTCCAATATCGTATTGTCTATAAGAAAGGAGCTGACAATGGAGCAGCTGATGCCCTTTCTCGACGTCCACATCCTCAACCAACATGCTTCAGCATTACTTCAGTGGTACCTCAGTGGATGCATCATGTCATTGACAGTTATGTTGATGATGCCTATTCACAGAAACTTCTTGCTGCCTTGACTGTGGATGTTTCGGGTTCAGCCCCTTTTACTTTACATTCAGGCATTATCAAATACAAAGGCAGGGTGTGGATTGGAGCTACTGGGAATCTTCAACTTCAAATAGTTACTGCTTTACATGACAGCCCCATTGGAGGTCATTCAGGGTTTCCTGTGACTTATAGAAGAATTAAACAATTGTTTGCATGGAAGGGTATGAAATCCCACATAAAAGAGTTTGTGGCTGCTTGCTCGGTCTGCCAGCAGTCTAAACCTGATAGAAGCAAATATCCAGGATTGCTTCAACCATTACCTGTTCCTGAAACTGCATGGCAGATAATCAGTTTGGACTTCATCGAGGGTCTTCCCAAATCCATCAATGCTGATACTATTTTGGTGGTAGTCGACATGTTCTCTAAATATGCTCATTTTGTGCCACTTCTTCATCCATTTTCAGCATTGAAAGTAGCTCAATTATTTCTGGATTCGGTTTACAAGTTGCATGGTTTGCCGCAATCCATTGTCTCAGACCGTGATAAGATTTTTACAAGTCGGCTGTGGCAGGAACTCTTCAGATTATCAGGCACCACATTGAAGTTGAGTTCTTCCTATCATCCTCAAACGGACGGGCAGACCGAGCGTGTTAATCAGTGTTTGGAAACCTTTCTTCGCAGCTTTGCACACGCTTGCCCAAAGAAGTGGGTTCATTGGCTATCTCTGGCCGAGTACTGGTATAATACTAGTTTTCATTCTTCACTGGGCAGGTCTCCCTTTGAGGTATTATATGGCAGGTCTCCACGACACTTTGGGCTCTCTACGGCTGATACGACGACACAGCTCGATCTGCAGACTTGGTTAGATCAGCGTGAGCTTATGGTGAATTTGGTACGACAACACCTTCACAGAGCCCAACAAAGGATGAAGTTTCAAGCTGATAAGAATCGGACTGAACGGGAGTTCAAAGTAGGCGATATGGTGTATCTCAAGCTCCAGCCTTATGTGCAAACATCGGTGGCCACTCGAGCAAACCATAAACTCAGTTTTAAATATTTTGGTCCGTATCCCATTATCCAACGCATTGGAGCTGTTGCTTACAAACTTCAATTGCCCTCTTCAGCTACCATTCATCCGGTGGTCCATGTGTCTCAGCTCAAGCGTTCGGTGGGTCCTCAGGCAGTGAGTGCAACCCTTCCCGATGCTACCACTCATTTTCAGGTTCCTCTGCACATTTTCGACCGTAGGGTGGTGCTTCGCGGAGGCAAATCTGTTCGGCAGGTGCTGATTGGGTGGTCAGACTCCGATGCAGCACTTTCGACTTGGGAAGATGAGGAGGCTTTACGTGTCCGATTTCCATCAGCGCCGGCTTGGGGTCAAGCGGCTTCTCAAGGGGAGGAGAATGTCAGCATACCATCGGCTTCAGTACACTTTGAACACCAATCGGCAAGCGCAGGAGCGAATGAAGCTGATGTTGGAAGGATGGGCCGCCGCGTGCGCAGGCCCAATACGCGGGTGACGGGAGCCGAATGGATGACTTGACTAATGGGTCGTGGGCTGTGTCCAGTATATTGTTGTACAAATACTCGATGGGATGCTGCTAATAGAGTTGTCGAATAACAGAACAATATTCGTCCATTCCTTCCGTTCTTCTTCCTCGGACCTCTCCCACCGATGTTTGCACATAAGGCTGGAGCTTGAGATACACCATATCGCCTACTTTGAACTCCCGTTCAGTCCGATTCTTATCAGCTTGAAACTTCATCCTTTGTTGGGCTCTGTGAAGGTGTTGTCGTACCAAATTCACCATAAGCTCACGCTGATCTAACCAAGTCTGCAGATCGAGCTGTGTCGTCGTATCAGCCGTAGAGAGCCCAAAGTGTCGTGGAGACCTGCCATATAATACCTCAAAGGGAGACCTGCCCAGTGAAGAATGAAAACTAGTATTATACCAGTACTCGGCCAGAGATAGCCAATAAACCCACTTCTTTGGGCAAGCGTGTGCAAAGCTGCGAAGAAAGGTTTCCAAACACTGATTAACACGCTCGGTCTGCCCGTCTTGGGTCTTCCTCCTCTTGGCTTCGCCGTCGAGGTCCGGCCGGGGGGCGACGACGCCCTTGTTGGCTTCCCTGCATGAGTCGATCCACTCGCTGTAGACATCGATGGGCTCCGTCAGCGCGTGAGCCTTGGTGGCGTAGGACTCCGTGCATATGTTGCACGACGCCACGGCGAACGGCCGGCGTTCCTTGAGAAAGATGTTGCACTGGACGCTGCCCGGGTGGCTGCAGAAGGGGCAGGTGAAGTCGGTCTCCAGCTGCTTCTTGGGCTTCGCCGTCAGCTTGGAGGTCCTCGACTTCCTCTTCCCCATCGCTAACTCGCTGGTGCTGGTGGTGGTGGTGCTGCTGCTGGTGATGACGACGACGATGGACTCGAGAGGGCGAAGCGCAGCGCAGATGGTGCGTGCGATGAGTTGCATTGCGTTGCATATGGGCGCGTGGTGTTTATTTATATACGCAACTCCTGGAGTCCGATACGCGGTGAGAGTCCCACCTGTCCAAACAAATCCCATCTGGAATCCACGGTGGAGAGCGTCAAGGACTCCATCCCATCGACGCCGTTCGTGCAGAGCTATCCAAGGTCTCCAAGTTACTTGAGCGAGGCATCTGTTGTGGACAGAGGGTCCCACCTGTCCAAACAAATCCTATCTGGACAAAAAAAAGAGCATCGCCATCTTATCGTTGCACCATCGTAAATGTCCTGACTAATCTTCTATTGGATTGGACATTTGGATAGCAGCAGTTTTACGATTCATTGTAATCTTTTTTTGTTAAATATATTTTATTTAAATAGTTTTATAGGAGAAGCTTATTTTTTATGTTCTCACACAAAGAATGGACAGATGTAAAAGTTAAAAAAACCATGGCTATCTTTTTTCTCTCTCAGCCATATATAATATAAAGTTGTTCGTAAATCTATTGTGTGAAATCTTTTTTTTCAAATAACTCAGTTTCACATAAAAATCAGCTTCACTAGCGACCTTATGCACACTAGGAAGGACTTGTTTGGATAGTCTAGTATTCACCCTAATGCACGTAGGTTGAAGAGGATTATAGTGTAAATTAAACTAATTTACACCCTAATCCACCTCAACTCATTTGTATTAGGGTGAATGCTAGACTATCCAAACATAGCCTAAGAGCATCTCTAAAAGTTATGTAAACAACTCCCTAAATATGAATTTTAAAAGTTTTTCAGTAAAACTATTCTCCAACAGTTATGTAAAGCAGGTTCTTAAATTTACAAACTCCCTACAAAATCCAATTTCATCCCTATATTTACCAACCGCGTTGGGACTCGCTTAATCAATTTGGTTCTAAATCCATCGCGAAAACCATATTTCGGCCACTGTTTTGCGTCATCCCACCGTCCCGTTGAGCACAAATCTATCTCCAATACCATGTGTTGTCTTCATGCCGTTGCCGCGGCGACCTTCTGGTCTTCCATCGACAACTTCGAACTTCCAAGACATTATGGAAGGTTGTTGATGTGCTAGCTCAATTAAAAGTAGAAAACATGCTTACTTTTTTTTGTTGACGTGGATAATTTTAAAAATTAGCAACCAATAAATAGAGAACTGTTGGAGCACACACATTTTTCTACTCCTTAAAATTATTTAGCAACTTCTTAAATTTATATTTTAGGGTGCTAAATTTACATAACTATTGGAGATGCTCTAAGGTGCCTATGTTAACAATACGACAAATCTAATTAAAGGAAACAATGTGAATACACATTAATAATCGTGGCAAAAGTGATCGGGACAACGAGAGGGCAACAAATATAAATCTTTGTTTTTTATCCTAAGCTCTGTAATTGTGTATCAAAATAAAGTGAATATACATTAAGGATAATGGGTTTATAAAAAAGTTGAGTATCATTATAAATAATATCACTTCTAATGTATATCTAGAAATCAACCAAACTCTGGTGTGCTTAATAATTTCTTATACTTCTTCGGGAATGTTGTCTTTAGATTCATTCTCCTTGTACTTTATCAATTCTATAAAAAAAATTGGTCCTCAGTACATCCTTAGTCTATACACTTGGTGAAAGTCGCCTAGAGGGGGGTGAATAGGGCGAATCTGAAATTTATAAACTTAAACACAACTACAAGCCGGGTTAGCGTCAGAAATATAAACGAGTCCGAGAGAGAGGGCGCAAAACAAATCGTGAGCGAATAAAGAGTGAGACACGATGATTTGTTTTACCGAGGTTCGGTTCTTGCAAACCTACTCTCCGTTGAGGTGGTCACAAAGACCGGGTCTTTTTCAACCCTTTCCCTCTCTCAAACGGTCCCTCGGACCGAGTGAGCTTCTCTTCTCAATCAAACGGGACAAGTCCCCGCAAGGACCACCACACAATTGGTGTCTCTTGCCTCAGTTACAATTGAGATGATCACAAGAAAGAATGAGAAAGAAAAGAAGCGATCCAAGCGCAAGAGCTCAAATGAACACGACAAATCACTCTCTCTAATCACTAAAGCTTTGTGTGGAGTTGGGAGAGGATTTGATCTCTTTGGTGTGTCTTGTATTGAATGCTAGCTCTTGTAAGGTGTAGAAGAGTGGAAACTTGGATGCCATTGAATGTGGGGTGGTTGGGGTATTTATAGCCCCAACCACCAAAATATGGTTGTTGGAAGTGTGCTGTCGCATGGCGCACCGGACAGTCCGGTGCGCCACCGGACACTGTCCGGTGCGCCAGCCACGTCAGCAGACCGTTGGGGTTCGACGGTTGGAGCTCTGACTTGTGGGGCCTCTGGGCTGTCCGGTGGTGCACCGGACAGGTCCTGTAGACTGTCCGGTGCGCCTCCTGCGCGTGCTCTGACTCTGGCGTGCACTGTAGCGCATTTAATGCGGTTGCAGTCGACCGTTGCGCGCGAAGTAGCCGTTGCTCCACTGGCACACCGGACAGTCCGGTGAATTATAGCGGAGCACCCTCTGTCTTTTCCCGAAGGTGAAGAGTTTGGCCTCGAGTGCCCTGGTGCACCGGACACTGTCCGGTGGTGCACCGGACAGTCCGGTGCGCCAGACCAGGGTGCCTTTCGGGTTGTCTTTTGCTCTCTTGTTTGAACCCTTTTCTTGGTCTTTTTATTGGCTTATTGTGAACCTTTGGCACCTGTAGAACTTATAGACTAGAGCAAACTAGTTAGTCCAATTATTTGTGTTGGGCAATTCAACCACCAAAATCAATTAGGAAATAGGTGTAAGCCTAATTCCCTTTCAATCTCCCCCTTTTTGGTGATTGATGCCAACACAAACCAAAGCAAATATAGAAGTGAATAATTGAACTAGTTTGCATAATTGTAAGTGCAAAGGTTACTTGGAATTGAGCCAATATAAATTCTCATAAAATATGCATGGATTGTTTCTTTATCTTTAACATTTTGGACCACGCTTGCACCACATGTTTTGTTTTTGCAAATTCTTTTGTAAATTCTTTTTAAAGACTTTTTGCAAATGGTCAAAGGTAATGAATAAGATTTTGAGAAGCATTTTCAAGATTTGAAATTTTCTCCCCCTGTTTCAAATGCTTTTCCTTTGACTTAAACAAAACTCCCCCTCAACAAATTTCTCCTCTTAGTGTTCAAGAGGGTTTTAAGATATCAATTTTTGAAGGTGCTACTTTCTCCCCCTTTTGAATATAATAAGATACCAATTGAGAAAATAGGATACCGATTGAAAAATTCATCATTTCAAGACCGTTTAAATTTTTGAAAATTTGTGGTGGTGCGGTCCTTTTGCTTTGGGCTAATACTTTCTCCCCCTTTGGCATGAATCGCCAAAAACAGATACTTTGAGTGAAATATAAGCCCTTATCTAACTACTTTCTCCCCTTTGCCTAATAAAACATGAGTGAAGATTATACCAAAGATGGAGAGTTTGACCGGAGCGACGGCAAATGATGAGTTATGGAGTGGAGTGGAAGCCTTTGTCTTCGCCGAAGACTCCAATTCCCTTTCAATACACCTATGACTTGGCTTGAGATTCACTTGAAAACACATTAGTCATAGCACATAAAAGAGACATGATCAAAGGTATATGAATGAGCTATGTATGCAAGACATCAAAAGAAATTCCTAGAATCAAGAATATTTAGCTCATGCCTAAGTTTGTTAAAAGTTTGTTCATCAAGTGGCTTTATATGAATATGCAATCTCGATATCTCCCTTTTGTTGGTGATCCCTAAGAAAATGATACCGAATGGCTATGTGTTTAGTGCGGCTATGCTCAACGGGATTATCCGCCATGCGGATTGCACTCTCATTATCACATAGAAGAGGAACTTTGGTTAATTTGTAACCATAGTCCCTAAGGGTTTGCCTCATCCAAAGCAATTGCCCGCAACAATGGCCTGCGGCAATGTACTCGGCTTCGGCGGTAGAAAGAGCTACGGAATTTTGCTTCTTTGAAGCCCAAGACACCAAGGATCTTCCCAAGAACTGGCAAGTCCCTGATGTGCTCTTTCTATTAATTTTACACCCCGCCCAATCAGCATCCGAATAACCAATTAAATCAAATGTGGATCCCCTAGGATACCAAAGCCCAAACTTAGGAGTATGAACTAGCTATCTCAAGATTCGTTTTACGGCCGTAAGGTGAGCTTCCTTAGGGTCGGCTTGGAATCTTGCACACATGCATACGGAAAGCATAATATCCGGTCGAGATGGAAATAAATATAGTAAAGAGCCTATCATCGACCGGTATACCTTTTGATCGACAGATTTACCTCCCGTGTCGAGGTCGAGATGCCCATTGGTTCCCATGGGAGTCTTGATGGGCTTGGCATCCTTCATTCCAAACTTGTTTAGAATGTCTTGAATATACTTTGTTTGGCTAATGAAGGTGCCCTATTGGAGTTGCTTCACTTGAAATCCCAAGAAGTACTTCAACTCCCCCATCATAGACATCTCGAATTTATGTGTCATGATCCTACTAAATTCCTCACAAGTAGATTCGTTAGTAGACCCAAATATAATATCATCAACATAAATTTGGCATACAAATAAATCATTGTCAAGAGTTTTAGTAAATAAAGTAGGATCAGCTTTTCCGACTTTGAAGCCATTAGTGATAATAAAATCTCTTAGGCATTCATACCATGCTCTTGGGGCTTGCTTGAGCCCATAAAGCGCCTTAGAGAGTTTGTAAACATGGTTAGGGTACTCACTATCTTCAAAGCCGGGAGGTTGCTCAACATAGACCTCTTCTTTGATTGGTCCATTGAGGAAGGCACTTTTCACGTCCATTTGGTAAAGCTTAAAGCCATGGTAAGTAGCATAGGCAAGTAATATACGAATGGACTCAAGCCTAGCTACGGGTGCATAGGTTTCACCGAAATCCAAACCTTTGACTTGTGAATATCCTTTGGCTACAAGTCGGGCCTTGTTCCTTGTCACCATACCATGCTCATCTTGCTTGTTGCGGAAGACCCATTTGGTTCCTACAACATTTTGATTAGGACGTGGAACCAAATGCCATACCTCGTTCCTAGTGAAGTTGTTGAGCTCCTCTTGCATCGCCACCACCCAATCCGAATCTTGTAGTGCTTCCTCTACCTTGTGTGGCTCAATAGAGGAAACAAAAGAGTAATGCTCACAAAAATGTGCAACACGAGATCTAGTGGTTACCCCCTTATGAATATCGTCGAGGATGGTGTCGACGGGGTGATCTCGTTGGATTGCTTGGTGGACTCTTGGGTGTGGCGGCCTTGATTCTTCATCCTCCTTGTCTTGATCATTTGCATCTCCCCCTTGATAATTGCCATCATCTTGAGGTAGCTCATTTTCTTGATCTTCTCCTTCATCATCTTGAGCCTCATCCTCATTTTGAGTTGGTGGAGATGCTTGCGTGGAGGAGGATGGTTGATCTTGTGCATTTGGAGGCTCTTCGGATTCTTTAGGACACACATCCCCAATGGACATGTTCCTTAGCGCGACGCACGGAGCCTCTTCATCACCTATCTCATCAAGATCAACTTGCTCTACTTGAGAGCCGTTAGTCTCATCAAACACAACGTCACAAGAAACTTCAACTTGTCCAGAGGACTTGTTAAAGACTCTATATGCCCTTGTGTTTGAATCATATTCTAGTAAAAAGCCTTCTACAGTCTTAGGAGCAAATTTAGATTTTCTACCCTTTTTAACAAGAATAAAGCATTTGCTACCAAAGACTCTAAAATATGAAATATTGGGCTTTTTACCGGTTAGGAGTTCGTATGATGTCTTCTTGAGGATTCGGTGTAGATATAACCGATTGATGGCGTAGCAGGCGGTGTTGACCGCCTCGGCCCAAAACCGATCCGAAGTCTTGTACTCATCAAGCATGGTCCTTGCCATGTCCAATAGAGTTCTATTCTTCCTCTCCACTACACCATTTTGTTGTGGCGTGTAGGGAGAAGAGAACTCATGCTTGATGCCCTCCTCCTCAAGGAAGCCTTCAATTTGAGAGTTCTTGAACTCCGTCCCGTTGTCGCTTCTAATTTTCTTGATCCTTAAGCCGAACTCATTTTGAGCTCGTCTCAAGAATCCTTTTAAGGTCTCTTGGGTATGAGATTTTTCCTGCAAAAAGAAAACCCAAGTGAAGCAAGAATAGTCATCCACAATAACTAGACAGTACTTACTCCCACCGATGCTTATGTAAGTTATCGGGCCGAATAGATCCATGTGTAGGAGCTCCAGCGGCCTGTCAGTCGTCATGATGTTCTTGTGTGGATGATGAGTCCCAACTTGCTTCCCTGCCTGACATGCGCTATAAATCCTGTATTTCTCAAAATGAACATTTGTTAGTCCCAAAATGTGTTCTCCCTTTAGAAGCTTATAAAGATTCTTCATTCCAACATGTGCTAGTCGGCGATGCCAGAGCCAGCCCATGTTAGTCTTAGCAATTAAGCAAGTGTCGAGTTCAGCTCTATCAAAATCTACTAAGTATAGCTGACCCTCTAACACTCCCTTAAATGCTATTGAATCATCACTTCTTCTAAAGAAAGTAACACCTACATCTGTGAAAAGACAGTTGTCGGCGTTTCGACCCCGGGGGGTCCCTGGACCGACGAGTAAACTGTCGCCGCGTGCCCCAGCCCAGATGGGTCGGCGTGAGACGGAGCGCGAAGGGGGGAAACAGGGAGACGGGCGTAAAGGGGAAACCCGCGGCCTTCGTGTTTGTCCCGCGCCCAGGTCGGGTGCGCTTGCAGTAGGGGGTTACAAGCGTCCGCGTGGGAGAGGGCAAGAGGCTTATGCGCGCTGTCTCGTTCCCCCGCGCGGCCAACCTTCTCATAAGAGAGCCCTGGACCTTCCTTTTATAGGCGTAAGGAGAGGGTCCAGGTGTACAATGGGGGGTGTAGCAGTGTGCTAACGTGTCTAGCAGAGAGGAGCTAGTGCCCTAAGTACATGCCGTCGTGGCAGCCGGAGAGGTTTTGGCACCCTGTTTATGTGATGTCGTGGCCGTCGGAGGAGCGCCGGAGCCTTGTGGAAGGACAGCTGTCGGGGCTGTCGAGTCCTTGCTGATGTCTCCTTGCTTCCGTAAGGGGCTGAGAGCCATCGTCGTCATGGAGCACGTGGGGCGCCATCATTATTTGTTTACCGGGGCGAGCCAGATGGGACGCCGGTCTTGTTCCCCGTAGCCTGAGCTAGCTAGGGGTAGGGTAATGATGGCCCCCCTGTGACGTGGTCGGTCCGAGCCCTGGGTCGGGCGAGGCAGTGGCTCCTCCGAGGTCGAGGTCGAATCTGTCTTCCGAGGTCGAGGACGAGTCCAAACCCTGGGTCGGGCGAGGCGGAGACCATCGTCTGAGGACAAGGCTGAGTCTGAGCCCTGGGGTCGGGCGAGGTGGAGTTCGTCGTCTTCCGGAGCCGAGTCCAAGTCCGAGCCCTGGGGTCGGGCGAGGCGGAGTTCGTCGTCTTCCGAAGCCGAGGCCGAGTCCGAGCCCTAGGGTCGGGCGAGGCGGAGTTCGTCGTCTTCCGGAGCCGAGGCTGAGTCGGGGGCCGAGCCCTGGGGTCGGGCGAGGCGGAGCTTCCTATGGCGCCCGAAGCCGGACTTGGCTGCTGTCAATCTCACTCTGTTGAGTGGCACAACAGTCGGAGTGGCGCTGGCGGCGCTGTCCTCTTGTCAGGCCGGTCAACGGAGCGGCGAAGTGACTGTGGTCACTTCGGCTCTATCGACTGGAGGGCGCGCGTCAGGATAGGGTGTCAGGCCATCCTTGCATTAAATGCTTCTGTGATACGGTCGGTCGGTGTGGCGATCTGGCCAAGGTTGCTTCTTGGCGAAGACTGGGCCTCGGGCGAGCCAAAGGTGTGTCCGTTGCTTGAGGGGGCCCTCGGGCGAGACGTGAATCCTCCGGGGTCGGCTGCCCTTGCCCGAGGCTGGGCTCGGGCGTGGCGAGATCGTGTCACTTGAGTGGACCGAGCCTTGACTTAATCGCACCCATCAGGCCTTTGCAGCTTTGTGCTGATGGGGGTTACCAGCTGAGATTAGGAGTCTTGGGGGTACCCCTAATTATGGTCCCCGACAACAGTTGTAGCCCATTTTGCATAATTGAGAAACAGAAAGCAAATTGTAATCTAAAGAGTCTACAAGAAAAAACATTGGAAATGGAATGGTCAGGTGATATAGAAATTTTACCCAATCCTTTGACCAAACCTTGATTTCCATCCCCGAATGTGATAGCTCGTTGGGGATCTTGGTTTTTCTCGTAGGAGGATAACATCTTCTTCTCCCCTGTCATGTGGTTTGTGCACCCGCTATCGATGATCCAACTTGAGCCCCCGGATGCATAAACCTACAAAACAAATTTAGTTCTTGCTTTTAGGTACCCAAATGGTTTTGGGTCCTTTGACATTAGACACAAGAACTTTGGGTACCCAAACACAAGTCTTTGATCCCTTGTGTTTGCCCCCAACATATTTGGCAACTACCTTACCGGATTTGTAAGTTAAAACATATGATGCATCAAGAGTCTTAAATGAGATGTTAGAATCATTTGATGCAGTAGGAGTTTTCTTCTTAGACAATTTTGCACGGGTTGATTGCCTAGAACTAGATGTCTCACCCTTATACATAAAAGCATGGTTAGGGCCAGAGTGATACTTCCTAGAGTGAATTCTCCTAATTTTGCTCTCGGGATAACCGGCAGGGTATAAAATGTAACCCTCGTTATCCTGAGGCATGGGAGCCTTGCCCTTAACAAAATTAGACAATCTTTTAGGAGGGGCATTAAGTTTGACATTGTCTCCCTCTTGGAAGCCAATGCCATCCTTTATGCCAGGGCGTCTCCCACTATAGAGCATGCTTCTAGCAAATTTAAATTTTTCGTTTTCTAAGTCATGCTCGGCAATTTTAGCATCTAATTTTGCTATATGATCATTTTGTTGTTTAATTAAAGTCATGTGATCATGAATAGCATCAATGTTAATATCTCTACATCTAGTACAAATGGAAGTATGCTCAACGGTAGATGTAGAGGGTTTGCAAGATTTTAGTTCTACAACCTTAGCATGTAATATATCATTTTCACTTCTAAGGTTAGAAATAGTAACATTGCAAACATCAAAATCTTTAGCTTTAGCAATCAATTTTTCATTTTCATTTTTAAGGCTAGCAAGAGAGATATTTAATTCTTTAATCTTAGCAAGCAAATCAACATTATCATTTCTAAGATTGGGAATTGAAACATCACAAGCATTTGAATCAACCTTAGCAATTAAATTTGCATTCTCATTTCTAAGGTTGGTAATAACATCATGGAAAGTGCTTAGCTCACTAGATAGTTTTTCACATTTTTCTACTTCTATAGCGTAAGCATTTTTAACCTTAACATGCTTCTTGTTTTCTTTAATAAGGAAGTCCTCTTGGGTGTCCAAGAGATCATCCTTCTCATGAATAGCACTAATCAATTCATTTAATTTTTTCTTTTTGTTGCATGTTTAGGTTGGCAAAAAGGATGTGGAAGTTATCCTCCTCATTACTAGCATTATCCTCATCATTAGAGGTTTCATATTTAGTGGAGGATCTTGATTTTACCTTCTTCCTTTTGCCGTCTTTTGCCATGAGGCACTTGTGGCCGACGTTGGGGAAGAGAAGACCCTTGGTGATGGCGATGTTTGCGGCGTCCTCGTCGGTGGAGCTCTCGTCGGAGTCCCATTCCCGACAAACATGGGCATCACAGCCCTTCTTCTTGTAGTACCTCTTCTTCTCCTTTCTTCTCCCCTTCTTGTTGTCACCCCTGTCACTATCACTAGATAATGGACATTTTGCAATAAAATGACCGGGCTTACCACATTTGTAGCACACTTTCTTGGAGCGGGGCTTGTAATCTTTCCCCCTCCTTTGCTTAAGGATTTGGCGGAAGCTCTTGATGATGAGTGTCATTTCCTCGTTGTCGAGCTTGGAGGCGTCGATGGGTGTTCTACTTGATGTAGACTCCTCCTTCTTCTCCTCCGTTGCCTTGAATGCAACCGGTTGTGCTTCGGACGTGGAGGGGCCATCTAGCTCGCTGATTTTCTTTGAGCCTTTGATCATCAATTCAAAGCTCACAAAGTTTCCTATCACTTCCTCGGGAGTCATTAGTGTATATCTAGGATTACCACGAATTAATTGAACTTGAGTAGGGTTAAGGAAAACAAGTGATCTAAGAATAACCTTAACCATTTTGTGGTCATCCCATTTTTTGCTCCCGAGGTTGCGCACTTGGTTCACCAAGGTTTTGAGCCGGTTGTACATGTCTTGTGGCTCCTCCCCTTGGCGAAGTCGGAAGCGACCAAGCTCCCCCTCGATTGTTTCCCGCTTGGTGATTTTGGTCACCTCGTCTCCTTCGTGCGCGGTCTTTAGCACGTCCCAAATCTCCTTAGCACTCTTCAACCCTTGCACCTTATTATACTCCTCTCGACTTAGAGAGGCGAGGAGTATAGTTGTGGCTTGGGAGTTGAAGTGTTGGATTTGGGCCACTTCATCCTCATCATAGTCTTCATCCCCTACGGATGGTACCTGTACACCAAACTCAACAACATCCCATATACTTTTGTGGAGTGAGGTTAGGTGATATCGCATCATATCACTCCACCTAGCATAATCTTCACCATCAAACGTTGGTGGTTTGCCCAATGGGACGGAAAGTAATGGCGTATGTTTAGAAATGCGAGGATAGCGTAGAGGGATCTTACTAAACTTCTTGCGCTCATGGCGCTTAGAAGTTACGGACGGCGTGTCGGAGCCGGAGGTGGATGGTGACGAGGAGTCGGTCTCGTAGTAGACCACCTTCCTCATCTTCTTATTCTTGTCACCGCTCCGACGCGACTTGTGTGAAGGGGATTCCTTTTCCTTCCCCTTCCCTTTGTTGTAGGACTCTCCCGATGGAGCCTTCCCGTGGCTTGTAATGGGCTTCTCGCCGGTCCCCATCTCTTTCTTGGCGTGATCTCCCGACATCACTTCGAGCGGTTAGGATCTAATGAAGCACCGGGCTCCGATACCAATTGAAAGTCGCCTAGAGGGGGGGTGAATAGGGTGAATCTGAAATTTATAAACTTAAACACAACTACAAGCCGGGTTAGCGTCAGAAATATAAACGAGTTCGAGAGAGAGGGCGCAAAACAAATCGTGAGCGAATAAAGAGTGAGACACGATGATTTGTTTTACCGAGGTTCGGTTCTTGCAAACCTACTCCCCGTTGAGGTGGTCACAAAGACCGGGTCTTTTTCAACCCTTTTCCTCTCTCAAACGGTCCCTCAGACCGAGTGAGCTTCTCTTCTCAATCAAACGGGACAACAAGTCCCCGCAAGGACCACCACACAATTGGTGTCTCTTGCCTCGGTTATAATTGAGATGATCACAAGAAAGAATGAGAAAGAAAAGAAGCGATCCAAGCGCAAGAGCTCAAATGAACACGACAAATCACTCTCTCTAATCACTAAAGCTTTGTGTGGAGTTGGGAGAGGATTTGATCTCTTTGGTGTGTCTTGTATTGAATGCTAGCTCTTGTAAGGTGTAGAAGAGTGGAAACTTGGATGCCATTGAATGTGGGGTGGTTGGGGTATTTACAGCCCCAACCACCAAAATATGGCTGTTGGAAGTGTGCTGTCGCTTGGCGCACCGGACAGTCCAGTGCGCCAGCCACGTCAGCAGACCGTTGGGGTTCGACCGTTGGAGCTCTGACTTGTGGGGCCTCTGGGCTGTCCGGTGGTGCACCGGACAGGTACTGTAGACTGTCCAGTGCGCCTCCCGCGCGTGCTCTGACTCTGGCGCGCACTGTAGCGCATTTAATGCGGCTGCAGTCGACCGTTGCGCGCGAAGTAGTCGTTGCTTCGCTGGCACACCGGACAGTCCGGTGTGCACCAGACACTGTCCGGTGACTCACCGGACAGTCCGGTGAATTATAGCGGAGCGCCCTCTGTCTTTTCCCAAAGGTGAAGAGTACGACCTCGAGTGCCCTGGTGCACCAGACACTGTCCGGTGGCACATCGGACAGTCCGGTGCGCCAGACCAGGGTGCCTTTCGGGTTGTCTTTTGCTCTCTTGTTTGAACCCTTTTCTTAGTCTTTTTATTGGCTTATTGTGAACCTTTGGCACCTGTAGAACTTATAGACTAGAGCAAACTAGTTAGTCCAATTATTTGTGTTGGGCAATTCAACCACCAAAATCAATTAGGAAATATGTGTAAGCCTAATTCCTTTCACTTGGTATTACATATCATTGAACTCGATTAGTAATTAGTTATAGAAGAACGATAGTGACCAAGTATTATGCTCCGTTTGGATGTCGATATTGGAGAGCATGGAATGGAATTGGATTCAACTACAAATCAGGCATGGTATTGAAATGAGACATAGTTCCAATTCTATTCTTTGGATGTCACTGAATTAGTGTTTGGAATTGTGTGGTCTAATTCCACTTAATACAGATGAGTGATGCTCTGTATTGGGAGAGGGACTTCCTAGTTATAGTTCAATTCCAGAGAATTGAGTACGTATGATTAATATTTTGCTTTCTCTTACTCGTACAACTTTTGCTTGATTTACTTCTTTACCTACTTTCTCCATTGGTTAATGGGCTTAACTAGAAGAGAAATTTCATGAACATTTTTATAATGGAGTTCATAAAACAAATTTATCACATCTTACATCGGTTCATCAAGGGTGTGATGGGTATCCTAGATTTTGTGAAACACTGACATCACGAATTGATGCTTCTATTTTGCTGTTTTTGAAAGAGATTTGACCAATTTGGCTTCTAAATGGCTTGTGTTCTATCATTAAAGGGAAACTTGCGCACTATAAGTTTCTTATTGTTAATCAATTGTTGCAGAAGACTATTGTGGTTGAGGCTTATTTAAAAGGTACTCATGGTGTTCATATGCGAGCTGATTGGTTGGCCGGCCGCGCGAAGCCGGGCCGACGCGAGCCTGGCCAGCCGCATACGCACGTTTCTGGCGTATCGGTGGATACAGAAAAATAGTTGTAAAATGAATTATTTTGCATCTATTCGTGTAGCTCACGTCTGACACATACAGGTAACCAAACAAGTGCTTGCATAAAGTCAATGCATACGATAACTCAGGATCAAATGGCGCGGGTAACCAATCACATGGATGGTACATCGTCTTATGCATGTGTCATATATTCGGATAGCTAGGATAATGAGAGCAAAGAATGTCGTGTCATTGAATTTGTTTGTTGATGACTTGATGTACCACCCGTTCACTGACAGACGAGTGTCTGGCGACTCCTGTGAGAGAGGTGGAATCAGACCGGACACGACCATTATTAAATATATAACGCCGTTGACTTTTTTAAAAAACTTTGACTACTCGTCTTATTTCAAAAAATATGAATTATCATTTACTTTGTTATGATTTGTTTTATCATTTAAAGTTGTTTGACCATGACAAGTTTTATATTTTTGAATAAATATTTTAAATAAGACGAGTGATCAAAGTTTTCAAAAAAAAGTCAACGACGTCATTTATTTAAGAACGGATGAAGTATATTTTTGTTTTGAAATCTCTCTATTTTCAGGCAACCAAATATCGTCAGCGGCGAAAGTATTCACTACTCAGTACTCACGAGCTTTATTGAAAAAAACATACAATATGTTTGATAAAGTTATGCACATACCTTCAACAAATAAATGATATATAGCCATGATTGACACTGAATAACTAAAAGACTAGTTCAAAAAATTTTGTCTGTAATATCTGGTGTGTTAGGATTCCGGAGCAATTACAGAGCATGCCAGCAACATTCTCGTGATGACCAGACAAAGACGGAGATTGTAACTACACAAGGAAAAATCTTCCAAGCATTATATGTGGGAAAAAATTCTTTTCCAGCAGTCTGAAACTGATGTCAAGCCATACTGCTTCCCTTCTGAAGAACGCCTCCAACTAAACTACCAGAAAGCAGGAGAATGTCTGAGGTTTCTGAAACTACACGAGCGGGAAAAAATCTACTTCTAAAGCCGTTGCATCGGAAGCACGTTTTGTTTTTTTTTTGAAGAGATCAGTCGCGAAGCTGTTGTCACTTCGTCAAGCTCTCGTACACCTCTAGGGTTCGTCAACATTGGGGTGCCGCAGTTGCGTCGCAGCTGAAATTCACAAAGGTGCAAGTGAAAAACACGAGTGGGTTAGGAGGCATGTTATGGGTGATGCAACTATTTGCAGCAGTTCCATGATCTGACAAAATTTTGTAAATACTATGACAACCAAAAATGAAAAATAGATAGGAGAAATCAGTAGCAGTGTCAACTGTATTTTTTCTGACAAGTGAAACAAATTCAATCTTCTCAACCTCTATAGTCTCAACTGCTTAGTCCACTCATTGGCAAAAGAAGTGGATTGTACATGCATGCAGCAACTATTTTACACATCTCTTAGAACAGCAACTTCGAAACTATAGAGGTAGTCTGAACTGAACATATGAGCTGTTTTAGTCGGAATGCAGATTCAGTGTCTATTGTCATCGGTATGACTTAGCGACTCACAGAAAACTAAAACCTACAGGGGGCTGTTATGAGAATACTTGACATTTCCAATCCCATCAGGATAGCCATGATCGACTCAACATCATTTATCAGAAATTTAGAACAGACGCACTGAATCAACTGGCAACTGAGAAGCAGCTCTCACCATAGGAATCGGTGGCAAGGACAACGATGTTCATGGGGTCGTCGCACCAAGGCAGGTCGGTGACCAGAGGAGTCAGCCGAGCGCAGTTGCCGGCCTGCACGCACAGCGCGATGCCTATGACGCCCCGTTCGCCGCCGACGGAGATGGTTTCGCCTAGCTGGTACGCCAGCCTGCACAGGAGCAAGTACACAGACCTGCCGTAGAACTGGAACGTGGCCCAGCCGAGCGGGTTGAAGTTCCCCACATTGTTTGCCCGCACGTATCGGATCGTCCTCAGTGGCTCTGACGTGGGTTCAGCGCGCCGGAGCAGCAGGCTCATGAGACCCGGTGTAGTAGTCTTGCCACGAAATGTGCCAAGAACGAACGGCAGTTAGTGCAGACTGCAGACATGGGCAAGAACGGGATCGATGGATAGGTTTCAAAGAACCGTGCTCCGTCCAAACCAAGGCGATGAATCGAATTGGACCGACGTTGAACTCACCATAGTTGGGGGTGGTGGAAGTGGAAGGACAGGTGGCTCGATCCTCGGGGGGATTTCCTCGACCATCCAAAACATCATCGTGGTCCTTACACCGCCGTTGTCATCGACGGTGACCCCGGTGTGCCAGCGGCGGTGCCTGCCGTTGGCGCGGAGGTAGCGGGTGGACCCGTAGCGCAGGACGACGTCGGCTTCGGCTTCGTCGTCTACGGTGAGCGGCGCCCCAATGGGCCTCCACGCGACGGCGTACAGTACCAGCTCGTCGTAGTCGCGCTGGACAACGCGGAGGCCGCGGTGGCCTGGAGGCGCCATTTCCCGCGAGACCGCGAGGTAGCGTCCGTAGGCGGCGCTGCGGAAGAGGACGAAGTTCTGGACCAGGTGCACCTGCCACGCCGCGTTCAGGGAGGCGCGGCGACGGCTCAGAGAGACGCCGACCCCGTCCTCGTCGGCGTAGAGGTACGTCCCGCGCACGCGGCTCCGCAGCCGCACGTGATTCTCGTCGAAGATTTGGTCCATCGCAGCCGCCGCCGGTGGTGGTGCAGTTGCCGAGTTGCGGATGCGCGGGGGACGAGCTGTTCGTTGCCTAGGGAACGGAGAACGGGAAGGGAGAGCAAAGCGGCTATTCGTTGCGACAGTTATTGAGCGCGCGACGCGGTGGGGCCGTCGTCCCAACAGAAACCGACTAAACTTTAATAGCTAAAGTACTGGCTCCAGTGTGTAAGTACATGGTGGTGTGATAAAATTTAGCACATATTATCTTATAAACTGCTCAAGTGGTGCTAAAAGTAGCTAAACATGAGCCAGGAAACCCCATTTTCCACCCATACCCTCCAACCTCATTCCCTCTCTCTCCGCATTAGGGGCATATGTGTCTTTTTATTCCAATATGTTAAACTTTATTAGAGTAGTCCAAACACCCCAAAGAGCTAAACTTTAGCACTTCAATTTATATGGCTAAAGTTTAGTAGGAAGCTAAAATTTATCCTGTGAGATTGAAACAGGGCCTAATTCTACTAGCATATTTTTAGCTAACTAACTATTAGCTCTGTCGGGGACCATAATTAGGGGTACCCCCAAGACTCCTAAACTCGGCTGGTAACCACCATCAGCACAAAGCTGCAAATGCCTGATGGGCGCAATACAGGTCAAAGCTCCGCCCACTCAAGGGACACGATCTCGCCTCGCCCGAGCCCAGCCTCGGGCAAGAACAGCAGACCCATGTGGATTCACGTCTCGCCCGAGGGTCTCCTCGAGGCCCAGCTCGGGCAGGCTTCGCGGAGAAGCAACCTTGGCCAGATCGCCTCGCCAACCGACCGTATCGCATGAGCATTCAATGCAAGGATCGTCTGACACCTTATCCTGACGCACGTTCCTCAGTCGACAAGGCCGAAGTGACCGCAGTCACTTCGCCCCTCCACTGACTGACCTGACAGGAAAACAGCGCCGCCTGTCCTGCTCCGACTGCTGTGCCACCCGCCAGGGTGAGGCTGACAGCAGCCAAGTCCAGCCTCAGGCGCCATAGGAAACTCCGCCTCGCCCGACCCAAGGGCTCGGACTCAACCTCGACCTCGGACGACGGACTCCGCCTCGCCCGACCCAAGGGCTCGGACTCAACCTCGACCTCGGACGACGGACTCCGCCTCGCCCGACCCCAGGGCTCGGACTCAATCTCGACCTCGGACGACGGACTCCGCCTCGCCCGACCCCAGGGCTCGGACTCAGCCTCGACCTCGGAGGAGTCACCGCCTCGCCCGACCTCGGGCTCGGACCGACCACGCCACAGGGGGTACATCATTACCCTACCCCTAGCTAGCTCAGGCTACGGGGAACAAGACCGGCGTCCCATCTGGCTCGCCCCGGTAAATAAGTAATGATGGCACCCCACGTGCTCCATGACGACAGCGGTTCTCAGCCCCCTACGGAAGCGAGAAGACGTCAGCAAGGACCCGACAGCTGTGCTCCTACAGGGCTCAAGCGCTCCTCCGACGGCCACGACATCACATGAACAGGGCACCAACACCTCTCCAACAGCCACGTCGGCATGTACATAAGGCTCTGGCTCCTCTCCGCTAGACACGTTAGCACATTGCTACGCTCCCCGTTGTACACCTGGACCATCTCCTTACATCTATAAAAGGAAGGTCCAGGGCCCTCGTACGAGAATGTGGCCGCGCGGGAGAACGGGCTGACGCACAGGCCCTCGCTCTCTCTCTCCCTCGCGAACGCTTGTAACCCCCTACTGCAAGCGCATCCGCCCTGGGCGCAGGACAACACGAGCCGCGGTTCCCTCTTTTGCTCCCCCTTGTGTTCCGTCTCGCGCCGACCCATCTGGGCTGGGACACGCAGCGACAATTTACTCGTCGGTCCAGGGACCCCCCGGGGTCGAAACGCCGACAGTTGGCGCGCCAGGTAGGGGCCTGCTGCATGTTGACGAACAGCTTCCCGTCAAGCTCGAGATGGGTAGTCTCCAGCAACCTCTCCAACCCGGGACGCTGCTCCATTTTGGGAGCCTCGAGTTCATGTCCCTCGACGGCAGCTATGACATGGTACTCCTTCCTCCGCCGCGCGACAACGACAATGGCGGCCGTCAGCCCGCCCGACGGCGGCGGAATCGACGACGTCTTCCCCGCGTGACGGAAGAACAGCATCCGGGTCTGTCCCGTCACCTTCCCCGCCGACGGAGGAGGAGGCGGGGCAACCATGGCCAAGCAGGAGGCGACACCTTGTCGGCTGTCGAGCGAGTCGACGGCGCCGGCGCCCCAGCGGGGGACACGTCGTGCGTTGACCTCGCGTCTGAGACGAAGACGAGCGTCGTTTCCCCGCAACACACCAACCCCAAGCAGACAGACGACGCCAGCACGCTCGCGAAGGACTTGCTGGGCGTCAGCCTCGTACCTGAGATAACGGTGCAGTCCGTCCCCGACGCGACTTCGTCACCATCCGTCGATCAAGAGGTACCGTCCATTTTCCATCCTATGCCTTTTAGATTCATCTTCGACCCACCAAGCGATCCCGCTTCGGTGGACGCTTTCATAAAGGCATATCCTGCCCTTCCGGGGTACCATATGTGGTCAACCTAGGACCGACTGACGGCTGTCTCGACCTACGGGCCCCCGGGTTCCAAGGAAGATGACGAGCCCGACTCTGGTTGGGATTTCTCCGGGCTCGGTGACCCCAGTGCCATGCGGAACTTCATGACCGCATGTGACTACTGCCTCTCCGATTGCTCCGATGATGGCCACAGCCTTGACGACGAGGACGGTGGCACAAGTCGCGAATGTTTCCATGTCGATCTAGGGGGTCTCGACGAAGGCAACCACCTTGATATGCCGGAGGACGGCGATCCCGCTAGGCCTGTGCCTCGCGTTGACATCCTTCGGGAGCTAGCTGTGGTCCTAGTCCCTGCGGGGGGTCAGGACGCACAGCTCGAGCAAATCCGCGAGATGCAGGCCAGGCTCGACGAGGAAGCAGGACAACTTGTGCAGCTCCGGCAGAATATCGGGCAAGAGTGGGCAGGCCGAGCACCAGCCGGAGAAGCGCGTCATCTGGCCTAGGACGTCCAGCACCGCATCGCCGACGATGCCAGGGCAAGGCTGCCCCCCGGCTTCCAGTGGGGTTGGCCAGAACCTGGCTACAGCAGCAATACTACTCCGAGCGACGCCGGAACCATCCACCACCGAGGGGCGGCGTATCCAGGGAGAGCTCAAGAATCTCCTGGAGGATGCCGCGGTCCGACGGGCCGGAAGCTCTGCCTCCCGAAGGCAGGGGTACCCCCCGGAGAATCGCGCCGCGACTTCCCGATTCATGCGGGAAGCCTCAGTCCACACCGGGCGCACGCGGAACACAGCGCCTGCGGCCCCGGGCCGCCTCGGCAACAAGCACCACCGCCGCGACCGTAGAGCCCACCTCGACGAGAAGGTGCGCCGTGGCTACCACCCCAGGCGTGGGGGACGCTACGACAGCGGGGAGGATCGGAGCCCCTCGCCCGAACCACCCGGTCCGCAAGCTTTCAGCCGGGCCATACGACGGGCACCGTTCCCGACCCGGTTCCGAACCCCAACTACCATCACCAAGTACTCGGGGGGAGACAAGGCCAGAACTGTGGCTCGCGGACTACCGGCTGGCCTGCCAGCTGGGTGGAACGGACGATGACAACCTCATCATCCGCAACCTCCCCCTGTTCCTCTCCGACGCCGCCCGAGCCTGGCTGGAGCATCTGCCTCCTGCGCAGATCTCCAACTGGGACGACCTGGTCAAAGCCTTCGCCGGCAACTTCCAGGGCACATACATGCGCCCTAGGAACTCCTGGGATCTCCGAAGCTGCCGCCAGCAGCCGGGAGAATCCCTACGGGACTACATCCGGCGATTTTCGAAGCAGCGCACCGAGCTACCCAACATCACCGACTCGGATGTCATCGGCGCGTTCCTCGCCGGCACCACTTGCCGGGACCTGGTGAGCAAGATGGGTCGCAAGACTCCCACTAGGGCGAGCGAGCTGATGGACATCGCCACCAAGTTCGCCTCTGGCCAGGAGGCGGTCAAGGCCATCTTCCGGAAGGACAAGCAGCCTCAGGGGCGCCAGCCGGAAGACGTCCCCGAGGCGTCCGCTCAGCGCGGCACCAAGAAGAAGGGCTAGAAGAAGTCGCAAGTGAAACGCGACGCCGCCGACGCAGACCTTGTCGCCGCCGCCAAGCACAGGAACCCTCGGAAGCCTCCCGGAGGCGCCAACCTGTTCGACAAGATGCTCAAGGAGTCGTGCCCCTATCATCAGGGTCCCGTCAAGCACACCCTTGAGGAGTGCATTATGCTTCGGCGCTACTTCCACAAAGCCGGGCCCCCGGCAGAAGGTGGCAGAT
The DNA here is from genome assembly GCF_902167145.1 of Zea mays. Taxonomy (NCBI): domain Eukaryota; kingdom Viridiplantae; phylum Streptophyta; class Magnoliopsida; order Poales; family Poaceae; genus Zea; species Zea mays. Next base: position 18,760,958 of record NC_050104.1, read on the forward strand.
CCCACGACAACGACAAGAAGGAGGGTCACAAGGCAGAGGAGTTCCCCGAGGTCCACCACTGCTTCATGATCTACGGTGGGCAAGTGGCGAATGCCTCGGCTCGGCACCGCAAGCAAGAGCGCCGGGAGGTTTGCTCGGTGAAGGTGGCGGCACCAGTCTACCTAGACTGGTCCGACAAGCCCATCACCTTCGACCAAGGCGACCACCCCGACCGCGTGCCGAGCCCGGGGAAGTACCCGCTCGTTGTCGATCCCATCATCGGCAAAGTCAGGCTTACCAAGGCCCTCATGGACGGAGGCAGCAGCCTCAACATCATCTACGCTGAGACCATCGGGCTCTTGCAGATCGATCTGTCCACGATCCGGGCCGGTGCGGCGCCCTTTCACGGGATCATCCCTAGGAAACGCGTCCAACCCATTGGGCAACTCGATCTGCCCGTCTGCTTCGGGACTCCCTCCAACTTCCAAAAGGAAACCCTCACGTTTGAGGTGGTCGGGTTCCGAGGAGCCTACCATGCGGTACTAGGGAGACCATGCTACGCCAAGTTTATGGCCATCCCCAACTACACCTACCTCAAGCTCAAGATGTCGGGCCCCAACGGGGTCATCACCGTCGGCTCCACGTACCGACACGCGTACGAATGCGACGTGGAGTGCGTGGAGTACGCCGAGGCCCTCATCGCCGACCTGGAGAGCCTCTCCAAGGAGGTGTCAGATGCGAAGCGCCACGCCGGCAACTTCGAGCCAGCTGAGGCGGTTAAGTCCGTCCCTCTCGACCCCAGCAACGACGCCTCCAAGCAGATCCGGATCGGCTCCGAGCTCGACCCCAAATAGGAAGCAGTGCTCGTCGACTTTCTCCGCGCGAACGCCGAGGTTTTTGCGTGGAGTCCCTCGAACATGCCTGGCATACCGAGGGATGTCGCCGAGCACTCGCTGGATATTCGAGCTGGAGCCCGACCCGTGAAGCAGCCTCTGCGCCGATTCGACGAAGAAAAGCACAGAGCCATAGGCGAGGAGATCCACAAGCTGATGGCTGCAGGGTTCATCAAAGAGGTATTCCATCCCGAATGGCTAGCCAACCCTGTGCTTGTGAAAAAGAAAGGCGGGAAATGGCGGATGTGTGTAGACTACACTGGTCTAAACAAAGTATGTCCGAAAGTTCCCTACCCTCTGCCTCGCATCGATCAAATCGTGGATTCCACTGCTGGGTGCGAAACCCTGTCGTTCCTCGATGCCTACTCAGGGTATCACCAAATCAGGATGAAAGAGTCTGACCAGCTCGCGACTTCTTTCATCACACCTTTTGGCATGTACTGCTACATTACTATGCCATTCGGTTTGAGGAATGCGGGTGCGACATACCAAAGGTGCATGCACCACGTGTTCGGAGAGCACATCGGTCGAACGGTCGAGGCTTACGTCGATGACATCGTAGTCAAGACGAGGAAAGCCTCCGACCTCCTCTCTGACCTTGAAACGACATTCAAGTGTCTCAAGGCGAAAGGCGTAAAACTCAATCCCGAGAAGTGTGTCTTCGGAGTCCCCCGAGGCATGCTCCTGGGGTTCATCGTCTCCGAGTGGGGCATTGAGGCCAACCCGGAGAAAATCACGGCCATCACCAACATGGGCCCCATCAAGGACTTCAAAGAAGTACAGAGGGTCATGGGATGCCTTGCGGCTCTGAGCCGTTTCATCTCGCGCCTCGGCGAAAGAGGCCTACCTCTGTACCGCCTCTTAAGGAAGACCGAGCGCTTCACATGGACCCCCGAGGCCGAGGAAGCCCTCGGGAACCTAAAGGCACTCCTCACAAGCGCGCCCATCTTGGTGCCCCCCGCTGCCGGAGAAGCCCTCTTGATCTACGTCGCCGCTACCACTCAGGTGGTCAGCGCTGCGATCGTGGTCGAGAGACGAGAAGAGGGGCATGCATTGCCCGTCCAAAGGCCGGTCTACTTCATCAGTGAGGTACTGTCCGAGACCAAAATCCGCTACCCGCAAATTCAGAAGCTACTGTATGCGGTAATTCTGACGCGGCGAAAGTTACGACACTACTTCGAGTCTCATCCGGTGACTGTGGTGTCATCCTTCCCCCTGGGGGAGATCATCCAGTGCCGAGAGGCCTCGGGTAGGATTACAAAGTGGGCGGTGGAGATCATGGGCGAGGCAATCTCGTTCGCTCCTCGGAAGGCCATCAAGTCCCAAGTCTTGGCGGACTTTGTGGCTGAATGGGTCGACACCCAGCTTCCAGTAGCTCCGATCCAACCGGAACTCTAGAACATGTTTTTCGACGGGTCGCTGATGAAGACAGGAGTGGGTGCGGGCCTGCTCTTCATCTCGCCCCTCGGGAAGCACCTCCGCTACATGGCCGAGTACGAGGCTCTGGTTAACAGGTTGCGCATCGCCATCGAGCTAGGGGTCCGTCGCCTCGACGCTCGTGGCGACTCGCAGCTTGTCATCGACCAAGTCATGAAGAACTCCCATTACCGCGACCCGAAGATGGAAGCCTAATGCGACGAGGTTCGACGCCTGGAGGACAAGTTCTACGGGCTCGAGCTCAACCACATCGCTCGACGATACAACGAGACTGCGGACGAGCTGGCTAAGATAGCCTCGGGGCGGACAACTGTTCCTCCGGACGTCTTCTCCCAAGACCTACATCAACCCTCTATCAAGACCGACGACACGCCCGAGACCAAGGAGGCCTTGGCCCAGCCCGAGGCACCCTCGGCCCCCGAGGGTGAGGCACTGCGCGTCGAGGAAGAGCGGAATGGAGTCACGCCTAATCAAAACTGGTAGACCCCGTACCTGCAATATCTCCACCGAGGAGAGCTACCCCTCGATAGAGCCGAAGCTCGGCGACTGGCGCGGCGCGCCAAGTCGTTCGTCTTGCTGGGTGACGGAAAGGAGCTCTACCACTGCAGCCCCTCAGGCGCCCTCCAGCGATGCATATCCATCGCCGAAGGTCAGGAGCTATTGCAAGAAATACACTCGGGGGCTTGCGGTCACCACGCAGCACTTCGGGCCCTCATTGGAAACGCCTTCCGACAGGGTTTCTACTGGCCAACCGCGGTGGCCGACGCCACTAGGATTGTACGCACCTGCCAAGGGTGTCAATTCTACGCAAGGCAGACGCACCTGCCCGCTCAGGCCCTGCAAACTATTCCCATCACCTGGCCGTTTGCTTTGTGGGGTCTGGACCTCGTCGGCCCCTTGTAGAAGGAACCCGGGGGCTACACACACCTGCTAGTCGCTATCGACAAACTCTCCAAGTGGATTGAGGTCCGACCCCTAACAGCATCAGGTCCGAACAGGCGGTGGCGTTCTTCACCAACATCATCCATCACTTTGGGGTCCTGAACTCCATCATCACCGACAACGGCACCCAGTTCACTGGCAGAAAGTTCCTGGACTTCTGCGAGGACCACCACATCCGGGTGGACTGGGCCGCTGTAGCTCACCCCATGACGAATGGGCAGGTAGAGCGTGCCAACAACATGATTCTGCAAGGACTCAAGCCGAGGATCTACAACGACCTCAACAAGTTCGGCAGGTGATGGATGAAGGAACTCCCCTCGGTGGTCTGGAGTCTGAGGACGACGCCAAGCCGAGCCACGGGCTTCATACCGTTCTTTCTAGTCTATGGGGCCGAGGCTATCTTGCCCATAGACTTAGAATACGGTTCCCCGAGGACGAGGGCGTACGGTGATCGAAGCAACCAGTCCAGCCGAGAAGACTCACTAGACCAGCTGGAAGAGGCTCAGGACATGGCCTTACTACACTCAGCAAGGTATCAGCAGTCTCTGCGACGCTACCACGCCCTAGGGGTTCGGTCCCGAGACCTCCAGGTGGGGGACTTGGTGCTTCGGCTACGACAAGACGCCCGAGGGCGCCACAAGCTCACGCCTCCCTGGGAAGGGCCGTTTATCATCGCCAAGATTTTGAAGCCCAGAACATACAAGCTGGCCAATAGTCAAGTCGAGGTCTATAGCAACGCTTGGAACATCCGACAGCTATGTCGCTTTTACCCTTAAGATGTTTTCAAGTCGTTCATATACCTCGTTTAAATACACAAATAAAGTCTAACCATCAAGGAAGGGTCAACCTTGCCTCGGCAAAGCCCGACCCTCCCTTGGGGGCTAGAAGGGGGGAACCCCCTCTGCGTCAAAATTTTCCTCGGAAAAAGTCTTCCACCAAAACGACTTTCGTGTTTTCCGGCTATATTAGTAACTGAACCCCGAGAAACGAATAAGAGTGCATGTAAGCGGCAAGGCCGACCGAGCCGAGGGACTCCTACGCCTCCGGGATACGGATACCTCACTCGTCACCTACCGCAAAAAATAACTCTTACTTGGGTAAGCGATCCTGCTACTAACGAACATGTCCGGATACTCGAAACAGGAGGAAAAGAGACACAACTTTATATCACGACGACAAAGTGTTCAGGCCTCGGCGACCACGAAAGACACATACATTTTCAAAATAAACTGCTCCGGCAGAATCAGGCATCGCCCGGGGGAGGAGCTGCACCCTCGGCTTCGTTTCCACCCTCGGCGAGACCCGCCCCGGCCTCGGACGGCGGCGCAAGCGGAAGGATCTCCACCTCGAAGGAGGACGCCAGCACCGCGCTTGGGCCCGCGGCGGCCGCGTCAAGCCTCTGAACTTCGGCCAGGGCAGCTTCATCTTCGTCGGGAAGGCAGTACCCCTCGCTGACCCGCTCCAGATCCACATCATAGTGGGAAGCGAGCACGGCGAAGGCCCGCCTAACGCCGTGATGCAGCGCGTCGCGGAGTCTGCCGCGTGCGTGGTCACCCAAGGCCTGCAGGCGACTCTGGGGGGAGCTTCCCGAGGGGACGTCATCAAGACCAAAGACCTGGCAGAAGGCCGAGATAGCCTCGGACATGGCCACGCGGTCGGCCTCCCTCTTCTCAGCCACCTGGGCAAGTGCCTTGGCGGACTCATTGAGGGCAGACTCGAACTCTGCAGACAGCCAAAGCAGAAGTCTTCAAACATGAGTTGAATAGTGAAGCTGAATCAAAATCTCAAAATAGCCAAGACATACCTTCAGCCCGGGAACGCTGCTCTGAGGCTGCGGCTTGGGCGGACTGAGCAGACCCGACGGCCACGGCCAGGTCCGCCGCAAGGGCTCCGGCCCGAGCAGACGCCTCGGCTAGCTGGCCTCCAAGGGCCTCAGCCCGGCTTTCAGCCTCGGCGGCCCGGCCCCGAGATTGGTCCCGCTCTCCGATGACCTGGCCAAGCTCCAACTGCCGCCGCTGCCTCTGCCCCCAGCTCGTCACAGAGCAACTGAAGGTCCGCCGCCTCGGCGCTCCATTGGGAGAGGCGCTCGGTAGCCTCGGCAAGCGCGGTCCTCAGGAACCACAGTGAACCCCAGACGTCGGCCTCGTGGCGGATGAACGACGACTTGGCGGTGCTCAGATCCGTCAGATCCTGAGGAAGGGAAGCGGGGCGTCACAAAGAATGCCTTGATCACGTGAAAGGTATGCCTGAAATCCTTACCTAGAGGATCCTGGGAACGTCCCTGGAAAGGACCTCCAGGGTCGACCGAAGCGACCCCATCATTGCCTCGGCACACTCACGAAGCTCATCCCGAGACTGCTCCTCCCGCTCATCGTCAAGAACGAAGAGGGGTTTTGAAGCGCCACGGGTCCAGAATCAGAGCGCCTTCCCACGCTGCTCATTGGGATCGCGCCGTGCGAGGACAAGGTCACCGCTCCCTAGGACGGGCCGCGGTTCTGCGCCCCCCTCCTCCAAGGCATCGGCACCCCCTGCAGTCGGCGCATCGGGTACCTCCTCGGCTAAGGGGCAGGCTTCCGATCGCCGGCATCGAGTAGCGGCACCTTGGCCATCTCAGCATCGGCGACGACAGCCGGCTCCACAGCCAGAACGGCAACGGCCTCGGCAGAAGCCGGTGCCGGCGTCGGCAACACGTCAGGTGGGCTCGAAGCCGCGGCCGCTCCAGCAGTCTCCCTCGGCACGACGGCCGCCTCGACGGAGGGGTCAGCCTCGGGAGCTCGTCCCACGGCAACTTGTGCCGCCTGAGCCCCCTGCTTGGGGGCATCTTGTGTAGAGGCCAGCCGGCGGGCGAGGCCCGGTGAGGCACCGGCTGCAGAAGCCGGCGCCGTCTTGAGGACATTCCGAGGAGCCAGACCGGTCGAACCGTGCCTCCGTTTGCTGGGAAGAAAAGGAAAAGCAGGATCAGGACACACGAAGAAGGAGCCGGGACAGAGGTATCCTCAGATACTTACCCACTCCGGACCACGGCCAATCGTGCCTGCGGGGAGGCCCCTCGAGCCTCGGTCCCCGCGGGCACTACCAAGGCTTGCCCCGCTGCCGGCTTTGGCACCATCCCTGCCTCGGGCGCCCGGGGCGCCAAAGGGACGATCCGCCCAGGCGCAGGCACGACGACCTGAGGATCAGCCTCCTGTGCAGCCGTCACGGGCAACGACTCTTGGGGGACAGGCGGGTCGGCCTGACTCCCCGGGGTCACCTCAACTACCTCGGCCAAGGGGTCAAGTACCCCCTCGGCCTGCCCCTGTTCTTCGGACCGGGACCCTGATGTCCCGACCCCGGATACCGACAGCGCCAGCCCACTCGGGGGCTGGCTCGACGACCCCTGGCCCAGCCTCAGATCCGGACTGAGGCCAAGGCGGGCAGCCATGTCGTCGTCTTCAACATCATCGTCGTCGTCAGGCGTCTCTGGCGATGGCTCCCTCGGGAGCCCGTCCCTCTCCTGTGTCCGACGATGCCTCTCCAAGGCGTCCCAAGCCCGCATCCTCTCGCGGGCCCGAGCTTTCTCCGCGTCCTTCTTCTCCTTCTTCTTCTCCGTAGCAACCCTCCGCGTGGCTCGGTCCACCGCGTCCTCCGGGACTGGTGGCAGGGAAGGCTTGTGAAGCCCCAACTTCTGGAGATGGACAGAAAGTCTTGACTGTGAGAATCAAGGGCAATCTGACACAAGAAAGAAGAAGGAGCAGACACTCACCAGGGACATGCACCCGCTCTTGGGACGCATCGGGAGCTGAGTAAGGGCGCCGACGTCTAGCCTCCCTACCGTGCCAGCTACCCGCCTGTGGAGGTCATCGGCGGAGAGGGGGACAGAGGACATCTGTGAGCCCTCCAAGTCGACCCCCGGCGTCATCTCCGAAAGCAGCAACCGCGGCTCCGTCAAGGGAAGCACCCTCCGGCGATGGATGGCGGCGACCACCCCCGCGACGGTAAGCCCTCCGTCTCGTAGCTCCTGCAAGGCCTCTAGAAGGGGCTGGAGATTCTTCTGTTTATCACGCGGGGCCCCATAGCGCCAGTTGCTGCCGGCGGCAGTCACCACTCGTTGAGAAAACGACGGGAGCCTCCCGTCGTTGTTCCGGAGGTAAAACCACCGGCGCTGCCACCCCTTGTTCGAAGACACAAGGATGGCGGGGATGTACTGTTGCGCGCGCGCCTGCCTCAACTGGAGGATGCAGCCACCGCCCCGCACCGCCATGCAGTCTCTCCTTTCCCCCGTCGTCGAGGCAAAAGGCTCCGTGGAGAAGAGATGGGTCCACAGATCCCAGTGGGGGTCAATCCCCAAAAATCGTTCGCAAACCGCCGCGAAGATGGCTACTTGCGCGATGGAGTTGAGGTTGAGGTTGTGCAGCTCCACCCCGTAGAAATGCAGAATCACCCGCATAAAACGGCTTGCTGGCACTCCGAACCCCCGCTCATGGAAAGAGACGAAACTCAGCACATACCCCAACGGCGGGGACGGGGCGGCTCCACTCGGAGGAGCCATCCACTCCGGCTGCGGGTCACCGGAGAGGGGACGAAGCAAGCCATCGGCAACAAGGGCCTCCAGATCGTCCACCGTGACGGTGGAGAAAGGCCACGGGTCGCACGGTGGAACGACGGTTACCCGGTCGGCCATCACCAAGCGAAGGAGGTGGCGGCGGAGCGGACAAGGTGCGCGGTTTTCTTTCTCTGGCTATTCCCTCAGGTTGCGGAAACCTAAGCGGGAGGCGAGCAGCAGAGCAAAGAACCACCACCGGTCCCTCTTCCGAATATATAAAGGCCCGAGCAAGACCCATTCAGCATTTCGCCCGAACCCACCGCGAAATTCAAAACTCAAAGGCGAAACGCCCATTCCTCGAACGGCTCGCACAATGGCTGCCCCGCGAACCACTCGTCCCGTCGCATTAACTCCGCGGCAGGGCAGGCGACACCTTTGGCAGGCGAAGCGGGCGACGCTTCACCTTCGCCATAATGACCGCGTCAAAAAAGGTGCGCCACGTCGTTCAAATTTGTATCCTTTTCCTCTTCCCCTTTCTCTCTCTTGCTACAGGGACCGGGAAAGGGGATACTCCGAAAGGGATACTTATCCATGAAGGAAGCGGGCCCCGAGCCCTCCTACTGATCAGAGGTTCGAAGGCTGGCCCCTCGGAAGGGTTTGACAGCCGCCTCAGAGCACTCGGGCTCCGCGCCCACTACTGGTCAGAGGTTCGAAGGCTGGCCCCTCGGAAGGGTTCGACAGCCGCCTCAAGCCACTCGGGCTCCGCGCCCACTACTGATCAGGGGTTCAAAGGCTGGCCCCCCGAAGGGTTCGACAGCTGCCTCAGAACACGTAGAGCGAGGGATGACTCTAGGTACGTCTAATACATGGCCGAGGCTCGGGCTATGCTCCCAAGGTACCCTAGGACATTTCTGAGATCGGCAGGAGCGATTTTGTAACGGAATCCCATCAGAGGGAGGCATTGAGCCCTCGGACCCTATCAAACGGGTCTGGGTCCGGCAAATCACCTGCAGGTACTTTTGGAGCGTGCCTCTGGGCCACTAGCCGACCCTTATCGAATGGGGCACGGGCGTCCACTCGGATCACCCGTTAGCAACTCACTGGAAACACCATGTTCGGCGCCCCCTGAGGGCAACATGGCGCTTTCCCCCCTCCTCCTTGCGGAAAGGCGACGAAGGGGTTTATGATAAAAGCCGAGTGTAACACCCCTGGTGTTACTGTAACTAAAACTTGAGCATGGCATCATAAGCATTGGCATTGCATATGTTTGATACACCTAGAGTGCATTCACTAGGCAAAAGTTTCAAACAAGTTGTATTGTTTTAGTGTTTTGCAAATAGGACCCTGGATAGGGAACTTAACCCTAAATAGGGATTAAAGGGGTAAAACCTAACCCAAGTTGAGAAAACTTAAAAGCTTTAGGGAAATAGTCATAAAATGTCCCCAAAAATAAAGTTGAATCACATTTATACCCCTAGGATACCTAAAACCCTAATTAGAACCCTGGAAAACCCTAAAACCAAACCCTAGGGACCTTTGTGCAAAATTAGTCCACTTTTGGGCTAGAGTGCAAAAACCAAGTTAAATAAGTGTCTTAAGTCATTTGGGTCACTCATATGTGAATTTGCAATCTAAACCCTGAGATTTGGACTTAAGTGCAAAAGAGCCACACTTTTTCTCAAATGCTTAAGTCTGATTTTCAATGATATTGGCTCAACTTTGGAGCCTTGTATCTTTCAAATTCTAGGGTTTTTGCCCTAGGTCACCATATAAAAATTGTAGACCAAACTAAGGAGAACAACTTTGCTTAAGAGTGTGAGCATAGTTGTTGAGAAAATATTGGAGATAATTATGCTCAAAGCTTGACTGTCAGGCTGGTTTCATTCTGAAATTCAACTTTTCAGTGTAACAGGGTCAACTTTGAGTATGAATTAAACCTTGATCCAGTGCTCAAATGAGTTCAATCCCTATAGTCGAATTGTAGCTGGTTTGTAGCTCTGAAACTTTGCTAAAGAGAGTGGAGTGAGTTACTAGAGAAACTTTAGAGAAATTTGGTCCTAAACTGTGACTGTCAGGCACACTGATGAACATATCCCATGGTACAGTAGTCCGATAAGGATCAGACCGCCAGCGCAGGGTCCTCGCCGCCGATGACCTATCCGCCGCGATTCATGCCACCGCCGTTCTGATTTGTGCTCGGGAAGGAATGGATAACACCGGGGATGGGTAAAAAGATCTAGCGCGGGATGGATCACGACTGCTAGCTGGTCCGGCCATCTCATCTACTTGTCGCACGGCCGGCCGAGTTTATCCTCACCGGAGCTCGCCGTTTACCAGGTGAACGCCACGTGCTTTGGCGATCTACCACGTCGCCAAGGACATCCTGCGTAGGTTAGTTCCTCGCCGGAGGAATCACCCCGGGGCGCGCCACGATAGACTGCGCCGATGACTCATCCTTCGTCTCGGCCGCCGGTCTCTCTGCGCAAAATTAGACGCCACCGCTTACCCTCACTATAAATTGAGTGTCCCCGCTGCTCCATAGGATAATCACGTATCAGTTGCACCAAACCTTGCCCCGGATTATTCACCTGGGACCGAGAATCGCTCGTTTCCCCCAATTACAGTCCCCGCCACCGTGAAAACAACCGTACTGCGGCCAGCACAATCCCGGTCAGTTCATCTTCTATGCCTTCTCGTTTGAGTGCTTCCACAACCCCGTGATGCTCACCGACCCACCCAATTGAATTATACCGCCACCAATCTTTGGGAACACGTTGTTCTTTGGATCACCCGCACTGTCACCGTGGCCAGGGCGTTGTAGTGCGCCGTTGGTGAAATTGATTTAGGGGAAGTGTTCGGTAGGAGTTTAATTGTGTCCCTGTCGCACGGGAGCTCCAACCATGGCGTTGGCCGGCCGGAATTGGCTCGCCGGGGTGCGGCGAGGGCTGTTCCTCGTCGTGGACTTGCCCGTGCGAAGAAATAAAAACCGAAGGGGCTTTCTGTGAACCGTCAGCGACACGTAGGAATAGTAAAAGAACTTATTTCCAGTTAACCAAAAACTCGGGGTCCCCTGTGCAAAACGGCGCGCGCGGGCGCGCGCGGGCGCGTTTCTGTCTGGGTCTGGGCTGATTGGGCTGAAATCAGCCCAATACTATTCACTCTTTCTCCTTTTCTTTTTCAGAATAACTTTAGAAATCCATGGAAAAATGTAGAAAAATGGTAAAATTGTGAAACCAATTTTCCTAGACTTCATATTTTCCCTAGTATTTAATAAAATTAGTTTCATGATTTTTAGTTTAAACAGGGAATTTTGGAGCATTTAAAATAGCTTAAAGAAATAGTTCTGGAATTTTAGAGAATTAATAGTAATGCCAAAAATGTTCAAAATTTTTATATGAGCTCCCCACATTATTTAGAAGCCTTGGGTAGAGTTTGAATTGATTTGGACCACGTTTGATAACTAGAACCCAAAACCCCCCCTGCTCTATGAACTCCTTTACTGACTCCGGAAACCCTAAGTTCTCGGAGTTCCGTGAAGGAAAGTTGTATTCAAGACTTAGATAACAAATCTTTATTATCTTCGCACTCTCATGAGCATTACATGGCATTCATTCTTATATATGTATATATATGGTTATGTTAGAACGCGAAGAAGAAGTGGAAGTCACTGAAGAAAAGACACCACCACCCTCGGATTCTCAGGCAGGAAACTGCTTCTACTTTGATATTTGTGGATCCGAGCCAGACTCACATGTTAACGAAGGCAAGCCCCGGTGCATTTGCCGCCTCCCTTGATGTTTTTAAATCTTTCTCACTTGCTTGCTGCATTAGGTGATAGGAGTTGATTGATAAAACAATTCTTGCATTACCTTCCTTGAACTTGATTACCTTCCTTGAAACCCTGATTTTACAAAAATGTTTTCCTATGCTTAGTATTGCTTTAGAAAAACAAAAGGATTTGTTTTACAAAAGATGTTTGGCAAAGTGGGAGGGTTGTTTTCAAAAATAAAACTTGATGGTGAATCCATCACGGCCGTGATGGATTCAACATCGGAAAAGATGTACCTCTGCCAGGTACCAAGTTTTTGGGTTGAAATGATTAAGCTGAGACCGGGCGGGTGACTTGCATGAGAAGAGAGTCTCGGTGTAGTGTCTCCGTTTGAGTCGATTAAGGACCTTGTCGATGTAGGCCTGCTGACCGAGGACCCTTTAACTGGTCACATGCCTCGTCATGGGTAAGCTTTGCCTCGGGTGGACTAAGGCCAGAATAAGATAACACGAAATGGGCGTGGAGCGGTGGCGAGAGTAGCGTGTACCCTCCGTGGCAAGAGGCTAGACGGTGGTGTATTTGTGCTCTCGGTTTGCGTGAACCTGATCTGGTCTTAAGAACCCCGGTGGCGGGTTGACATATGAAAGGGTTAAGTGCTACATATGCCGTGTGATTGGAGATCCTTAGCTGAGTATAATCGATTCGGATCGCCGTACCTCCGCGGTTATGGAGACTTGGCCACTGACTTACACGTAGCATTCCACTAAAGATGATGGGTTTTTGTTAAGAAATTGGCTAGTGCAGGACCAGTGATTGAACTAGGGTAGAAAGAACTCTAGTTGCAGGTAATAGTACTTAACTTGACAAATAAAATTGGATTTTTAAGGATCCACTTTAGTAAGCATTTCTGCAAAACAGAGTCTTTGATTATTGAAAAGCCTTACCTTGACTCCCTTAAGCCAGCATACCCTTGAGAGTCTTTTCCTTAGTCGGGTAAGACTTGCTGAGTAATTCCATACTCAGGGTTTATCCCTTCGTTGTTTTTAGGTGAGGAAGTAGCAGATTTCTGTTGCTTCTGTACCAAGGTGGTTCCTAAGGAGGAGAAACAAGACTGAAGTGCGGGAGGACTTGGTCCTCCATATAGAACTTTTATTTAAAACTATCGGGAGGAGTTTTTACCTCCATTGGTATGTGTAATAGTACTACTCAGCACTCGTTTTATATTTCTGGTCTGTAATAAACAACTTGATCTTACTTTTTAAATAAATGTAAGTTATGTAATCGCTTCCGCATTTCTTCATCTCCGATGTTCTGTAATGTCTGCAAGACGGGTGAAACGTTCCTGGTAAGGTAAGAAAGAAGATACCGAACTTGTCAAGTAGTTCAGGGGCACCTACATGGTTGTCTGAGGTCCGTTGGACAAGGACAACTGTAGGTGGGCCTAATTACTTGGGAGGTTCCGTCACAGCTGGTATCGGAGCGTAGCCCTTCTTTTCAGATATTATGAGGCATCTTCAAAATGATTTTCTAAAAGTCTTACCTAGAAACTCTCTTCTCTTCTTACCTAAGTATTCTGAAGAGTCTATCTTAAAGACTAGATAGGAAGAGTGCAATGTATAGAAGGTTGAATCAACTAAGGTTGATTATGTTCTTATACATGCATCATGCTAAGAATTATACTAATAAAAATTCCCCCTTAGAGAAATGCTGTCACGCACCAGAAAGACCGCGTGCAAATCTATTAGACCCATTGGCGTACCCCGCCATTAACTTGCCCCAAGACATGAAGAAAGTAGCAGTGGTAGCAACGATCCTATCGGGGATCTGGAAGCACAAGTCGAACTGCTCCAACTAGAACTCCGTCACAAGAATGATCTATGGGTCGCGGATGCAGCCATCCGCTACTTGCAAAGATCAACTCGCGAAGCGAGATCTAGCGCTCGATTGGGCGGTTAACTCTCGTCCATTCGCCTAGGCTAAGGAAGCCAAAGCTCGAGCCCGTGTGGAGGAGCTTAGCTTAGCCATGGATAACTTGCAGGTCTATTATAATACACTACATGAAGAAGTTCATGTGTTGTATTCACAACTGCACCCGAACGTCCCTGCGGATCCTGTCGGAATGGAAGCCGGACCTTCTCATGTAGCGGGAGAAGCACTTGATGGTGAACTGGACCTTTTCAGGCCCCCTCCCTCTACGAAGTTGGTTGATTAATGGTCTTCTACGTCCGACAGTAAAGCTACCAAAAGTGATAAGAAGTGGCTTACCAAGTGCCCGTAACATTGGCCGGACGGGACTTTCCTACAAATATGATTGTTCCAAAAGGCCAAGACATAGATGTCATCTTGGGCATGAACTGGTTAGCCTAGCATAAAGCAATTCGCAACCCTAATATGAGAACCATCAGGTTGAGTTATGACCAATAGAGAGTTGGTAACTTGATTGCCTAAACCCAAGAATTAGGCTATATTAGTATTTAGTGAACCATGACCCGACCCAAAGTTGAACTTTTCGTTATCGCTCCATGACCACACCCATACAAGTAAGTGTCTAGATAATTTCCTTGTCGAACCTAGAGTGTACATGGACTTCAAACAAGGATCTCAAGTCATGTCTCCTTTTTGCACCATTCTCCTATTCAGTTGATACAGGTTGCGGTCTCTAGTATAGTTGGCCTATCCTTGCGGATCACCATGTTGCTTTAGTAACCCAAGCTAGGAAAGACATGTCCGACCATTTTCTTGAATTTGATTCCTTTGGTTCCTTCATATCTATCGAAGGCATACCAACTTAAGCCTTGACCTTATGATCTCTGCAATGGGCATAGAAATATGCTTGGTGCTGAATTAACAGTCTCCCATCGTACTTCTTTCATCAAGTTAGGTTATGGCCATGCCTTGTTCACTTCATCGGGCCATGATCTATTTGGCTCTCTACTTGTAATCGTTTTGACAGGTAAAGTATCCTTGTATATTGTCACCCTTGCACAATTCATTTGTGTGGTGTGAGATTTCTTATTGGTTATGTCTAGTATTGGCGTTATGACTAAAATTGATGATGCCGCGCCAAAACTGAGGGCCTCCTGTGGATGCATACACATGGTTGTGCTGCTCGGTACACGCTAGTATCACAGTTAATAGTCATAATCCATTATTAGACTATATCGATATGTTATCTCTACAAAAATTATTCTTACCACATGAGATTCATTATTGGTGTCAATTTTGTAATGGTGTCATGGTTAAGGACTTATGATACTACGGCGAAACTGAGAGCCTCCTGTAAATGTGCACACAGGATTTTGCTGCTTGGCGCATGTCGGTATCGAGGTCTCTAGTCATGATCCATTATGGAATTACCCTGATGTGTTATCTTCCATTGACCTTTCTCTTGAAACACATTCGTGTGAAGTTAAGGGCTGGAAAAGCCAAATGTTTCAAAGAGGATGATCAAGGTATTGTATGGTTCAATAACCGCATAGTGGTGCCGAAGAATGAAGAGCTCCGCCAGCAAATTCTTGATGAAGCACATCTTAGCCGCTACTCTATTCATCCCGGAAGCACTAAGATGTACCAAGACTTGAAGCAACATTACTGGTGGACAAAGATGAAGATTGAAATTGCACGCTATGTGGCTAGATGTGACACTTGTAAACGTGTCAAGGCCCTATACATGAAGACTGCTGGTCCGTTACAATCTTTACCTATCCCCACTTGGAAATGGGAAGATATTTGTCGGTGTTTCGAGACCGGGGGGTCCCTGGGCCGACGAGTGAATGTCGCCGCGTGCCCCAGCCCAGATGGGTCGAGCGCGAGGGCGAGCGCGAAGGGGGGAGAGCGGGGCGGCCGGAGACCAGCGTGAGAGAGGTGGGAATCCCGCGGCCTTCGTGTTCGTCCCGCGCCCAGGTCGGGTGTGCTTGCAGTAGGGGGTTACAAGCATCCACGCGGGAGAGGGAGCGAGCGGCTTCAAGCGAGCGCCTGTCTCGTCCTCGTCCCCGCGCGGCCAACCCTCTCTAAGAGGGCCCTGGTCCTTCCTTTTATAGGCGTAAGGAGAGGATCCAGGTGTACAATGGGGGGTGTAGCAGAGTGCTACGTGTCTAGTGGAGGAGAGCTAGCGCCCTAAGTACATGCCGTTGTGGCAGCCGGAGAGATTTTGGCACCCAGCTGGTGTGATATCGTGGCCGTCGGAGGAGCGACGGAGCCTGGCGGAGGGACAGCTGTCGGAGCGGTTGAGTCCTTGCTGACGTCCTCTTGCTTCCGTAAGGGGGCTGAGAGCCGCCGTCGTCACAGAGTACGCGGGGCGCCATCATTGCCTATCTGGCGGAGCGAGCCAGATGGGACGCCGGTCTTGTTCCCTGCGGCCCGAGTCAGCTCGGGGTAGGGTGATGATGGCGCCTCCTGTTGACGTGGCTGGTCTGCGCCCTAGTTTGGGCGATGTGGAAGCTCCTTCGAAGCCGAGGTCGAGTCCGAGCCCCCGGGGTCTGGCGAGGCGGAGTTTGTCGTCTTGTAGGGCTGAGCCCAAGTCCGAGCCCTGGGTCGGGCGGAGCGGAGTTCGTCGTCTTCTGGGGCTGAGCCCAAGTCCGAGCCCTGGGTCGGGCGGAGCGGAGTTCGCCGTCTTCCGGGACTTAGCCCGAGTCCGAGCCCTGGGTCGGGCGGAGCGGAGTTCGTCGTCTTCTAGGGCTGAGCCCAAGTCCGAGCCCTGGGTCGGGCGGAGCGGAGTTCGCCGTCTTCTAGGGCTGAGCCCAAGTCCGAGCCCTGGGTCAGGCGGAGCGGAGTTCGCCATCTTCCGGGACTTAGCCCGAGTCCGAGCCCTGGGTCGGGCGGAGCAGAGCTTCCTATGATGCCTTCGGCAGGGCCTGACTGCCTGTCAGTTTCACTCTGTCAAGTGGCACCGCAGTCGGAGTGGCGCAGGCGGCGCTGTCCTTCTGTCAGGTCGGTCAGTGGAGCAGCGAAGTGACGACGGTCACTTCGGCTCTGCCGGCTGGGGGGCGCGCGTCAGGATAAAGGTGTCAGGCCACCTTTGCATTAATTGCTCCTGCGATTTGGTCGGTTGGTGCGGCGATTTGGTCAGGGTTGCTTCTTAGCGAAGGCAGGGCCTCGGGCGAGCCGGAAATATGTTCGCCGTTGGAGGGGGCCTCGGGCGAGACGGAAATCCTCCGGGGTCGGCTGCCCTTGTCCGAGGCTAGGCTCGGGCGAGGCGTGATCGAGTCGCTCGAATGGACTGATCCCTGACTTAATCGCACCCATCAGGCCTTTGCAGCTTTATGCTGATGGGGGTTACCAGCTGAGAATTAGGAGCCTTGAGGGTACCCCTAATTATGGTCCCCGACAGTAGCCCCCGAGCCTCGAAGGGAGTGTTAGCACTCGCTTGGAGGCTTTCGTCGCACTTTTTTGCAAGGGGACCAGCCTTTCTCGGTTGCGTTTTGTTCCGGTCGGTGCGCGCGAGCGCACCCGCCAGGTGTAGCCCCCGAGGCCTCAGAGGAGTGGTTTCACTCATTCGAGGTCTTAATGCCTTGCGTAATGCTTCGGCTGGTATGGTTGTTCCCTCATGCGAGCTGGCCGTAGCCCGGGTGTACGGTCGGGTCCCAAGTTCTCGGGCTGGTATGTTGACGCTGTCAACGGTTCGGCCGGAGCCGGGTTTGCGAGAGCAGCCCCCGAGCCTCTGCACAGGGCGAGAGGGCGATCAGGGAAAGACTCGGCTTTTTTACATACGCCCCTGTGTCGCCTTTCCGCAAGGAGGAGGGGGGAAAGCGCCATGTTGCCCTCGATGGGCGCCGAACATGGTGTCTCCGGTGAGCTGCAAGCGGGTAATCCGAGTGGACGTCCGTGCCCCGTTCGTTAGGGGTCGGCTAGGGGCCCAGAGGCACGCCCAAAAGTACCTGCGGATGATCTGCCGGACCCGGTCCCCTGGCGACGGGGTCCGAGGGCTCGATGCCTCCCTCTGATGGGATTCTGTTACAAGATCGTTCCCGCTGGTCTCGGAAATGTCCTAGGGTACCTCGGGAGCGCAGCCCGAGCCTTGGTTATGTATCGAACGTACCCATGGTCATCCCTCGCTCGGCGTCTGAGGCGGCTGTGAACCCTTCGAGGGCCAGCCTTCGAACCCCTGATCAGTAATGGGCGCGGAGCCCGAGTAGCCTGAGGCGGCCGTGGAACCCTTCCGAGGGGCCGACCTTCGAACCTCTGACTAGTAGTGGGTGTAGGGCCCACACGATCTGAGGTGGCTGTCGAACCCTTCCGGGGGGCCAGCCTTCGAACCTCTGATCAGTAGGGAGGCTCGGAGCCTGGTTCCTTCACGGGGAAGGATCCTTTTCAGGGTATCCCCCTTTCCCGGTCCCTGTTGCAAGAGAGAGAAAGAGGAAAAAGGAAAAGGATACGAAATCGAACGATGCGGCGTACCTTTTTTAACGCGGTTATTATGGCGAAGGCGAAGCGTCGCCTGCTTCTCCTGCCAGAGGCGCCGCCTGTCCCGCCGTGGAGTTAATGCGACGGGGCGAGTGGTTCGCGGGGCGGCCGTTGCGCGTGCGCGAGCCGTTCGAGGAACGGAACACGGGCCCGTTGTCTTCACGCCATGAGAGAGGGTTCTCTCGCTGCCCCCGGATGGGACGTGAGCTTGGCTGACGACGTGACTGCTGCTCCTGCCCGCCTGCCACCGTCATTACTGCCGGCCCATTTTTGGCCGCACTGACCGCTGCGCCAGGCTGGCGCTGTTGGGTCGTGCGCTGGGTCGCCTCGAGTCGCGGTACTGGTTCCGCAGTCAAGGAGGCGCGGTGGTGGCGCAAGTGGAGGTGCAGTTGCATGCACGAAGCATTCGGCGCGCCGGTTGCATGACGCGTGGGCCCGGGCCTCCATGCTGGGCGTGTTGGGAGTCGGAGAAGCGCGCCCACTTGGCGCGGTTGCATGCCGCCTGCATGGCTGCCTGCCCCTTTCGCCCGTTGGTCTAGGCAAAAGTGGAGGGTCACTTGTAACCGCTGGGCGGTTGTGCGCACCGCGCACGGCGGTTTGACTTCTTCTGCTCTGAGCCGGCTTGCATGACGTGTGGGGCCCAGCCCCCGCGCCACAGGGGAGGACCTTGGAGTGTGTTGGAGAAGACCCAGCCCGCGACGGTTGGGGGCGCAAGTAGGGAGAGTCGCCTTTAAAAGGAGGGTGACCCCCTTTGGAAGGCGACCATGTCTTCGCGCTCCCTTATGCATCGTGTCTTTCCACCTTCCAAGCCCCCGGATGGGGGATACCCGCCGTCTTTCCGCCTCATCGTTGGAGGAACGCAACTCCGTGGGAGTTGGTACCTTTCAGCCATCGTTCGACTTCAAGGATTTTCATCATGCAGCCCGGCTGCACCCCTCCGCCGGCGGTCACCCAAGATGGTGACCTCCAGTTTGATGGTGGGGGAAAGCGAGCCCGGCTGCGGCCTCTGCCCCTCCCTCAGCCTCAAGGATTTTCATCACCAGGGCTGGGGAGGGGAGTGTGCCGAGTTGGGGTCGGCCCCTGCGTGGGCGGTGGCCCGCTCCTTCCCTCAGTGATCGGAGGGAAGGGCAGTCGTCGTCCGTGGCACCGGCAGCTGCAGCGTGCCTGGCTCTCGGACGCGAGTGGCTTCGGAGCCGCTCCCGGCGCCGGCGTCTGCCACGGCAGCTGGAAGAGGTTCTTCCGCCGACGAGATAGCCAGAGCCGCCCACGGACCGACCTCCAACTCTACGGCCTTCTGCCCGTCCTTGCCTCACGAGTTTGGGCATGGGTGGGGGCCTCTTGGCAGCAGCATCCGCCCTAAGGTCATTGCTGCCGCTGTTCGGCCCCCCAGAGCAGAAGTCGTCGTCGTCGCTGCTGCTGGAGCGGGCGACGGCGCGCCGTTCGTCGGTCTTCTATTGCTCCGCAGGCCCCCCCCATCGAGTGGGGTGGTTCGTACCTGCGGAGGTGGAACCGGAGTTCCGTTTTGTAATGACACTTTGAATGCCAGTGTTTTTGTTCATTGTGGCTGTCGAGGCCCAAACATGTATGTAATTTTGGCACGGAGCCGTGTTTTTTCCTCATTTTCGAGCACTAAGACTCGCCTGTTGGTTGTCTGAACCGCTTCACCAAGCGTGAGTCGCCCCGTGTAAAGGTGACGAGTGAGGTATCCGTATCCCGGAGGCGTAGGAGTCCCTCGGCTCGGTCGGCCTTGTTGTCCGAGGCTTCTCTAGCTTAGTTAAAGGGA
Source organism: Zea mays (assembly GCF_902167145.1). Lineage (NCBI taxonomy): Eukaryota > Viridiplantae > Streptophyta > Magnoliopsida > Poales > Poaceae > Zea > Zea mays. The sequence goes on from NC_050104.1 coordinate 18,780,685, forward strand.
CCCCTTGGCCGCTCTTCGATGAGCCGAGGCCAGGGGTAGCGATATCAGCATGAACAGGGGCAGAGTTGGCTCGAAAATGAAACCTGGTTGGCCGGAGCCTAGCCGGGTCGTCCGTTAGCGGGGCCGACTCCGGAGTTGACCAGCCGAGGCCTCGGGTCGGGCTGACGCCCTTGGAGGACGGCTGGCCGAGGCCCCGGGGTGACCGGCCGAGCCGCCTGCTCGGGCCGGATTCCCGGAGAAGACCCTGGCAGCGATTGCCCGGGCGTGGTGATGACGTCGTCCTTTAGAGTGGAGATCCTCGGACCGCGTCGCCGTCCGAGGCTAGGTCGGACCTCGCCGAAGGTGTCGTCGATGCCGAGGGTGCTGCTGCCCCCTTCCAGCGTCAAGACCGGAGCCTGCAGGATCGGATTGTCTTGTAGCGTGTGTTTCCTGCGGCCGCCGAGGCCAAAACACACCCTCGCTGTGTTGTAAAGCTGCGTCTCTTTTCCTCTTGTTTCGAGTATCTTGACCTTTTTGTCGGTAACAGGGATGTTTGTGCGAGCGAGAGTTGCTTCTCGCGGAAGGTGATGAGTGAGGTATCCGTATCCCGGAGGCGTAGGAGTCCCTCGGCTCGGTCGGCCTTGCCGCTTACGCGCACTCTTACCCGTCCATGGGGCTCTGCCACCGACGCAGTCGAGAAGGCTCGAAGGATCGCTTCGGCAGAAGAGCTTCCGAACGTGAAGACTTGTTCGGTCCACGGAATCACTTAACCGAACGTGAGTTACTTATCGTAGAAGGTGATGAGTGAGGTATCCGTATCCCGGAGGCGTAGGAGTCCCTCAGCTCGGTCAGCCTTGGATGCTTACGTGTACTCCGTCGTTTTCAGGATCCACTTTTCGAAGTAGTCAAAAAGCACGAAAGACATTATGGCAGAAAAGATCTTTCTTCGAGGAAAATTTCGACGCAGAGGGGGTTCCCCCCTTTTTAGCCCCCGAGGGAGGGTCGGGCTTCGCCGAGGCGAGGCCGACCCTTCCTTGATGACTAAACTTTGCGTGGTTGCGAGGTGTATGAACAACTTGAAAACATCTTAAGGGTAGAAGCGACGTAGCTGTTGGATGTTCCAAGCGTTGCCGTAGACCTCGCCTTGACTGTTGGCCAGCTTGTACGTTCCGGGCTTCAGAACCTCGGCGATGACGAACGGTCCCTCCCAGGGGGGCGTGAGTTTGTGCCTCCCTCGGGCGTCTTGTCGCAGCCGAAGCACCAGGTCGCCCACCTGGAGGTCTCGGGACCGGACCCCTCGGGCGTGGTAGTGTCGTAGGGACTGCTAGTACCGCGCCGAGTGTAGTAAGGCCTTGTCCCGAGCCTCCTCCAGCTGGTCCAGCGAGTCTTCTCGGCTAGCTTGGTTGCTTTGATCGCTGTAGGCCCTCGTCCTCGGGGAGCCGTATTCCAGGTCTGTGGGCAAGACGGCCTCGGCCCCGTAGACTAGGAAGAACGGCGTGAAGCCCGTGGCTCGGCTCGGCGTTGTCCTCAGGCTCCAGACCACCGAGGGGAGTTCCTTCATCCATCGCTTGCCGAACTTATTGAGGTCGTTGTAGATCCGAGGCTTGAGCCCTTGTAGAATCATGTCGTTGGCACGCTCTACTTGCCCATTTGACATGGGATGAGCCACGGCGGCCCAGTCCACCCGGATGTGGTGATCCTCGCAGAAGTCCAAGAACTTTCTGCCGGTGAACTGGGTGCCGTTGTCGGTGATGATGGAGTTCGGGACCTCGAAGCGATGGATGATGTTGGTGAAGAACGCCACCGCCTGCTCGGACCTGATGCTGTTCAGGGGTCGGACCTCGATCCACTTGGAGAATTTGTCGATGGCGACCAGCAGGTGCGTGTAGCCCCCGGGTGCCTTCTGCAAGGGGCCGACGAGATCCAGACCCCACACAGTGAAAGACCAGGTGATGGGTGTGGTCTGCAGGGCCTGAGCGGGCAGGTGAGTCTGCCTCGCGTAGAATTGACACCCTTCGCAGGTGCGGACAATTCTAGTGGCGTCGGCCACCGCCGTCGGCCAGTAGAAGCCTTGTCGGAAAGCATTCCCGACAAGGGCTCGAGGCGCTGCGTGATGGCCGCAAGCCCCTGAGTGTATCTCTCGCAGGAGTTCCTGACCTTCGGCGACGAAGATGCATCGCTGGAGGATGCCTGAGGGGCTGCGGTGGTAGAGCTCCTTCTCGTTGCCCAGCAAGACGAATGACTTGGCGCGCCGCGCCACCCGCCGCGCCTCGGCTCGATCGAGGGGTAGCTCTCCTTGGTGGAGATATTGCAGGTACGGGGTCTGCCAGTTTCGATCAGGCGTGACCCCGCTTCGCTCTTCCTCGATGCGCAGTGCCTCACCCTCGGGGGCCGAGGGTACCTCGGGCTGAACCGAGGGTGCCTCGGGCCGAGCTGAGGGTGCCTCGGGCTGTGCCGAGGATACCTTGGGCTGGGCCGAGGGTACCTCGGACTGGGCCGAGGGCGCCTCAGGCTCGGGCGAGTCGTCGATCCTGACGGAGGGTTGATGCAGATCCCAGATCCCGGGAGAAGACATCCGGGGGAACCGTTGTTCGCCCCGAGGCTATTTTAGCCAGCTCGTCCGCAGTCTCGTTGTAGCGCCGAGCGATGTGGTTGAGCTCGAGCCCGTAGAACTTGTCTTCCAAGCGCCGAACCTCATCGCAGTAGGCCTCCATCTTTGGGTCACGGCAGTGGGAGTTCTTCATGACTTGGTCGATGACGAGCTGCGAGTCACCGCGGGCGTCGAGGCGCCGGACCCCTAGCTCGATGGCGATCCGCAACCCGTTGACCAGAGCCTCATACTCAGCCACATTGTTGGACGCCGGGAAATGGAGGCGTAGCACATAGCGTATGTGTTTCCCGAGGGGCGAGATGAAGAGTAGGCCTGCGCCGGCTCCCGTCTTCATCAATGACCCGTCGAAAAACATGGTCGAGAGCTCCGGTTGGATCGGAGCCGTCGGTAGCTGGGTGTCGACCCATTCGGCCACGAAGTCCGCCAAAACCTGGGACTTGATGGCCTTTCGAGGGGCGAACGAGATTGTCTCGCCCATGATTTCCACCGCCCACTTTGCAATCCTACCCGAGGCCTCTCGGCACTGGATGATCTCCCCCAGGGGGAAGGATGACACCACAGTTACCGGATGAGACTCGAAGTAGTGTCGCAACTTCCGCCGTGTCAGGATCACTGCATACAGCAGCTTATGAACTTGTGGGTAGCAGATCTTGGTTTTGGACAGTACCTCGCTGACGAAGTAAACTGGCCTCTGAACGGGCAATGCATGCCCCTCTTCTTGCCTCTCGACCACAATCGCGGCGCTAACCACCTGAGTGGTCGCGGCGACGTAGACCAAGAGGGCTTCTCCGGCAGCTGGAGGCACCAAGATAGGCGCCTTTGTGAGGAGCGCCTTCAAGTTCCCGAGAGCTTCCTCGGCCTCGGGGGTCCAAGTGAAGCACTCGGCTTTCCTTAAGAGGCGGTACAGAGGTAGACCTCTTTCGCCGAGGCGTGAGATGAAGCGGCTCAGAGCCGCGAGACATCCCATGACCCTCTGTACGCCTTTCAAGTCCTTGATGGGCCCCATGCTGGTGATGGCTGCGATCTTCTCCGGGTTGGCTTCGATGCCCCGCTCGGAGACGATGAACCCCAAGAGCATGCCTCGGGGCACCCCGAAGACACACTTCTCGGGATTGAGCTTGATGCCTTTTGCCTTGAGACATCGGAACGTCACTTCAAGGTCGGAAAGGAGGTCGGAAGCCTTCCTCGTCTTGACTACGATGTCATCGACGTAGGCCTCGACCGTGCGGCCAATGTGTTCGCCGAACACATGGTTCATGCACCGCTGGTACGTCGCGCCCGCATTCCTCAAGCCGAACGGCATGGTGACATAGCAGTACATGCCGAAGGGTGTGATGAAAGAAGTCGCGAGCTGATCGGACTCTTTCATCCTGATTTGATGATACCCTGAGTAGGCATCGAGGAAAGACAGGGTTTCGCACCCAGCAGTGGAATCCACGATTTGATCGATGCGAGGCAGAGGGTAGGGAACCTTCGGACATGCTTTGTTGAGACCAGTGTAGTCTACACACATCCGCCATTTCCCCCCTTTCTTTCTCACAAGCACAGGGTTGGCAAGCCATTCGGGATGGAATACCTCTTTGATGAACCCTGCCGCCATTAGCTTGTGGATCTCCTCGCCTATCGCTCTACGCTTCTCCTCGTCGAATCGGCGCAGAGGCTGCTTGACGGGTCGGGCTCCGGCTCGAATATCCAGCGAGTGCTCGGCGACATCCCTCGGTATGCCGGGCATGTTCGAGGGACTCCACGCGAAGACGTCGGCGTTCGCGCGGAGAAAGTCGACGAGCACTGCTTCCTATTTGGGATCGAGCCCGGAGCCGATCCGGATCTGCTTGGAGGCGTCGCCGCTGGGGTCGAGGGGGACGGCCTTAACCGTCTCCACTGGCTCGAAGTTGCCGGCATGACGTTTCACGTCTGGCACCTCCTTAGAGAGACTTTCTAGGTCGGCGATGAGGGCCTCGGACTCGGCGAGGGCCTCGGCGTACTCCACGCACTCCACGTCGCATTCGAACGCGTGTTTGTACGTGGGGCCGACGGTGATGACCCCGTTGGGGCCCGGCATCTTGAGCTTCAGGTAGGTGTAGTTGGGGACGGCCATGAACTTCGCGTAGCATGGCCTTCCTAGTACCGCGTGGTAGGTTCCTCGGAACCCGACCACCTCGAACGTCAGGGTCTCCCTTCAGAAGTTGGAGGGTGTTCCGAAGCAGACGGGAAGGTCGAGTTGTCCGAGGGGCTGGACGCGCTTCCCAGGAATGATCCCATGGAAGGGCGCAGCGCCTGCTCGGACGGAGGATAGATCGACACGCAGGAGCCCGAGGGTCTCGGCGTAGATGATGTTGAGGCTGCTGCCTCCGTCCATGAGGACCTTGGTGAGCCTGACGTCGCCGATGACGGGGTCGACGACGAGCGGGTACTTCCCCGGGCTCGACACGTGGTCGGGGTGGTCGGCTTGGTCGAAGGTGATGGGCTTGTCGGACCAGTCTAGGTAGACTGGCGCCGCCACCTTCACCGAGCAGACCTCCCGGCGCTCTTTCTTGCGGTGCCGAGCCGAGGCATTCGCCGCTTGCCCACCATAGATCATGAGGCAGTCGCGGACCTCGGGGAACTCTCCTGCTTGGTGATCTTCCTTCTTGTCGTCGTCGCGGGCCCTGCCACCCTCCGCGGGTGGCCCGACCCTGTGGAAGTGGCACCGAAGCATGACACACTCTTTAAGGGTGTGCTTGACGGGCCCCTGGTGATAGGGGCACGGCTCCTTGAGCATCTTGTCAAAGAGGTTGGCACCTCCGGGGGGTTTCCGAGGGTTCTTGTACTCGGCGGCGGCGACAAGGTCCGCGTCGGTGGCGTCGCGTTTCGCTTGCGACTTCTTCTTACCTTTCTTCTTGGCGCCGCGCTGAGTCGACGCCTCGGGAGCATCTTCCGATGGGCGGCCCTGGGGCTGCTTGTCCTTTCGGAAGATAGCCTCGACCGCTTCCTGGCCGGAGGCGAACTTGGTAGCGATGTCCATCAGCTCGCTCGCCCTGGTGGGGGTCTTGCGACCCAACTTGCTCACCAGGTCGCGGCAGGTGGTGCCGGCGAGGAACGCGCCGATGACATCCGAGTCGGTGATGTTGGGCAGCTCGGTGCGCTGCTTCGAGAATCGCCGGATGTAGTCCCGGAGAGACTCTCCTGGCTGCTGCCGGCAGCTTCGGAGGTCCCAGGAATTCCCGGGGCGCACGTACGTGCCCTGGAAATTGCCGGCGAAAGCTTGGACTATGTCGTCCCAGTTGGAGATCTGCCCCGGAGGTAGATGCTCCAACCAGGCGCGAGCGGTGTCGGAGAGGAACAGGGGGAGGTTGCGGATGATGAGGTTGTCATCGTCCGTTCCACCCAGTTGGCAGGCCAAACGGTAGTCCGCGAGCCACAGTTCCGGTCTCGTCTCCCCCGAGTACTTTGTGATAGTAGTCGGGGGTCGGAACCGGGTCGGGAACGGTGCCCGTCGGATGGCCCGGCTGAAGGCCTGCGGACCGGGTGGTTCGGGCGAGGGACTCCGATCCTCCCCGCTGTCGTAGAGTCCCCCATGCCTGGGGTGGTAGCCTCGGCGCACCCTCTCGTCGAGGTGGGCCCGACGGTCGCGATGATGGTGCTCGTTGCCGAGGCGGCCCGGAGCCGCAGGCGCGGTGTTGCGCGTGCGCCCGGTGTAGACCGAGGCTTCCCGCATGAATCGGGAAGTCGCGGCATGAGGTTCCGAGGGGTACCCCTGCCTTCGGGAGGTAGAGCTCTCGGCCCGTCGGACCGCGGCGCCTTCCAGGAGATTCTTGAGCTCCCCCTAGATTCGCCGACCCTCGGTGGTTGATGGCTCCGGCATCGCGCGGAGAAGCATTGCTGCTGCAGCCAGGTTCTGGCCGACCCCACTAGACGCGGGTGGCGGCCTGACCCTGACGTCGTCGGTGACGCGGTGCTGGAAGCCCTGGGGCAGATGACGTATTTCTCCGGCTGGGGGTTGGCCCGCCCATGCCTGCCCGATGTCCCAGCGGATCGGCTCAAGCGCTCCTGCTCCCTCGTCGATCCTGGCCTGCACCCCGCGGATTTGCTCGAGCTGTGGGTCATGGCCCCCCGCCTAAACGGGGACCACAGCTAGCTCCCGTGGGATGTCAACACGGGGCATCGGCCTAGGGAGATCACCGTCCTCCGGCATGTCGAGATGATTGCCTTCGGAGGGACCCCCTAGATCGACGTGGAAACATTCGCGGCTTGGGCCGCAGTCCTCGTCGCCGAGGCTGCGGCTACCGTCAGAACAGTCGGAGAGGCAGTAGTCACATGCAGTCATGAAGTCCCGCATGGCACTGGGGTTGCCAAGTCCAGAGAAATCCCAACAGATGCTGGGTTCGTCGTCTTCCTCGGACCCAGAGGGCCCGTAGGTCGAGACGTCCGTCAGCCGCTCCCAAGGCGACCGCATGCGAAACCCTAGAGGGTTTGGACTCGCCTCTACGAGAGCGCCCGCCAAAGCGGGGTCGCTAGGCGGGTTGAGGCTGAATCCAAATGACATGGGATGGGAATCGGTCGGTACCTCTTGGTCGACGAGCGGCGATAAAGTCACGTCGGGGACCGACTGCACCGTCGTCTCAGGTACGAGGGTGATGTCCAGCAAGCTTTTCGCGAGCGCGCTGGCGTCGTCCGCTTGCTCGGGATTGGCGTGTCGCGGGGAGACGGCGCTCGTCTTCGTCTCAAGCGCGAAGTCGATACCCGGTGCGCCCCTCGTTGGGGTGCCGGCGCTGTCGACTCGCTCGACAGCCGACGAGGTGCTGCCTCCTGCTTGGCCTTGGTCGCCCTGCCTTCCCCTCCGTCGGCGAGGAAGAGGGCGGGATGAGCTCGAAGGTTGTTCTTCCACCACGCGGGGAAGACGTCGTCGATTCCGCCGCCGGCAGGCGGGCTGTCGGCCGCCATTGTCGTTGTCGCGAGGCGGTGGAAGGAGTATCACGTCGTAGCTGCCGTCGAGGGACATGAACTCAAGACTCCCGAAACGGAGCACCGTCCCGGGTTGGAGAGGTTGCTGGAGACTGCCCATCTGGAGCTTGACGGGAAGCTATTCGTCAACACGCAGCAGGCCCCTACCTGGCGCGCCAACTGTCGGTGTTTCGAGACCAGGGGGTCCCTGGGCCGACGAGTGAATGTCGCCGCATGCCCCAGCCCAGATGGGTCGAGCGCGAAGGAGGGGGAGCGAGGCGGCCGGAGACCGGCGTGAGAGAAGTGGGAATCCCGCGGCCTTCGTGTTCGTCCCGCGCCCAGGTCGGGTGTGCTTGCAGTAGGGGGTTACAAGCGTCCACGCGGGAGAGGGAGCGAGCGGCTTCAAGCGAGCGCCTGTCTCGTCCTCGTCCCCGCGCGGCCAACCCTCTCTAAGAGGGCCCTGGTCCTTCCTTTTATAGGCGTCAGGAGAGGATCCAGGTGTACAATGGGGGGTGTAGCAGAGTGCTACGTGTCTAGCGGAGGAGAGCTAGTGCCCTAAGTACATGCCGTTGTGGCAGCCGGAGAGATTTTGGCACCCAGCTGGTGTGATATCGTGGCCGTCGGAGGAACGACGGAACCTGGCGGAGGGACAGCTGTCGGAGCGGTTGAGTCCTTGCTGACGTCCTCTTGCTTCCGTAAGGGGGCTGAGAGCCGCCGTCGTCACAGAGTACGCGGGGTGCCATCATTGCCTATCTGGCGGAGCGAGCCAGATGGGACGCCGGTCTTGTTCCCTGCGGCCCGAGTCAGCTCGGGGTAGGGTGATGATGGTGCCTCCTGTTGACGTGGCTGGTCTGCGCCCTAGTTTGGGTGATGTGGAAGCTCCTCCGAAGCCGAGGTCGAGTCTGTCTTCCGTGGTCGAGGTCGAGTCCGAGCCCCCGGGGTCGGGCGAGGCGGAGTTCGTCGTCTTCTAGGGCTGAGCCCAAGTCCGAGCCCTGGGTCGGGCGGAGCGGAGTTCGTCGTCTTCTGGGCCTGAGCCCAAGTCCGAGCCCTGGGTCGGGCGGAGCGGAGTTCGCCGTCTTCCGGGACTTAGCCCGAGTCCGAGCCCTGGGTCGGGCGGAGCGGAGTTCGTCGTCTTCTAGGGCTGAGCCCAAGTCCGAGCCCTGGGTCGGGCGGTGTGGAGTTCACCGTCTTCTAGGGCTGAGCCCAAGTCCGAGCCCTGGGTCGGGCGGAGCGGAGTTCGCCGTCTTCCGGGACTTAGCCCGAGTCCGAGCCCTGGGTCGGGCGGAGCGGAGCTTCCTATGATGCCTTCGGCAGGGCCTGACTGCCTGTCAGTTTCACTCTGTCAAGTGGCACCGCAGTCGGAGTGGCGCAGGCGGTGCTGTCCTTCTGTCAGGTCGGTCAGTGGAGCGGCGAAGTGACGGCGGTCACTTCGGCTCTGCCGGCTGGGGGGCGCGCGTCAGGATAAAGGTGTCAGGCCACCTTTGCATTAAATGCTCCTGCAATTCTGTCAGGTCGATTTGGTCAGTGACTGATCCCTGACTTAATCGCACCCATCAGGCCTTTGCAGCTTTATGCTGATGGGGGTTACCAGCTGAGAATTAGGAGCCTTGAGGGTACCCCTAATTATGGTCCCCGACAATATTAGTATGGACTTCATTGTGGGATTACCCAGTACTAAAAAGGGTATGATGCTATCTGGGTTATAATTGATCGGCTTACGAAAATTTCTCATTTTCTGCCAGTCAAGACAGATCACCCGGTTACTGTCTATGCCCAGTTGTACATTGCTCGTATTCTTAGTCTGCACGGTGTTCCAAAGACCATAGTATCGGATCGTGGATCGCAATTCGTATCCAAATTTTGGGAAGAACTTCATAAATCCCTGGGTACTAAGTTGCTCCACAGTTCGGCCTATCATCCTCAAACTAGTGGACAGACTGAGAGAGTGAACCAGATACTTGAAGATATGCTACGGGCATGTGTTATGGAATTTCCACAAAAATGGGATGAATATTTGCCATTAGTGGAGTTATCATATAATAATAGCTATCAAGAAAGCATCAAGATGGCACCCTTTGAAGCTTTGTATGGACGACGATGTCGTACTCCGCTAAATTGGTCTGAACCTGGTGAAAGGTACTTCTTCAGGCCTGATATGGTGAACGAGACCGAAGAAAAGGTTCAGAAAATAATTTATAATATGAAGAAAGCCCAAGCTCGTCAAAAGAGTTATGCAGACAAACGGTGAATGCCCTTATAATTCCTTGAGGAAGATTATGTCTACTTAAAGGTTTCACCAATAAAGGGTGTATCACGTTTCGGGAAGCTTGCACCCAGGTACATTGGTCCATTCCCTATACTTGAGCAATGTGGACCAGTGGCATACCGACTCCAACTACCCGAAACATTATCTGCTGTGCATAATGTGTTCCACGTGTCTCAATTGAAGAAGTGTCTTCGGGTTCCCGATCGAACCGTTGAAGTGACAGACGTTGTCCTTGAACCGGACTTGACATATTCTGAGCACCCTATTCGAGTCTTGGATCAAAAGGACAGGGTTACCCGAAGAAAAACTCTCAAGTTTTATAAGATACAGTGGAACCAACATTCTGAAGAAGAGGCTACATGGGAAACTCAAGACTTTTTAGATAAGAATTTCCCAGGCATTTTAGCCTCTTGTAAATTGTAAAGCCTGTATAACTGTGTAATAAAGAAGTGACCCCCACATCACCCCTGCCTTGTACCAGAAATAAGGAAATAAAAGTATGCCGCGTTTCCTTTTCCATTACTTACCCTAGGACTTTTAATCTCGGGACGAGATTCTTTTATGGGGGGAAGGATGTAACACCCCTGGTGTTACTGTAACTAAAACTTGAGCATGGCATCATAAGCATTGGCATTGCATATGTTTGATACACCTAGAGTGCATTCACTAGGCAAAAGTTTCAAACAAGATGTATTGTTTTAGTGTTTTGCAAATAGGACCTTGGATAGGGAACTTAACCCTAAATAGGGATTAAAGGGGTAAAACCTAACCCAAGTTGAGAAAACTTACAAGCTTTAGGGAAATAGTCATAAAATGTCCCCAAAAATAAAGTTGAATCACATTTATACCCCTGGGATACCTAAAACCCTAATTAGAACCCTGGAAAACCCTAAAACCAAACCCTAGGGACCTTTGTGCAAAATTAGTCCACTTTTGGGCTAGAGTGCAAAAACCAAGTTAAATAAGTGTCTTAAGTCATTTGGGTCACTCATATGTGAATTTTCAATCTAAATCCTGAGATTTGGACTTAAGTGCAAAAGAGCCACACTTTTTCTCAAATGCTTAAGTCTGATTTTCAGTGATATTGGCTCAACTTTGGAGCCTTGTATCTTTCAAATTCTAGGGTTTTTTCCCTAGGTCACCACATAAAAATTGTAGACCAAACTAAGGAGAACAACTTTGCTTAAGAGTGTGAGCATAATTGTTGAGAAAACATTGGAGATAATTATGCTCAAAGCTTGACTGTCAGGCTGGTTTCATTCTGAAATTCAGCTTTTCAGTGTAATAGGGTCAACTTTGAGTATGAATTAAACCTTGATCCAGTGCTCAAATGAGTTCAATCCCTATAGTCGAATTGTAGCTGGTTTGGAGCTCTGAAACTTTGCTACAGAGAGTGGAGTGAGTTACTAGAGAAACTTTAGAGAAATTTGGTCCTAAACTGTGACTGTCAGGCACACTGATGAACATATCCCATGGTACAGTAGTCCGATAAGGATCAGACCGCCAGCGCAGGGTCCTCGCCGCCGATGACCTATCCGCCGCGATTCGTGCCACCGCCGTTCCGATTCGTGCTCGGGGAGGAATGGATAACACCGGGGATGGGTAAAAAGATCTAGCGCGGGATGGATCACGACTGCTAGCTGGTCCGGCCATCTCATCTACTTGCCTCACGGTCGGCCGAGTTTATCCTCACCGGAGCTCGCCGTTTACCAGGTGAACGCCACGTGCTTTGGCGATCTACCACGTCGCTAAGGACATCCTGCGTAGGTTAGTTCCTCGCCGGAGGAATCACCCCGGGGCGCGCCACGATAGACTGCGCCGATGACTCATCCTTCGTCTCGGCCGTCGGTCTCTCTACGCAAAATTAGACGCCACCGCTTACCCTCACTATAAATTGAGTGTCCCCGCGGCTCCGTAGGATAATCACGTATCAGTTGCACCAAACCTTGCCCCGGATTATTCACCTGGGACCGAGAATCGCTCGTTTCCCCCAATTACAGTCCCCGCCATCGTGAAAACAACCGTACTGCAGCCAGCACAATCCCGGTCAGTTCATCTTCTATGCCTTCTCGTTTGAGTGCTTCCACAACCCCGTGATGCTCACCGACCCACCCAATTGAATTATACCGCCACCAATCTTTGGGAACACGTTGTTCTTTGGATCACCCGCACTGTCACCGTGGCCAGGGCGTTGTAGTGCGCCGTTGGTGAAATTGATTTAGGGGAAGTGTTCGGTAGGAGTTTAATTGTGTCCCTGTCGCACGGGAGCTCCAGCCATGGCGTTGGCCGGCCGGAATTGGCTCGCCGGGGTGCGGCGAGGGCTGTTCCTCGTCGTGGACTTGCCCGTGCGAAGAAATAAAAACCGAAGGGGCTTTCTGTGAACCGTCAGCGACACGTAGGAATAGTAAAAGAACTTATTTCCAGTTAACCAAAAACCCGGGGTCCCCTGTGCAAAACGGCCAGCGCTGGCGCGCGCGCGGGCGCGTTTCTGTCTGGGTCTGGGCTGATTGGGCTGAAATCAGCCCAATACTATTCACTCTTTCTCCTTTTCTTTTTCAGAATAACTTTAGAAATCCATGGAAAAATGTAGAAAAATGGTAAAATTGTGAAACCAATTTTCCTAGACTCCTTATTTTCCCTAGTATTTAATAAAAATAGTTTCATGATTTTTAGTTTAAACAGGGAATTTTAGGGCATTTAAAATAGCTTAAAGAAATAGTTCTGGAATTTTAGAGAATTAATAGTAATGCCAAAAATGTTCAAAATTTTTATATGAGCTCCCAACATTATTTAGAAGTCTTGGGTAGAGTTTGAATTGATTTGGACCATGTTTGATAACTAGAACCCAAAACCCCCCTGCTCTATGAACTCCTTTACTGACTCCGGAAACCCTAAGTTCTCGGAGTTCCGTGAAGGAAAGTTGTATTCAAGACTTAGATAACAAATCTTTATTATCTTCGCACTCTCATGAGCATTACATGGCATTCATTCTTATATATGTATATATATGGTTATGTTAGAACATGAAGAAGTGGAAGTCACTGAAGAAAAGACACCACCACCCTCGGATTCTCAGGCAGGAAATTGCTTCTACTTTGATATTTGTGGATCCGAGCCAGACTCACATGTTAACGAAGGCAAGCCCCGGTGCATTTGCCACCTCCCTTGATGTTTTTAAATCTTTCTCACTTGCTTGCTGCATTAGGTGATAGGAGTTGATTGATAAAACAATTCTTGCATTACCTTCCTTGAACTTGATTACCTTCCTTGAAACCCTGATTTTACAAAAAGGTTTTCCTATGCTTAGTATTGCTTTAGAAAAACAAAAGGATTTGTTTTACAAAAGATGTTTGGCAAAGTGGGAGGGTTGTTTTCAAAAATAAAACTTGATGGTGAATCCATCACGGTCGTGATGGATTCAACATCGGAAAAGATGTACCTCTGCCAGGTACCAAGTTTTTGGGTTGAAATGATTAAGCTGAGACCGGGCGGGTGACTTGCACGAGAAGAGAGTCTCAGTGTAGTGTCTCCGTCTGAGTCGATTAAGGACCTTGTCGATGTAGGCCTGCTGACCGAGGACCCTTTAACTGGTCACATGCCTCGTCATGGGTAAGCTTTGCCTCGGGTGGACTAAGGCCAGAATAAGATAACACGAAATGGGCGTGGAGCGGTGGCGAGAGTAGCGTGTACCCTCCGTGGCAAGAGGCTGGAAGGTGGTGTATCTATGCTCTCGGTTTGCGTGAACCTGATCTGGTCTTAAGAACCCCGGTGGCGGGTTGACATATGCAAGGGTTAAGTGCTACATATGTCGTGTGATTGGAGATCCTCAGCTGAGTATAATCGATTCGGATCGCCGTACCTCCGCGGTTATGGAGACTTGGCCACTGACTTACACGTAGCATTCCACTAAAGATGATGGGTTTTTGTTAAGAAATTGGCTAGTGCAGGACCAGTGATTGAACTAGGGTAGAAAGAACTCTAGTTGCAGGTAATAGTACTTAACTTGACAAATAAAATTTGATTTTTAAGGATCCACTTTAGTAAGCATTTCTGCAAAACAGAGTCTTTGATTATTGAAAAGCCTTACCTTGACTCCCTTAAGCCAGCATACCCTTGAGAGTCTTTTCCTTAGTCGGGTAAGACTTGCTGAGTAATTCCATACTCAGGGTTTATCCCTTCGTTGTTTTTAGGTGAGGAAGTAGCAGATTTATGTTGCTTCTGTACCAAGGTGGTTCCTAAGGAGGAGAAACAAGACTGAAGTGCGGGAGGACTTGGTCCTCCATATAGAACTTTTATTTAAAACTATCGGGAGGAGTTTTTACCTCCCTTGGTATGTGTAATAATACTACTCAGCACTCGTTTTATATTTCTAGTCTGTAATAAACAACTTGATCTTACTTTTTAAATAAATGTAAGTTATGTAATCGCTTCCGCATTTCTTCATCTCTGATGTTCTGTAATGTCTGCAAGACAGGTGAAACGTTCCTGGTAAGGTAAGAAAGAAGATACCGAACTTGTCAAGTAGTTCAGGGGCACCTACAGGGTTGTCTGAGGTCCGTTGGACAAGGACAACTGTAGGTCGGCCTAATTACTTGGGAGGTTCCGTCACACCGAGTCAGTCCTTGACCGTCCTCTCGCTCTGTGCGGGGGCTCGGGGGCTGCTCTCGCAAACCCGGCTCCGGCCAAACCGTTGACAGCGTCAACATACCAGCCCGAGAACTCGGAACCTGACTATGCACCCGGGCTATGACCAGTTCGCATGAGGGAACAACCAGACCGACCAAGGTGTCACGAAACGCGCTAAGACCTCAGAGGAGTCACACCACTCCTCCGAGGCCTCAGGGGCTACACCCGGCGGGTGCGCTCGCGCGCACCCACCGGAACAAAATGCAACCGAGAAAGGCCGGTCCCCTTGCAAAAAAGTGCGACAAAGCCTCCAAGCGAGTACCAACACTCCCTTTGAGGCTCCGGGGCTACCGTCAGGGACCATAATTAGGGGTACCCCCAAGACTCCTAAACTCGGCTGGTAACCACCATCAGCACAAAGCTGCAAAGGCCTGATGGGCGCAATACAGGTCAAAGCTCCGCCCACTCAAGGGACACGATCTTGCCTCGCCCGAGCCCAGCCTCGGGCAAGAACAGCAGACCCAGGTGGATTCACGTCTCGCCCGAGGGTCTCCTCAAGCAACGGGCACACCTTTGACTCGCCCGAGGCCCAGCTCTGGCAGGCTTCGCGGAGAAGCAACCTTGGCCAGATCGCCTCACCAACCGACCGTATCGCAGGAGCATTCAATGCAAGGATCGTCTGACACCTTATCCTGACGCACGTTCCTCAGTCGACAGGGCCGAAGTGACCGCAGTCACTTCGCCCCTCCACTGACTGCCCTGCTCCAACTGCTGTGCCACCCGCCAGGGTGAGGCTGACAACAGCCAAGTCCAGCCTCAGGCGTCATAGGAAGCTCCGCCTCGCCCGACCCTAAGGCTCGGCCCCCGCCTCGGCCTCGGAAGACGGTCTCCGCCTCGCCCGACCCCAGGGCTCAGACTCAACCTCGACCTCGGACGACGGACTCCGCCTCGCCCGACCCCAGGGCTCGGACTCAACCTCGACCTCGGACGACGGACTCCGCCTCGCCCGACCCCAGGGCTCGGACTCATTCTCGACCTCGGAGGAGTCACCGCCTCGCCCGACCTCGGGCTCGGACCGACCACGCCGCAGGGGGGTACATCATTACCCTACCCCTAGCTAGCTCAGGCTACGGGGAACAAGACCGGCGTCCCATCTGGCTCGCCCCGGTAAACAAGTAATGATGGCACCCCGCGTGCTCCATGACGACGGCGGTTCTCAGCCCCCTATGGAAGCAAGGAGACGTCAGCAAGGACCCGACAACTCCGACAGCTGTGCTCCTACAGGGCTCAAGCGCTCCTCCGACGGCCACGACATCACATGAACAGGGCACCAACACCTCTCCAACAGCCACGTCGGCATGTACATAGGGCTCTGGCTCCTCTCCGCTAGACACGTTAGCACATTGCTACGCTCCCCGTTGTACACCTGGACCCTCTCCTTACATCTATAAAAGGAAGGTCCAGGGCCCTCGTACGAGAAGGTGGCTGCGCGGGAGAACGGGCTGACGCACAGGCCCTCGCTCTCTCTCCCTCGCGAACGCTTGTAACCCCCTAATGCAAGCGCATCCGCCCTGGGCGCAGGACAACACGAGCCGCGGTTCCCTCTTTTGCTACCCCTTGTGTTCCGTCTCTCGCCGACCCATCTAGGCTGGGACACGCATCGACAATTTACTCGTCGGTCCAGGGACCCCCCCGGGGTCGAAACGCCGACAAGCTCTATTACATTCAAACACCACATAAACCAGACTAAAGAACATTAATTGATGTTAATAATGATTGTAGTACTCCTATTAATTAGTGGATATTTACTGCAGAAGAAAGTGGAGAGGACAAATAAGGTAAAAATCCTACTTTAGTCCCTTTTAGTCATCTCTTTGCTGACTAAAGAACTAAATTTTAGTCACCCATTTTAGTCACCATATTTATTTCTTTAGGGTTTAAAAGTGACTAAACTTTAGTCACCCCAAACCAAACAAGGCCTTAGGGCAACTCCAAAAGAACGTGTAAACTAATCCTAAAACAGATATTAGTTAAGAATAGTGATTTTTCTTACTCCAACAGCCCTCTCATTCTTTCCCTAAAAAATTCGCGTCCCGCATCAGCAGCCTCCTCTCCCTCATATTTTGGTGTGTTTCATACCTCCCCAGTCCATTCCTCAACGTATCGGATCATCCACAACCTCCCGACGACTGTAAATATTGTGCCACATGTCACATTTAAAGGAACTGTTGGAGTACCCATTATGATTCACTCTTAAAAATTTTTAGCCTACTCTTAATAATTGGTTTTTGGGGTAAACTTTTTAGCATCCTTTTATAGTTGTTCTTACTCTCCCACACGAGACCATGAAAAAACAACTAAATCTAACATGGGGTGTGATAAAATAACTAAAACCAACATTGACACGAAGCCAATAACGAAGCTGGAGCAAAATTAAGAAGAGTACATTTAATCTTGTGGGTATATAAGAATTTTTTCTAAGGATACATATATATATATATTGTATTTTGTGGAGTGCATTTGCATCCACGAGGAGTAACCTAGCTTCGCCCCTTCACACGTAGGACGCTGATCCCGGATACTAACACCTCGCTAGCTAGCTGAAGCAGGACGAGCGACTGACCGAACTATAAAAAAGAGGCAACTCTCATTTTCAACACGTACTTTTCTAGGTCTTTTGGCTAAGATAAAGTGTACTATATACAGTTTAATATCTGGTATGTAGCATATGTCCACTTTATTTTAAATTTTTTATTTTGGGAAGGTACACTTTAGTTTTAAATTTATTTTTTGTGGGAAGTATCTATCACACTGGTTTGCCACTAAACCCTCGATTGTTGTACAACTGTAGCACTATACCATAAAATATGATTAATGTATCATCATAATTTATGGGTATTGTACGCCAAAAGCACGAGTCCAGCACACACAACTAGGACTAGCATTTTTTGTGTTGGTTTTCTCATTAGTGATCAGAGAAGAGGATCATATCATTGTTGGCGCCGATTCGGACGCCAAACACGAGAACGGACCGCCTGGCGGGGCTCTTTGCGAAGGCGCGGACGATCCGTGACACAGGGTTGGACAGTCCGCGACCTTGCGCAAGAGCGGCTCCTCCTCTGCACAATTCCGAACGGTCCGTGCCTGGGGCCGGATGGTCCGTGATAGCGCATAGGGTCTTCTTCTCCGTGAAGAACCCTAGAACTCGCCCCGGGAGAGATCTCGTCGAGGGGGACAGTTCCAAGGGGTTGTTACGGGTCGGCAGACCGCCCGAGGCTCCTCTAATCGGCGTAGAGTCGAGTTGAGATTGTTGTGAAAGACTAAACTACATCTAATCCTAAGGCTAAATTACTTCTACTCCTAGGAATTGGAAGAACGAAACGGTAAAACTGATAAATAGGTTTGATTTGATCGATTGTATGGGGTTCCGTAGCCCTTCATCTATATAAAGGGGAGGTCTGGACCCATTACAAGTCATTTCCCGAGTTAATCCTGCAGATTTAGCTTACAAATTCCCCAAGAAACTCGGAACCCTAAATGATTCTACGCACGCGCGGACCGTCCGCGCCACCACTACGAACAGTCCGGACTCAGGGTTGGACCGTCAGCATAGTCCATTTCTGTCCTCAACATATGCCCCTGTCTTTTGGTGGAGGTTGATGAACCAAAAGCATATGAACTAAGCCTGATGCAAGTCACCAGCTTTTTCAATACAATATGGTGATTGTTGAGGACTTGTCCTTAAATGCTATGAATTAAGAACAAGGCAACACATAAATTGTTAAACGTTAAAGTCCTTCGTCCTTCGAAGCATTATTTCCCTTGGGATATAATGACTTTCGGACGAAGGTTATAGAGGACATACCTTCATCAATACAACAAATAATGAAGAAGGATTCATATAAGATATGGGAAATAACATAAGCACTTGAATATTATTATTACTTCATTTCTATCTTGTCTTTATTGAAAAATAGAAATGATAACAAATTACAGATGTACCTTCGGCTCGAAAGAAGGCAAAAGTACAAGCGTGACGCGAGAGCAAATGCGAAGTCAGCATGAACAGTACGGGAGCACTGTTCATCTATTTATAGGCACGGGACGCAGCCCATGTAAAATTACACCCATGCCCTTTACATTTGCTAATAACTCTATAGTAATCCATCGGGGTCTAAATAGCCCTTTCCCCTTTAAGTCGGTTTCCTTTTCTGTTATCACGTCGAAGCTCCTCTGTGCATAGCTTCGGCTCTGCGCCATCCTTCGTATTCTTTGTGCTTCTTCATATTGTGGTTATAACCTAAGCCCGAAGGTACCTGTTCATGCATCATACTCCAGAAACATTGTTAAATCATGTTTTTGAGGACCTTCGAAAGCCGAAGGCCCCCAACAGTACCCCTCACAATATTAATTTGTTACAATGATAAATTTAGATTGCGATATGGACGAAGGCCTTAAGCCGAAGGTCCAAAAAAACACCTTCCCTTTGCTAGAATAGCAACAGACAATGACAAGCGGGGCCCTCCCACTTGCAACGCACTAGGCGTATAAATAAGAGCACACCGCGAGCGCATTTGGCACGCTTTCTTGCCTTCTGCTCTTGCTTTCCCAATTTCTAGCTCTTGCATACCAACGTCTGCCTGGCTTTTTTGATTTTTTAGCTTCAGCCTTAAGAGCACATTTTCAACATTCCCGAAGATGACTCAAGATAAAAAAAGCTGTTGCCGAAACAAAGCTGAGCCTTTCTGAGGAGAAGAATCTTGGGTTTATTGAATCGATAGCAAAGACGAATACAGAGAAGATCACTAGGTAGATTTTAGAAGGTTTATCTGAAGACACTGGTGAAAGTGACAGTTATGATATGGAAAGTGGAGGTGAAGACTCTGAAGATCGACCATGGCGACCAAGTCACACAGTCTTCGGAAAATCAACTATTAAGCAGAGTCACCTTGACAATATGAGGGGGAGATATTTTCGAGATATGTCTACTGTGAGGGCAGATGACGGAGAGAGGACTGTACCTACTCCCGAAGAGAATGAAGTCGTGATCTTCCGAAGCTTTTTCAAGGCTGGGCTTCGGTTCCCCTTAAGCAAATTTGTGGTTGAGGTTTTAAAGATCTATCAGGTCTACCTTCATCAAATTACCCCCGAAGCAATCATAAGAATGGGAACCTTCGTCTGGACCGTGAGGAGCCAAGGATTGGAGCCAAATGCAAAAAGTTTCTGCAGCATGCACGAACTGTTATATGAGATGAAACCCTGGGGCAAAGAGCAATATCATAACAATTTTGGCTGCTATAGCTTCGTTGCCCGCTCTGGGTCTAGCTCCCCAGTGCCGACTTTTCGGAAGAGATGGCCTGGAGACTGGATGAAAGAATGGTTCTATGTGAAAAGGCACGAGAAGACATTAAAGAGATAATCATGCGCCCTATCTGGCAGCGCTTCGGCCTTCGAAAGCCGAAGGTAGAGATTGATGAGGCAGCCGAAGGATGCAAAAGAGCCTTCAGCACAGTTTGTTCTTTTATCGGGACAAGGGATCTAGTCCAGGAACATATAGCTTTTAGAGTATGGCCACTTGTGGAAAAGTGGGAAATGACAAAGGATACTATTACTAAGACTAGCGAAGGAGAGCTAGTTCGATTAAAGTACACATTCAGATATGAAGGTAAGTTTGTTGAGCCGAATGATGACTGGTTAAAATGTATCAAAGCTACAAGTGTCGAGTTGCTTGGGCCGTATTCCAGAGCAGAAGACAAGGCATTATCTGCGGCCTTCAGGAATCGAAAAAAGAAGAGACTAAACAGAGTTTTTGACGCTATAGAATTTGTGTACCCTGACTACCGGTACCAACTACGGGGTCAGAAAAGGAAAGGTGCTGCTCCTGTGAAAGATGTTGCTTCGGCTGTCTCTAGTGAACCCATGCCGAAGAGGAAGAAAGTGAAGGTCCTCACTCACCGACCACGCTACATTGAAATGGCCACAGTGCCTGATTTTGGCAGTGAGACCTCTTCGGCTAACGAAGCTAAAGAAACTGCGCTTACGCAGAAGACCGAAGAGCCGGCTGCAACGCCGAAGGCACCATTGGCCAAATTGGGTGAGCCGAAGGTCGAGAGAACAAAGATATCAGAAGTTACAAGTCCTTCGACAGATGTGACAGTGTCGAAGGCACAAAAAGATCTCACAGTTACCCCTAAGAGGAAAAGGATGGTCCACGTACTAGATGTACTGGAAGAAATAAAGACTTCAAGCTCTACTCCAAGGAAAACAGCTGAAGCTTCAAAGACGCAAATTGAGACAACAGCCTCCGTAGCCGAAGCTACACAGCGCCAGGCTGAGACCGAAGCTAGGCCTTCAGAGCCCGCCAAGGAGAAATCCTTGGAAACTAGAGAAAAAGAAACAGAAACGGCAGAGCAAATTTTGGCTGAAAAAACTGCCACTGCCACCGCCGAAGCATTTCCCGAAGCTCTCAATTATATTTTACGACATGCGTTGGGGAAAAAGTTGACTGAAAAAGAAAAGCGAGAAGCTCAGTTCTATGCCCAAAAATTGAAATATCCGAAGGGGGCATTGATTTTCAACGGCAGTGGAGAAGAAGACTTCTTGTATTGTCTCCCAGACAGCAAGGAGATTTCTGTCTGCCGGGAGATGAACAAAAGCTTCGGATTCCCGACACTAGAGGACGGGCTCTCGGTGCTATCAAAAGATGAATTAGCCGACAGCTTAGCATACAATAGCTTAAAGGTGACAAAATGAATTTTACTAAAAAGCAAAAATTTTCCATTTGCCTATACTTAATACCGTATTCCTTTTTCAGGGCCTTATTCTTAGCAACGCCCTCAGGGCACAAAAAAGCGCTGAAGACGAGGGATGGCCTTATTCTTAGCAACGCCCTCAGGGCACAAAAAAGCGCTGAAGACGAGGGATGTACCATGGCCTTGAACAACCTTCGTTCCGAAGTAATCGAACTAAGGAACGAAGGTCTTGAGAAAGATAAAATATTAAACTCATTGCTAAATAAAATAAAAGAAGACAAAGCTACTTCCAAATCCCAGGCTGAAGCCCAGAAGTGCGAGATTGAAGATCTTCAGAAAGAGCTGGCTGAAGCGAAGTTAAAGTGTGCAATTGCCGAAACTGACCGAGACGCCAGTAACTATTGGAAAAATTATTGGGAGAAGACAGTTGTAGAACTTCGGTCTTCAAAAGAGAAATGCTAAGAAAAATCCATAGAATGTGTGCAAAAAATAAAATCTAGCTTCGCCAATGTTGGCGCATTCTCTAGCGAGGATAATTTCGTAAGGGGCGATCCTGAAGGCCCAATTGACTGGATCAGCAACGAAGCTGAAGCCTTTGAAGAAGTTTTGAGTGGTCGTGGGGATGTCTGCGCCTTCTTAGGTGCCAGGGGAATCACGACTATTTTGGAAAAATCAGGCTGTGATCACGTGAAAGCTTTGACTCAAACCGAAGCTACCTTATATATTGAAGATACAAAAGACCCCTCGGCCGAAGCAAGCTTAGTTGGCAGGAAATTTTTTACTGACATCTGGGAGAATGGCGGCCGAGAGATGGCGCACGAGATAATAAAAAAGAGTGAAAAAGATTCTCATGATGCAAAAGAAGCGACGAAGGCAGCTGAGAAAGCTGCGGTACTTGAAAGGCGGATATGTATTGCTTAATTGCTTTTGACTTTGTGTTTTATTTCTGTGACTTCGAACTTATTTATGTTTTGTATCGCAGCTGAGCTATCTCCTCCCCCGGAGCCCTTCGAGCCAATGGCTGACCCAGAAGCAAAGAGAGAGGAAGAAATCACTAAAATGGCCGAAGCTATTTTGGATGAAGCTGTTTCTCAACTATTAAATGAAGCTGCGGAAGTAGTTTTAAAAGAAGAATAGTGTAACACCCCTGGTGTTTACCTCCTGTTAAACTGTGCTTATGGACTTAAGCACGAAATATTGGTGAAAATAAAATGGACACTAAATTCTAACCATCTTTGTTATGGCGATTTTGATATCGCATCTGTCTCCATCTGTATAAACTGTCCTAATTTATTTTGCCAAATTCAGACTTTGGTAATATTCCAAAACATCGAATCTAATATCGTTTGGGTTGAGCCATCGACGTCTTGCCCAAACTCTAATCCTTGAAATTGAATCTAGCTCCTTAAATTTCGTTTGAAATTCTTTGACGCATGTGTTGCATGTGTCTCTGTGGTTTGGCTTCGTGGCGCGTGGCGGGCGCAACCCTGTGTGTGACAACGCACAACTTCTCACTTACGTGAAAGACACGTATCGTCTCCATGGAGGTCCCCGTGTGCACCTTATCTCAGTACCGTTATCCCTTTCGTTTATCCGAATCCGCCACCGATTCAACTCTTCACTACGTGTCGCGCCTTCCGTCACTCCGATGTCGCGTGTTCGACGTGCTAGCGAGTGTAAAATTGGGAATCGACTGATTTTATAAACCTGGATTGTGCGTGCTGTTTGAGGAAAACACACGGAAAGTCAATAACCGAGATTGGTTTCATCCTGCACGCTATTTATGGTAGAGAAATCCAAGTATTTGGTTGCGGGCGAATTTATTTGATCTCAGATAAATCAATGGAACAATATCATCTTGTCCCTGATAAATTAAGCGGATCTCGACGACTAAAGTTTTGGTGCAAAATAATTCAGTCCTCGCTCATCCACCGAGAAATCGAGTCCGAGGATTTATAATTGAGATTTGATTCTCTAGTAAATTATCTGCTCTAAATTAAATCAAGCACAGTCTGTGCTAGTTTGACTGGTATATTTTGTTTCGTCCGGTTTACATCTCGCGTAGATTTAATCTGAGAACTAAATTATCTGTGTAGTCTTCTGTGTAAAAAAATGAGAAGGAAAATAGGAAAAATCTTTTATCAATTATCTCCTACCGCCCTCAACATCTTTGCCTTATCCTAGGTGTGCCCAGAAATCTCTAGAATTCTTCCACGTACTCCTCTCTCTAATCCAATCAATTCACATACGTATCTCAGTTTTCATTTGCTTCACTACAGTATTCCTTTCACCATGTGCGATCCAGCCACCAGACAATTCTCTCTCGTCGTCTCCTCACATGCCACGTTCGGCTCTTGGGCACGCAGCCTCCATCTCCCCACGCTTGCTTGAGCAGGCCACGCCGGCTGCTACTCCCCTGCTCAGTCACGACAAGCCGTCGACCATGTGCCGCGCCCTCCCTGCTCGTCGGCCACCAGGACGGCATCTCCACGCGCCGAGTTCCTCCCATGGCTATCCCAAACCCTAGCCGAGATCCCCTCCTGTGTTGGCCACTGTCTCCTTCACCAGGCGTCCTCCCCTATCCACGTGCTGGCAGCACATGGCGAGCTCACCCCCCTGTGCCAGACGAGTTCATCACTTCCTTTAGAGCAACACCTTCATCCATGGTGCCCAGCTGCTCCTTGGAGTCTACTGTGGTGATCTCTAAATCCCTTTGTTGTTTTACTAGTTCTTGTTCATATAGGTTCTTGTTAATACCCTGCTGATGTGATGTTCTCTGTGTGTTTATGTGTGCGATATGGAGTAAAATTCCTGGAGAATTAGGTGGAGAAGAAGGTTAAGTTCAACGCTCTTTAGGTGTTCGATGATACGCTCGAACTGGTGGCCGTCTTCGTTCTTGCTGAAATCGAGTCGAAGCATGATGTGGTGAGCCAAGCCGTTTCTCCGACTACTTAGTTAATGAATGGTTTGGTTAGATAATTATCGTGGTAGTTGTGTTCGATGTATGATGAAATTATTTTTGCTGGTGTTATGCTAATGCGATGATATGGGTATATGTGTGTGCTTGTGTGAGGAGGAGGAACTCCAGGTTTTTCGTAAAGAGGACAGTCGTGCGATGCGTGCTAGGTGTTTGATGAATGGATGGTTAGATGTTTGTGTTGATAATGCTCTTGTGATTACCAAGAGTGGTGTGGATATGTTGGTTAGAGGTGGTTAAGCTAAATAGGAACTAACTTGGAAGATTTTCTGTTTGGACTATGTGCCCAGTTCAGTAATGCAGATTGTTAATGAAACAAAGCATGGTTTTTGTGAAAGTGTTATATATAAAAGTTGTAGATAACTTCTTTATCTTGCTTGTGCTAAAATTTCATGATCATAGGTCTAGTAGTTTAGGAGTTATGATTTTTCCAAGTTCAGTTTCAGAATCTGTCCAAATTCTGTACAGGTTTCGAAAATTGGACTGTTTGGCTAAGTTAAAATGAGAATCAGTCATTAGAAATTATAGGAGAATTGTAGTACTTTTCTTAAGCTTTCCAACAAATTTTTGGATCACCCTTTTTGGTGGTCTAGAAGTCAGGTTATGGCTGTTTGAAATGTGATGTTTGAAGCTGTCAAAATCTGGACAGCAATGCTTGTTTGTATTAACTGACTTCGATACACATTGAATCACCTTGAGATATTTATAAATAAATTGTAGACAATTTTACTAGCTTTCTAAAAAGTCTAGAATCACCTGATTTGGATGCCTGAAACTCTAGTTATGAATTAATGAAGTAAGTAGTCGAATTATGTCCAAATCTGGACAGAAATTGCGTTTAGTACTGTTTGACATTTCTAAATGTCGAATCTCATTGTGATGATAATGCCAAAGTTGTAGAGGACTTTATAAGCTTTCCAAAAAGTCTTAGTTTACTATTTTTGGATGGATATTTTGTAAATCATGAGCAAAACCGTTGACTGCTATGCTGCTGTTCAGAAATTCTGCAAGTGTGAAATTAATTGATTGAGGTTATTCTTGTTTGACTAAGTAAATTTAGTTAGTTCTTGATTGGTGAAGTCTTGTATTCGCTAAACTCAAGTGAACAAGTGTCCCAAGCTTAATGTGCCATACTAAGTAATCTAAGGAAAGTATGGAACACTTCTTATATTTCATCTTGTATGCTTTAGATCTTTAATTGTTGAAAATGTAAATTCTATGGAACTTTATGATGTGTTATAAGTGTTCTACTTGCGTGATTGAATAGAAATGTGATGATTTATTAGTTGGTGTGTTACAATAAGTTAATTTGGGAAAGAAGTTTAGGAAACTAGTTAAGCTACTCATATCTTTAATCTAAGTCTGAGGTGACTATCACTAGTGAACCTAAGTTCTAGTAATCCTTTGAGATATACTGGTTTCTTGATGCGCTTTCTTGATGCTTGTGCCAGATCTTATTGAATTAGAAAGTTAGTTACATGTGTTCTATCACCTTTTCCAAGTTTTGAGTGTTAAAAAGTGACAAGTCTAAGGGTAATAACCTATCGATGTTATGCTTTAGCTTAAGGCTTGTGTTTAGTTATGATTTCCAAATGTTTGAATTAGGTCCCCCTAGCTCGAGGATCATGATTGTTGTTAATTCAAAGGTATCTAGTGTTTGCCTAGGAGTTGTAATGCCTTACTAGCAATATATTACCCTCTTCGGCATAGTGTTATTATCTTGTATTGTTTATGATTATTCTCTCATATGCATTATGCATATCATTTAGGTACGTTAATTGATCACGTCCTATGGAAGACGAGTGGAATTGATCTCCAAGTGATGCTGATGGACGAAGCTAAAATGGATGAATCAACCAAGTGCCAGGATGGAAGATGCTCACCAAGTGGTCGTCAATTAACAACACTAACGTAGTGTTTATCCCAGGCAAGCCCCGGTGCATTTGCCACCTCCTTGTTGTTTTAAAACTTTTATCACTTATATGCTGCATTAGGTGATAGGAGCTGAGTGATGAAACCATTGATGCATTACCATTCCTTGGAATTTGATTATTATTCCTTGATTCCTGTTTATAAAAGAGAACTAAAGATGCTTAGCCCTGCTTAGATAATTAAAAGTTGTTTTTTTAAAAGATGTTGTGTTACACGGGATATGGGAAATTGTTGTGAAAAAGAAATTGGGATGGTGAATCCATATGGCCATGATGGATTCAACATCCAGAAAAAGTACCCCTGTCGGGTACCAAAATGGGAGAATGGTTGGAATAAATCTAGACCAGACGTTGAGCAGGAAAGGTCGCCCGTCTGTGTCGATTAAGGACCGTTCCGATTGTTGGCCTGCTGATCTAGGACCCTTTAACTGGCCACATGCCTCGTCATGGGTAAGCTTAGCCTCGGTTGGACCAATACTATAAAGGCCGGCCCGCAATGGGAGTGGAGAGATGGCGAGAGTATCGTGTATCCACCTGGCAAGAGGCTGGATGGTGGGGTACTGAGCTCTCGGTTGGCGGGGACCCGTTCTGGTCTTGAGAAACCCGTGGGCGAGTTGACATATGCAAGGGTTAAGTGCTACATATGTCGTGTGGTTAGAGATCCCCAGCTGGGTATTAATCGATTCGGATCGCCGAACTTCTCGGATATGAAGACTGGATCTTTGACCCTCATCGTAGATAACAAGTGAAACTAAAGTTGCTAAAATGAAACTAGTGTAGGACAAGTGAATACTCTAGATCAGGCAAATCTAGATTCAGGAAAAGTACTTAATTTGTGAAGTAAAAGTTTGGTATAAGGATCCACTACTAGTAAGCTTTTCTGCAAAACCGAGTCTTTGAAATTTGATAAGCTTTACCTTGATTCCCAACAAACCAGCATACCCTTGAGAGTCTTTTCTTTAGTCGGGTAAGTCTTGCTGAGTAATTGCGTACTCAGGGTTTTATTCCCTGTTGTTTTTCAGGTTGTAATTTTGTTCTGTTGTGGATGGTGCTAAGTGCCGGTGGGCTCGGCCTTCTTCTATAAGTATATCCCGTCTTTAGTTTCTCTATTGAGGATTGTCACTTAAGCTAGCATGTATTTGAAAACCTATAAATATTCTATACATTTTAAATTGTATTTTTTTTAATCACTCCGATAATTGTATAATGTAAACTTATTGTAATATGAAATCATTTTGCAATAAAGAATTTTGTTTCCGCTGCAAATGTTGGTGTGTGATTTGTGTTTACTTAATCCTGCGATCTTGGCGGTAAGTCGTTTATCCGGGGTCCTCGGGGCACTCGGACAGATCCTGTTAAGTTGTTTGGTGCACATGCATAGTTGTCTGAGGTCTTTGAGACAAGGACAGGTGCATGTGGGCCCGATAACTTGGGAGGTTCTGCGACAAATAGCTGCTATTGTAAAAACATTTGAAATGTAATATTTGCTGAACAAAGTGTGTAGTATTTTTATAATTTTGAATGTAATATATAAGCTGCTTGTAACTCAATTCTTTACGATGCATGAAACTTTACGTACATACCGTTTTTGAGCCTTCGGCGAAAAAACACCTTCCCTTCTTTTCATGCTTCGTGAAGGATATCCATATTTCGTAAAAACATCCAACCTCTGTAAAAACATTATGCTTCGTAAGCAATAGATCTCCTTTTCATATCAGAGTTGACGCAGCGGTATTTCTTCAAAATTTATTTTGTGCCTTAACACTGCTTCTTCGAAACAATCTCCGAAGATCAACATTGTATCCCCTTCTTGTGCCATTGACGCATAATGATGTATGATGTTATGCCATGCAAATGCTATAATGATGTTATGCTATGCAAAATGATATTTGTGCCGAATATACACACACATTTCCACAGTAGAGCACACAATCTTTTTGCCGTTTATTTTTCGGCTTCACCGCTTATTTTTCGGTGTATTAGCGCTGACTTTTCGCTATAAGCTTCCCTTAGGAGCTTCTTCGCCTTTTACTTCGGCGGTATTCGCGTTGACTTTTCGCGCTTAGCCTTATATTTCGGCGGAATCAGCGTTTATTTTTCGCTGTAAGCTCTGCATTCCCTTTGGAACGACTTTTGAGCAGAAAACTTACACTGTGCTCCCTTAGGAACGACTTTTTGTAGCTTCGGATATACTTTCTGTAGCCACGAGCTCTTAAGAACGAATTTTCATGCTTCGACAACTTTTTGGATTTCGTAAGTCTGTGGAGGAGATATATTTTTACTATGGCGAAAACGAAGCTGTTACAAGAAATTGAAAACGACAAAAAAAGCTTAGTCTTTCAATGATTGTTCCTTAAAAAGAAAAATGATAACGAATGCAAGAACTATTTCAGAAGTAGGATATCTTCTAGTAAATGTGCTTCGACTCTGGCACAGTACTGTTGACTATGCGAGCTTCGGACTCCTCTCTGAAGTCTCGTTGCTGATGAGTGTGCTGGCTCCCTTCTGGAAGCTGGCCTCGTTGTATCGGTGGTGGAGGTGGAAGCTGTTGCCAAGATGCCTGAGGTTGGCTTGCCGAAGCAACAGAAGCTGCAAGATGGTTACCCACATACTCTGGAATGTACGGTGAGTGGTACGAAGTAGTATGCATAACTTGCTTCGGCTGGCTCTGTTGGGCTGCAGCTTCTGCTATCTCTTTCTGTTTCTGGATGGTGACATGGCACATCCTGGTAGTATTGCCCTTGTCCTCACCGCAGAATAGGCAATAAATTTTTCTGGGCTGATCCCCAAACCTTCCTCCGAAGCCCCTGGCGCCTCTGCCCCTTGGAGCTGGGGCCGAGGATAGCTCTGTTGCTGCCCCGAAGCCTAGGAGGAATATTGCGGCCTCTGTTGCTGCTTTCCTCTGTCGTCATTCTGAGTGGAATGAATTGATCTGACATGCCAAGGATGGACTCTCCCTCTAAAGCCCCTGGTCATTTTAGAGAATTTGTAAGCTTCCTCCCTTCTCTGTCGAAAGTCATTGTCAGCTCGGATGTATTCATCCATCTTCTGAAGCAGTTTCTCCAGGGTCTGAGGGGGTTTCGTGGCGAAGTATTGGGCTGTAGGTCCTGGCCCAAGCCCCTTGATCATGGCCTCAATGACAATTTCATTGGGCACTGTTGGCGCCTGTGCCCTTAGTCGTAAGAACCTTCGAACATACGCCTGAAGGTATTCTTCATGATCCTGGGTGCACTGGAACAAAGCTTGAGCAGTAACCGGCTTCGTCTGAAACCCTTGGAAACTAGTGATCAGCATGCCCTTCAGCTTCTGCCATGAAGTGATTGTTCCTGGCCGAAGAGAGGAGTACCAGGTTTGTGCAACATTTTTGACTGCCATGACAAAGGATTTCGCCATGACTGCAGTGTTGCCACCATATGAAGATATGGTTGCTTCGTAGCTCATCAGAAATTGCTTCGGATCTGAGTGTCCGTCATACATGGGGAGCTGAGGTGGTTTGTAAGACGGGGGCCAAGGTGTAGCCTGCATTCTGCTGACAGAGAAGAAGCATCGTCAAAGGCAAAATTTCCATGATGGAAATCCTCGTACCAGTCATCTTCGTTGACGAAGCCCTCTTGGTGAAGCTCTCTGTGCTGGGGCCTTCGGTTTTGCTCATCTTGAGCAAGATGACGAACCTCTTCAGAGGCTTCGTCTATCTGCCTTTGCAGGTCAGCCAACCGAGCCATCTTTTCCTTCTTCCTTTGCACTTGCTGATGAAGCATCTCCATATCCCTAATCTCTTGGTCCAAGTCGTCCTCTTGAGGCGTTGGACTGGTGGATTTCCTCTTCTGGCTTCGAGCCTCCCGAAGAGAAAGGGTCTCCTGGTTCGGGTCCAGTGGCTGCAGAGCGGCAGCCCCTGTTGCTGAAGCTTTCTTTGGCGGCATGACGAAGGTCGATGCTTGCCGAAAGTGGTCGAAAAGGGTTCACCGGAGGTGGGCGCCAATGTTGGGGACTTGTCCTTAAATGCTATGAATTAAGAACAAGGCAACACAGAAATTGTTAAACGTTAAAGTCCTTCATCCTTCGAAGCATTATTTCCCTTGGGATATAATGACTTTCGGACGAAGGTTATAGAGGACATACCTTCATCAATACAACAAATAATGAAGAAGGATTCATATAAGATATGGGAAATAACATAAGCACTTGAATATTATTACTACTTCATTTCTATCTTGTCTTTATTGAAAAATAGAAATGATAACAAATTACAGATGTACCTTCGGCTCGAAAGAAGGCAAAAGTACAAGCGTGACGCGAGAGCAAATGCCAAGTCAGCGTGAACAGTACGGGATCACTGTTCATCTATTTATAGGCACGGGATGCAGCCCATGTAAAATTACACCCATGCCCTTTACATTTGCTAATAACTCTATAGTAATCCATCGGGGTCTAAATAGCCCTTTCCCCTTTAAGTCGGTTTCCTTTTCTGTTATCACGCCGAAGCTCCTCTGTGCATAGCTTCGGCTCTGCGCCATCCTTCGTATTCTTTGTGCTTCTTCATATTGTGGTTATAACCTAAGCCCAAAGGTACCTGTTCATGCATCATACTCTAGAAACATTGTTAAATCATGTTTTTGAGGACCTTCGGAAGCCAAAGGCCCCGAACAGTGATCATTCAATAGAGCCCTAATGCATAAAGGCCATTTCAGATTACATCTTTCTCGGTCGTGACCATTTGATCAATGGATCAAAAGGAATAGAATGAGGGTGCCCCCAACCCGAATAGATAAAGGGAGTATGCATGTACCATGGGTTCATCGTTGTATCATTCCATGTCTTAACAGGATAATGCATCGACGATGAATAGGTGGGTGGAAAGTATGCTGACATTATTGGATGAATAGGCGATGCATGTTGCGTCACCTTTCGGGCCGTCTTATTCGGTCGTTTTGTTCGAGGTTTCTTTGGTGGTCGGTTGCGTAGAATGACCTTCTTGCTAGCATACATGAAGAGCAATTGATCAAAAGTAGGGACGACTTTTACTAGCCGACCATGTGCGTTACATGTGCTTTGCCCCTACAGTCCCTTGTTTGCTTTGTGTGGAGGCCGGTGCCTATGTCCGTGGGCGGACTGTCCAGCTTGGTTGGCCGAACCATCCGTGGGTGCTGGACAGTCCGTGATGCTCGAGGTAGGGACCTTTGCTCGACTACTCAATTGAGCCTGCCCCCTGACGCCTCCGGACTTGTTAGTCTTTTTGTCCGAAACTTTCTGAGCAATTCCTCCTTGTGATATATTCGACATGCTAGGGTCACCAATGATAATGTTTGCCTTTATTGGCCACTTCTGGCCGAACCAAGACCCTTTTGCTTGCTAGCTCTATTGTATTGATAGGAAATGGTTGTGTCCACTTGCATCTCCTGAAAACTCAACCGACCCTCATTTATGGCCGATTGTATTTGTCTTCGAAAAATGTTACGATCATTAGTGGCATGGAAAAAAGAATTATTCCATTTGCACTAAGCACGTCTTTTCAATTCATCAGGAGGAGGAATAGTATGCGTTAATTTAATTTTGCCATTTTTAACAGTTCATCAAATATTTTATCGTATTTGGCAACATTAAAAGTAAATTTAACTTCTTCTTGCCGATTCTTTTGAATCGACTGTAAATAAGAACATGAAGAAGGTTTAGCCTGTGTTGGCCAAACAAGTTTCGATGGTATATACATCTGTGGATTCATCGTCCAAATTATCGCATCCTACTAGATGCATCTTATGGCTAGCCGATTTTGATGCTTCTTTACTTCGGCTTTCACAGGTCAAAACCCGCTGGTGCAAGTGTACTAACGAAAAGAATTAGGTACCATCTAATTTCTCTTTTAAGTAAGGTCACAACCCATTGAAAGCCAGCCCTGTTAGTCGTTTTTCCGCGACCTAGATCTGAAAGCATCAGTTTCTAGTATCTCAGAACCTCCGAATATAGTCATTAACTGATTCTTCAGGCCCTTGTCAGACTGAAGCTAAATCAGCTAATTCTAACTCATGTTCTCCTGAGAAGAAGTGTTCATGAAATTTCTGTTCTAATTCCTCCCAATAATTCATAGAGTTAGGTGGTAGGGTTGCGTACCACACGAATGCGGTACCAGTCAGAGATAAGCGAGAATAAACGAACACGGTAGGCTTCCCTATCAGCCAATTCTCCTAGGTGTGCTAAGTACTGTCTTATGTGCTCATGCGTGCTCTTCTCACCTTCACCAGAAAATTTGGAGAAGTCTAGTATCCTAACCCCTTGCGGATATGGCACGGTGACTATAAGGTTTGCGATACGACTGTCCTATGCCTGACACACTAACACTGTGTTTATCTCTAAACAACCCGGCTACCTCGTCCCTAATTCTTTCCACCACGTCTGGCGGCCCTACATTAAGTTTGTGGGTGGAAATCTCAGGTTGCCTGACATCATTCTGTCGGTTTCCCTCCAAGGGATGTCCAAGATGTGTGGTAGGTGTCCTATTAACGCCACACCTTCTGCTCTATATCTCTCATGGTCTCTGGTGGCCGAAGAATATTCGGCCCTATGTTCCTGTGGTGGCATGGCATGGTTACAATATGTCGCCGGTGGGGCACCATAGTGTTGCTGCGATGAGTGTGGGAACTGTGTATATTGTGCAACTCTCGGTTCTGCATACGCATACCCGGACGGTCTGGCGTAAGGGGTCGGACGGTCCACGACCGGGTCGAACGGTCCGAGGGTATATCCGGATCGCCCGGCCGTATATGGTGTTGTCTGGGTAGTTTCGTACTCGGACCATCCGTCATAAGGGGCTGGACGATCCACGATTGGGCCGAATGGTCCAGGGTTGTACCTAGACGATCCAGACATGTATGGCACGACTTGGGCGGTCTGTGTGTTGACTCATGTAGAGTCGGACGGTCCGACAAAATACGTCGGTCGGTCCATGACATATCCGGACGGTCCGGCGTAAGGTACCAGACGGTCCGCGACATATCCAGATGGTCCAACGTAAGGTATCGGACGGTCCGCGACAAGGCCGAATTGTCCAGGGTTGTACCTAGATGATCCGGCCATGTATGGCGCGACCTGAATGATCCGTGTGTGGGCCTGGTAGGGTCGGACGGTCTGGCGAAATACGTCGAATGGTTCGACTGTGTCTAGAGCCTATTGCGTGCCTGGTGGCAGCAGCTATGATGATGACACGGACGTGTGCATCGGCATGCCATAGGATGGCTGGGGCCAAGGGTGACCCATTTGTAGCCGATGTGTTTGGCGCGGGTGGCTCCGTATTAGACTCATGTGAGGGAAAACTAAGAGTAGTTGATTTCTCGTATGAACGTATATACATTTTAATTGATTCATCTAAATATTGCTTTAACCGATCTCCTCGTTGTTCCATAAAAGGCGTAAGAGACAGATCTCGAGCACTTACAGCATGAGCCTGAAGCGGAGGTAGGAGAGATTCCATATCGATTTCCCCTTGACAGATGATCTTCTGGTGGCGATCCATCATGAAGTGTGACAGGTAATTTTCCGCCGCTTCTTTGCGTCGTTCGGAGAGTTTATGAAGCAGTTCCACCTCCTCCTTGTCGTGTTGTTCGATCCATTGCTACATCACCTCCTTCTCATTGCGCATTATGAGGTCCTCAAAGGGTTGTTGGTCATCAGCCGAGAGTGCCTCCATGGTCGGTTTGATGATGTTGGTGGTGGAGACCTTGGTGTGATCCTTGGAACCAACCATCTGTGGGCCGATTTTTAGCAGATCTAGACACCCTTGTCCCCAGTGGAGTCGCCAAAAAGTGTGTTGGCCCTGATCTGGGTGCCAAACACGGGAACGGACCGCCTAGTGGGGCTCTCTGCGGAGGCGCGGACGGTCCGCGCCACAGGGCCGGACGGTCCGTGACCTAGCGCAGGAGCGGCTCCTCCTCTGCACACTTCTGGACAGTCCACGCCTAGGGTCGGACGGTCCCGATAGCATAGAGGGTCTTCTTCTCCGCGAAGAACCCTAGAACTCGCCCCGTGAGAGATCCTGTCGAGGGGGAGAGTTCCAAGGGGTTGCTTTGGGTCGGTAGACCACCCAAGGCTCCTCTAATCGGCGTATAGTTGAATAGAGATTGTTGTGGAAAACTAAACTAGATCTAATCCTACGGCTAAATTATTCCTACTCCTAGGAATTGGAAGAACGAAAAGGTAAAACTGATAAATAGATTTGATTTGATCGATTGTATTGGGTTCAATCGGCCATAGCCCTTCATCTATATATAAGGGGAGGTCTGGACCCGTTACAAGTCGTTTCCCGAGTTAATCCTACAGATTTAGCAAACAAATTCTGCAAAAAACTTGGAACCCTAACTGATTCTGCGCACGCACGGACCGTCCACGCCACCACTGTAGACCGTCCGACCATAGGGCCGGACCGTCCGCATGGTCAATTTCTGTCCTCAACAATCATAGTGTGATCATGCTGTCACTGGTTTCAGGTGGCTCCATTTATAAAGTTTGTTTTGTGCTATAACATGAAAAGGACAAAGCAATATGCAACTTTCTTTTGTTTGTAGAAAACAACACACATGTTTCTGTCAGACTAGTCATTATCTTTGTTAATATAAAACATGAGTTTCTTCGTGCGTCCTATTAACACCACGCGCATGTAGGCGCATCTTCCACCCGTGCTTGCTTGCATGCACCACTCAACACGACAGATGGTAAAAATAAGAAAAAAATATGTTTAAATAGAATTTGGACCATAGTAGTTAGCTATAAAAACACATTCACATCTACCTAGCCACCACACATGTTTTTATGTTCTTACTCTACACTCAAATATAATATAGAGATTTTTATGAAAAATAAAGATTTTTTTTCTCGAACAGCGCAGGAGAACTGCGCGTCATTTCATTTAAGGAAGAAAGAGGTACAAGGGTCAAAAGTGACGCGAAACACAAACACCCACACACACACACACACGCCACCCCTTAAATACAACAGTCGCACCACATCAATGAAGAAAGGCGACCACAACCTATACAACCTACAGAGCTAACTAAGCTCCAGTAGGAACCGACCCAAAAACAAGTTCCGGGAGCTTGGCAGCTCCCGCCAAGCACCAAAGCCCACCCTCCACATTAACAGCTTTTAGCACTTCCTCAACACATGGTCTTGAATTGTCAAAGACACACTTGTTGCGGTGTTTCCAAATCTCCCAAGCCACCAACGTAATTAGAGAATTGAGGCCTCTATGAAGCCCCTTGGGAACAACAGCAACAGTTCTCTTCCACCAACCTGAGAATCGAGACACTGAAGGCTGAGGAGCCAACTGCAGCAGCCCCAACTGTTGAAGGATCAGGGCCCAAATTTGGTGAGAAAAAACACACCCAACCAACAAGTGATGCACCGTCTCATTCATCTGGTCACAAAATGGACAAGACACTGGATGGGGCAGGTTCCTCCGCTCAAGACGATCAGCGGTCCAAACCCGACTATGATACACCAACCATATAAAGAACTTACAACGCGACTGTCGGCGTTTCGACCCCGGGGGGTCCCTGGACCGACGAGTAAATTGTCGTCGCGTGTCCCAGCCTAGATGGGTCGGCGCGAGACGGAGCACGAAAGGGGGTGAGAAACGGCAAAGGGGAAACCCGCGGCCTTCGTGTTGTCCTGCGCCCAGGTCGGGTGCGCTTGCAGTAGGGGGTTACAAGCATCCGCGAGGGAGAGAGAGAGAGAGAGACCGTCCGGCAGCCCGTTCTCCCGCGCGGCCAACCTTCTCGTATGAGAGCCCTGGACCTTCCTTTTATAAGCGTAAGGAGAGGGTCCAGGTGTACAATGGGGGGTGTAGCAGTGTGCTAACGTGTCTAGCAGAGAGGAGCTAGAGCCCTAAGTACATATCGTCGTGGCAGCCAGAGAGGTTTTGGTGCCCTGTTCATGTGATGTCGTGGCCGTCGGAGGAGTGCTTGAGCCTTGTGGAAGGACAGCTGTCGGGGCTGTCGGATCCTTGCTGACGTCTCCTTGCTTCCGTAAGGGGCTAAGAGCCGCCGTCGTCATGGAGCACGCGGGGCGCCATCATTACTTGTTTACCGGGGCGAGCCAGATGGGACGCCGGTCTTGTTCCCCGTAGCCTGAGCTAGCTAGGGGTAGGGTAATGATGGCCCCCCTGTGACGTGGTCGGTCCGAGCCCTAGGTCGGGCGAGGCGAAGGCTCCTCCGATGTCGAGGCTGAGTCCGAGCCCTGGGGTCGGGCGAGGCAGAGTCCATCTTCCGAGGTCGAGGCTGAGTCCGAGCCCTGGGGTCGGGCGAGGCGGAGTCCGTCTTCCGAGGTCGAGGCTGAGTCCGAGCCCTGGGGTCGGGCGAGGCGAAGTCCGTCTTCCGGGGTCGAGGTTGAGTCCGAGCCCTGGGGTCGGGCGAGGCGGAGCTTCCCATGGCGCCCGAGGCTGGACTTAGCTGCTGTCAGCCTCACTCTATCGAGTGGCACAGTAGTCGGAGCGGCGCAGGTGGCGCTGTTTTCTTGTCAGGTCGGTCAGTGGAGCGGCGAAGTGACTGCGGTCACTTCGGCTCTGTCGACTGAAGAGCGCGCGTCAGGATAAGGTGTCAGTCGATCCTTGCATTAAATGCTCCTGCGATACGGTCGGTTGGCATGGCGATCTGGCCAAGGTTGCTTCTCCGCGAAGACTGGGCCTCGGGCGAGCCGAAGGTGTGTCTGTCGCTTGAGGGGGCCCTCGGGCGAGACGTGGATCCTCCGGGGTTGGCTGCCTTTGCCCGAGGCTGGGCTTGGGCGAGGCGAGATCATGTCCCTTGAGTGGACTGAGCCTTGACCTTAATCGCGCCCATCAGGCCTTTGCAGCTTTGTGCAGATGGGGGTTACCAGCTGAGATTAGGAGTCTTGGGGGTACCCCTAATTATGGTCCCCGACAGTAGCCCCCGAGCCTCGAAGGGAGTGTTGATACTCGCTTGGAGGCTTTTGTCGCACTTTTTTTGCAAGGGGACCGGCCTTTCTCGGTTGCGTTTTGTTCCGGTGGGTGTGCGCGAGCGCATCCGCCGGGTGTAGCCCCTGAGGCCTCGGAGGAGTGGTTTGACTCCTTCGAGGTCTTAGCGCGTTTCGTGATGCTTCGGCCGGTCTGGTTGTTCCCTCATGCGAACTGGCCGTAGCCCGGGTGCATAGTCGAGTTCCAAGTTCTCGGGCTAGTATGTTGACGTTGTCAACGGTTTGGCCGGAGCCGGGTTTGCGAGAGCAGCCCCCGAGCCTCCGCACAGAGCAATAGGACGGTCAAGGACAGACTCGGCTTTTTTCATACGCCCCTGCGTCGCCTTTCCGCAAGGAGGAGGGGGAAAGCGCCATGTTGCCCTCGGAGGGCGCCAAACATGGTGTCTCTAGTGAGTTGCTAGCGGGTGATCCGAGTGGACGCCTGTTCCCTGTTCGATAAGGGTCGGCTAGTGGCCTAGAGGCGCGCTCCAAAAGTACCTGCAGGTGATTTGCCGGACCCGGTCCCATTTGATAGGGTCCGAGGGCTCGATGCCTCCCTCTGATGGGATTCCGTTACAAAATCGCTCCCGCTGGTCTCGGAAATGTCCTATGGTACCTCGGGAGCGTAGCTCGAGCCTTGGTTGTGTATCGAACGTACCCAGAGTCATCCCTCGCTCTGCGTGCTCTGAGGCGGCTGTCGAACCCTTCGGGGGCCAGCCTACGAACCCCTAATCAGTAGTGGGCGTGGAGCCCGAGTGGCTTGAGGCGGCTGTCGAACCCCTCCGAGGGGCCAGCCTTCGAACCTCTGACCAGTAGTGGGCGTGGAGCCCGAGTGCTCTGAGTCGGCTGTCGAACCCTTCCGAGGGGCCAGCCTTCGAACCTCTAATCAGTAGTAGGTGCGGAGCCTGAGTGCTCTGAGGCGGCTGTCGAACCCTTCCGAGGGGCCAGCCTTCAAACCTCTGATCAGTAGGAGGGCTCGGGGCCCGCTTCCTTCGCGGAGAAGGATCCCTTTCGGAGTATCCCCTTTCTCGGTCCCTGTAGCAAGAGAGAGAAAGAGGAGGAGGAAAAGGATACGAAATCGAACGACATGGCGCACCTTTTTTGACGCGGTCATTATGGCGGAGGTGAAGCGTCGCCTGCTTCGCCTGCCAAAGGTGCCGCCTGTCCTGCCGCAGAGTTAATGCGACGGGACGAGTGGTTCGCGGGGCAGCCGTTGTGCGTGCGCAAGCCGTTCGAGGAACGGAACACGGGCGCGTCGTCTTCACGCCGCGGGAGAGGGCTCTCTCGAGTCGCGGCACTGGTTCCGCAGTCGAGAAGGCGCGGTATTGGCGCAAGTGGCGGTGCAGTTTTCCGCACGTAGTAACCGGCGTGCCGGTTACATGACGTGTGGGCCTGGGCCCCCATGTTGGACGCGTCGGAGTCGAAAGGGTGTGCCCCCTTGGTATGGTTTCATGCCACCTTCATGGCGGTCCGCCCTTTCACCCGCTGGTCTGGGCGAAAGTGGAGGAGAGCTTGTAACCGCTGGGAAGTTACGCGCACCGCGCGCGTCGTCAGCTTCAGCGCGTTGGGCTCGCTGGCTCAGCTGGCTCTGGCTCAGCGCCCGGTGCCCCCTCCCGCTGCGAGAGCGGTTGTCGCGCCGCGCGCACCGGAGGACCGCCCAAGACGTCGCGCGCTGCTAGGGCGACGTTCGTGTTCTTGGGTTGTCCTGCCTTTGCTCCGGTACGACGCCTCTGCGCGGGGGTCGGTGCTCGCCTGTCCGGGAGGATCCGAGTGGGGATCTGCCGGTGGGCAGATGGCTTCCGTCGTCGGCGCTGAGGTGGTGGCGGGTGAAGAAGTCCTCGTCGCCGACGGGATCACCGCCACCATCCGTGCTCCGGGCCTCCGGCTCTTTGGCTTTGATATCTTGTCCTCGCCCCTCGAGTGGGGACGTGGGCGAGGGGCTCGTTGCAGTAGCGTCCGCCCTGAGGCTGTCGCTACTGCTGCTTGGCCACCCGGAGCGGAGGTCGTTGTCACTGCTGCCGGAGCGGGCGTCGGCGAGCCACCTGGGGTTTCGTCGCCCCGCAGGCCCTCCAATGTGGGGGGTTATTCGTACCTACAGGGGCGGAACCGGAGTTCCGTTTGTAATGGCACCTTGAGTGCCGGTGTCTATTCATTATGGCTGTCGGGGCCTGAACATGTATGTATTTTGGCATGAAGCCATGTTTTTTTTCCTCATTTCGAGCACTAGGACTCGCCTGTCGGCTAACTGAACCACTTTAACCAAGTGTGAGTTTCCTCGTGCGAAGGTGACGAGTGAGGTATCCGTATCCCGGAGGCGTAGGAGTCCCTCGGCTCGGTCATCCTTGCCTCCCGAGGCTTCTCTTGCTTAGTTAAAGGAACCCTCGGCCGCTCTACGATGAGCTAGAGCCGGAGGCAGCGGTGCCAGCACGGACAGAGGCAGAGTTGGCTCGAAAAGAAGCATCGTCGGCCGGAGCCTGGCCGGGCCGTCCACTGGCGGTACCGACGCCGGATTCGGGTTGTCGAGGCCACAAGCCGGGCTGATGTCCTCGGGGGACAGCTGGCTGAGGCTACGGAGCAGCCGACCGAACCGGCTGCTCGGGCCGGGTTCCCAGAGGAGACCCTAGCGGCGATGGGCCATGCGTGGTGCCAACAGGTTCCTTCGAGGTGGAGATCCTCCGACTGTGTTGCCGTCCGAGGCCGGGTCCGATTCCGCCAAAGGTGGAGTCGACGCCGAGGGTGCTGCTGCTCCCTCACTGATGTCTGACCCTGCAAGAACAGTTTATCTTGTAGTAAGCGTATGTTTTTTGCGGCCACCGAGGCCCAAACATATCGTCGTCGTGTTGTAAAGCTGCGTTTCTTTTCCCCTTGTTTCGAGTATCAGGACTTATTTGTCGGTAACAGAATTGTTTGTCCGAGCGAGAGTTACTTTTCATGGAAGGTGATGAGGGAGGTATCCATATCCCGGAGGCGTAGGAGTCCCTCGGCTCGGTCGGCCTTGCCGCTTACGTGTACTCTTACTTGTCCGTAGGATTCTGCTATCGATATAGTCAAGAAGGCACGAAAAATCGTTTCGGCAGAAAAGTTTCCGAGCATTAAGACTTGTTCGGTTAGCGGAATCGCTTATCCGAGCGTGAGTTACTTATCGCAGAAGGTGATGAGTGAGGTATCCGTGTCCCGGAGGCGTAGGAGTCCCTCGGCTCGGTCGGCCTTGGCTGCTTACGTGTACTCCATCGTTTTCAGGATCCCACTTTCGAAGTAGTCGAAAAGCACGAAAGACGTTCTGGTAGAAAGACCTTTTCCGAGGAAAATTTTGACGCAGAGGGGGTTCGCCCCTTCTAGCCCCCGAGGGAGGGTCGGGCTTTGCCGAGGCAAGGCTGACCCTTCCTTGATGGTTAGACTTTATTGGCGTATGTAAACGAAGTGTACGAACGACTTGAAAGCATCTTAAGGGTAGAAGCGACGTAGCTGTCGGATGT
This sequence comes from Zea mays, assembly GCF_902167145.1. NCBI lineage: Eukaryota > Viridiplantae > Streptophyta > Magnoliopsida > Poales > Poaceae > Zea > Zea mays. The sequence goes on from NC_050104.1 coordinate 18,821,179, forward strand.
TCCAAGCGTTGCTGTAGACCTCGCCTTGACTGTTGGCCAGCTTGTATGTTATGGGCTTCAAGATCTTGGCGATGATGAATGGCCCTTCCCAGGGAGGCGTGAGCTTGTGACGCCCTCGGGCGTCTTGTCACAGCCGAAGCACCAAGTCGCCCACCTGGAGGTCTCGGGACCGTACTCCTCGGGCGTGGTAGCGTCGCAGGGACTGCTGATACCGTGCCGAGTGTAGTAAGGCCATGTCCTGAGCCTCTTCCAGCTGGTCCAGTGAGTCTTCTCGGTTGGTTCGATTGCTTTGGTCGTCGTACACCTTCGTCCTCGGGGAACCGCATTCTAAGTCTGTGGGCAAGATGGCCTCGGCCCCATAGACTAGAAAGAACGGCGTGAAGCCCGTGGCTCGGCTCGACATTGTCCTCAGACTCCAGACCACCGAGGGGAGTTCCTTCATCCATCGTCTGCCGAACTTGTTGAGGTCGTTGTAGATCCGTGGCTTGAGCCCTTGCAGAATCATGCCATTGGCACGCTCTACTTGCCCATTCGTCATGGGGTGAGCTACGGCGGCCCAATCCACCCAGATGTGGTGATCCTCGCAGAAGTACAGGAACTTTCTACCGGTGAACTGGGTGCCGTTGTCGGTGATGATGGAGTTTGGGACCCCAAAGCGATGGATGATGTTGGTGAAGAACGCCACCGCTTGTTCGGACCTGATGCTGTTTAGGGGTCGGACCTCGATCCACTTGGAGAATTTGTCGATGGCGACCAGCAGGTGCGTGTAGCCCCCGGGTGCCTTCTGCAAGGGACCGACGAGGTCCAGACCCCACACAGCAAACGGTCATGTGATGGGTATTGTCTGCAGAGCCTGAGCGGGCAGGTGGGTCTGCTTCGCGTAGAATTGACACCCTTGGCAGGTGCGTACAATCCTAGTGGCATCGGCCACCGCGGTTGGCCAGTAGAAACCCTGTCGGAATGCGTTTCCAACGAGGGCCCGAGGTGCTGCGTGGTGACCGCAAGCCCCCGAGTGTATTTCTTGTAATAACTCCTGACCTTCGGTGATGGATATGCATCGCTGGAGGATGCCTGAGGGGCTGCGGTGGTAGAGCTCCTTCCCGTCCCCCAGCAAGACGAACGACTTGGCGCGTCGCGCCAGTTGCCGAGCTTCAGCTCGGTCGAGGGGCAGCTCTCCTCGGTGGAGATATTGCAGGTACGGGGTCTGCCAGTCTCGATTAGGCGGGACCCCATTCCGCTTTCCCTCGACGCGCAGTGCCTCACCCTCGGGGGCCGAGGGTGCCTCGGGCTGAGCCAAGGGCGCCTCGGGCAGGGCCGAGACCTTCTCGGGCTCGGGCGTGTCGTCGGTCTTGACTGAGGGTTTATGTAGGTCTCGGGATAAGACGTCCGGGGGAACCATTGTCCGCCTCGAGGCTATCTTAGCCAGCTCGTCTGCAGTCTCGTTGTATCATGGGGCGATGTGGTTGAGCTCGAGCCCGTAGAACTTGTCCTCCAGGCGCCGAACCTCATCGCAGTAGGCTTCCATCTTTGGGTCGCGGCAATGGGAGTTCTTCATGACTTGGTCGATGACAAGCTACGAGTCGCCATGAGCGTCGAGGCGTCGGACCCCTAGCTCGATGGCGATGCGCAACCCGTTAACCAGAGCCTCGTACTCGGCCACATTGTTGGACGCCGGGAAATGGAGGCGCAGCACGTAGCGAAGGTGCTTCCCGAGGGGTGAGATGAAGAGCAGGCCCACGCCCACTCCTGTTTTCATTAGTGACCCGTCAAAAAACATGGTCCAGAGTTCCGGCTGGATCGGAGCCGCTGGAAGCTGGGTGTCGACCCATTCAGCCACAAAGTCCGCCAAGACTTGGGACTTGATGGCCTTTCGAGGGGCGAACGAGATTGTCTCGCCCATGTTCTCCACCGCCCATTTTGCAATCCTACCCAAGGCCTCTCGGCACTGGATGATCTCCCCCAGGGGAAGGATGACACCACAGTCACCGGATGAGACTCGAAGTAGTGTCGCAACTTTCGCCGCATCAGAATTACCGCGTACAGTAGCTTCTGGATTTGCGGGTAGCGGATTTTGGTCTCGGACAGTACTTCACTGATGAAGTAAACCGGCCTCTGGACGGGCAATGCATGCCCCTCTTCTCGTCTCTCAACCACGATCGCGGCGCTGACCACCTGAGTGGTAGCGGCGACGTAGATCAAGAGGGCTTCTCCGGCGTCGGGGGGCACCAAGATGGGCGCGCTGGTAAGGAGCGCTTTTAGGTTCCCGAGGGCTTCCTCGGCCTCGGGGGTCCAAGTGAAGCGCTCGATCTTCCTCAAGAGGCGGTACAGAGGTAGGCCTCTTTCGCCGAGGCGCAAGATGAAACGGCTCAGGGCCGCAAGACATCCCATGACCCTCTGTACTCCTTTCAAGTCCTTGATGGGGCCCATGTTGGTGATGGCCGCGATTTTCTCCGGGTTGGCCTCGATGCCCCGCTCGGAGACGATGAACCCCAAGAGCATGCCTCAGGGGACTCCGAAGACACACTTCTCGGGATTGAGTTTTACGCCTTTCGCCTTGAGACACTGGAATGTCGTTTCAAGGTCGGAAAGGAGGTCGGAGGCTTTCCCCGTCTTGACTACGATGTCATCAATGTAAGCCTCGATCGTTCGACCAATGTGCTCTCCGAACACGTGGTTCATGCACCTTTGGTACGTCGCACCCGCATTCCTCAAATCGAATGGCATAGTAACGTAGCAGTACATGCCAAAAGGTGTGATGAAAGAAGTCGCGAGCTGGTCGGACTCTTTCATCCTGATTTGGTGATACCCTGAGTAGGCATTGAGGAAAGACAGGGTTTCGCACCCAGCAGTGGAATCCACGATTTGATCGATGCGAGGCAGAGGGTAGGGAACCTTCGGACATGCTTTGTTTAGACCAGTGTAGTCTACACACATCCGCCATTTCCCTCCTTTCTTTCTCACAAGCACAGGGTTGGCAAGCCATTCGGGATGGAATACCTCTTTGATGAACCCTACGGTCATCAGCTTGTGGATCTCCTCGCCTATGGCTCTGCGCTTTTCTTTGTCGAATCGGCGCAGAGGCTGCTTCACGGGTCGGGCTCCAGCTCGGATATCTAGCGAGTGCTCGGCGACATCCGTCGGTATGCCAGGCATGTCCGAGGGACTCCATGCAAAAACTTCGGCGTTTGCGCGGAGAAAGTCGATGAGCACTGCTTCCTATTTGGGGTCGAGCTCGGAGCCGATCCGTATCTGCTTGGAGGCGTCGTCGCTGGGGTCGAGAGGGACGAATTTGACCATCTCAACTGGCTCGAAGTTGCCGGCGTGGCGCTTCGCATCTGGCGCCTCCTTGGAGAGGCTCTCCAGGTCGGTGATGAGGGCCTCGGATTCGGCGAGGGCCTCGGCGTACTCACGCACTCCACGTCGCATTCGTACGCGTGTCGGTACGTGGAGCCGACAGTGATGACCTCGTTGGGGCCCGACATCTTGAGCTTGAGGTAGGTGTAGTTGGGGACGACCATGAACTTGGCGTAGCATGGCCTCCCCAGCACTGCGTGGTAGGTTCCTCGGAACCCGACCACCTCGAATGTGAGGGTTTCCTTTCGGAAGTTGGAGGGAGTCCCGAAGCAGACGGGCAGATCGAGTTGCCCGAGGGGTTGGACGTGCTTCCCGGGGATGATCCCGTGAAAGGGTGCCGCGTCGGCCCGGATCGAGGACAGATCGATCTGCAGGAGCCCGAGGGTCTCGGCGTAGATGATGTTGAGGCTGCTGCCTCCGTCCATGAGGACCTTGGTAAGCCTGATGTTGCCGATGACGAGACCGACAACAAGCATGTACTTCCCTGGGCTCGGCACGCGGTCGGGGTGGTCGCCCTGGTCAAAGGTGATGGGCTTGTCGGACCAATCTAGGTAGACTGGCGCCGCCACCTTTACCGAGCAGACCTCCCGGCGCTCTTGCTTGCGGTGCCAAGCCGAGGCGTTCGCCACATGCCCACCGTAGATCATGAAGCAGTCGTGGACCTTGGGGAACCCCTCTGCCTTGTGATCCTCCTTCTTGTAGTTGTCGTGGGCTCGGCCACCTTCCGCCGGTGGTCCGGCCCTGTGGAAGTGGCGCCGAAGCATGACGCATTCCTCAAGGGTGTGCTTGACGGGACCCTGATGGTAGGGGCACGGCTCCTTGAGCATCTTGTCGAAAAGGTTGGCGCCTCTGAGAGGCTTCCGAGGGTTCCTGTGCTCGGCGGCGGCGATAAGATCCGCATCGGCAGCGTCGCGCTTCGCTTGCGACTTCTTCTTGCCCTTCTTCCTCGCGCCGCGCTGAGCGGACGCCTCGGGGACGTCTTCTGGCTGGCGCCCCTGAGGGTGCTTGTCCTTCCGGAAGATAGCCTCGACCGCCTCCTGACCAGAGGCGAACTTGGTGGCGATGTCCATCAGCTCGCTCGCCCTGGTGGGGGTCTTGCGACCCAGCTTGCTCACCAGGTCGCGGCAAGTGGTACCGGCGAGGAACGCGCCGATGACATCCGAGTCGGTGATGTTGGGCAGCTCGGTGCACTGCTTCGAAAATCGTCGGATGTAGTCCCAGAGGGATTCTCCCGGCTGCTGGCGGCAGCTTCGGAGATCCTAGGAGTTCCCAGGGCACACGTATGTGCCCTGGAAGTTGCCGGCGAAGGCTTTGACTAGGTCGTCCCAGTTGGAGATCTGCGCAGGGGGCAGATGCTCCAGCCAGGCTCGGGCAGCTTCGGAGAGGAACAGGGGAAGGTTGCAGATGATGAGGTTGTCATCGTCCGTTCCGCCCAGCTGGTAGGCCAGCCGGTAGTCCGCGAGCCATAGCTCCGGCTTTGACTCCCTCGAGTACTTGGTGATGGTAGTCGGGGTTCGGAACCGGGTCGGGAACAGCGCCTGACGTATGACCCGGCTGAAAGCCCGCGGACTGGGTGGTTCGGGAGAGGGGCTCCGATCCTCCCCGTTGTCGTAGCGTCCCCCACGCCTGGGGTGGTAGCCTCGGCGCATCCTCTCGTCGAGGTGGGCTCGACGGTCACGGCGGTGGTGCTCGTTGCCGAGGCGACCTGGGGCCGCAGGCGCGGTGTTCCGCGTGTGCCCGGTGTGGACCGAGGCTTCCCGCATGAACCGGGAAGTCGCGACGCGATGCTCCGGGGGGGTACCCCTGCCTTCGGGAGGCAGAGCTCTCGGCCCGTCGGACCGCGGCATCTTCCAGGAGATTCTTGAGCTCTCCCTAGATATGCCGCCCCTCGGTGGTGGATGGTTCCGGCATCGCTCAGAGTAGTATCGCTGCCGCAGCCAGGTTCTGGCCGACCCCACTGGAAGCCGGAGGCAGCCTTGCCCTGGCATCGTCGGCGATGCGGTGCTGGACGTCCTGGGCCAGGTGACGCGCTTCTCCGGCCGGTGCTCGGCCTGCCCACTCCTGCCCGATATTTTACCGAAGCTGCAAAAGTTGTCCTACTTCCTCATCGAGACTGGCCTGTACCTCGCGGATTTGCTCGAGCTGTGCGTCCTGACCCCCCGCAGGGACTGGGACCACAACTAGCTCCCGAAGGATGTCAATGCAAGGCGCAGGCCTAGAGGGATCACCGTCCTCCGGCATACCAAGATGGTTGCCTTCGTCGAGACCCCCTAGATAGACGTGGAAGCATTCGCGACTTGGGCCACAGTCCTCGTCGCCGAGGCTGTGGCTGCTATCGGAGCAATCAGAGAGGCAGTAGTCACATGCGGTCATGGAGTCCCGCATGGCACTGGGGTTACCGAGCCCGGAGAAATCCCAACCAGAGTCGGGCTCGTCATCTTCCTCTGAACCCAGGGGCCCGTAGGTCGAGACGGCCGTCAGCCGGTCCCAGGGTGACCGCATATGATACCCCGGAGGGTTTGGACATGCCTTTACGAAAGCGTCCACCGAAGCGGGGTTGCTCGGTGGATCGCAGCTGAATTCAAGAGGCATGGAACGGGAAACGGACGGTACCTCCTGAACGACGGGTGGTGACGAAGTCGCGTCAGGAACGGACTGCACCGTTGTCTCAGGTACAAGGCTAACGCCCAGCGTGTCCTTCGCGAGCGTGCTGGCATCGTCCGTCCGCTTGGAGTTGGCGTGTTGCGGGGAAACGACACTCGTCTTCGTCTCAGACGCGAGGTCGACGCCCGACGTGTCCCCCGCTGGGGCGCCGGCGCCGTCGACTTGCTCGACAGCCGACGAGGTGCCGCCTCCTGCTTGGCCATGCCTGCCCCGCCTCCTCCTCCATCGGCGGGGAAGGTGACGGGACAGACCCGGATGTTGCTCTTCCGCCACGTGGGGAAGACGTCGTCGATTCCGCCGCCGGCGGGCGGGCTGACGGCCGCTATTGTCGTTGCCGCGCGGTGGAGGAAGGAGTATCATGTCGTAGCTGTCGTCAAGGGACATGAACTCCAGACTCCCGAAACGAAGCATCGTCCCGAGTTGAAGAGGTTGCTGGAGACTACCCATCTGGAGCTTGACGGAAAGCTGTTCGTCAACACGCAGCAGGCCCCTACCTGGCGCGCCAACTATCGGCGTTTCGAGCCCGGGGGGTCCCTGGACCGACGAGTAAATTGTCGCCGCGTGTCCCAGCCCAGATGGGTCGGCGCGAGACGGAGCACGAAAGGGGGTGAGAAACGGCAAAGCGGAAACCCGTGACCTTCGTGTTGTCCTGCGCCCAGGTCGGGTGCGCTTGCAGTAGGGGGTTACAAGCGTTTGCGAGGGAGAGAGAGAGAGAGACCGTCCGGCAGCCCGTTCTCCCGCGCGGCCAACCTTCTCGTATGAGAGCCCTGGACCTTCCTTTTATAGGCGTAAGGAGAGGGTCCAGGTGTACAATGGGGGGTGTAGCAGTGTGCTAACGTGTCTAGCAGAGAGGAGCTAGAGCCCTAAGTACATGTCGTTGTGGCAGCCGGAGAGGTTTTGGCGCCCTGTTCATGTGATGTCGTGGCCGTCGGAGGAGTGCTTGAGCCTTGTGGAAGGACACCTGTCGGGGTTGTCGGATCCTTGCTGACGTCTCCTTGCTTCCGTAAGGGGCTGAGAGCCACCGTCGTCATGGAGCACGCGGGGCGCCATCATTACTTGTTTACCGGGGCGAGCCAGATGGGACGCCGGTCTTGTTCCCCGTAGCCTGAGCTAGCTAGGGGTAGGGTAATGATGGCCCCCCTGTGACGTGGTCGGTCCGAGCCCTAGGTCGGGCGAGGCGAAGGCTCCTCCGATGTCGAGGCTGAGTCCGAGATCTGGGGTCGGGCGAGGCGGAGTCCGTCTTCCGAGGTAGAGGCTGAGTCTGAGCCCTGGGGTCGGGCGAGGCGGAGTCCGTCTTCCGAGGTCGAGGCTGAGTCCGAGCCCTGGGGTCGGGCGAGGCGGAGTCCGTCTTCCGAGGTCGAGGCTGAGTCCGAGCCCTGGGGTCGGGCGAGGCGGAGTCCGTCTTCCGGGGTCGAGGTTGAGTCCGAGCCCTGGGGTCGGGCGAGGCGGAGCTTCCCATGGCGCCCGAGGCTGGACTTAGCTGCTGTCAGCCTCACTCTGTCGAGTGGCACAACAGTCGGAGCGGCGCAGGCGGCGCTGTTTTCTTGTCAGGTCGGTCAGTGGAGCGGCGAAGTGACTGCGGTCACTTCAGCTCTGTCGACTGAAGAGCGCGCGTTAGGATAAGGTGTCAGTCGATCCTTGCATTAAATGCTCCTGCGATACGGTCGGTTGGCGTGGCGATCTAGCCAAGGTTGCTTCTCTGCAAAGACTAGGCCTCGGGCGAGCCGAAGGTGTGTCCATCGCTTGAGGGGGCCCTCGGGTGAGACGTGGATCCTCCGGGGTCGGCTGCCTTTGCCCGAGGCTAGGCTCGGGCGAGGCGAGATCGTGTCCCTTGAGTGAACTGAGCCTTGACCTTAATCGCGCCCATCAGGCCTTTGCAGCTTTGTGCTGATGGGGGTTACCAGCTGATATTAGGAGTCTTGGGGGTACCCCTAATTATGGTCCCCGACAGCGACGGGGCCCAGGTTTTCCAGATTCTCTTCCAAGGGCCAAACTTGGTAGAGCCCACAAAGAAGGCCTCATACGCAGACTTGCTGCTATAACAACCATCTTGTGTCAACTTCCACCTGAACTAATCAGGAACATCAGATTGCAGCACGACCTCCTCAACAAAATCCCAGACCTGCAGGTACTCAATTAAAACTTGAACAGTAAGAGCGCCCTTGATATCACGAACCCAACTCCACCCAAACAAGGCCTGAGCCACAGTCTTTCGCTTAGCAATTCGCATAGGGACAGCTCTAAAAAGATTGGGCGCCATCTTAGCCATAGTAAGCCCATCCAACCAACGGTCAGACCAGAAAATAATTTTCTCACCATTCCCAACCACGACATTCATAGCCATATCGAAGAGGGCTCGAGCTTTATAAGGAATAGAAATTGAGAGACCAGCCCACGACCTCTCCATATCAGTCTTCTGAGCCCAAAGCCATCTAATTCTCAGGGGCCAACCTAGAAGCTCAAGATTATGGATTCCAAGGCCGCCATACTGAAGAGGTCTCTCGACCTTTTCCTAAGCTACCAAGCAGTTACCTCCATTAGCTTGTTGATGTCCCTTCCACAAGAACCCCCGCCGCTTTTATCAATAGCCTTGATGAACCATTTTGGGAGATCCAAAGCTATAAGCAAATCAATAGGAACAGCAGTGAGAACCACTTTCACTAGCACAAGACGCCCAGCCCTATTCATCAAAGAAGCTTTCCACCCAGGAAGGTAATCTGCCACCTTATCCACAAAGGCCAGCAACACCTCTTTAGAAGGCTTACAGATTGTGAGAGTAAGTCCCAAATAAGTGCAAGGAAAAGCTTTAACCGAACAAGAGAGAGTTTCCACAGTAAGAGCCAGCTCATCATCGGAACAATGAATAGGGGAGACCGAGCCCTTAGCCAGGTTGGTCCGGAGGCCTGAGGCGTGACCAAATAAATCAAGGATGCATCTGACCGCAATCAGATCCAGAATGTGAGGCCTCAAGAAAACCACAACATCATCAGCATAGAAGGAAACATGATGCCTGACCTGCTGAACAGCAATAGGTTGTAGCAAACTCAACGAAGTGGCGTAGTTGATTAAAGAATTCAGAGTATCCATGACTAGGATAAAGAGCATTGGAGAAAGAGGATCTCCCTGCCTGAGACCACGACGATGAATAATGATGTCCCCAGGCTCTCCATTGACTAAAATCTGAGTGGATGAAGTAGACAGTAATAAACAAAGGAGATCCCGCCAACGCTGACCAAATCCCATTTTACTTAAAACCTCCAAAAGGAACGACCAAGAAACAAAGTCAAAAGACTTGGAGATGTCCAACTTAAGAAGGATATGTGTTTCTTTCTTCCTGTGCAGCGACTTCACAATTTGTTGGACAAGCATAAAGTTATCATGAATCCTCCTCCCCCTCACAAAGGCACTCTGGTTCACAGAAACCAGTGAGGGAAGCAAAGGGGCCAGCCGAGTAGCCATGAGCTTAGCTACCAATTTGGCAAAACTATGAATCAAACTTATAGGCCGGAAATCCTTAACCTCAACAACATCCATCTTCTTAGACAGTAAGGAGATATAAGTCGTGTTAAGCAGGCGAAATTTGAAAACATGGCCACGCTGGATGACATCCAAAGCCATCAACACATCACCTTTAATAAAATTCCAACAGGATTTATAAAATTGACCTGTGAAATGATCCGGCCCCGGGGCCTTATGCGGAGGCAAATCTTTTACAACAGCCCACACCTCCTCCTCAATAAACGGAGCATCTAATGCAGATAAATCATGATTGTGGATGGCCAACTCATCCAAGTCAAGAGTGTAGCTCCTCTCCTCAGCCTTACCCAAAATGTTCTCATAGAAATCAAAACACCCTTCTGTTTTATCTTCTTGTGAGGTGACCACCTGATCACCAACGTGCAGCTTAGGAATGAAGTTCTTCTTTTTCCTGTATTTAGCCTGCTAATAAAAAAAGGAGGTGTTGGCATCACCCTCCTGAATATACAAAATCCGAGAATGCAGTCGGGCGATGGTTCTCACCAGAGAGGGCAAACCAAGACAATGAAGCTTCAACTTCCATCTCAGCCACTCCTCATCATCAACAAGAGCCCTTTCATCACTTTCAATTTCCCAACGATGGAGAAGCTCTTTAGCAATTTCTAATTGTGATTTGATGCTCCCAACTTTCCTCTGGCCCCACTTTTGCAGGCTCCTGCTGAGCCGCTGCAGCTTCATGAACATACGCTCAACGACACAGTTAGATTGCACCGGAGCCTCCCGACTTTGCTTAACTACATCAAACAAACCAGGAACCTTCAACCAGAAGCTCTCAAAATGGAATCTGCGCTTACCCTTGTTGGCCACATTCAAACCAAGCAGGAGCGAACAATGATCAGAGACCCCAGCCGCCATACTTTGCAAGACTGCATCAGGAAAAATGCCATTCTAGCCATCACAACAGAAGGCACGATCCAAGCTCACCAGAGTAGGAGATCGCCTTTCATTGGACCAAGTATATTTCCGACCCAACAATGGAATTTCCAATAGATCATTATCATCCAAAAAACACTGGAATCTCCCCATCATAGCCCTATCTAGATTGGCATTATTCTTGTTAGCGACTTGGTAAATTAAGTTAAAATCACATGCCACAAGCCAGGGCCCATTGCAAAGAGCCCTAATATTTCTAAGCTCCTGCAGGAACAACACTTTTTCATCATCACCTTGAGGACCATAGACTCCAGTTAGCCACCAATTACGACCTTCCTGCTCAGCGAAAAGAACAGAAACTGAGAAATTATCAACCCTTGAAGCGACGGCCTGACAAGAACCCCCCTTCCAAGCAACCAGAACTCCACCTCTAGTGCCAACAGCAGGTAAAGCAACGAAGTTATCATAGACAGTCCCAAAAACTGAAAGGAGCACCTGCTGGGTCAAAATAGCGACCTTCGTCTCTTGCAGACAAACAATATCAGCATTACTAGAGAGGATGACATCCCTGACGGCATTACAGCGATCAATTTTATTAAGGCCACGCACGTTCCAAATAAGAATAGCAGAGGGATTCATGAGGACATGTAACACCCACTTTGTAATAATAGAGAAACAATTTCTCCTTATGTCAGTTTAACCTTTGTGCATCATCACATGTGTACACCCTAGGTAAAAACAAATAATTAATAACATAAAAGCCACTAGAATCATGCATCATGCTGGTGTTTATATGTTTGTGCATTCACTCATGGAAATAATGAGACAAGAAATACATTAAAGTCCCAAAGTGGAATTTAGAATATAAAATAAAATCTAGGATTTAGAAGTGGAGAAAGAAAAGAAATACCACAAAAAAACATAGGAAATAAATATATACATAAAAATATTTCCTTCATCCCCAAAAAATTTAATTTGACACATTTTATACATGTGCAAACCTATAACTGAAATTCAAAGTTGAATTTGAAATTCAAAAGGGAAAGGAAAATCTAAATTTAAGAGAGAAAAACAAAAGAAAAAGGGAAAACCTACCTGGGCCGCAGACTAACGATTTCGGCCCACCATCCCTTCACTCCCGCGCAGCCCATCTCCTTCCTTTCCCCTTTTCTTTATTCCTGGCGCTTACAAGTGGACCCGGTCTGTCAGCCGTGCGGCGCGTGCCTCTTCACTGGTGGCTGGGGCCCACATGTCGGGTTCATCCCCTTCACCGAAGCGTGCGCTAACAGAACGCGGCTGCCGCGCGGATCTCGCGGGTGTAGCGTGGCCTCCCCCTCTTCTTCGGGGCGTTCGTGGGGGAATATCGTTGACGAGACCTCCTTCGCATGCTGGCGTCCAGTTTCGCGCGGAAGCTTTCCCCACCGGATAAGTTATCTCCTCTCCGCATCCCGCGCTCGGCTAACAAACTCCGACCGTCGCGCACCGACCTGTGGGACCACCACGACAGAGCCTTCTCCACCTGCGCGGACTCCGAAACGAACGCCGGCGAAGCCGCGCACCGTCCGCAAGCTTTGGAGCCGTTCAGTCGCCCGGTACCCCGCTTTGCCTATAAGCATCGACCCCACAAACTCATCCTCTCGGGCCCCTCTTGTTTTTCTGCCACCGCCACTCCACGCCAGCTCTTGCGCCGCCGCTACCCACACGGACAACTCGCCGCCGCTGGTGAATCTTATCACCGTTGGTTGTCTGCCCTCGGGGTTGGGTTGTGGAGGAGCGTCTACACCCGTAGTTGCCGTCCGTGGCATCTGTGAGTGGAATCGATCACCAGGCAACCGAGAATTGCTCGCCGCACTTCATCCTCCGTCGCGGAACCGCACCACCGCGTGGGCAGAGAAGTCTCCGCCCCAATCCGAGGTAAAATTACCCCCATCCTCCTTGGTCCCCTCTCCGCTATGTGTAGCACCGTGGAGTTCAGTGTTTGTGGCGCTAGTGTGCGGGTTTGGAGCTCCCCAGCCATGGCGCCGCCGTAGGCAGAAGGCGCGGGTCGCCGGGGTTGGCGATGATGTGAGAGCTAGGAGGGAGATGAGGTTCGGGCTGGGATCGGCACCGTCCGTTAACCAGCGCACGGTCTTGATTAGAGCACGGATACTGGTTCGGCCATCGGCACGATGGCGCGTCCGATCGCGATCGGACGATTCTTGTTGCACGCTCGTATTTTAAATCGGAACCGTTGATACGAGATCCTGCGTCTATCGTGGCTTACCGAATAGGGAGGAATGAGATCTAATCCTAAGCGCTGAGCCTAGATCCAACGGCTGTAGTCACCCGATACCCCTTCGCGGGTGCACTTTGCTAAAGAACCCCTGAACTATGTAGAAAACAACCCGCAGTCCGCAGCAGTGTCAGTCTGAGTCTTAGAAACATTTTCACCGTAGCCCCTGCTATTTTCTGTTATTGAGGCCTAGTCCAGAGTATTATAAAACCCGAGAAATTGAATTATAAAAGGATTTTTAATGTGAAAATATATGCTAGAACTTTGATAATTCATAGAAAATTCATATGAGCTCCAAATTACTCCATTCCAGTTCCTAAAATTTTGTAATTTTATTCTCCATCACTTAGAGCCTCTGTTTGGTCATGAAAACAGTAAGAAAATTTATTCCTCATCTAATTCTATTTCAAACACATAAAACCTTTGAAAATTCATAACTTAAAATCTGTAACCCCCAAAATTATAATTCCTGTTCCTGTGATCTTATTTCAATATATAGATCATTATTATGTATTTTGCATATATGTTTGGTGTGATGTTAATTTTGCCTATGCCATGTTTGTTTGTATTGCTACGACTAGCGCGAGGTTACGAGCCTCCTGAAGATCATCCTGGTACCTGGAATCTCAAGTCCCAGGCAAGTTGTGCCCTTGATCACTTCTTTTTACCCAGTCATGTTCTAATTAATTATAATGATCTACATAGGTTAATTTTGATGGGACCCAATAGGTTACCCTAGTTTGACTATCTTTATACCTTGTTCACCACTGGATTTTCGGGTAGTACCTGCTATTGCTTTATGTGGTTTTGGGTATGGAGATACATTTTATTCATGATTATACTTTTATTATCAGTTGTTATTTACTGTTCATGATAAGATCATTATGTTAATTGGAACATGGAGAACCACCCGAGAAAACAGTGCTACCACAAGGGTTTATGGACGCCCTTGGCTGATTAATTAGGAAAGCTAGTGGAGGACTACCTTACCCGAAAGGGGCAAGGGCAGTAGGGGAGTGGTCAGTGTAGGGAGGTCCTTGGTTGATTTTGCTGCGATGGCGGTCAGGCAAGAACCCTGCATTGGAGCTTCCTATAAACTGTAGCGGGTTTTCTGAAGCTAGTGGAACTTTGTAAAGGCCTCGTAGTGTTACCCTGCCTCGCCTCCTCGGTAGAGGTGTATGGGAAGTCGCGATCCCTTGGCAGATGGGTAACATGACTTGTGGGTAAAGATGCGCAACCTCGGCAGAGTGTAAAACTGGTATACTAGCCGTGCTCACGGTCATTAGCAGGGTAAAGATGCGCAACCTCTGCAGAGTGTAAAACTGGTATACTAGCCGTGCTCACGGTCATGAGCAGCTCGGACACTCACATGATTAATTTATGGAACTTGAATTCAATTTGTCATATGCATTGCATCGCAGGTGGTGTTGTTACTTTTGTTCTACTACTTAATTGGGTTGGTATTTACTTATACTTAGTAACTGCTAATAAAATTTTGACCAACTTTAAAAGCAATGCTCAGCTCTAACCATCCTCTTTGGTAAGCCTTACACTTCACGTGAGCTCCCACCTTTGGCGAGTTCATGCACATTATTCCCCACAACTTGTTGAGCGATGAACGTATGTGAGCTCACTCTTGCTGTCTCACACCCCCCCCACAGGTCAAGAACAGGTACCGCAGGATGAGGCGCATGGAGGATGCTGCGATGAGTTCGTGAGAGATCTAGGCCGTCGTCTCGCAGTTAACTTTGGGTTGCTGGACCGTTGTCTCCATATAATGTAATTATTTATTTATTTTGTACAAAACTCCGATTATATAGTAAAGATGTGACATTCGATCATGTGCCATGATTCATCATATGTGTGAGACTTGGTCCCAGCACACCTGGTGATTATGTTCGCGCCCGGGTCTTGGTGCCCCGAAACCCGGGTGTGACAGAAGTGGTATCAGAGGGATGTTGACTGTAGGACGAAACCTAGATAGAACTGGACAACCATTATCTACTTACCTTACTCTGATTCTTTTCTAAACTTATCTTAATCTTTTCTCATCTATTTCCGCTTTACTCTGATTATTCTTACCTTTTCCTGCTAAAGACAAACTTGGATTTCACACATTGAAATCCTGTGGTTAAAGTGACTTTTTGGAATAGGAGACCTACTCTTAGGAACAAAAATAAAACTATTTTTATAGATATATATGAATTTGAATATTTTGTTCTTATGATACTTGTTTGATTTGGATCTTTGATTCAGTGTGATGAGTTGTGGAGTAATGTCCACAATTACATCTGCACATACATATAAAAAAATGCTTATAAAAATAACTAGATAAACTAGGTTAAAGTATCTAGCCTAACAATATCCATCTCATCTTAAAAGATTTTATCCTACACTCATAGATCCATCTTATGTGAAAAGATCCTAACTTATCCTAATTAAAATATATCTTATCTTAAAAGATTTTCTCTTATCTTAATAGATTCATCTCATCTTAAAAGATTCTATCCTATCTTATCTTGTCATATCCTAACTACTTTGCTTATCTCGTACTAAGTGTAACAACTATGATCTATTCTAAAATAAGTAGATCTTAACTAGTCTAATCTAGTTATATCCAATTTGTCTATCCCCACCTAACATCAAACAAGATTTTGACCTACATCATGTAGTCTATCTCATCCATATCTATCTTAACCATATTCCCCAACCCCGATGATATACACTAACCTCGAATCAATGAGACCAAGACCAGAGAAGAGAAGATCGACCTCGACAAGGAAGGATAAAACAGTCAAAGTGAATCTCGAGATGAATCAAGACTTAAACATTGCTGGTGAAGTCTTTTCCTTGTCATAATCTTTCTTATCTCAACCTGTCTAGCTTATACCCTATATAATAGGTAACTAGATACCTAGGCTCTCCTAATCAACCCCTATTGACTATAAAAAAATGAGACTCCGAATTTTTGAACCAACTATAGACTAAAAGCGGAATTACAAACCAATTCTTTTGTATCCCTTTTCTTACAAATCTCGGGGACGAGATTATTTTTAAGGGGGGTAGGATTTGTAACACCCACTTTGTAATAATAGAGAAACAATTTCTCCTTATGTCAGTTTAACCTTTGTGCATCATCACATGTGTACACCCTAAGTAAAAACAAATAATTAATAACATAAAAGCCACTAGAATCATGCATCATGCTGGTGTTTATATGTTTGTGCATTCACTCATGGAAAATACATTAAAGTCCCAAAGTGGAATTTAGAATATAAAATAAAATCTAGGATTTAGAAGTGGAGAAAGAAAAGAAATACCACAAAAAACATAGGAAATAAATATATACATAAAAATATTTCCTTCATCCCCAAAAATTTAATTT
Organism: Zea mays; assembly: GCF_902167145.1. Classification (NCBI taxonomy): domain Eukaryota; kingdom Viridiplantae; phylum Streptophyta; class Magnoliopsida; order Poales; family Poaceae; genus Zea; species Zea mays. The sequence goes on from NC_050104.1 coordinate 18,837,264, forward strand.
GACACATTTTATACATGTGCAAACCTATAACTGAAATTCAAAGTTGAATTTGAAATTCAAAAGGGAAAGGAAAATCTAAATTTAAGAGAGAAAAACAAAAGAAAAAGGGAAAACCTACCTGGGCCGCAGACTAACGATTTCGGCCCACCATCCCTTCACTCCCGCGCAGCCCATCTCCTTCCTTTCCCCTTTTCTTTATTCCTGGCGCTTACAAGTGGACCCGGTCTGTCAGCCGTGCGGCGCGTGCCTCTTCACTGGTGGCTGGGGCCCACATGTCGGGTTCATCCCCTTCACCGAAGCGTGCGCTAACATAACGCGGCTGCCACGTGGATCTCGCGGGTGTAGCGTGGCCTCCCCCTCTTCTTCGGGGCGTTCGTGGGGGAATATCGTTGACGAGACCTCCTTCGCATGCTGGCGTCCAGTCTCGCGCGGAAGCTTTCCCCACCGGATAAGTTATCTCCTCTCTGCATCCCGCGCTCGGCTAACAAACTCCGACCGCCGCGCACCGACCTGTGGGACCACCACGACAGAGCCTTCTCCACCTGCGCGGACTCCGAAACGAACGCCGGCGAAGCCGCGCACCGTCCGCAAGCTTCGGAGCCGTTCAGTCGCCCGGTACCCCGCTTCGCCTATAAGCATCGACCCCACAAACTCATCCGCTCGGGCCCCTCTTGTTTTTCTGCCACCGCCACTCCACGCCAGCTCTTGCGCCGCCGCTACCCACACGGACAACTCGCCGCCGCCGGTGAATCTTATCACCGTTGGTTGTCTGCCCTCGGGGTTGGGTTGTGGAGGAGCGTCTACACCCGTAGTTGCCGTCCGTGGCATCTGTGAGTGGAATCGATCACCAGGCAACCGAGAATTGCTCACCGCACTTCATCCTCCGTCGCGGAACCGCACCACCGCGTGGGCAGAGAAGTCTCCGCCCCAATCCGTGGTAAAATTACCCCCATCCTCCTTGGTCCCCTCTCCGCTATGTGTAGCACCGTGGAGTTCAGTGTTTGTGGCGCTAGTGTGCGGGTTTGGAGCTCCCCAGCCATGGCACCGCCGTAGGCAGAAGGCGCGGGTCGCCGGGGTTGGCGATGATGTGAGAGCTAGGAGGGAGATGAGGTTCGGGCTGGGATCGGCACCGTCCGTTAACCAGCGCATGGTCTTGATTAGAGCACGGATACCGGTTCGGCCATCGGCACGATGGCGCGTCCGATCGCGATCGGACGATTCTTGTTGCGCGCTCGTATTTTAAATCAGAACCGTTGATACGAGATCCTGTGTCTATCGTGGCTTACCGAATAGGGAGGAATGAGATCTAATCCTAAGCGCTGAGCCTAGATCCAACGGCTGTAGTCACCCGATACCCCTTCGCGGGTGCACTTTGCTAAAGAACCCCTGAACTATGTAGAAAACAACCCGCAGTCCGCAGCAGTGTCAGTCTGAGTCTTAGAAACATTTTCACCGTAGCCCCTGCTATTTTCTGTTATTGAGGCCTAGTCCAGAGTATTATAAAACCCGAGAAATTGAATTATAAAAGGATTTTTAATGTGAAAATATATGCTAGAACTTTGATAATTCATAGAAAATTCATATGAGCTCCAAATTACTCCATTCCAGTTCCTAAAATTTTGTAATTTTATTCTCCATCACTTAGAGCCTCTGTTTGGTCATGAAAACAGTAAGAAAATTTATTCCTCATCTAATTCTATTTCAAACACATAAAACCTTTGAAAATTCATAACTTAAAATCTGTAACCCCAAAAATTATAATTCCTGTTCCTGTGATCTTATTTCAATATATAGATCATTATTATGTATTTTGCATATATGTTTGGTGTGATGTTAATTTTGCCTATGCCATGTTTGTTTGTATTGCTACGACTAGCGCGAGGTTACGAGCCACCTGAAGATCATCCTGGTACCTGGAATCTCAAGTCCGAGGCAAGTTGTGCCCTTGATCACTTCTTTTTACCCAGTCATGTTCTAATTAATCATAATGATCTGCATAGGTTAATTTTGATGGGACCCAATAGGTTACCCTAGTTTGACTATCTTTATACCTTATTCACCACTGGATTTTCGGGTAGTACCTGCTATTGCTTTATGTGGTTTTGGGTATGGAGATACATTTTATTCATGATTATACTTTTATTATCAGTTGTTATTTACTGTTCATGATAAGATCATTATGTTAATTGGAACATGGAGAACCACCCGGGAAAACAGTGCTACCACAAGGGTTTATGGACGCCCTTGGCTGATTAATTAGGAAAGCTAGTGGAGGACTACCTTACCCGAAAGGGGCAAGGGCAGTCGGGGAGTGGTCAGTGTAGGGAGGTCCTTGGTTGATTTTGCTGCGATGGCGGTCAGGCAAGAACCCTGCATTGGAGCTTCCTATAAACTGTAGCGGGTTTTCTGAAGCTAGTGGAACTTTGTAAAGGCCTCGTAGTGTTACCCTGCCTCGCCTCCTCGGTAGAGGTGTATGGGAAGTCGCGATCCCTTGGCAGATGGGTAACATGACTTGTGGGTAAAGATGTGCAACCTCTGCAGAGTGTAAAACTGGTATACTAGCCGTGCTCACGGTCATGAGCAGGGTAAAGATGCGCAACCTCTGCAGAGTGTAAAACTGGTATACTAACCGTGCTCACGGTCATGAGCAGCTCGGACACTCACATGATTAATTTATGGAACTTGAATTCAATTTGTCATATGCATTGCATCGCAGGTGGTGTTGTTACTTTTGTTCTACTACTTAATTGGGTTGGTATTTACTTATACTTAGTAACTGCTAATAAAATTTTGACCAACTTTAAAAGCAATGCTCAGCTCTAACCATCCTCTTTGGTAAGCCTTACACTTCACGTGAGCTCCCACCTTTGGCGAGTTCATGCACATTATTCCCCACAACTTGTTGAGCGATGAACGTATGTGAGCTCACTCTTGCTGTCTCACACCCCCCCCCCCCACAGGTCAAGAACAGGTACCGCAGGATGAGGCGCATGGAGGATGCTGCGATGAGTTCGTGAGAGATCTAGGTCGTCGTCTCCCAGTCAACTTTGGGTTGCTGGACCGTTGTCTCCATATAATGTAATTATTTATTTATTTTGTACAAAACTCCGATTATATAGTAAAGATGTGACATTCGATCATGTGCCATGATTCATCATATGTGTGAGACTTGGTCCCAGCACACCTGGTGATTATGTTCGCGCCCGGGTCTTGGTGCCCCGAAACCCGGGTGTGACAGGACACAAGAAGTAGAACGACCAAATCCGACAAAAACATATCTTACAGAATTGTAAGGACCTCCGCAGTCCTCACCTGCTCTCCATCTCCAACATCCCAGCCAAAGATGGCAGCCATAGCACACACATGAGAACCAGAAGGCGAAGGGTTGAACAGCTTACAAAATTTATCTTGAGCACTAGGAGAGAAAAACTCCTTCTCTTCATAGCCAAGATGGCGCATCACCCTTTTCTGAGCAGCAGAGAGCACCGGCCCTGGAGAACAAGGCGCAGCACCAGCAACACGCCGGCTGCGGCGAGGTAGAGAGCGAGGCGGTGGAGCCTTCCTTCTATGCCTCTGAATCACGGGCTAAGGAAGGAGAGCGTCCACCGGCTTGCGGACCCGGTCCAATCCCAACAGAGGTGAATCCGCCCCTGGAACAGCCCCAGCACCATCAGGGACAAGGGGCGGCGGGGCCCCAGCACGGCTCCTCCGCCGAGAGTAGACACGCAGGGCCGGCGAAGTGGGGACCTCAGCCGGTCGGGCAGGAAGCAAGGCTGGCTCTGGGAGAGCAGACCGAGCTGGCAGGGCAGGCGGCGAGACCAGCTCCGGGAGAGCAGGCACCTCCACCACCGCGTGCGTCGGTGAAGAGGAAGCCCTAGCCAACCGGGCCATAGGCGATACCGAGGTCGGGAGAGCAGGCTCATCCACCTCAGGCGGACATGCGCCAACATCCACAGGGGTAGGTGGCAAGGAGGAAGGCAACTCCGCGGAGCCGGCCACTAAGGTGTGACGAGGAGAGCACGGTGAGGCCGTTAATGGGGATCCATCAAAGCCAAGCCGACAAGGAGTCTGGCAGGAGGACACAGTCCTGTCAGCAGGCCGGGGGAACACCTATCCGTAGCCTCACCCTGGCCCATACCCGAAAACATGTCCAGCCCAACCGGCCCATGCTCAGCCACACCAACTGGGCCAATATCAGGGGACCCCGAAGCAAGCATCACAACAACAGGGTGCTGCATGGGAACGGACGTGTCGCCCCCAATCAAAGCATTAGGAGCAACACATGCAGACGCCGCCGCCATCTCTTCAGAAGCCGAAACTGTCGGGTAGAAATTACTAGCTAGGGCACAAACCAAAGCACCCTCCTCAGCTCCCACGCCCTAGAAGGACGAGCATGCGGGCGCATCAACCAAAGTGGGACCACGCTGAACCATCACAGGAATGGGAGACTCCCCAGAACCCGCGACCTCTGCCTCGACTCCACCAGACAACAACGCCGAGCATGCCAGCAGGGAAGAGGAACCAGCCCAGCCCGGACCCGGTTCCCGAAGCGTTCCACCCACGACAGAAGTCGTACCCGCGAGCGGATCAGACTGCCGTGGCTGCGAAGGAGAGCGGAGCTGACGTCGACGACCCCTGGAGGAGTCACCACCATCGTCCTCATCCCTGCCATTAGACACGGGAGGACTAGGCGCAGCAGGAGTGTGAACCTTCGAGAACCGCAGCTCAACTGGATAGGATAACACCCATTTCACAAGAGGGACTTCAACGATGGCCGACGGTGTGATAGAACCTCCCATGCCATGAGGCCCACCTCTAGTTGTCTTTGTTCATCGGACCTCAGACAACCCTGCAGGTGCACCTGATCAATTGACAAGTTCGGTATCTATATTCTTTACCTTGCCCAAGAGCATTTTACCAGTCACACACATATTACAACACATCGGAGGAACGAGTATGCGGAAGCAGTTACAACAACTTATTTTATATTAAAGTATGGATAGAGTAGTATTATTACAGACCAGTAAAATATAAGAGTGCTGGAGTAATATTATTACAACCCTGGGAGGCAAAAACCCCTCCCGATTAACAGTAAACAGTTTTTAAAGGAGGATACTTCCTCCCGAGGCTTCAGTCTTGGTTTTCTTGCTTAGGCACCACCTTGGAACAAAAGCAACAAAAATTTGCTGCTTCCTCACCTACAACAACATGGGTTCGAAAACCCTGAGTACGGAGTGTACTTCCGCAAGTCTTACCCGTCAAAATAAAAGACTCTCAAGGATATGCTGGCTTTTGGGAATCAAGGTATGGCTTATCAAGAATCAAAGACTCTGTTTGCAGAAATGCTTACTAATAGTGGACCCTTAAAAATCCAGTTTTAATTGTCAGGTTAAGTAAAGTTACCTGCATCTAGAGTTCTTTCTACCCTAGTTCAAGCACTTGACCTATACTACCCAATTTCTTATTAACCTTCTTATTCACTGGAATGCTACGTGTAGGGCAGTGACCAAGTCTTCATGTCCGAGAAGTAATGTGATTCGAATCGATTAATACTCAGCTGAGGATCTCCAATCACACGACATATGTAGCACTTAACCCTTGCATATGTCAACTCGCCACCGGGGTTCTTAAGACCAGATCAGGTTCACGCCAACCGAGAGCACAGATACGCCACCGTCCAGCCTCTTGCCACGGAGGGTACACGCTACTCTCGCCATCTCTCGACTCCCATTGCGTGTTATCTTATTCTGGTATTAGTCTGCCCGGGGCAAAGCTTACCCATGATGAGGCATGTGACCAGTTAAAAGGTCCTCGATCAGCAAGCCTACATCGACAAGGTCCTTAATCGACTCAGACGGAGACACTACACCGAGACTCCCTTTTCGTGCAATTCAACCGTCCGGTCTCAGCTTTATTATTTTCAACCCAAAGTTTGGTACCTGGCAGAGGTACATCTTTTCCGATGTTGAACCCGTCACGGCCATGATGGATCCACCATCAAGTTTTATTTTGAAAACATCCCACCCACTTGAAGCATCAACTTTTGTTAAACAAAACATTTTGTTTTTCTAGAGCAAGGCTAAGCATAAGAAAAATCTTTTTTATAAAATAGGGGATCAAGGACAGGTAATCAAATCCTCAAGGAAGGAAATGCATCAATTTGTTTAGCACGAAACTCCTATCACCTAATGCATCAAGCAAGTGAGAAATATTTTAAAATAGCAAGAAGGTGGCAAATGCACCGGGGCTTGCCTTGTGTTATAGGTGAGTCGGGCTCTGCTCCACAGATGTCAAAATAAAAGCAGTTCTCAGCCTGAGGTTCTTCAGGTGGTGGTGGTGGTGTAGCTCTTGCTTCTTCAACTTCTACGTCTTCTTCCTTTTCTATATACCACATATACATAATCATGAATGCTCATGTAATGCTCATGAAAATGCAAAGATAATTAAAGTATATTATCTAAGGTCTTGAATACAATTTTCCTTTACGGGACTCCAGGAAACTAGGGTTTTTGGAGTCAATAGTGAAGTTCATAGGGCAGGAGTTACTAGAAGACTAGGGTTTTGAGGTTTAGGCATCAAACATTGTCCAAATCATGTAAAACTTTACCCAAGGCTTCTAAAAAATATCTAAAGCTTATCTAAAAAGTTTAGTGATTTTTGGAATTAGTAATCAATTTCTAAAATTCCAGAAGTATAAGATTTGGCTATTTTAAATATTCCATAATTTGCTATTTAGACTAAAAATCATGCTACTATTTTTATTAAATAATATAGAAAATTAGGAAGCTAGCAAAATTGGTCTCACATTTTTATCATATTTCTACAATTTTCTAGAAATTCTCTAATCCTGGCAGAAAAAGAAAAAGAGCCAACAGTAATGGGCTGAATCTGGCCCGAGCCGGCCCAGCTAAGGCAGAACGCGTTCGCGCGCGCGCCCATGCGGGGTTTGCACCGAAGCCCTCAGGGGTTTGAATAACTAGGAAAAATCCTGAGCACTGTTTGACTGGGTCACTGACGTTTGCAAATAAACCCTCGCACTTCTATTCCTTCACACCCCGAGGTCCACGACGTGGAGGAGCGGAGAACCAAGCTCTGGCGAACTCGTACCGGCCACGACACTTAATGACCGGTGCTCTAATTTGGCTGAGACCTAATTCAACACCTAACAAGCGTTTCCCCTCAATCAATTACACAATCTGAGCTCTAAATCGTCCTGCCCATGGAGACAGTGCGAACTATGGATGAACAAACGTGTCCCCAGCGATCTAGGGCAATCTAGTTTAATTCAATGGGTTGGGGAGCAAAAGTGGCAGGTAAGAATGCTGAAACAAGAGAGCAGAGGGTTTGATCGGACCTGAAACGAGCTAGCCAAGGTGAAGACTCTTTCACGGTGGCGGAAAATAGATTTGGGGAAACTGAGCAATTCGTGGGCTCAGGTGAGTAATTGGAGGCACGAGCGGGTGGATTGGATGCTGGAATACCTAATGGAGCTGAGGGGGCTCAATTTATAGGACACTTGATCAGTGGCTCATGAATTTGAAGGAGACGTGCAGCGGCCGGAGAGGGGGAAGAGTACTGGCGCAAGCGATTGGTGGCATTTATCGTGGCGGGCTCACCAGCGATGACCGGGCGTGCTAGAGCAAATCACTACGACGAAGTACAGCGTCTAGGCACGTGTCATCCGAGCGGCAAACACCTAACTCCGGTGAACTTATCCACAACGGCTGTGACCCAGGCGGGTACGGCGGTCGGAGTAAAATAATGGCCGAAGTTCATTCACGACGCGATATTTCCTTACCCATCTGCATTATCTAACTGCGCTGAGCACGAATCACCGCGGCGGGCGCGAATCCAGGCGCATTGTCGCTGGCGGTGAGTTCTCTGCTCTGGCGTTCTGATCCGGTCACTGTAGCATTGATACCCGATTCAGAGCGCCTGACAGACCGACTTGCAATGCCTAGATCTCGAATTTTTGTGCAACATATTGCCAATACATCTGTAGCAAACTTGTAGCCCTTCATACCAGCTACAATTCTGCTATAGCAACTACCCTTAATCGAGCAATAGATCTTACTCAAAATCAAGCCCTAAGTTCATCCAACTTCACTGTTACTGAAAGTTCAGACTTAAGGCTGACTGACAACACAACTTTGGGCTTATTTTTCTCCAAACTTTGTATGTAAACAAAGCTTAGTTACTTAAGCAAAGTTGTTCTCTTATTATAGCTCTAGACTTTTGATGTGTTGACCCTAGGCAACTTCCTAATATTTTAGAACTACAGAGCTCCAAAGTCACCCTTGTGCACTGAATTTCAGACTTAGCCATATGAGAGGAATGGAGTGGCTTTTTGCAAATAAGCCCATTTCACATCTATTTACTTGGAAATCCTCACATGTGTGAACCATATGCTTTAGGGTACCCTAATTCCTTGTTTTTTGCACTTAAGTCCAAAAGTGTGCAACATTTACATATAACCCCCTAGGGTTTCTATTTGGGGTTTTCAGTGGTCCTTTTTAGGGTTTCAGGCACTTCTAGGGTTTGGATGCCACTTGAGTTCATTAGGTGGGATATCTTATGATTATTTCTCATGAGTTTTGAGAATTTAACTCATTTGGGCTTTTTTGACACCCGAAGCTCAGTTCAGGGTTAAGTACCCTACCCTAGGGTTTTATCCATGAACAGTCATATCAATACAACTTGTTTGAAATTTTTGCCTAGTGAATGCATTCTAAGTGTAACAATCACATGATATGCTGATGCTCATGATGTTATGCTCAAGTTTTAGTGGTAGTAACACCAGGGGTGTTACATCCTTCCCCCCATAAAAGAATCTCGTCCCGAGATTAAAGAAGCTAGGGCAAGTAATGGAAAAGGAAACACGTCAGAACTTTATTTCTTTATTTCTGGTACAAGGCAGGGGTGGTATGGGGTTTATTTCTCTATTACAACAAGTGTACATATCTTACAATTTACATGAAGCTAAAAAGCCTGGGAAATTCTTTTCTAAAAAGTCTTGAGTTTCCCAAGTAGCTTCATCTTCCGTGTGTTGGTTCCATTGTATCTTATAAAACTTGAGAGTTCTCCTTCGGGTAATCCTGTCCTTTTGATCCAAGACTCGAATAGGATGTTCTGAATACGTCAAGTCTGGTTCTAAGGCAACATCCGTCACTTCAACGGTTCGATCTAGAACCCGAAGACACTTCTTCAATTGGGATACGTGGAACACATTGTGCACTGCAGACAATGCTTCGGGTAATTGGAGTTGGTATGCCACTGGTCCATATCTTTCAAGGATGGGAAAAGTACCAATTTACCGGGGTGCAAGCTTCCCTTTTACCCCGAAACGAGACACACACTTCATTGGTGAGACTTTCAGGTAGACATAATCTTCAATTTGAAAGTACAAGGGTTCGCGTCGTTTGTCTGCATAACTCTTTTGGATGGGCCTCTTTCAAATTATGCATTATTCGTTGAACCTTCTCTTCCGTTTCTTTTACCATATCAGGCCTGAAAAACCATCTTTCTCCTGGTTCAGACTAGTTTAACGGAGTACGACACCGTCGTCCATACAAAGCTTCAAAGGGTGCCATTTTGATGCTCTCTTGATAGCTATTATTGTATGAGAACTCCGCTAATGGTAAGCAGTCATCCCATTTCTGTGGGAATTCCAGAACACATGCTCGCAACATATCTTCAAGTATTTGATTTACTCTCTCAGTCTGCCCACTAGTTTGAGGATGATAGGCCGAACTGTGGAGCAACTTAGTACCCAAGGATTTGTGAAGTTCTTCCCAAAATTTGGATACAAATTGAGGTCCACGATCTGACACTATTGTCTTTGGAACCCCATGCAGACTAAGAATATGGGCAATATATAATTGAGCATAGACATCAACTGGATAATCTGTCTTGACCGGCAGAAAATGAGCAATTTTCGTAAGCCGATCAATAATAACCCAAATAGAGTCAAATCCTTTTGCCATCCTAGGTAATCCCACAATAAAGCCCATGCTTATATCCTCCCATTTCCAAGTTGGGATAGGCAATGATTGCAATGGACCAGCAGTTTTCATATGTATGGCCTTGACACGTCTGCAAGTGTCGCATCTTTCCACATAGCGTGCAATTTCGATCTTCATTTTGGTCCACCAATAATGTTGCTTTAGATTATGATACATCTTAGTGCTTCCGGGATGAATAGAATAGCGACTAAGATGTGCTTCATCTAAAACTTGCTGGCGAATCTCATCACTCTTGGGCACAACTATGCGGTTGTTAAACCATACAATGCCTTGATCATCTTTTCTGAAACAGTTGGCTTTACCGGCCTCCATTTTCTCATGAATGTGTTTCATACCCTCATCATTTCTTTGTGCATCAATTATTCTTTGTAGAAGAACCGACTCAAGCTTCAAGTGATTTAAAGTTCCATGTTGAATCATTTCTAGGTTCAACTTCTCCATTTCTTGGCATAATGTAATGTCAGAAGTCTTCATCGTAAGACAATGACAGGAAGCCTTGCGGCTGAGTGCATCTGCCACTACATTAGCCTTACCTGGGTGATAGTGAATTTCAAATTCATAGTCCTTAATCAGCTCAAGCCATCTTCTCTGCGTCATATTTAGTTCTGACTGGGTAAAAATGTACTTCAAGCTTTTATGATCTGTATAAATATGACAGATATTCCCCAGTAGATAATGACGCCTTATTTTCAGGGCATGAACCACAACAGCTAATTCCAGGTTGTGAGTTGGATAGTGTTCCTCATGCCGGCGCAACTGTCTTGAGGCATACGCTATAACTCGGCCTCCTTGCATCAAGACACAACCTAAACCACTGCTTGATGCATCACAATACACATCAAAAGGCTTTTCAATGTCCGGTTGAGCTAATACCGGAGCAGTGGTCATTAGCACCTTCAGCTGCTCGAAGGCTTCATTGCATCTTGAAGACTAGTTAAATTTCGCATTGTTTTTCAATAAACTTGTGATTGGCTTCACAAGCTTGGAAAAATCTGGAATAAATCGGCAGTAATAACCAGCCAGTCCAAGGAAACTTTGGACTTGATGTACAGTGGTTGGTGGTTTCCACTCCAAAATATCCTGTACTTTGCAAGGATCAACCGCAATCCCCTTGGCAGACAATATGTGTCCCAAAAATTGGATCTCCTCCAGCCAAAACGCGCACTTGCTGAATTTAGCATATAATTGATGCTCCCTTAAGCGCGTTAATACGATCCGCAAATGCCGAGCATGCTCTTCTTCATTCTTGGAATATATCAAAATATCATCAATGAAGACCACCACGAATTTATCCAACTCGGGCATGAATACCGAGTTCATCAGATATGTGAAGTGGGCAGGAGCATTTGTTAATCCGAAAGACATAACAGATATTCAAATAATCCATACCGCGTAGTGAATGTGGTCTTGGGTATATCTTCGGGTCAGATACGGATCTGATGATAACCCGACCTAAGGTCAATCTTGGAAAATACCCGAGCTCCAGTAAGCTGATCAAATAAGATATCAACCCGGGGAAGAGGGTACTTATTCTTGATTGTGACCTCATTAAGGGGTCTGTAATCCATGCACATCCGAAGCGTTTGGTCCTTCTTCTTGACAAAGATGGCTGGACAACCCCAAGGCGATGAACTAGGTCGGATGAATCCCTTTTCTAGCAGATCTTGTAATTGAGTCTTGAGTTCTGCCAACTCATTCGGAGGCATTCGGTATGACCTTCTAGAAACAGGATTCGTACCAGGCTTTAACTCAATCATAAATTCTACATCTCTTTCTGGAGGCAATCCAGGCAGATCTTCCGGAAAGACGTCCGAGAATTCTCATACTACCGGAATATCTTGGATTTTCGGTATAATGGCTTCATAAACTCTGCCAAATGGTTTAGCTGGAATAGCTACAGGGATGGACAAGAGAACCTATTCCTGGCCATAGCTCAACCTGATGGTTCTCAGATCAGTGTTGAGGATAGCTTTGTGCTGGGCTAACCAATTCATGCCCAGAATTACATCTATATCTTGGCCTTTTAGAACAATCATATTTGTGGGAAAGTCTCGTTCAGCCAATGTTACGGGCACATGGAAAGCCATTTCTTTAGTGAATATTTGTCACCCAGGCGAATGAATAACAAACCCTTCCCTTGATTCAATGCAAGGAATGCAATATTTCTCCACAAACTTCTTGCCTATGAATGTATGTGAAGCACCAGAATCAAAGAGAATGACTGCAGGGTGATTGGCTACGAGAAACGTACCCATCATAACCGGCTCTCCCTCCGGTGTAGTGGCCATTTGTGTATAGTATATTCGCCCAGTTTTCTTCATATTCTTGCCCGCTGCATTATTTGCCATGTTTCTCTTGACTTGGCTGGAACTCCCCGGGTTCTGCTGATTATTGGAGTTGTTCCGCCTTGGATATGGGCAGTCTTTGATGAAATGTCCAAACTTCCCACAATTGAAGCAACTAGTTGATGAACTTGGGAGTGCGGGGAAACGAGCACCAGGGGCACTCGGCTGAGTTGTTGGGGTGGGGGCAGTGGCAGGGTGGATGAATACAGGCTGTTTGAAAGGATAGGAGGGTGGACGAGATGAAGAACGGTTTTGATTGAAAGGTCGGATCACCAACCTTTGTCGCTTTTCAGGCCCCTGGTTGGACCTTTCACCTCCAAAGCCCTTTGACTTCCCTGGGCCTACATACTTAGCTTCAACTGCCAGCGCTGTGCTGACAGCCCTGCTATAGGAGAGGTCGAGGCAGGTGGCCATCTTCCATTGTAGCCGGTCATTAAGGCCTCTCATAAAACAATTCCTCTTTTTTAGGTCAGTATTGACCTGGTCAATTGCGTACTGGGACAAATGATTGAACTTGTTGAGATACTATGTAATAGTATCTCCACCTTGTTTGAGTTTCATGAATTCTTCTTGCTTCATATGGAGCACTCCTTCTAGAATGTAGTGCTCCCGAAATGCCAATTTAAATTCGTCTCAGGCGACTTGATGTCCGGCAGGCTGAATGGCCACATAATTTCCCCACCAGGTGCTGGCAGGGCCTCTTAATTGCTGAGCCACAAATAATGGCTTCTGTGTCTTCGTGCATCGGATGAGTCCAAACTTCTGCTCAATGACCCGAACCCATTCGTCAGCTTCGAGGGGATCTTCATCTTTGACGAATAGTGGGGGACGGGTTTCCGAGAAATCCAAATACAAAGTTTCACGGGGTCCCTGTGGATAAGCCCTCTTGCCTTGTTGCTGAAGTTGTTGTCCCGCCATTTCACGTAGGAAGAGGGTGTTGTCAGCGGTCGTGGTAACCAAGGCAGCGATAACCTCAGCCAGCGTGGGCGGTACCGGCGGTGGATTGGTTGTATTGTCTTGACCACGGGATGTTCCCACGCCGTCATGTGCACGAGTTCGAGATGGCATCTAAAGCAAAGAAATATTTGGAAAATATAACATGTTGATACATACCATCATTTTACATTACTTAAGATGTAATGTTACAAACTCAAAGTACAACATGACGACATTACCTATTTTACATTAACATTGTTTCTAAACTATACTACTACTACTATTTATCATCCTTGGTAGCTTTGTTGTCGGGTGTAGGGGACCATTCATCAGCCAGGTTCATTAAAGGAGGGGGCTTGAAAAGATCCAGTTCCCCACCAAATGCTTCACCTGCTGTTCCAGAAGGTCCAGCTCCCATTCTAACAGGGTCAGTAGGTACGTCGGGGTGCAGTAGAGAATACAATTCATGAACTTCCTCATGTAATATATTGCAGTACACTTGCAAGTTGTCGACGGCTGTGCTAAGCTCCTCCACACAGGCTCGAGCTTTGGCTTCTCGGTCCCAAGCAATGGAACGTGAGTTGACGGCCCAATCGAGTGCCAAATCTCGTTCGGCAAGCTCGTCTTGCAGATGTCGGATGTCAGTTCTTAACTCATTTATGCGCTGACCATCCTCGTCCAACACATTGTTTCTGTGACGTAGCTCCGTTCGAAGCTGCTCCACCTGGGCTTCTAGATCTCCAATGGGATCATTGCTACCGCTGCTGCTATCCTCATGCCTTGGAGCTAGCTGGTGGCGAGGCACGCCAATTGGTCCAGTGGACTTGCGCGCTGTTTTCCTCGTGCGCGGTGGCATATCTCCATAAGGGGAAAACTTTATTAGTATAGTTTTTAACATGATGCATGTATAATTACAGAATCAACCTTAGTTGATTCACAACCTTCTATACATTGCACTCTACTATTTGGTCTTAATATAAGTACTTCAGAAGGTAGTTAGATAAGAAGGAAAGATTTTTTCTTAGATAAGTCTTTGAAAATTCTTTTTTGAAAATGCCTCATAACATCTGCAAAGATGGGCTTCACTCCGATACCAGCTGTGATAGAACCTCCCAAGTCATGAGGCCCACCTACAGTTGTCTTTGTCCATCGGACCTTAGACAACCCTGCAGGTGCACCCGATCACTTGACAAGTTCGATATCTGTATTATTTACCTTGCCCAAGAGTGTTTCACCCGTCACGCAGATATTACAACACATCGGAGGAACGAGTATGCGGAAGCAGTTACAACAACTTATTTTATATTAAAGTATGGAAAGAGTAGTATTATTACAGACCAGTAAAATATAAGAGTGCTGGAGTAATATTATTACAACCCTGGGAGGCAAAAACCCCTCCCGATTAATAGTAAACAGTTTTTAAAGGAGGATACTTCCTCCAGAGGCTTCAGTCTTGGTTTTCTTCCTTAGGCACCACCTTGGAACAAAAGCAAAAAAAATTTGTTGCTTCCTCACCTACAACAACATGGGTTCGAAAACCCTGAGTACGGAGTGTACTTTCGCAAGTCTTACCCGTCAAAATAAAAGACTCTCAAGGATATGTTGGCTTTTGGGAATCAAGGTATGGCTTATCAAGAATCAAAGACTCTAGTTGCAGAAATGCTTACTAATAGTGGATCCTTAAAAATCCAGTTTTACTTGTCAGGTTAAGTAAAGTTACCTGCATATAGAGTTCTTTCTACCCTAGTTCAAGCACTTGACCTATACTAGCCAATTTCTTATCAACCCTTCTTGTCCACTGGAATGCTACGTGTAGGGCAGTGACCAAGTCTTCATGTCTCAGAAGTAACGGCGATCCGAATCGATTAATACTCAGCTGAGGATCTCTAATCACACGACATATGTAGCACTTAACCCTTGCATATGTCAACTCGCCACCGGGGTTCTTAAGACCAGATCAGGTTCACGCCAACCGAGAGCACATATACACCACCGTCTAGCCTCTTGCCACGGAGGGTACACGCTACTCTCGCCATCTCTCCACTCCCATTGCGTGTTATCTTATTCTGGTATTAGTCTGCCCGAGGCAAAGCTTACCCATGATGAGGCATGTGACCAGTTAAAAGGTCCTCGATCAGCAAGCCTACATCGACAAGGTCCTTAATCGACTCAGACGGAGACACTACACCGAGACTCCCTTCTCGTGCAAGTCAACCGCCCGGTCTCAGCTTTATTATTTTCAACCCAAAGTTTGGTACCTGGCTGTTGGGGGCCTTCGGCTTCCGAAGGTCCTCAAAAACATGATTTAACAATGTTTCTGGAGTATAATACATGAACTGGTACCTTCGGACTTGGGTCAAAACCACAGTGTGAAGAAGCACAAAGAATATGAAGGATGGCGTAGAGCCGAAGCTATGCGCAGGGGAGCTTCGGCATGATAGCAGAAAAGGAAACCGACTTAAAGGGGAAAAGGCTACTTAGACCCCGATGGATTACTATAGAGTTATTAGCAAATGTAAAGGGCATGGGTGTAATTTTACATGGGCTGCGTCCCGTGCCTATAAATAGATGAACAGTGCTCCCGTACTGTTCACGCTGACTCGACATTTGCTTTTGTGTCACGCTTGTACTTTTATCTTCTTTCAAGCCAAAGGTACATTTGTAATTTGTTATCATTTCTATTTTTGGATAGTAAGAAAATAGAAATGAGTTGATAGTAATACATAACTGTTTATGTTATTTTTTATATTTCATATGTTTCCTTATTCATTATTTATATGGTGTATTGATGAAGGTACGTCCTTCATAACCTTCGTCCGAAAATCATTATCTCTCAAGGGAAATAATGCTTCGAAGGACGAAGGACTTTAATGTTTAACATTTTCTGTGTTGCCTTGTTCTTAACTCATAGCATTTGAGAACAAGTCCCCAACATTGGCGCCCACCTCCGGTGAACTCTTTTCGACCACCTTCAGCAAGCATTGACCTTCGTCATGCCACCGAAGAAAGCTTCAGCGACAGGGGCTGCCGCTCTGTAGCGGCTGGATCCGAACCATGAGACTCTTTCTCTTCGAGAGGCCCGAAGCCAGAAGAGGAAGGCCACTAGTCCAACACCCCAGGAGGATGAGTTGGACCAAGAAATCAGGAACATGGAGATGCTTCATCAACAAGTACAAAAAAGGAGAAGATGGCTCGACTAGCCGACCTTTAGAGGCAAATTGACGAAGCCATGGAAGAAGTACGCCATCTTGCTCAAGATGAGCAAGAACGAAGGCCCCAACATAGGGAGCTTCATCAAGAAGGATTGTTTGATGATGATGGATGGTATGATGATTCCCATCATGTAAATTTTGCTTTTGATGATGCTTCTCCTCTATCAACAGAACTACAGGCTACACCTTGGCCTCCATCTTACAAACCACCTCAGCTTCCCATGTACGACGAGCACTCAGATCCGAAGCAGTTTCTGATGAGCTACGAAGCAACCATATCTTCATATGGAGGCAATACTGCAGTCATGGCGAAATATTTCATCATGGCAGTCAAGAATGTTGTGCAAACCTGGTACTCCTCTCTTCGGCCAGGAACAATTACATCATGGCAGAAGCTGAAGGACATGCTGATCACCAGTTTTCAATGGTTTCAGACGAAGCCGGTTACCGCTCAAGCTTTGTTCCAGTGCACGCAAGATCACGAAGAATACCTCCAGGCGTATGTCCGAAGGTTCTTGCGTCTGAGGGCACAAGCGCCAACAGTGCCCAATGAAATTGTCATTGAGGCCATGATTAAGGGGCTTCGGCCAGGACCTTCGGCCCAATACTTCGCCAGGAAACCCCCTCAGACCCTGGAGAAATTGCTTCAAAAGATGGATGAATACATCCGCGTAGATAGGGATGAAAACGGAAACGGTAATTTTCGGATACCGGGAATCGTTTTCGAAGTTTTACCGAAATTTAGGTCTAAACGGAAACGAAAACGGTTACCGAAAATCCGGAAACGGAATCGGTAGAAAAATTTGGGATCGAAAACGGAAACGGTTTAGTCCTTTTCCGACCGTTTCCGGAAATTACCGTTTTTATCCAGTATTTTACCGTCGGTAATAAATTCGGTATTTTTCAGAAAAAATATTAAATCTGAACTGACCTTTATAAATTCATAATAAATTCATCTTAGCTTAGAAAAATGTGAAACTAATTTTATTATTTTTCTAAAATCAAGATCTATCTAATGATATATAGTTTAGAATCATTTGAAATTTTTATAAATCTTATTTATGTTTTCTTATCTATTATTACTCTTGATACATATATTCATAATTTGCACGAGAACTTAAGAAGGACTAAGAGGACACTAACTATATTGACTATGCCAAGTAGTAGGGGTACAAATAGAATGTCAGTGTCATATCATTATACATATCTTGATTCTACTTTATTTAAATGCATAATAATGATTTTATTATTTTATACTTCTTACCTTATATATTTATTGTGACCTCCTACCTTATATATTACTACTAATTTTATATGAATGTATGACTTGCGTGATTTTTTGAAGTCAATTGAGGGTACATGTTAAAGTTTTTACCGATCGAATTTTAGATTCCGATCGTAACCGATGTAATTTTCGTACCGAACTTTCGTTTCCGATGTTTCCGAATTACCGATGTCGTTTTCGTTTCCGGAGTTACCGTTTTCGATCTCGTTTCCGAGGAAAAATATGAAAACGAAAATGGTTTTAATGTTTACCGATCGTTTCCGACCGTTTTCACCCCTACGCGTAGATAATGACTTTCGACAAAGAAGGGAGGAAGCTTACAGGTTCTCCGAGATGACCAGGGGCTTCAGAGGGAGAATCCACCCAAGGCACGTCAGATCAATTCATTCCGCCCAGAATGACGACAGGGGAAGTCAACAACAGAGGCCACAATATTCCTCCCAGGCTTCGGGGCAGCAACAAAGCTATCTTCGGCCGCCAGCTCCAAGGGGCAGAGGCGCCAGGGGCTTTGGTGGAAGGTTTGGGGATTAGCCCAGGAAAATTTATTGCCTATTCTGTGGTGAGGACAAGGGCCATACTACAAGGATGTGCCATGTCACCATTCAGAAACAGAAGGAGATAGCAGAAGCTGCAGCCCGACAGAACCAGCCAAAGCAGGTTATGCACACTACTTCGTATCACTCACCATACATACCAGAGTATGTGGGTAACCATCCTGCAGCTTCTGTTGCTTCGGCAAGCCAACCACAGGCATCTTGGCAACAGCCTCCACCCCCACCACCAATACAACCCGCATACTCTCGAGGCCAACAGCCAGAAGGGAGCCAACATACTCACCAGCAGCGAGACTTCAGGGAGGAGTCCGAAGCTCGCACAGTCAATAGTACTGTGCCAGAATCGAAGCATATCTACTAAGAGATATCCTACCTCTGAAACAGTTTTTGCATTCGACATCATTTTCTTTTTTAATAAGGAGCAATCATTGAAAGCCTAGTTCTTTTGTTGTTTTCAATTTCTTGTAATAGCTTCGTTATTGTCATGATATAATATACCTTCTTCTCAGACTCACGAAGTTCCAAAAGTCGGTGAAGCACGAAAGTTATTCTCAAGAGAACGCGGGGTTCACAATTATATTACAAGTTTTGCCGAAGCAACAAAAAGTCGTTCTAAGGAACGCAGCGTAAGTTTGCCGAAGCAACAAAAAGTCGTTCCTAAGGGAGCGCAGCGTAAGTTTTCTGCTCAAAAGTCGTTCCAAAGGGAATGCAGAGCTTACAACGAAAAATAAACGCTGATTTCGCCGAAATATAAGGCGAAGCGCGAAAATTCAATGCGAATACCGCCGAAATAGAAGGCAAAGAAGTTCAAAAGACGTTCCTAAGGGAATGCAGAACTTACAGCGAAACGTCAACGCTGATACACCGAAAAATAAGCGGTGAAGCCGAAAAATAAACGGCAAAGAGATTGTGTATTCTGCTGTGGGAATGTGTGTGTATCTTCGGCACAAATATCATTTTGCATAGCATAACATCATTACATCATTCGCATAACATAACATCATACATCATATTGCATCAATGGTACAAGAAGGGGATACAATGTTAATCTTCGAGAATTGCTTCGAAGAAGTTGTGCCAAGGCACAAAA
The DNA here is from genome assembly GCF_902167145.1 of Zea mays. Lineage (NCBI taxonomy): Eukaryota > Viridiplantae > Streptophyta > Magnoliopsida > Poales > Poaceae > Zea > Zea mays. The sequence goes on from NC_050104.1 coordinate 18,856,708, forward strand.
TAAGTTTTGAAGAAGTAAAGCTTCATCAACTCTAACATGAAACGAGATCTATTGCTTACGGAGATTGGATGTTTTTACGGAATATGGATATTCTTCACGAAGCATGAAAAGAAGGGAAGGTGTTTTTTCGCCGAAGGCTCAAAAACGATATGTACGTAAAGTTTCATGCATCGTAAAGAATTAAATTACAAACAGTTTATATATTACATTCAAAACTACAAAATATTACACACTTTGTTCAGCAAATATTACATTAATATTCCAAATGTTTTTACAATAATAGCCATTCTTCTTTTAAAACTGCTTCTGCAGCCTCGTTTAGTAGTCGAGTAACAGCTTCGTCCATAATAGCTTCGGCCATCTTAGTAATTTCATCTTCCTTTTTTGCTTCGGGGTCGGCCAGTGACTCGAAGGGATCCGAGGGAGAAGATAGTTCGGCTGCGATATAAAACATAAATAAGTCCGAAGTCACAAAAATAAAACATAAAGTCAAAAGCAATTAGGCAATACATATCCGCCTTTCAAGTTCTGCAGTCTTTTCAGCTGTCTTTGTTGCTTCTCTAGCATCGTGAGTATCTTTTTCACTTTTCTTTATAATTTCGTGGGCCATCCCTTGGCCGCCATTTTCCCAGATGTCGGTGAAAAACTTTCCACCAACTAAGCTTGCGCCGAGGGGTCTTTTGTATCTTCAATAGATAAGGCAGCTTCGTTTTGCGCCAAAGATTTTACATGTTCGCACCCTATCTTCTCCAAGATAGCTGCAACTCCCCTCGCGCCAGAGAAGGCGCAGACGTCTCCACGGCCATTTAAAATTTCCTCGAAGGCATCGGCTTCGCTACTGATCCATTCAATTGGGCCCTCAGGATCGCCTCTGTGGCAGAACCTCCCAAGTTATTGGGCCCACATGCACCCGTCCTTGTCTCAAAGACCTCAGACTGCTATGCATGTGCACCAGATAACTTAACAGGATCCGTCCGATTGCCCCAAGGACACCGGATAAACCACTTACAACCAGAACCGCGGGATTAAGTAACACAAATCACACACACCAATATTTTTGCAGCGGAAATCTTGTTACCAAATTTTACAAGTTACAAAAATTTTACATTATTTTATCGGAGTGATTGCAAAAGTATAAGTTTGAAATATATGCTAGCTCAAGGGACCATCCTCATTAAGAAGTATAGAAGGGTTACTTAAACTTATAAGAAGGTCGAGCCCACCGGCACTTAACACCACCATCAGCAGCACAAAACTATGACCTGAAAAACAACAGGGAATAAAACCCTGAGTACGCAATTACTCAGCAAGACTTACCCGACTAAAGAAAAGACTCTCAAGGGTATGCTGGCTAGAGGGAGTCAAGGTAAGGCTAAGCAATAATCAAGGACTCATTTTGCAGAAGAGCTTACTAGTAGTGAATCCTTATGCCAAAATTTTACTTCGCAAGTTAAGTACTTTTCCTGTATCTAGATTTGCCTAATCTATAGCATTCACTTGTCCTGATCTAGCTTTCTTTTAACCAACTACAATCATGTTTCACTTGTCAACTACGATGAGTGGTCAGTGAGTCGAGTCTCCATAACCGAGGAGCAACGACGATTCGAACCGATTATACCCAGCTGGGGATCCCTAACCACACGACATATGTAGCACTTAACCCTTGCATATGTCAACCGTTCCCATAGATCCTCCACAACGTGAACCGGTCCGCGCTACCCGGGAGCACAGTACTCCTCCATCCAGCCTCTAGCCAGGAGGGTACACGCTACTCCCACCATCTCCCACGCCCAGTGCGCGGTTGTCTTTTCACGTATGGAATAGCCAGGTTCAGGCTTACCGGAGCATGTGGTTAGTTGCAAAGTCTCACCTCATCAGGCCTACATCGAACGGTCCTTAATCGACACAGACGGGCGACCATGTCCGCTCAACGTCTGGTCTAGATGTATTCTAACCATTTTCCCATTTTTGGTACCCAGCAGGGGTACTCTTTTCCAAATGATGAACCCACTCCGGCCGAAGTGGAATCATCACCATAAGTTTGCTTTGATTTTTGAAACGAAAGCCCGTAACCAATGTTCCACAATCATTCTTTTTGAAAACAAATGATTTTTCAGTTTCTAAGCAGGGCTAAGCATTATGAGTTCTTTTTATAAAACTAGGATTAAGGAGTTTCCAAGGAATGGTAATGCATCAATTGTTTATCACACAACTCCTATCACCTAATGCATCAGATAAGGTGAAAAAGCACTTAAAACACAAGGAAGGGGCAAATGCACCGGGGCTTGCCTGGAATAACACTACGTTAGTGTTTGTTAGACGATGTCCGCTTGACGAGTATCCCTCGACCGAGCACTTGCTTAATTTAACCATCTTCAGGTTGGTCCATCAGCTTCATCCTGCGGATTTAGCCCGTGCTTGGGGTCGACTTGGCTCGTCTTCCGCATCACATGGTTATTTATCGTACCTCATGAGATGCACGATGCACATGTATGAGCACAAGTAGAACGAGTATAAGATAGATACTCTACTAAAAAGGATGAAACACTTAAAATCAAGCATTAAGCACCATGGATATCATAGCAGAGCATCGACTACATTCATTAGCCAAATTGACCTAATAACACTAGAAAATCTATTTTTATTCCTAGCTTTTTATTAACTCTCTAAACTGTGTAACTTAATTACTTGATTTAGCGAGCTATCTAAATCGATCATCACAATATACGCATGCTAAATTCATAATATTTACTGTGACCAACAATTCTATTTAATCTATTTATAGACCTAGTTAACGGGAATACGAATCAACTTACCCTGACTAATTCGACGCGATAGTTGCAAGCACGAGGATGGTTCCCGGTTGACGTCTTTGATCACATATGGCTGGCGAGTGATGCACACACGACGCGACGACGAGATTGAGTATGAAGCGAGCTGACGAGGTGTGATCGAGCAGGTTAGCGCGAGCTTTGGCCACCAGCAAGCGCAGTATCGACGACGAGGATCGAGGCGGGGTTGACTAGCACGACAAGCCCGTGCAGTGGGCAAGGGCCAACGGTCGGGAGATAGCAGCACGGTTCAGGCAAGCCCGCGCAAACACTGAACGAGGAAAACGACGGCTCGCCGACACACGAAGCTATCACCTCCCAGTTGGACATTCCGTCGAGCATCGGATAAGCGACGCACGGAACAGTACTGTCTTCTCTAATCCCAGCTCGATATCGAGGATCCACCGACTGCAAGCACCTACACTACTCCTGCGCATCCAAGACAACGGCCAGGCGAGCACGAAGCCGCGCGAGGAAACAGAGCGCGCGCAGGGCGACGGGCACCGCGGCACGTCAGGGAGCCGGACGCGGCACACAAGGAGATCCACGGCTGGAAAAACGCCGGCCAGCAGAGAAGTAGAGGTGAGGGCGCACCATGGACAGAGAAGGCAGTGCGCACCCACGGAACGAGCAGAGGCGAGCGTGTAGCGTCCGATGGGTGAGCGACTGGAGCAGGGTGCGGCTGAGGAATGGGCAGAGGCCAAGCTGGGGCACCGCAGCGCCGGAGAGGACGCGCAGAAAGAATCCACGGCGAGGGAGCTCGGAGGAAACCGCGGCGCGTGCGCAGGGACGAGCAGGGCATAGAGAGCAGGACGCCGAGCGCTAGTCACCGGAGCAGGGAGCTGGGCGAACTCCATGGGCGAGCAGGAGTCGAGCTCGCAGGGGAAGAGGCTAGGGGAAGCCGAGCGGTCGAGCTGAGCTACGGCGGACATGGCGACAAGCGAACAGAGGGGAGGGGCGCTGGGGAAGAGAGCGGCGTTGGGGGCCGGGCGGCCGAGCTCGGCTGGGAGTTGGGGCTGGGCGCTGGAGAAGTGGAGAGGCTGGGCGCGCAGGAAGCCGAAGCTTGCAGGGAATCCGGCGCTGGGAGCTTCGAGCAGAGGATCCACATCCGACCAGGCGCCGGGGAGAAGAGGAGCAGAGGCTGGGCGAGGCACCAGGGAGAGGCGACCGCGCCATGGGGGCTCGGTAGGGAGCAGGGCAGAGGCACTCGACTAAGAGCAGAAGATAGACACCGCGATGGGATTTTTATTCAGGGTGGCCGAGCGGATGGGAACGAGGCAACGGCGGTGAGAAAAATCTTGAGCAGAGCGGCGGCGGGGATAAGGGAAGAAGACGGCTGGAAGGATAGAGCCGCGAGATTTTTCTTCCTGGGCACATGAGAATAGCAGAGGGAGGAGCTCCGGCGAGGTTGGCTGGAACGACGACTTGGAGCGGCGGCCGGGCGTCTGCAAGCTCTGAGCGCAGAACTGCAGGGGATAGAAAATATGTGCGATGCGGAGAGGTGGCCGGATAATGGAGTCCGTCGAGAAGAGAATGGATATGGCCAGCGACGACGACGACAAGCTAGTAGCGCCACTTGATTTTGACGGACGGGAGTGGCCGAACCGCTGTTTCGTCCACACGGCACCAGATAATGGAGTCCCGCAGATGACGTGGTCAATATAAGGAGGAGAGAGAGACGCGTGGAAGAGTTCCATGCGGTGGTCAAAAAATGCTAAACGGTGGAAGGATTTCAGATATTTTCTATTTGGTCTTTTCTTCTTTCTCAAAGAATACTGGTATTAGAATTAGAGTTTGGGTGTGATATAAATAGAACAGATCAAAACACAATCAAAATACGATACTTAAGACGCCATTAAATTAGTTTGCCCGGGATAAAAATCACCTAGTGGGTCGAGCTTCCAAATTCGTATTTGCGCGAGCGATGAATTTTAAATACTCACCGGACGCACCGATTTTCGGAACAACGATATTCCGAACATCACGAAAATTTAGGAAGAGCCCGGATAAATAAAAACAATATCGAACTCGCGATAAATGGAACAGATGCGATATTAAAATCGCGATACGCGAAGATGTTTAAAATTTAGCATATGTTTTATCCACTGATATTACGTGCTTAAATCCATACTCGTTGTTGAGCGGAATATAAACACCTGGGGTGTTACAGCCCTCCCCCTTAAAAGAATCTCGTCCCGAGATTCGGAGCGAAAGACTTTTAAGAGTAGAGAAGCATGTAACCCATATCCATATCAGCGATAATCATAAGACAGTCCTGAACGAAGGTGAGTGCCTTAGAATGTTGTTTCTCTAGTGGACATATCATGTATCGCCTTAGACTAATTTAGAAATGTCCAACAATAGAGACGATGTCTGCTAGAGGAACACATAAGGTTCCATATGTGCAGTTTGCTTTTTCTAATGACACTGTACTATCTGAGTCTGTTGAGCAGGCGACAAATACGCGGTTTTACCCAAACAGGACCAGATGCAACCTCTTGGGTAAAACACACAGAAAGAGGTTTACCAACAAGCGGTCACGGTAAGTTCATAACACACGAGATGGGTGTGAATGTCGAATACATCATAGTTAACTCGTGTTAGCTAGAAAATCCAAGTCCAAGAAAATGATAGACTCGAAAAATCACCAGCGAAGGGATCTGTAGATGCTGCCTTCATAACCAATCCATTTTATCCATCACTAGGCATGGCTCGACTTGATCACACATGCTGGAAAAGCACACGTGAGGCGATCGAGGCACGACTAGAGCGATAATTAGGTGGTTATCAGTCGATTTAACTTAATTTTTTTAAGTTCTTTCTCAGGATGGGTTGAACCAAAGTGAGTTTAGTTACTCGACAAATCGATCTCTAAACTCAACCTTCGTTCATTGGGCAGTTACAAGTTAGTTAAAACCAACTTGTTGAACTACTTTTGACATTGGGCATGTCCTCTCAGTACCATTGGTAAGCCAAGGGCTGTGAGTTCGCTTCTGTTAACAGGAGATTATGCACTTGAGTAGAAATCCATTTGGTCATGTTGTTCATCCGTTTCTTCATGCGAGATGAACCATCCACTTGGTTAGGGAATACCTGGATTAAATAGGAGAGCGAATGAACAAACTCCTGTATTTCAGTAGCAGGGAAAATCAATCTCCATTTTGAGAGATAATCAGTTGTTTTCCAACGCTAAAAAGCTCCAAGGCTTCACCTTTACACAAAGGACGTAAAGGGAACTTGTATGCGTGCAGTCACTATCAAAGGCAAGGGAAAAGAGACCACACATGACAGGGATATGCCCTTTTGATCCAACGGAGATGATATATGTTGCTTGATTACTTGACAAACAACATAGAAATTGTTTCAAAGGAGAGGTCTACGGAAGATAACACATCAGTGTAATTCCATAATGGATCATGACTAGAGACTTCGATATCGGCATGCGCCAAGCAGCAGAACCTTGCATGTACATTCACAAGGGGCTCTCAGTTTCGCCGCGGTACCATAAGTTCCCAACCATGACACCATTACAAAACTGGCACCAATAATGAATCTCACATAGTAAGAACAAGTTGTGCAGAGATAACATATTAATATAATCTCATAATGGATTATGACTACTAACTGTGATACTAGCGTGCACCGAGCAGCACAACCTTGTGTGTATACCCACAGGAGGCCCTCGGTTTTGGCGCGGCATCATCAATTTTAGTCATAACGCCAATACTAGACATAACCAATAAGAAATCTCACACAACACAAATAGACTGGTCAAGGATGACAATGTACAAAAGAGACTCCACCTGTAAGAATGGTTACAAGTAGAGAGCCAAATAGATCATGGCCCGATGAAATGAACATGATATGGCCAAAACCTCAACTTGATGAAAGGAGTATGATGGGAGACTGTTGCTTTTAGCCCAAGAATATTTCTACGCCCATCATAGAGATCATGAGGATAAGGATTAGTATCTGATTAGATACAGAGGGAAAACAATCACAAGATTAAGTTGGTATGCCTTCGATAGATATGAGGAAACCAAAGGCATCAATTTCAAGAAAATACTCGGACAGGTCTGTTCTGGGTTAGGTTGATGAAGTGACAAGATAATCCGCAAGGAGAGGCCAAATACAATAGAGACCTCAACCTGCATCAACTGAACAAGGAAATGGTTCTAGAAGGAGACATGACTTGAGATTCCTGTTTTAAGCTTGGGTACATTTTATGTTCAACAAAGAAAGTATCTAAGAATTTACTTGTATGGACTTTGTCATGGAGTGATAATGGACAATTCAAATTTAGGTCTAAGTTCACCAAGTAAGAACATGGCCTAATTTTGGGTTTAGGCAAAACAAGTCACTAACCTTCTATCGACACATCAAGCACAAGGGCAAACACATTTGCACTAATGGTCAAATTATGAAAGCTAAAAGCAATCTAAACCTGTATCCCTAAGACACCACATCATTTACAATCACCAAGTTTTGGAATAAAGGTGAGAGAAGCATTTTGGGTGTATAGGTAACAAACATAATGCAACAATCAGGATGCATGCTCGTCTTATTCGTCCTCACGAGTTTTTGCCAACACAACATGGCAATAACGTTCTATATCGGTGGCATATTTACGACTCTCACGGTATTTTGCTAGTCGTCAGCTACACATACGTTTTCGAGGTTAGTGTACCTGCAGAAAAATCCATCACAGCCCAATTCCCAATGATGCAATTCACACATGACAGTTTATCACAGTTTATACTCCATATATTGCTATATGGAGGCCAGCTCATCATTAAGCGCCGAGCCACGCATAGGCGTCGTTGCCACACTTTAACCATAGGGCAACTCATTATGGTAACTCACCTTCTTACCTGAGCGTAGGTGCGTCGTTACAAATACAATACACTTCTCAGTATTCCCATGTCTGTATACCCGTACACATCCATGGGATACTGAATTCTCGGAAAAGTAACTACTCCACATCGCAGCCTTCATATATACATATATGGAACATGTATATAATCAAGCGCTTTTTACACTCTTCCCTAGACCGACGGTTGTTCGGTCATGCTCTCACATCTTACCTTACCTTAAGCGTCGATCCATTCAAAACTGAATGGCCTCAAAAATAACAATACACATGTATGCAATACCCCCGGTTGTGGGTTACTGGTTTTGAACTAAGCCACCTGATAGTCCTTAATATAGGGCTTAACAGAGGATGTCGCTAGTATTATAGTTTTTCAAAACTGTTTTTCAAAGCCAAACAATGTGTTTAGTTGAAAATAGGTTTTCTAAAACCAAAACTTTTGTTTTGAAAATACGTATGTGACCGTATATACTTAATCCTGCTCTGATACCAGCTGTGGCAGAACCTCCCAAGTTATTGGGCCCACATGCACCCGTCCTTGTCTCAAAGACCTCAGACTGCTATGCATGTGCACCAGATAACTTAACAGGATCCGTCCGATTGCCCCAAGGACACCGGATAAACCACTTACAACCAGAATCGCGGGATTAAGTAACACAAATCACACACACCAATATTTTTGCAGCGGAAATCTTGTTACCAAATTTTACAAGTTACAAAAATTTTACATTATTTTATCGGAGTGATTGCAAAAGTATAAGTTTGAAATATATGCTAGCTCAAGGGACCATCCTCATTAAGAAGTATAGAAGGGTTACTTAAACTTATAAGAAGGCCGAGCCCACCGGCACTTAACACCACCATCAGCAGCACAAAACTATGACCTGAAAAACAACAGGGAATAAAACCCTGAGTACGCAATTACTCAGCAAGACTTACCCGACTAAAGAAAAGACTCTCAAGGGTATGCTGGCTAGAGGGAGTCAAGGTAAGGCTAAGCAATAATCAAGGACTCATTTTGCAGAAGAGCTTACTAGTAGTGAATCCTTATGCCAAAATTTTACTTCGCAAGTTAAGTACTTTTCCTGTATCTAGATTTGCCTAATCTATAGCATTCACTTGTCCTGATCTAGCTTTCTTTTAACCAACTACAATCATGTTTCACTTGTCAACTACGATGAGTGGTCAGTGAGTCGAGTCTCCATAACCGAGGAGCAACGACGATTCGAACCGATTATACCCAGCTGGGGATCCCTAACCACACGACATATGTAGCACTTAACCCTTGCATATGTCAACCGTTCCCATAGATCCTCCACAACGTGAACCGGTCCGCGCTACCCGGGAGCACAGTACTCCTCCATCCAGCCTCTAGCCAGGAGGGTACACGCTACTCCCACCATCTCCCACGCCCAGTGCGCGGTTGTCTTTTCACGTATGGAATAGCCAGGTTCAGGCTTACCGGAGCATGTGGTTAGTTGCAAAGTCTCACCTCATCAGGCCTACATCGAACGGTCCTTAATCGACACAGACGGGCGACCATGTCCGCTCAACGTCTGGTCTAGATGTATTCTAACCATTTTCCCATTTTTGGTACCCAGCAGGGGTACTCTTTTCCAAATGATGAACCCACTCCGGCCGAAGTGGAATCATCACCATAAGTTTGCTTTGATTTTTGAAACGAAAGCCCGTAACCAATGTTCCACAATCATTCTTTTTGAAAACAAATGATTTTTCAGTTTCTAAGCAGGGCTAAGCATTATGAGTTCTTTTTATAAAACTAGGATTAAGGAGTTTCCAAGGAATGGTAATGCATCAATTGTTTATCACACAACTCCTATCACCTAATGCATCAGATAAGGTGAAAAAGCACTTAAAACACAAGGAAGGGGCAAATGCACCGGGGCTTGCCTGGAATAACACTACGTTAGTGTTTGTTAGACGATGTCCGCTTGACGAGTATCCCTCGACCGAGCACTTGCTTAATTTAACCATCTTCAGGTTGGTCCATCAGCTTCATCCTGCGGATTTAGCCCGTGCTTGGGGTCGACTTGGCTCGTCTTCCGCATCACATGGTTATTTATCGTACCTCATGAGATGCACGATGCACATGTATGAGCACAAGTAGAACGAGTATAAGATAGATACTCTATACTAAAAAGGATGAAACACTTAAAATCAAGCATTAAGCACCATGGATATCATAGCAGAGCATCGACTACATTCATTAGCCAAATTGACCTAATAACACTAGAAAATCTATTTTTATTCCTAGCTTTTTATTAACTCTCTAAACTGTGTAACTTAATTACTTGATTTAGCGAGCTATCTAAATCGATCATCACAATATACGCATGCTAAATTCATAATATTTACTGTGACCAACAATTCTATTTAATCTATTTATAGACCTAGTTAACGGGAATACGAATCAACTTACCCTGACTAATTCGACGCGATAGTTGCAAGCACGAGGATGGTTCCCAGTTGACGTCTTTGATCACATATGGCTGGCGAGTGATGCACACACGACGCGACGACGAGATTGAGTATGAAGCGAGCTGACGAGGTGTGATCGAGCAGGTTAGCGCGAGCTTTGGCCACCAGCAAGCGCAGTATCGACGACGAGGATCGAGGCGGGGTTGACTAGCACGACAAGCCCGTGCAGTGGGCAAGGGCCAACGGTCGGGAGATAGCAGCACGGTTCAGGCAAGCCCGCGCAAACACTGAACGAGGAAAACGACGGCTCGCCGACACACGAAGCTATCACCTCCCAGTTGGACATTCCGTCGAGCATCGGATAAGCGACGCACGGAACAGTACTGTCTTCTCTAATCCCAGCTCGATATCGAGGATCCACCGACTGCAAGCACCTACACTACTCCTGCGCATCCAAGACAACGGCCAGGCGAGCACGAAGCCGCGCGAGGAAACAGAGCGCGCGCAGGGCGACGGGCACCGCGGCACGTCAGGGAGCCGGACGCGGCACACAAGGAGATCCACGGCTGGAAAAACGCCGGCCAGCAGAGAAGTAGAGGTGAGGGCGCACCATGGACAGAGAAGGCAGTGCGCACCCACGGAACGAGCAGAGGCGAGCGTGTAGCGTCCGATGGGTGAGCGACTGGAGCAGGGTGCGGCTGAGGAATGGGCAGAGGCCAAGCTGGGGCACCGCAGCGCCGGAGAGGACGCGCAGAAAGAATCCACGGCGAGGGAGCTCGGAGGAAACCGCGGCGCGTGCGCAGGGACGAGCAGGGCATAGAGAGCAGGACGCCGAGCGCTAGTCACCGGAGCAGGGAGCTGGGCGAACTCCATGGGCGAGCAGGAGTCGAGCTCGCAGGGGAAGAGGCTAGGGGAAGCCGAGCGGTCGAGCTGAGCTACGGCGGACATGGCGACAAGCGAACAGAGGGGAGGGGCGCTGGGGAAGAGAGCGGCGTTGGGGGCCGGGCGGCCGAGCTCGGCTGGGAGTTGGGGCTGGGCGCTGGAGAAGTGGAGAGGCTGGGCGCGCAGGAAGCCGAAGCTTGCAGGGAATCCGGCGCTGGGAGCTTCGAGCAGAGGATCCACATCCGACCAGGCGCCGGGGAGAAGAGGAGCAGAGGCTGGGCGAGGCACCAGGGAGAGGCGACCGCGCCATGGGGGCTCGGTAGGGAGCAGGGCAGAGGCACTCGACTAAGAGCAGAAGATAGACACCGCGATGGGATTTTTATTCAGGGTGGCCGAGCGGATGGGAACGAGGCAACGGCGGTGAGAAAAATCTTGAGCAGAGCGGCGGCGGGGATAAGGGAAGAAGACGGCTGGAAGGATAGAGCCGCGAGATTTTTCTTCCTGGGCACATGAGAATAGCAGAGGGAGGAGCTCCGGCGAGGTTGGCTGGAACGACGACTTGGAGCGGCGGCCGGGCGTCTGCAAGCTCTGAGCGCAGAACTGCAGGGGATAGAAAATATGTGCGATGCGGAGAGGTGGCCGGATAATGGAGTCCGTCGAGAAGAGAATGGATATGGCCAGCGACGACGACGACAAGCTAGTAGCGCCACTTGATTTTGACGGACGGGAGTGGCCGAACCGCTGTTTCGTCCACACGGCACCAGATAATGGAGTCCCGCAGATGACGTGGTCAATATAAGGAGGAGAGAGAGACGCGTGGAAGAGTTCCATGCGGTGGTCAAAAAATGCTAAACGGTGGAAGGATTTCAGATATTTTCTATTTGGTCTTTTCTTCTTTCTCAAAGAATACTGGTATTAGAATTAGAGTTTGGGTGTGATATAAATAGAACAGATCAAAACACAATCAGAATACGATACTTAAGACGCCATTAAATTAGTTTGCCCGGGATAAAAATCACCTAGTGGGTCGAGCTTCCAAATTCGTATTTGCGCGAGCGATGAATTTTAAATACTCACCGGACGCACCGATTTTCGGAACAACGATATTCCGAACATCACGAAAATTTAGGAAGAGCCCGGATAAATAAAAACAATATCGGACTCGCGATAAATGGAACAGATGCGATATTAAAATCGCGATACGCGAAGATGTTTAAAATTTAGCATATGTTTTATCCACTGATATTACGTGCTTAAATCCATACTCGTTGTTGAGCGGAATATAAACACCTGGGGTGTTACAGCCTCTTACGAAGTTGTCCTCGCTGGAGTATGCGCCAACGTTGGCGAAGCTAGTCTTTATTTTTCCCACACATTCTATGGATTTTTCATAACATCTTTCTTTTGAAGACCGAAGTTCTACAGCTGTTTTCTCCCAATAATTTTTCCAGTAATCACTGGCGTCTCGGTCAGCTTCGGCAATTGCACATTTTAATTTTGCTTCTGCCAGCTGTTTCCGAAGATCTTCAATTTCGCATTTCTGGGCTTCGGCTTGGGCTTTTGAAGTAGCTTCGTCTTCTTTTATCTTGTTCACCAATGAGTTCAATATCTTATCTTTTTCAAGACCTTTGTTCCTTAGTTCAATTACCTCGGAATGAAGGTTGTTCAAAGCTATAGTGCATCCTTCATCTTCGGCACTTTTTTGCGCCCTGAGGGCGTTGCTAAGAATTAGGCCCTATGAAAGGAGTGCGGTATTAAGTATAAGCAAATAAAAAATCTTTTGTTTTTAGAGTACAAAAAGTTCATTCTCGTACCTTTAAACTATTATATGCTAAGCTGTCGGCCAATTCATCTTTTGATAGCACCGAAAGCCCGTCTTCTAGTGCTGGGAACCCGAAGCTTCTGCTCATTTCCCGGCAGACAGAAATCTCCTTGCTGTCTGGGAGACAATACAAGAAGTCTTCTTCTCCACTGCCGTTGAATATCAACGCCCCTTTTGGATATTTCAGTCTCTGGGCATAATATTGAGCTTCTCGCTTTTCTTCTGCAGATAACCTTTTTCCCGAAGCATGTCGTACAATATAATCAAGAGATTTGGAAGATGCTTCGGGAATAGGAACGATAGTTTTTTAGACATAATTTGTTCTGCAGCTTATTTTTCCATTTCTTCTTCTCCGATTTCCAAGGATTTCTCCTTGGCGGGCTCTGAAGGCCCAGCTTCGGTCTCGGCCTGGCTCTTGGCAGCTTCGGCTTTGGATAGTTTTGCCTCAATTTGTGTTTTTGAAGCTTCGATAGTCTTTTTCGGAGTAGAGCTTGAAGTTTTTATCGTTTCCAACACATCTAGTACGATGACCATCCTCTTCCTCTTAGGAGTCGTTGTAACATCCTTTTGCGCCTTCGGCATTGTTACCTGCCGAAGGGCTTATAACTTCTAATGTCTTTATTTTCTCGACCTCTATGTATTCAATATTATCGGCCTTCAGCTCATCTAATTTGGCCAATGATGCCTTCGGCATTGCAGTCGGCTCTTCAGTCTTCTGCGTAAGCGCAGGTTCTTTGGCTTCAGTCGCCGAAGAGGTTTCACCACCAAATTCGGGCATTGTGGCCGGTTCAATGTAGCGCGCTCGGTGAGTAAGGACCTTCACCTTTTTCCTCTTCGGCGCGGGCTCGCTTGGAGCAGCTGAAGCATCATCCTTCTCGGAAGTTCCACTTTTTCTTTTCTGCCCCCCGGGACGGGTAACGGTAGTCAGGGTACATGAACCCAATAGCGTCAAAAACTCTGTTTAATCTCTTCTTTTTCTGGTTCCCGAAGGCCGCAGATAATGCGTTATCTTCTGCTCTGGAGTACGACCCAACCAATTCATCACTTGTAGCTTCGATACATTTTAACCAGTCATCATCCGGCTCAACAAACTTACCTTCATATCTGAAGGTGTACTTTAACCGAACTAGCTCTCCTTCGCCAGTCCTAGTGACAGTCTCCTTCGGCATTTCCCACTTTTCTACAAGTGGCCATACTCTAAAAGCTATATGCTCCTAGATTAGATCCCTTGTCCCGATAAAAGAGCAAACTGTGTCGAAGGCTCTTCGGCATCCTTTGGCTGCCTCATCAATCTCTACCTTCGGCTTCCGAAGGCCGAAGCGCTGCCAGATAGGGCGCATGATTATTTCTTTAATGTCTTCTCGTGCCTTTAAATCATTTTTCACATAGAACCATTCTTTCATCCAGTCTCCGGGCCATCTCTTCCGAAAAGTCGACACTGGGGAGCTTGAGCCAGAACGGGCAACGAAGCTATAGCAGCCAAAATTGTTATGATACTGCTCTTTATCCTAGGGCTTCGTCTCATATAGCAGTTTGTGCATACTACAGAAACTTTTTGCATTTGGCTCCAAGCCCTGGCTCCTCACGGCCCAGACGAAGATTCCCATTCTTATAATTGCTTCGGGAGTAATTTGATGAAGGTAGACCTGATATATCTTTAAAACTTCAACCACAAATCTGCTTAAGGGGAACCGAAGCCCAACTTTAAAAAAGCTTCGGAAGATCACAACTTCATTCTCTTCGGGAGTAGGAACAGTCCTGTCTCCATCATCTGCCCTCACAACATACATATCTCGAAAATATCTTCCTCTCATATTATCAAGATGACTCTGTTTAATACTTGATTTTCCGAAAACTGAATGGCTTGGTCGCCAGGGTCGATCTTCGGAGCCTTTGCCACCACTTTCCACATCATAAATGTCACTATCACCAGTGTCTTCAGATAAGCCTTCTAAAATCTCTCTAGTAATCTTCTCTGTATTTGTTTTCGCTATTGATTCAAGAAAACCAAGATTCTTCTCCTCAGAAAGGCTCAGCTTCGTTTCAGCAACAACTTTCTTATCTTGAGACATCTCTTCGAAAATGCTGAAAATGTGCTCTTAAGGCCGAAGCTACAAAATCTAAAAAGCCAGGCAAGCGTTTGTAGGCAAGAGCTAAAAGTTGAGCAAGCAGAGCAGATGGCAAAAAGCATGCCAAATGAGCTCGTGGTGTGCTCTTATTTATACTCCTAGTGCGTTGCAAGTTGGAGGGCCCCACTTGTCATTGACTGTTGCTATTCTAGCAAAGGGAAGGTGTTTTTTCGGACCTTCGGCTTAGGGCCTTCGTCCATATCGCAATCTGAATTTATCATTCTAACAAATTAATATTGCGAGGGGCTACTGTTGGGGGCCTTCGGCTTCCGAAGGTCCTCAAAAACATGATTTAACAATGTTTCTGGAGTATAATACATGAACAGGTACCTTTGGACTTGGGTCAAAACCACAGTGTGAAGAAGCACAAAGAATACGAAGGATGGCGCAGAGCCGAAGCTATGCGCAGGGGAGCTTCGGCATGATAGCAGAAAAGGAAACCGACTTAAAGGGGAAAAGGCTATTTAGACCCCAATGGATTACTATAGAGTTATTAGCAAATGTAAAGGGCATGGGTGTAATTTTACATGGGCTGCGTCCCGTGCCTATAAATAGATGAACAGTGCTCCCGTACTGTTCACGCTGACTCGGCATTTGCTTTTGCGTCACGCTTGTACTTTTATCTTCTTTCAAGCCAAAGGTACATTTGTAATTTGTTATCATTTCTATTTTTGGATAGTAATAAAATAGAAATGAGTTGATAGTAATACATAACTGTTTATGTTATTTTTTATATTTCATATGTTTCCTTCTTCATTATTTATATGGTGTATTGATGAAGGTACGTCCTTCATAACCTTCGTCCGAAAATCATTATCTCTCAAGGGAAATAATGCTTCGAAGGACGAAGGACTTTAATGTTTAACATTTTCTGTGTTGCCTTGTTCTTAACTCATAGCATTTGAGAACAAGTCCCCAACACTGGCAGAGGTACATCTTTTCCGATGTTGAAACCCATCACGGCCATGATGGATTCACCATCAAGTTTTATTTTGAAAACATCCCACCCACTTGAAGCATCAACTTTTGTTAAACAAAACATTTTGTTTTTCTAGAGCAAGGCTAAGCATAAGAAAAATCTTTTTATAAAACAGGGGATCAAGGAGAGGTAATCAAATCCTCAAGGAAGGAAATGCATCAATTTGTTTAGCACGCAACTCCTGTCACCTAATGCATCAAGCAAGTGAGAAAAATTTTAAAATAGCAAGGAGGTGGCAAATGCACCGGGGCTTGCCTTGTGTTATAGGTGAGTCGGACTCTGCTTTACATATATCAAAATAAAAGCAGTTCCCGGCCTGAGGTTCTTCAGGTGGTGGTGGTGGTGTAGCTCTTGCTTCTTCAACTTCTACTTCTTCTTCGTTTTCTATATACCACATATACATAATCATGAATGCTTATGTAATGCTCATGAAAATGCAAAGATAATTAAAGTATATTATCTAAGGTCTTAAATACAATTTTCCTTTACGGGACTCCAGGAAACTAGGGTTTTTGGAGTCAATAGTGAAGTTCATAGGGCAGACGTTACTAGAAGACTAGGGTTTTGAGGTTTAGGCATCAAACATTGTCCAAATCATGTCAAACTTTACCCAAGGCTTCTAAACAATATCTAAAGCTTAACTAAAAAGTTTAGTGATTTTTGGAATTAGTAATCAATTTCCAAAATTCCAGAAGTATATACTTTGGCTATTTTAAATATTCCATAATTTCTTATTTGGACTAAAAATCATGCTACTATTTTTAATAAATACTATAGAAAATTAGGAACCTAGCAAAATTGGTCTCACATTTTTATCATTTCTCTACAATTTTCTATAAATTCCCTAATCCTAGTAGAAAAAGAAAAAGAAGAAGAGCCAACACTAATGGGCTGAATCTGGCCCGAGCCGGCCCAGCTAAGGCAGAACGCGTCCATGCGCGCGCGGGTTTTGCACCGAAGCCCTCAGGGGTTTGAAGAACTAGGAAAAATCCTGAGCACTGTTTGACTGGGTCACTGACGTTTGCAAATAAACCCTCGCACTTCTATTCCTTCACACCCCGAGGTCCACGATGTGGAGCGGCGGAGAAACGAGCTCCGGCGAACTCGTACCGGCCACGACACTTAATGATCGGTGCTCTAATTTGGCTGAGACCTAATTCAACACCTAACAAGCGTTTCCCCTCAATCAATTACACAATCCGAGCTCTAAATCGTCCTGCCCACGGAGACAGTGCGAACTATGGATGAACAAACGTGTCCCCAGCGATCTAGGGCAATCTAGTTTAGTTCAATGGGTCGGGGAGCATCAGTGGCAGGTAAGAATGCTGAAACAAGAGAGCAGAGGGTATGATCGGACCTGAAACGAGCTAGCCACGGCGAAGACTCTTTCACGGTGGCAGAAAACAGATTTGGGGAAACTGAGCAATTCGTGGGCTCAGGTGAGTAATTGGAGGCATGAGCGGGTGGATTGGATGCTAGAATACCTAACAGAGCCGAGGGGGGCTCAATTTATAGGACTCTTGATCGGTGGCTCTTGAATTTGAAGGAGACGTGCGGCGGCCGGAGAGGGGGAAGAGTACTGGCGCAAGCGATTGGTGGCATTTACCGTGGCGGGCTCACCGACGATGACCGGGCGTGCTAGAGCGAGTCACTAAGACGAAGTACAACATCTAGGCACGTGTCATCCGAGCGGCAAACACCTAACTCCGGTGAACTTATCCACAGCGGCTGTGACCCAGGCGGGTACGGCAGCCGGAGTAGAATAGTGGCCGAAGTTCATTCACGGCGCGATATTTCCTTACCCCTCTACATTATCTAACTGCGCTGAGCACGAATCACCGCGGCGGGCGCGAATCCAGGTGCATGGTTGCCGGCGGTGAGTTCTCTGCGCTGGCGTTCTGATCCGGTCACTGTACCATTGATACCCGATTCAGAGCGCCGGACAGACCGACTTGCAATGCCTAGATCTCGAATTTTTGTGCAACATCTTGCCAATACATCTGTAGCAAACTTGTAGCCCTTCATACCAGCTACAATTCTGCTATAGCAACTACCCTTAATCGAGCAATAGATCTTACTCAAAATCAAGCCCTAAGTTCATCCAACTTCACTGTTACTGAAAGTTCAGACTTAAGGCTGACTGACAGCACAACTTTTGGCTTATTTTTCTCCAAACTTTGTATGTAAACAAAGCTTAGTTACTTAAGCAATGTTGTTCTCTTATTATAGCTCTAGACTTTTGATGCGTTGACCCTAGGCAACTTCCTAATATTTTTAGAACTACAGAGCTCCAAAGTCAGCCTTGTGCACTGAATTTCAGACTTAGCCATATGAGAGGAATGGAGTGGCTTTTTGCAAATAAGCTCATTTCACATCTATTGACTTCGAAATCCTCACATGTGTGAACCATATGCTTTAGGGTACCCTAATTCCTTGTTTTTTGCACTTAAGTCCAAAAGTGTGTAACATTTACATATAACCCCCTAGGGTTTCTATTTGGGGTTTTCAGTGGTCCTTTTAAAAGTTTCAGGCACTTCTAGCGTTTGGATGCCACTTGAGTTCATTAGGTGGGATATCTTATGATTATTTCTCATGAGTTTTGAGAATTTAACTCATTTGGGCTTTATTGACACCTGAAGCTCAGTTCAGGGTTAAGTACCCTACCCTAGGGTTTAGCCATGAATAGTCATATCAATACAACTTGTTTAAAATTTTTGCTAATGAATGCATTCTAAGTGTAACAATCACATGATATGCTGATGATCATGATGTTATGCTCAAGTTTTAGTGGTAGTAACACCAGGTGTGTTATAGACGGCAGCTCAACTACCCAGAGTTCCCTGGAAGAAGGAAGCTTGGACAGATCGGAACACCAAGCCAAGCATCTGAAACTTGATAGATCCAACAACCCAGCGTATCAGGATGCACTTGTTGTATCTAGGCATAAGGGCACAATAGGCAATCAGCAGTAGACGTCTCCCACACATGGGTAGGGATGCCACGAAGCTCCACATCAATCAAGGACGGCAGCACACGACCATGAACTCCAGCCAAATGATTCCAACGTTTGCACAGAAGACTGAGACCGCCTCCAGAAGAACTGACCGGCTGCCGAAGGCCAATCAACCGCTCAACCAGAACCAGGTCTGGAAGAACCAAAAAGAAGCTCGACGGAGAACCAGAGAGCTGGCGGCAACATCGATCCTGGCAGCAAGCACCACCGCCACCTCGCCAGCAGAGACCAGGGGCTCATCACTGATAACAGAAACCATGACTGCATTAGCGAGATCCTCCTCGCCACTAGCCACCTGATCGCTCCAGTCAATGATACAAGGAGGAGGCACATCTCCACGAGCAGGCTCCGAAGCAGGCTCTGGTTGCTGAACCACCACCATAGCAGGGTCGGACTGACCATCACCATGGCCCCGCCGATACCGCGGACGCCGGCGACGACGAGACCGACCCTCCATGCCGCCGCGATCCATGGCAGAGAGCCCCCCATCGCCCTGCGTCGCACCGGCACTACCTGCCATATCCGCCGGAGTAGACCGTCGCGGAAGGGCAGCACTAGAGACAGGCACAGTTGGAGAGATACGCCGCCACATATCCGCCGGAGAAGACCGTCGCGGATGGGCAGCACTAGAGACAGCCACCGCTGGAGAGATACGCCGCCACATAGAAACGCGAGCCGGAGCGGTACTGGCAGCAGGGCTCACGCTGAAGGCCGCCCGCGGGCACACCGAAGAACGATGGCCAAGGGACTTGCAGCGGAAGCAGCGAGTCCGCGAGCGACAGAGAGCAGCAGTGTGTAACGAGGTCCGCCGGGATGGCACGACGAGGAGGACGAGCCGCACGGAGACGGCGACGCCTGGAGCCGCCGGATTCCACCCTCTGCCAGCCGCCCGGATGTAATACCCTAATTTTTGAAACCAACAAAATGTACTAAGATCTAGTTTAATTCGGTAATATTTGAGTAGTTTAGAATCATGAATTATAATTTTAAGTATTTTCTTTTATAAATCAATTAAAGACCAATTTATAAAGTTAAATGAAAAGGTCCTTATGTAGGTAAATATGTACCCTTATAGGATAAAATATTTAGAACAGTCTCTAAAGTATGAAAACTAGAATTTGGGTTCTTGAAATATGATGAAAAGATTGAAAATAAAAGGGCAAATCTCAAGAAAACCTACCTATGCCTGTTGGGCCCAAACCACTGCCAGCCCACTCCCCTAGCTGTTCACCGCGCGGCCCAAACCTGCTGCCTCGCGCGCTCCCATTCACTGGCGAGTGGGTCCCACGCATCAGCTGTTGTCTGCCCACTCCTGCGTCCCTCGCACTCTGGCATATGGGCTCATTGCCCAGTCTCCCACTCACGGTGCGGCTTCGCCTCGTTGACGCGCGCTCGATGACATGTGGGACCGCCTCGTCGGGTCGGTCTTCTCCGACTTCTTTGCGGCGCGGAATGTGATCCCAACGAACCCGCCGTAGCTGGGCGACTACCGCGATACGCGCAACAAGCTCGCCCCGTTCAGTTCGGACTCTCGGGGCGTATAAGTAACCAGTCATGGAACCCCTAGCCATGTATACGGTCGATTAGAGCCGTGAGGGAGAAGCAGTGCACCGCCGCGGTCGATCTTCGCGGGCATCAACGTCCAGTCTCGTTTTGGGTCTCGACGTGCTACCAATCGGGTCGCCTTCGTGAATTGAAACCTCCGGTATCATCTTCCGGGCACGCGGTCTCTCTGGTCATCTCTAATTTCTCATCGACGCGTCGCGGTCACCGCAATCCACGCAACTTTGTGGGTGGAGACCATCACGACCCAATCGCTGGTAAGGACTACCTCAACCTTCTCACCATCCGACTAGCTTCGTGTAGCTCTGTTTAATTTGATGGTGAAGCTTGGGGGAGGCCGATTGGTGGCACGGTCGTTCTTCCCCATCGCGCGGTCACGGCGGAGGTGCCCCTGCTTGGTTGGCGGGGGAAGATGAACGTAGACCATTGGTCTGGCCTGGGCGGCTGAGATTAAAACACCGCGTAACCCTTCGCCACATTAGATCTGGAGCGTCAAAATGGGATCGGATGGTAGGGGGCTTGGGCGATGGCTGGCCATGGATCTCAGATCCAGCGGGCAGGATCGCATCCCGGTTCACTTAGCGGCGATTTAATCTGGGCCGTGTGTGGTGATCGGACGGCCACAACATGTGATACCCCTTCGGTGGGATCTTTTGCTAAAGAACCCCCCATTGTTTGCATAATAAACCCGCCGTCCGGTTCGGATACAAACTGAGTCTTAAGAAAATTTATGAGTTAGACCCTGGGCTTTATTAAAATAGTGTGCTCAGTCCAGAGCTTTGAGAAAATAGGAAAAATAATTTAGAAAATGGATTTCTAGTGCCAAAATAATTCCAGAACTTATATAACTCATAGAAAATTAATCTTAGCTCCTTTTTAATTCATTCCCGTTGCATTGAATTCATTTTAATATTGTTTATCATCTAGTAACCTCATTTTCTATGAAATTTAGAATTGAAATTATGCACTTAGTTTCTTTTATCCAACACTTTAAACTTCGGAAATCCATAACTTAATAACCATAACTCTGAATTCAGTGATTCTTGTTCCCACGATCTCGTAGCAATGCGTAGATTATTATTACGCAGTTTATTCTTATGATTGGTGTAATGTTAATTTTAGCCTATACCATGTTTGTCTGTATTGCTACGTTTAGCAGTGAGGACACGTGTCATCTGAAGATCATCCTGGTACCTGGAATCTCAAGTCCCAAGCAAGTTGTGCCCTTGATCACTTCTTTTTACCTACTCATGTTCTGATTAATCATAATGATCTGCATAGGTTAATTTTGATGGGACCCAATAGGTCACCCTAGTTTGTTCATCCTGAATACCTTGTTTACCCCTGAATCACTTGGGTAGTTCTGCTACTGCTTTATATGGTTTTGGGTTAATATTTCATTATATCTATGTTCCAATTATGTTGTTATTTTATTTATGTTCATGACAAGATCATTAAATGTTAATTGGAACATAGAGCTTAACTTGAGAAACACGTGCCACCACAAGGGTTTATGGACGCCCTTGGCTGATTAATTAGGAAAGCTAGTGGAGGACTACCTTACCCGAAAGGGGCAAGGGCAGTAGGGGAGTGGTCAGTGTAGGGAGGTCCTTGGTTGATTTTGTTGCGATGGCGGTCAGGCAAGAACCCTGCATTAGAGCTTCCTATAAACTGTAGCGGGTTTTCTGAAGCTAGTGGAACTTTGTAAAGGCCTCGTAGTGTTACCCTGCCTCGCCTCCTCGGTAGAGGTGTATGGGAAGTCGCGATCCCTTGGCAGATGGGTAACATAACTTGTGGGTAAAGGGTACCACCTCTGCACAGTGTAAAACTGGTATACTAGCCGAGCTCACGGTCATGAGCAGCTCAGGACTCTCTGATGATTAATTTATGGAACTAAATTCAATTTGTCATATGCATTGCATCGCAGGTGGTGATGTTACTTTTGTTCTACTACTTAATTGGGTTGGTATTTACTTATACTTAGTAATTGCTAATAAAATTTTGACCAACTTTAAAAGCAATGCTCAGCTCTAACCATCCTCTTTGGTAAGCCTTACACTTCACATGAGCTCCCACCTTTGGCGAGTTCATGCACATTATTCCCCACAACTTGTTGAGCGATGAACGTATGTGAGCTCACTCTTGCTGTCTCACACCCCCCCACAGGTCAAGAACAGGTACCGCAGGATGAGGCGCATGGAGGATGCTGCGATGAGTTCGTGAGAGGTCTAGGCCGTCGTCTCCCAGTCAACTTTGGGTTGCTGGACCGTTGTCTCCTTATAATGTAATTATTTATTTTGTATAGAACTCCTGTTATGTAGTAAAGATGTGACATTCGATCATGTGCCATGATTCATCATATGTGTGAGACTTGGTCCCAGCACACCTGGTGATGATGTTCGCGCCCGGGTCTTGGTGCCCCTAAACCCGGGTGTGACAGAAGTGGTATCAGAGGAATGTTGACTGTAGGACGAAACCTAGATAGAACTGGACAACCAATATTTACTTACCTTTGCTACTCTGATTCTTATCTAAACTTTTCTTAATCTTTCCTCATCTATGTCCGCTTTACTCTGATTATTCTTACCTTTTCTTTCTAAAGACAAACTTGGATTTCACACTTTGAAATCCCGTGCCTAAAGTGACCTTTAGAAATAGGATACCTACTCTTAGGAACAAAAAAAATAAAACTATTTTTATAGGTATCTATGCACTTGAGTGTTTGTTCTTATGATATTTTGTCTGATTTGGATCTTTGATTGAGTGTGATGAGTTGTGGAGTAATGTCCACAATTACATCTACATATACACCTAGACATAAGGGAAAATATTTACAAAATAGACAACACATAATATCCCTATTAAAAATAGATCTACTAAACTAGATATATTTATAAGATAAAATAGATTATCCTCCAATAAAGTGTATCTATAGATCCATCTTATCTTAAAGAATTCTCTATTATCTCAATAGATTCATCTTATCATATCTTATCCTAACCACTTTTGCTTATCCCATCCTAGTGTAACAACCATGATCTAGTCCAAAATAAATTAAGTAGATCTTAACTAGTCTAATCTAGTTATATCCAATCTAATCTAGATCACCATCTAATCCAATATGATCCAATCAAAAGTGAGTTATTAACAGGTTAGTTAATCTGGTGATATGGGTTAGACACTGCTTCAACAAACATAACCTAACCTAAATTAATGTCATATACCAACTTGTCTGTAAACAACAATATAACCTACATCACAAGCTGCCTAGTCCATTTGTTCCAAAAGAAAAATACAACTCTGTTCAAACCTACCTACCTCGTGTACCCCGACTATCCTAACTATATGTCCTTAGCTCGGATGGCACCTCCAAGAAGAAAGACCAAAGGAGACCAACCACGTCAAAGAAAGATAAGCATCAACTCAAGTCTTCAAAGATCAAGTTGGATCGCCAGAGGCATCAAGATCCAGAGTTCAGGATGAAGTCTTTCCTTATTATACCCTTGCTGACAAACTCTACTTGCCATAACCGTACCTAAACTGACCTAATAAATGGCTAGACATACAATATTCATATTTTCCAAATCATCTACTAACTGTCATGTAAAAATAAAACTTGAACAAAACTTTGATTCCCAAAACCAAATGAGAAACTAAAATTCTAGACCAAATCTATTGTAATCCTTTTCTTACAAATCTCGAGGATGAGATTATTTTTAAGGGGGTAGGATTTGTAATACCCTAATTTTTGAAACCAACAAAATGTAATAAGATCTAGTTTAATTCGGTAATATTTGAGTAGTTTAGAATCATGAATTATAATTTTAAGTATTTTCTTTTATAAATCAATTAAAGACCAATTTATAAAGTTAAATGAAAAGGTCCTTATGTAGGTAAATATGTACCCTTATAGGATAAAATATTTAGAACAGTCTCTAAAGTATGAAAACTAGAATTTGGGTTCTTGAAATATGATGGAAAGATTGAAAATAAAAGGGCAAATCTAAAGAAAACCTACCTATGCCTGTTGGGCCCAAACCACTGCCAGCCCACTCCCCTAGCTGTTCACCGCGTGGCCCAAACCTGCTGCCTCGCGCGCTCCCATTCACTGGCGAGTGGGTCCCACGCATCAGCTGTTGTCTGCCCGCTCCCGCGTCCCTCGCACTCTGGCATATGGGCCCATTGCCCAGCCTCCCACTCATGGTGCGGCTTCGCCTCGTTGACGCGCGCTCGATGACATGTGGGACCGCCTCGTCGGGTCGGTCTTCTCCGACTTCTTTGCGGCGCGGAATGTGATCCCAACGAACCCGCCGCAGCTGGGCGACTACCGCGATACGCGCAACAAGCTCGCCCCGTTCAGTTCGGACTCTCGGGGCGTATAAGTAACCAGTCATGGAACCCCTAGCCATGTATACGGTCGATTAGAGCCGTGAGGGAGAAGCAGTGCACCGCCGCGGTCGATCTTCGCGGGCATCAACGTCCAGTCTCGTTTTGGGTCTCAACGTGCTACCAATCGGGTCGCCTTCGTGAATTGAAACCTCCGGTATCATCTTCCGGGCACGCGGTCTCTCTGGTCATCTCTAATTTCTCATCGACGTGTCGCGGTCACCGCAATCCGCGCAACTCCGTGGGTGGAGACCATCACGACCCAATCGCTGGTAAGGACTACCTCAACCTTCTCACCATCCGACTAGCTTCGTGTAGCTCTGTTTAATTTGATGGTGAAGCTCGGGGGAGGCCGATTGGTGGCACGGTCGTTCTTCCCCATCGCGCGGTCACGGCTAGGGATGAAAGTGGTAATTGGAACTGTTAGAACAAATTTAATATTTTAAAATAGATATATATAAAATTTGTTGTTGATCTTTTCTTATGTTATCAAGCACATTAGTACAAATATGAATAAAATATTATATAAGTTGTTTTATGTATTATTTGCTCCCTACAACACAAAAAGTTGAAAAAATTACCGAATTTATTTCCGAATCCATACCGAAGTTTATATCTATTATTTGAGAAAATGTAGGATGAATTTGAGGTTTACCTTTTATGAATCTTAACAAGCTGGATGTTAAAAACAAGAATATAAATTTGTATTGTATATTCTATATCCTATTTATTCGTAATCAAAGAAAAAACTAATTACCGAATAAATACCGTTTCCGACCGTTTTCATCCCTAGTCACGGCGGAGGCGCCCCTGCTTGGTTGGCGGGGGAAGATGAACGTAGACCGTTGGTCTGGCCTGGGCGGCTGAGATTAAAACACCACATAACCCTTCGCCGCATTAGATCTGGAGCGTCAAAATGGGATCGGATGGTAGGGGGCTTGGGCGATGGCTGGCCATGGATCTCAGATCCAGCGGGCAGGATCGCATCCCGGTTTACTTAGCGGCGATTTAATCTGGGCCGTGTGTGGTGATCGGACGACCACAACATGTGATACCCCTTCGGTGGGATCTTTTGCTAAAGAACCCCCATTGTTTGCATAATAAACCCGCCGTCCGGTTCGGATACAAACTGAGTCTTAAGAAAATTTATGAGTTAGACCCTGGGCTTTATTAAAATAGTGTGCTCAGTCCAGAGCTTTGAGAAAATAGGAAAAATAATTTAGAAAATGGATTTCTAGTGCCAAAATAATTCCAGAACTTATATAACTCATAGAAAATTAATCTTAGCTCCTTTTTAATTCATTCCCGTTGCATTGAATTCATTTTAATATTGTTTATCATCTAGTAACCTCATTTGCTATGAAATTTAGAATTGAAATTATGCACTTAGTTTCTTTTATCCAACACTTTAAACTTCGGAAATCCATAACTTAATAACCATAACTCTGAATTTAGTGATTCTTGTTCCCACGATCTCGTAGCAATGCGTAGATTATTATTACGCAGTTTATTCTTATGATTGGTGTAATGTTAATTTTAGCCTATACCATGTTTGTCTGTATTGCTACGTTTAGCAGTGAGGACACGTGTCATCTGAAGATCATCCTGGTACCTGGAATCTCAAGTCCCAGGCAAGTTGTGCCCTTGATCACTTCTTTTTACCTACTCATGTTCTGATTAATCATAATGATCTGCATAGGTTAATTTTGATGGGACCCAATAGGTCACCCTAGTTTGTTCATCCTGAATACCTTGTTTACCCCTGAATCACTTGGGTAGTTCTGCTACTGCTTTATATGGTTTTGGGTTAATATTTCATTATATCTATGTTCCAATTATGTTGTTATTTTATTTATGTTCATGACAAGATCATTAAATGTTAATTGGAACATAGAGCTTAACTTGAGAAACACGTGCCACCACAAGGGTTTATGGACGCCCTTGGCTGATTAATTAGGAAAGCTAGTGGAGGACTACCTTACCCAAAAGGGGCAAGGGCAGTAGGGGAGTGGTCAGTGTAGGGAGGTCCTTGGTTGATTTTGCTGCGATGGCGGTCAGGCAAGAACCTTGCATTGGAGCTTCCTATAAACTGTAGCGGGTTTTCTGAAGCTAGTGGAACTTTGTAAAGGCCTCGTAGTGTTACCCTGCCTCGCCTCCTCGGTAGAGGTGTATGGGAAGTCGCGATCCCCTGGTAGATGGGTAACATGACTTGTGGGTAAAGGGTACCACCTCTGCACAGTGTAAAACTGGTATACTAGCCGAGCTCACGGTCATGAGCAGCTCAGGACTCTCTGATGATTAATTTATGGAACTAAATTCAATTTGTCATATGCATTGCATCGCAGGTGGTGATGTTACTTTTGTTCTACTACTTAATTGGGTTGGTATTTACTTATACTTAGTAATTGCTAATAAAATTTTGACCAACTTTAAAAGCAATGCTCAGCTCTAACCATCCTCTTTGGTAAGCCTTACACTTCACGTGAGCTCCCACCTTTGGCGAGTTCATGCACATTATTCCCCACAACTTGTTGAGCGATGAACGTATGTGAGCTCACTCTTGCTGTCTCACCCCCCCCACAGGTCAAGAACAGGTACCGCAGGATGAGGCGCATGGAGGATGCTGCGATGAGTTCGTGAGAGGTCTAGGCCGTCGTCTCCCAGTCAACTTTGGGTTGCTGGACCGTTGTCTCCTTATAATGTAATTATTTATTTTGTATAGAACTCCTGTTATGTAGTAAAGATGTGACATTCGATCCTGTGCCATGATTCATCATATGTGTGAGACTTGGTCCCAGCACACCTGGTGATGATGTTCGCGCCCGGGTCTTGGTGCCCCGAAACCTGGGTGTGACACTGGAGCCGGACGCGCGAAACAGGGCGAGTAGACCGTGTGACCACCCCTCGGACGATCCCGTCGGATGAGCGTAATCCGGGGGAAACCCGGGGACAGGCCGGCGAGGGGCAAGCAACACCAGCAGGAGCCGCCGAAGACGAAGCGTCAGTGCCCACGGCCAACAGCGCCCGACCGCCCACCACAGAAACCGCCGCGCAGGACGCGTCAGAGGAGGAAAGAACAACGTCGCGGAAGGAACGATGGACGTCGCCAGAATCGGGGGAGTCCGGGCTCTCCGCGCACCAGCGCTCCAGCTTGGAACGCCCACACGAAACAAGCCACACGACGGGGGAGGGAGCGACCAACGAGGCAGAAGGGGTGGCCGCCGCGCTCGAGGTGAGCAACGACGGGAGGCTAGGGGTGGCCGCTGGGATCGTAGTGAACCGCGGCGGGGGCTTGGGGAAGGCGGGACGTCGCGCAGGGAAGGCGAGACGTGACGCGAGGCCATCACTCTCAAATAAAGAACAAATAAAACTGAGTCAGATCGTCATCAAGCCGACCAAAACCGTGCAGGCCCACATGCCGCTAAGTAAGCTAGGTCTATACCCATACACCAGTGATGCGCTCGTACAGGAAGGCAGTGTCGCAAGACGATGGCCTGTACAGACAAAGCTACTAGGTATAAGCGTAACAGTGCTGTCATGTCATCGATTGAGGTACATGAGTTTTAATCAGTAAAGATTTGGTATTAGTTAGCATGGGGAAGGGCGTCGGCGTGAGCACCCAACCGTCGTAGCGGTGCCACCCGCCAGGCCCGTGAGATCTAAATTCGTGAGGACATGAGGAGACCCCCACCACCACTTTTTTAGATAATAGAAAATGAATTCCAGCTTTCACCTCTTTTAAGGATAGGGCCAAAGTTTTACAAAACTAGCAGTACAGTCGTCTGCTCACAAAAGTAGGGACAAACCTCCAAACCGAAATAAAGGAAAGTTCTCTATAACGGCACAAAACAACACCAACTAAAAGTAAGGAACCATTACTACGTAATCCTGTTTGAAAATCTCTATCCATGAAATGTAAAAAACTGCATAGCCATGGTCTCGAGACGTCGACAAGCGTTCCTTATTAAAACAGTTGTGTCTTCAATTCTTTGGAGTTGCGACCAGAGTCTGAGCCATCATATGGGCGTTATCAAACACTAAGTTATTCCTGCTTATCCAAATAGCCCAGCACAGAGCTGAGACACGTGTAATAACAGGATTCTTAGTCTTTAAATCCATCCCCAACAACTAGCTCCCAAAGATATGTCTAACAGATCTAGGGCATGACAAACCAAAGCAAATGGATAACAATCGCCACATGTGATGAGCAAAATGACGCCACATGTGATGAGCAAAATGACAGTCAAAAAATAAATGTTGAATGAATTCATCCGTATTATAGAACATACATTTTTTCTTACCCTGTCAATTGTGTTTTGCTAAATTATCCTTTGTCAACACCACTCCTTTTAATAAGAACTACATAAAATTTTTAATCTTAAGAGGTATTTTTAATTTCCAGATTAACTTCTGATGAAACGCGATCCCGTTATTACAAAGGGTCCTGTACATAAACTGAACTGTAAAACACATAGAGGAATTTAGGTCTCATTTAAAAATATTCTTATCAGCTTGTAATCTAACATGTATAAGACCCCCACCACCACTATCTTCACAAATTACTCGGGACTTTTGGCTGTTCATGGTAAAGATTTCGAACATGTTTGAATAAATATTCCATTTAAACAAAGTATGCTTTAGTGATATATAGATATCTTAGCAGAGTAGATGCACCTAGCTAGCTAGTACTTGATAGAAGCAGCAGATAACCAAGACAACAATGCACAGCCCTGTATATTCAGAACACCCAACAGTTAGCGGTACACGCAAGACCAGTAAAAATGGTGCTCGGTTTTCTTGTGTGGTTAAACAGTAGATTGGGAACATCCAAATGGAGTGTTCAACAGTTTACGGCAGTCGAAGCGGTGAACACCTCGGAAGGGACAGCAGATCACAACAGGGTTGCCAAACATTATCGGTCAAATTCTTCGTATTAAGGACTAGTTTGGTAACCATATTTTTCCAAGAGATTTTTCAATTTTTTTTAAAAAATAGTTTATTTTCTTTTAAGAAAATAAAATTTTCTTTAAAAATAGGGTTGTCAAGCTAGTCCTAAAAGAATCTGACGTATTAGAATTCGGGAGAAAATATAGAGTAAGACACCAAAATGTGTATTATGACCAATAGAGACGAATGTGCTGAGTACACGTGTACAGCCAACACCACTGCGCAGAATCGTTCAAGCATCAACTCCATCCAAACGGTAGTTACCAGATCAGTTTGTGCGTAGTACTGAATGGGCAAGATAAACCGCTTTCAGTCAGTAGAATGCGCCTCCAGCAAAACTACCAGAAACAAGAAGAGCTGCCGTGTTCTCCGAAACTACATGAACCAAGAAACGAAGTCGACGTATTCTCATGTCACTGTATCCGAGGGTCACTCATGAAGTTGCTGTAGAAGTCCTGCTCCCAGGGTACGGGGTCATCCACATTTGGGTGCCGCAGTCCCATAGCAGCTGAAAACAATGCGCATCAGTATGACAGTAGTAGGATCCACGGACATTTGCCACACATCTGAGGGAACTGCAAAGTTTTCACCTGGTGAATTGTTGGGAAGGACGACGATGTCCAGAGGGTCTTGGCTGCGAGGCAGGTCGACGACCAGAGGGGTCAGCCGGCCGTAGAAGCCAGCGTGCGCGCACAGCGTGATCGTCAGCATGTCCTCGTTCACTTTCACCGCCACCTCGTACCTCAGGTTGAACACGGACCGCCCGAAGAACCTGAATGTCTCCGCGCCGAGGAAGTTCCCCTCATCGTTCGCCCGCATGTACCGGATCGTTCGCTGCCGGTCCGTCACGCGCCCAGTGCGCCGCCGCTGTAACAGGCCAGTGGGGACTCCCAGATCCTATTGCAACAGAAAACACAGGTATCTCCGTAGCTGAATGCACATTGTAACGACAACAAAACGCATACAGAAAGCAACATCTCACTTAGCAACAGCTCAACAAATCAACAATCCTTTGCAGATCTTCGTAAGATCATAATCTAGTATAGAGAATAAACCTTACGCAGAGGAGCAAGAATTCTAGAACCAAGGCAGAATTTAGCCAGGCCAAATGTAAGGACTACAGTGCACCAGTGGGAGTATGGAACAGGCCAAATGTAAGGACTCCCAGATCCTATTGCCACAGCAATAGACATTGTAACGAGAACAAAGCGTACACAGAAACCAATAGCTAACTTAACTTGATCCTTTGCAAGTTAACGAATGACAGACAAAATTACATAAAACACAGGTATCTTGGATAAATTGTCTTGTCCCTAAAGCCAACCTAATGCAGATGAGCAAGAATTCAAGAACAAATGCAGAACTCTGCCAATCAAACGTAAGAACTGCACCCAGGGCAATGCAATAGCCAAGATTCAGCAGTTCTTGGAATCGACATGTTCCAAGAACAAGAACAATGTTCCGTCCAAATCAACGAGAGGAGTGGAAAGAGAAGGGGCAGTGAACTAACCGTAGATGGATTTGGAAGGGCAGGCGGCGCTGGTCTCAGGGGGATCTCCATGACCGTCCAATGCATCATCGTGCTCCTGCCCCCGTTGCCAACGACATCGACGGTGACGCCGGAGTTCCAGCGGCGGTACCTGCCGTTGGCGCGGAGGAAGCGTTCCTCGCTCACCAAGACGTTGTACAGGAGGACGTAGCCACTGCCGTCCCCCGCCGAGACGGCCCTCCACCTGACGTTGAGCTGCTGCGGCTCGTTGAAGTCGCGCTGGGCGGCTTCGCGGCCGCGGTGGCCGTCCGCCGCCAAGGACGCTGAGAGCGCGAGGTAACGGCCGTAGGCGGCGGACCGGAGAAGGACGTAGTCGACGCCCCCGTGCACGATCCGGTGCACCTGCCACGCCGCGTTCAGCGTGGCGCGGCTGTTGCTGAGGGAGACGCCGGACCCGTCCTCGTCGGCGTGGAGGTACCCGCGCCGCGCGCGGCTCTGCAGCCACACGTGCGTCCCGTCGGGGAAGTTGTTCATCGCGGCCGCGGGTGGTCGTGGTGCTGGTGCGACGGTGGACGAGTGGATTGACGCTGGTTCGAGGCGGAGCGGGAAGAGCAGCACAGCATAGCAGCTGTTCTTTGCGACGGTTAGCGTGGCAGTGGGTGGCGAGGCGGGGGTCAGGGCCTCAGGGGTATTTCAAGCCCAAGTCGGTTGCTGCATGCCTGCATCGCTCGCCAGAAGGCAGGTGGGCCCGTGCGGGGCCATGGACCGCCCGCGAGCGTGCGCCGAGATTTTTGCTATTAGCAAACGAATGGGTAGGATTCCCTAGAGATCTAGAAATGGAATTGGATAAAATAGGAAGGAGATTAGGGATGGATTCGGATGTCCGGAGATCCAAATTATTCGTATTCATATTCGGATAAAATGCTAATATAGATATCTGTATTCGTGTTCGATTTTAATATAGATGTTAAATAGATATATTCGAATTCATTTTTTCTTTATCCGGTTTAAGATTCATACTCAACAACATTCGACAAAATCGTAAAATATCCGATACTATTCGTATCTGAAACTAAATAATATTCAATAAAATCAATTTAAACTTATTTTTATTACTAATTACAAAGGATCTTAAACTTTAAATAATGTACTAAAAACTGAAGTACACCATTTAAAATGTTAAAAAAAATTATATCATAAATAAATGATTGTGTTAATCTTACGTTACTAGTGATATACAATGGTAACTTTTAATTAATATTAAAAAGTCTAATTTTGAATACATTAGATTATTGAAGTTCTTAGAGTCCAAAATACAAATATACTTAATATAAAAAAGATTAAATTTAGAGTCCAAAATATAAATATACAAGGTATAAATAATTTATTTAAAAATATGATATTCAACTAAGTATTCGAACTACCACGTTAATTAAAATATGCTAGTTCCAAATCAAGTAA
This sequence comes from Zea mays, assembly GCF_902167145.1. NCBI lineage: Eukaryota > Viridiplantae > Streptophyta > Magnoliopsida > Poales > Poaceae > Zea > Zea mays. The sequence goes on from NC_050104.1 coordinate 18,889,519, forward strand.
GTATCTGAATGTGAATCCGAATTCGGATAGATTGTATTCGTATCCGATGTTATTTGCATTCGAATTAAAATATGGTAAATATCGGATTTGTTTCCATGCGTATCCGTCCGAATCCATCCCTAAACGAGATGGCGATCTCACTTATTATTTAGAAATGCAGACTCCTTTAGACCCTATTGCGTGAGTTGAGCTCCCGATTAAGAGGTTACTGACAGTGAGAGACAAACGCCATGACTGATCTCCCCATCTCAATGTCCTCCACCTTCATACCGAGACTCTTCTACGTTATCGACGCCGCGACCTTCAAGGTAGCCGACGCTCTGCTGACGAGACTGGAGTCCTCGCTCTCGGCCGACGCATTTACCGCCATGGGGACAAGGGCTGGGGCTGGGACATTATTCACCCTGTTCGAGCTCGTCGGCCCCGATCGTCCGAGCCTCCTCTTTGAGGTCTTCGCTGCACGACCTCTGTGTGACATCGTCGACGTCAGGGCTTGGACGCACGGTGGTCGCCACGCTCGTGTGCGTGCACGACGAGGAGACAGGGCATGCCGATCGATGACGCAACACGAGTCAGGCGCGTGGAGTCCAGGCTCAGGCATGTCCTCTGCGGGGCCGTGCTCTGTGCGACGATGGTTTGGAGGGAGACGTTGTGGCCATCAACATGGAACGAAGACTCCACCAGCTTCTCAACGAGGACGAGGAGGCCGAGAGCTGTGCTGACTAGGCGGAGGCGCCCACGGTGACGGCGGACAGTCAGTCACCGTGCAGAATTAGCGGGAGAGAGGGTACTCGGTGGGTGGCCATGAGCTGTCGTGATCGACCCAAGCTACTCTTGGACATCGTCTGCACTCTGCACCTTGACGGACTTGGATTACGTGGTGTACCATGACACGTTCGATGCAGACAATGATCACGCTCAGCAGGTGAGTCTTTTCTCTTGGCGTTATCCTTCGTCAGTTAGAGGTCCAGCGAGAATGCGAGATCCTGGCGGCCAGGGACCGTGTGGCTTTCTCCAATACCATGGCCACCGGACCCAACATTGATGGCATCTTGGCGCGGGGATTAGCTGAGCCAAGCTAGGGTTTAATAAGAGTCCAGTCTAGCGCGTGGTAACCGCCGACGGAGACCGATAGGACTTGCGGGGAAGACAAAAACCACCTTTTAGGGCTAGTTTGGCAGCCACGAAACCGGAGTGGATTGGAGGGGCTATAATCCCCTTCTTATTCAATTTTGAATAAGAAGGTAATTCTAGCCCCTCCAATCCCCTCTGGTTTTATGACTCTCAAACAAACCCTTAGGGATTGTGAGTAGTGGAGATGGGGTGGGGGAGCAGGGTGGAGACTTGTAGAGCACAACACAACGTCGTCAACACGATGGAGCGAGCAGCTACAAGGGCGTCGCGACCATGAGGCACCGACAAACTATCCTATGCCAAGGTGGAGACGGAGGGAGTCACGTCTGTCACCATCCGTGAAGAGCAGCTTAACCATCACCGACACTAGTGCTGAGAATTGGGCCGTGCCAGGCCAGCCCGGCTCAAGCTCATCGTGCTTCGTGCCAAACGGGTTCGGGCCAGGAAAGCCCATAAATTTTTTGGGCCGTGTCGTGCCAGCCCGAAGTGTAAAAACAGTGGCCCAGCCCGGCCCTAAACCATGTCGTGCCTTCGTTGGGCCGTGCCGGCCCAAGCCCGACCCGTATATTTGACCATATAAAATTAAAATATTACAATCATATAAAGTTTATAACTTACAAAATTAAACATATTAAACAATTCTAGCATCATTTGACCACAGACTTCAAATATAACAACAATATAAAGTTGATATCTTACTAAATTAAAGGAATTAAATAAATTGGGCTTTTTGGGCCGTGCCGGCCCAAGCCCAGCCCATCTATACGGGCCATGCCGGGGGCCCGACGGGCCGGAATTTAAGGCCTGGCCCAGGCCCGCCTTCATGCCGTGCTAGCCCGGTCCATATTATTTCGTGTCGGTCCGACACCGAGCTATGTCAATAGCGTGCGGTGGAGAAAGTTTTCTATTCGAGTGAATAAATACGCGGTTTCGATTCCATTCTAGCTATCATCGCCTCTACAGTTCTATTTTGACATAGCTCACACTGCTGCTTCCCATAATAGCAAAAAATCTCGCTTGTGCCCGGAGGAGGGCCCACCCTAAGTCGCCAGGAACTCCGGCTGGTACCATGCGAGCATTGTCAGGCGCATCTGCCCATGGTTCTGGTCTTCTGGCCTTCGGGATCATGGAGCATTTCGTCTAACAACAATTGCTCAGCCGAGCTGCATCACAATTTCGTAAATAATTAAATAAATTAAGGATACATGAAACTTGGATTCGCATATCATAGCGAGTATTCAGATTATGGTAGGAAAGCGATACCAATAATGGAGGATGTAAGAAAAATAGACCCAGGTCCATTTGATTAAGGATTTTGATGTTTGATGATCAATATAACCTTGTTGACTAATGTTTTTCAAGTGTTTGTGTTTTAAAGTTCACATGATATGAAGTGAATTGGACTAAGACTCTGAGCATGCACTACAGTAAAAACAAACACCTCCGACGGCCATGTTATCTCCGACAGCCGCGCAGGAGACCGTCGGAGATAACCTTATGTCCGAGCGCCTGGGCTAGCCATCGGACATAACACCCTATGTCCGACGGCTGTCAGAGGGCCGTCGGATATAAGGTTATCTCCGACGGCTCATACTACATCCGTTGGAGATAAAGCGATTTAACCGCGCGCGGCCAGGCAACACCCTTTCATTTTCCATCTTTCCAGCGCCACCGTCGTCCCGTCCCCGAGCTCCCGCCGCCGCCACGGCCTTCCGGCCGCCGTGCTGCCAGCCCCGCCCGCCGCCGTGCTCGCCGCGCTGCTGCCCCGCCCGCCCGGTCTGCTGCCGCTCCGCTCGCCGCGCAGTCGTCCCCGTCAACGCTGTGCTGCCTCGTCGCTGCCGATCGCAGCCCCGCTCACGCCGGAGCCCCGCCCGCCCTGCCCCGCAATCTCAAGTGAGTAGTTTAAGTATTATTTTGTATATGTTAATATTGTTTTGTAGTTGCACTTTTTGTTGTTAAATAATTAGTATGTTAAATATTGTTTAATTTATTGTGTGCGATGGCCGAAATTTGATTATGTAATTAATTTAGTTTATTTTTGTTTACTTAGTGGTGCTTAGATAATTAAAATTTTTAATTTCCGAGGGTAATTATTATGCCCTCGGAAATAAGGTCATTTTATATGATTTGTCACCCGTGATAATGTTATGTAGTGGTGTCTATATAATTCAAATTATTAATTTCCGAGGGTAATTATTATGCCCTCGGAAATAAGGTTATTTTATATGATTTAGGGTCCCGTTAAATTATTTTCCTTGTATTAGTGTGGTTTATTAGATTAGAGGCGTGATTAACTTAACTAATCAAGTTAACATCTCGTATCTAGTATGGAGGATGATCGTCGATGGATGTATGAAGGTTGGAAGAAAAGAGGTGCTCTATCAAGTGAGTGGGTTGCCAAGACTGACGTGTTTCTCGACCGTGCTTTTGCTCGGTCAGAGACTGGAACCGATGTTAGGTGCCCTTGTACCAAGTGTCGGAACATTTATTTCCTTGACAGGAGGACTATGTCGATAGATCTTTGCAAGAACGGTTATATGTCAGGCTATGAGGTGTGGGTGCACCACGGTGAGGACCCACCTCCTCGTATTGTATCGGAAGTTCAGTCACATGAAGAGGAGAATTACGATAGGATGGAAGAGATGCTTGACGATGTACGCCATGAGCTTCTAACCGTCGATTCGGAGAACCCCGGTCAACCCACCGAGTTTGAGGATCCAGCTACACCTGAGGTTCAGAAGTTCTTCGAGCTCCTTAAAGCTGCCGAAGAGCCGTTGCATGAGCACACAAAAGTGACCGTCCTTGTATTTGTGACTCGACTTATGGCTATTAAGTCTAAGTTTGCATTCTCAAACAACTGTTACAAGGAGCTTTTGAACTTGATCAGTGATGTACTTCCGGAGAATCACAAGATGCCAAAGGACATGTATCAGTCTAAAAAGTTGTTATCTGGGCTCGGTATGGACTACGAAAAAATTGATGTCTGTGAAAATAATTGTATGCTTTTCTGGAAGGAGACCGCGGGTGAGAAGAAGTGTATTGTATGTGGTGAGCGTAGATTCGTTGAGGTTGAAAACGACGATGGTTTGACCGTGACTACGAAGATTGCACGTAAGCAGCTTCGTTACATGCCTCTTATACCTCGGTTGAAACGTTTGTTCATCTCCAAGAATACAGCCAGACACATGAGGTGGCACAAAGAAGGGGTACGTGAGAATCCAAATGTCATGGTGCACCCAGCTGATACAGATGCATGGAAGGCACTAGATGCTTTTGATTCCAGCTTTGCTGATGAAGTGCGGAATGTCCGCTTCGGTTTGGCAACAGATGGTTTCTCGCCATTCAATCTAACTGCAACGTCCTACTCATGTTGGCCCGTCTTTGCTGTTCCATACAACCTTCCACCAGCTCTTTGCATGAAATATGAATTTATTTTCTTGTGTCTTGTAATACCTGGTCCGGATCATCCTGGAACAAAGATCGATGTGATGATGAGACCCCTGATTGAAGAATTGAAAATTTTGTGGGAAGGAGTCGAGGCATACGATTGTTACAAGAAACAGAAGTTCAACCCGAGAGCCGTGTTTTTATGGTCTATTCATGATTTTATGGCTTATGGTATCTTTGCTGGATGGAGTTGTCATGGGATTTTGACATGTCCGATATGCGTTGAAGAACTTTATGCTTTCGACTAAAGTTTGGTGGAAAGATATGTTACTTCGATTGCCATAGATGTTTTTTGCCAGAGGATCACCCGTTCAGGTTCGATAGGAATGCTTTTAAAAAGGACACGATTGTGACGAGGGGACCACCCAAGCGTCTAAGTGGTCCAGAGATTCTCGCGAGACTTAATGATTTGAAACTAAACGAACATGGAAATTGTTTTGAAGGTTATGGAACCGAGCATAATTGGACTCACAAATGTGGTCTATGGGAACTCCCTTATATGAAAGCCTTGATTCTAAGGCATAACATTGATGTCATGCACCAGGAACAAAATATGGGTGAAAGCATTATCAGCACTTGCATGAATATCACTGACAAAACAAAAGACAACCCTAAGGCAAGGAAAGACTTGGCCTTAATCTGTAGAAGACCAACTATGGAGATAGGAGAGAATCAGAAGAAGCCACGTGCTCCTTTTAGTATTAAACCTAAAAGGATGAAACAATTGATGAAATGGTTGAAAAACTTAAAGTTCCCAGATGGTTACGCCGCGGGCTTTAGAAGGTCTGTGAATTTGAAGACGGGCAAGTTTTCTGGGTTGAAGAGTCATGACTACCACATAATAATGGAAAGACTCCTTCCTGTTATGTTTCGTGGTTTTGTAAAAAATGATGTCTGGAAAGCATTAGCGGAGCTAAGCTACTTTTATAGACATCTTTGTGCTAAAGAAATAAAGAAAGAGATGATGGAGAAGCTTGAGCAACAAATACCGATTTTGGTATGCAAACTTGAAAAAATATTTCCACCAGGTTTCTTCAATTCGATGCAACATCTACTTGTTCACCTACCATACGAAGCTAAGGTAGGAGGTCCTGTGCAATATAGATGGATGTATCACATCGAAAGGACACTAAAGAAGCTACGTGCAATGGTTGGTAATAAGAGACGAGTTGAAGGGTGCATCGCTGAAGAATTCAAATACAAAGAGATAGCATCGTTCACGGGCCTATACTTTGCAGAGGAACACAATGTCAATGCCCATACGTTGCGGTATCATGTCGACGAGCCCCCTATTAGTGATATTGAAATTTTTCAATGGAGGGGCAAAACTGTAGGACCTAGCACAACATATTGTTTCACCAACGACGAATGGAAGATTGCTTTACTCTACATGTATAACAACATGGAAGAGATGAGTCAGTTTCTCCTGTAAGTGTAAACTTTATTTTAGTCATTGCCGCTAGAATTTTTGTTGTGATACTAAAAGGTTTGTTTCCTTGTACTAACAGGGAATTTGATTCTCAAAATTGCATCTCTGGCTGTGAACGTGACCAGATTCGTCGAGAGGGAAAAGATGGGGGACTTAATTTCTTGTGTTGGTTTCGAGATTATGTAGATAAAAATGACAATATACACCCGGACCTTCGGCAATTATCCCTAGGTGGTCGGTATGATGTCAATGGTTTTAGATTCCGTTCCACAAGGTTCAAATATGATCATCCTCTAGCAGCCACGACAAACTCTGGAGTTGTAACTAGAGTTGTCGATGATGAAGGGAAGGTGACTAATTATTATGGAGTCATTAATGATATAATCGAGTACAAGTTTTTTGGAGATAAACAACTCAAAGTGGTGTTCTTTGATTGTGATTGTATTTCTCCAAATACAACGCGAGAAAATCAATATGGCATGGTGGAAGTCAAACACAACGATAGATTAAAAGGCCACGACACTATAATCCTTGCCCACCAATGCGAGCAGGTGTATTATATGACATATCCATCTAAGAAAAACAGTTTGGTTGATTGGAGGGTAGTGTACAAAGTTAATCCTCGTGAACGACTATATGCTCCTGGTGATGCTGGTTATGTTGAAAGTCAAATCGAGAAGGAAGTGGGGCTGCTGAGATTTTCCAAGACGAAGAACTTACAAGCACGTTTAATGTACAAACTGAAATGTTGGAAGAATCTTTATTAGGCGATCAAAATGATGTAGACGTTCCTCCAAAAAGAAAACGAGTGACGAGAAAGAAGAAAGCTACTTGGCGTCCATTAAATCGACGAAAGCAACTAGATCCTGATTTTGATTACGATTACGATTGACGAGTATGGGTCACACCCGTTTCCCAAGGGCAGAGCCGGGTGCATAGCATATGTGTGCCAGGATCTATTTCCACACATATGTTGACGTCACAAGTGTAATATATCAAAAGAACAATGCATAAAAGCGTAGATAACAATTATATTAACATATTACACTTCGAATAGACATAATGTCTTAACCTTTATTCATCAAAGTACAGCGAAACAAGGACATCCATCCACAGGAAGATGACCGGGGGTATCACTAGACTAGCATCCATGGAGTTCAGCATCATATCTTCATCTGCAACTTCTGATCAAAATTAAGCAAGGGTGAGCTCACTTATGGTCGGGGCTCAGCAAGTGGGGGAAAAACTAATGCAAGGTAACAAGGTGATGCTAAGGTTGAGCAGTAAGCATTTTAGTTGGTCAACATTTTATTAACAACACCTGTCTTACTAATAAGTGTGAATCCCAAGTATTCCCATTAAACAAAGGTATAAGAGTATATCAAAAACACTTAAGTGAAACCACTTAAGCAAACCATTAGCAGATCAACGGATCTCGATTTATTTCCATCTTCAAGTTCAATTATCATGTGAGGAGTCCAGGCCGCTCATAACCGTGAGCACGGCTGATATATCAGTTTTTCACTCTGCAGAGGTGGTACAACTTTACCCACAAGCCGTGTATCCCCTCTAGCCTGGGTCGGCCAAAACCCGTAAACACTTCCGAGGTGAGTGGCTAGGGATCCACTATGAGGCTTTCACAAAATACACTTAATACGAAGCAACCCGCTAAGGTTTCTAAAGACGATGGTGGTGGCCCCCTGGGTGAGGTACCTTAGCCAAGAATACGTCCCCATGTTAACGTGGGCTGCCAACACCTACCGCTCCCCCTCTTGCCCATATTTCAGGTAAGGTTGCCAGGCACTAAGTATATAAAGCTAATTACCAAAGCCAGAGCCATAATAGCACTCGTGGTTGCACTGTTTTCCCGGGTGGTCACTCCATGTTCCAATTAATATGCAATAATCTTGTTTAACCATCGGGTTAACAACAATAATGTAACTTACCATTTTGGAACATTAATATCATAAGCGGGAGTGACTGCATAAAGTTAAGTTGTAGCAATAGCATAGCTACGAAGGTAAAGTATAATTCCCAGGTTTGATCAAGGAATAAGGTTGGAAAGGTTATCTAAATAGGTAACCCGTCAAATTATGCATATATATCCAAAAGAGTAAACTTTATTAAATGTATTGTTTGGGATCAAACAGAGTATGCTGAGGGAGAAGTCCACTTGCCTTGCTTACTGAAAACTTGAGGTTCTTCCACGGATCGAAATAGATCTTGATTCTTAACTACTAGATCAACCACTGAATATCACACAAACAAACAGGAAGAACAAACACCACTCAATAACATACAACATTCATCATACGTAAAGCTAAAAAAAGCCTAACGAAAAGAGCGTTCGTTTTTTCAAAAACATTGCGCACAAGGGTTATAATAAAAAGGTATTCTTTTTAAAAAATGTGTGATCTATACTTTATAAAATAAGACATGAGCTTAAAAATATCTTAATTAAAATATACAAAAATTAAGTTCATCACATTAATCTTTTATAAAACGTCATATGTGATATGTCTAAGATTAAGGGTTTATAAGACGATAAAACACGTTATAACGATATTAAACATTTTTAACCTTTTAGAAAAGATATAAGTTATATATCTAAGGTTAATGCGTTATGAAATACATTATTAATTTTAGAAGCATTATGGAATGTATTATAAATATTGTTAACCACTCACTTATGATAAATTAAGATATAAGTCTAAATAGGTTTTATGTGAAAAGGTTATTATTATTATTAAACACCTATTTATGGAAAGTTATGGTATATGCCTTAAATGAACTTTTATGTAAAAGACAATGAACAAACAACTATCTTTTAATTTCATTTGAAAACACAGCCTATATTATTATATTCGAAGTCCATATATAAGGTAACATTTTAAGTTATACAGGAACTTAAACTCTTATTACTTTATTTTATCCTTTAGAAAAAGCTAAGTGATTCGTATATAATGTGGACTAAATTCTATGAACTCATTAATCATGTCATAAATCTAGTTAAGAGCAAATTTACTATAGGTTTGATTAATAAATTATGATAAAGGATAATTAATCTATTAATTATCTTTAATTCTATTGTAGGGACAAATAATCTAAATGATCTAATTCATTAGAGAGGAAATTATGTATAAACTATCATTTTAGTTATTTGGGTGAATTAAGTTATATTAATATTATTAAAAATCCCTATATGGTGTATTCATATCTAAATATGAAATACTTGAATATAAATTTAAATCATAAAAACGTAATTATATAATTATTTATCTAGTAGGTTTGATTAAGAAAATGTGAACTACATTTGTTTTTAACTACGCATAAATTGAGTATAACAAATATAATTTAAATTTATTCACGAGAGCAAGAAAACTATTGAAAACACATATTTAAGGGATTTTTCATGTAATTACAAAGCTTAACAAAATAATAATGATTAACTTGCTAAATATTGTTTTTTTATAACAATCTTAATTCAAATTAAGCTATGAATATACGCGCATTGTAAGAAACACTAATTAAAATGCTTATGACATAATTATGAAAATAACAAGACCATTTCTTTTTAATTGGGTTCCTAATATATATTTTATACTATAACAGGGACCTACACATAAATAAAGATAGATTAGGAGGGGTAGCTAATAAATTTACATTTTTGTATATATACGTCATTATAAATAATTATAATTCTTTTTAATTTCTTAATTTGAAAACTGCATAATACAACAAGCATAATACAAATTAATTTACAAAACAAGTAAATCGTTGCAACTATCAATTTAAACTGATCAGCACACTAACACATAGCTATTTAAATACTAGTTAATTTATTTGGATATTGAATACACATAAATCAATTATAGCAAACATAATTCAAATTTATTTGTGAAAACATGTAAATTATTGGAAACACTGATTTCAAATGTTTAACATAAATTTATGGAGTTAACAAATTAATATATAATTTATTTGAGTCTCACATGCACATTTTAAAATGGGAAAATTGTCGCAGTGGTTAGCTCAAAATTAAACATAGACGATAGGGAGTAGCGTGTAAAAATTGGACCTTTCTTTTACCTTCGGAATGCGGAGAGAAAACAGATCATCGCGACGTGGAACAGAGAATGATGATGACGGTCGGCGCGACAAGCTGGGCGTAGAGGTTCTAGTGACGTCGTGACAGTGAACTCCAGCGATGTGCAGGCGCTAGTGACGGCGAGTATCGCTGTGCGCAAACAGCAGGGGATGGCGAGACGGCTGCTCAATGTCCATCTTCAGCGCGACGGGGCTGAGCAGATGGCTGAGAGCGCTAGGGAATAATGGGACGCCCTTTGTTGGCGGCTAGGAAGGAGCAGAGAGCTTCGGCAGCGGCAGTTTGCGGGTGGCGAGCGCGGCAACAAAGTGGAGAGCGAAGAGCGAGGAGAGAGCAGCAAGGGCGAGCAGGGAGAAGAGTAAGGCGAACCTGCGGCACTGCAGATATAGGCAACGAGAGGAGTGGAGAGGACGCCGACGGAGGAGCTCGACCATGACTATTAATGGCACGACATGAGTGCGGGAAACGGCTAGCAGTAAAGGTGGTGCCGAGTGGAAGGAGGGAGAGGGCGCGGACGTTTCGGCTGGGCTGTGCGGCAACGTGAATGCCATGGGCAGGAGAACCAGCGGCAGCGCGTACGTCCGATCTAGCAGACGAGCAGATTGAGCCGTGTCTGTGTGGGAGAAAATAATTAAGGAGAGAGAAGAAAGTGATGAGGCCCACATGTAAGGGAGAAAGAACGAGGCATGGGATTTAGTGTGCGGGCTTGGAAGCTGAGCGTTGGTGTCAAATATATATATATACTAGGTATGTACCCGTGCGTTGCTACGATTTTTATATATCACACATGTTGATATTGTTTAAATGACATCATTGTTCAAACACATTCCACACAAGGCCCTATAATAAGCTAGAAATGTGCAAACATCTTAACTTTGCTAGGAGAAGGAAACATAACAATGAGAAAATTCAAGCTTTATGAGATTAGTAGTTAGCGAAGACTTTGAGCTTGTTTGTTGCTGCTCTTTGGTGGCTTTGTCAAACGGCGCTTCAACAGATCCATCTGCTGCTGAAGAATCTGGTTGTGTAGTGGAAAATTGTCGATGTCGGGAACCTCATGTTAAATATTCATTGTTAAGAAAGCAGCTATTTGAGGCACACATGTTTTTAGGGAACACAATACATTTCGAATTTCGGTATTTCCCATACATCATACCTTTGTAGTCACTCAGGCTACAGCTAGGCACAATAGATGACGTACAGAGACAAAAAATCACAGAAAACATAATGTAGCAAAGTGGATGCATAGTTTTGATCTATAATCAGCATTAAAATCTATTTACTTGTTTTGTGTTATGTTTTACTCAATTTAGTTTGGACATTGCATTCTGGACTACAAAAATACTTGTGATGAAAAAAATAAACAGCAAGCCGAGATGTCTGGGGGAATATCCATTGCCCTTTATTGATACCCAATGCCTTGTCTTATTTGTTTTTGGGGGGCAGTTAATTGAATGCAGCAAAGGGGAATGAAATAAATGCAATGTGCTTACTGTGTTAGGACACCAATGGAGCCACCATATACTCTCAGTCTTCGACTTCTCCAACACAAGGCTCGCAATTCCTTTCCCGCAGGATGTGAACCAATCTTGTAGGCCCCTGTCCGCCTTGAGCCCATAGAGGCAGGCGAAGACCCCGAATACGGTGGCGGACAGCAAACAACAAAACGGCTTCATTGTAGCAATGAGCATATTCAACTGGAACCTACCGTTGCAAATTCAGCACAGCCATGGCTGAAACCTTTTAAGTAGAAAGGAGTAGCTTCTGATAGACACCAGACTATGAAGCCGAATGGATACAAATTAGGATAAACAACAAAATATGAAGAGCTTAACATATTCTTAGTTTAGAAGTGCTAAATAAATTAAGACAATGACAAGCATGCATATACCTGAGAGAGTATAGATTAGAGGAGATATGACACTTGTGGTCTCGAGCTTATTCCAGTGATGCACCCTTGGACCATTCCCTTGATTAAAACTTAAATAATGCAAAACTTCATTTGCGTTAATATATATTAGGAAGTTGCTTGTGATTCATCCATGTTTTTACCTGCTCAAAAGGCCCAGTTTCTTTGATATGATGCTTCTTATCTGTTGAAAAATAGCCAATAGAAAAAAAATAAAAGACTAAGAGCGTCATTAACAAGAATTACTTACACAAGGTGTGACCAACATGCTTAATATTACACTGCTTGCGGCATGATATGGGACCTTAAAAAACAATGCACAACATGAAACTTAGAACAAACGATGCCAATCAAAATCTCATAGAAAAAACACAATACTGACTTGCATACCTAGAACAACCATGAGATGATGTATAGGAATGCCTGCACATGGAAGACACAGACAATCAAATAGTTATAGTTAGGTGCACGTGTGTTGCTACAATTTCTATATATCACACAAATATATTTGTTCCCCCAGAAATGTGCTTATGGCCTCAACTTAATTTAGCAAGCATAAGTGTTACTTAACAAGTGAGGCACATAAAATTCTGGTGTAGAATATCAAAGCGTGAAAGGGAAAAGCAAAAACAGATTGGCATAATACCTTTCGTGTTATATAATTGTGACACAAACTCATGTGCATCTGAGAGATGCCTGTGCCATGAGGAAAGGGGATTTGTATACTTCACATATGTGAGCATAAGTTATACTCTGAATGGAGTATTTTTCAGATAGACGAATAACATGAAGACAGCCTCCATTCAGGCGTTCAACAACCAAATAAATGGTTGCATGTGAATATGAGCTACAGAGTGCAGACATAATCACTGAAAGCATGGTGAGGATGGGGGCCTCCATACATATCTATGTGCCTTAAACTGGATTGTCAATCAAAAACTAAAGCTGTACAGGTTTAGCTAGTGGTTAGCAGATAAACAAAGATCCCTATTCAGTGTTACCAACATATGATGGGTGTCCGTCGGCGAATAATTGGCTTTGATTCAAGCTATTAAACACTGGTTTGGTTTCCCAGAAAACAGACTTATGCTTAAGAGAAACAGATGCTGTATAATAACATAATCACATGTTGATGGTAGAAAAAAAGAGCTAAGGTAAGGGGAGGGTATTATGTTCTGTAAAATAAGGAAATATGTCATACAGGGTAAAACATACCCATTGCAAATTCTTGTTTGCACCAGTAGGGCGAAAAATGGATGCTTAAAGATATAATTTGAAGAGGAATGTCTTCATGTTACCATAAAAATCACTGAGCCTTTCCCAAGTCTGTGGCAGGGATGGGGCTAGCGTGGAATACCCATTGTGAGGAGCCAACTGTTCTAGGACAACTCGCTTGCTCACAGATCTCCCAGAACAAGCAAGTTGAAGGTTCAGTTCGGTTCCTGGAAATAAATTGAATGAGTGAAATTCCATTTATCAGAGATGAAGAAATCTATCACAGACCCAACTCACCGGCAGTTCTCAGGGATGCTCAAATACGCCTAATCTAATATTTTTGCTAATCATATCACATAAAACAATCATTATCGCAATGGGTTTCATCTTTCAAATCTACAATTATAAGCACACACAGATCAAAAGATGCGGCCACCATGTTTGAAGTAACTGCAATTGCCACTGAGCAAGTGGTGAACTCTAGGGACAATATGTTTTCCATTTTTAAGAGAAAAGAGAAACAGAGAACGACACGTAAATAGGGGAAACCAACGAATAGCGGAAGCTACGTTTTCCTGCACAATACCTTCTGCAACGCCTCTGTATCCAGTATCCACCAATCAGGGGAGGGCGAGGGGGTGCACTTGATCTATGATGCTGCACAGGGCACCAGTAGTCGTCAGTCTGTTTTTCACAGCACTTGGCCATTGTATAATCTTCAGAATTCGTGTGTACCACAACCTTGTCACATTCAGTCCAGAAAAGTGAATCTAATGCTAATTCAGTCTAGAAAACTTAGTCAAATTGTGCGAGTCAGATTGTGTGAACTGAAAACTGAATCAGATTGTGAACTGAGTCAATTATTGTGCGACCTTTATCAAATAGTCGAACTAAAAAAGAGTGTTAGAAAATGAACTAAAAACAGAGAGTGTGAACTGAATCAGATTGTGAACAGAATGAAGGGAAGAGATTTACCGATCTGCCAGGTAAGCTGAGCGGTAATTCAATCATTCATATCAGAATCGTCTCATCCCTATCCCAACCGTGCTTTGTTATTTTCCTAGTTTTTGTGCCAGGCTCGTTCAGATCCAGGAACCTGCGACAACAAAAAAATCGTGAGATTTACCCACCTGTTCTGGGTTTTTTTCACAAATCGATTTGTTCCTCCCTGTCGCGGTTGTTGCTGCCGCCCTGAGATCCTGACCCTGGAAGGATAGATGCCCCCGACACCAAGCACCTCCTCCTGCACCCTCGCGCGACATCCTCCGCTTCCGTCGGCCGGCGCCCCTTGGGTCTTCCATCACCGCCGCGCATGCCCACAATACCGGATCGACAGGGTGCAGTTGGGCTGCACGCTTACCTGAGCGGAAGAGCGCCACGCAGAGCATGGGTTGACGGTCGGTCGATCGACAGCACCCGCGATGCTTGAAGATGTCGAGCGCTTCACGAGCCAGGAACACGAACTTGTCCGTGCCGACGAACCGGTGGATCCGCTCATCCGGCAGCACGTGAGGGACGCCCACCGAGATGATCCTGTTGACGCCAACGGGATGGACATTACGGAGGCGGGGGGCGGAGGCATGGTGTAGAAGTGGTGGCGACGGCGGAGGTGGTGCCGTGCTCGGTGACCGCCGCTGCTGGTGGTACCGCGGCGCAAGCTCCTGCTCGGCGTCGTCGCCGCCGAGGCTCTCGTCGGAGATGTCGTCGTTGTGGTCCCGACTGGCGCAGCCACCCCCGCCGAAGAGCATGAGGCGCTCGCCCCGTCGGTGCTCGGAGCGAGGCGAGTCTCTGGGCCCCCCTCCGCCGTTGCTCCTGAGGCGTCTCCTCGGAGGCCGCGGAACGCCTCCGGCCGACACCCCGCCCCTCCTGTCGTCCCGGATCCTGTCCATCTCAGATCTGAGACATGCGGCGCCGATCCCCGGCAAACAACTGCCACCTCTCCGGATTCCGATGAGCACCGATGCCGCCCCGTAGATCCTACGAGCAGCGCCTCGGTAGTCTGGCGAATCTAGCAGCGACCAAGGATTAGGAGGATGAGGGAGAGCTGGCGGCGTTGAGGATGGAGGCAGGGTCACGACCTCTTCGAAGACGGGGGCGAGGGCGAGGGGGTGCGCTGAGGCGGGAGCGGGGCATGGTATCGCGTGGGAGACGTTGTCTGTCGCGGCTGATCTCCGGCGGATGGAAACGATTGCGACCGCGGATGGAAAGGCGGCGGATTGCGGGGGCTGCGGGCGGAGAAATCGCGGCGGGCGGGCGTTGCGGGCGCAGGGGTGTGGCGGCGGATTTGGCGCGGCGGATTGCGGCCATGGATGGAAAGGCGGCAGATTGCGGGGGCTGCACGTGGAGAAATCGCGGCGTGCTCGCGGCGGGCAGAACAGGGCCTGTGTGCACGCCTACACTAAGAACATATAGAGTAGTAGAGATTGTTTTCAATTCCCTTTTTTATGCCGCACGGTGTGTGTGTTTTGCTTTTATGTTTTTTATTTTATTTTAAATATTCGAATATATATAGGTCAAAAATTCCAAAAATATATTATCATAAATAGAACACATTTCTAAAAAATATATTTATCAACACATTATATTTTTATAAAATAAAATCCACACCAATAAATCCAAATAATGTGTATAAACATAATAATATCACAATTATTTATAAATCGATGCATGCTCTTAAAAATTATTTAAACAATTTTTTATTAGTTTCAAAATAAGATTTTTACACCAACTTAAATCCAAAAATGTGTACATCAAATAAAATTAATGTATCGGTATGAATGCAACAAACACTTGACAAAAAAATTATTTATTTAAGAAATTATTCCATTTAATTATATCATCATTTCATTATTTGAAAACATAAATATTTTCCTTTCCACTGAAAATTAATAATATAAACTAAGTTATCTTTAATTGATGGATTTAGGGTGTTACAATGGATCATGATTTTATTGCATATTTTATTATTTTATTGTCGATTTATGTACTAACTTGTTTTTTGTTAAAATAGGATGTCAAAGAAAATGAAGTCTTTTGCTCATAGTTTGCTTGGGACGAGGAGCAGCTCGAGGAGCAGCTCGAGGGGTGAGGATTCAGTTTTTCAGGGCACAGGTTCTACCATGAGCAGACGGAGAGCGCTGGCAGAACATTTGCCTCCACAAGATGTAAGTTAGTTGTTAAATTACATTATTTGAGTTACTTAATATTGTATGATGTAAGTTATTTTTTTCATAGGATGCTGGAATTGAGGAACCAGTGGTAGAGGATCATGCAAGAGATGATGTTGAAGATGATGGTGGAGATAATGTGGGAGATGATGCTGGAGACGACGCTGGTGGGGATTCTGGGGCTGGTGGAGATTCCACAGCTGGGTCTGGAACTTCTCGAGTTAGGAGAACGAGGAAGCTGCATTTTGTTGGACCACCTCCAGAGCTTCCACCCGAATCTCGGGTTTTGATAAAGCCTAGTGGAAAGTGAGTGACATATCTTTGCTTAAATGTTATTGAAAGTTATGTTTTAATTTGTACATTGTTTTCTGTTTGCAGGACTTGGATCGACGACTCGTTCACAGGCACAAGACACTACAGGCAGGTGAACATGGTCCTTGGTAATCTTGTTCGTCTGCACTGGCCTGGTCTTGTGACTTTGCCTACTGGCGAGTTTGTCCCCGCCACCACTTGGGAGCATTATCGCTATGGTGTCTGTAGAACGTTTGGCAACACACAGGCACTAGTTTGGGATGCATTCTGGGTATGAATTGTTTATACTATTTTAGTTATTCCATATATGTTTGCTTTTATGATAACACTAATTTTTTTTGCAGAAACGGTACAAGTTGCCGGACGATGGATCATATGATATGAACGCTCGTTACGTGTTTGAGTATAATGCGAACGATGTCGTTGCAGATGCAATGTACTATGCACGAATTCAGGCTATAAAGGCATGGTACAGAGCAAATGCTGATGATCGACCGATGCCAAATACCAAGGTCGAGTGGTCATCAATTTACTTGACGGAGGAGCAATACCTAGAGGTAAACAGGTTGTTGCCTCTCATATCGCACGAAGCCATGTATTTGCTTGCTTTATTTTAAAAAAATCATGTAGGTGTCGGTGCCGTGGATGGCCACCCGATCAGACGGTTATCGGGCATTGTGCAGATGGTGGGTTTCCCCTGAGTTTCGTGCCATTTCCGAAAGGAACAGGGGAAACCGTGGGACTGAGTCGTTCCACAACTACCGCGGTGATGATCATGAGCGCTTGGCTAAGCGAATGGTAAGTCACAGTTTGTCGTAACTTTGAATCACATAGAAATGTGTCATTATAACTTTTATGTACAGGAAGTCAAATCCGGCCGTACGCCCATGGATGTGGAGGTGTATATGCAAGGGCATAGGGGTTCTGATCCTCAGAATCCTGATGTGTTATGTACTCAGACGGCCACCGACCGTCTAGTGAGTTTTTGGTACTCTATTATGTGTTTGATATTTTTTGCAAGGGCATAGGGGTTATGCACTTATATTTGATATTGTTTGCCTCCAGGCTTCGTATGGGCAGGAGATGGTTCAACGCCATGGGCAGGAGTACGATTGGAGGAGCCAGCCAATCGACCCTCAGGCAGCATATGCTAGCGCAGGAGGACAAGCTCATGGACGGTGAGATTATTTTGATTTGGTTTTCAAAATTGTCATCATATGCTTGTGATTCAACTGAGCCATGAGTTACTATACTAAGTGCATGGTTCACTCTTGTAGGTTGGGTATTTTTGATTCTATGATTGATTCCAGAGAGCTGAGACACCGTGGACGACAGTCCACATCGTCGTCTTCACAGTCGTCCCGTTCACGATCATCCGCCCATGAGATAGAGCTTGCAGTGTTGCGTCAACAGGCAGAGTACCATCAATCAGTCTTGAGGGAACAATTGGAGTACTAGAGGCAACAATCTGAATACCAGAGACAACAAGCCGAGTACCAGAAGAAGAGGGACGAGTATTATGCAAGCCTCCAGGCCCAAAATCAAGCTCTTCTCTCGGTAAGTTGAAGTAACATTTTGTAGCTTATTTTGCAAAACACATGATGTGTATCTTATTTGCTCAACAATGACTTGTATATAATTTGTAGCAACTAGCCCAACAAGCGGGCGTCCCGATGCCGACATATGGGATGCCGCTTCCGGACTTTGTACTACCAATGCTAATGTTGGCGCCTCCACCTTCGCCTCCGTCACAATTCCCTATGGTATGTACACATATGCGTGTGTGACATGTTCATAGATGTCTTATGTGTTTAAATGAACAACTGAGTGGTTACTATTTCATGTGCTTGTGTTATAGGGATTTCAGACACCACCCGCTTCAGTTGCCGCACCTGGAGATGGGTCTGGTCAAGACGACACATCACATTCGTGGGTGAACAACCTTTTCAACACGCAGAGTCCAGCCGGAGGAGGTGGCGATGGATATGAGTGATAATGATGTAAAACACTTGTTGCAACCTTTCATGTGAAAGACTATCCGTCGAACAATGTTCATTTTGGATTTTGGACAACTATGTTGATGTAAACACTTGTTGCAACCATTTGGAACTATATGTCGTTATGTTAAATTTGTGAATGTGAATACTTATGTGAGTATATTTGTGAATATGTATACTTATGTGAGTATATTTGTGATTGTGAATTTGTATATGTGTATGAAATCTGTTTTGTATTTGCAAATGTCAGATTTTTTAAAATTCAGAATTTTGTGCAATTTCTGGAATATGATATGTCCGACGGCCTAGTGTAAGCCATCGGACATAAGGTATATGTTATGTCCGACGGCTTATGCAACCGTCGGAGATAGGCTTGTTATGTCCGACGGCCACGTCGAGCCGTCGGACATAACAGCAGTGGGCCCCACAGGCGACGGTTAAAACGGTTGCCACGCCTTACCTCCGACGGTCGGATGGGGCCGTCGGAGATAGCTTATGTCCGACGGCGGCCGTCGGACATAACACTATTTCCGACGCCTTACCCCCGATGGCTTAAAACCGTCGGAGATAGGTTAATGCCGTCGGACATAACCTATCTCCGACGGTGCAAAGCTTATGTCCGACGGTGGTAGCCGTCGGAAGTTCTTCCGTTTACTGTAGTGATGCAACAACTCAAAGGAAGACTTAAAAAGACTCAAGGGAGATCAACAAATACTCAGCAAAAGTCCAATACACAAGAACAAAAGAAGCTCAAGCAATAGAGTGAATAAATCCAAAGATGGGTTGTGAGCCTGTGCACTGGTGGCTCGCCGGACAGTCTCGTGCACCAACGGCTAGTCGACAACAACTAGTTTTTTGTGGCACGTGGAGGGAGAGCCACCGTACAGTTGAGAGCACCTAGAGGGGGGGTGAATAGGTGATCCTGTAAAAACTTAAATCTTAACACCACAAACTTGATTAGAAGTTAGAACAATGAGATCAAGTGATTAGAGAGAAGAGCTCTTGTGAAGCACAATAGACACAGTAAGAACAAGCATAAGAGACACGAGGATTTATCCCGTGGTTCGGCCAAGTACAAAACTTGCCTACTCCATGTTGTGGCGTCCCAATGGACGAGAGTTGCACTCAACTCCTCTCAAGTGATCCAATGATCAACTTGAATACCACGATGTTCTTCTTTACTTTACTCTTTCCCGTTTGCGAGGAATCTCCACAACTTGGAGTCTCTCGCCCTTACAATAAGAATCAAAATGAAGCACTAGAGTAAGGGAGGGAAGCAACACACTCAAATTCACAGCAAATACGCACACACAAGGCCAAGACTTGAGCTCAAAAGAATATCACGAGGTTCTCACTAGAACGGAGCTCAAATCACTAAGAATGTCGAACAAGTGCACAAGAATGGAGTGTGAATGATCAACAATGCTCAAAGGATGCTTGGAGTTCTCCTCCATGCGCCTAGGGGTCCCTTTTATAGCCCCAAGGCAGCTAGGAGCCGTTGAGAGCATTCCAGGAAGGCAATTCTTGCCTTCTGTCGACTGGCGCACCGGACAGTCCGGTGCACCACCGGACACTATCCGGTGCGGATTTCTTTCATGTTTTGGCGCAGCCGATCGTTGGAGATTTGGAGCCGTTGGCGCACCGGACACTGTCCGGTGCCCCTTCAGACCGTTGGGCCGGCCACGCGTCACGCGCGGATTGCGCGGCCGACCGTTGGCTCACCGGACAGTCCGGTGCACCACCGGACAGTCCGGTGATTTATAGCCGTACGCCGCCGACGAAACTCGAGAGCAGCCAGTTCGCCAGAGCCAGCCTGGCGCACCGGACACTGTCCGGTGCACCACCGGACACTGTCCAGTGCACCACCGGACAGTCCGGTGCTCCCAGACTGAACTGACAAAGCCATCTCTTTTCCAAATTGATTTCTCCTGTTTTCAGTACTTAGACACAATATATTAGTCCTTAAAACAAAGTACTTAGTCTTAGAAACATACCTTTATGTTGATTTTCACTTTGTTCATCATTTGGCATAGATTAACACATGACCACTTGTGTTGGCACTCAATCACCAAAATACTTAGAAATGGCCCAAGGGCACATTTCCCTTTCAATCTCCCCCTTTTTGGTGATTTATTCCAACACACCAAAAGCAATACAAAGATGTGCAACATCAATGCAAATAAGAACACAGATTTGTTTTGAATCAAATTTGGCATATTTGGATCATTCTTTGCCACCACTTGGTTTTGTTTTTGCAAATCAACCTCAATTTCCTATCTCTAAGTCAAACACACTTGTTGAGACATAAAGAGAGTTGTTCTAAGAGAAATTGATCAAAGATTTCAAAACTCCCCCTTTTTCCCATAATCAACCATTCTCCCCACAGGAGGCCAACTTTTGACAAGAGAGACAATAAGAGAGTTTTGTCAAACCAAAAGCTCTATTCTACTATTTTCAAAATTCTCAAGTGGTAGCTGATCCATTTATTGCTTTGGCCTTAATTTCTCCCCCTTTGGCATCAAGCACCAAAACGAGATCATTTGTGGCCCTGGAACCCCATTGCCTCACCAAAATCTTCAATTAAGAGTAAAAAGGCAATAAGAGCATGGAGATGAACTTGGAATAAGTTACCCTCTCATCGGAGTGCAGTGGAAGTCTTTCATGGTCCAAGTCCACCTTTCCCTTTCAATCCACCTTTGAGACTAAATCAAGCAAGCTCAAACACATGGTTAGTCTCAAAGGGTCAAGTTGTAGCACATCTCCCCCTAAATATGTGTATCACTTACAAATGGACTTGTGAGGGCCGAGGAGTGCTTGTACAACTTGAGCACCATAAATAAACAGCACTATGTATAGAAGGAACATGATCAAAGCATGAAACACATGTATGATATAAATCAATCTAAGTTCCGCGAATCTAAGACATTTAGCTCACTACGCAGCCTGCAAAAGGTCTTCTCATCTAAAGGCTTGGTAAAGATATCGGCTAGCTGGTTCTCGGTGCTAACATAAAACACTTCGATATCTCCCTTTTGCTGGTGATCTCTCAAAAAGTGATGCCGGATGTCTATGTGCTTTGTGCGGCTGTGTTCAACAGGATTATCCGCCATGCGGATAGCACTCTCATTATCACATAGGAGTGGGACTTTGCTCAGATTGTAGCCAAAGTCCCTGAGGGTTTGCCTCATCCAAAGTAGTTGCGCGCAACACTGTCCTGCGGCAACATACTCGGCCTCAGTGGTGGATAGGGCAACGGAAGTTTGTTTCTTAGAACTCCACGACACCAGGGACCTTCCTAAGAATTGGCACGTCCCCGATGTACTCTTCCTATCGACCTTACATCCAGCATAGTCGGAGTCTGAATATCCAATCAAGTCAAAGGTAGACCCCTTTGGATACCAGATCCCTAAGCAAGGCGTAGCGACTAAATATCTCAGAATTCGCTTAACGGCCACTAAGTGGCACTCCCTTGGATCGGATTGAAATCTAGCACACATGCATACGCTTAGCATTATATTTGGTCTACTAGCACATAAATAAAGTAAAGACCCTATCATAGACCGGTATGTTTTTTGATCAATGGACTTACCTCCTTTGTTGAGGTCGACATGTCCGTCGGTTCCCATTGGAGCCTTTGCAGGCTTGGCGTCCTTCATCACAAACCGCTTTAGCAAGTCTTGCGTGTACTTCGTTTGGGAGATGAAGATGTCGTCCTTGAGTTGCTTCACTTGGAACCCGAGGAAGTAGTTCAACTCGCCCATCATCGACATCTCAAATTTTTGAGTCATCACCCTGCTAAACTCTTCACAAGACTTTTGGTTAGTAGAGCCAAATATTATGTCATCGACATAAATTTGGCACACGAATAAGTCACCGTCACAAGTCTTAGTGAATAAAGTTGGATCGGCTTTCCCAACCTTGAAAGAATTAGCAATTAGAAAGTCTCTAAGGCATTCATACCATGCTCTTGGGGCTTGCTTAAGTCCATAGAGCGCCTTAGAGAGCTTACACACGTGGTCGGGGTACCGTTCATCCTCAAAGCCAGGGGGTTGCTCCACGTACACCTCCTCCTTGATTGGCCCGTTGAGGAAAGCGCTCTTCACATCCATTTGGAACAACCTGAAAGAATGGTGAGCGGCATAGGCTAACAATATGCGAATTGACTATAGCCTAGCCACAGGAGCAAAAGTCTCCTCAAATTCCAAACCTGCGACTTGGGCATAACCTTTTGCCACAAGTCTAGCCTTGTTCCTTGTCACCACTCTGTGCTCGTCTTGTTTGTTGCGGAACACCCACTTGGTTCCCACAACGTTCTGCTTGGGACGTGGCACCAGTGTCCAAACTTCATTTCTCTTGAAATTGTTGAGCTCTTCCTGCATGGCCAACACCCAGTCCGGATCTAGCAAGGCCTCTTCTACCCTGAAAGGCTCAATAGAAGAGACAAAAGAGTAATGCTCACAAAAATTTACTAATCTAGAGCGAGTAGTTACTCCCTTGGTAATATCACCCAATATCTGGTCGACGGGATGATTCCTTTGAATCGTTGCTCGAACTTGAGTCGGAGGGGCTTGAGGTGCTTCTTCCTCCATAGCGTGATCAACTTGTGCTCCCCCTTGATCACATGCCTCTTCTTGATGAACCTGTTCATCATCTTGAGTTGGGGGTTGCACCATTGTTGAGGAAGAAGGTTGATCTTGCTCTTGGTGTTCCTGTGGTCGCACATCTCCAATCGCCATGGTGCGTATTGCGGCCGTTGGAACATCTTCTTCATCTACATCATCAGGATCAACAACTTGCTCTCTTGGAGAGCCATTAGTCTCATCAAATACAACGTCGCTAGAGACTTCAACCAAACCCGATGATTTGTTGAAGACTCTATACGCCTTTGTATTTGAGTCATAACCTAACAAAAACCCTTCTACAGCTTTGGGAGCAAACTTAGAATTTCTACCTTTCTTCACTAGAATATAACATTTGCTCCCAAATACACGAAAGTATGAAACGTTAGGTTTGTTACCGGTTAGAAGCTCATACGAAGTCTTCTTGAGGAGGCGATGAAGATAGACCCGGTTTATGGCGTGGCAAGCCGTGTTCACGGCTTCCGACCAAAACCGCTCGGGGGTCTTGAACTCTCCAAGCATCGTCCTCGCCATGTCAATGAGCGTCCTGTTCTTCCTCTCTACCACACCATTTTGTTGTGGTGTGTAGGGAGCGGAGAACTCGTGCTTGATTCCTTCCTCCTCAAGGAACTCCTCCACTTGAAGATTCTTGAACTCGGACCCGTTGTCGCTCCTTACTTCTTCACCTCGAGCTCAAACTCATTTTGAGCTCTCCTTAGGAAGCGCTTGAGGGTCCCTTGGGTTTCAGATTTATCCTGCAAAAAGAATACCCAAGTGAAGCGGGAAAATCATCAACTATAACAAGACCATACTTACTTCCTCCTATGCTTAGGTAGGCGACGGGTCCGAAGAGGTCCATATGAAGTAACTCCAAAGGTCTTGACGTGATCATCACATTTTTGATATGATGAGAGCTTCCCACTTGTTTACCTGCTTGACAAGCTGCACAAGGTCTATCTTTTTCGAAATTTACATTTGTTAGACCTAACACATGTTCTCCCTTTAGAAGTTTGTGAAGGTTCTTCATCCCTACATGTGCTAAACGGCGATGCCACAGCCAGCCCATGCTAGTCTTAGCAATTAAGCATGCATCTAGACCGGCCTCCTCTTTTGCAAAATCAACTAAATAAAGTTTGTCGTCTAGTACACCCTTAAAAGCTAATGAACCATCACTTCTTCTAAAGACAGACAAATCTACATTTGTGAATAAGCAATTATAACCCATATTGCACAGTTGACTAACGGACAACAGATTATATCCGAGAGATTCTACTAAAAACACATTAGAAATGGAGTGCTCGGAAGAAATAGCAATCTTCCCTAGTCCTTTGACCTTGCCTTGGTTCCCATCACCGAATATGATTGAATCTTGGGAATCCTTGTTCTTGACGTAGGAGGTGAACATCTTCTTCTCCCCCGTCATGTGGTTTGTGCATCCGCTGTCGATAATCCAGCTTGAGCCCCCAGATGCATAAACCTGCAAGGCAATTTAGGCTTGGGTCTTAGGTACCCAACTCTTGTTGGGTCCTACAAGGTTAGTGACAATATCCTTAGGGACCCAAATGCAAGTTTTATCTCCCTTGCATTTTGCCCCTAATTTTCTAGCAACCACTTTCTTGTCCTTTCTACAAATAGCAAAGGAAGCATTGCAAGCATGATAAATTGTAGAAGGTTCATTATCTACTTTTCTAGGAACATGAACAATATTTCTTCTAGGCATAACATTTTTCTTAGCCAAATTTCTATCATGCATAATAGAAGAACTTGAAGCAATCATGGCATGAGAATCAAAAACATCATAACTTCTATGAACATTCCTAGAATATCTCCTGTTATGGTGCATGAAAGCATGGTTCTTTTGAGTACTATTAGCCATAGGGGCCTTCCCTTTCTCCTTGGCGGAGATGGGATCCTTATGACTTGTTAAGTTCTTGGCTTCCCTCTTAAAGCCAAGTCCATCCTTAATCGAGGGGTGTCTACCAATCGTGTAGGCATCCCTTGCAAATTTTAGTTTATCAAATTCACTTTTGCTAGTCTTAAGTTGAGCATTAAGACTAGCCACTTCATCCTTTAATTCAGAAATGGAGACTTGGTGTTCACTACAAGCATCAACATTAAAATCTTTACACCTATTGCAAACCACAACATGTTCTACACAAGAGGTTGATTTATTAGCTATTTCTAGTTTAGCATTCAAGTCATCATTGATACTCTTTAAGCTAGAAATAGATTCATGGCATGTAGACAATTCACATGAAAGCATTTCATTTCTTTTAACTTCTAAAGCAAGAGAATCTTGTGCACTTACAGATTTATCATGCTCTTCATATAAAAGATCTTCTTGCTTTTCTAGAAGTCTATTTTTCTCATTCAAAGCATCAATTAATTCATTGATCTTATCAATTTTAGTTCTATCTAATCCTTTGAATAAACTAGCATAGTCTACTTCATCATCGCTAGATTCGTCATCACTTGAAGAGGCATATGTAGTAGCATTTCGAGTACTTACCTTCTTATCCTTTGCCATGAGGCAGTTGTGATGCTCGTTGGGGAAGAGAGACGATTTGTTGAAGGCGGTGGCGGTGAGTCCTTCATCGTCGGAGTCGGACGAAGAGCAATCCGAATCCCACTCCTTTCCAAGGTGTGCCTCGCCTTTAGCCTTCTTGTAAACCTTCTTGTTCTCTCTTTTCCCATTCTTTCCTTGTTCCTGGTCACTATCATTATCGGGACAGTTAGCAATAAAGTGACCAATCTTACCACACTTGAAGCAGGAGCGCTTTCCCTTCGTCTTGCTCTTTTTGGGATGCTCCTTGTGACCCTTTAGCGCCGTCTTGAAGCGCTTGATGATGAGGGCCATTTCTTCCTCATTGAGCCCCGCCGCCTTAACTTGTGCCACCTTGCTAGGTAGCGTCTCCTTGCTATTTGTTGCCTTGAGAGCAATGGCTTGAGGCTCATGAATTGGACCATTCAACGCCTCATCGACGTATCTTGCCTCCTTGATCATCATCCGCCCGCTTACGAACTTTCCAAGTATTTCTTCGGGTGACATCTTGGTGTACCTAGGATTTTCATGAATATTGTTTACAAGATGTGGATCAAGGACAGTGAAATACCTTAGCATTAGGCGGACGACGTCGTGGTCCGTCCATCGCGTGCTTCCATAGCTCCTTATTTTGTTGACGAGGGTCTTGAGCCTGTTGTATGTTTGGGTTGGCTCCTCCCCCTGATCATTGCAAACCTTCCTAGTTCGCCTTCCACCAACTCCATCTTGGTGAGCATGGTGACGTCGTTCCCCTCATGTGAGATCTTCAGGGTGTCCCAAATCTGCTTGGCGTTGTCCAAGCCGCTCACCTTATGGTACTCATCCCTGCACAATGAGGCTAACAACACAGTAGTAGCTTGTGCATTTTTATGAATTTGTTCATTGATGAACATGGGACTATCCGTACTATCAAAGTGCATTCCATTTTCTACTATCTCACATATACTTGGATGGAGAGAGAACAAGTGGCTACACATTTTGTGACTCCAAAATCCATAGTCCTCTCCATCAAAGTGAGGGGGTTTACCGAGGGGAATTGTAACACCCCGTCCAATCCCTGGACCGGCGGTACTTACTCCTGGCAGCTCTCTAGGATCATATATTGTCCCCACAGACCAACACGAGCCTTTTGTGCGCACTTTGTCCTCACTCATGCGCACCCGAGAAAACTTCCCGGTCGGTCACCCATCCCAAATTGCTCCAAGCCAAGCACGCTTAACTTGGAGGTTCTTTCGAGATAGGCTTCCGAAAAAGAAGATGCACCTTGTTGGTATGATTACACTATTAATTCTATTAAGCCTTGGGCCAGGACATCCCATCCCAGGGGCCAGGATATCACAATCCACCCCCCTTAGAAGACCGACGTCCTCGTCGGTCAACCCCAATCCAGGAACCTCCCCTCTTGGCCACGTCTGTATGTCTAGTGTCGTCATATGCCATGCCATGTGACCACTCCGGGCCCACATGCGCCATGCGCCATATACCCGAATCCCCTAGCCCACACACGCCCGTGAAACCGCGAGGGTCGGCTCTGATACCACTTGTAACACCCCGTCCAATCCCTGGACCGGCGGTACTTACTCCTGGCAGCTCTCTAGGATCATATATTGTCCCCACAGACCAACACGAGTCTTTTGTGCGCACTTTGTCCTCACTCATGCGCACCCGAGAAAACTTCCCGGTCGGTCACCCATCCCAAATTGCTCCAAGCCAAGCACGCTTAACTTGGAGGTTCTTTCGAGATAGGCTTCCGAAAAAGAAGATGCACCTTGTTGGTATGATTACACTATTAATTCTATTAAGCCTTGGGCCAGGACATCCCATCCCAGGGGCCAGGATATCACAGGAATGGAAAGCAAATGAGCATTGGAATTTTGCGGAATACGAGAATAATCAAAGGAAAAGTTTGAATGGACCGTTTTCTTTTTCTCGTAGTCGTCGTCCTTTTTGGAAGAGGAAGATTCGTCGCTGTTGTAGTAGACTATCTTCTTGATGCGCCTCTTCTTCTTCCCGTATTTCTTCTTGTGACTCGAGCCCGATTCAGTGGGCTTGTCATCTTTTGGCTCATTGAAGGACTCCTTTTCCTTATCATTGACCACCATCCCCTTACCCTTAGGATCCATCTCTTCGGGCGATTATTCCCTTACGCGAAGAGAATGGCTCTGATACCAATTGAGAGCACCTACAGGGGGGTGAATAGGTGATCCTGTAAAAACTTAAATCTTAACACCACAAACTTGATTAGAAGTTAGAACAATGAGATCAAGTGATTAGCGAGAAGAGCTCTTGTGAAGCACAATAGACACAATAAGAACAAGCACAAGAGACACGAGGATTTATCCCGTGGTTCGACCAAGTACAAAACTTGCCTACTCCACGTTGTGGCGTCCCAATGGACGAGAGTTGCACTCAACTCCTCTCAAGTGATCCAATGATCAACTTGAATACCACGGTGTTCTTCTTTACTTTACTCTTTCCCGTTTGCGAGGAATCTCCACAACTTGGAGTCTCTCGCCCTTACAATAAGAATCAAAATGAAGCACTAGAGTAAGGGAGGGAAGCAACACACTCAAATTCACAGCAAATACGCACACACAAGGCCAAGACTTGAGCTCAAAAGAATATCACGAGGTTCTCACTAGAACGGAGCTCAAATCACTAAGAATGTCGAACAAGTGCGCAAGAATGGAGTGTGAATGATCAACAATGCTCAAAGGATGCTTGGTGTTCTCCTCCATGCGCCTAGGGGTCCCTTTTATAGCCCCAAGGCAGCTAGGAGCCGTTGAGAGCATTCCAGGAAGGCAATTCTTGCCTTCTGTCGACTGGCGCACCGGACAGTCCGGTGCGGATTTCTTTCCTGTTTTGGCGCAGCCGACCGTTGGAGATTTGGAGCCGTTGGCGCACCGGACACTGTCCGGTGCACACCGGACAGTCCGGTGCCCCCTTCAGACCGTTGGGCCGGCCACGCGTCACGCGTGGATTGTGCGGCCGACCGTTGGCTCACCGGACAGTCCGGTGCACCACCGGACAGTCCGGTGATTTATAGCCATATGCCGCCGACGAAACCTGAGAGCAGCCAGTTCGCCAGAGCCAGCCTGGCGCACCGGACACTGTCCAGTGCACCCAGACTGAACTGACAAAGCCATCTCTTTTCCAAATTGATTTCTCCTGTTTCCAGTACTTAGACACAATACATTAGTCCTTAAAACAAAGTACTAAGTCTTAGAAACATACCTTTATGTTGATTTTCACTTTGTTCATCATTGGGCATAGATTAACACATGACCACTTGTGTTGGCACTCAATCACCAAAATACTTAGAAATGGCCCAAGGGCACATTTCCCTTTCAACAGTCCAGTGCCAGGACCGGACAATCCGGTGTGAAGACTGACAGTGCGCCAACGACTACATCCAACAACTATATTCAATGGCTAGTTGCACCAGACGGTCTAATGCCAGGACCAGACAGTCCGGTGTGCCGCAAAGAGTAGCAACTTTTCCTCCAACGGCTATATTAAGTTGGGGACTATATATACTTCACCCAACCGGGCATTTTAAGGTGTTGGAGCCCAAGCAACATACCAAAGAAGGTTATACACATTTCCAAGTGTTCAAACACCTAAGTGCTTAATAGAATTACCCAATGATTAGCATAGGTGCTTTGCGAAGTGCTTATGTTAGTTAGACCGTACTAGCACTTGCTCTAGGTTTGTTCCTAGTTGTGTGAGTGAGGTTAGACAACCCCTAAATCTCTCGGCACTTGCACGAGCTGTTGTAATTGTACCAAATGGGCATCGTCTTGTGAGACCGCATCAACCGTGTTTGTGGTGTGGCCGCCACCGTGTACCGGAGGGAACGAGGCCCACGATGTTTCGGCCAGAAGCTCGATAGTGAAGATGGCAGAGAGCGTCCGAGAAGAGGCCAGAAGTGGAGCACCACTTGCACATGGAGAAGCCTTGTGGCTCTCTACGGAGTTACTCGTTCGTGGTGCTTGGCCATTGAAAAGGAAATGGCCTCAACATTTCCTATAATTAATTTTGGTGTTTGATGACCATCACAAACCATATGAACTAACTAAGTTTGCCTAGTGAATGTTTTTATCAGGTGCATAAAGTTCACATAAACATACAAAGAAAATGACTTGGGGAATTCTACACGGTTGGAGCAAAACAGTATTGGTGCAGGATGTGGCGCACCGGACATTGTCCGGTGCCCTGGCTGTAGCACTCCGCGAACTGGCCGCTCTCGTGTTTTCTCAGCTCTCGTCCACTAAAATTCAGCGGACTGTCTGGTGTGCCACCGGACTGTCCGGTGAGACAACGGAGCAACGGTCAACTTCGCCCAACGGTCGACTGCGTTGACTACAGAGCAGTCTGCGGCACAGAAGTCAGAAGTCAGTTTGCAAAATCAGAACACATCAGATTGTCCGGTGTGTCAGCGGACTGTCCGGTGCCGCAAGAAGATAGAATACTTCAATAGTCAATAGCTCCAAACCCCAACAGTCGGCTGACATGGCACTCGCCGGAAAATGAACAGTGTAGTGTCCGGTGCACCACCGGACTGTCCGGTGTGCCCATAAAACAACTGCTGGAATAGTGGTTGGGCTATAAATACCCCCAACCACCACCATTCAAGCCATCCAAGCATTACAACTTCCTCATTCAATACTAGAGCAAAAGAATAGACCCTAAAGACACAATCAAAACATCAAATCCTCTCCAAGCTCCAAAATCAAGTCAAGTGATCAGAAGTGCTTAGTGACTTGAGAGAGGGTGATTTGTGTTTCTATTGTTGCTCTTGTTGTTTGGTTGCTTTCTTCTTCTCACTCTAATCTTTCTAAGTGCTTTATAAAGCTAGCAAGAGACACCTAATTGTGTGGTGATCCTTGCGGGGTCTTAGTGACCCGTGTGATTAAGAAGAAGCACTCGACCGGTCAAAGTGACCGATTGAGAGAGGGAAAGGGTTGGAATAGACCCAGCCTTTGTGGCCTCCTCAACCGGGGGGGGGGGGTAGGTTCTTTGGAACCGAAGCTCGGGAAACAAATCGCCGTGTCCAGTTGTGTTGATCTTCACCATTCGATTTGTTTCTTCCCTCTCCTCTCTCTAAAGTTCTCTTGCTCACAATCTTTTGAGTTGGCTCCCAAAGTTATCCACATTGATTGAGCAACTCATTGCAAGAAGAACTATCTTTCGCACTCCGAATTCACATTTAATTATTTCCAACCCTAACCCCAGGTGAAGCGCGCACTTAAATCATCATTCAAAGTTTTTAAACTAGAGATAGATTCATTGCAAGTAGTTAACTTAGAAGATAGTAATTCATTCCTCTTAATTTCTAAGGCAAGAGACTTTTGAACACTACCAAATTTGTCATGTTCCTCATACAAAATGTCCTCTTGCCTCTCTAGTAGTCTATCTTTTTCATTTAAAGCATCAATCAATTCATTGATCTTTTCTACTTTAGCTCTATCTAATCCTTTGAACAAGCTAGTATAATCTAGTTCATCATCACTAGAATCCTCATCACTAGAAGTAGAGTACTTAGGGGTTTCTCGAACGCTTACCTTTTTCTCCTTTGCCATGAGGCAAGTGTGGCGTTCGTTGGGGAAGAGAGAAGATTTGTTGAAGGCCGAGGCTACCAATCCTTCATCATCGGAGTCGGATGACGAGCAGTCCGAGTCCCATTCCTTGCCCAGATGCGCCTCGCCTTTAGCCTTCCTATAGCTTTTCTTCTTCTCCTTCTTCCCATGTCTTTCTTCTCCCTGGTCATTTTCATTATCGGGACATTGAGCAATAAAATTACCTGTCTTACCACATTTGAAGCAGGAGCGCTTTCCCTTTGCTTTAATCTTGTTGGGGTGGTCCTTGCGTCCTTTCAATGCAGTATTGAAGCGCTTGATGATGAGAGCCATCTCATCTTCGTTTAGCCCAGCCGCCTCTAATTGTGCCACCTTGCTTGGTAGCGCCTCCCTGCTACTTGTTGCTTTGAGAGCAACGGGTTGAGGTTCGTAGACGGGCATGGGGCCGTTCAATGCATCATCAATATATCGTGCTTCCTTGACCATCATGCGCCCTCTCACAAACTTTCCGAGTATCTCCTCGGGCGTCATCTTTGTGTACCTAGGATTTTCACGGATGAGGTTCACAAGATGAGGGTCAATAACAGTGAAAGACCTGAGCCTAAGTCGGACAACGTCGTGGTCCGTCCATCTCGTGCTTCCATAGCTCCTGATCTTGTTGACCAGGGTCTTGAGCCTGTTGTACGTTTGCGTTGGCTCCTCTCCCCTGATCATGGCAAACCTTCCTAGCTCGCCTTCCACCAACTCCATTTTGGTGATCATGGTGGCATCGTTTCCCTCATGCGATATCTAGAGGGTGTCCCATATTTGCTTGGCGTTGTCCAAGCCGCTCACCTTGTTGTACTCGTCCCTGCACAAGGATGCTAGCAAAACAGTGGTAGCTTGTGCATTCTTATGGATTTGCTCATTGATAAACACAGGGTTATCGGTACTGTCGAATTGCATTCCATTTTCTACTATCTCCCATATACTAGGATGGAGAGAAAATAAGTGACTACGCATTTTGTGACTCCAAAAAGTGTAGTCCTCTCCATCGAAGTGTGGAGGTTTACCAAGAGGAATGGAAAGCAAATGAGCATTGGAATTATAAGTAATACGAGAATATTCAAATGAAAAATTCGAATTAACCGGTTTCCTTTTCTCGTCGTCGTCGTCTCTTGGGGAAGAAGAAGACTCATCGCTGTCGTAGTAGATGATCTTCTTGATGCGCCTCTTTTTCTTCCCGTCCTTCTTCTTATGACTCGAGCTAGAGTCAGTGGGCTTGTCGTCCCTTGGCTCGTTGAAGATGGACTCCTTCTCCTTATTGTTGACCACCATCCCCTTTCCCTCAGGATCCATCTCTTCGGGTGAAAGGGAATTAGGCTTACACCTTTTTCCTAATTGATTTTGGTGGTTGAATTGTCCAACACAAATAATTGGACTAACTAGTTTGCTCTAGTCTATAAGTTATACAGGTGCCAAAGGTTCACAATAAGCCAATAAAAAGACCAAGAAAGGGTTCAAACAAAGAGAGCAAAAGACAACCCAAAGGCACCCTGGTCTAGCGCACCGGACTGTCCAGTGTGCCACCGGACAGTGTCCGGTGCACCACCGGACAGTGTCCGGTGCATCAGGGAACTCGAAGCTGAACTTGCCACCTTCAGGAAAATGGGAGGCCGCTCCGCTATAATTCACCGGACTGTCCGGTGTGCCAGCGGAGCAACGGCTACTTCGCGCGCAACGGTCGACTGCAACACATTTAATGCGCGCCTGCGCGCGCAGAGGACAGAGCACGCGCAGAAGGCGCACCGGACAGTCTATAGGACCTGTCCAGTGCACCACCGGACAGCCCAGAGGCCCCACCTGTCAGAGCTCCAACGGTCGAACCCCAACGGCCAGCTAACGTGGCTGGCGCACCGGACTGTCCGGTGCGCCATGCGACAGCAGCCTTCCAACAGCCACATTTTGGTGGTTGGGGCTATAAATACCCCAACCACCCCACATTCAATGCATCCAAGTTTTCCACCTTCAACACATTACAAGACCTATAACATTCAATTCTAGACACAACCAAAGAGATCAAATCCTCTCCTAAGTCCGGAATCACTCCAAATCAAATAGTGACTAGAGAGAGCGACATTTGTGTTCATTTGAGCTCTTGCGCTTGGATTGCTTCTTTTCTTTCTCATTCTTCTTGTGATCAAACTCAATTGTAACCGAGGCAAGAGACACCAATTGTGTGGTGGTCCTTGCGGGAACTTTGTGTTCCGTTTGATTGAGAAGAGAAGCTTGTGGCGGAACCGCCCGAATTATTCCAGCTTAAGTGCCCAAGTCGCTCCCTTAAGGGCAGCAACACACTTAAACAGGAATAACCCGTCAGTCCCTCGGATCTAGTCCGATAAAGCCACTTACCAGGATCGAATACCACTAGCTCACACGAAGGTGAGGCACAGAGAAATACAATAAAACATAATACCACAAAATTAATAAGTATAATTAGTGATTACATTATCGGAGTTTCAGAAATAATAATCATAAGTTTTAATGCAGCGGAAATAACTAACGGAGAAAATCGAGTAACATGGCGAAGCCTGGCCACGCTACTCCTCCTGGTCCTCTCCTGCGGAAGCAGTAATCCACTCGACCATCTATCCCGGTGGCAGGGATGGAGGCCAAGTCACACCATCAACCAATCATCCTAAGGAGTACCTGCAAAAATTGTGCCACAAGCAAGGCTGAGTATACTAATACTCAGCTAGACTTACCCGGTGTGAGGAGTCTACTCCTCTACCTCTAGACATGCAGTTGTTTGGCTGAGGGGTTTGGTTGCCAAAAGCACTAGCTGAGTCTAAAATCATGTTTTAGCTTTTCAAGTTTTAGTATGATCCTTTTTAAACTAGATGAGTACCTAGCTACTCATACATGATATCAAACATTTTTAAGCAATCAACCTTTTTGCCAGTCAACTCATTTCCACTTATTACTCAATGTAGCAGCATGGATCAAGCAGTCTCATTAGCTGCGAGAAGCAGACGATTCGAATCGAGTTTTTAAACCTTGCAAGGTAAACCTAAACACACGACATGTAGGGGCACTTCGTCCCCACACACATCAACCGTCCCCATCGATTCCCTGGCAACAGAAAGGGGCTCACCGCCTTGGCGTACAATGCCTCACTGACCCCGACTGCCGTCGTGCAGTGACCGCACTTGTACCCACCATAACCGGAATGGGAGACCACGTCTCAGGTCGCGTGAGGAGGGCAATCTGCGGGCAGGTTCACTCAGGTACTAGGCTTACCGATTTACCATATTTCTCGGTATGTGTTTAGTACTTTCAAACGCTTGACTCACGGTACCACACCTTAATCCTTATTCCAATTTTTATCCCGTGGACAACCAATCCCCATGGATTGTTGTCCACAACCAGCCTCATTATGAGAAGAAAGTGGATACAACCAATTTCCTGACCTTGCGCGAGTGCTAGAAAAATCACTCGACTTCTACCGAGATCCTAATTAAATAAGCAGCTACTCGACCTAGCATACTAGTATTCATCTCAACAAGGAATCCTGAGTTCATGCAACTAGGGTTTCAGTCAACTCCTACACTTAAGTGCACAGTACAAGCCTACAAACATTAAGTGCAGTAAAATAGCATATATAAACGGTTATGCATAAACCGGGGCTTGCCTTTAATTTAACACTTAGAGAGTGTTTGCTGGGGGAGGTACTCGCTTGGCGAGCATCCACTGGTTACGTCCATCCTTCCTTGGGTCGTCCACTGACTGCATCTTGTGGGTGGCACCACATCACTTGCACGATCAGCATCTCTCGGTCATAAATGAGATGCAAGATGCATATGGATGAATATAATGAAAGTAGCACAAAGTAGCACAAGATATACAAAGACACGGTGGCGAACCAAACATTAAATTGTAAGACATTGCAACAACTATACGCAAGCGCTAGCTAGTCGTACGTTATCGACCTTCATCATTAACACCATTAAAAAGACGACAACGTTTTAGATACTTACGCAACACAAATATGACATTACAATCAACTAAAGAAAGAAACATATAAAACATGACACATATGTTATGTCACGCTTAGCCGTGGCAAGTCTACATTAATTAGGAGCTCACCACACATTTTTAGCAAAAAGGGTGAACCAAACAATCAAATGAGTACATGCAGATTTTTAGGACAGCAATACAGCAGTTACTAGTTTTAATCATATCTCTTCAATTATTAATCCAAAAATATTAAACTAGGACTTTCTGGAAAGCTTAAAAGGTGAAGTACAACTTTGGTATTTTGACCTCAACACGATTCAACACTTAGCAAGGTCAAAAGGTGTTAACACAACAACGCTGTCCAGATTTGGACAGATTCAGAGTTGTGACTTTAAAAATTCATAACTGAAGATTCAGACATCCAAACAAAGTGATCTTAGACTTTCTGGAAAGCTAATTAAATGTTCTACAAATTATTTATAAATATCACTGGCTGGTTTAACATGTATCAAGGGTGAAATACACTATGAAGGCTGTGCTGTCCAGAACTGGACAGATCCAGTCTTCACACTTCAAACACATGTAACTTAATCTTCAGACCACCAAAAATAGTGATCCAAGACTTTTTGAAAATCTCAGCAAAAGCACTACATAACTTTTATAATCACCAAGAAGTGATTCCATGTTTAACTAAATCAAACAATACAATTTTCGAAATCTGTTCTGTTAGTGGACAGAACACAACAACCATTTTGTAAAATTCATAACTCTTAAACTATCAGGCCTGTGTTTATGAAATTTTAACACAAGCAAGATCAGAAAAGCATCTACAACTTTCTTATAATGACCGTGAACAGATTGTAACATTAAATTAGGCAAACAATGCAGTTTCTGAAATCTGTACAGAATTTGGACAGATTCAGTTACTGAATTTGTAAAAATCCTAACTCCTAAACCTTCAGACCTATGGCTGTCAAATTTTAACACCAGCAAGATAATAAAGTTATCTACCACTTTTCTATAGCACCTAT
This sequence comes from Zea mays, assembly GCF_902167145.1. Taxonomy (NCBI): domain Eukaryota; kingdom Viridiplantae; phylum Streptophyta; class Magnoliopsida; order Poales; family Poaceae; genus Zea; species Zea mays. Next base: position 18,926,001 of record NC_050104.1, read on the forward strand.
CTACAGAAAACACAATTTGGGTCATCAAACATACAGCACACCGAAAACAGTACGTGCAGTCCAAAACAGCAATCAATACATTTCAGCTTCTATACAATTCAAGAATTGCCGCGTTCTAGAGACTTGAATTACTCTAACGGTTTACTACTTATTCGAGTTAAGACAATCAATTAGAACCAACAAGTCGACTTGCAAATTTTATTCAAGTCATTTAGGGCACTAAAATTACCACATTCATTTAACAAACACATTCACCACGTAAATAGCGTCATCACACATGACCTCGACTTAATCGGAGAGAAGGCGATGACTACTTCGAGATGTCACCACCTCTTTACAGTCCAATCCATATTAACTACATCGATCGAACCTCATATCGTGCAACTCTTATAATTTACTACCTCAGATACAACCATAGCACGGCATGCACTTGAGACTCTTGTTCAAGTTAACGCAATTACTACTACAGCGTACTTCGACATACACGTCCAGCAACACAGTGCTCAACAAACCCACACTTCCAATCTACTTATCACATCCATCCAAACTTCTAATTGAGTAAGACCTACACCTCCTTGTCACGAGTGCAACCATACACTATGTGCGACGTGAAAATTAATGAACGCCTAATGGGTATTGACTCGACTTATAAACATAGGGAAGCAGTGACTACTTTGGCATGTCACCACCTCAACTCACACGCAAAATTATTCTTAATTGGAATGACCAATTTGAATGACTGTTCCTCCAATTATTCTTATTAATCCACATGCCTAGATAAGCATAATTTCAACTCGAATTGCCCATATTTTTAAATTTCGACATAAGCTTGACTATTGGCTAACGTCGTGACTATTTTCTAATTACCAACATACACCAACTTTCACCATTTTCGGATACTCGTACGACAAGCAGTTATTCTAAGACATCACAAGTACATTCACCCCATCCGTAAAACACCAGCACATTTCCGAAAATTCCCCGAGACTACGACGACAATGCATCGATCCGCCATACAACAAAAATCATGACGCTGCCGATAGGTGCTATCAACTAATCGTTTAAAAATATTGAACTTACTTCTCGCTTGCCACTACATCACCCTTTAGTCACACGACCATCGGGAGCATTCTTCACACGGTTATACGACAGCAACCTAAACGTTGTGTTAACAAGACATACATATTTCTTTGTTGCGAGTATAACCATATTACGGCATATACCCGCACACCTCAATCAAATATCTTACGCCACCACTACTAAAATACACCACGACACCACACACATACGTGCACTAATTCAATCCTCACCTCCCTTGCATTTGCAGACTTACTCATCACGTAAAATAAGCACGACACATTTATTTACCAAAACATGAATGCGGCCTGGCCACGGTGTATAAACAAAACATTTTATACCCACACATAATTAAACACCCATGTACATCACATCGACCAAAACATAATTAGACAAACTACAAATCGCACGCATCAAACAACCTCTTGTTCTCTAACCGCAAATGTGCTCCTACCAAAATATAAAAACATCCGAGTTCTTGTTCTACTTCATTTTCTTCTATATACGTATTCATTCATACAATTATAATTTCACGCACATATTCACACACACACGTCATCGACCAACCACATAAATAAAACAAGTCGCCAATCATTTAAAGCGAGCAACCTGGCTGAAATCCGATCGGAGTTGCACATGCATGCCCTCAGACGGGGCTCTTTGCCGACGAGCGACGCGCGAGGCGTGATGACGACACGGCTGCGAGCACGACATAGTTTATTACACGATTTGCTGGTGCGGCCATTAAATCGAACACACAAAAAAAACGCAGGACAGCTAGTAGCTCACCGAGGGTGTTGCTCGCTGCACAGATCGGTTGACGCCGCACGTGGAGGGACGAGCACAGGGGTGGATGGCGGCCAAATGGGGGGGCTCACGGCCATGGGGAAATGGAGCTGCGCAGGGACTGCTGCTGGGAGGAAGATGAACAGGGCACTGGGAAAACTCTGGGCGTCCATGGGAGAGAGGGCGCTGCGTAGGGCTGCTGCTCGGCCATGGAAAAAAATGGCAGGGGAGGGTTGGCGCCCTGGCCAGCCAAGCGCCATGAGAAGAGGAGCTCGGCTTCCTGCGCTGAACAGAGAGCAGGGGAAAAAGGGGAGCCGCGCCATGGATAAGAGCTCGGCAGCCATGGAGCTATGCTCAGCAATGGAGGCTGCGGCCCCCTGCGCTGGCGTGAAACAGGGGCGCCATGGACGCCAGGGAGGGGCGCCGAGTTGGGGAAACCCCCCCTGCGCGCGGGCTGCAACAGTGGAGTGCTCGGCCTTGGTCGAGCTCCAAGCGAGGGAGCCTAGGGAGCTCCATGCGTGCTCTCCCTGCTGGGTTCCGAGGGGAGCAAAGAACCGACCATGGTGAAGAGGGGGAGGAGGGGATGTCGACCCCCATGGCTGGTGGCGATAGGAATGGAAGCTAGGGTGGTCGGCTTGAGGAAAGGGGAGGAGAGATGGACGCCATGGCTGCTGGCTTGCTCCCTGCGGCTGCTGTATAGGAGGAATGGTGCCATGGATATGAGCTGGAGACGCCTGCTCCAAGGGGCTCGGCCAGCGCCCAAGCAGAGAGGTGAAGGCGCCATGTACAGGGAACGTCGGCAGAGGAAGGAAGAAGACAGCGTGGGGGAGAAGGAGGCTGTTGGTGGCGGCTGGAAAAATGATAGGGGTGGGAGTGGAAAATGTCCAAGTGAGCACCCCTATTTATAGAAGCAGCCCTAGGGTTAGGGTTCTTTAGTGGGCCTAGTGGGCTGGGCTAGATTTGGCCCAAATACGCCAAACGGGCTGCGATAAGTATTTTCCGGAATAAAATGTTCCCGCGGAATTTGTCTGTACACAGAACAGAGCGAAATAGATTTCGGCGAACAGACGATTGAGCAATTAATTCGGCCGAGAGTCTAATTAGATTTCGCTCGAAAATAATTCCCTACGCATGATTCGAAAATAAATCGCCTTGAAATATGACCGGCTTTCGGATTTTTGATTGAAAGAGACAAACCGCGACATTTAAAAATCGTCGCCGATGTTGATTTTTAAATCGGGATCGAACATAGAGGTATGAAGTCGAGTCGGATAAGAATTAATTAGAGGGCGACATACTGAGTATCCCGTTGGAGAATACGGACCCGGATAGAATAGTCGAACATAGATCGAAGTTTTGAGGAATTAGATTCGGGCTCAGATCAGATAACAGTCGTCGAGAGTTTGATTTAAAGAGCTTCAGACGGAATTTATAATTCGAGAATGATCTTCGAGTCTGCATTAGTTCCGAGAATTAAAAGTTTTAACACGCTCCAAAATTGGCTGTTTCTCGCGATCGATTAACTCCGAATTCCGTGAACTTCCAAGAGAAAGCCTGATAGACAGAGATAGACACGATCGAGAAATAGAAATTTTCACTGAGCATTCGCGTTAGGGACAAATCTCCCGACATAACACGAAACTGACACCTGGGGTGTCACAGCCTTCCCCCCTTAAAAAGAATCTCGTCCCGAGATTCGAATGAGGATCTTCAAGGGTGGAGAAGCATGTAACTTCCAGGCTGGAGATAGATGCAACTTTATGAGATGGGATCTGACAAGATACTAAAGATAGATTTGGATAGAATATCGCGGCTTATCGAGACAAAATGCAGCGATCACTTTGAGAGGATGTTCACACAAGAGAGCACATCGGTATAGTCCCATAATGGATCACGACTATTAACTGCGACACCAGCGCGTGCCGAGCAGCTCAACCATATGTGCACCATAGTAGGCTCTCGGTCTCGTCGCGGCACCATCAGTCGTTAGTCGTAACACCATTACCAAACGCAACCAATGAGAAATCACATAGCACAGATAGATGGAGCCCATGAGAGTATGGCTCAGAAAATAAGAATGTGATCAGAATTGAAGTAGAGGCTGCCGACAAAAGAGCATCACATGAGAATTTTCTTTAACTTGGAGAACTGTTTTATGATCAATATGGAGATTATCAGATCAGATATTAGCACGAGATTTGATATGAGGATGAACCGACCATGAGATTAAAATAGATTGTTGAGCTTTTAGAGACATGAGAGAACCAAAGATAACAGCATAATCCATTGAACCAAATGGATACACTACTTAGAGATAAAATCGATAAAACAACTTCATGATCCTCGGGGGAGGGGTTTGAGAATGATCAAAAATGAGAGATTTAGGCGAGATCAACATCCAATACATGAGAACAGGTTATAGCAGATAACCAGATAATAGGCAGAATCATTAAAGGATCCGGAGATTTGGATGATAAGGCCACAACATGATTCACAAGGAAAATGATTACCAGATTCGGACAAAGGAGAGGTAGGCGAACAGGATCAGCTAGGATGATCAACAGAAATGCTATGAAGTTTTAGGGGCAAGGATTTATGGGAAGAAACATGGCCTTGATAGGGTTTGTGCAACTAGACACTAGCAATAAATTTTTTTTTGACACAACAAGTGCACAAGGAAGTTTTTAGTTTGGCTAGCGGTTAAGCTATGGGGGTCTACAAGTTGTGCAGGTTTAACTTCAAAGGTAAAACACACAAGGGCTAGAAACACCAAAACAAGCACGTGATTTGATTTTTTTTAAAGGGTTTCACTAGGGAACCACTAGATTATTTGGGGAAGGGGGTCTTTTCATGAGCAGGACAGACAACATTTTTTTTGGTTAGAGGCAAAATGGACTGAACAGTTATCGTACCTTCTAGAAAGCAAGGCAAGAGAAACACATATCACGACCTAGTCAAGACTTACCAATCCGATACAAGGTAAAGCATTTCTTATAGTTCCTAACATAGCAGTACATCACATTATTCACAAGTTCTTATTATTGGAATAAAGGTGAGAGAAGCATGTTGATGCGCAAAAGACAATTATGATGCGACAATCATGATGCATGCTCAATCTAGTCGGCTTCTCAGACCTAACTAATTTTTCGGATGCTTCTATAACATCCTTCATAATAGTAGTAGTAGCCTTTATGGCCTAAATAACTAGCCACCTAGCTACCCATCTATTTCCTAAGGCTTCACGTTCTAAGTCTATCCTGATCGTCCTGACGATCTATCCAACATTGGTTTCTAGCAAGTTTTACTTTAGAAAAGGTTGGAATCATGACTTATTGACTTCTCTGTACTGGTATTCGCTCCGATACCAGCTGTGGCGGAACCGCCCGAATTATTCCAGCTTAAGTGCCCAAGTCGCTCCCTTAAGGGCAGCAACACACTTAAACAGGAATAACCCGTCAGTCCCTCGGATCTAGTCCGATAAAGCCACTTACCAGGATCGAATACCACTAGCTCACACGAAGGTGAGGCACAGAGAAATACAATAAAACATAATACCACAAAATTAATAAGTATAATTAGTGATTACATTATCGGAGTTTCAGAAATAATAATCATAAGTTTTAATGCAGCGGAAATAACTAACGGAGAAAACCGAGTAACATGGCGAAGCCTGGCCACGCTACTCCTCCTGGTCCTCTCCTGCGGAAGCAGTAATCCACTCGACCATCTATCCCGGTGGCAGGGATGGAGGCCAAGTCACACCATCAACCAATCATCCTAAGGAGTACCTGCAAAAATTGTGCCACAAGCAAGGCTGAGTATACTAATACTCAGCTAGACTTACCCGGTGTGAGGAGTCTACTCCTCTACCTCTAGACATGCAGTTGTTTGGCTGAGGGGTTTGGTTGCCAAAAGCACTAGCTGAGTCTAAAATCATGTTTTAGCTTTTCAAGTTTTAGTATGATCCTTTTTAAACTAGATGAGTACCTAGCTACTCATACATGATATCAAACATTTTTAAGCAATCAACCTTTTTGTCAGTCAACTCATTTCCACTTATTACTCAATGTAGCAGCATGGATCAAGCAGTCTCATTAGCTGCGAGAAGCAGACGATTCGAATCGAGTTTTTAAACCTTGCAAGGTAAACCTAAACACACGACATGTAGGGGCACTTCGTCCCCACACACATTAACCGTCCCCATCGATTCCCTGGCAACAGAAAGGGGCTCACCGCCTTGGCGTACAATGCCTCACTGACCCCGACTGCCGTCGTGCAGTGACCGCACTTGTACCCACCATAACCGGAATGGGAGACCACGTCTCAGGTCACGTGAGGAGGGCAATCTGCGGGCAGGTTCACTCAGGTACTAGGCTTACCGATTTACCATATTTCTCGGTATGTGTTTAGTACTTTCAAACGCTTGACTCACGGTACCACACCTTAATCCTTATTCCAATTTTTATCCCGTGGACAACCAATCCCCATGGATTGTTGTCCACAACCAGCCTCATTATGAGAAGAAAGTGGATACAACCAATTTCCTGACCTTGCGCGAGTGCTAGAAAAATCACTCGACTTCTACCGAGATCCTAATTAAATAAGCAGCTACTCGACCTAGCATACTAGTATTCATCTCAACAAGGAATCCTGAGTTCATGCAACTAGGGTTTCAGTCAACTCCTACACTTAAGTGCACAGTACAAGCCTACAAACATTAAGTGCAGTAAAATAGCATATATAAACGGTTATGCATAAACCGGGGCTTGCCTTTAATTTAACACTTAGAGAGTGTTTGCTGGGGGAGGTACTCGCTTGGCGAGCATCCACTGGTTACGTCCATCCTTCCTTGGGTCGTCCACTGACTGCATCTTGTGGGTGGCACCACATCACTTGCACGATCAGCATCTCTCGGTCATAAATGAGATGCAAGATGCATATGGATGAATATAATGAAAGTAGCACAAAGTAGCACAAGATATACAAAGACACGGTGGCGAACCAAACATTAAATTGTAAGACATTGCAACAACTATACGCAAGCGCTAGCTAGTCGTACGTTATCGACCTTCATCATTAACACCATTAAAAAGACGACAACGTTTTAGATACTTACGCAACACAAATATGACATTACAATCAACTAAAGAAAGAAACATATAAAACATGACACATATGTTATGTCACGCTTAGCCGTGGCAAGTCTACATTAATTAGGAGCTCACCACACATTTTTAGCAAAAAGGGTGAACCAAACAATCAAATGAGTACATGCAGATTTTTAGGACAGCAATACAGCAGTTACTAGTTTTAATCATATCTCTTCAATTATTAATCCAAAAATATTAAACTAGGACTTTCTGGAAAGCTTAAAAGGTGAAGTACAACTTTGGTATTTTGACCTCAACACGATTCAACACTTAGCAAGGTCAAAAGGTGTTAACACAACAACGCTGTCCAGATTTGGACAGATTCAGAGTTGTGACTTTAAAAATTCATAACTGAAGATTCAGACATCCAAACAAAGTGATCTTAGACTTTCTGGAAAGCTAATTAAATGTTCTACAAATTATTTATAAACATCACTGGCTGGTTTAACATGTATCAAGGGTGAAATACACTATGAAGGCTGTGCTGTCCAGAACTGGACAGATCCAGTCTTCACACTTCAAACACATGTAACTTAATCTTCAGACCACCAAAAATAGTGATCCAAGACTTTTTGAAAATCTCAGCAAAAGCACTACATAACTTTTATAATCACCAAGAAGTGATTCCATGTTTAACTAAATCAAACAATACAATTTTCGAAATCTGTTCTGTTAGTGGACAGAACACAACAACCATTTTGTAAAATTCATAACTCTTAAACTATCAGGCCTGTGTTTATGAAATTTTAACACAAGCAAGATCAGAAAAGCATCTACAACTTTCTTATAATGACCGTGAACAGATTGTAACATTAAATTAGGCAAACAATGCAGTTTATGAAATCTGTACAGAATTTGGACAGATTCAGTTACTGAATTTGTAAAAATCCTAACTCCTAAACCTTCAGACCTATGGCTGTCAAATTTTAACACCAGCAAGATAATAAAGTTATCTACCACTTTTCTATAGCACCTATCTACAGAAAACACAATTTGGGTCATCAAACATACAGCACACCGAAAACAGTACGTGCAGTCCAAAACAGCAATCAATACATTTCAGCTTCTATACAATTCAAGAATTGCCGCGTTCTAGAGACTTGAATTACTCTAACGGTTTACTACTTATTCGAGTTAAGACAATCAATTAGAACCAACAAGTCGACTTGCAAATTTTATTCAAGTCATTTAGGGCACTAAAATTACCACATTCATTTAACAAACACATTCACCACGTAAATAGCGTCATCACACATGACCTCGACTTAATCGGAGAGAAGGCGATGACTACTTCGAGATGTCACCACCTCTTTACAGTCCAATCCATATTAACTACATCGATCGAACCTCATATCGTGCAACTCTTATAATTTACTACCTCAGATACAACCATAGCACGACATGCACTTGAGACTCTTGTTCAAGTTAACGCAATTACTACTACAGCGTACTTCGACATACACGTCCAGCAACACAGTGCTCAACAAACCCACACTTCCAATCTACTTATCACATCCATCCAAACTTCTAATTGAGTAAGACCTACACCTCCTTGTCACGAGTGCAACCATACACTATGTGCGACGTGAAAATTAATGAACGCCTAATGGGTATTGACTCGACTTATAAACATAGGGAAGCAGTGACTACTTTGGCATGTCACCACCTCAACTCACACGCAAAATTATTCTTAATTGGAATGACCAATTTGAATGACTGTTCCTCCAATTATTCTTATTAATCCACATGCCTAGATAAGCATAATTTTAACTCGAATTGCCCATATTTTTAAATTTCGACATAAGCTTGGCTATTGGCTAACGTCGTGACTATTTTCTAATTACCAACATACACCAACTTTCACCATTTTCGGATACTCGTACGACACGCAGTTATTCTAAGACATCACAAGTACATTCACCCCATCCGTAAAACACCAGCACATTTCCGAAAATTCCCCGAGACTACGACGACAATGCATCGATCCGCCATACAACAAAAATCATGACGCTGCCGATAGGTGCTATCAACTAATCGTTTAAAAATATTGAACTTACTTCTCGCTTGCCACTACATCACCCTTTAGTCACACGACCATCGGGAGCATTCTTCACACGGTTATACGACAGCAACCTAAACGTTGTGTTAACAAGACATACATATTTCTTTGTTGCGAGTATAACCATATTACGGCATATACCCGCACACCTCAATCAAATATCTTACGCCACCACTACTAAAATACACCACGACACCACACACATACGTGCACTAATTCAATCCTCACCTCCCTTGCATTTGCAGACTTACTCATCACGTAAAATAAGCACGACACATTTATTTACCAAAACATGAATGCGGCCTGGCCACGGTGTATAAACAAAACATTTTATACCCACACATAATTAAACACCCATGTACATCACATCGACCAAAACATAATTAGACAAACTACAAATCGCACGCATCAAACAACCTCTTGTTCTCTAACCGCAAATGTGCTCCTACCAAAATATAAAAACATCCGAGTTCTTGTTCTACTTCATTTTCTTCTATATACGTATTCATTCATACAATTATAATTTCACGCACATATTCACACACACACGTCATCGACCAACCACATAAATAAAACAAGTCGCCAATCATTTAAAGCGAGCAACCTGGCTGAAATCCGATCGGAGTTGCACATGCATGCCCTCAGACGGGGCTCTTTGCCGACGAGCGACGCGCGAGGCGTGATGACGACACGGCTGCGAGCACGACACAGTTTATTACACGATTTGCTGGTGCGGCCATTAAATCGAACACACAAAAAAAAACGCAGGACAGCTAGTAGCTCACCGAGGGTGTTGCTCGCTGCACAGATCGGTTGACGCCGCACGTGGAGGGACGAGCACAGGGGTGGATGGCGGCCAAATGGGGGGGCTCACGGCCATGGGGAAATGGAGCTGCGCAGGGACTGCTGCTGGGAGGAAGATGAACAGGGCACTGGGAAAACTCTGGGCGTCCATGGGAGAGAGGGCGCTGCGTAGGGCTGCTGCTCGGCCATGGAAAAAATGGCAGGGGAGGGTTGGCGCCCTGGCCAGCCAAGCGCCATGAGAAGAGGAGCTCGGCTTCCTGCGCTGAACAGAGAGCAGGGGAAAAAGGGGAGCCGCGCCATGGATAAGAGCTCGGCAGCCATGGAGCTATGCTCAGCAATGGAGGCTGCGGCCCCCTGCGCTGGCGTGAAACAGGGGCGCCATGGACGCCAGGGAGGGGCGCCGAGTTGGGGAAACCCCCCCTGCGCGCGGGCTGCAACAGTGGAGTGCTCGGCCTTGGTCGAGCTCCAAGCGAGGGAGCCTAGGGAGCTCCATGCGTGCTCTCCCTGCTGGGTTCCGAGGGGAGCAAAGAACCGACCATGGTGAAGAGGGGGAGGAGGGGATGTCGACCCCCATGGCTGGTGGCGAGAGGAATGGAAGCTAGGGTGGTCGGCTTGAGGAAAGGGGAGGAGAGATGGACGCCATGGCTGCTGGCTTGCTCCCTGCGGCTGCTGTATAGGAGGAATGGTGCCATGGATATGAGCTGGAGACGCCTGCTCCAAGGGGCTCGGCCGGCGCCCAAGCAGAGAGGTGAAGGCGCCATGTACAGGGAACGTCGGTAGAGGAAGGAAGAAGACAGCGTGGGGGAGAAGGAGGCTGTTGGTGGCGGCTGGAAAAATGATAAGGGTGGGAGTGGAAAATGTCCAAGTGAGCACCCCTATTTATAGAAGCAGCCCTAGGGTTAGGGTTCTTTAGTGGGCCTAGTGGGCTGGGCTAGATTTGGCCCAAATACGCCAAACGGGCTGCGATAAGTATTTTCCGGAATAAAATGTTCCCGCGGAATTTGTCTGTACACAGAACAGAGCGAAATAGATTTCGGCGAACAGACGATTGAGCAATTAATTCGGCCGAGAGTCTAATTAGATTTCGCTCGAAAATAATTCCCTACGCATGATTCGAAAATAAATCACCTCGAAATATGACCGGCTTTCGGATTTTTGATTGAAAGAGACAAACCGCGACATTTAAAAATCGTCGCCGATGTTGATTTTTAAATCGGGATCGAACATAGAGGTATGAAGTCGAGTCGGATAAGAATTAATTAGAGGGCGACATACTGAGTATCCCGTTGGAGAATACGGACCCGGATAGAATAGTCGAACATAGATCGAAGTTTCGAGGAATTAGATTCGGGCTCAGATCAGATAACAGTCGTCGAGAGTTTGATTTAAAGAGCTTCAGACGGAATTTATAATTCGAGAATGATCTTCGAGTCTGCATTAGTTCCGAGAATTAAAAGTTTTAACATGCTCCAAAATTGGCTGTTTCTCGCGATCGATTAACTCCGAATTCGGTGAACTTCCAAGAGAAAGCCTGATAGACAGAGATAGACACGATCGAGAAATAGAAATTTTCACTGAGCATTCGCGTTAGGGACAAATCTCCCGACATAACACGAAACTGACACCTGGGGTGTCACAAAGCTCACTCGGTCTAAGTGACCGTTTGAGAGAGGGAAAGGGTTGAAAGAGACCCGGTCTTTGTGACCACCTCAACGGGGAGTAGGTTTGCAAGAACCGAACCTCGGTAAAACAAATCTTCGTGTCTCACTCTTTATTTGCTTACGATTTGTTTTGCGCCCTCTCTCTCGGACTCGTTTATATTTCTAACGCTAACCCGGCTTGTAGTTGTGCTTAAGTTTATAAATTTCAGATTCGCCCTATTCACCCCCCTCTAGGCGACTTTCAATTGGTATCAGAGCCTGGTGCTTCATTAGAGCCTAACCGCTCGAAGTGATGTCGGGAGCATCCGCCAAGAGGGAGATCGGGACCGGCGAGAAGCCCGCCACAAGCCATGGGAAGGCTTCATCCGGGGAATCCTCCAACAAGGTGAAAGGATCCCCTTCACACAACAAGTCGCGTCGGAGCGGTGACAAGAAGAAGAAGATGAGGAAGGTGGTCTACTACGAGATCGAATCTTCGTCACCACCCACCTCCGGCTCTGACACGTCATCCGTAACTTCTAAGCGCCATGAGCGCAAGAAGTTTAGTAAGATTCCCCTATGCTACCCTCGCATTTCCAAATGTACTCCATTACTTTCCGTCCCATTAGGCAAACCACCTATGTTTGATGGTGAAGATTATAATATGTGGAGTGATAAAATGAGGCATCATCTAACCTCACTCCACACTAGCATTTGGGATGTTGTTGAGATTGGAGTACAGGTACCATCACCGGGGGATGAAGACTATGATTCGGACGACGTCGCCCAAATCCGGCACTTCAACTCCCAAGCCACCACTATACTCCTCGCCTCTCTAAGTCGAGAGGAGTATAACAAGGTGCAAGGGTTAAAAAGCGCCAAGGAGATTTGGGACGTGCTCAAGACCGCGCACGAAGGAGATGAGGTGACCAAAATCACCAAGCGGGAGACGATCGAGGGGGAGCTCGGTCGCTTCTGACTCAACCAAGGCGAGGACCCTCAAGCAATGTACAACCGGCTCAAGACCTTGGTGAACCAAGTGCGCAACCTCAGGAGCACAAAATGGGATGACCATGAAATGGTCAAGGTTATTCTGAGATCACTCGTTTTTTTAACCCTACGCAAGTTCAATTAATTCGTGGTAATCCTAGATATACACTAATGTCTCCCGAGGAAGTAATAGGAAACTTTGTGAGCTTTGAGTTGATGATCAAAAGCTTAAAGAAAATTATCGAGCACGACGGCCCCTCCACGCCCGAAGCACAACCGGTCGCATTCAAGGCGACGGAGGAGAAGAAGGAGGAATCTACATCAAGTAGACTACCCATCGACGCCTCCAAGCTCGACAACGAGGAAATGGCGCTCATCATCAAGAGCTTCCGCCAAATCCTCAAGCAAAGGAGGGGGAAGGATTACAAGCCCCGCTCCAAGAAAGTTTGCTACAAGTGTGGTAAGCCCGATCATTTTATTGCAAAATGTCCATTTTCTAGTGATAGTGACAGAGGCGACGACAAGAAGGGAAAGAGGAGAGAAAAGAAGAGGTACCACAAGAAGAGGGGCGGCGATGCCCATGTGTGCCGCGAATGGGACTCCGATGAGAGCTCCAGCGACTCCTCCACCAACGAGGAGGCCGCCAACATCGTCGTCACCAAAGGGCTCCTCTTCCCCAACGTCGGCCACAAGTGTCTCATGGCAAAGGACGGCAAAAGGAAGAAGGTAAAATCGAGATCTTCCACTAAATATGCTTCCTCTAGTGATGAAGATAATTCTAGTGAAAATGAGGAGGATAACTTGCGCACCCTTTTTGCCAACCTAAACATGCAACAAAAAGAAAAACTAAATGAATTAATTAGTGCTATTCATGAGAAGGATGAACTCTTGGACACCCAAGAGGACTTCCTAATATAGGAAAATAAGAAGCATGTTAAGGTTAAAAATGCTTATGCTCTAGAAGTAGAAAAATGTGAAAACTATCTAATGAGCTAAACACTTGTCATGATGTTATTACCAACCTTAGAAATGAGAATGCTAGTTTAATTGCTAAGGTTGATTCAAATGTATGTGATGATTTAATTTCCGATCTTAGAAATGATAATGCTAATTTGCTTGCTAAGATTGAAAAGTTGAATGATTCACTTGCTAGCCTTAGGATTGAAAATGAAAAATTGATTGCCAAGGCTAAAGAATTAGATGTTTGCAATTCCAATCTTAGAGATAAGAATGATATTCTACGTGCTAAGATTGTTGAACTTAATTCTTGCAAACCCTCTACATCTACCATTGAGCATGTTACTATTTGCACTAGATGTAGAGATGTTAATATTGATGCTATTCATGATCACATGACTTTAATTAAACAACAAAATGATCATATAGCAAAATTAGATGCTAAAATTGCCGAGCATGAGATAGATAATGAAAAATTTAAATTTGCTCGTAGTATGCTTTATAGTGGGAGACGCCCTGGCATCAAGGATGGCATTGGCTTCCAAAAGGGAGACAATGTCAAACTTAATGCCCCTCCTAAAAGATTGTCTAATTTTGTTAAGGGCAAGGCTCCCATGCCTCAGGATAACGAGGGTTACATTTTGTACCCTGCCGGTTATCGCGATCATAAAATTAGGAGAATTCACTCTAGGAAATCTCACTCTGGCCCTAATCATGCTTTTATGTATAAGGGTGAGACATCTAGCTCTAGGCAATCAACCCATGAAAAATTGTCTAAGAAGAAAACTCCTACTGCATCAAATAATCATAACATTTCATTTAAAACTTTTGATGCATCTTATGTGCTAACCAACAAATCAGGCAAGGTAGTTGCCAAGTATGTTGGGGACAAACACAAGGGCACCAAGACTTGTGTTTGGGTACCCAAAGTTCTTGTATCTAATGTCAAAGGACCCAAAACCGTTTGGGTACCTAAAATCAAGAACTAAATTTGTTTTGTAGGTTTATGCATCCGGGGGCTCAAGTTGGATCATCGACAGCGGGTGCACAAACCATATGACAGGGGAGAAGAAAATGTTCTCCTCCTATGAGAAAAACCAAGATCCCCAAAGAGCTATCACATTCGGGGATGGAAATCAAGGTTTGGTCAAAGGCTTGGGTAAAATTGCTATATCACCTGACCATTCCATTTCCAATGTTTTTCTTGTAGATTCTTTAGATTACAACTTGCTTTCAGTTTCGCAATTGTGTAAAATGGGTTACAACTGTCTTTTTACGGATACAGGTGTTACTGTCTTTAGAAGAAGTGATGATTCAATAGCATTTAAGGGTGTGTTAGAGGGTCAGCTATACTTAGTAGATTTTGATAGAGCTGAACTCGACACTTGCTTAATTGCTAAGACTAACATGGGCTGGCTCTGGCATCGTCGACTAGCACATGTTGGAATGAAGAATCTTCACAAGCTTCTAAAGGGAGAACACATTTTGGGACTAACAGATGTTCATTTTGAGAAAGACAGGATTTGTAGCGCATGTCAGGCAGGGAAGCAAGTTGGTGTTCATCATCCACACAAGAACATCATGACGACTAACAGGCCACTCGAGCTCCTACACATGGACCTATTTGGCCCAATTGCTTACATAAGCATCGGCGGGAGTAAGTACTGTCTAGTTATTGTGGATGACTATTCTCGCTTCACTTGGGTGTTCTTTTTGCAGGAAAAATCTCATACCCAAGAGACCTTAAAGGGATTCTTGAGACGGGCTCAAAACAAGTTCGGCTTAAGGATCAAGAAAATTAGAAGCGACAACGGGACGGAGTTCAAGAACTCTTAAATCGAAGGCTTTCTTGAGGAGGAGGGCATCAAGCATGAGTTCTCTTCTCCCTACACGCCACAACAAAATGGTGTAGTGGAGAGGAAGAATCGAACTCTATTGGATATGGCAAGAACCATGCTTGATGAGTACAAGACTTCGGATCGGTTTTGGGCCGAAGCGGTCAACACCGCTTGCTACGCCATCAACCGGTTGTATCTACATCGAATCCTCAAGAAGACATCATATGAACTCCTAACCGGTAAAAAGCCCAATGTTTCATATTTTATAGTCTTTGGTAGCAAATGTTTCATTCTTGTTAAAAGAGGTAGAAAATCCAAATTTGCTCCTAAGGCTGTAGAAGGCTTTTTACTAGGATATGATTCAAACACAAGGGCATATAGAGTCTTTAACAAGTCCTCTGGGCTAGTTGAAGTTTCTTGTGACATTGTGTTTGATGAGACTAACGGCTCTCAAGTAGAGCAAGTTGATCTTGATGAGATAGGTGATGAAGAGGCTCTGTGCGTCGCGCTAAGGAACATGTCCATTGGGGATGTGTGTCCTAAGGAAACCGAACAGCCACCACATGCACAAGATCAACCATCTTCCTCTATGCAAGCATCTCTACCAACTCAAGATGAGGATGGGGCTCAAAATGATGAAGGAAAAGATCAAGAGGATGAGCCACCTCAAGAGGAGAGCAATGATCAAGGGGGAGATACCCATGATCAAGATAAGGAAGATGAACAAGTTCCAAGACCGCCACACCCAAGAGTCCACCAAGCAATCCAACGAGATCACCCCGTGAACACCATCCTCGGCGATATTCAAAAGGGGGTAAGTACTCGATCTCGTGTTGCTCATTTTTGTGAACACTACTCTTTTGTTTCCTCTATTGAGCCACACAGGATAGAGGAAGCACTTCAAGATTCGGATTGGGTGGTGGCAATGCAAGAGGAGCTCAACAACTTCACTAGGAACGAGGTATGGCATTTAGTTCCACGTCCTAACCAAAATGTTGTAGGAACCAAGTGGGTTTTCCGCAACAAGCAAGATGAGCATGGTGTGGTGACAAGGAACAAAGCCCGACTTGTGGCCAAAGGATATTCACAAGTCGAAGGTTTGGAATTCGGCGAAACCTATGCACCCGTAGCTAGGCTAGAATCAATTCGCATTTTACTTGCCTATGCTACTTACCATGGCTTCAAGCTTTATCAAATGGACGTGAAAAGTGCCTTCCTCAATGGACCAATCAAGGAAGAGGTCTATGTTGAGCAACCTCCCGGCTTTGAAGATAGTGAGTACCCTAACCATGTATATAAACTCTCTAAGGCGCTTTATGGGCTCAAGCAAGCCCCAAGAGCATGGTATGAATGCCTAAGAGATTTCCTTATCACTAATGGCTTCAAAATCAGAAAAGTCGATCCTACTTTATTTACTAAAACTCTTGAAAATGATTTGTTCGTATGCCAAATTTATGTTGATATTATATTTGGGTCTACTAACGAATCTACATGTGAAGAATTTAGTAGGATCATGACACAAAAATTCGAGATGTCGATGATGGGGGAGTTGAAGTACTTCTTGGGATTTCAAGTGAGGCAACTCCAAGAGGGCACCTTCATTAGCCAAACGAAGTATATTCAAGACATTCTAAACAAGTTTGGGATGAAGGAAGCCAAGCCCATCAAGACACCCATGGGAACCAATGGGCATCTCGACCTCGACACGGGAGGTAAATCCGTAGATCAAAAGGTATACCGGTCGATGATAGGTTCCTTACTCTATTTATGTGCTTCACGACCGGATATTATGCTTTCCGTATGCATGTGTGCAAGATTCCAAGCCGACCCTAAGGAAGCTCACCTTACGGCCGTAAAACGAATCTTGAGATATTTAGTTTATACTCCTAAGTTTGGTCTTTGGTACCCTCGGGGATCCACATTTGATTTAATTGGTTATTCGGATGCCGATTGGGCAGGGTGTAAAATTAATAGAAAGATCACATCGGGGACTTGCCAGTTCTTGGGAAGATCTCTGGTGTCTTGGGCTTCAAAGAAGCAAAATTCCATAGCTCTTTCTACCGCCGAAGCCGAGTATATTGCCGCAAGCCATTGTTGCGCGCAATTACTTTGGATGAGGCAAACCCTTAGGGACTACGATTACAAATTAACCAAAGTTCCTCTTCTATGTGATAATGAGAGTGCAATCCGCATGGCGGATAATCCTGTTGAACATAGCCGCACTAAACACATAGCCATTCGGTATCATTTCTTAAGGGATCACCAACAAAAGGGAGATATCGAGATTGCATATATTAACACCAAGGAACAATTAGTCGATATCTTTACCAAGCCACTAGATGAACAAACCTTTAACAAACTTAGGCATGAGCTAAATATTCTTGATTCTAGGAATTTCTTTTGATGTCTTGCACACATAGCTCATTAATATACCTTTGATCATATCTCTTTTATATGCTATGACTAATGTGTTTTCAAGTGAATTTCAAACCAAGTCATAGATTGAAAGGTATTTGGAGTCTTCGGCGAAGACAAAGGCTTCCACTCCACTCCATCGAATCACTCACCCTTCGCCGTCACTCCGAGCAACTCTCCAACTTTGGTATAATCTTCACTCATATTTTGTTCGCCAAAGGGATAGAAAGTAGTTACACAAGGGCTTATATTTCACTCAAGTATCCGTTTTTGGCGATTCATGCCAAAGCGGGAGAAAGTATTAGCCCAAAGCAAAAGGACCGCACCACCACCAATTTTCAAAATTTAAAAGGTCTTGAAATGATGAATTTTTCAATTGGTATCTTATTTTTGATAGAATTTCAAATTGGATCACTCTCTTCAAAAACTAATATCTAAAACCCTCTTGAACACTAAGAGGAGGATTTTATTGAGGGGGAGTTTTGTTTAGTCAAAGGAAATCATTTGAAACAGGGGGAGAAAATTTCAAATCTTGAAAATGCTTCTCTACTTCTTACTCATTTACCTTTGACTATTTGCAAAAACACTTTGAAAAGAATTTACAAAAGGATTTGCAAAAACAAAACATGTGGTGCAAGCGTGGTCCAAAATGTTAAAAATAAAGAAACAATCCATGCATATCTTAAAAGAATATTTATTGGTTTCATTCCAAGCAACCTTTGCACTTACATTATGCAAACTAGTTCAATTATGCACTTCTATACTTGCTTTGGTTTGTGTTGGCATCAATCACCAAAAAGGGGGAGATTGAAAAGGAATTAGGCTTACACCTTTTTCCTAATTGATTTTGGTGGTTGAATTGTCCAACACAAATAATTGGACTAACTAATTTGCTCTAGTCTATAAGTTCTACAGGTGCCAAAGGTTCACAATAAGCCAATAAAAAGACCAAGAAAGGGTTCAAACAAAGAGAGCAAAAGACAACCCAAAGGCACCCTGGTCTGGCGCACCGGACTGTCCGGTGCACCAGGGAACTCGAAGCTGAACTTGCCACCTTCGGGAAAATGGGAGGCCGCTCCGCTATAATTCACCGGACTGTCCGGTGAAGCACCGGACAGTGTCCGGTGTGCCAGCGGAGCAACGGCTACTTCGCATGCAACGGTCGACTGCAACACATTTAATGCGCGCCTGCACGCGCAGAAGGCGCACCGGACAGTCTACAGGACATGTCCGGTGCACCACCGGACAGCCTAGAGGCCCCACCTATCAGAGCTCCAACGGTCGAACCCCAACGGTCGGCTGACGTGGCTGGCACACCGGACAGTGTCCGGTGGCGCACCGGACTGTCCGGTGCGCCATGCGACAACAGCCTTCCAACGACCACATTTTGGTGGTTGGGGCTATAAATACCCCAACCACCCCATATTCAATGCATCCAAGTTTTCCACCTTCAACACATTACAAGAGCTATAGCATTCAATTCTAGACACAACCAAAGAGATCAAATCCTCTCCCAAGTCCGAAATCACTCCAAATCAAATAGTGACTAGAGAGAGCGACATTTGTGTTCATTTGAGCTCTTGCGCTTGGATTGCTTCTTTTCTTTCTCATTCTTCTTGTGATCAAACTCAATTGTAACCGAGGCAAGAGACACCAATTGTGTGGTGGTCCTTGCGGGAACTTTGTGTTCCGTTTGATTGAGAAGAGAAGCTCACTCGGTCTAAGTGACCGTTTGAGAGAGGGAAAGGGTTGAAAGAGACCCGGTCTTTGTGACCACCTCAACGGGGAGTTGGTTTGCAAGAACCGAACCTCAGTAAAACAAATCCTCGTGTCTCACTTTTTATTTGCTTGCAATTTGTTTTGCGCCCTCTCTCTCGGACTCGTTTATATTTTTAACGCTAACCCGGCTTGTAGTTGTGCTTAAGTTTATAAATTTCAGATTCACCCTATTCACCCCCCTCTAGGCGACTTTCATCGGGCGATTAGTCCCTTTCGTGAAGAGAACGGTTCTGATACCAATTGAGAGCACCTAGAGGGGGGGTGAATAGGTGATCCTGTAAAATTCAATAACTAATAGCCACAAAACTTGGTTAAGTGTTTGTATGGCTAAGTAGCGAGCTCTTGCGAACACAAGTATCACAGAAAAACAATCACAAAAGACACGTGGGTTTATCCCATGGTTCGGCAAGTATAACACTTGCCTACCTCCACGTTGTGGCGTCCCAATGGACGAGGGTTGCACTCAACCCCTTTCAAGTGATCCAATGATCAACTTGAATACCACGACTTTTCTTTGCTTATCTCTTTTCCCGTTTGCGAGGAATCTCCACAAGTTGGAGTCTCTCGCCCTTACAATAAAGATTACGGTGAAAGCATAAAAGTAAGGATGGGAAGCAACACACACAAATCTATAGCAATACACACGCACACAAGCCAAGACTTGAGCTCAAAATAAAGCACAACGAGTTCACTACAAGAACGAAGCTCAAATCACTAACACGATCGATCAAGTGCGCGGAGACGGAGTGTGGAAGACTTAGAATGCTCAAAATATGCTTAGGTGACTCCTCCATGCGCCTAGGGGTCCCTTTTATAGCCCCAAGGCAGCTAGGAGCCGTTGGAAGCCAACAAGGAAGGCAATTCTAGCCTTCTGTCGGGTGGCGCACCGGACAGTCTGGTGCACCACTGGACAAGCACTGTAGCATGTCCGGTGCGGATCTCCTTCCTAAATTGGCGTAGCCGACCGTTGCAACTCTGGGCTGGTTGGCGCACCGGACACTGTCCGGTGCACACCGGACAGTCCGGTGCCCCCAGTCGACCGTTGGCGCGGGCCACGCGTCGCCCGCGGATTGCGCGACCGACTGTTGCGCTGGTGGCCATTGGCTTACCGGACAGTCCGGTGAATTATAGCCGTACGCCGCCAAAAACTCCCGAGAGCGGCCAGTTCACCGGAAGCCAGCCTGTCGCACCGGACACTATCCGGCCAAGTCCTTTTCTTCTTCTTTTCTCTGATTCTAGCACTTAGACAAATATATTAGTACACACAAAACCAATGTACTAAGTCTAGAACCATACCTTTGCCTTGATTGTCACTTCTCTCTTTGTTTAGCACATGAGAGCTTGTTTAACTGTGGTGGACACTTAATCACCAAAACATAATAGAAATTGCCCAAAGGCACATTTCCCTTTCAATCTCCCCCTTTTTGGTGATTTATGCCAACACATTCAAAAGCAATGCATAATATGCAACATTGATTCAAATTGAAGACCAAATTGTTTTTGACTCAAATTTGGCATATTTGGATCATTTTTTGCCACCACTTGGTTTGTTTTTGCAAATCAAATTCATTTTCCTATCTCTAAGTCAAACTCACTTGTTTGGGCATAAAGAGATAATCCAAGAGTGAAAATGATCAAGATCCAAAAAAACTCCCCCTTTTTCCCATAATCATAAATTCTCCCCATAAGAGACCAAATTTTGACAATAAGAGTATTTGACAAATCAAAAGTTCTAACTCTACTATTTTCAAAATTCTCAAGTGGTAGCTGATTCATTTGCTTTGGCCTTAATTTCTCCCCCTTTGGCATTAAGCACCAAAACGGGATCATTATTGGCCCTTTAACCCCATTGCCTCACCAAAAAGTCAATTAAGAGCAAAAAAGGCAATTGGAGCTTAAGAATGAACTTGGAGGTAGTACACTAATACCGGAGTGCAGTGGAAGTCTTTGCATGGTCCAAGTTCACCTTTCCTTTTCAATTTACCTTTGAGACTACATCAAGTAAACTCAAGCACAAATGTTAGTCTCAAAGGGTCAAGTTGTAGCATTTTCCCCCCTAAATATGTGCATCATTCACACATGGACTTGTGAGGTCCAGGGATTCCTTGCACAACTTGAGCACCATAAATACACAACAAATCTCATAAATGCATAAAGTAATTTGATCAATGGAATAAAACACATGTATGCTATAAATCAATCCAAGTTACGCGAGTCTAAGACATTTAGCTCACTACGCAGCCTGCAAAAGGTTTTCCCATCTAAAGGCTTGGTAAAGATATCGACTAGCTGGTTCTCGGTGCTAACATGATACACTTTGATATCTCCCTTTTGCTGGTGGTCCCTCAAAAAGTGATGCCAGATGTCTATGTGCTTAGTGCGGCTGTGTTCAACACGATTCTCCGCCATGCGGATTGCACTCTCATTGTCACATAGGAGTGGGATTTTGCTCAGATTGTAGCCAAAGTCCCTGAGGGTTTGCCTCATCCAAAGTAGTTGCGCGCAACACTGTCCTGCGGCAACATACTCGGCCTCAGCGGTGGATAGGGCAACAGAGGTTTGTTTCTTAGAACTCCAAGACACCAGTGACCTTCCTAGGAATTGGCACGTCCCTAATGTACTCTTCCTATCAACCTTGCATCCAGCATAATCGGAGTCTGAGTATCCAATTAAGTCAAAGGTAGACCCCTTTGGATACCAGATCCTGAAGCAAGGGGTAGCAACTAAATATCTCAGAATCCGCTTAACGGCCACAAGGTGACATTCCCTTGGATCGGATTGAAATCTAGCACCCATGCATACGCTAAGCATAATATCCAGTCTACTAGCGCATAAATAAAGCAAAGAACCTATCATAGACCGGTATGCCTTTTGATCAACGGACTTACCTCCTTTGTTGAGGTCAACATGTCCGTTGGCGCCCATTGGTGTCTTTGCGGGCTTAGCGTCCTTCATCCCGAACCGCTTGAGCAAGTCTTGCGTGTACTTCATTTGGGAGATGAAGGTGTCGTCCTTGAGTTGCTTCACTTGGAACCCAAGGAAGTAGTTCAACTCACCCATCATTGACATCTCAAATTTCTGTGTCATTACCCTGCTAAACTCCTCACAAGACTTTTGGTTAGTAGAACCAAATATTATGTCATCGACATAAATTTGGCACACAAATAGGTCACCATCACAAGTCTTAGTGAAAAGAGTTGGATCGGCTTTCCCGACCTTGAAAGCATTAGCAATTAGGAAATTTCTAAGGCATTCATACCATGCTCTTGGGGCTTGCTTAAGTCCATAGAGCGCCTTAGAGAGCTTACACACATGGTCGAGGTACCGTTCATCCTCAAAGCCAGGGGGTTGCTCCATGTACACCTCCTCCTTGATTGGCCCGTTGAGGAAAGCGCTCTTCACATCCATTTGAAACAACCTGAAAGAGTGGTGAGCGGCATAGGCTAACAATATTCTAATGGACTCTAGCCTGGCCACAGGAGCAAAAGTCTCCTCAAAATCCAAACCTGCGACTTGGGCATAACCTTTTGCCACAAGTCGAGCCTTGTTTCTTGTCACCACCCCATGCTCGTCTTGCTTGTTGCGGAACACCCACTTGGTTCCCACAACGTTTTGCTTTGGACGTGGCACCAGGCTCCAAACTTCATTTCGCTTGAAGTTGTTGAGCTCTTCCTGCATGGCCAACACCCAGTCCGGATCTTGCAAGGCCTCTTCTACCCTGAAAGGCTCAATAGAAGAGACAAACGAGTAATGCTCACAAAAATTAGCTAATCTTGAGCGAGTAGTTACTCCCTTGCTTATGTCACCCAGAATCTGGTCAACGGGGTGATTCCGTTGGATCGTCGCTCGGACTTGAGTTGGAGGGGCCTGTGGTGCTTCTTCCTCCATAGCTGGTTCTTCTTGTGCTCCCCCTTGATCACACGCCTCTTCTTGAGTTGGGGGTGCACCATTGTTGAGGAAGAAGGTTGATCTTGCTCTTGTTGTTCCTGTGGTCGCACATCTCCAATCGCCATGGTTCATATTGCGACCGTCGGAACATCATCTTCATCTATGTCATCAAGATCAACTTGCTCTCTTGGAGAGCCATTAGTCTCATCAAATACAACGTCGCTAGAAACTTCAACCAAACCCGATGATTTGTTGAAGACTCTATACGCCTTTGTATTTGAGTCATAACCTAGTAAAAACCCTTCTACAACTTTGGGAGCAAATTTGGAATTTCTACCTTTCTTCACCAAAATGTAACATTTGCTCCCAAATACACGAAAGTATGATACGTTGGGTTTGTTACCAGTAAGAAGTTCATACGAGGTCTTCTTGATGAGGCGATGAAGGTAGAGCTGGTTTATGGCGTGGCAGGCTGTGTTCACAGCTTACGACCAAAACCGCTCAGGCGTCTTGAACTCCCCAAGCATCGTCCTTGCCATGTCGATAAGCGTCCTGTTCTTCCTCTCTGCCACACCATTTTGCTGTGGTGTGTAGGGAGCGGAGAACTCGTGCTTGATGCTTTCCTCCTCAAGGAACTCCTCTACTTACAGATTCTTAAATTCGGACCCATTGTCGCTTCTTATCTTTTTCACCTTGAGCTCAAATTCGTTTTGAGCCCACCTTAGAAAGCGCTTATGGGTCCCTTGGGTTTCTGATTTATCCTACAAAAAGAATACCCAAGTGAAGCGGGAAAAATCATCAACAATAACAAGACCATACTTACTTCCCCCGATGCTAAGGTAGGCAACGGGTCCGAAGAGGTCCATATGTAGTAGCTCCAGTGGTCTTGATGTTGTCATCACATTCTTGTTGTGATGAGTGCTTCCCACCTGTTTTCCTGCCTGACAAGCTGCACAAGGTCTATCTTTTTCGAAACATACATTGGTTAGTCCTAACACATGCTCTCCCTTTAGAAGTTTGTGAAGGTTCTTCATCCCAACATGTGCTAGACGGCGATGCCACAGCCAGCCCATACTAGTCTTAGCGATTAAGCATGCATCTAGATCGGCCTCCTCTTTCGAAAAATCAACTAAGTAGAGTTTGCCATCTAGTACACCCTTAAATGCTAATGAACCATCACTCCTTCTAAAGACAGATACATCAACATTTGTAAACAAACAATTGTAGCCCATGTGGCACAATTGACTAACAGACAGAAGATTATAGCCTAGCGACTCTACTAAAAATACATTAGAAATAGAGTGCTCATTTGTGATGGCTATCTTGCCTAAGCCTTTGACCTTGCCTTGGTTCCCATCTCCAAAGATAATCGTATCCTGGGAATCCTTGTTCCTGACGTAGGAGGTGAACATCTTCTTCTCCCTCGTCATGTGGTTTGTGCATCCGCTGTCGATAATCCAGCTTGAGCCCTTGGATGAATAAACCTGCAAGATAATTTACGCTTGGGTTTTAGGTACCCAACTCTTATTGGGTCCTACAAGGTTAGTTACAATAGCTTTTGGTACCCAAATGCAAGCCTTGTCTCCTTTGCATTTGGGTCCCAACTTTTTAGCAACCACTTTTTCATTTTTACATGAAAGAACAAACTTAGTGTTGCAAGCATGAAAGACAGTAGTAGGTTTATTACACATTTTCCTAGGAGCATGAGACACAAAATTTCTCCTAGGCCTACCATTAGAACTTGAAGTGAACATAGCATGTGAATCATAAGCATCATAATCATATCTCCTATTATGACTAACAATTTTCCTATTATACATGAAAGCATGATTCTTTTGAGCGCTACTAGCCATAGGGGCCTTCCCTTTCTCCTTGTTGGAAATGGGAGCCCTTTGGCTTGTTAAGTTCTTGGCTTCCTTTCGAAAGCCAAGTCCATCCTTAATTGAGGGGTGTCTGCCAATAGTGTAGGCATCCCTAGCAAATTTTAGCTTATCAAAATCAACCTTGCAAGTCTTAAGTTGAGCATTAAAACTTGCCACCTCATCATTTAATTTAGCAATAGAAGCAAGATGTTCATCACAAGCATTGATATCAAAATCCTTGCATCTATTGCAAATTACAACATGTTCTACACATGAACTTGATTTCTTATCTACCTCTAGCTTAGCACTTAAATCATCATTCAAAGTTTTTAAACTAGAGATAGACTCATTGCAAGTAGTTAACTTAGAAGATAGTAATTCATTCCTCTTAATTTCTAAGGCAAGAGACTTTTGAACACTAACAAATTTATCATGTTCCTCATACAAAATGTCCTCTAGCCTCTCTAGTAGTCTATCTTTTTCATTTAAAGCATCAATCAATTCATTGATCTTTTCTACTTTAGCTCTATCTAATCCTTTGAACAAGCTAGTATAATCTAGTTCATCATCACTATAATCCTCATCACTAGAAGTAGAGTACTTAGGGGTTTCTCGAACGCTTACCTTTTTCTCCTTTGCCATGAGGCAAGTGTGGCGTTCGTTGGGGAAGAGAGAAGATTTGTTGAAGGCCGAGGCTGCCAATCCTTCATCATCGGAGTCGGATGATGAGCAGTCCGAGTCCCATTCCTTGCCCAGATGTGCCTCGCCTTTAGCCTTCCTATAGCTTTTCTTCTTCTCCTTCTTCCCATGTTTTTCTTCTCCCTGGTCATTTTCATTATCGGGACATTGAGCAATAAAATGACATGTATTACCACATTTGAAGCAGGAGCGCTTTCCCTTTGCTTTACTCTTGTTGGGGTGGTCCTTGCGTCCTTTCAATGCAGTCTTGAAGCGCTTGATGATGAGATCCATCTCATCTTCGTTTAGCCCGGCCACCTCTACTTGTGCCACCTTGCTTGGTAGCGCCTCCCTGCTACTTGTTGCTTTGAGAGCAACGGGTTGAGGCTCGTAGACGGGCATGGGGCCGTTCAATGCATCATCAATATATTGTGCTTCCTTGACCATCATGCGCCCACTCACAAACTTTCCGAGTATCTCCTCGGATGTCATCTTTATGTATCTAGGATTTTCACGGATGAGGTTCACAAGATGAGGGTCAATAACAGTGAAAGACCTGAGCATAAGTCGGACGACGTCGTGGTCTGTCCATCTCGTGCTTCCATAGCTCCTGATCTTGTTGACCAGGGTCTTGAGCCTGTTGTACGTTTGCGTTGGCTCCTCTCCCCTGATCATGGCAAACCTCCTAGCTCGCCTTCCACCAACTCCATTTTGGTGATCATGGTGGCATCGTTTCCCTCATGCGATATCTTGAGGGTGTCCCATATTTGCTTGGCGTTGTCCAAGCCGCTCACCTTGTTGTACTCGTCCCTGCACAAGGATGCTAGCAAAACAGTGGTAGCTTGTGCATTCTTATGGATTTGCTCATTGATAAACACAGGGTTATCGGTACTCTCGAATTGCATTCCATTTTCTACTATCTCCCATATACTAGGATGGAGAGAAAATAAGTGACTACGCATTTTGTGACTCCAAAAAGCGTAGTCCTCTCCATCAAAGTGTGGAGGTTTACCAAGAGGAATGGAAAGCAAATGAGCATTGGAATTATAAGGAATACGAGAATAATCAAATGAAAAATTTGAATTAACCGGTTTCCTTTTCTCGTCGTCGTCGTCTCTTGGGGAAGAAGAAGACTTGTCGCTGTTGTAGTAGATGATCTTCTTGATGCGCCTCTTTTTCTTCCTGTCCTTCTTCTTATGACTCGAGCTAGAGTCAGTGGGCTTGTCGTCCCATGGCTCATTGAAGATGGACTCCTTCTCCTTATTGTTGACCACCATCCCCTTTCCCTTAGGATCCATCTCTTCGGGTGATTAGTCCCTTTCGTGAAGAGAACGACTCTAATACCAATTGAGAGCACCTAGAGGGGGGTGAATAGGTGATCCTGTAAAATTCAATAACTAATAGGCACAAAACTTGGTTAAGTGTTAGTATGGCTAAGTAGCGAGCTCTTGCGAACACAAGTATCACAGAAAAACAATCACAAAAGACACGCGAGTTTATCCCGTGGTTCGGCAAGTATAACACTTGCCTACCTCCACGTTGTGGCGTCCCAATGGACGAGGGTTGCACTCAACCCCTTTCAAGTGATCCAATGATCAACTTGAATACCACGACTTTTCTTTGCTTATCTTTTTTCTCGTTTGCGAGGAATCTCCACAAGTTGGAGTATCACGCCCTTACAATAAAGATTACGGTGAAAGCACAAGAGTAAGGATGGGAAGCAACACACACTAATCCGCAGCAATACACACGCACACAAGCCAAGACTTGAGCTCAAAATAAAGCACAACGAGTTCACTACAAGAACGGAGCTCAAATCACTAACACGGTCGATCAAGTGCGCGGAGACAGAGTGTGGAAGACTTAGAATGCTAAAAATATGCTTGGGTGACTCCTCCATGCGCCTAGGGGTCTCTTTTATAGCCCCAAGGCAGCTAGGAGCCAACAAGGAAGGCAATTCTTGCCTTCTGTCAGGTGGCGCACCGGACAGGCACTGTAGCATGTCCGGTGCGGATCTCCTTCCTAAATTGGCGCAGCCTACCATTGCAACTCCAGGCTGGTTGGCGCACCGGACACTGTCCGGTGCACACCGGACAGTCCGGTGCCCCCAGCCGACCGTTGGCGCGGGCCACGCGTCGCCCGCGGATTACGCGGCCGACCGTTGCGCTGGTGGCCATTGGCTCACCAGACAGTCCAGTGCACCACCGGACAGTCCGGTGAATTATAGCCGTACGCCGCCAAAAACTCCCGAGAGCGGCCAGTTCACCGGAAGCCAGCCTGCACCACCGGACAGTCCGGTGTGCGAGACCGAGCTGAGTCTTGGCTGCTCCAGCCAAGTCCTTTTCTTCTTCTTTTCTCTGATTCTAGCACTTAGACAAATATATTAGTACACACAAAACCAATGTACTAAGTCTAGAACCATACCTTTGCCTTGATTATCACTTCTCTTTTTGTTTAGCACATGAGAGCTTGTTTAAATGTGTTGGACACTTAATCACCAAAACATAATAGAAATTGCCCAAAGGCACATTTCTCTTTCAAAGTTTATAATTTTCAGGTTTTGCCTATTCACCACCCCCCCTCTAGGCGACTTTTAGCCATCGCGTGGGCTACCCTTTGCGTAGCGACACCAATGAAGATTAGCCAGGACCTTGCGCGGTTCTGGATACCTCGGTAAAAATATTGGCGTCATCAACAAGAGTTTGCATTTCTATCTTTGCTCTTTAGCTTCTGCATTTACATTCAGGTACTTGAGTTCATTTCTCTCAATTCCTAGTTTAGAATTGTTAGGATTGTTACTTAGGTTGCAAAACTTCTTTTGTGGAAGAGATAGCAACACTTAGACAAAACCTAGTTTTCACATTTTAGTTTACATATTTGTGTATGATTTTTATTCTATGGATTTATTTGTGGCCTAGATTAGCAAAAGTTTTAGAAGTCCTAATTCACCCCCTCTTAGGCATTCGTGCTCCTTTCAATTGATATCAAAGCCTAGTTTTTCTCATTTGAAACGTTTTAGCTTCATCGCTAATAGAGTTGACACTTTTTAGAGAAAGGGGATGTATACCCATAGGCCACCACACGTCGACGACACTAGCTTTCCCTATTATAGTGCTAGAATGGCTTGTTACCTAAAAGCGGTTGATCTAGATGTTTGGAGAGTCACTCGTGACATGATGAAACCACCTAAAAATCGCGATAAGCTCACAACAAGTGAAGAAAAAATTTCATTTAAGTGCTAGAGCCAAAATTTTCTTGTATGAATATCTTAGCATAGAAATTTTCAATCAAGTATTCACTTTGAAAAATGCTAGTGAGATCTGGCTTAAATTGCATGAGCTCTATGACGGCACATCCAATGTCAGTGTTCAAAAACATTGCCTAGTTTTGAATGAATAGAATTCTTTCAGATGAAAGAAAATGAGCTCATTAGATACATGTATTCATGTTTGAATTTAATTATCAATGAACTCAATTCTATTGGAATTAACAAGCTTGGTGCTGCGAACATTGTAAGGAAGATCATCTACTTATACCTCAATGAAAATATGGGAGCATCATCACCATCCTTCACAACTTGGAGGACTTGAGTCAAATGACCCCAACACTTGTGATCAGGAAAATTGTCGCATTTGAGATGTCATGAAAAATGGGTCAAGAGGAGAAGAAAGACACAAAGAAAACTCCGAGCTCAAGTTCCTCAAGTGAAGAAGAGGAATATGGAGAAGGAGATGATGAAGATGATCAAGCCTCCACATCATCCTCCAAGGACGAAGAAACAGTCCAATGCATCAGAAAGGTAATGAGAATGATTCGCAAGATTAATCTAATGGTGTTCTCCTTTAGGTCGAGGATCTTTTCTTTAACATTGATAGGAAAAGACATGGTGATTCATCCTTCGATTGGTATCATTTTCATGTTTTCTCCAATATTTTAATATGCTATGTCATTTTCATCTTATGCCCACATGTTGCCATATATGCATATATTGTTAAATGCTTCTTTTGATATCACTAGAATATCCTCAATCATTTACCTATGCATATTTTTAGGGGGGTTAGCCTATTTCACTCTGATCTTATTTCCTCTTTTATATTAATGTGCTTTCCTATATGGAGGTTTTTCGACAGGGGAGTATGTCCTTTACATAAAAGGGAGAAAATACTTTTCCACATGGGGAGAACTTTCTTTTAGGGGGAGTAATTCTTTTTAAAGGGAAAGTCTTTAAATTGCTTCCTATATGTCTTATCATGTCTTCCTTTTCGGTGTTTGATTCTAAGGGGGAGAATTTTATGGACCAAAGGCAAACCCAAGTTATCAATATACCAAAAACACCAATTTAAAAAATAATCCTTTCAATTGGTTACCTCTATTGGTTTTGGCCCTAGATAGGAAGTATGTGGATTATGGAGTTAGTGGAAGGCGTAAGTCCATAATCTCACATGGGGACTAGGTGCATATGCAATAATGTGCTTAATCTTTGACCACATATCTTTCAATTTGGTATCTCATTTATCTTGCCTACGCACATGCATCCATAGCAAATAGAGTGCATATTTCAATTTAGTCTTTGATATTTGCTCGATTTGGTTGTGTTGTCATCAATCACCAAAAGGAGGGAGATTATAAGGAAAATGGACATGGCCCATTTGATTAAGGATTTTGGTGTTTGATGATCAACATAACCTTGTGGACTAATGTTTTTCAAGTGTTTGTGTTTTGAAGTTCACATGATACGAAGTGGATTGGACTAAGGCTTTGAGGATGCAACACATCAAAGGAAGACTTAAAAAAACTCAAGTGAGATCAACAAATACTCAACAAAAGTCCAAGATACAAGACCAAAAGAAGCCCAAGCAAAAGAGTGAAGAAATCCAAAGATGGGTTGTGAGCCTGTGCACTAGTGGGCTAGTGGCTCATCGGACAATCCAGTGCCACACCGCGGACTGTCGACACACCAAAGGCTAGTCGCCCACACCTAGTTTTTGGTGGCACACGGAGGGAGAGCCACCAGACAGTCTGGTGCCAGGACCAGATAGTTCGGTGTGAAGGATGACAACTCGATAGTGAAGATGACGGTGAGCGTCCGAGAGGAGACCAGAAACGGAGCACCACTTGCGCTCTTACCTTATTTTTATGCACGCACACATGATTTCATCACCGACGCGAGAGTGTCCATGTCGTCGTTTTTTCTCCACCGCACGATCAAACTTTAACGGACATCAGTCACCCTCACGAACCTTCGTTGAGCGTTGTTGTGGTGAATGGATGAGGCTCCTCTCCCTCCCATGGTCACTAGGGCCGGAAACAAGCCGAGCCGAGTTGGGCTCGGCTCGGTGCAGCTCGGTGGCTGACTGAACTCGGCTCGACTCGTCCATTTCACGAGTTGGGGAGATATGCTCGGCTCGGCTCGCAAGCCACACCCTTATATATATAATTGCATTATATAGTGAATTATTAGTATATAAATATAAAATATATAGATATCATTCATCGTTATGAGTAATCTAAATTATATATATATATATGTATATCATGAAACACTGAGGAACAAACTAACTATCTATAAAACTAGTCAATATCTATTATTATTCTACATATTAAGTAATTTGGCATAGCTCACGAGCCGGCTCGGCTTGCTAGAGACTCGCGAGCCGCTCTGACCTCGAGCCGGCTCGCGAGGCTCGAGCTTGTTTTTTTAGCCCTATTGGTCACCACCGGAGTCACCTCGTAACAAACAAACCAAAACAAGAGACTTCAAGCTATTTTTATCTAAGGATTGCAATACACTGAAGTTAAATAAGAAACTAAATATATTTTTATAACCTTGGTATTGTTTACTTCTTATAAACGAAGAAATAGCATGATTAACAATGGAAAGAACATATTAATTTTGACATTCTTATAATTCCGGGCTACATTTTGACCATTATTTTATACAAACTAATATTTTTATTTGTAATAATATATGAATTGCTATAAATTTTGGGGCATTATAATCTTGTGGACTCTGTGCAATAGTCTGCATGTGACCTAAGACGCCCCTATATATGAACCATCTAAAGTATTAAAACTCCACCCGGTTTGGACTCCTCCCTGCACTTCACGGGGTCTCAGCCGCACGCGTGCCGGCGCATGGCCACACACTCCCGCGGCACGAAGCGTGTGCGTTGGTTCGAACCCGAAAACTTACTCCATTTCACCTCTGAACGATCCCATGCCATCCGTCTCTCTCGTCGGCTCGCCTCGCACCTGATCTCCCATCCACTTCCCTCCGCGTGCTCCACCGCCTCGCCTTCTCCCCCTCTCCCTCGGGAGCCTCTGCTGCTGCTACAGCTTTCAGAGAATTCGCCTCGATCTGTAGCAGCGTTGCTGGGCTCCTTCCACTGGATCTTCTGCAGGGCACCTTCGACGAGCCGGCAGCAGGCCCCCTTCGACGACCTTGTTCTCTCGTCAGGCGACACGCGGCCAGGCGGAACCCTAGCCGACAGCCGGCGCCGCCACTGCCTACAGCCACAGGTATCTTCGCTCGCTGCGCGGTGCAGGTGTTGATTTTCTGGATCTAGGGTCGCCGATGGGAGGGAGCGGGTCGCCGTCAGAGAGCATGTCACCGAAGGGGCCCTTCCAGTCGTGGTCATCGCTGGTGGGGCTGCCGATGTCGCGGGGGGGGGCCTTCCAGCCGCGGTCGTCGCCGGTGAGATCGCCGATTGGTGGGAGCGGGTCGCCGATGCGGCCGTCGCCGGGGGAGCCCTTCCTGCCGCGGTCGTCACCGGTGTGGGAGAGGAGTTGGCAGATGGGGCCGGCTTCGGCGGAGGCGGGCAGTTCGTCGGCGCCCTTCCAGCCGTTGCCGTCGCGGAGCAGTTCGCAGACGACCTACCAACATAGGCCGTCACCTCGCTCGTCGGCACAATTCGGCATCACCGCTGCTCGACGAGCTCCGGATGACGTACGCGCGCGCCATGATGTATTATTACTTGTGTATTATATGTGGTTGTCAGGGTAGAGGAGGGGCTGCTGGGCCGGAGGGACGCCTTATTGCTCGACATCGTCTTCTCCGCCACGACGCCGGCACTGCTCGCCCCTGCCGGCGCTCTGGCGGACGAGGCCACCGCCGGTACAGCAGCGCCTACGCTCTCAGTTCTCGTCGTTGTTGTGTCCATGCTTGCTGGTGTTCCGGTCGCGCATACATATTATGCTTATTGCTACAGTTTTGGTCGGGGGGGGGGGGGGGGGTAATTAAGAGTCGCAGGAGGGCTTCACTACGTACGAGGATGAGGCCAACAAGTTCAACATTCAAGTTCCGCAAGGTACGCACGCACACGATTTCTTCCCCCGGCTTTTCAGTTTCCATTAGTCGTCGTCGGAGTCAGAGCACTTTCATTTAGTTTCCCTGTCTGTATCCAATGCAAAATGATAATTTGGTGGCAATGGCGACATGCTATATAAAAAGCTCTGTGCGCGTGTGTCTACAGGCTGGCTGGTCGGCGCCGGCGAGGCCAGCGGCATCAAGTCCGTCACGGCGTTCTACCCCGAGCAGGCCGCCACCGACTCCAACGGTACGCGACACCGTTCGTCAGTCTCGGTTTCGTTCGTGGAGTAGCTCACGTTGACGGGCTTCTGCGTCTCTCTCTCTCTTCTTCTTCCCTCGCCACCAGTCAGCGTCGCCATCATCGAGATCGGGCCGGACTTCACCAGCCTCAAGTCCTTCGGCGACGTCGCTGCCTTCGCCGAGGGCCTGGTACGTGTGCGCTCGCCTCTGTCTAAACATTGCTGCCTGATTTGGCACCAACCAGAACCAATGCGTAAGCCATGACAGACAACTGAGAGCACACGCATGTGAATGGCCTGGACAGGAGCTGGCAGAGGCCGCCGGGGCTCGCTGCCGGGGCTCGCCGCCAAGCTCATCCACTCCAGGGCGGCAAACGGTAGTACCATAGCTCGTAGCAGGACCGATCGACTGCTGGACGGAAGGAACGCAGCAGCGCTTAGTCACTGCTTGCTGACCACGTGTTGCATGCATGCAGGCCTGTACTACTTGGAATACACGTCGCAGAACCCCGGCGAGCGGCGGCGGCACATCGTCTCGGCCATCGGGATGGCCTTCAACGGCTGGTACAACCGCCTCTACATTGCGACAGGCCAGGTGAGCCGCGCTCCTGCTACAACGACTTCTTGAACCTCAGCTGCTGGACTGGCAGTGGCAGCTCGAATGAACGTTGTTTGCCTGTCTCGTAGTATAAAATATGCAGGCTCGATCAACAACCAACAGTAAATGAATGTATAATGGTGGTTCTCTTATAAAAAATGCAAGCCTAAATAGAATTTACAGAGATAGTTAACTTATTAGGATGTGTTCTGTTTGACTTTTGGCCATGGCTTCTACCTTCCAAAAACCAGAAGCCAAACCAAAGACCTTATTCTAACGAGCATATTTTCTCAAAGCCGACTTTCTCGAATTGGAAATTGAAAACATCTTTGAATATGTTTTTAGCGACTTTTGAATATAATGGGAGAACTTTCCCATAGGCCTTTGGTGATGTTCTGAATGTATATAGTTTTCCCTTCCGATGTACTTTCCCAGATATCGTCCTAATTGAAATACGTGTATGGATATTTCAGGGACGTACCCCTGGGAAACAATTTGTCAAGAAATTTCAGGGAAGCACGTACTTGTTTGTTAAGATGGACCAATGCAAGGCTACGGTCTACGGATCGGACCTGACAAACTACTGAGGTGGTATTTTTGTCACGAGAAGACTTACCTGAAAACAAAGTGTAGAAGCAAGGGTAAAGATTGACCTGATCCTTGCATTATTATTGCATACTTTCTTTACGTCGTCGTGTCTCGTCCTGGCCGCCATCACCTTGCCATTAATTTTTTTATTTCGCTCACGAGAATGAGAGCGTCGTCTGCCGACTGCCTGTTTGTTACAGCTCGAGCAGCAAAGAAAGCGCGTGTGTCAACTCGGCCAAGGTATGTCGTCAACTCATCATTGTTTTTTCAGAGAAATGACGACCTCTCATAGCACAGTACGGAGAGTCGGAGACTGTCGCTCTATCACGTCTGGACCAAGTCCAAAACAATCCATTTGCTGTTGCTAGATGAAGTAGTATGCACACAAGATATGCTGCTCTTGCTGTAGATGAAGGTATAGGATTGGGACATGGGCTTTTACTGCTAATGTCAAGTTTTGTGCTTGGCTTTTGCGTTTGCTTTAATCCGCGGGTTGCACATTCCATGATCATTCTTTGCTTTTTGCAGATAGCAATGCTTTGCATAAGGCTGTGAGCTCTGACCAAAGCAGCCTGTTGTACT
Organism: Zea mays; assembly: GCF_902167145.1. Lineage (NCBI taxonomy): Eukaryota > Viridiplantae > Streptophyta > Magnoliopsida > Poales > Poaceae > Zea > Zea mays. Next base: position 18,961,240 of record NC_050104.1, read on the forward strand.
GTTTTGAAATACCCTGTTGGACACTTGGACTACAAATAGCAGCTAAGCGTCTGTAAAAGTTAAAATTTAAGATTGATATGCTGAAGGTTCAAGAACAAAATTGATATGTTTTTGAATCAACTAGAATTTAATTTTGTGCACTCTGTTTGTACATCTGCATCTACATCGATTGGCGTGCCTGGTTAGAACAACATATATTGTATGCTCATTAATTATCGTGATAGTCTCATGCACACCTAAAGTATTTTATTACTATTGCCCCAATCTACCAAAACTCGAGAACAATTTATATGAAAGGTATATAGCAATTTATTCAAGAATTATATTGTCTCGATAGGGCGCCCGTAAGGGTGCCACTTATTCTAGTTAATATCAAGGAGCTAACTATTAACGTAGGCTATAAAGATTAGTTACATTATATAGATAAGCTAAGACGCATGCTATAACAGTGAGCAATCAACTATATTATTACTTTTTTTGTTGATATCAGACAAATATAAATTATTCTCATTGTTTATATTAGGATTATTATATTTTTTCTTTACATATTTTATTAACTTTTATTAATCATTTAGTTACATCATTTCATTTATTTGGTATGCTAGTCTAGAAAATAGTGAACATTAAAATATATTGTTTTATTTTTTAGTTTCAAGACTCTTTTGATATGATGCGACAGTGTTAAAAAAGTGTTATGAAACTGAAAGTCCCGTTGAGAATAACCTATGAACGAAAAATAAATGCGTCAAAACTGAAAACCAACCATCCACATGGCCGACGTGATTGATATGGATGTTTTCACGAAACCTGACCAGTAGCCGTCCTCGTCTTCCACGTTGTGTTTCTCGCCCACCTATCTATATTTATCATAAAAAACAGCCAAATCGAGCGAGGCGACGAGGGCGAGTAGTAGTTGGCGAGTTGGAGCAGGTCTGGGTCTGGCCGTGTGAGTTATTTCCCAGCCAGGCATCTGAGAGCTTTGGTCTTGACCTCGACAGAGATCGCCATGGACGCATCGGCGGAGGTGGACCACCTCGCCGCCGAGAGGTCGGCCGCGCGCTTCGATGTCGAGGCGATGAAGGTTGCATGGGCTGGCTCGCGACACGCCGTCGAAGTCGGCGACCGCATGGCCCGACTCGTCGCGTCCGACCCTGTAAGTGATTGCTTCCTTGACCCCCTTCTCCCCCCGATCCCCAATTCCACCTCCTTCGCATAGATCAGAATCAGATGCGCCTCCCCTCCCCTTCGCATGGATTGCTTGCGGGCTCTTCGCTTGCCCTTCCCCAACTTTTCAGCTTCATTCACTAGCTGACATCCACACAATCCGTGCTTTGCCTTTTCCGCTCCCCCCCGGATCAATCCCAATCTCGTTTCCTTCTTCCTGATAAAACAGCAACACCTTTCCGCATCTGATCTCCTGTAGCCTCTCTATGCAAGGCAGAAAAAAACTAACAAGTAAACGGATTTCGCAAGCCATGGTTTACCCAGCTCAATTCGGCTTTGACTGTTTCACCTCACCACCTTTTCCTTAAATTATTCGGATCTAGAATATTCATAGCTCCACTACTAATACCAGTTTTCTCAGTGTTTCCCTATGACCCCACGATGCTGACTAAACCGATAACCTTTTGTCTTATAAACAGTAGTTACGTGTTGACTTATTCTAGCATACATGATTGCTTTCCGGTTTCGAACTGTATATTATCCTTGTGAGAAATTGTAATATTGCTATTTCTGTTTTAGAAAAAGCAACAGTAAGATTGTAACCGTCATTCTTCCTATTTCCCTTGTTCCTAGTTTCCTAAAGGTTGTAAAGGCTAACATTGAGCCAAATCAGCACCCAAGCTTTGATTATCAAGCCAAGATAATGCATCAGGTTACAGTAGCTAACTTTCCTTCGCGAGAAGTTCACTTACAATTCCACCTGCTTAATACGTAGGTCTTCCGCAAGGATAACAGGACCATGCTCTCCAGGAAGGACTTGTTTAAGGACACTCTAAGAAAGGCAGCCCATGCATGGAAGCGTATTGTGGAACTACGTCTCACAGGTACCAAGTCGCCTAGATTCCAACACCAACCAAAGAAGTATCGAGCCATTTTGCTAGATAAGACAGTTTCACTGATGTTCTACTGTGTTGTATTGCTGGATTGGCAGAGGAGGAAGCAGGTATGCTGAGGCTATACGTCGATCAGCCTGGTTATGTTGATCTGCATTGGGTATGCCTATCAACCTTTATTGCATCAGTATATGTTCTTATCGTACCACGGTGAATCCTTTGTTGTCCATGCTGTGTGCTAAGGTCTTCTGGAATTGGTGCTGCTGGATGCTCAGCATATGGTTCTTGGGTTTCTGTAAAAATAAGGGCCTATCATTTAATAAGAAACAGATATAAGATTCCTGCCATTGAATAACATATAGTTTTTGTACAAGCTTCATCAATATTTTCACCTTACAAGTTACAAAAACAATGTCATCTTGCAGGGCATGTTTGTTCCTGCTATAAAAGGTCAAGGTACTGAGGAGCAGCAGAAAAAGTGGTTACCAATGGCTTACAAGTTCCAAATAATTGGGTGCTATGCTCAGACTGAACTCGGTCATGGCTCAAACGTTCAGGGCCTTGAAACAACTGCCACATTTGATCCAAAGACTGATGAGTTTGTCATCCACAGTCCAACTCTGACCTCCAGCAAAGTAAAGTCCTGTGAATCAACTACCTCCATTTTGATTTATTTTAAAACCATTCTTTTCCTTTCCTTTTTTTTGTGTTACTTTAGCCATTTGTATCTTGTTCAAAATCTTGTCCACAATTTGTTACATCTATCTTCATGTTGGCAGTGGTGGCCTGGTGGCTTGGGGAAAGCTTCCACTCATGCAGTGGTGTATGCTCGGCTGATAACTGAAGGAAAGGACTATGGTATACATGGTAAGAGTGTTTTGTGTTTAGGTGATATTTAAGTGTTCTCCTAGTCTCCTTTGTTTCTTATGCACGTCCTTGTCCCAGGTTTCATTGTGCAACTGCGAAGCTTAGAGGATCACTCCCCTCTTCCTGGTATTACTCTGGGTGATATTGGTGGAAAATTTGGCAGTGGTGCATATAACAGTATGGACAATGGTGTTCTGCGATTTGACCATGTGCGCATACCAAGGGATCAAATGTTGATGAGGTTCATTCATTCTGTTATTATACTTCACTGTGATACTTTATTTGTTTTTTTTTTGCAGCCTAACCCTATTCAAACTTGCTGTTTCTTTTTCATTCTAGGCTTTCACAAGTTACAAGGGAGGGGAAATATGTTCATTCAGATGTCCCAAAGCAGCTGCTTTATGGGACAATGGTTTTTGTTCGCCAGACAATAGTCGCAGATGCTTCTAAGGCTTTGTCCCGTGCTGTTTGCATTGCTGTACGATACAGCGCCATCCGAAAGCAGTTTGGCTCTCAAGATGGTGGCCCTGAGACTAAGGTATTCTATATTTATAATACCGAGCTCCGAGCCTCTTGTATTGCCATTTATCCATCTTCTTTATAATCTGTCAATTTCTTTCCAATTGGACACCAATATTTAGTTAAAGGGCAGACCTTCTATGGTCGTTTTGGGAGCTTGGATGTTGTCGAAGCATAGAAATGGTGCTGTCTTCCATGGAACTCCTCCGAACTTGGCTGTGGCTGTTCAGCTGGCCAGAGAGGAAGTCCTTCTGTAGTCTTTGGCTGGGGCTAAGGGGATTTCTTCCCTCCAAGCTCTAAGCCCTGCGGGTTATGTTTGCTTTAGTGTTGGGGGCGTCTGGTTGCAGGCAGGCGCACGGTTTTTGCTCCTATTCTTGTTTTGGTGCAGGCTGTTTATGTTGGGTCCTTAATGTGTGTGTGTGGGAGTATGTTGATGTGTGTATCTGGGTGTGTTCCGGGGTCCTTACCCCTCCTTAATACAATGACACACAGCTCTCCTGTGTATTTGATTAAAAAAAGTGCCGGAGGCTCCCACGTAAGGGCTTGTTCGTTTTTGTGTTAATCCATGTGGATTGGGTTGGATTAAATCCATAGCAAGTCAAAAACTCAAAATCCATCTCAATCCCACCCAATACACTCTAATCCACATGGAATATCAATAACCGAACAAGACCTAAGTGGTTTCTAGAGAAGGGATAAACCTAGCCAAGCATCCCCGTAAATGCGGAGAGGCTGCTTTGAACATGTGACCTGTTGACTCAGTGAGACGGCTCTCACCACTGCACCAGGCCTGCCCTTCAGACACCAATATCTAGTTGCTAGTAATAAATTGCTGACTGTTACCACCATATCATTGTAGATATGCTCATAGTTATCCCAAATACCACTAGCAGATAACAATAAGCACCTCAGCTATTGCTGATTGGTTTTCACTTTTATGTTGCAACTTTGTGGATAAACTATCCATTGGGCCTCTTCAGGTTTCCAGATTTATGTTGACTCTGTGGTTGTTCAGTATATGCTGTGGATTCTTCATAAAACAACATGCCTGTGCTGCATTTATTATACAACTTTTGTCATTTATTTACATGTGAATGGCTGTGCGATGACCATTTTTTGAATCAACTGCCCGCCCAGTGTTACCACCTGTGCTTAACATGGAAAATGCATCTGTCGGTTACCAACAAAAGGTGTCTAACATATTCAAGCTGGTTACAGGTCCTTGATTACAAGACTCAACAAAGCAGACTCTTTCCGTTGCTGGCTTCAGCATATGCATTTAGATTTGTGGGTGACTGGCTGAAGTGGCTATACATGGATGTCACTCAGAAACTGGAAGCTAAAGACTACTCAACACTGCAAGAAGCCCATGCCTGTACTGCTGGTTTGAAGGCTGTGACAACATCTGCAACAGCTGTAAGTATAATTAATTAATTTCAGTGTTGCCTTTTCTTATTTTTACAGGTTGTACTTGATGGGGGTATTTTGATTTGCTTTCTTTGGCCAAGTGGTTTGTAGCAGTCTTCACAGTACTAAATCGACAAATATTGCCTTCGTGATCATCTTTCATAGGTATTTGTGGTTCACAAACTTGAGCCAGAAGCCCACAATTTACCCAGATGGTCACTAGATGCGAATTTTCTTTTGATCTTGATGGCTTTCCTGAAGCTCAACTCCATTTCTTAATGGAGTAAATTCTAGTTTGATTATCTAGCCATATGCATGTTCTGATGGTCTAGTCAGTATGTACGATGAAGGACTTTTGGCAATTCATTGTTCTTATGGTGACTCCTGTCTTCTGTGCAGGATGCCATTGAAGAATGTAGAAAGCTCTGTGGCGGACATGGTTACCTGAACAGCAGTGGGCTTCCTGAATTGTTTGCTGTCTATGTTCCTGCTTGCACTTATGAAGGAGACAATATTGTTCTGCTTTTGCAGGTTTGTATGTTTCTGATGGCACTAGCCAATAATCGTAGTTTTGGCTACTACTAGTTGAGTATGTGCGACATGACAGATTGTGTTCCACATTAGTTAAAGAAAAAGACATAGAAGATGTTTTTGCTTTTCCTCTACTCCATTTTGGACAATGATATAGTAATAGGCATCCTTTGGGGGAACCTGCAGGTTGCAAGGATTCTAATGAAGACCTTATCTCAATTGACATCTGGAAAACAACCTGTTGGTACAATGGCTTACATGGGCAATGTACAATATCTGATGCAATGCAAATGTGCTGTTAACACAGGTACTTATTTAGGCTGGATCATTATATTTTCTAGTTCTCAGTTATATTTGATATTTGTTCCAGGCTTCTTGAGGATAATGTCTGTATTGACTATGGTATAATTCATGTTTGGTGACTCAACAGCTGAAGATTGGCTTAACCCTGTTGCCATACAAGAGGCGTTTGAAGCCAGGGCTCTCAGGATGGCAGTAAACTGTGCCCAGAACATAGGCCAAGCAGCAAACCAAGAAGAAGGTAGTACTAACGATGACCGTATTGTAGTTGCTGAATTGGAATTACTGTACTAACGATGACCGCATGCCTTGCAGGTTTCTATGAGCGGTCCCCTGATTTGCTAGAGGCTGCAGTAGCTCACATCCAGTTGGTCATTGTAACCAAGTGAGTATCAATTCAATGTTGTTTATGAAGTGTGTGCTGTTCCTTTCCTTCCACGGTCTCTGTTTTTTTTTTGGAAAAAAAAATGATTCTTCTTTTTTTATACTGCTATAGGTTCATTTCGAAGGTGCAGCAGGACATTCCTGGACCTGGAGTGAAGGAACAGCTCCAGAACCTTTGCAATGTCTATGCCCTCTACATTCTCCACAAGCACCTGGGCGACTTCCTGGCAACCGGGTGCATCACACCCAAGCAGGGAGCGCTGGCAAACGAGCAGCTGGGCAAGCTTTACGCACAGGTACGCTGGTGTTTGTTCGTCTTCTAGTAGCAGTATTGCTGTACGATACGAAGTGTAAGCCGGTTCTGGACATGATCTGCGACAGGTGCGTCCAAATGCTGTTGCGCTGGTTGATGCCTTCAACTACACAGACCACTACCTGGGGTCTGTGCTGGGGCGGTACGATGGGAATGTGTACCCAGCGCTGTACGAGGAGGCGTGGAAGGACCCTCTGAACGAGACGGTGGTGCCCGAGGGGTACCACGAGTACCTCCGCCCCTTGCTCAAGCAGCAGCTCAAGCTCTCCAGGCTCTAGTCTGATCGGCTACCCCCCCTGGAATTCTCCATGGCGGCTGCCTTCTCAGAAAATCTCACGCGACCTCCGAATGAAAGTGATGTAAGCTACTAACGATTCTTGTTAGAGCCAGGAAAGAGGCTCTCCAGCCAATTATAAATTTATTCCTCAAGCTCTGAGGATCAAGTTCAAGCTGTGGATTATATAGGAAGCACGTTTAATAATTAATAAAGAGGGAGAGGATGAGCATCTCTCTGTTGCTGCTCAAGTGTTGTGCGCAGTGCGAGTAGTAGAATGAATATGTATGTACGAGTGCGTGTATTGTATGGTGAATTGAAGTTCCATTTGTTTGCTAAAAGTATATCAGAAAACAATGGCTTGATTTGCCTAAGTCCAAAATGAAAGCCAGATTCCGAACACATCAAAAGGCGTTTTGCACCTAAAAATTAGAAAAAAAGAATCAGTACAACTTAAGTTTTTCAAATGAAGGGTAAACCATAGAGTTGCATATACATCGTTCAGAAGAAGCCCACTTTACCTTTGGGATTTTTAACTAGACTTGTGCCGTTTGGTTCATAAAATGTAACGTAAATGTTAGCGACAACGGTTTGCATTCGATTACCAGTTGTAACAAGTTTGAATAGGCTGGTATCAATTTCTAATGTTGTATTCGATTACGGTTGGACTTAAACAAACATGATTTAACGTTATTTGTTACTTATTACATTACAAATATGTCGGCGTTTCGAGACCGGGGGGTCCCTGGGCCGACGAGTGAAATGTCGCCGCGTGCCCCAGCCCAGATGGGTCGGCGCGAGACGGAGCACGAAGGGGGGAACCAAAGGAGGGAGACAGGCAAAGGAGGGGAAACCCGCGACCTTCGTGTTGTCCTGCGCCCAGGTCAGGTGCGCTTGCAGTAGGGGGTTACAAGCGTTCGCGTGGGAGAGAGCGAGGGACTCTACGCGTCGCCACGTCCTCCCGTGCGGCCAACCCTCTGTAAGAGGGCCCTGGTCCTTCCTTTTATATGCGTAAGGAGAGGATCCAGGTGTACAATGGGGGGTGTAGCAGAGTGCTACGTGTCTAGCGGAGGAGAGCTAACGCCCTAAGTACACGTCATCGTGGCGGCCGGAGAGGTTTTGGCACCCGGTTCGTGTGGTGTCGTGGCCGTCGGAGGAGCGCTGGAGCCTGGCGGAAGGACAGCTGTCGGATCTGTCGAGTCCTTGCTGACGTCCTCTTGCTTCCGTAAGGGGGTTGAGAGCCGCCGTCGTCATGGGGCGCCATCATTACTTGTCTGGCGGAGCGAGCTAGATGGGACGCCGGTCTTGTCCCCCGTAGCATGAGTCAGCTTGGGGTAGGGTAATGATGGCGCCTCCCGTTGACGTGGTCGGTCCGCGCCCCAGGTTGGGCGATGTGGAGGCTCCTCCGAGGTCGAGGTCGAGTCTGTCTTCCGTGGCCGAGGTCGAGTCCGAGCCCCTGGGTCGGGCAAGGCGGAGACCGTCGGCTGAGGCCAGGGCTGAGTCCGAGCCCTGGGGTCGGGCGAAGCGAAGTTCGTCGTCTTCCGGGGCTGAGCCCGAGTCCGAGCCCTGGGGTCGGGCGGAGCGGAGTTCGCCGTCTTCCGGGGCTGAGCCCGAGTCCGAGCCCTGGGTCGGGCGGAGCGGAGTTCGCCGTCTTCCGGGGCTGAGCCCGAGTCCGAGCCCTGGGTCGGGCGGAGCGGAGTTTCCTATGGTGCCTGAGGCCGGGCCTGACTGCCTGTCAGCCTCACTCTGTCGAGTGGCGCAGCAGTCGGAGCGGCGCAGGCGGCGCCGTCCTTCTGTCAGGCCGGTCAGTGGAGCGGCGAAGTGACTGCGGTCACTTCGGCTCTGTCACCTGGAGGACGTGCGTCAGGATAAAGGTGTCAGGCCACCTTTGCATTAAATGCTCCTGCGATTTGGTCGGTTGGCGTGGCGACTTGGCCAGGGTTGCTTCTTGGCGAAGACTGGGCCTCGGGCGAGCCAGAAGTATGTTCGTCGCTGGAGGGGGGCCTCGGGCGAGACAGAGATCCTCCGGGGTCGGCTGCCCTTACCCGAGGCTAGGCTCGGGCGAGGCGTGATCGGGTCCCTCGAATGGACCGATCCCTGACTTAGTCGCACCCATCAGGCCTTTGCAGCTTTGTGCTGATGGGGGTTACCAGCTGAGAATTAGGAGCCTTGATGGTACCCCTAATTATGGTCCTCGACAGTAGCCCCCGAGCCTCGAAGGGAGTGTTAATACTCGCTTGGAGGCTTTTGTCGCACTTTTTTGCAAGGGGACCAGCCTTTCTCGGTTGCATTACGTTCCGGTGGGTGCGCGCGAGCGCACCCGCCGGGTGTAGCCCCCGAGGCCTCGGAGGAGTGGTTTGACTCCTCCGAGGTCTTAATGCCTCACACAATGCTTTGGCTGGTCTGGTCGTTCCCTCATGCAAGCTGGCCGTAGCCCGGGTGCACGGTCGGGTCCCAAGTTCTCGGGCTGGTATGTTGACGCTGTCAACGGTTTGGCCGGAGCTGGGTTTGCGAGAGCAGCCCCGAGCCTCTGCACAGGGCGAGAGGACGGTCAGGGACAGACTCGACTTTTTTACATACGCCCCTGCGTCGCCTTTCCGCAAGGAGGAGGGGGGGAAAGCGCCATGTTGCCCTCGGAGGGCGCCGAACATGGTGTCTCCGGTGAGCTGCTGGCGGGTAATCCGAGCGGACGTTCGTGCCCCATTTGCTAGGGGTCGGCTAGAGGCCCAGAGGCGCGCCCAAAAGTACCTGCGGGTGATCTGCCGGACTCGGTCCCCTGTCGACGGGGTCCGAGGGCTCGATGCCTCCCTCTGATGGGATTCCGTTACAAGATCATTCCCGCTGGTCTCGAAAATGTCCTAGGGTACCTCGGGAGCGCAGCCCGAGCCTTGGTTATGTATCGAACGTACCCATGGTCATCCCTCGCTCTGTGTCTGAGGCAGCTGTGAACCCTTCGAGGGCTAGCCTACGAACCCCTGATCAGTAGTGGGCGCGGAGTCCGAGTAGCCTGAGGCGGTCGTTGAACCCTTCCGAGGGGCCGGCCTTCGAACCTCTGACCAGTAGTGGGTGTGGAGCCCACGCGCTCTGAGGCGGCTGTTGAACCCCTCCGAGGGGCCAACCTTCGAACCTCTGATCAGTAGGGAGGCTCGGAGCCTGGTTCCTTCACGGAGAAGGATCCTTTTCGGGGTATCCCCCTTTCCCGGTCCCTGTTGTAAGAGAGAGAAAGAGGAAAAGGAAAATGATACGAAATCGAATGACGTGGCGTACCTTTTTTGACGCGGTCATTATGGCGAAGGCGAAGCGTCGCTTGCTTCTCCTGCCAGAGGCGCCGCCTGTCGCGCCGCGGAGTTAATGCGACGGAGCGGGCGGTTCGCGAGGTGGCCGTTGTGCGTGCGCGAGCCGTTCGAGGGACGGCCGTTTCGCTTTGAGTTTTTGAATCCCGCGGCCGGTCCGGGCGAAACGTTGAACGGGTCTCGCCTTGGTCTTTATATACTCGGGGGAGGGTCTGGCGATGGTTCTTTGCTCCGCTTCTCACCTCCTTCTTAGGTTTTCGCAACCTGAGAGACTTAGCCAGAGAAAAGGAAACCGCCCACCCTGTCCTTTCCGCCGCCACCCCTTTTGCTCGGTGATGGCCGACCGGGTGACCATCATCTCGCCGCGCGACCCATGACCTTTCTCCACAGTCACGGCGGGTGATCTGGAGGATCTTGTTGCTAAGGGTTTACTTCTCCCTCTCTCTGATGAGAGGCGGCCAGAGTGGATTCCCCCCGCGAGCGGAGCCGCTCCGTCCCCGCCGCCGGGGTACGTCGTGAGCTTCGTCTCCTTCTACGAGCGGGGATTCGGTGTGCCGGCGAGTCGCTTTATGCGGGCGATCCTGCACAACTATGGGGTGGAGTTGCACAACCTCAGCCCCAACTCCATCTCGCAGGCCGCCATCTTCGTAGCGGTGTGCGAAGGGTACTTGGGGATCGCCCCCACTGGGACTTGTGGACTCATCTCTTTTCCGCGGAGCTTTTTGCTTCGCCGACGGGGGAGAGAAGGGTCCGTGCGGCAGTGCGGGCCGGCGGCTGCATCCTCCAGCTGAGGCAGTCACGGGCGTCGCTGTACATTCCCGCCATCCTTGCGTCCTCGAATAAAGGGTGGCAGCGCCGGTGGTTCTACCTCCGGAATGACGGCGAGATGCTCCCACCGTTTTCCCAGCGAGTTGTCACCGTCGCCGCCGATGCTTGGCGCCACGGGACCCCGCACGACAGACAGAAGAACCTCGAGCCCCTTCTCAAGGCCCTGGAGGCATTGCGGAAAGGGGGACTCACCGCCGCGGGAGTGATTGCCGCCATCCACCGCCAGAGGGTGCTTCCCTTGGCGGAGCGGCGGTTGCCGCTTTGGGAGATGACGCCGGAGGCTGACTTGGAGGGCTCGTGGATGTCCTCGGATCCTCTTTCCATCGACGTTCTCCACGGGCGGGTGGCCGTCGCGTTGGGAAAACCGGACGCTAGCACCTTCTCCCAGCCTTTGATGCGCCCCGACCAAGGTTGCGTGACCCTGGTGAGTGTTCGCTCCTTCCTTCTCCTTGCGTCGGGTTGCCCTTGGTTCTTACGGTCGGGATTTCCATCCGTCTCCAGGAGGTAGGGTGGCACAAGCCTTCCCGGCCACGGGTCCCGGAGGATGCGGTGGACCGAGCAGCGCGGCGGGTTGCCGCGGAGGAGAAGAAGAAAAAGAAGGATGCAGAGAAGGCCCGGGCCCGCGAGCGGACGTGGGCCCGAGATGCCTTGGAAAAGCTCCGTCGTCGGCAGGAGAGGGAGGGGCTCCCGAGGGAGCCATCGCCGGAAACGCCTGACGACGATGACGATGATGAAGATGATGACGAGGATGATGACATGGCTGCCCGCCTCGGCTTCAGCCCGGGTTTGAGGCTAGGCCAGGAGTCGTCAAGCCAGCCCCCGAGTGGGCTGGCGCCGTCAGTCCCCGGAGTCGGGACGCCGAGGTCCCGGCCCGATGAGCGGGGGCAGACAGAGAGGGTACTTGACCCCTCGGCCGGGGAATTTGAGGTGACCCTGGGGAGTCAGGCCGAGGCGTCTGTTCCCCGAGAGCCGTCGCCCACGCCGGCAGCGCAGGAGAGCGACCCTCAGGTCGCCGTGGCAGCGCCTGGGCAGTCCGTCCCCCGGGCGTCCAAGGTGCCCAAGGCGAGGGTGGTGCCGAAGCTTGCGGCGAGGCGGACCTCGGCGGCGCCTTCGGGGGTCGAGATCTGAGAGACCTCTCCTCAGGCACGGTTGATCATGGCCCGGAGCGGGTAAGTATCTTGGAACGTCTTCGTCCTGGCTTCTCATTCGTATGTCCCGACCGCGACTTTTCTTTCCTCCTCAGTAAGCGAAGCCATGGCCTGACCGATCTGGCTCCCCGGAAGGCGCTTAAGATGGCGTCGACTTCCGCAGCCGGTGCCGCGCCGGGCCTCGCTGTTCAGCTGACCTTCTCGCAAGGCGCTCCACAGCGGGGGGCTTAGGCGGCACCAGTCGCCGTGGAGCGAGTTCTCGAAGCTGGCTCTTCTGCCGAGGCGGCTGTAACGCCCTGAATTTGGGGGTAGAATTTTTTCTTCTTGTCTCTCACCAAATTCAGGCGTTACCCTTTTCTTTTCTCGTTCCCTCGCTAAACCTTGATATTTTCCAAAGTTATAGCGGGGTTTGGCTTGGATTTCCCGTGTAAAGAAAAACCCTAAATTACTTTATGTTGTTTGATGCACCATGCCGAACTATGCATTCTTTGATTGCTTAGAGATGTAAGTGCATTCATCTAGAAAGATCGGATTTCGAAAAGGAAAAAAACCTTTTCTTTCTTTTTCTTTTTCTTTCTCTCTCTCCTCTTTTTCTCTCTCCCGCGCCGTGGGCCGCCCCGGCCGGCCTAGCCGCCCCTGGCCGGCCCAGCAGCCCCCCCGCGCGCCCCCTTTGGGCCCATTGGCCCAGCCGCCCCCTCCCTTTCCCCCCAATTCCCCCAATCCCTCTCCCTCCCTCTCATTCTCTCTCTTCCCCACCCCAGCCGCCGCCCCCTGCCCTAGCCGCCGCCCCTGCTCGTCGCCGGTTCGGCCGCCCGTCCCCGTCCCCGGTGAGGTCCCCCTCCCCCTCTCCTCCCTCCCCCATCTCCCCTCCCCTTCCCCCTACCCGGCTCGGCCCCGCCGCTCGGCCGCCCCTGCGCCCCGGTCCGGCCGCCCGCCGCCCAGCTCGGCCGCCGCCGCCCCTGCCTAGCCGCCCCGCGCCCCTGGCCGGTTTGGCCGCCCCTGCGCGCCTAGCTCGGCCGCCCCTGCGCGCCCTGCCCCGCCCCATGGCCGGTTCGGCCGCCCCCAGCCCCCCGCCAGCTCGGCCGCCCCCGCCCCTGCCCCAGGCCGGTTCAACCGCCCCCTGGCCGGTTCAACCGCCCCCTTTTTTATTTATTTATTTTATTTTATTTTATTTTCTTTCATTACTGTTATTCATTTTATTTTAGGCAGGTTAATCATTGTTCATGTTATTGAAATAGGAAACTTAATTTAGAATTCCGTTACACTAGTTAATTCATATAATTAATTGTTTATCCAGTCCAATGTTGATCAACTAAAAATGACTAGGTTTCCATTAGTGCATATAACTAAATTCTTTTGTTAGAACCAAATGTAACTAATCATTAGTGCATAAGCTTTAACCCCCCCCCCCCCCCCCGCGAGACCTTTTTCCGTTTCTTTCTAACCATAATGAATGCGATATCGAATGTTATACTTGATGCATATTCACTTTATTTGTTCCCTTGTATGATGTACTGTTTGTTTCCCAATTTGAATGGATGAATGTATGTATGCTTGCAATCGCATAGAGAACGATCCGGTCGAAGAGCCCGAGGAACTCGCAGGAGAAGCCCCTGAGCAGCAGTCGGTTGGTGGAGGCAAGTGTCCCTTGACCTATCTCTGTCCTATTCATTCTTTTAATTCACCTCCCGCTTTACACATTTATGCCTAAGGATTGACTAGCTTTTGTTATCCATGTCCTTGTTTACCTATTTGGGTTGGATTATTATTATTATTGTTTAGCTTTATGCTATTGCTCAAACTCTAATCAATGAACATGATGAGATTATCTATGATACGCTGTTTTCCCTTCTCTTATTATGATGTGGTACTTGTGGTCATCAAGGGGGCTCGAGCGGTTTCTCGAGTGCCTCTCCGTAAGGACCTGTTCTATGGATGACCGCCCGGGAAAACAGTGCAACCATGAGGGTGGAATGGGATGCCCTTAGCTGAATAATTAGAGGATCCGGGGTGTAGATCACTTAGCCGTCGTGCCGTCAATGGGGCTCGGTGTATGCGGCTCGCTCTGCCAAGTTTGGGTTCGCCCCCTTGGGGAGGAGTGCGGTGCATTTAGGAAACCTAACGGGTGGCTACAGCCCCGGAGAATCTTTGTAAAGGCTACGTAGTGATGCCCTGCTGGGTCACCTTGGTAGTGATCAATGGAGAGTCATGATCTCCGGGCAGAATGGGAATCACGGCTTGTGGGTAAAGTGCACAACCTCTGCAGAGTGTTTGAAAACTGATATATCAGCCGTGCTCACGGTTATGAGCGGCCAAGGGAGCTCCAGTGATTAGTGGTACTTGATCAGAGATACTTTGGTACAGGTGGTTATGAGATTGATGGTTTTGGTTATGACTATGGTGCTGGTAAGTGGTACTCTTTCCGTTTGGAAAGGAGTACGTTTGGGTTAATAACTTGGGTTAATGCTAAAACTTGGCTTTCTACTAGTAAGTAATAATCTGACCAACTAAAAGCAACTGCTTGACTTATCCCCACATAAAGCTAGTCCACTACAGCCAAACAGGATACTTGCTGAGTATGTTGATGTGTACTCACCCTTGCTCTACACACCAAACCCCCCATCCCCAGGTTGTCAGCATTGCAACCACTGCTCAGGCGAAGATGAAGCTGTGGAAGGAGACTTCCAGGAGTTCCAAGACTACGACGAGTTCTAGGCGTGGGTTAGCGGCAACCCCCAGTCGGCTGCCTGTGAAGGCCGCGTTTATCTACGTTTCTTTTCCGCACTTTGATTTATTGTAAGGACTATATGGACGTCTCAGACGTATGATGTAATCGACTATTATTTCCCTTTTAATACTATTTTGAGCACTGTGTGATGATGTCCATGTTATGTAACTGCTGTGTACGTGAATAACTGATCCTGGCACGTACATGGTTCGCATTCGGTTTACCTTCTAAAACCGAGTGTGACATAAGTGGTATCAGAGCCGTGCTGACTGTAGGACCGCTAACCTAGAGTAGAATGGTCGTTCTAAGGACTATAGACCTCTGTCCCTGCCTTGACTTTGATATCCCTTCAAAAGTTGGTCATACCGACCAAACCTATGTTCTACTATATATAATACCTTGCTGAAAATTGTGTTTTATTCTAATCCTTCATTTACTTATGATTCATTATTTGCTGGTCATATTAATTCTGTTCTCACCCTTTTGCTTGCGATGTCTTTTGTAGATGGCTCGACTTAGACACACTGCACGAAAGTCAGTCATCCCCTTCTTACCCTCCCGCCTTGCTGAGCGTCTGCTTCGCCGTCCCGTGGCCGGACAGTCCAGCCACTTGGAGAGACTGCACCACCGCCTGCATGAGGAGCAGGAACGTCGACGACAGGAGCAGCAGGGCTCTTCTTTCTCGCTCCAACAGGAGATAGAGTCTGTGAGGAGCTGCTCCCCTGTGCTTCCTCTGGAGGCGCCCCCTGCACCACCACTGGGCGCCCCAGCTTCTGGAGTAGCTGCTGGAGGAGACCCAGACGACGGAGGTGGCGACGACAGCTCGAGCCACGACACCGACTTCTCTGCTAACCCTGAGCCGGAAGGATGGGTTGCTCGACCCATCACTCGCGACGCTGCTCGCAGGTGTCACTTCCACGATGCGCTCGACACCCTGCTACGTCGGGCATTTAACCGGCATACTTGGTCCATCGAGTATCGCTGTGTGGTCTACCAGCACAGTCGCGGGGTCTACCCGGACCGCTGGGAGGCAACCTGCTTGGTGCGCTGTCCGGAGAACAGTCTCCAAGGTGCAGAGGCCTGCTCAGAGCACTATTCTATCTCTGAGCGGGACTCAGCTGAGGCAGCCATGCAAGATGCTGCACGGCGTGCGCTTTCGCACTACTGCTCGGTTTTCGGTGGGGCAGCTGACGGCCTTGACCTGAAATATTACCCCCGCCGTCCATCTGGCAGCACAGGAGGCGTGATTGTCTCACCTGTCGGCGAGGGCAATCCTAGGTTGAGCAGCACAGTCAACCTAGCCGTCGTGCTAAACACGGAGCTGGACCATGCATTAGACGAGCTGAGTAGGGCTCGTGCTGAGATCGCCCTGCTGCGGGCTGAGCGCGCGGAACGTCGTCACCTGGACGGTGGTTCCCCCGCCCCCGTCGGGACTCAGCACCCGTACCGCTCACCTCGGCGTGGACACCAGTCTTATGGCAATCCCGATTGCAAGACCAAGATAACTCTAGAACCATAGATCGTTAGAGTTGGATCTTGTAATTAATACGAAATATATACATAAAAGCTACAGTCTTAGCGTTAGTCTCGGTCTTAGTTAGTCTTAGTTAGACAGGGTAGTTTGCTATATCCTGTGCATTTGTGTTTGTCATGATGAACTATGTTTGGTTTGGATCTTTGTAATGACTGTCACGAGAGTGTGGGTATCCCCTGCATTTTGGTTTACCTATTATGTTAATGGAGTTAGCTATATAGTTGGGAAACCTTTTATTCCACTTTCCTCTTTATCTGAGAAGCTGTGTGGTCTTTGTTGGAGATCAGTGAAGATGCTCATCTGTTCAGTGCTGTTGAAGAATTCTATTCTCTTTTCTTATGCTGCAAGATTTGCCAGATCAGTTCTGATGTGTGGTTGCATTATGCAGATGTCAGAGAACAGGCGCAGAGGAGGAAGGCGTGCTCAGCAGGAGCGAGCCGCTCAACAGGAGGAGGTGCCCCAGCAACAGCACCTGCCGCCCCCGCCCCCGATGTCCATCGAGCAGATGTTTCTGATGCAGACTCAGGCAGTTCAAGCCATCGGTCAGACTTTGGCCGCCATTCAGCAGCAGCAGCAGCAGCAGGCCCCACCTCAGCCTCAGATGCCTCAGATGCCCAGAGACAAGCGTGCTGAATTCATGAGAGGTCATCCACCAACGTTCGCTCATTCTTCTGACCCCATGGATGCTGAAGACTGGCTGCGCACTGTGGAGCGGGAGTTCCATACTGCTCAGTGCGATGACAGGGAGAAAGTCCTGTATGGTCCCCGTCTGTTGAGAGGAGCAGCCCAATCATGGTGGGAGTCTTACCTCGCCACCCATGCCCATCCTGACGCCATCACCTGGGAAGAGTTCAGAGGTAGCTTTCGTCAGTACCATGTTCCCGCAGGTCTGATGACTGTGAAGAAGGAGGAGTTCCTGGCCCTCAAGCAAGGGTCATCGTCTGTCAGTGAGTACCGGGACAGGTTCCTGCAATTGTCTCGCTATGCTCCTGAAGATGTCAACACCGACGCCAAGCGACAGTACCGTTTCCTGAGAGGCTTGGTTGACCCTCTGCAGTACCAACTGATGAATCACACCTTCCCGACATTCCAGCACCTGATTGATAGAGCAATCATGACAGAAAGAAAGCGTAAGGAGATGGAGGATCGTAAGCGCAAGATCAGTGGACCCCAGCCTGGAAGTAGCAATCGTCCTCGTTTCTCAGGCAATCAACCTCAGCAGTTCAGGCAGAACCAGCGTCCACCTCAGCAGCATCAGCAGTTCCAAAGGCAGTATCCTCAGCATCAGTACCAGAACCGTCAGAGCAATCAGTCAGGAGGTCAGTTTCAGAGGCAGAATCAGCAGGCACCTCGCCTTCCTGCCCCAGCAGCCCAGCAGAACAGTCAGGCAACACCAGCTCAGGTTGGAAACAGAGCATGTTTCCACTGTGGAGAGCAAGGCCACTGGGTGATGCAATGTCCAAAGAAGGCAACCCAGCAGCAGTCAGGCCCCAATGCCCCAGCAAAGCAGAATGTGCCTCAGCCTGGAGCAGGCAATCGCTCTCAGCCGCGCTATAATCATGGGAGACTGAACCACTTGGAGGCTGAAGCAGTTCAGGAGACCCCCGGCATGATAGTAGGTATGATCCCAGTCGACTCCCATATTGCAGAAGTGTTATTTGATACTGGAGCAACGCATTCTTTCATTACTGCATCATGGGTAGAAGCACATAATCTTCCAATTACTACCATGTCAACCCCCATTCAAATTGACTCAGCCGGTGGTAGAATTCGAGCCGATAGCATTTGTTTGAATATAAGTGTGGAAATAAGGGGGATAGCATTTCCCGCCAACCTTATAGTAATGGGTACTCAGGGAATAGATGTTATCCTAGGGATGAATTGGCTAGATAAGTATCAGGCAGTTATCAGTTGTGATAAAAGGACAATCAAGTTGGTGTCCCCACTAGGAGAAGAAGTGGTGACCGAGTTAGTCCCGCCTGAGCCAAAGAAAGGAAGTTGTTATCAGATGGCTGTTGATAGCAGTGAAGCAGACCCAATCGAGATTATCAAGGTTGTGTCTGAGTTCCCAGATGTGTTTCCAAAGGACTTACCGGGTATGCCACCAGAGCGGAAAGTTGAGTTTGCTATAGAGCTTCTTCCCGGAACCGCCCCTATCTTTAAGAGAGCTTACAGAATATCTGGACCAGAGTTGGTTGAGCTTAAGAAGCAGATTGATGAACTGTCAGAGAAAGGTTACATTCAGCCAAGCACCTCGCCTTGGGCCGCCCCTGTCCTGTTTGTGGAGAAGAAAGATGGTTAGAGTTGATCAAAGATTATGAGTTGGAGATTCATTACCATCCAGGCAAAGCAAACGTAGTGGCAGATGCTTTGAGCAGAAGGAGTCAAGTCAATCTGATGGTCGCTCGTTCGATGCCTTATGAGTTGGCCAAGGAGTTCGACAGGTTGAGTCTCGGATTTTTGAACAATTCGCGAGGAGTCACAGTTGAGTTGGAACCTACCTTAGAGCGTGAAATCAAAGAAGCGCAGAAGAATGATGAGAAGATCAGTGAGATCCGGCGACTGATTCTAGATGGCA